>NC_143054.1:155500000-156750000 GCF_052426305.1 Pelodiscus sinensis | reverse complement strand
ACTTTCCTTGACAAGGGGCAATAATTCATGTTAATATTTAGGCATTATTAGCTTGAGTCTAATTGTGTTCTACAGCTGAGCAGCAAGGACTGCAAATAAACTTTTATAATATAGCTACAATATGTAGAGAGCTGCTGTTGTAAACATACGCTGCCAAGCCTTTAGCACAGATCAAGCCTGAAGCCGGAAATGCTCAGACAATATTTCATGGCAGTTATATTTCAATGGAGATTCATTATTTATGAATTCCCAGTTGTCACCATATTTGAAAACACATGAAATCTGTTGGTGAGCAGAAAATAAGCCTGAAAGAGGTCAGCCAAAATAGCAAAGTGTGTGAAAACATGGCAGACCTCCACTTAGTACTATAAATCAAGTACTGTGTTTCCCTGGTTTTCATGCTGCTGCTCAGTTCTGCTGGATTTGTCGAATAATATAATATTCTCTTAATCAGATCAGCCACTCTATTTAGTTTAGTGTTATAGGAACCATATGTGCTCCGTTATTATTTGGGGAACCATGGCGTGTCAAGAAAATAATTGCCAAAGTTTGAATGGTAGAGGTAATTTGAATAGAGCACTGTGTAATGGAGGCTGCTTGGAATGGCATAGAAATCAGGGAGGGTTAAAAATTCATCTCAGTGAGCCATTAAAAAGCTTTGGTTCAGCCAAGTATGTTTAAGCCTTAGTTTATTACATTTCCTCATTTCATATACAGCTCATGAGATGAACTTTATGTGGCTACTTATTTGCTCACTGTAGGGCAGCCACCATTTGGCTGAATTTATATCCAGATGCAAACGTTCTGATATAGAGTTTTGATTTGGGCTTTATATACATAGGGAGCTAATTGTGAGCATATCAGGATTCGGGCTTCTATCTAGAATTGATGTTTTATATGTGTTTATTTTTAACTTGTGAGCTGCCCTTGATACGGCAATGAAAATATTCCAATAAATATTAGACTTAAATATGTAATAATCATGATAAATATGACATCTGAATTTTGTTCTGTACCATTCCATAAGACAACTTATTTAAAATGAATATTTTAAGTTTCATTTCTGGTTGTGCATTGGAAGACAAAAAAGATAAAGAAATATATAATTAGAAACCATGCTGGGAATATAGTGAACTATGCATTATAGAGATATCAGTCATCACCGGTTGTAAAACTATTTCAAAATACTTAGGAAGCCACTGTGGTTTAGTAGTTTGGACACAAGCCTGGGAACAAGTATCCCTTCAGTTATAATTCTGGTGTTCTCCATGGACTCAGTGTGACTGGTTAAATTTATTAACTGCACTGTGCCTCTTCACCAGCTGAAAATGAGGGCTAATACTATTTACTTAGCTACATCACAGAAATGGTGTGCAGATAATGTTTGTATAGCACTAGATAGTATCACTTTTTTAAAAAAATAACTAATGAGTAAAGATTTATGAGACTGGGTGCTGCAAAGATTTCTTTTTATGTGAATTTATTAAAAGAGCTCTCAGCTTCAAACATCCCATTTCTGTTTCTTTTTAATACGTGAGTTCCCTCCTCTCCCCCCTGCTTCTCAAAGAAAATGTCTGACTTTTTTCTATAAGGAGGTGGGCCTGGGAAGATTATAAAAGCTTTCACAAAAGGGAAAACACACCTTTTATCAGCCTGTTTAGTAACCACTGGATGTCACTACAACTCTACATACATATTCCCGAAAAAGCATTTATCTTGGAATGAGAAACTTGAGTTATAAATTGGAAAGAATTCTGACAAATCAATTTTGGGGAATACAAAAATCTGCATTATAAGACAAACACACATACATTAGAGATGGCTCAATTGTCCAACAGTTGTCCAATCTAGATGTTAGAACCATAGGTTCAAATCCTGGTTAGGCTAACACGGCCCTTCCTCATTTTGAGGTAAAGACATGGATGTCTATTCAGTTTACTTTAGATGGATCTGTTAGATATGACTTTAAACAACCCAGGGTTTTCTCTGGACATTAAATATATCACAGTTAATTTAGGTGTTTGCTTAT
Source organism: Pelodiscus sinensis (assembly GCF_052426305.1). Classification (NCBI taxonomy): domain Eukaryota; kingdom Metazoa; phylum Chordata; order Testudines; family Trionychidae; genus Pelodiscus; species Pelodiscus sinensis. The sequence continues at coordinate 156,747,971 of NC_143054.1, read as the reverse complement.
TAACCTTGGCCAAAATGCCCCTTTTCCTTGCTGCTGAACAATATACTGTTGGCAACCTTCCCTCTTAGATAAGGCTGCAAGAATTTCAGTGGTACTTTATGTACTTAGCTATAAAATAATTTGGAATGAAATAAATATATGTAGGGTCCTACCAAATTCATGGTCCATTTTGGTTAATTTCATGGTTATAGGATTTAAAAAAATCATAAATGTCATGATTTCCTGTATTTAAATCTGAAATATTTTAGTATTTTAATTTTAGGAGTCCTGACCCGCAAAGCATTTGTAGGGGGTTCCAAGGTTATTATAGGAGGTTGCAGTACAACTATCATTACTTCTGCACTGCTGCTGGCAGTGGCGCTGCCTTCAGAGCTGGGCAGTTGGAGAGTGACAGCTGCTGGCCAGGAGCCCAGCTGTGAAGGTAGAGCTTCCACCAGCAGTTGAGCTGAAGTAAGGATTGCTACCCTTATTCCTGCACTTCTGCCTGCAAAGCTGGGCCCTCACTCAACAGCCTCCATGCTCCTGCTGCCGAGCCCTAAAGGGAGCAGCATATAAGAAAGGATGGCATGGTATGGTATTGCCATCCCTACTTCTGCTCTGCTTTTAGTGGGGGGCTGCCTTCAGAGCTGGGCACCCGGTTAACAGCTGCTGCTTTTCGGCCACCCAGCTCTGAATTCATCATAGAAATAAGGGTGGTGATACTGTGAACCTCCCTAAAATAACCTGGTGATCCCCTCTGCAAATTCCTTTTGTGTGTCTCCTCCTATCCCCATGAAAGCTGTATAATACAGGGTAAAAGCACAGAAAAGACCAGATTTCATGGTGAGGAGGAGGAGGGAGACCAAATTTCATGGTCTGTGATATGTTTTTCATGACCATGAATTTGGTAGGGTCCACACTATTTAGTGTGATTATACAGGAATTATGCCTTTATGAACTGACTATTTAGTGAATTTTTAATCAACTGTCTAGTTAATGCTGTTGGCAAGGAAGCTCCGCAGATTATTTCCCATTATGAAACAATCAGATCTATCATTTCAATGTTTCTTTGTTCCAATGATTTTGGTCTAATTTGGAAATTGACCTCCCCAGAAGTGTGCTTAAGTGGGACTTACCTGATACAAAACTGTGATTTCTGAAACAGATTTTCCTTGTGACAAAAATCACTTTGCTCTGCAAATATGTAACATTTCATGTGAAAATGCCCATTTAAATTTTTTTTCTTGGAAACTAAAATGAAGTGGTTTATGAAATGCCTCACAGTTTTGTACACAATTTTATAGAAGGATCTTCTCTCACTCATACCACACTAGGTATTTCAATAAGATTTTTTATAAATCCTTAGTTGATATTCATATGGTACGAAATTCATGCTTGTGCAGAGGACTAGTAACGCACCAGGTAAGTCCCACTTAAGCACATTTTTGAGAACTTAAATGGGACTTCGTGGACAAGCCCTCTTCATTAGAGTGAATTTCACTCATACATAATCAAACTCCTATTGCTTTTTGCAGATCAGGCATTACTGTCTGTGTTGTACTGCTTAGAGATAATGTTTTTCATTAATAGTAAAGTTTAACCAGAATAATAACTATATACAAGAATCACTTCATCAACTAATAAAATGAAGCGTGCAGTTGAGGAAGGTATTGCAGATATTTAACAATACACATGTAACCCCCAAGAATATTACCAAGATTCCTAGGGCTCTGTCTGCTGGCAGCTCAGGAAGAGGCACACTGAGTTTGCCTTGGCTCCCCCTCCCTACCAGGGACAGAGTCTACCTGGCAACCCGTAGGGAGTGAGAGGCCCCTACCAGAGAGTTCGGGGGGGGGGAAGGAGGAGCCATTGTCGGAGAAGTCTGGAGCCAGCCAGGGCAAGGGGAGGTCTGGCTGTGTGGGAGCTAGTAAGCCCCAGGCCTGCACGCAGGGTTCCCCCTGAGAACTGGCCTCTAGGGACCTGAAGGCAGGATCCCTCAGCTGGGTTTTATGTCTCCACTGTTGATTCCCAGTTTGTGGAGTTTGCTGGGAGGCTTCCCCAGCCAGGTTGAGTTGAGACCAGTCACTGCATGGTCAGCTCTGCTCTGTCTGCTGGCTTGGAGCTGCTGCCTGCTGTGTGTGTGTCTGAATGCTGGGCTAGGAGATTACAGTTTGAATTTTAGTGCAGTTGTGTGGCCTGCACTTTGAGCCTTGCACCCCTTTGTGGTGAGGTGAAATTCTGGGACCGAAGCAGCCTGATTCCTGCCTGAGGATCCCTGCCAGAAGAGACCAGCCTTTCTGCAGTGACTGAGTCATCTCTGAACTTGAGCCTCATTCATGGAGTGTGTGAGTGCACCATCTTTTAGTTAGTAAGTCAGGGAATTTGTTTGATGATTTTATAACCTGTTGCATATTAAACCTGTGGAGGGATTTACCACTTGTGAGTCCTTTGGGCTGTACTGGACCCAGTCAGCCTCACTGCTAAACCACTGCAGAGAAGAAATTTGTGGTCATAAGTCATCAAGCGCCCCAACAAAGTACGCGTACCAACGGGACACTAATCTTACAGTTGCTGGGCACCGGTGATCCTAAAAGTAGTGTTTTACCCTATTCTGTTATATTTGTCTCCTGTTTAATATAATTGTGTTTATTATAGTGTATGTGTTTGTGCTATTTTCTGGGAGGCTCCAACTATCTGGCAAGTTCGTGGGGATTCCCCTGGGTTAGAATTTTCCTCTCAAGCTGCACTGGTGACCCTGCCAGGAAGGAATGGGGGGGGGGGGGAAGCACCGCCAAATAAATCATCGGAAAAAATAAAGTTGAATGGGTGGCGGGATCCAGAAGAACCCAGACCTATCCATCAAAACCTGTAAGCAGATTGGCATTAAAGAAGGTAACCAGGTGGAGAGGGGGCACTACACACAATCAATAGCTAATAATATGAAGAAAAATTTATCTCATTCAACGGAAATTGGAACTTTAGCAAAAACACGACAGCTACTAGTCCTGTCTTGCAAAAATGATTTCAGATCTAAACTGACCATAATGGTCAAAGATTTTTTTCTTTACATACCATTTGACTAATATCATCTTCTGCAACACAGTGCTCCACAATACCATGCTAAGTTAGGGTTAATATGGGATAGTCGCTACTGAATTAGCATAATCACTTCTTTTGAGAAATAGGCCCAAGCCCATTTATGTCTAGGACCCATATGTTCACAACTAGTGTTGGGTTGGACCCATTGTTGATGTGGAGGCCCGCTGAAAAATTCAGATGCCAATTTCAAGTACTTCAAAATCTCAGGAGTGTTCAGATTGAGGGTTTTGTTCAACCCCAAAATGAATATAGCAGGAGTAGAATGGATAGAGCAGAGGTGTGTGTGTGTGTGTATTCAAAGACCTTACGCTTTTATTAAAAACAAAGGTGATGTCATGTTAGGAGTCTAATACAGGCCCAGGTGGAAGAAGTGGATGAGGCTTTTTTTAAACAACTAACAAAATCATCCAAAGCATAAGATTTGGTGGTGATGAGGGACTTCAACTATCCAGATATATGCTGGGAAAATAACACCTGCGGGGCACAGACTATCCAATAAGTTCTTGGACTGCATTGGAGACAACTTTTTATTTCAGAAGGTTGAAAAAGCTACCAGGGAGAAAGCTGTTCTAGATTTGATCCTAACAAATAGGGAGGAACTGGTTGAGAATTTGAAAGTGGAAGGCAGGTTGGGTGAAAGTGATCATGAAATCATAGAGTTCACAATTCTAAGGAAGGGTAGAAGGGAGAACAGCAAAATAGAGACAATGGATTTCAGGAAGGTGGATTTTGGTAAGCTCAGAGAGCTGATAGGTAAGGTCCCATGGGAATCGAGACGAAGAGGAAAAACAACTGAGGAGAGTTGGCAGTTTTTCAAAGGGACATTGTTAAGGGCCCAAAAGCAAGCTATTCCGATGTGTCAGAAAGATAGAAAATATGGCAAAAGACCGCCTTGGCTTAACCACGAGATCTTGCATGATCTAAAAATAAAAAAGGAGTCATATAAAAAATGGAAAGTAGGACAAATTACAAAGGATGAATATAGACAAACAGCACAGGAATGCAGGAGCAAGATTAGAAAGGCAAAGGCACAGAATGAGCTCAAACTAGCTATGGGAATAAAGGGAAACAAGAAGATGTTTAATAAATACATTAGAAGCAAGAGGAAGACCAAGGAGAGGGTAGGCCCACTAGTCAGTGAAGAGGAAGTAACAGGAAATTTGGAAATGGCAGAGATGTTCAATGACTTATTTGTTTCGGTCTTTACCGAGAGGTCTGTAGGAATGCCTAACATAGTGAATGCTAGTGGAAAGGGGGTAATTTTAGAAGGCAAAATAAAAAAAGAACAAGTTAAAAATCACCTAGAAAAGTTAGATGCCTGCAAGTCACCAGGGCCTGATGAGATGGATCCTAGAATACTGAAGGAACTGATAGAGGAGGTATCTGAGCCTCTAGCTATCATCTTTGGAAAATCATGGGAGACAGGAGAGATTCCAGAGGACTGGAAAAGGGCAAATATAGTGCCCATCTATAAAAAGGGAAATAAGAACAACCCAGGAAATTACAGACCAGTTAGTTTAAATTCAGTGCTAGGGAAGATAATGGTGCAAGTAATTAAGGAAATAATCTGTAAACACTTTGAAAGTGGCAGGTGATAGGGAACAGCCAGCATGGATTTGTAAAGAACAAATCATGTCAAACCAATCTGATAGCTTTCTTTAATAGGATAACGAGTCTTGTGGATAAGGGAGAAGTGGTGGATGTGGTATACCTAAACTGTAGTAAGGCGTTTGATACGGTCTCGCATGATATTCTTACCAATAAACTAGGTAAATACAAATTAGATGGGGCTACTATAAGGTGGGTGTATAACTGGCTGGATAACTGTACTCAGAGAGTAGTTATTAATGGTTCACAATCCCGCTGGAAAGGCATAACAAGTGGGGTTCCGCAGGGGTCTGTTTTGGGACCGGCTCTGTTCAATATCTTCATCAACGATTTAGATATTGGTATAGAAAGTATGCTTATTAAGTTTGCAGATGATACCAAGCTGGGAGGGATTGCGACTAATCTGGAGGATAGGGTCATAATTCAAAATGACCTGGACAAATGGAGAAATGGTCTGAGATAAATAGGATGAAGTTTAATAAAGACAAATGCAAAGTGTTCCACTTAGGAAGGAACAATCAGTTTCACACATACAGAATGGGAAGCGACAGTCTGGGAAGGAGTACGTCAGAAAGGGATCTAGGAGTTATAGTGGACCACAAGTTAAATATGAGTCAGCAGCGTGATGCTGTTGTAAAGAAAGCAAACATGATTCTGGGATGTATTAACAGGTGTGTTGTGAGCAAGTCACGAGAAGTCATTCTTCCGCTCTACTCTGCACTGGTTAGGCCTCAGCTGGAGTATTGTGTCCAGTTCTGGGCACCGCATTTCAAGAAAGATGTGGAAAAATTGGAGAGAGTCCAGAGAAGAGCAACGAGAATGATTAAAGATCTAGAGAACATGACCTATGAAGGAAGGCTGAAAGAATTGGGTTTGTTTAGTTTAGAAAAGAGAAGATTGAGGGGGGACATGATAGCAGTTTTCAGGTATCTAAAAGGGTGTCATAAGGAGGAGGGAGAAAACTTGTTCATCTTGGCCTCTGAGGATAGAACAAGAAGCAATGGGCTTAAACTGTAGCAAGGGAGGTTTAGGTTGGACATAAGGAAAAAGTTTCTGTCAGGGTAGTCAAACACTGGAATAAATTGCCCAGGGAGGTTGTAGAATCCCCATCTCTGGAGATATTTAAGAGTAGATTAGATAAATGTCTTTCAGGGATGGTGTAGACAGTATTTGGTCCTGCTATGAGGTAAGGGGACTGGACTCGATGACCTCTCGATGTCCCTTCCAGTCTTAGTATTCTATGATTCTATGATTCTATTCAGGTAAAACTCTCATTGAAGATCTCAATGAAAGTTTTCTCTGAATCAGAACTGAGTCTGAACGTCACATTTTGGAATTCTAATAATGTGTAACTGCAACTCAGTTATTTAAATGTTGTTATTAAAATACCTGACCAAGGGCCATAGCTGACTAAACCTCATTTAGTCCTCACTTCAGTGACAGTTAAGGGCCTTACAACTTGCAGGAGCAATCTCAGCATGTGCAGTGCTGTAGCGTGGGCACTTATGTGGTAGAATTCTTATCTGATTTCAGCTGGTGATTAGCATATGGCCGTAGTTTTAAGGGTAGATTCTGGTTTTTAAACTCATATATGCCTAAGTTAAACAACAAACTTTTTAGTTGCCTTAACAATACCCTGGGTGATAGGAATGTCGCAGGTTGAGGATACACTTGTACGCTTTTAATTACAAAAAAGTTAGGTTGCACTACAGAGCAGGGAACCGGGGGAGAAACTCAAATGTAACAATAATCATTACAAAACAAGTACTCTCTGATAGCATGGGTTAGTGCCAAATGCTTCTTGGTTGGTCTGGAGAACCTGGGCCATTGTATATCGAGCACATCTCTAACTTTATCAGGTATCTTCTTTCTTTACTTATGATACGTACCTTTCAGCTTTCAATGGGGGCTCCTTGTGACTCCTTGGTCCCTGTAAGTAGGGTCCTCATTGGGCTGGGGCCTAGTGATTAGTACACATTCAGTCAGACCCATACACTCCATTAGGCTTTGACCCAGAACCCTGGGTAGATTAGCACCATTGACCCTGGGAGGCGGGGGGCGGGAACACCTTTGAATTACGCTCCCTAAGTTTCAGAGGGATAGCTCTGTTAGTCTGGAACAGAATAAACTAAAATACAACAAATAGCCTTACACATTTGACACCTGCAGTAGAGGTTTAAACTAAGACCTTATCTGGATAGCCCACTACATTACATACCCTAATGACATAAAAAGCCAAGCACCAGGTACGTAGAGTACTTAGAACCCACTCTGTCAGCCTCATTTACCATGGACACACTCATTGACAATATATTGTTTCCTTCTCTTCCACCCCACCCCCCTCTCTGCTATTTATTTGTCCCCTGGGCCACTTAATTCCATTCATCTGAAGAAGTGGGTTGAGCTCACGATACCATCGACATGTTTTGTTAGCCTCCCTAAATTGCTTCCTACTGCTGCTCCCTCTGCTTCTGGTCTCAGATAAGTAAACAGAAAAAGAGAACCAAATCATCAGCCCCAGCTGGGTTCAGCATGCAGTCTTGATACTTCAGAGAGGCAGCTATAGCCCCTTTTAATTGGAGCCTGCCGTGTAGGTCTGTTCTTCTCTCCAGCCTTCTGAGTTGGGTGGCTCACTTTTCAACCCTCTCTCCAGCAGTAGCATGTTCTGCTGGGCTGGAGGGATGGGATTAGCTGGACCCAGTACAGTTATTCCTTCCCAGCAGGTAGGTTTGTACACTCCATTGCTGTCGCCTTCTCTTCTTCCTTTACATGTTAGCTCTGGGTAATCTCATTGGCAAACACAAATTCAACTACCATCTGTGTGTTGATGACTCTGACCTACCTATCTACTCCAAAGCTGTCTCCTTTCTAAACTAAAATCTTGGCCTGTCTTCTTGACATCTCCTAATGCATGTCTAGCAGTCAGCACAAGCTCAACCTGGCTAAAACAAAGCTCCGAATCTCTTTACCCCTCCACTACTTCCTTTCTTGAGCCGGATGTTACTCAGACCTGGGAGTCCTCACATCCAGTCCACATCTAAATCTTGCCTATTCTTTCTGCATATCACAGAGAACATGCCCTACAAAAAGACAGGCATCCATCAAAGCCTTTGTGCTATATCTGTGTATATTGTTTCTGCTTCTTCCACTTGAGGGATCTGTAGGATTATTATTATTATTATTATTATTATTATAAATGGAATTTCTACTGTTAAATATTCAGTAAGTGCTGAGATGCTTAGGGTATTAGTACCAGGCATGGATGAGAGCTCTCTGCTATGGTTCCTTGGGATTTATAAAGTTCTTTGGAGGACTGTTGATAACTGTTTATGGTGACACTGCAATCTCCTAATCCAAAAAGTCACTACCAGGCTTAGTCTTTGCATACATAGGACAAAAATATGGATTTTTTTTTTCTGAAGAAAATGTGCTGAGCAACGTGCTGTTTTCTCCTTTTCTCTGACGACTAAGCTAGAAGGTTTGATAGACTCACTAATGTACTACCAGGGCGAAGGGCTTTTTCCACCAACAAAAAGCAGCTTTTTGACCTCTAAGAAAATGCAATTATGTGGATGTTCCAGTTTCACATAACTTCATCTACTGTGCTGTAATAGCACATTATTCTTCAGATAAAAGCTTACAGTTCCACAATTGACCTACAAAGCAGGACTCTAAACCAGGGGCGGACAATAATTTTTGATGGGGAGCCACTCCGAGATTTTGGAAAGTGGTTGAGGGTTGCCCTCTTCCATGATAGTAATGGAGGAGGTGCAGGGTTTGGGATGGAATTTGGGTGCAGAAGGAAGCTTGGGGTTAGGGATTGGGGTGCAGGAGGGAGAGTGGGGTGTAGGAGGGAATTTGGGTAAAGGAGGCAGTTGTGACCTAGGGCAGGAGACTGGGGTGCAGGGGTTTGGAATGTGATGTAGGGCAGAAGGGTGCTGCGTCTTAGGGCAGGGGACTGGGGTGCAGGGGTTTGGGTTGTGACCTAGGGTAGGAGCGGACTGTGATCTGGAGCAGGGGATTGGGGTGCCAGATCTAGGAAAGAGTATGGGTGCAGAAGGGGGACAGAGGGTTTGGGTATGTTGAGTGGGGGGCTGAGGGAGGAGGAAGGAGGGAGGGGCTGGGGTGCCAGAGGCAGGCTCTGGTCAGGAGACTTACCAGCCAGAAGCCCAACCACCCTGCCTGCCTGCAGAGTTAAATGCTTGCAGAGCTTAAAATGTTTCTCAGCCAGCTAGCCTGCCTGCATAGGCAGCATAGCCATGTGCTTGTGTGAATAACTGAGCTAGAGGGGAGGGGATACGGTGCTTCCTCCAGGGATTGTGCTGGGGATGGGGGCAGTGCATGAAGCCTTCTCACCTCCTTTCCAGATTCACCGTTTTAAAAGAGAAACGACCCCATAGCCACTTTTCTGAGCAGTGTGTGGGGCTGTGGGACAAGCAGGGGAGCCTGCCTGCGCTTGGTGAGCCAGATCCTGCACACTGGCCATATTTTGCCCAGGCTTCCTCTAAACCAATCTGATGTTTTCTTGGGTAAGGACAAGGCTTGATAGCAAATGTATTTTTTGAGAGAGCAGAAGAGGGATTTTTTGTTTTGTTTTTGCACTCTGGGTCTGACCCCAAACCCATTGTAGTCCCTAGAATTTTCTTCAGTAGCTTTTGGAGCTGGCCTTCTGACATAAATGTTTCCAATTTTAAGGCCTAATTCTACAAATTGTGTTGATTATCTCCTGCAGGTGCTGAGTGCCCTCAGGTCTTTGATATTTGGAAAGATGCTAAGTGCTTTTCAGGGCTGAGCTCTTAGGTTGTGATCTACTAAAAGGACTTTTGTATGTGATCCTGAGCGATACAGTCCCAAACTTTTAGGCACCTAGAGAATCACAGGATCAACACTAGGATCCAAAAGCGCTGGGGTGGGGGTCAGGTGTAGAAGGAGAAAAGAACAGGTGTCCCTAAACACTATGCTATGGAATGTTCCTCTAGATCAGTGGTTTTCAAACTTTTTTTTTCTCATGATCTAGTTGAAAAAAATTGTTGATGCCTGTGTCCCAATGTAATTTGACTAGAGTATGGGCTCCAGGATGGGGCTGAGGATGAGAGATTTTGGGTGTAGGAGGGGCTCTGGCTTTGGGGGTATCAGGGGTGTGGCAGGAGGGTCTTACCTCGAGTGGCTCTTGGTCAGTGGTGCAGCGGTGATGTTAAGGCAGCTTACTGCCTGTCCTGGTACTGCAGACCATGCTGTGCCCTAGAAGCCGCCAGCAGCAGGTTCCCAGCCAATGGGAGTGCAGGGGCCGTGTATGTAGCCCTGTGCACTCTTTCTCCATCCCCCTTCCCAAATAGGAGCCAAGACTGCTGCCAGTCACTTCTGGGGCGCAGCGCAGACGGCGGTGCCAGGACAAGCAGATTGCTGCCTTAGCACCCCCATTGGTCACTTGATCCCCCTGGCCAATGCCACCCAGTACCTGACATTCCACGACCCAGTCCGGGGTCACAACCCATAGTTTGAAAACCACTGGTCTAGCTTGCCTGTTGAACTTGTTCCACTGTTTAATTAGCGTAGAGATGGAACCCAGTACACTTAAAGGGCAGATTTTCTCAACCCAATCCTAGTTTGATTAATTCATTTAACCTTTAATGAAAATCGGAAGCAATTAGTTCTAATATGTAGGAGGAAATTCACCCTGTGCAGAAAGAAGCCAGGCATGCGGACTTCAGTAGCGTGTGGGCTTTGATTGCTTTCTGCATCGGGGTGAATTACATCTCCAAGACTGCAAAAGCGGCAAGGAGTCCTGTGGCACCTTATAGACTCACCGAAGTGTTGGAGCATAAGCTTTCGTGGGCAAAGACCCACTTCGTCAAATGCATGTCCCTAAGATGCATCCCCATGACTGTTTTACTGAGCACAAATTCATTTTTAAAATGTTTTCTTAGAAATGTCTGTCCATTCAGTGCCTACATCCGTGGAAACTGAGTGACACAAGCATCTATCAACAGCAGCTGCCAATTTACTGACACTCCCCAGAATGTGAGTGTCAGGTGACTTTCAGAATGGTAAGGTCATTTTTATTGTCATAAAATGTTTCTAGCCCACATTAGTGCTGTAGGGACTGACAAGTGCTTTGGGTAACTAGCAGGACAGGAATGAGCCAGTCTGACTACTCTGAGACCGCTCCTTCCAGAGGCTGTAAATCTGGAAGTGCTTTCACAGCAACAGTCAAAAGCTGAACTGTGTGATATCATCTTTGAAATGACAGAAAGTTCTTCCAGAAGTAACAGAACTCAAAATGGCAGCAGTCACTGCTGTGGAGCTGGATTTGGTTGTTAAATTAATTGCATCTGAACATTGTTTCACCAGTAGTGAAAATTTGTATTAGGCCACCTTTATTTCTTTCTCTTGGAATTGCAGAGACAGGCTGCATTTCTAGACCGTCTAGATCTCTAGAACACATTCCCGATGAATATCCACACTCATTGTTCTATTGAGAGACCTGCATTTTGAATATCACTTTGGCCTATGTTCTGTTCTCTGTTCTCCTTAGCATGACTTAAGACATTTACTCAACTTGTGATTCATTCTGACAGGGATTTATCTTTCAGGGGTTCAACTACAGACAAAGTTTCAGTGAGCTCTCTTACCACGGAATTTTTTTTTTTTCAGAATTGAACTGATGAGAAAACTGTGAACCCATCTGTCAGTCCATGGTGCACATATTGCAGGCAGCTGTGGTCAATGAGCCAGGCCTATGTGAACCCAGTGGACAATCAGTGGGTGATCTGCACATATGATTTGCATGAGTCGGCTGCCTAAAGTTGCCTAAATAGCTAAAAGTTCTCCTAATTTATTGGGCTGCTGGTTGTGGTAAGCATCTGTTCATGTCCTGCTTATTGTAACTAAAGACAGAGACATGGAATAAAAAAATCTTGGAACACTGGGACACTGATGGATTAAGGTATCCTTTTTTCTTTTAAAAAAATGTGTATTCTAAATAAATTACTGGACCAAATTCTTCATTTGTTTGTGCTGGTGTCATGCCACTGAATATAACTCAGAGCCAAATCTGGCTCATTATGTATGCAGCTATACATGTTGTACTTGTTTAGCTGAGAAGATTTTGTCCAGTCCTCTGTTATTAAGGAGTAATGGAAAATGACTCTGACAATAAAACGGGAACAGGGCTTGCCAAAAGTATCATGAGAAGGCACCAGATCCTGCTGGTAAACTCAAGCAGCAATTCAATCCTCTTTATCTAGGAAAGACAAACAAAAACAAATATTATGCCATTCAAGAGCCAAAAAATGTTACTTATCTCTCAGGCTAACCTCGACTGAGGAGCTCTCAGTTCCTATGGAAGAGAAACTCCTTTCCTGGTTGACAAATGTGAGTTTAAGATTCCAGGCCTGCCCCTACTGTAAATATTTAATCTTCTTAAAATACATCTAAAACGTATGTGTCCATTAAGTTTGGCTCCTGGGTCACAAGACAATTGTGGGCCTCCCTGAATAATTAAGATTCCCTATCAAATACTTTTGACCTGAGATTCAGCCTGATGTAAAACCATTAAAATTCAGTGGGGAACATTCCTTGAGATAAATTTGTGCTACTCTTTTCTGCTGCTGCTTGCAGATATAGAAGGGGGAACACAAATTATAAAACAATCCAAGATGAGGGCTTGATCCAAAGCCCATTAAAATCAATGGAAAGAATCCTGCTGACTTCAATGGGCTTTGTAGCAGGCCCTTAAAAAGCCAGTGTTTGTTTTTGTTTGTGCTCACTGCTAATCCTCTGACACCAGTGAAAAGGGCAGGTGCAACTAAGAGCAGAATGTGGACCATTACCTTCAAGCATTAGCATGTGGACTTTGCGTGGAAATAGAGATTTCTCATTTTTCCTACAGGTTGGCTTGGCAGGCATATTTGTATGCTACCTTGCACAGGTAAAGAAAGCTACCTTATTGAGGTTAGAGCATGTAGGGACAAAGTGAGAAAGGCTAAATGTCAGGTAGAGTTGGACCTTGCAAAGGGAATTAAAACCAATAGTAAAAGGTTTTATAGTCATATAAATAGGAAAAAAACAAAAAAAGAAGTAGCAGGACCGCTAGTCACTGAGGATGGAGTGGAGGTTAAGGATAATCTAGGAATGGCCTAATATCTAAACAAATACTTTGCTTCAGTCTTTAATGAGGCTAATGAAGAGCTTAGGGATAATGGTAACATAACAAATGGGACTAAGGATGTGGAGGTAGATATTACCATATCCGAGGTAAAAGCCAAACTTGAACAGCTTAATGGGAGTAAATCGGGGGGCCCAGATAATCTTCATCCAAGAATATTAAAGGAACTGGCACATGAACTTGCAAGTTCATTAGCAAAATTTTTTTATAAATCACTAAACTCAGGGGTTGTACCATTTGACTGGAGAATTGCTAATATAGTTCCTATTTTTAAGAAAGGGAAAAAAAGCGACCCGGGTAACTATAGGCCTGTTAGTTTGACATCTGTAGTCTGCAAGATCTTGGAAAAAATTTTGAAGGAGAGAGTAGTTAGAGACATTGAGGCTAATGGCAACTGGGACAAATTACAACATGGTTTTACAAAAGGTAGATCGTGCCAAACCAACCTGATCTCCTTTTTTGAGAAAGTAACAGATTTTTTAGATAAAGGAAATGCAGTGGATCTAATCTACCTCGACTTTAGTAAGGCATTTGATACAGTACCACATGAGGAATTATTGGTTAAATTGGAAAAGATAGGGATTAATATGAAAGTTGAGAGGTGGATAAGCAACTGGTTAAAGGGGAGACTACAGCGAGTTATATTGAAAAGTGAACTGTCAGGTTGGAGGAAGGTTACTAGCGGAGTTCCTCAGGGATCAGTTTTGGGGTCAATTTTATTTAATCTTTTTATCGCTGACCTTGGCACCAAAAGTGGAAGTGTCCTGATAAAATCTGCGGATGACACAAAGTTGGGAGCTATTGCCAATTCAGAAAAGGATCGGGATATCATACAGGAAGATCTGGATGATCTTGTAAATTGGAGTGATAGCAATAGGATGAAATTTAATAGTGAGAAGTGTAAGGTTATGCATTTAGGGATTAATAACAAGAATTTTAGTTATAAGCTGGGGACACATCAGTTGGAAGTAACGGAGGAGGAGAAGGACCTTGGAGTCCTGGTTGATTATAGGATGACTATGAGCCGCCATTGTGATATGGCCGTGAAAAAGGCTAATACGGTCTTGGGATGTATTAGGCGAGGTATTTCCAGTAGGGATAAGGAGGTGTTAGTGCCATTATACAAGGCATTGGTGAGCCCCCATTTGGAATACTGTGTGCAGTTCTGGTCTCCCATGTTTAAGAAGGATGAATTCAAACTGGAACAGGTACAAAGAAGGGCCACTAGGATGATCCGAGGAATGGAAATCCTGTCATGAAAGGAGACTTAAGGAGCTTGGCTTGTTTACCTTAACCAAAAGAAGGCCGAGGGGGGACATGATTGCACTCTTTAAATATATTAGAGGGATAAATACCAGGGAGGGAGAGGAATTATTTAAGCTTAATACCAACGTGGACACAAGAACAAATGGATATAAGCTGGCTAGTAGGAAATTTAAACTTGAGATTAGACGAAGGTTTCTAACCATTAGAGGAGTGAAGTTCTGGAACGGCCTTCCAAGGGAAGTAGTGGGGGCAAAAGATCTATCTGGTTTCAAGATTAAACTAGATGGGTTTATGAAGGGGATGGTTTGATGAGATAACATGATCTTGGTAACTAATTGACCATTCATTATCAGTGGGAAATAGGTCAATGGAGGGATGATAGGAGTTATTATAGAGAACTTTCTGGGTGTCTGGCTGGTGAGTCTTGCCCACATGCTCAGGGTTTAGCTGCTCGCCATATTTGGGGTCGGGAAGGAATTTTCCTCCAGGGTAGATTGGCAGAGACCCTGGAGGCTTTTCGCCTTCCTCTTTAGCATGGGGTACAGATCACAGCTGGAGGATCTCTGCATCTTGGGGTCTTCAAAGTATTTGAAGGCTTCAATATCTGAGATATAGGTGAGAGGATTATTCTAGGAGGGGTGGGTGAGATTCTGTGGCCTGTACTGTGCAGGGGTTCAGACTAGATGATCATAATGGTCCCTTCTGACCTTAAAGTCTATGAGTCTATGAGGTGGGAGCAAAGAGGACATGTAGCACAATCCTTGTAGAAGGATAAGCAGCTCTGCTTAATGAACTTCAGAGGTGAGGTTCTAAAGCTGGATTCTTCCTTAGTCAGAACTAGTTTTAAAAAATATACTTGTGTTACTTTTAATACATGGGAAAATAATAGTCTGACAGCCCTATAGCTTACATCTCTGTTCATCAATCAAACAGTGATCGCATAGGACAATAACACTACAGACATCTCCACTGTACCAAAATATCTCAAGCAAGCCTATGGCTCGGCAGCCACAAGCCATTGCATGCAACAAGGAAAAAGAAATCATATAACTTTACAACAGGACCAGACTAAATACACAGCAATATGGAATCCCATGCAGGCAAAAGAATGAGAGACCTCCAACTTAAAAAAAAGAAAAGAAAAGAAGCATTCTGAGAACAAAGATGTTCCAAAGCAAAGTTTTGAAATTTAAACCAGTGCTATTGGGCTAAAAGTAGTAACATTACTGTCTCTATTGTTGTGGTGTTAGGAGCTTCCTTAGCATGCAATTGATCCAGTGCTTATAGTGTGCCAATAAAAATGTTTCCAAGCTAGCTCTTGTTGAGTACACATAGCATGCCGATTGCCATGTTGTGCCTCATGGGTCTCTGATGAACTCAAAGGGAGGAGGTGCCGTGGTCACAGTGATGGACCTAACAGGTGTAAATTAGTGGAACATGATGGTAGCAGCAGCATTTTAAATGGACAAGAGGTGAGTGGACTTGTTGTAAAGAACATCAGAGAAATGGAGTTTGCAGTTGTCATAAAAGAAGGCGAGGGCCTGGAAAACAGAGTAAATGGATAGAAAAGGCTGAATCTTAGGCTGTGTCCAGACTCAGGGGTTTTTTCAAAAAAAGTAGCCTTTTTTCGAAAAAACTTCCCCTGCGTCCAGACTCAAGCCGCGTTCTTTCGAAATTAATTCGAAAGAACGCGGCTTTTCTTTCGATGGCAGTAAACCTCATTTCACGAGGAAGAACGCCTTCTTTCGAAAGTTCCTCTTTCGAAAGAAGGCGTTCTTCAATGTAAATAGGGCTTCTTCAAAAGAGAGCATCCAGACTCACTGGATGCTTTCTTTCGAAAAAGCAAGCCGCTTTTTCGAAATTTCTCCGTGCAGTCTAGACGCTCTCTTTCGAAAGAGGCTCTTTCGAAAGATGCTTTCGAAAGAGCCTCTTTCGAAAGAAGCCTGCAGTCTAGACATAGCCCTAGAGAGAGGATGAAAGAAGCAGCAGCAAGATTTGGACAAGGGCATGACCAGGGAAAAGGAGGCATGGCCATGGTTTCTGAGGCACTTTGCATCAACTTAATCTTCCTCCCTGTAATTCAGTCAAGTCCCAAACAACTGGAGCTGCCTGGAGAGGTGGCCTTGGTTGAATGAAGCATTTTGAAGTTAAAAGGAAACCAAGTTTGATAATGATGTTTTTAGGCAGCTCCTTGTCAAGTTTCCATCCAAGCAAATACTGGATTCCATCATTAGTTTCTGCTCCCAGTTGGAACATCCCCAGAGCCTTGAATTTGACAAGTTCAGGTCAAAAAAGGGTAACAGTGCTTTTGAAAGTGAAGTGGGTGATTCAGTAAGTGGCACTCCAGGATGGTTGGGGGGGGGGCATTGTGTTGGTATAAGTGCAGGTATAAATATATTTTGACCTGAAAGATGCCTGTTTTGGTTCTGTTCTCATTCCGGGTGAGCAGTTGCATCGTGCCAGACAAAGCACCTAGATCTGGTAGGTACCAGAATCACGGAGGTGCTCCACACTTCAAGCTCAGCCACTCAACTGCCCCAAGAGGTTCAATGAGAAATTAAAAATGTAGTGTGGTCTGTGATGTTAAACAGCTCTTATGTTCCTTTGACATCAGAGGCCTTGTTTATAAAGGTACCATATTTATAAAGCCTTCCATCAAGCATCTCAAAGTGTTTTACAAATACTAATGAGTTAAGCCTTTCAGTACATCTGTGAAACAGCTTAACTTCCATAAAAGCTATATATTTCAAAATTAGGCTCAGGGAGAGGACAAGTAACCTTCTGTGTAAGTGGCAAAGCTGGGAGTACAACTTGGCTGTGTCTAGACTGGCAAGTTTTTCCGCAAAAGCAGGTGCTTTTGCGGAAAAACTTGCCAGCTGTCTACACTGGCCGCTTGAATTTCTGCAAGAACACTGACTTCCTACTGTCTGAAATCAGTGCTTCTTGCAGAAATACTATGCTGCTCCCGTTCGGGAAAAAGTCCTTTTGCGCAAAGCTTTTGCACAAAGGGGCCAGCGTAGACAGCTCAGATTTGTTTTGCGCAAAAAAAGCCCCGATTGTGAAAATGGCGATTGGGGCTTTTGCGGAAAAGCGCGTCTAGATTGGCACGGATGCTTTTCTGCAAAAAGTGCTTTTGTGGAAAAGTGTCCGTGCCAATCTAGACGCTCTTTTCCGCAAATGCTTTTAATGGAAAACTTTTCCGTTAAAAGCATTTGCAGAAAATCATGCCAGACTAGACGCAGCCCTTGAGTTTCCTGACTGCCAGCCTGGTAGCCCAGGGTAAAATTTTCAAAGCCACATAAGTGATTTAGAAGCTTAAATACAATTGACTTCCTCATGAAGTAAATGAGAGTTAGGTACCTAGTGCCCTAGTGGGATTTCCAAAAGCACCTATCTGCGTTTATAGACATGAGTATACTTCTCAGATCTGACCCTCTATGTCATTGCTGAAAATGGGCTAAAGTTGCTCTTGAAAATTGTACAGCTGGTCTCTGGCATATGCTCCCTCTCAGATCATATTATTTGATTTATAAATCCTTCTCCATTTGCTCCTCTCTGGATTTGAAAGATATGTTCTGCTCATCTATTTTGGATTTTATTGTTCTTTATTATTTGCATTATAATAGCACATGGAGGTCCCAGCCATAAGTAGTGCCCCATGACTCATAGACTGTAAGGCTAGAAGAGACTCTCTTGATCCTCTAGACTGAATTCCTGCACATTGCAGGCCCGCACAACCCACCACTATAATAGATCCATATTACTGAAGTCCAGTGCTACAGCTTAGGGCCTCTTTATATGAGGGCCTCTTTATATGCGGGCGAAGCGGACAGGGGACTGCAGACAGGGGAGTTGAAGAGGGAGAGCAAAGCGACCCCACCGCCGAAGAGGCTACCCGGTGAGAGTACAAGCTGTGGTGTGAGTGTGTGCCTGTGCCTGTGCCTGTGCCTGACTGTTTGAATTTTACAGTTTGAAGTGTGAATTGAGAGTCTGATTCCAGGTGAGTGCTAGCAGTTTCAGTTTCAGCTTCTGTGGCAGTTGGGACTGAGAGCCTGCCATTGTTCCCTTGATTGCCTCTGATTAGCCTCAGGCTCAGCCTTCCCCTGTGTGACTCAGAAGGGGGCAGGCCTGACCTAGGCAAGCAGGCTTTAAAAAGCCAGAGCAGTGCGACCAGGGGAGCGAAGCGGACAGGGGACTGCAGAGAGGGGAGTTGAAGAGGGAGTTGAGCAGAGGGAGTGATTGATGGTGATGAAGACCCTAAGCGCTTGTGCCAGTACTTCTCCTGTCTCCTCCACCTGTGCCTGTATCCAGACAGAGAACCTTAGCATGGATGCCTCTACCCAGGTCCTGGTGTGGTCTTGCTGTATTTGTGGCTTGCAATTCCCACTGAGTGATCTCCAGGCTGGGGGAGACAACCATTGTGAAAGGTGCCTGCTGGTGGAATCTCTCAGGCAGCAGGTGGGAGAGCTACAGGAGGAGGTGGCCAGGCTGAGGAGCATTCGAAGCCATGAGGAATTCCTGGACAGTATTCCTGTGGAGTCCACTGAGGTCACTGTCCTAGGATGTGGGACTGTTGACCAGCCACTTATGGAGGAGGCGGTGGTGCAGGGTGAGCACTGGCAGCTGGTTACTTCTGGCAGCAGGCAGTGTTCCACCCCTGCTCCTAACCCTCCCTCTGTGTTGTTACATAACCGTTACACTTTACTTTCTGCAGGAGACAAGGAGTCACCCCCCACAGTGGAGGAGACCAGGCCTTGCACCACCAAGGTTGAGCAGTCTCCTGCCACCACTGCGAGGAGGAAACGTAGGGTAGTGGTGGTTGGAGACTCTCTTCTGAGGGGAACGGAGGCACCCATCTGTCGCCCTGACAGTTCATCTCGAGAGGTATGCTGTCTGCCAGGGGCCCGTATCCGAGATGTTACGGAGGCATAGTCGAGGATTATCCGGCCCTCTGACTACTACCCCATGCTACTCATCCATGTGGGCACAAATGATACTGCCAGGTGTGACACTGAGCGGATCAAGTGTGACTACAGGGCTTTGGGAGTACGGGTGAAGGAGTTTGGAGCGCAGGTGGTATTCTCTTCTATCCTTCCTGTCAAAGGTAGGAGCCCGGGCAGAGAGAGGTGCATCCTGGAGGTGAATGCCTGGCTGCGACGATGGTGTCACCAGGAGGGATTCGGCTTCCTTGATCACGGGGTGCTCTTCCAGGAAGGACTGCTTGGCGGAGATGGAGTTCACCTTTCCAGGAGCGGGAAGGCCTTGTTTGGACACAGACTGGCTAACCTTGTGAGGAGGGCTTTAAACTAGGTTCGACGGGGGCAGGTGAGCAAAGCCCACAGGTAAGTGCTGAATGTGTGGGACTGGGAGATGGGTTGGAAATGGGGGGGACTATGGCCTATAATGGCAAGGAGAAAGGAGGGTCAGGGCACAACAGGGAGGCAAGATCAAATCAGTATCTTAGATGCCTATATACAAATGCGAGAAGTATGGGTAATAAGCAGGAAGAACTGGAATTGCTAACCAATAAATACAACTATGATATCATTGGTATTACAGAAACCTGGTGGGATGGGACGCATGATTGGAATGTTGGTATGGAAGGGTACGGCTTGCTCAGGAAGGACAGACAGGGAAAAAAGGGAGGAGGGGTTGCCTTGTATATTAAAAATGTACACACTTGGACTGAAGTGGAGATGAACGTAGGAGATAGCTGTGTAGAGAGTCTCTGGGTTAAGCTAAAAGGGGTAAAAAACGAGGGTGATATCATGCTAGGAGTCTACTACAGGCCACCTAGCCAGGTGGAAGAGGTGGATGAGGCCTTTTTTAAACAATTAACAAAACTATCCAAAGCCCAAGATTTGGTGGTGATGGGGGACTTCAACTATCCAGACATATGTTGGGAAACTAACACAACGAGGCACAGGCTATCCAATAAGTTTCTGGACTGTATTGGAGACAACTTTCTGTTTCAGAAGGTTGAAAAAGCTACCAGAGGAGAAGCTGTTCTGGATTTGGTTTTAACAAATAGGGAGGAACTAGTTGAGAACTTGAAAGTGGAAGACAGTATAGGGGACAGTGATCACGAAATAATAGAGTTCATGATCTTAAGGAAAGGTAGAAGGGAGACCAGCACAATTGAGGTAATGGATTTCAGGAAGGCAGATTTTGATAAGCTCAGAGAACTTGTAGGTAAGGTCCCATGGGAAGCAAGACTGAAGGGAAAAACAACTGAGGAGAGTTGGAAGTATTTCAAAGGGACGTTGTTAAGGGCCCAAAAGCAAACAATTCCGCTGTGTAGGAAAGATAGAAAATATGGCAAAAGACCAGCTTGGCTTAACAAGGAGATCTTGCATGATCTCAAAATAAAAAAGGAGTCATATAAAAAATGAAAACTAGGACAACTAACAAAGGATGAATATAGGCAAGCAACATGGGAATGCAGGGGCAAGATTAGAAAGGCAAAGGCACAAAATGAGATCAAACTAGCTACAGGCATAAAGGGAAACAAGAAGACCTTTTATAAATACATTAAAAGGAAGAGGAAGACCAAGGACAGGGTAGGCCCACTGCTTAGTGAGGAGGGAGAAGCAGTAACAGGGAACTTGGAAATGGCGGAGATGCTCAATGACTTCTTTGTTTCGGTCTTCACCGAGAAGTCTGGAGGTGTGCCTAACGTAGTGAATACAAGCAGAGAGAGGGTAAGTTTAGAAGATAGGATACACAAAGAACAAGTTAAAAATCACTTAGGAAAGTTAGATGTCAGCAAGTCACCAGGTCCTGATGAAATGCATCCCAGGATACTCAAGGAGCTGATAGAGGAGGTATCTGAGCCTTTAGCTATGATCTTTGAAAAATCATGGCAGACAGGGGAGATTCCAGAAGATTGGAAAAGGGCAAATATTGTGCCCATCTATAAAAAGGGGAATAAGAACGACCCAGGAAACTACAGACCGGTCAGTTTAACGTCTGTCCCAGGGAAGACAATGGAGCAAGTAATTAAGGAAATCATATGCAAACACTTGGAAGGTAATAAAGTGATAGGGAATAGCCAGCATGGGTTTGTGAAGAACAAGTCATGCCAAACTAATCTGATAGCTTTCTTTGATAAGATAACGAGCCTTGTGGATAAGGGAGAAGCGGTGGATGTCATATACCTAGACTTTAGTAATGCATTTGATACGGTCTTGCATGATATTCTTATTGATAAACTAGGCAAATATAACTTAGATAGGGCCACGATAAGGTGGGTGCATAATTGGCTGGATAACCGTAGTCAGAGAGTTGTTGTTAACGGTTCTAAATCCTGCTGGAAAGGGATAACAAGTGGAGTTCCTCAAGGGTCTGTTTTGGGACCCGTACTGTTCAATATCTTCATCAATGATGTAGATATTGGGATAGAGAGTACGCTTATTAAGTTTGCAGATGATACCAAACTGGGTGGGGTTGCGACTTCTTTGGAGGATAGAGACATAATTCAAAATGACCTTAGCAAGTTAGAGAAATGGTCAGAGGTAAACAGGATGAGGTTTAATAAAGAGAAATGCAAAGTGCTCCACTTAGGAAGGAACAATCAGTTCCATACATACAAGATGGGAAGTGACTGTCTAGGAAGGAGCATGACGGAAAGAGATCTAGGGGTCATAGTGGACCACAAGTTGAATATGAGTCAACAGTGTGATGCTGTTGCTAAAAAAGCAAATATGATTCTAGGTTGTATCAACAGGTGTGTTGTAAGCAAAACTTGTGAAGTCATTCTGCCACTCTACTCTGCGCTCGTTAGGCCTCAGCTAGAGTACTGTGTCCAGTTCTGGGTGCCACATTTCAAGAAAGATGTGGAGAAATTGGAAAGGGTACAGAGAAGAGCGACAAGAATGATTAAAGGTTTAGAGAACATGACCTATGAAGCCAGACTTCATGAACTGGGCTTGTTTAGTTTGGAAAAAAGAAGATTAAGGGGGGACATGATAGCGGTTTTCAAATATCTAAAAGGGTGTCACAAGGAGGAAGGAGAAAATTTGTTCCTCTTGGTTTCTGAGGACAGGACAAGGAGTAATGGGCTTAAAGTGCAGCAGGGGAGGTTTAGATTGGACATTAGGAAAAAATTCCTAACTGTCAGGGTGGTCAAATATTGGAATAAATTGCCAAGGGAGGTGGTGGAATCTCCCTCTCTGGAGATATTTAAGAACAGGTTAGATAGACATCTGTCAGGGATGGTGTAGACGGAGCTTGGTCCTGCCTTGAGGGCGGGGGGCTGGACTCAATGACCTCTTGAGGTCCCTTCCAGTCCTATTATTCTATGATTCTATGAGGGACCTCTTAAAAAAAATGGACTCCATTTCAAATGTTATCAAAATTGATCAAGACATAAAGGAGAGATGGGGAAAAAAGTTTTTCTCTAAATATAGACATTTTTGTTTAAATATGCCAAAAATATACATATCTGGCTACACAAATATCCTTACCCTTCACTAATTGTCCATTATTGACAGGTAGGAGGCCAGGACCGAGAGAAACCATAATTTAACTTGTAAAATGAGTATTTCTATGAGCAAATCTGCTATCAATCTCCTAAAAACATAAGAATGGCTAAAATAGGTCAGACCAAAGGTCCCTCTAGCTTAGTATCTTCTCTTCTGACAATGGCCAATGCCAGGTACCCCAGAGGGAATGGACAGAACAAGTAATCATCAAGTGATCCATCTCTTGTCACCCATTCCCAGCTTCTGACATAGGCAGCATTTTGTTGACCTGCCCCTACTAGTAAAATTCTGACTGGGCCTTCATAATTTAAATAAAATAAAACAATCTCACTGCTGATAAAATTGGGAAAAATGTGAGGTCAGAGACAGCAGTGTTTTGAAGCAATTCTGCCAAGCACAAATTTGTATGGGACTTGTCCGAGCAGTGATGTCAGGTATAGCATCCCCTTTGACTGGTAACCGTTAGAAGGCTGCCATCATTTGTTTACACTTCAGTGCACTCAGTCATATAATGCCTTTGCTCCTGATTTTCTGAATTTTCTTAACTGGTAGTGTGTTGTTTTTTCTTTTGATTTATACATATGTGCAGTTGTGTTTTGCAGTGTGCATGCAACTTCCTGCTTAACTAACTATTTATGTTTCAAATGATTGAGTTTGCAGGAGATTGTCTTATGGGTTTTGAGGAGGATAAATTTGTGTTGGTTTTCTTCTCTGTCAGTTCCAGGAACCTTCACTGTAATTTTATAGTATGTCAAAAGAAAATCCTAATAAGTTACTGCTTGCAGTGAAAATTAAATTGGAATAAATATTTGTAAATATATTTTAGATAAACTTTATATTTCCCTAACAAAATTAATCAAATGGTTTTTCCATCTACTCATATGAAAAAAGGATAATTTTCTTTATTTATGGTGAAAAAAATGATATATTCTCTTGTTTTTCTGTGAGAACACATAGCATTTCTGTTTATATAGTCAGTTTCTTTCTATGAAAATATAAATATTATTAATTTTTATGGTATTGGGCCTCTTACACTTGACATAGCTTAGGGCCTCAGAATGTCATACTTTGGCCCTGCTGAAATCCTCCTGTCTTGACCTCAGATGCTGTACAAACACAGTACAAGACAATCCATGCCCTGGGCTTCCAGTGTGAGTAGAAAAGACAGACAAAGGGCAGGAAAAAGAAAGTATTATTATTATGGGTGCATGGCTGGCTTGGGGAGGCTAGCCCCCAAGTGTGATGGGATGTGGTCAGAGAAGACCCCTTGGGGGTGCTTCCTGGAGTGCTGACAAAGCCACTGACACTCGCCTCCTTGCTCTTTGGGGCTTCTCACTGCTCTGTCCTGCTGGGCCAGGTTCCTGGTCTCCCCCAGCCAAGCCACAGAGCTAAGGTCACTGCCCCCACAAGGAGCAGTTCAGACACTAAAACTCTTCAGGTCTGAGGAAAATGCAGTTTTGGGTCCAGCTTCCTGGGATACCACTCCCGAACTGGGATCAGAACCTCAAATAAATTATTCAGGTAAGCCCCCTTTGACAATGAAGGGAGGATGTGCACACTGATTGCTCCCCTAGGTAACAATTATTTACACTGGGCTTGATGGTAAATAAAAGTGATTTTATTAAGTACAAGAGGTAGGATTTAAGAAGTTGCAAGTGAAAAAAGACAGAACAAGGTGAATGACAAATTTAAAATAACAAAAAACACTAATTCTAACACACACTCAACCTTATTATAAACTCTCCCCTAAACTCTTATTCCAGCTAAGCCTCCACACCAGGGAAGTTCCCTGCGGTCTCTGATTCATTCTCTCGGGAGTCCCATGCGAGCAAAAAACCACAAACTGAAAAACGTTGTATCTTAAATAGCTTCCCTTTCAGACAGGAATTCTCTTTTTTTAACGTTCTCTTCTATGAAAAACTACCTGCTCAGCCCCTACCAGTTGGGATGGTCACATGACTTCCTAAGATCAACCACTAAGATTTAAAGGACAAAGGAGGCTGTTTACAGATGATCACCCAGACTTTGAGGGAAACACCTTGATGGCTTTCATTTGCACATGTTAAACCATAAGCCATTCCATACTCCATGGGTATGTCTACACCAGTCCCCTAGTTCGAACCAGGGAGGCTAATGTAGGCATTGGAAGTTGCAAAACAAGTCCGGGATTTAAATATCCTGTGGTTGATTTGCATCTTCCTGGCCGGTCGCCATTTTTTGAAATTTACAAGTCCAGACTAGCTGCCTGCATCTACAGGCAGCAGGGACCCGATATTTCGACTTAAAGCCCCTGAATTGAACTACCTGTTATTCTTCCTGCAAGAACGATACATACACCAAAATACAGATCCAACAGATTGAGACATGAAGCTTGATAGGTTACATGAGGTATTTTGTCCAAAGCATCTTTGAGTGATGCATATTTATGCCCATAAGTCCATTTTATAAAGTATGGGGGTGGGGTATGAAACCATCACACCAAGCACCAATCCTTCTGCCTCAGGCCCAGATCTCTTCATTGTAGCTGCTGGCCCCTACAGGCCACAGAGTGCTGGAGGCTGACTAGTGTGACCTGCAGCTTCCTAACTCTGGAGTGTGGGGTTGCTGGCCAGCACAGACCCTGTCTTCCGAGCCCCATAGTGCAGGGAGGCTGGGCAGTGCAGTCACAACCCACCCACCCCCTGGGCTTTGGTGAACAGACTTGGCCTCAGTCTCTCCTCCCCTTGGCCCTGGAGCTCAGGAGGGCCAGGTAGCATGGACCCAGCATGCCTGAAGTGGGTGGAGTGAAGCCAGCCAGCACTGCCCCTACATTTCCAGCCCCAAAGCATGGGGAGGTGAAGCAGCCAAGCACAGACGGAGAGCCCTTTTGAAACAGGAGGGATAGTGGGGGTGGGCCACACGTGTCTGTTTGGGGAGGTATAGCCTCCCTGTGCCTCTGATACCTCTGATACATTTTATGGTGGGGAACGGAGAAAGCAAAAATTGAGAAAACTTGCCCAAGATTAGATGTCTGTGTCAGAGCCAATAATTTGACCTCATTCTCTAGTGCTTTTGTCAAAAATAATCTGTCTTCTCTAAATACTAGATTAGATATGATGTATTTTTCCTTATATTGTGTCTTTTTCTTTGAAAAATAGAGACATCCTTTGAACTCTTCATTCATCAGCTATTTCAGATAATGTAGAAGTGTGCTGCAGTTCTCTCTAGCCAATATCTTTACGGTCATTTTAAAATGCACCTCACTATGGTATCCAGGCTGCTGAACCCGTTAAAACCCAAATATGTAATGTACAGGCAGTCCCCGGGTTACGTACAAGATAGGGACTGTAGGTTTGTTCTTAAGTTGAATTTGTATGTAAGTCGGAACTGGTACATATTGTAGGGGAAACTCTAGCCAAACATTTCTCCAGAGCTCAGTTTTATTCTCCCACACCTCACTTCCCTCAGTCCTTTATTCTAAAGCTGAGGTGTCTGCTGAGAAAAGCCGCTCCGCGTCTCCCTGGTCTGCTGGGGGGAGGAGGGGACACGCTAGCTTTGCGTCTCCCTGGTCTGCTGGGGGGAGGAGGGGACACGCTAGCTTTGCGTCTCCCTGGTCTGCTGGAGGGGGGCACTAGCTTCGCGTCTCCCTGGTCTGCTGGGGGGAAGCAGCTAGTGCGGGGTTGCCTCACCCCGTTTGTAAGTAGGGATCCGATGTAAGTCAGATCCATGTAACCCGGGGATTGCCTGTAATGTGTGATGTAGACCCCAAATCAGGGATACAAATAATTATTCAGACTGGAAATATTAAATGCTGTGGGATTTGTTTTAGTCATTCTAGTTGTTTGTATAACCCTCAATCTCATAATTCTTTATTTCTGATGTCAAAAAATTGTCAGCAATAGAAGTTATGGGAGGGAACACCAAACTGACATGGAATATAGTAAATCTGGCACTAAAATGAATGGATTGCTTCAGAAAGATGCAGGCTTCAATGGCATGGTGGCATCGAAGTGCCAGTTAGAATAGTCTCAAAATGCATTCTGGTTTATTGAAATTTTACTGGCTGCGATTCATAAAAATAATTACCCTGTGTGCATGGAAAATTTACATGTGGTGATTTAGTAATCTAAGCTGTCAGAAGGTGTTCTCTGGGGAATCAGACATTCCTATAGGCACAACTTCACTGAAGAAAATAATTGAGAAACAGTGTTTGTGGGGCGAGATTTTCTGAAATGTGCCATCTCAGGAAACAAACAAATGTTTCTCATGCTTTGTATTGCAAATAATCCAAGGCAGCTGGTGAAAGCAAGTAAAGAACTAACAGCCCTTGTCAATAGTTCAGTATATGAGCCACTGGAAGCGGCTGTCTTTGGGAATCCATTAATTTCCTTATTTTGCCTTTAGCCTTCCTATATTGGCAGTTCTCCTACATGCAGATGCACATACTCTGCAAAAGGAGACCCCAGTGCCTTATGAACTTAACTTACACCTGAGCAAAGTGAGTGTAAACAACTATAGTTTTGGTTTGGGAACATTTTGCTCCATCATTAAACAAAGGTAAATTATTTCAAGTTGAAAGGTAATGGAGAACCAAGCCCTTATCTTCATTAGCCAGCCTTCTTTGGGGAGCAGAAATCATGACAATAGTCTTATTGTGTGATATTTTGGCACTTTTGCTTCTAGTCCTGACTACTAGATGCTCTATGGATGTGTGAAAACCCAGGATGGTGTATGGAGAAAATTTCATACCTTAAAAATATTTGTTTTTCCCCAGAGATAGGATGAAGATTTAGGCCAGTTATTATTTTATCTGAAGAGATGTGTCCAGTGGGGCTAGCCAGACTCTCTCTCTGCTGCCCTACAGGCCAAACAAACCATAAGTAAATATAGTATGTTTGTGTGAGTTTTAACAGCACTATACTACACTAATGGGGCACTGCCAATTCAGATTAATATTCTTATCTGTTTCCATTTAGAGTATTGAAACTGACACACAGTTAAATAACAAATTCACTTTTCACTGTTTATGAAGGGTTCTTGTTGATTTTCACTGAGATTAGATGATGAAAAAATCAATTGCACTTTTTTTTAGTCTGTTTCACTTTTTGATTCACCTATAGCATTGCAGTGCTGTGGTGTCTGAATTGCAAACAATGAGGGGGGAGTATTTTTAAAGCCAAACAAAAGATCTGTTTGTAGTGGGCTTTTTAAAAACATGTTTCTACTGATCTTACATTTTGTAAAACATATTTTCTAGGCAACTAAAATTTGGGGTAAAAAAATCAATCTGATGTCTTTCCTTAAAGGCAATGGGAATAAATGCAGAATTTCTAGCATAAATAAAATCCTTAAAAAAAGTTAACGAAATAATATCTGCCATCCTCAGTGATGAGAGTAAATACTGTTGGGATATGTAAAAATTAATAGGGATCTGCTGGTTAAGGAGTTCAGCCATAGCAGGCATTACCCTAAAATGTGTTTTTTTCCTTTGTTTCTACAGTCTGGAAAGATAGATTAAGAGTCTGGCCAAAACAGGTATTATCCTTCCTGATGTGTAAACATGCTCTTTCCCTTCATTTTTATATCCTTGAAAAATAGATAAGTATGCAGTTGCTCTTCTTTGTTGTGTCTTTTACTTACCCTCACTGGTGCTGTAGAAGATATTTTCAGGGTTACATCTCTTGTAATTTCTGTAACCTGTTGATATGAAAAGTTTGTAGTGTAAAAAAGTGTTGATTTAATTAGAAATTTTGTAAATAGTAATTAGGGGCGGGAATAATATTCGTCACCTGCTTGTTAATATTCATTATATGAAAGTTAACATTCTAAATATGATGTTAGGGAAAGTAATAATAGACGTGTGAATTAACATACTAAAATAAATAAAAGGGTTTAATTGGTGCCAAATTGTTGCCACTTGGACGTTGTGTTGAATTCCGAGGTAAATGTGTGTGGGCAATAAAGCTGTTCCGTTTGCCCCATCCGCTTCTGAGTCGCCTGTTTCTTCTCTAACAAATACATCATTTAGCAAGGAGGAAACAGTGACCGAGTTAGAACTTAATTTTTCTTCTTTCCCCATAGATCATTTAGAAGATAAGAGTATTAGTTGAAAACAAATACCAAGTCATTCCTGTGTTCTAGAATTGGGTTTTACTCCTCTTATCTTGATTGTCTATCAGGTTCCTTCTCTGAAGCAATAAAATGAAAAATATTAAAGACAGAAAAACAACTTGAAAATACCACCCATCCTTCCTAGAGTGAGTTATCTGAATATTATGGCTCCTAGTGTTTTTAAAACTCATACGTCTCTAAAACATATTATTCAAGAATCAGAGAAAGAACTAAAGGACACCAGATTTTGATGAAGTACTGCAAAAAAGCACAACAGAAGGAATATTAATAATGGCTATTTGTGAGGTTGAGGCTAATGTTTTGATTGCACTTGGACACTTAAAAATGCAGCCATTTTTAGTAAAGGCCCACAGGCAGGGCCGTCCTTAGGATTTATGGTGCCCTAGGCAGGATTATTAAACTGGTGCCCCTATGTCTGACTTGCTCTTCTACCCCTACTCCCTTCCCTTCCCAGAGACCCCAGCAGCCAATCCCATCCCTCAGTCTGTGCTGTAGGCAGCACATTAGGCTCTCTCTAGGACCCAGCCCTACTGTTACATGCTCCACTGCAGTGTTTCCCAATTTTATTTGGCTATGGAACACTTTTCAGCTTTTCAGAATTTCAAGGAACCCCTAGGTTTGTCAAGCAAAAAAAAAAAAAAGGAACCCACCAATACATTAAAATCACATTCCTTCCCCAAGACCCCACCCCTTTGAGGCCCCATCCTCTCTGTTGCCCTCCTCTCCATCACTTGCTATCCCCAGCCCTTATACACTCTCACGGGGTTGAGACAGGAGGTGCAGGCTCTGGGGTGGGAATGAGGGATTTGGATGTGGGAAGGGGTGAGAAGTGCAGGCTCTGGGAGGGAATTTGGATGCAGGAGAAGGGGATGCTGGCTTGGGGAGGGGGCTCCAGGTTGGGGGGTGTTGGGCTCAGGTGGAAGGTTGGGGTGCTGAGCAAGTCACAGGCTTATGGATGTGAGGGTGCAGGAGTTTGTGTTGGATACATGAGGGGCTCAGGGCAAGGAGGTTGTGAGTATGATGGGCTCAGGACACACATTTGTCATGTGTGAATGGTGCAGGAGTGTTGTGGCAGAAGACTGAGGATGTTGGGAGTCAGGAGTTTGGGGATGTAAGAGGCTCAGGACAGGTGGTTCCAGTGTATGATAGGCTCAGATTTGGGGTCAGGTGGTGCAGGAGTGTTATGATGCTGCAGTGAGATGGGAATTTGGCCCCAATTGGGGGCACGTTGGCCAGGCTTCATTTTTAAATAAAAGATTATGTTAAACTCAAAAGGTTTCAGCATTGTCTTTATGTATGAGAGGGGCAGGGAACCTGTTTTGAGTCAAGGGTCACTGACCCACAGAAAAGTCAGTTGGGGCCACACAAGTGAGATGCCAAAAAAACCAAACAAACCCAAGCCTCACTAATGTGGTCCCAAGGATGCCGTCACAGCTGGCAGGGTGCTGGAACCAGAGACAGGGTGGTGCTGGGTGCTACAGTGGGTGGCAGGGTGCTGGGGACGGTGGTGCTGGGTACTGGTGACAGTGTTGGTGGGGGCAGTGGGCAGGGGACAGGGGCACCTGGAACCAGTACCTGGCAATCCTGTAGCACTTCTGGGAAGTGCGTGACTGTACTCCCCCTCTCCAAACAGCTGGCATGCGCGCTGCCTGAGCAGCAGGGGCTGTTGCACCCCAGCAACTTACCTTGGCGATGCCGTCCTACGAGGGGGAGGGAGAGAGGGTGCGGGAGTCCCAGGGCAGAGCGCACTGCTTGCACAGTCGGAGCTGCGCAGACCCGGGTCTCCTGACCTCCCCCTCTGCGCAGAAGGGCCCCAGAACTAAGTTGCCGGGTGCCACAGCCCCAGCTGTTCAGGCAGCTCGCGCCGGCTCCTGTGGGGAGGGGAAGTGCTTCCCTCCCCGCTGTGGGTCTCATGGAGTCACTCCTGTCTGGAATTCCCTGGTGTGCTGGCCGGGAGCAACTGTTCCCTCTGCCCCCGCCTGCCTATGCCTCTGCGTCACCTGGGAGGAACGGGAAACAAGTCTGCTGCTTCTTTAAGCAGCTGGCTAGCCGGCGCCTTTTCTTTCAGAGGCGGTTGAGGGAGTGCTAGCTTTTTGCACTGCTCCACTGCTTCCCGACCGTCCCAGCAGAGTGGTGCCCCAGAAATACTGGTGCCCTAGGCAGCTGCATACTCTGCATATGCCTAAGGATGACCCTGCCCACAGGTAATATCTTCCTGTTAGACTTTGCAGCTTGATGCCCTGCTGCTTTTCTCTGTAGCAAAAGCTGACATCAGTTTATGCTGTTCTGAGTGAACATGTGCAGTGAATATGGGATTCAGATTGAAAAGCAGTCAGTGATAACAGCTCTTTTTCTAAGCACTCTCCTTAGCTCCCAGTTTCATTTATTTATCATTAATGTTATTGATCTCTACAGATAATTTTTGTATAATTTCCAAAAGGTATCACATCCAGACAAGAAGATTGGGTAACTCAGGGCATTGGTGATTAAAACCTCTTTGGAGGCTTATGTGAAATAGGCTGATGGTCTTTCTCAATTTTCTAGTTTTCAGAGCATGATTTTCTGAGCACATGCGACTTGTATTTACTTCAGATGGCATGGTAAGTGCTCAGAACATTTGGAAATCAATTAAAACTAAAGTGCTACATTGTCCTGCATTTTGCTTCAACTACCCCAGACTAACACGGCTACATTTCTATCACAATTAAAACTAACTGGCACCCAGCTAGTAGCCTCACCAGAGATCCTAAAGAGTGAAGGGCATGAACCTGAAATCCTTGGTGCTTAAGTGGTTGAAGTACATTTTTGAGGGCCTGGAATGGGATGAGGGGAAGCTTGCACATTCTGCCCATGCTGAGGCTGTTGTGTGAATAAACACAAGTTTTCAGTTTCTCGTTCTAAAAAATATTGATGAGCACTGAATTTGTTAGAATCAAATTATTTCTATGAGTGGTGTGAACCCTGGGTCTGATCCTGCTTTTGTTCCATACACAGAACTTCTAGGAGTTACATGCAGGAGCACCAGCTGCAGAATTAGTGCCTCCATTTCTCAGATCCATCTCACCAGGAGGTTGTTGTTCTATCTCCTGTGTTGTCTCTTTTATTGCCTGAGTGATTTGTCTCTACAGCCTCTCGACTTCCACATTATTCTGGGCATGACTGGAAACTAAAGGTAATTAGTGATGCATTTCATTATTCCAGATCACATAGAACAGTGGTGGGAAACCTGCAGCCCTCAGGCCATGCATGGTAGGTCAGGGTAAGCCGTAGGTGGGCCGCCAGATAGGTTGTTTACCTGGCATCCACAGGTATGGCTGCCCACAGCTCCTAGTAGCTGCAGTTCACGGGTTCTAGCCAATGGGAACTGTGGCCAATGGGAACTGTGGGTGGCCATACCTGTGAATGCAAAATAAACCTGTCTGGCAGCCTGCCAACAACAGACCCTGACGAACTGTGTGCTGTCCATGGGCCGTGGATTGTGCACCATTGTCTTAGAGCCTGATTCACACCAGGCTGTGCCCTCCGTCTTTATGGCTTGACACTTATACAAGGCTGGCTGCCTGCTCTTACGTACCCCCTAAACCAATTTGGTTATGCTTACCAGCCAGTTTGTTATATGTCGCTGTCCTCTAATGGACAGGATCAGAACTACTCAAATGTGTGTCAGCCTTGATACTGCTTGCAACAGTTCTTTATCTGAAGTGCTTTTACAGCCAAAGAATATGGGGTTTATCCCCATTGTCTCTCTCTCTCTCTCTATAAAGTTTTTCCTGCTGGGTGACAGAATGACGTCATCATGTGCTCTGGCCACGAAAGCAGTGAGAGAGAGGGGGATTGGTGAGCATAGCGAACACAGTCTGCTAGTTGTTGTGGATTTCCAAAGGCCCAAGGTAGGCAGCAGAATAAAAAATCTGAGAGTGTCTGATTTATAGAAAGTACACTGTTGCTATTCCTTGGTGTACAAGCTTGATGTAGGTTTTTAATATGTGGAGAGCATAATACACTGGTTGAGCAGCTCACAGAAAAGTACATATTTATATTGTTTGACAGAGTTCCGGGGAGCCTAGAGTCAACTTACAGTTTCTGTGTTACTTTTACCCTTCATTATTTCCCCCAGGAACCACATTTCCTTGTAACTGCTGCCTGCCATCTAAACAATTGCATGGGTGTGATCAGGGTGCTGATCTCTTTGGAGGATCAGGCCTGATGTTTGCACAGACCCCATTAAGATCTCACCCCCAGATTTATGAGCAAATGACCAACAAAGTCTTCAAAATCAATTAGCAATGAAAGTTTTTATTCTGGAATTAATCCTAAAAGAGCGCCGCTCAAAAAACTAGAGTTCATTTGCATTGGTCTCCTGGGAGAAACATATCAGTATTTTGCATTTGTTGGCACATTCCTTGTTTCTAATGCATGAGGAACTGGGTATTTTATGAAGCTAAATCTCTCCTACCAAATAGCTTCTTTGGCTAGGGCCGTGGTGTTTCTTTCACATAATGGCAGAGAGAAATCCATTGCTCCAGCTGTACATTCAAGCTGATATGCTAATTGGGCTTTCATTAGTGCCTGGCTGATGTCACAAATAGAGGGTTTTTTTAAAAGGATAAATAGATCAAGTACTTTTCCATTGTTAAATTGGTATGAGGGTTACCATGTACTTTAGCTGCTGGGTTTTTTGTTTTTGGAATAGTTCTAATTTTCTGTGTGACTGCCACTGCTCACTGTAGCATTCAAATATTTCCCTGGCGTATTACTTCAATAACTCAGTTCTTTATGAAAAAGAAAGCTGGAAGAGGTTGGGAAATATCATTTTTTGAACATTATTACTGCTTCACTTAGGTAGAAAGGGTAACTAGGAGACTGAATGCATTTAGATTAGTTACATAAAGTTTCACATTCATCACTTATATAATTGTGTATATGCACCTAAGTAGCAACAGAGTTCAACAATCCTCCACCCTCAGTCCACATAGAACCACCAGCTTATGCTGCTTTGAGCTTAAGCAGACTCTCTAGTAATGAGGTTTTAAATATGCCCTTTTTTTCAGGGCTGCCACTAAAAACCATTGTAGTGATGGAACATCTGAACAAGTGTAGCATACAACCATTCTGTTACAATGCATGAGGGATCTAACATGGACAGAGTACTAGACTGGGAGTCCAGAGAATCTGGTATATTTCTTAGCTCTGTTATGTGACTGCCTGTGGACTTTGAGCAAGTTATTTCACCCTTCTACCTTAGCTTCTCCAGCTGTAAAACAGGGATAACAACCCCTTTCTAAAGTGCTTCACTGCACCACTTACTCTAAGATGTGCTGGTCCTACATGGCTAACTAGAAAAAAAATAATTTTAATGTATTTTTGTAATAAAAATGAGCAGTTATGACATAAAGGCAACATATCTGCTTGGATAGAAGCCATATTTACATGAAGAGCCACACTTTACATAAAAAATAGCTGGATGTTTGGGATGATTTAAATTCAGTTTCAATTGTGAGTGATTCTCACAAGCTGATTTTATCCCTAATTCAGATCTAATAAACAGAGAGAGAGAGAGAGAGAGAATTTGGAAATGAAAAATCTAGAGCAATACTAATTTGAATCTATCAGAAACCCAGTGTTTGAAAGTTCATTGGGTTAACATCAGGGAATAAATGGGACCAGTAGGAACACTGATACCCTGGAACTGAATATAATGGCTAGGAACCTATTATTACCACAAGTACAGAGATATAATCTTGGGCTTGTTTCCATATGTCTGTTTGAATGGGAAGATTAATGAACTTTTAATGCCATTGGTTTTGAATCCAAATGGCAGACAATGGTATTTAACTAAATATATTTTATTTGCCTCTATCCTTTGCTTGGGTGCATAGACAAAATGGCTGGGACATCCTGCTTTTTGGTTCAATTAAATAGGCAGAGCATATATAAAACCTTTTTTTAAAATATGGGAATCTGACAATGCACGAGCAAAAAATACTCTCATGTCTGCCAACAGGGCTGACAAACAAAATCCATCAAGAGTTTAAATGAAGCACAAGAAGTCCTGTGGCACCTTATAGACTAAAAGATTTACTGGAGCATAAGGTTTCGTGGGCAAAGACCGACTTCAATGGATGCAAAGTGGGTCTTTGCCCACAAAAGCTTATGCTCCAATAAATCTGTTAGTCTATAAGGTGCCACAGGACTTTTCATTGTTTATTGAGATTCAGACTAACATGGCTACCCCTCTGATAAATGAAGCCATGTCCTTTAATTTCATGTCTTTCATTTGACCTGTGTAATGTTTATATTTTGTTGTTTGGGGGTCACCTGGACAAGAACAAACCTAATGACTGGCTTGTCTATTGCTGAGTGTCTTTATATGAGCTTCTCTTACAATTAGGGCCCTAGCAAATTCACGGCCTATTTTGGTCAATTTCAGTCATACGATTTTAAAAATGTGAAATTTCATGATTTCACAGAGTTAAATCTGAAATTTTGCCGAGTTGTAATTATTAGAGTTTCTGGTCCAAAAAGGAGTTGTGTGAGGGTTGCAAGGTTATTACAAGGGGGATCGCAACACTGCTGCCTTTACTTCTGATGTGGGCAGTGGTGCTGCCTTCAAAGCTGGGCAACTGGAAAGTGGTGGTTGCTGGCTAGGAGTTCATCTCTGAAGAAAGATTGCTGCCAGCAACAGCCCAGAAATAAAGATGGTACGGCATTGCCATGCTTATTTCTGCACTGCTGCCATTACAAGTGACTATACTATTAAAAAGCAATTTAAAAAACCAGCTGGAGAGAGAAGCTGCGGAACTTGCTTTCATTTACAAGTTTGACACCTGGAATCAAGGTTTTAACAAAGACCTGAATTGGATGGGCTGCTGCGTTCCACACTCTAATGACATCAGAAGCTAAGAACCGGGCACTTACAGCCCACGCTATTAGCCTCATGTAGCATGAGCACTCTAATTGACACATTTTTTTTCTTTTCCTTTTTTTCCCTTCTCCGTCCCCTCTTTTTTTTCTGCTATTTATTTGTACCTGAGGCCCCTTATTCTATTCACCTGAACAAGTGGGCTGTGCCCACGAAAGCTCGTGATACCATCACATTTTTTTGTTAGTCTCTAAGGTGCTGCAGGACTATTTGTTGTTTTTTCACCATGTATTTCTAGGTAACTCTGTAAGGGAAACTGCCACAATAGCAGTGTTATCGGTAACTCCTGTGGACATCCCTTCCAGCTACCTGAGCCAGATTTTAGTGACCAAAGAAGAGACTGTGCCCTGAGAAGCCATCCCAGGTTTTATACTGAGCTCCTGGTGCAGTGCAGACACGGGCCCCAATCCTTGCAATCCACTCTATGTTGTCAGATCCATGCATCTATGCAGGGCTCAGTTGGGTAGGTAGGAACCATCAAAGTAAAAGTAAGATATAAAATCTTGGCCTCATTGACATCAGAGGAGCCAAAATCTTATGTGTAGTTTATGCATCTAACTAATAATAATAATAATAGGCAACTGTTGATCCGCTGGATCATGGAGTATGTATAAAAAGATCCTGTCAGGTACCTGATTAATCTGCTTATGGCAAAGAAGCCCAATTTGAGAGTGACACAGCTTGTTATAACTTAGACATATCTTAGTGGTATCTGAGTTGGACTCCAAGGTCACAGCACGCTGCTTTCTTCTTTCTTGCTTTGTGTCCATTCTCTGCCGTAAGAATCTCCTTACGGTATAAAGTCATGAGTCATTGTGAGAGTCAATGCTGTAACCTTTTGACCCAGCAGGTGGAGCTAAGAAATCTCTTCAAGTTTACTGGGTTATAACAAATGCTGTCTGACCTCCTAATCGACAACCTCGAAATACTGTTAATTCGGTGACTCACTGCCAGTAAAACCAGTGGCTAACTCTTATTACATCCCTTTGCTCAGGCAAAGGAACAAGCTACCTGCTGGGCATTGTTGAAAGAAGATGAAGGTCATCATTGTCACAGCATCTGTGTGCAAGTTGCTATATTTCAGTCTACCCGCATTCTGCTTTCATCTTGTTTTTTTCAAGTGTGTCGTTCTTAGAAAGGAAGTTGCTGGGGGACCATGAGCCTGCTTAGTACAGAACATGGGGGAAAGGGTGGCATGTTTTCACAGAAACTTCTGGAACTGAATCTAGAAAATTTGCATTTTGGGTCCGAGGTATGCAAATGCAGGTATTGAAGGCAGGGATGACTGCATGGTAGGTGCTGCTGCTGCACTCCCTAGTGTGAAGTGGTTTGCATTATACACAGAGTTTACAGTTTGGTTCTACGACTCTTAGCACCCCCACTATCAAAATTGTTCCAGCATCCCTGACTGCATTCATCTTGGGAGTGTACATTAGGAGGTAGGCCTCTTTGAAAACTTAGCCTGTTTACCCGCTGATCCTCCAAGTATCTCTTCTGAGGTAGTCAGCGATCTTCTCAACTCTAGTTGATTTCTGCTCAGTCTGCTGCTGAAGGCAGTGGGGAGATGAGAGTACACCAAACCCCACAGGAAGAATTCAGCCTGTCTATCTAAAAAGAGTATGTGTACATAAGGAATTATAATTGTTGTAGTACCAATAGTTGTAGTGTAGATCTCAGGGAGGGTCAGGCTCGATTGTCCATTTTGTTTCAGACCAATTCCACAAGCCAAATACACAGAGAAGGGTTGGAACTTAACTTCATTCATAAGTTTAATTCTTATGCAAATGGTATGAATCGGGATATCGGATGTATAGCACATTATCTTCCACATCTTAATGGCTTAACCAACCAACTAAACAATGAAGGTGCTAATGGTTCCTGATGTCTGTGTAGAATCTGGTGTTGGTCATCTTCCTTTCCAAGTGCAAACTAATGGTTCTCATCGGCCTCTTGTAACTATATAGTCTTTAAGGTGCTACTAGACTATTTGTTGTTCTTTAAGTTTTTCCTGTTGCAGACTAAGTTGGCTATCCCTCTGAAACTTATCTTACTTACTGTCTCTTTTTTCTTCCTCTCCTCCATTTATTTCCTTCTCCCCACCTCCCTCCTTCTCTTATTTATTCTTGGATCTGGACTTCCAACACTCCTGTTATCTGAAGAAGTGGGCTGTGCCCACAAAAGCTCATGACACCATCTACATGTTTTGTTAGTCTTTAAGGTGCTACTAGACTGTTTGTTGTTTTTTTAAGCATTAGAAATGTAGTTACATAAACTAATAAAATGCTGAGTTTCAGAGTTCCAAATCAAGTGCCAGTAGCCAACCCATGACCTTTACCTAATCCGCCACAGAAACTCTCTTGACACTGCTGTGTTGATTGACTAGATCATATATATAGAAGTGAGAATTTAAAAGCCTTCCATTTAAGTCATTTAAGTTTTCAGTGGAAAAAATGGAGAGAAAAAAGATTTGATTAGAAAAATCTTCCCTTCTCCCTCTGAAAATGGTCATATAAGGTTCATAGGAAACTATATGAATTGAGTTAAAAAGCACAATATATTACTGTATGTATGTATCGAGACTTGAACTCAGGGCTCCGTGTTTCCTCTTGTTTTTGATATCACTAAACACCCCAATTGCCCTGCTCTGTAGTGAGAGTCTGCTATCTCATCAGCTATTTCAGGGAACAAATCACATATTGGAATCAGGTCTTGGCAAGTAATACCTTTTTTTAGCTCATTTTTCACATATAGAGTGACAAATCCATGGCCATGTCAGACTTCATGTTTAGCATGGTTGAGTACTGTGGCCTTCATAGCTTCACAACAACAGTGAAGATAAAACTCAGATCTTCCTTGGTCAAAAGCATACAAAAACATGAACAGAAAACACTTGGGGTATGTCTAGACTGCATCCCTCTGTCAGCAAATGAGTCAGAGATTTAAACATCCCATGCCTAATTTGCATAAAAATGGCCACCACATTTTGCCAACTCAGAACTTTGTTGGCAAAAAGCAGCAGTCTAGAGGGGAATCTGTCGAGAAAGAAAGCCTTTTTCAACAGGTACTGTAAACCTCCTTGCAGGAAGCATAAGGGATCTGTCAAAAAAGGCTTTCTTTCTCGACAGATCCCCCTCGAGACTGCCGCTTTTTGCCGACAAAGTGCTGAGTCGGCAAAACGCGGTGGCCATTTTTATGCAAATTAGACACGGGATATTTAAATCCCTGCCTCATTTGCAATGTCGACCTGCCTAATCTGCATCCCTCAGCTGACAGAAGGATGCAGTCTAGACATATCCTTGAATTGAAAGAGAATGACTCATAGCAATAGAGGGACTTACAGAACTGTAGCTGATCAAAAGCTAGGTTAAAACTGATAAAGCAACCGGATCCTCTTTTATAAGGCTAGGTCTACACTACAGAGTTTTTGCACAGAGCATTCATACCTCAAGTGCATTTTTGTGCAAGTAAAACGAAAGAACAGAGGGGTTTTTCTGGTGCAGGTATTCCTCTTTCTATGAGGAATAACTCCTTTTTGCTCAAGAGCTCTTGCGCAAAAAGGTGTGTGTGGACAGGCAGCAAGGGTTTTTTTGCGCAAAAAGAGACAATAAAAAAAAGCCCAGGTGCGTTGGTGGCCATTCTGTAAATAGCAATCAGAGTTTCCTTTCGAGAGAGCGTCAATGCTTTTTCGATGTGCTTTTGCAGTGTGGATGCTCTCTTGCGCAAGAATTTTTTGCAGAAAATCTTTTCCGCAAAAAGCTTCTTGAGCAAGAAACCTGTAGTGTAGACATAGCCTAAGAGATTTTGTTGAGACTAATTGATATGGAGTAATGGTAGGGCTTACAGGTTCAGCTGTGAACCTTTATAAGACTATGCCTTAGAAAAATCTCCCTTTGGAACTCTCAGGAAGAAACAGCTAGAAAAGTGTCTGTTTGGAGGGGTCTGATTTAAAAGTATTTCCCCTCTTGTATTTTTCTAAGAAGTACACTGTTTAGCAGGGGTTTTGGCTAGATGTTCATTATCTTGATGATTTCTTCAGGACAGTATTTATTTAGATAGGCATTCCTTAGAGTCTCAATTCCTGCTATTAGAGGAACTTACTAATGGCATAATATTTGTGATGCATATTCCATTTTTACATTGATTTTGACTCAGCATTTCCAGAAAATAAATAGCTTAGCAACAAAATGATCATTAACTTGGGACTTCTGCACCACAGACATGCAGAACACAGCTGAGTATATTTGACTTCATTCATTTGAGGTGTTCAAGCACTGATCCTACAGTGGAAGCTTGGCTGTTGACTTCAATAAGCACAGAATGAAGCCTTTTGGTATTAAAATGATGGGAGGATTCTTAAGTTTCAGAGGGGTAACTGTGCTAATCTGTGATTGAAAAGAAAATGAAAAAAACAACTAATAGTCCTGCAGCACCTAGAAACTACTTGTTAAGTTAGACTGGCTGACAAGGCAATGACATTACCTAGTTGCTAAGTCTTTTACTACTATATCTTTGAAAAAAACATGGATGAGCCAACTTATAAGTTTGTCCTTAAAAAGACACAAGAAAAATACTCGTGACCCTCAAAGTACAGCAGGTAACACAAGGAAAATACAGATCTTTGTCCATCTGTAGTGCCTGGCCAGCATAAGAGATCTGTGAGTCTGTCAACTGCAAGATGTTAGACCTAGTCCTTTAGCTGAAGTGCAGTGGCTCATTCTTTCAGTACTGAAAGTTGCCCATGGTCTGAAAGGGAAAATAGAAACAGAAAGGGAAAATTTCTGCTAAATTAAATGATTTTGTTTCAATTCATATAATTAAAAATAAAATCAAAATAGAATAAAAACTGTGTTAAGAATCCTTCCCAGCCTGATGTGCCAAAGTGAAGCTTTACAGCTGATTGGAAGTTGCCTGAAAAAAATGGTCTTTTGGTGGAAATCCCGAGAGACAGAAAATGTGTAAATGTGCTGAGCTTTTGGAAGAATGCAGAATAATTTAAAGTGACCTCTAAACTATTATGATTTATAAATATTTGAATCAAAATTAGATTTTAATCCAGATTCTGAGAATCATTGTAAGGAAGATATGGCAGGTATGAAATGGGAATCTATGTTTATAGATGTAACGTCATACTGGCTTAGTTTTTTGCATGACAATTTCTATGTGATGTGTTTAGTGTTTAGAGAAGGCAGTTACAGGTCTAATGTTTTAGACCTAGTCCAGTCACTGGCTTGTTTTGGCAAGTCATTTACTTTTCGTCAGCTGTAGAAAGGGCTGTACTTAAGCCAAGTTCCCCTAGAAGATAGCTATTTCATTAATGATTGAACTATTTTGAGAGCCCTAGATTAAAAGTGCCCTAGATGAGCAATACGTTATTAATGATTCAGACACCAATTTTCTCCTCCTTTACTGTGCTCCTGGTAAGAGAGGTAAATTCACACGGCTTCTTCTTCCTTCCCAGGTCTTTTCCCCTTGAAGCAAAATAATAGTACATTTCTCAGGAAGACAGCCTAGTAAATGAAGAATGAGTTCCACTTTACATAAATGAATCATTTCATGTCTTTTTCAGATGAGACCGTCATCTAAGATTAGTTTGTTGTGGTTCACGCTGGCAAGCAAACATAACACAGCTCTTTTGAGGTGTAATGCAGAGCAATTTAAAAACTATTTTTAAAAAAGCCTGCCCACTGGTCCTTAAAAAACATTACCTCAGTGTTAACAATCTTACTAAACAATTGACTATTTTATATTTTATTGGGTAGATCGCTGCTTTACTGTTCTTAGTCCATCAATTCAAAGTCCTTGTGTATCCAAATGCTGCCTAACTCCATAAAATTGAATTTTATTATCTACCTGTTCATAATTAAGACTTTTTATCTGAGAGACTGAAAAATAATGACATCCTATGAGGGCGGAGGAATTTAAACTCCATCTGACCATAAATACAGGGAATATTATGGTTTAGCAGGGTTATACTTACTGTACACAAATGTGCTGATATTATCTAAGCCTAACAATTATAGGGACATCTTATTCCTTGGGAGACTGAATACATTTGCAAATGATGCAGTGATTCTGTCATATCTGGCCAGGTTCCACATATGTACATGTTCCCAAGCACTAAACGTTCAGAGCATCAGAAGAGCATTTCTTTTAGAGCCAGTTCAGTCCTGTGTTTGTTCATCCATTTTTCAAAGCTGAATTTAGGGGGTTTAAAACATTTCTTCATAAATGGGTAAGATCAGGGACTGTACTAAACCAAACCTGCATGGGCAACTATTATCTAATATGACCCTGATTATGCTGGTTCTTCTCCCTTGTGCCTGGCTTAGGGGACTCTCCAGAAGTTGGCAGGGGGCAGGAGGTGGGGAACGCGTTACAACTTATTTCAAGGTTGTTTTAAGTTCTGTTCTAATTGCCTCCCCTATTGGCCCTGGACTCAGGTGGGATGGGAAAGAGCAGCTTTAGTGCATCTCAGGATCGAGTCTATTGATTTCAGTGAGGCTATGTCTAGACTGCAGGCTTCTTTCGAAAGAGCATCTTTCGAAAGATCGCGTCTAGACAGCAGGCGGATCTTTCGATAGAGGAAATCCGCTTTTTCGAAAGAGAGCACCCAGCGAGTCTGGATGCTCTCTTTCGAAGACGGCCTCTTTACATTGAAGAACGCCTTCCTTCGAAAGAGGAACTTTCGAAGGAAGGCGTTTTTCCTCGTGAAACGAGGTTTACCGCCATCGAAAGAAAAGCCGCGTTCTTTCGAAATAATTTCGAAAGAACGCGGCTTGAGTCTGGATGCAGGGGAAGTTCTTTCGAAAAAAGGGTACTTTTTTCGAAAGAACCCCTGAGTGTGGACACGGCCTGAGAGGTGAAGTGCTCAGCACCTTGCAGGATTGCATCCTCTGTGTTCAACACAGTCAAAAAAGACTTGGGAGAGTGTCCCTGGGCAAGCAGCCCTTCAAAAGACATTGGGGCTAGCTTGCTCAAGATGGCTCTCTTCTCTTCACCTAAAAACAACTGGGTACTCCAGGGGGTGACTTACTGGCCAATTAGTGATGGCACATCTGTTCTCTATAAGCCCCCTGAGGTGTCTAAAAGAGCTCTCTAGCCAGGAAGAAAAGGGGGTGACTCTGCTGAGGAGGAGGGTAGCAGGGAAGAAATACAAAGGTGATTCAAAAGTATCCTGTGTGGACTGTGTTCCTAGGATGGGAGAAGCTAGCTAGCTAGGGAGAGAGAGCAAGAAACGGAAAAGTACTCTGAGGGAGAGTATAGTCCCACATTTAGATGAAGCCAAGAAAGAGGTAACACCAAGGGAGAGAATTTAATCCCATCCAAGATGTGGAGGAACAACTGGCCAGAAGTAAAAGGGCTTGTAACTGTTTTCAGCGACAGAAGAGCAAGAATTTAAAGAGACCAAATCAGAGACTAAAACTCTTTCCAGAACTGATGTTTACTTGTGTCAAGTGATTATTAATAAATTAAGCCCTCTGGATGAGGGGTTTATTAAAGGACAAGTTTCTACTGAGCAGAAGGGAAACTGAGGTACAATCTCAGACCAGGATCTTGGGCCACATACCACTCATAACTACTTTCTTTGTACATCTTATCCCATCTTCATGCCTCCTTCCACACTGACCCCTAAAGCTAAAGTTGAATCCTACTACTTGGGTAGCAAATGACAGGTCTCTTTTCATTGAAATGTCTTCCTAATACTTAACCTTAATAATAGCAACACTGTTTAGAGACTGAACTGTCATCTAATGTACTGTATGGTCAGAACTGAAATCCATCTCAGCATTAATAATCTCCACATTCTATTTTAGCTGAGCATGAGCTGTTCTGTCATATTAAAGGTCTGAGCCTTCCAGAATGAATAGGATTTCATGAGTGCTCAGCAGCTTCCCAGATACATCAGTTGAATTCACTGTGAATTTCGCTACTGACTTCAGTGGAAGAAAGATCTGGTGCGGTGTTTGTAAAGTACCATATACATTTATAGAGTTATATCAGTGACTTTAACAAATAAGAACTCACTCATAACAATGAACAGTGTTGCTACTGGTCTAATTCAGATTGTCAATGGAGATGGTAAAAAATTGGGGAACATTTTTCATTAATTTTTTTGTAGAAATTAAAAAAAAATGTTCATCTGTCCTAATTGTAAGACTTTAGGCACAAAGAATTGGTGTTTATTTTGGCACTCAGAGACATGAATCATTATCTGAAGCATCTGATGTCCATGTGGATTATCTGAACCTCTATAATCTGCTAATCTGGGCTGGGAAACTCATAAGAGAAAATTCTTCTACCTAGCTCATATGTCTGTCTAACTATGTGTCTATGTACTAATCTGCCCTTCTTAAATCACAGGCTATGTCTATACTACAAAGAAAAGTCAGAAAAAGATACGCAAATTGCAAAGTGCAAATTCTGACATTTGGCCTGTCGGAAAAAAACCCTCTTTCAGAACATCACTTCTTCCTCATAAAATGAGGTTTACAGGGATGCTGACAAAACACCTCTGCTTTTCCAAAATTTTTTTGGAAAAGCAGCTACATTCCTTGGATGTGGCAGAGCTTTTCTGAGATACCTCCAGTATCCTAGAAAAGCTCTGTAGTCTATACGTACCACACTATCTGAACACCAGCAATTTTTTGTTCCTTAAGATGACAATGACCTTTCTATTTCTCGCTTCCTTTCTTGGCATCAGGAACAAGTCTTATGAGTTTTGGGCTACTATTGTGGGAAAATATGGATGAAGAGAGATTTTATGCTTGGGTCTCTGACTGCAACAAAATTAGTTTGTGCCTGTTTCTTCTGGCATCATGGCCCATATTGGTCTGAACTCTTCTGGTCCATTCTCAGCTAGCTGGA
The DNA here is from genome assembly GCF_052426305.1 of Pelodiscus sinensis. Taxonomy (NCBI): domain Eukaryota; kingdom Metazoa; phylum Chordata; order Testudines; family Trionychidae; genus Pelodiscus; species Pelodiscus sinensis. The sequence goes on along the minus strand of NC_143054.1, from coordinate 156,703,471 downwards.
TACACTGCAGCTCCTCCTTTTCCCCCTTTTATGGAATCTCAGTCATTATGCTTTGGGATATTGTGCTGCTCAGGTCAAATGAAGTCCTGCTGCTGGCCTTGGCTAGGACATGAAAGTTCAACAGAAAACATTGGAGGAAGAAAACAACCACATTTTTGGAACATTTAAAAAACATATCAGTTGAGTTTGCTTTAGATTTGGCTGATGGTTCCAATATACAGGCAGTCCCCGGGTTACGTACAAGATAGGGACTATAGGTTTGTTCTTAAGTTGAATTTGTATGTAAGTCGGAACTGGCTCCAGATTCAGCTGCTGCCACTGAAACTGACCAGGGGCTGACTACAGGAAGCCGGAGGCAGAGTTGCTCTGCCCCCAGCTTCCTGGAATCAGGCTGATCAGTTTCAACAGCTGCTGAATCTGGAGCCTGGGACAGAACAGCTGGGGCGCTACCCGGTAGGTTCCCACAGGACCAACCCGGCAGCACCCCAGCTGCTCTACCCGAGGTGTCCCGCAACAAAAGCCCGAGCAAAGCCCGAGTCCCCCCAGCACCCCAGGGAGACCCGAGCAAAGCCGCACAGGCGGAGGGACCCCGCTGCCTGTATGGCTTTGCTCCTTTGCCCCCGAGCAAAGCCGTTGGACCCCCCCAGCAGACCAGGGGGACAGGAGCAAAGCCGCCCAGGCGGCAGGAGTCCCACTGCCTGGGCGGCTTTGCTCCCGGGCAAACGAGCAAAGCCGCCCAGGCGGCGGCTTTGCTCAGGTGTCCCTGGTCTGCTGGGAGGGGGGGATCTAGCAGCTTTGCTGGACCCCCCAGCAGACCAGGGAGACTGGGAGAAGCTTTTCTCGCCCCGGAGGACACGGGTGGTGACCCGCCGCCCGTGAGCTCCGGGGTGAGAGAAGCCCCGTTCGTAAGTGCGGATCCAACGTAAGTCGGATCCGCGTAAGTCAGGGACTGCCTGTAAGTGTGTGATTTTCCATACCAATTTATCTATCATATAATACACATGGTCTGATGTTGGAGGGCTCAGATCTGTTGTGATTGTAGGATTGTACCAGTTTTTGTAAATTAGAAATTGGATCACATTGTTCTTTCATCTTTAATTGCATTTTAAAGTGTATAACTCGTCACTATTCTTATCCAATAGTTCTGTGCTGTTTCATGAAGGAGTTTCCAGGATTGGAAACACAGTGCCTATTTCTTCAAGGAGTCTTAAAAGCTTTCTCTTGAGTTATTAGTTGCCTCTGAGGCTGAACCGCAGGTAGCTCCAAGCTATCATCCAAAAATAAACAGGTAGGGAGACTGGATACTGCAAGGGGTTGGTACTAGTTATAGTGGTTATCATTTAACTGTTACCAGTTGAAATCCAGGCCTGGTGGGTTGTAATTAATTTTTTACCACCTGATGATTGCTTATTAACCTGTGTTAAATGATGCAGCTGATTCCTTGGCTTTAGCTTATTTGATGCAAATCAAATTGTTTCTTTGCACAGAGGCATAGTTTTAATGAATGAAAGTTGATTTATTTACAGATTCACTGCTCTTTCTTGATGAGTGTCACTTTACAACAGGAATATAATCAGGGAATCCAAACTCTCTGTCTAATCACTCCTAATTCACCCACTGATGTAGTTATTAAAGGCAAAATTTCTCATTTTCATGGCCCAATGGGTAAGTGAATCAGTCACCTGTTTCCTCCCAAGCCTAGTATTTTACTTGCCTGGACTCATTTCCCCTTCCTTCTCAGAAGCACCAATTCAGGAACACATGTCTTATTCAAGACAGCACTTAGGTGCATGATTAACTTTAACCACACACTTAAGTCCCATTGAAGTCAATGCATGTAGTTAAGGAGCATCCTGAATCAGAACCAGAAGGATCTTAAGCAGATGGACCATTGCCCACAATTCTTCCAGTTAAAGAGAAAGGGCTCAACACAAAAACCATGTGTATAAATGTTAGCAAAACCTGTTGATGATATTGCATAATACAGTGATGAGCAGGTGTAGGTCCTAAATTACTATAAAAGGTCCTTTTTTAGAATACTGCAGTATGGCTAACAAATAAAGAAGAGAGCTTGGAATAACTGCCTTCTGAGATAAAGAACTAATACTCTGTGGAGATATTAAGGTGGATTTCCTGGGTGCTGTAAATAAAATACCCCAATACAGACTGGTGGCCTGGATGGATCATCAGAACAGGAGTCAGATGTCTGCCTGGTTCTAAAGGATTCTGTGATCTTAACTGCTTTAATTTGCAGCTGTGAAAAGCAGCATATTGTACTCCACAAAAGCGCTGAGTCATACAGTAGGTGCACACGTTTATTGTGATGGTTAATACAAATCCTATAGTGTTATGATTAGAGGCATATCTATTTAAAATTCCACATTGCTGATACGTAATTACATTTGTTATATTGGTTGCATAATGGGATGGGTTTACACAAATTACACATAAAACACTTTTAGAAGCAACAAGAAGATGCCCAATTGTGGCCTGATGGTTCAGAGGATTAGTAATGGGATATTAATCCTTCTGTCAAATCTAGCTAAAGCTCAAGATTTTCAAAACTGGGTACCTAAACTTAGTATGCGAAGACAATTGGCATAGGAGGGTGGCTAGCCCTTTCCAAAAACAGACTGCTGACTTAAGCATTTCACTACAGATTTAGGAGCCTACTGTTGGGAACCCATTTTTGAAAATCAGTATCTGAAAATAGAGAAGAGTTATTTTTTTTTAAAAAGAGTATATCTAGGCAGGGCCTGGGATAAACAAATGGAAGACAATAGGCAAAAGGTTGAGAGAATAAATTATCAGCTAGGGTTGGAGTTTAGTAAATGGAACAAAACAAGAGTCTTTGTATCTCTTGTCTGTAAACTGGGATGTCCTTTCCCATATACAGCACATGCAGCTGCGTAGTCCACCCATCCACTCTTCCTATTCTTGTTCTGTGGCTCTGCTTCCTCCACAGGGGATCTAGTTAACTTAAAAGTGGAAAAAAAAACCTGCCAGAACATTGAACCTATGAAAGAACCATTCAAATAGTAATGAAGCCATCTAACAGGAATTTGCCAACCCCAAGTATATACTGTCAGTATCTGAATTTACTGTGTTAGTCTACAGGACCTTAGTTTAAAATTTGCGTTAAAAATATTTCATTAGTGTGTTGCTGAAAAATATAAAATCGCTTCTCTGAAAATTTGTTTTCCCTGCCCCCAGCTGCCATTAGGCACAGGTGCACCAGTTTAACAGTACTGCACAGGGTCCTATAAATCCTAACGATGGCGCTGTCTGTAAATTATCTACATAGCCTACAAGACTGTTGCCTGGAGCACTTTTGGACCTATTACCTCCTACAATTATTTATGTAATGTAAAATGTATATTTTAGGTGCTCGGACACATGCAAAGATGCCTGCTTGTCTGGCAAGGAAAGAGAACAGCCAGGTGAAAAGCTGAACCAGCAACCTGATCAGCTGAACAATTGAGTTAGCAAACTAATCTTAGTGCTAAGTGAGAAAAACTCTATGTAGTACATAACCAATAACTTTGTAACAATATATTTAAGGCAAACCCCTAAATATGGGAGCACGCTTGCATTTAATCCTATGCTGTGCCCTGTTTCAGTGAACTGAAGCAGAAAATAAATGACATACTTCTACTTTCTGTCTTTTCTGGGTAGCAGGGAAAAGAGTCAGTAATAAAATCTAGTAGTCATAAATCAAAGTTATGCCTATCTAACATCTCTGAAAACAGTTGGTGGCTTCATTCTAACTTCTTATCAACTGGAGAAGTATCTACCTCACAAAAATCCCTCGACATAACATTAATTGAGCCTTTCATGTTGGCATTATCAAAAGGGAAGGCATGGTCTGACATCAGTTATGGAGACTGACCTGATCTCTCCTCTACAGGAGATCCTTCAGGTCAAAGATGTAGTTTATTGGCAGGGGTCAACGTGAAAGATGCGCCTAGACCTGCTGCCTGAGCATTGGCTCTTGTAAGGTAATCAGAGAATTTTAATCTTCAGCGCTGGCAACTTATCTTAGCATCCAACACTATGTTCCTGAAGGCTGTGGGTGAAAATAAAAACCCCTTACTTTGTCTCTGTTGCCTTTTGTGGCCTGGAATTAGTGGTTCCATTTTGGCCTTCTTTCAGTTAGTTTTCCAAGTATAAATAGACTTGGAATGAGTTGATTTTACCAAAAATTAAATGATTACCTTCCGCCCCAGCTGAGACAATTAAAATAGATAAAAATTGGTAAAAAAAACCCCTTAAAAACCATAATTTTGCTCAACTGAAAATTTATTTAAAATTTTAAACAAAAACTTGTTTTACCCGTTTGTTGTTATGAGTGGTATGAAACCTTGCTATGAGGTGAGTTCAAATCTAATTGAAACTGATGGAGGTGAACATACCTTTTAATTAACATACTGTAAGGTTAAATTAATCACAGTACCCACCTAAGACAAGAGAGTTATGTGACCTGTTCAGTAGGGGTGCGTTCACCCAAGGCTCGAAATAAGCTACACAATTTGAGCTATGCAAATTGCGTAGTTTATTTCAAGTGTATTTTGAAATAGAGCACTATTCCAAAATGACTCTTAATCCTTGAGGAATGAGGTTTACAGGGAACTTGAAATAGCGTGTCCATTATTTCGAAAGCTATTTTGAAATAATGAGAGCACTGTTAAGATGTGTAAAATGCTATTTTGGGATACCGGAAGTGTCCCGAAATAGTGCCGCTGTCTAGAGGCACACTCGTTGAGTACTGTAGGTTCAGGAATGCAGAGTACAGAAGGAGAGAGAGGCAGAGGTAGCTTGAAGAAATCCAAGCAGAAACCTGTAAGAACATTGCAATCCTTGAAGAAACCTAGAGAGAAAGTTTCTGGGTTGGGAGTATTGGCGGGGGGGGGGGGGGGGGGGGGAGGAAGAGAGATTGCTTTATTAGCTAAGAACCTACTTCTTTTGCCTTTGGTTTCTTCTGCATACAGTGATGCAGGATTCTACACACTCCTGGTAAACAAGACTGCACGAAACACCAGGAAAAGAAATACCAGAATCCATTGATTTCTAGTCCCAATCTGAACATCTCCAAAGTCATGAACTTTGACTAGGTTCTTGGGTAGAAAAGGGTAACCTCATTGATAATCCTTTGCTGACAACCTGCTAATCTTTTTTGGAAGTCTACATGAATAAAGATTGTCCTCTAGTCATACAGGTGATCATGAAAGTGAATACTCAGACCTTGTGCGATGAATGTGTCCTCCTTAATTGGTGGGGCTGTATGTTGTAAGCTGTAGAAGACAATGGTTAACTGGAACTGGCCAGAAAACTAGGGATTTTTATTTTATGTGTCTGAAAAATTTCAATGAAAAACAAAACAATTGTTGTTTGTATCAACATTTTCCCATAGACTTCAACAAAAAACTGAAAGCCTTCAGGTGAAAACTGAACATTTATGTTGGGGAAAATGGAAATTAAAATATTTGTTTTGGATCAGCAAATACTTTGGTTTATTGAACTGAAACATTTTATGTAGGGGCAATTTTACATTGATGCATGTCCACTCCTCTCTGGCTGAGCTGTTGTGGGGCATCATGACAGTTGTAGTCCGGCTGCAAAACCTGGCTCATACTGGAGAAAATCCTGGGGCATTTGGACCACAACTTCTCTTAGGCATGACAGTAGTTCTGGAGGACACACATTAGTGAAAAACTGATCCAAAACGACATTTTGATAAAAAACGTTGAAACGTTTTGTTTCAGCATTTCCAAATGGGATTTCTAACTTTATTTATGAAAAGTCATAATTTTCCTGGAAAGCAGACACATTTTGCAAAAAATATCATTTAGCTAAAAAACAGTTTCCCGTAGGAAAACAATATTGATGGAAAAAATTTGACCAGCCCTTTAGTTAACCGCAAATACCCTGGAATTATCTGGATGAGAATCACTTCTGTTCATCCAGACAAAATCATGCAGGATCCATCAATGATAAATCTGGCAGGGGATATTGCAAAGTCATAAGATTGTCAACTATCCTTAATCAGCCAGGACTGGGGTTGGCAGAAGACCAGCCCAAAAGTGGTTGGCATAGGTTAGTTAGTGACACTATTTGTTAGGAGAGTCTAGGGGTATGCTAATTCAGTGTTTCTCAAAGTAGTCCATGAAACCACTTTGAGAAACCTGCTAACTAGCCTTTCTAGTGTATTTACTTACCTTGCGGCTCCCGTTGGCTCTGGCTTGCCATTTGCAGCCAATGGGAGATGCAGGAAGCGGCGTGGGCCAGGCCACTGCTTCTCATGGCTCCCTTTGGCTGCGAATGGCGAACTGGAGCCAATGGGAGTTGCGAGGCTCCACGGCTGCAGAGCCGGTAGGTAAACATACCAGAGCGGCCAGTTAGCGGGTATTTGAGAAATACTGTGCTATTTCAATGTATTCCCACCTCACCCCTCCTGGGAGCTTCCTCTAACATCTCTTTTGCGACCTTGTTGGAAACTCAAGATGCTCCCAAGAGAGGACAGTGGGTGGAAATGCTGCCTGCTCTTCTTTGGGACCCTCCCCTGGAGGCAGTAGTCCTTGATACTGCAGGAAGGTGTGATTTGCACTTCCATGAGATAATGGGGCTGAATCTAGCCTGCTGGTTTGGGGCTATATAGAGCTCTTTTTAATTGGAAAACTTGTCTCTCTCACTAACTGAAGTTGGTCCAATAAAATATATTACTTCACCCACCTTATCTCTGTGTTTAATAGTCATTAATTTGACTCTGGCAATGTATTAAATGCACAATCAGTTGAGATTTTATTTTATTTTTACATCTACATATTAAAGTGATTCAAGGCATATTTCTCTCCACTAAGAACATTTTTGTGGATGGGTTCTTGCAGCATTGCCTTGAGAAGTATCCTGTTATGAGATGATTTCATGATGAAATCATGTTGTTCTTGATGAAGATTTTTTTCCAGTTCATAGATATAAAGGACAGCTGGGGTAAGATCAATGACCCATGAATCATTGCTATTCACTATCTTAAATAAAAAAGCAGCAAGACACAGGATTTAAATAAGATCAGGTCCTTTTAACCTTACCCGATTAAGTAAATTAATTTCTCCCAACATATTTATTGGAACAATCATTTTCTGCAGTTCAGGGTTTGGGAAAGTAAGGCTTGTTATCGATAACTTCTATGTCATTATTGCACACTTGTCTTTAGAACTGAGTTTGAACACAGTTGTTATAACCCAATCTGCTGCATTACTTGAGCTGAGAATTTCAGATCTTAGTGCCACACCCGCTACAGTTTAATCTGAAGGTAAAGCTCCAGCTATTTTTCCTTTTGTCAGCTGGTGTCCAGAAAATTAAATCAGACCAGGGATGAGATATGTGTTCTATTCTGTGAGAAAAGTTCAAGACATGTTCATATGGAGTGCAATGAAAGGCAGTGTTACCACAAGTGGAATTTTCAGTCATCAACAGTGGAAAATATTGCTGTGTTGGTAAAAACTTATTCTGACAACAGGCTGGTGAACAAGAAAATGCTTTTATTGAGAGCACAAGCTTAAAAGTGTGCATGCAGGGTCTGAACCTGTGAAGTGCTGAGTTACCATTCAGACTCAGTGGGCGTTGTAGGAGCACAGCCCAGAGTTAGGGCTGGAGAAGTATTTCATAATGTAATCTAAAACTTTCCTGGTGTCATATTTCATCATGAACTTGAAACTCACCTCAGATTCCTGAACAGGTTCTGAGGCAAGTTTTAACACCATTTCTTTCTTGTCTGACTCCTTACCACTCCCTTATCATATCAGACTTTGTTTTTTTTAAAAACCCGCATTTTCAGTGTTGAAAAATAATGAAATAGGATTCACTGTGGCTCCGTCCTACTGCTGCCAATTTCGGAATATGTCATCAGCTCAGGAATGGGGCTGCGGTGATGTATGGTACTAATTGATCAGAATGTCAAGGCTAAGCAAGGAGAGACAGTGATGGGTTTTGAAGAAACAGGAATGTAATAATGAGATGCTCTAAAGATAATTACTTTGCGAAGATATGGCTGCTTTGGTGAAATGTAAATAGATCAAATAGGAGAGCAACATTTTTCAAGTGGTTGGGCTAAATTCCAGGTGAAATTGGGTAAAATTTTCAAAAGGGCCCAACTGAATCAGGAGCCAAAAGTCCCACTTTTAAAGTGATTTAGGAGCCTCACAGCCTAAATTTCATTGTTTTTCAGGGCAGGTCTACACTACCACTTAAGCTGATATAACTTACATTGCTCAGAGGTGTGAAAAAGCCACTCTCTTGAATGATGCAATTTATAGCAACCTAAGCACTGGTGCTCTGTAAGCTGGGGGTATGTCTACACTACAGAGTTAGTTCGAACTAACTTAGTTCGAATTAGTTAATTCGAACTAAGCTAATTTGAACTAACGCATCTAGAACTAAAAACTAGTTCGAATTAGCGTTTTGCTAATTCGAACTAGCAAGTCCACATTGAGTGGACCCTGAACAGGGCTTAAGGATGGCCGGAAGTAGTGCTGGCAGGGCATCAGAGGAGGACTTAGAGCGTGGAGATGCTGTCTCAGGCTAGCCGAGGGCTGTGCTTAAAAGGACCCGACCCCCACCCCGGACAGACAGTTCTCAGAGGTGCCCCGCTTCCAAAGCAGTCCTGGCTTGGAGTGCCCAGAGTGCCCACACGCGGAACATCACAGCACTCGGCCATCAGACCAGCTACACTTGCCGCAGGCTGCCCTCTGGGGAGAGGGGACAATTGGGGGGCTGCAGGAGAGCTTCCACCCCCAGAAGCCCGCAGAGCCAGCCCAGTCCTCCCCATCGGGGGCTCGTACCCCATTCCTCCCTCACCTCCTTCCACTTACCCTTCCCTAGCCCCCCTTCCTGATGTACAAAATAAAGATAACGCTAATTCGAACTAGTTTTTAGTTCTAGACGCGTTAGTTCGAATTAGCTTAGTTCGAATTAACTAATTCGAACTAAGTTAGTTCGAATTAACTAATTCGAACTAAGTTAGTTCGAATTAGCGCTGTAGTGTAGACATACCCTTTATTGAACAAAACTGGGGGAGACTGGGAAAAGGAGGTGGGAGAGGGGAAGAGAAAGGCTGGAAAAGGGGAGGGCAACTAACATGATCAGGGGTTGGGAACAGGTCCCAGATGAAGAGAGGCTACAGAGACTGGGACTGTTCAGCTTAGAAAAGAGGAGATGGAGCGGGGACAGGATAGAGGTCTCTAAAAGCAGGGGTTGGGTGGAGAGGGTGCATACAGAAAAGTTCTTCATGAGTTCCCATAAAGAAGGACTAGAGGACACCAAGGGAAATGAATGGGTAGCAAGCTTCAAACTAGTAAGAGAAAGTTGTTCTTCACAAAGCAAAGAGTCAACCTGTGGAACTCCTTGCTGCAGGAGGCTGTGAAGGCTAGAACTAGAACAGAGTTTAAAGGGAAGTGAGATTAAGTCATGGAGGTTGGGTCCATGGAGTAGTCTTAGCCAGGGGGTAGGAGTGGTGTCCCTGCCAAAATTTGTGGAAGGCTGGAGAGGGATGGCACGAGACAAATGGCTTGGTCACTGTCTTCGGTCCATCCCCTCCAGGGTCCCTAGGGTTGGCCGCTGTCAGCAGACAGGCTACTGGGCTAGATGGACCTTTGGTCTGACCCAGGACGGCCATTGTAAGCTCAGGGTCGGGGGTCTCAGTGGACCCCCTTGATTTTCATGCACACCTGCTCCTGGGTGGCCAGGCTGGCAGCTCTCCTGCCCTAGATGGCCACTTTCCTGTGCCTAGTGCGGAGATCGTGGACGAGGTCCACGATGTCTGCACTAGCCCAGGTGGGTGCCCGCCTCTTGCGGTCCCGGGCAAGGTCCCGGGAGCCGCCAGCCTGGTCCCGGGAAGAGGGGGTGGGCTGGGGGACATCGGGTGGGTGGCTCTGTGCCGTGCCAGGTGCAGGGTCTGCTGGCTGGGTGCTGGCAGGCTTGCACCTGGCACGGGCACCGTAGCCAGCTCGTGCCCCTTTAAGGGGTCCGGGGCTGGGAGGGGGGCATAGAGTTTCCCTGGTGTTGGCCAGAGTGGCCACCAGGGAAACTTGGGGAGGACTAGCCTCCCACTAGTTCGAATTAAGGGGCTACACACCCCTTAATTCGAACTAGTAAGTTTGAACTAGGATTAATCCTCGTAAAATGAGGTTTTCGTAGTTCGAACTAAGCGCTCCGCTAGTTCGATTTAAATTCGAACTAGTGGAGCGCTAGTGTAGCGGTTATGAATGTTAGTTCAAACTAACGTCCGTTAGTTCGAACTAACATTGTAGTGTAGACATACCCCTGGAAATGCTTTCCTGCCAATATAGCTTCTGCCTCTGATGGAGGTGGCGTAATTACGCTAGTGGGAGAACGCTCTTCCATCAGCACAGAGTGGTTTCCCCAGATGTGCTATAGCAGTGGTCCCCAACACGGTGCCCGCGGGTGCCATGGCATTCGTGTGCGCCCGCCAAGTGCTCAGGGCTGGCCTGGTCATGGGCACGTGGTGCATGCACAGTGCCGGAGCCGGCCCCGGGTGCATGGTGCACGGTGAGCGCCGGCCCCGGGAGCGCCGCGAATTGGCCGCCCGCGCTCTGGGCGTGCGGCGCTTGGGGGGGGGGGGCGCCAGCCCCGGGCGCGCGGCCCTTGGAGGTGGCCCCGGCCCCGGGCGCGTGGCTTTGGGGGGCCCCACCCACTGGCGCCTGGCAGGTGAACGGCCACGCCCTCTCGCGCCCGGCAACCTCCAAAGGTTGGGGACCACTGCGCTATAGTGTCGTAGCTGCATTGTTATGGGTGTGTCCTCTGTGCATCTTGTTGCAGTTTTGAATAAAATGGCTGCTGTCTCCATGCAAATAGGGTAGGATTTCTCTCTGACCCAAGTACGTGCAACTCTCATGTGAGCTAGTTTGGCAAATGTGAAGGAGATTTTTGGCCAGGAGGGTAATTCCTTATTCCTCAGAACTCCAGTCTAAGGGTGTGTCTACGCCGCACCATTATTCTGAAATAACTGTGTGCATTTACACAGTTGTTCCATTATTTCAAAATAATTTTGAAACATTATATTTTTGAAATAGCTATTTTGAAAAAAGGCGTGTGTAGACACTCTACTGCTGCTATTTTGAAATAGCAGGGCCATTCTAGGTTATTCCTCCCCAGTGCCTCCTGGGGCTCTAAATCAAGGTAGCATGTCTACATTAGGGAAGCCTGCCTCAGACTAATTTTGAGGCTTCTTTGCAGTGTAGACGTGCTATTTTAAAATACCTATTCCAGAATAGCTTATTTTGAAATAAGCGTGTAGTGTAGATGCACCCTAAGTGGTTTTGGCTGGGATTTTGCAGCCACTTGTTAGAAAAAATACAGTTTTATTTCTTTGGGCACCACAAACTCTTAAATGAAACAAATCAATCCCCAAAGATTTTTTTTTCTGTGCTTACATGCAGAGATTTTTCTCTTGATGAATGTTATTGAACCCATTGATCTAATGGTTCACTAGCAGCACATAAAGAAAGAGCTGCCAATAATATAAAGCGTTGTTGGTATTTACTGTGTTTCATATTGAAAACCATAATTCCAGGGAACATGATGCTATTCAAGGTACTACTCGGTGCTTAATTATGAAATCAAGTGATGCTCACAGTAAGACTGCCAGAATCTGGTCCTTTACTCTTCTCTTTGAGACAAATCCCAGAGCATCTGGAGCCACTGAATTGTCTTGTCAGGAGCTCAGTGCCAATTGGGAGTTGCTCTTTTATTCTCTTAAATATGACAGAAAATCTAAGCTCAAGAAATGAATTTCTTTTCATTTCAAAAATTTACTGTGGCTGATTTGAAGGGTGTGATTCTGCCCACTACACACCCACTTCTCTTTCCTGTAGCTGCTGGGTAACACCACGTGCAGCAGCTGAGGCCATCAGAAGAGGAAACACTCATATGCGATTTGAATTCGGTGGAGAGGAGAATAGAGGCAAAATGTAGCTGCATTGAAATGTGGTGACAGTACCAGGGGTAATATTTCTCCTTAAGAAAAAAAAGTGATGAGGAGGACTTCCTTTTCATAGCTCATCAGCTCGACGGAATGAGTACCTGATTCCCAGTTAAATCAAGGCTGTTAACACATTTGTTAAGACAATTGTGAACACTCCCCACACTTTTGATCCAGGCCAATGATCTCTAATAGCAGTGTCCTCTAGCCCCAGACTGAGGTATGATTCAGCAGGGCCTCTAAGATAGCCATCAATTGAAGCATCAACACCACCTCCTACATTACCTATCCAGGTGCTGACTAAGGACAGGCCTACCCTAGAAATGCTGCATCAGTGGACCAGCACTGATGCAGCTGCACTGTTCTAGCACTTTGATGGAGATGTTGTAAGGTGATGGGAGAGAGCACTCCCATCTGCTTGGTTACTCCATCTCTGTGGGTATGTCTACATTTTTCTTATTTCGAAATAACTTTCCTAGCATCTACACAGCCAAACCGCTATTTTGAAATAAATTCAAAATAGCAGAGTGCTTATTTCGAATTTGGTAAACCTCATTCTATGAGGAATAACGCCAAATTCGAAATAGCTAATTCGAAATAAGCGCTGTGTAGATGCTTATTTTGAAACAGGGGGTCTCCAGCCCTTCCCAGTGTGCCCTGGTGGCCAGTCTGGGCCAAACCAGGAAAACTCCTCTCCCTCAGCCCCAGAGCCCTTAAAGGGGTAGACTCTGGCCACAGTGCCTGTGCCAGCTGCAAGCACAGAGCCAGCAGTTGCTGCCCCGACCCAGTGGCCCCACCATGAGCCAGGCAGCCAGTGCCAGCCAGCCCTCCACTGCTCCCTGGGCCCAGTCCCCTAGCTCCCAGGAGCCTGCCAGGGGTCAGAGAAGGTGGGCACCTTCCTGGTCCAGTGTGGAGATCATGGACCTGATTGAGGTTTGGGGTGATGTATCCAATGTCCATGATCTCTGCACTAGACGGAGAAACACGGCCACCAAAGGCCACATGCGCACCCAGGAGCAGGTTCTCATGAAACTGAAGGAGCTGCGGCAGGACTATGCCAGGTCCACACGGGGCAGCTCCCAACCAGGGGCAGATACCTGCCCCTATTTTGACATCCTGGACTGCATCCTGGGGGGGTGGGATGGTTTGTGCCCCTCTGGGGGTCATCGATCCTGGAGCAGAGGGCCCTGACCAGGGCATGCAGGAAGAGCGCCAGGAGCTGCAGGAGCCCAGAGGGAGTGTGCCACGCAGCCAGGATACCCAATCCATACCAGCAGACCCGTCACCAGTGTCATCCGGGGAGGCAAAAATGTGAGTTTTTGATATGCTCCTGACCCTGGGGTGTGACACAGCAGGACATCCTCCCTCCACAAGGCCATTCTATACAGAGGCAGAAGACATCTCCCCTTACCTCACCCACACTATACACAGCACAGAGGCCTGGGTGCGGTCTTGGGGCAGCTCCCACTCCTGGGGATAGCCGGACATTCTGACCATGGCCTGTGTACAAGCACATCGGCTCTGATGGTGTAGGGAACGGTCATCCCACCTTGCACAGGGGGGTTGGGCTTCACCCACTGTGTCCCCAGGGATAATTGACCACTACTCTTGTTTCTCCACAGCTGCAGAAGCTGCTCATGCAGGGCGCACCCAGGACATGCTCCTGCACCCGAGGGCTCCACAGGACCACCCGTGCAGTGGAGGAGTACTGACAGCAGCACCTGAGGGCACTGCGAACACTGCACCGCACCCTCCAGAACTGGATGCAAGAAGACCTGGTGCTCCGGTCGGAGCAGCTTGCCGAGGGCCATGCCCTCTGCCAACGCCTGCAGACCCTGGTGCAGAGCATACTGCCTCATTCCGCTCCAGCCCCTGCTCCCCAGCTACCGCTCCTCCTCACACTCCTTTTCCCCCTCCCACTTCTCCCTCCACGACCTCCACACCCTCCCTCTCCTCCACACTCTCCAACCCCTCCCCATCTCCCTGGGGACACCGAGGTGCCCGCATCCGCAGTGCTGGGAGATATTTGGCCCGGTGAGATCCCCACCCCTGAACCCTGAGCTTCACTTCCCCCTTCCAGCTCTCTCCTCCCAGGTTTCTCCCTCCCCTCTCCCATCCGCTCTCCTTCCTTCTTCCATCTCCTTTCCCCAGTCTCACCAGAGTTTCATTCCCCCCCCCCCCGTTTTGTTAAATAAAGACAGTTCGTGTTTATGAAAAAACCGTGTATTTTATTGTACATCAGGAAGGGAGGCTGGGGGGTGGGGTGGTAAGTGGAAGGACATGAGGGAGGAATGAGGCACAAGCCCCCAGTGGGGCAGACCAAGGAGGCTCTTAGTGCTCCTCTCCCGCAGGGCCTCCTGGATGCTGACAGCCCTCTGATGGACCTTCCGGATGGCAGCCTGCAGCAAGTGCAGCCAGGCTTGCAGCAACGTGTCCAAGAGAAGCACCAGAGTGCCCAGGGGCAGCTCTGGCTCCATGTTGCAGAGTGCTGTGGTCTCCTGAGTGAGGGCAACCAGAGCACGCAGAGACAAAAATGTTTTGCTGTCCCTCAGCGAGGTAGACAAGCAAGCAGGGAAACCTGAGAACCAGCTGTCTGGGGGAAGGGAGGAGGGGGCCCTTTAAGCACAGACCTCAGTTAGCCTCAGGCAGCAGCCCCACACAGTAAGTCCTGACCTGGTGCCCTGCTGGAACTGGTTCTGGCCAGCCTTAAATGTGATTCACAGTCCACTCAGTGTGGACGCACTGTTTCGAAATAGAAAAACGCTATTTCGAGATGCATTTTGTGTGTAGATGAGTTATTTCGAAATAACTTATTTCAAATTAACTGTTTTGAAGTAAGATATTTCGAAATAATGCTGTAGTGTAGACATACCCTGTGGGAGGCGATAGCTATGTCATAGTTGGCAGGGTGTTTAAGGTCAGTATAACTGTAGCCCGGGGTGTGGAGTCATACTCCCTTTCCCCAGGTGACATAATTATCCTGAATTAAGTGTGTAGTGTGGACTTGGCCTCTCTCCTTGTTTAATTTGAGAGTTTAGAAGGGTACCATCCCAGTATGGAGGGTCTGCAATGCAGAACACCCACTGGAAGACATTTGTAAACATATTGACTCTTCTTTGCTTAGGTCTCAGGAAACACATTCAGACAGGAGGCCGGGGAGCAGTGGTAGAGTGTAATGTAGTTGAGCACTCTGCAATATGCAATCGTGATGTTTTAGTGGCTTCTGCTCTGGGGATCAAATAGTGGCTAAATGGATTTTCAGAATGGGGCATACAATTAATAATTCAATGATAATGAGTTGCTTGTTAAATATTGTTTTAAAACTATAAATAATACATTTGCCTGAGCAATGCATTTGCCTTCTGATCTGCTTGCATCACAAAGGCGATGTGAGAGTCAGTCCTGTGTTCATTAGGAATAATTCCCTATAGGGAAGAACAGCAGCGGTGCACAAGCGAGGGCCACAGTACAGCTGAAAAGCACGGACACAATTAATTCTACCAATTTTGGGAAATTAATGCATCCTGCTCTGAACAAGCAAATCAGAATGCAAGCACAAACTGTCTGCAAAGGATATTGTTCCTCGGACAGTTTATGGCATGTAATGGAAGCTGTAATGGAGCTACTTACAGTATTTTACTGGGTAGCACATGCTGCCAGACATCTGCAAAGTCTCACCATAACTCATGAGCATCTGCCTACATGTATGAAAAAGACTGGATGGGCCAGATTCCCATTTGCTCTCAGGCCCCTATGCACCACTCTGGGAGTATGACTAGACTACATGCCTCTGCCAACACAGGCATGTTAAATAGGCTACCCGACATAGTCAATGAAGCGGGGATTTAAATATTCCCGACTTCATTAAAATAAAAATGGCCACCGCGCTGTGCCGGCTCAGCTGATTGTCGGCACAGCGCGGCAGTCAAGACGCGGATCGGTCGACAGGGGAAGCCTTTGTCAACTGCTCCTGTAAACCTTGTTTCATGAGGCATAAGTGTGCAGTTGACAAAGGCTTCCCCTGTCGACCGATCCGCGTGGCGTGGAGGTGAGCTGGTGCGACCCAGGGACTGTCTGCCGAGGAGACGCCGGCTGGGAGGTTGCAGCGAGCTGGGCGAGTACAGGGGAAGGAACCCCAGGGAACCAGGTAGGAAGTGGCCCAGGGCAGGAGCGGGAGCCGCCTCCTCCCGCCCAGAGAACCTCAGCGCGTTTCGGCCGGATTGCCCTGCCAAGGAAGTGACCCGCTATCTGGTCGCTCACAGGGCCCTGGGCCGGGACCCGGTAGAGTAGGGTGGGCCCAGGTCCCCCTACCTGGGGTTCGTCCCTGCTACAACCTTAATCTGTGTTCGAGACTCAGGCCAGAGGGCCTTGGCCTTGACTTAAAGGGCCAGCTTTAAACTGTGCTTCGGACTCAGGCCAGAGGGCCTGGACTTGAGAGCGTAGGTGGGAGGGACCCGCCACATCCCAATTGTCTTTTTACTAAGATGAGTAGTTCAATACCACTAACGTTTTTGTGGGCCTTCTTTGTACTGTTTCCAAAGCTAATACATTTTTGAGATTGTGTGACCAGAACTGCATGCAGTATTCAAGGTCTAGGCACACCACAGATTTATAAAGTGCCATTATGAACATTCCTTCTTCATGATTTTGGGTTTGAATATGGTCTGCAGAAAAACAATTTAGGGAATAACTATTTTTTCTGTCAGTTGCTACTTTGATCTGTTTTATTAGGTTGTCTCAGAATTGCCAGATGCCGACACCCATTGCTCATTATTCTATCATGTCTCTCAGCTTCAGGGAACTAAATCCTCACTAAACTGAGATAGGAAGTTTATAAAAATAAGACTATTGAAGTAACAGTGTCTTGACTTGACAGGATGTTGTCACATAGCCTGGTAACTCTTGGGGAATATATAGTCATGCTGTCAAACAAGGGATGCAAAAAATATTTGTAGCCAGCCATGTGCTCAGAGCTGATTGGTAGAATGGAGATGTCTCCAGGACAGCTGCTTTGGATAGATAACTGCGTGAGTTGCATTGTCTAATGCAGGGAGGCACAGTCAAAGGTGGCTTGGGAGCCTTAATCTGAATACTTCTTGATTTGGTACGCTGAGCATGTTTGAAACACTGAGGGTCAGAAACACAAATTGAACTCACACCAGTGAGAGTCTCCATAGAGACTTTGTCCTAGATAGGGGGAAACTTCAGATGGCATAAAGCGGGCACCTTATCTGTCACTGCCTCCTATGCCTGGTAGAAGGAGGGAAGGGTTGTGTTGGGACCATGGAATTGGGGTCATCGGAGAGGTCATGTCTGGAGAGGAGAGGGCATGTGGTGGATGAGGCTCCATTGCACTTTAATTGTCTGCTGGTGGAAAGATTTCAATAGATTCCACCAACACTGTAAATTAAAGCTGCCCGCCCCCCCAAAATTGTAACTTCAAGTAGGTCTCTGTCTCTGAGGATTGGTTGCTGCAACAGGCTTCCTTCCAGTCCCTCACATCCTCCTGCACCTGAGCTCAGAAGCAAGCCCTTTCATTCTAATTTGTTTTCTGCACACTTTTCACTCATGCTCAGGGGTAATTGACTATCCAGGGCACATGACTATGGAAAATCAAGCCCACTGGCTCAGATCTTGGTAGGGTCAAGACATCTTCCTGAGGAACATGTATTGGGCTTTTCTCTCCCTTGTACAAGTTTTACAGGAGTTGCTTTGATGGAGTCACCCCAGCTCATATTGGTGTAAATGAGGGTGGAATTACATCCACTGAATTGACCAGCTGACTGTGTTTGAAGGAATCTCATCTAACATTCTGGTTTGCTCAACTGCCACTGGGAGGCCAGGTGGTTCATGAGACACTTATGATGTGGTCAAATCCAGGAAAAAGTGTAAAGATCTCTGCTGAAAAAACGTTCTGGAAATAGGATTTTTCTGCACTATTGGTGGCATAGGCTTGTCCTGTGGTAATACGTCATGGGGTGCAGTGGAATAAGATTTCAATAGCACTCATTTGGGGCTGCCCTCTATCACTCACTCTAGATGAACAAAAAAGTGCCCTTCTAGCGTCAAGCTGATATCCAGAGGTACATTTTAAATGGGAGTTAAGCTCCTAATTGCTCTTTGTGCCTTTGCTAATCTCTCGCGCTCAAATGAATACAAGAATCGTAAGAATGCAGCACAGCTGTGTGCTTTGTTTCCCTGCACGCGGTTTCTTCTTTTTTAAACTGTGCTAATAAATTCCCCACGGGGAATTATACCTCCTTGTGGCTAAATGTAACCAACACTGAGAGTCCCTGTGCAGGAACACAAAGTCGATGAAGACACAGTTGTCTTTGCATTTTATGGATCTAATCGCCCTGATGTGTAAGGGATTAGTTACTGCAATTACAAGAGTGACATTTCCATTCCTCAGCTCCTCCTTTTATTATTATTTAACATCTTCATTTTCCTCTACTTACTTCTTAAAATGCTTGAGCCTCAAAAGGTTCACTACTGCTCAGGGAATATGGCCTGACTGTCAGAGATGCTGAGCACTCCGTGGGTGATTCTGGTGCTTAGCACCTTTGGAATTATGCTGTGAATATTCTGCGGTTATATTGTACCTGTCACCTGAAAATTTCATAATGCTCTAATGATCTTACATGAAGACACTCAGCAATTCAGTGGCAGAGCTTAGACAGCAACAGGATCCAGAAATAGAGCCCTGGAGTGAAATCTGGATCCTGTTGCTGTCTAGAGGAGTTTTGCTATTGATTTTCATGGGACCAGGATTTCACCTCAGGGGTCATTACTTCCAGTCCCATTCCTCTTGTCTAGTTACTGGCGAACGTTTTCCCTGAAAGGAACGTGCAGCGCAGTTGCCCACAGACCATGCCACACACTGTTTCAAACACTGATTGTTACATCAGTGGTCAGTCTGTATTGCAGCAGGGAATGTGCCTCCTAGCCCAGGTAGACTGACATAAGCTCACTTCGCTTGAGCTCGTGTGTTAAACACAGCAGAGTGGATACTGTTGCACAGCAGAGCCTTCCGAGTACAACCCCTCCAGCCTTCTGTGTTGGAGCTCAGGTGGTTCCTCTTAGTGCACTAGCATGAGCAGGGTTAGCTGCAGTGCAGACATACCTTCAGGGCCTGCCCCTGCCTCCACTGACATGAATGTCATGTCATCCCGGGAGATGTAGAGCACTCTCTGCTCCTTTTACTTTTGAATTTTGCCTTTGGCTTGTATATTCCTCTGACTTTCATGTCTGTCCTAAAGGTGCAACACAAATCAACTCTGCTGTGATCAGCTCCACAGAGAGACCAAACCTCACCTACAGTTCTCTGCCACTTGTGCCAAGCAGATATTATGTGTCAGCTAGTTGCTTGGCCAGGATACAATCCACCCGTGTATCAAGGTGCATGCCAATGACTTTTGTATTCTGTACCTCAAAGAGCTCCGTGGGAAGAAAAGTCCACGTGCAGGTTAGTAACACCCTTCCATATTGAAATGCTTTCCTGTGAGTACTGTAGAAGCTTCCTAGCCTCACATCGGATGGCTAAAAAACCCCAGCCAGCTCCAATTGTGGAAAGGAGTCGCTTCATTTTAACAACACAGGTGTAGATAGTGTAACTCTCAGTCCACAGCTGTGGGACAGACACAGCAAAGACAGTGGCAATTTCAGCTTCTCTCAGGCAACCAGCTGCTATGCTTGAACATGCTCCAGTACCACAGTGAGAAATAAGGTTTAAAAGTCTAAATAGATCACCAGTTTCCATGTCTAAACAACTGTGGCATTTGGTTTCCACCAGGGCTGTCACAAGTTGTGTCTGTGGTGATGGCGGTTTTTGTGCTGTAGGCACCTATCCACTAAAAATGGGCCTAAGCCAAAGCCTTGAATTCACAGAGCATTCCCAAGATTTGAGAGTGTTCCAAATCCACCCCTGAGCCGCAGGTCACCAGTGAACCTGAGCCAACCCGAATCCACAAACCCTGTAACTGCAAAACCATCTCTATTGTCTCTCAGGAACTGGACTGATACCAGTAACAACTCATTTCACAAAAGCCACTCATCAGCCATCACGCAGTGAGAGCCACATGGTGTTCTATCCTGAGGATTTCTTTCATCTTGCCTCCAAAAGATCAGCAGAATCACATGCCTTTCCCTTCAACTGGGATAAATGCCTCGCCCTGATTAGCAGCCAGCTGAGCCTTCTCAGCAGGGAAGAATCTCATTTAAATGGTTTAATTCCCTTCCTCCCATGTTTCTCTCCCATAGCTTAACAACATCATCAAGGCTGTACGTTGTCATCCTGCACGTATGTACGACAGCTTTCCCTGCACAGCTGCATGCTGCTATCTCCTCTCATCATCTGAATAAAACATCCTGGCACTCCATCAAGATAACGCCTGCATGGCTGCTCTTTTTAATCTTCTTTTTTAATGTATTTTTGTGTGCATCTCAAATATAATTTAAATGGCATAATAAAAGGCCAACATTATGAAGTTAATTTTTTTAATTCTTTCCTGAATGGGTTCCAAATGCTAATGGGAAATATTATTTATAGTGTGTTTTTATTATTCAAAATGATACTAGAGTTTAGTCAGAAATTTTCCTCTTAGACCTCATTGCACCTCTCTCCTTTCCCCCTTTCTGCTGCTGTGGAGGGATCTGTTTGTCTGATGCATGAACTGTGTTAAAGAATTATTATTGTTATTACTTTTGGATTTGGCAAAGATGTCATTATAAATGCTGAATTTGTTTTCCACAGGTCAATAGACTAATAAATGGGGTATATAAAACTGGGTGAGTGTTTACTTTTACACTTTAAATTACAATATACTTTACGTCAAAAGAAGAGGCTTATCATGAAGAAAATAAAAGATGCGTAGAGAAATCACTAATCTGCCTCACCATACAAGCAAATCCGTTGGGGTGGTTTTTTTTTTTTTTTTTTTTTTTACAGTAGTCTAGTGGGAAAAAGAGTTTCCTTGTGGTAGGATACTAGGCTTCTAGAACTTCCTCTGGCTGACTTCACTTGGTTCAAAGCCTGATCCAAGCGCTGAGCAGTCCAGATTTTTATGGCTAAGCCAGGCTCTGTGTCCAGAGAGTGTTAGTCAAATCCTCTAAGGGCTTCTTTGCCTCATTTATGTGTCTCTTGAAGACACATCTTCCTACATGCTGACACAAGGATGACTAGGACTCTAAGGCTATGTCTAGACTACAGGCTTCTTTTGGAAGAGATCTTCTGAAAAAACTTCTTCCGAAAGAGAATGTCGACACTGCAAAAGTGCATCGAAAAAGCGATCTGCTTTTCCCTAAGAGAGCGTGCAGACGCTTGCTCACATATAAGCTATGATTGCTATGGACGGAATGGCCACCCTGGCAACTGTGCTTCTTCCTTTTTCCTCTCCTTCCGAAAGAACTCCTTCTTCTCTGTCCACACACGCCTTTCTCCTAAAGAGCTCTTTCGCAGAAAGGCTTCTTCCTTGTAGAATGAGGAATACCGGAAAAATCCTTCTGTTCTTTCGATTTTCTTGCAGAAGAATGCAATTGCAGTATGGACGTTTCTCAAGTTTTGTCAGAAAAATGGCCGTTTTTCTGATAAAACTCTGTAGTGTAGACGTACCCCATGAGTACACTGCCTACCTTCACCAAGAATAGAGACCACGGTGCATCATACGAGATGCAGGCCAACTGCAGGGCCCAGCCTCTAGATGAAATTAGGACCATGATACACAGCAGCCACACCTCCCATGGGGCACCGTTGCAGTACTGAATAGCTGTCAAAGCTATGTAGTATGAAATTTTGGCTGATTTTTTTTTTCATTACAAATGAATTTTTCAGTGGGATTTTCTAACCAGCTCTATCTCTTTTTATTTTTTATGTTATTAAAAATATAGTAACAATAACAGAACACCTCGTATAAAATCCTGGCCTGATTGAAATCTAAACTCCTGTCAACTTCAAGGGGACTTACCTGTTTAGTGCCAAGTAACTGCATGGTTTGTGTTGTTACAGCCCTTGCCCTTCTCCACCCCCTCTCCCTCCCCATCACCTCTGGACAGCTTGTCGCCCTCACTTATTTTCTCATGCCCCATGGGCATCACATAGATGAAAAGCTTTGGGGACAGTGTTGCTTTGTAATTGCTGTAAAGCGCAACTTCAGCTGCTACCACACATCAAGCAAGTGTATCATTTTGTGTCCTTTTTTTGACTGATACGCCTCCATTTGCAGCAGTGTGGTGCATCAGTGCCCCTTCCCCCCGTTCCCTTATGAGACATGCCTTATCAGACATTCCCCTATCAGAAGGAGTAAGCCAGTGAGTCAGCAGCAGCTGACGCCACACAAAACACCAAATTGTCATAGAAAGGGATTTTTCCTTCCCTTCCATGCTGTGGGGCTAATTAAATGACAGCTCTGTTGGGATAATGGCAGATAACTGTATTAAACTGACACTAGAGATAGCAGGGGTGGCATTTCAGAGGGAAACAGGATCGCTCATTGACTTTAGCTGTATGTGGGTGCTGGTGGGGTTGATATTTCTACTTTTTTATTGTTATCTTTATCCTGCTACGTTGAATGGCAGTGAGACTGGCTGTTTGTAAAGTCACAGATATTTCAGGGATTGTAACTGTTGTCAGACACGCAAGCCAACTGTCATGGTGTCTTGCGGTAGCAGGGCCCAATTTGATAAGAATGAAATGGCTTACACATGCACTGAGCTTTATTGCTGCTTGTGCTGTAGTTTGGTTTGTGTCTTGGTTTCCATTATTATCTCCTCTCTTCAGGGCTACTCAGCCATACATTGCATTTTGGGCTGGAAATTTCCATCCGAGACAGGAAGTGATTATTTTAAAAAAGAAATCCATCTGGCTTTTAGACCAACATTTTCAAAATTGACTAGTGATTTTTGGGTTGCTTTAATTTTAGGGAGCCTAACTCGAGACATGAATGAGGAGCCTGATTTGTGGAGAACTTTTTTATGGGCAGGCAACAAATTAATTCAGAAAGCTTGTCAATCCTCACATTTTCTAAACTGAATTTTCATCTGATTGGTTTTTTTAAACTTCCGAAGGATTTGTGCACATTCAGCTTCTGATGACAACCGGAAGTTCTAAAAACTTGATGATATGTCCTGTTCTTTCATAGGACTTCCAGCCCACTAGTGTATAACCAAGAAGGCTTGGATAAGGATGTGCAGCTGAACAAGAGGCTGAAGCCCAAACCTCTTACTATTCAATCCTCCTTGCTCCTTTCTGCTGTGTCTGGTTCAGTAAGGCCCAAAAGGGGTCTGACAAGCCTATGTTGTTTTTCATTTTGTATTCCAGCTCATCTCACTACTAAATTAATAAGGACCACTTAACCCCAGCTGTAGAAATTCTTCCATAGCCATGGAAGCTTCAAGATGGATTCCCATTTCAAAAAGCATATTGTCATCTCAAACCACATTTCGTTTTCTGGAGTTGGAGTTGGACCGGCTTTGAGTTGGGGTTTGGCCTAGATGACCTCCTGATGTCACTTCCAACCCTAATCGTCTGTGATTTTTCAGAGCTTGTCTTGTTTGGATGCTGTGGTGCCTACCTACAAATATCATGCTCTTTCCCTTGGACCCAAGCATAAGAGGATAAGAGGGTCGTTCCCAGACAGAAAACTATCAGCCTAAGTTTTCTCTAAATCTTCTAGGTTCTTCTCTTTATCTGGAGGTGATAGATTGAATCTCCTTTCTAGCAGTCCAAAATTGCCTTCTTTCAATGGGAGTGGGTTGGGATGTGTGAGGGTGTGACTGTATGTTTCCCATGCTATGGCCATCCTTATTGGTTATCCAAAGCCATAGATTACAAAGAAAGCCTCAGACTGTCAGTGAGAGAAGACCCATATGCAGGCAGACTGTGATTTTGATTTTTTGTGTTTATACCCCTGTAAGTAGTTAAGGGTATGTCTAGACTACATGGCACCGTCGACGGAGCCATATAAACTAGTTTACCCAGCATAGTCAAAGAAGCGGGGATTTAAATAGTTTCATGAGGCATAAGGGATCGGAAGGCAAAGGCTTCCCCAGCCGACAGGTCCGCGTCTAGACTGCTGTGCTGTGCCAGATCAGCTTATCGTCGGCACAGCGTGGCGGCCATATTTATTTTAACGAAGCAGGGATTATTTAAATCCCCGCTTCTTTGACTATGCCGGGTAAACTAGTTTACATGGCTCCGTCAATGGAACCATGAAGTCTAGACATACCCTAAATGGTAAGAATACACCTACATTCTTAAAAGTATAGACCTTCACAGACAGGCCTGAATATCCATATCCTAACATTCCACCCCTTTTTTTTCCCTTTTGGAATCCTCCTGCCCAGGTATCTCTGGAAAAGCACAGGACATATGGTGACACTCTTCCTGATAGGGCAAAGTGGAAGGTGTTGATACTCTATCTGCCCTACTGTCCCCTGTATAGCACAGTGCCCTTCACCTTCTCTCATATGGGCATACTACACACATTCCATTTAGTGTCTCAGACTTCCCATTATACTGGGCCTGGTTGCCAACAAGAGAGGTTGTTTTGCAGACAGTAAGCACTGGTGTCTGGGAAAACAATTATGACCCCCTGGGGTCTCATACAATATGTAATCAGAGTCTTTTTCACCAGCTCTCTGAGAGCAGGAAATCCCATGGCAGACAATAGCACCATGGGATCACACAAAGGAGTCAGAGCAGATGATTTTATGACACATGTTACAAACTTTTCCAAGCAACAGACAAGGAGCATAACCCTAAGTCACCAGAACCAGTATGTGCAATTGTTCTTTGTAAATGGCCAAAGCAAACTGGTAGAGAGTTTTTTCTATATCTCTAAAGCACATTACAAAGTTGGAATCGAATTCTCATGTCCTTAACTCACGTGGTATATTGCTCGAGTAAGGAATTCATGAGTTTTCCTTGAATCACTAGCTATTGATTAACATAAGATGCCACTAAAAGCCATTGCAAATAGTGTTTCAAAGTCTAGCGGACATCATAGCAAAAACGTGACTGTTAAGAACATTGCATTGACAGCTTGTCTTCAAGGCAGGTGAAAAATAAGAAGTGCTTGCAACTTTGTAAATGTTTTTGCACCACAGTATTCTTTGGTGAGCTTTGAGATAGCAGAAGTAGTATACTGGCTTGTATATTCTGTACTACATACTGGAGTGCTTACATGCATATGTCCTTCATTATTGTTGTCAATTGCTTTAGCAGACCATTTCAAAGCAAGTGGTAAGATGGACTTTCTTCATGAAAATAAGAAATTGCACACATTTTGCAGCACACACATTTTTTCCTTGAAGTGTGCATTGCAAAAGTTCACCTACCAGTTTATCCATTTTAAATTGTGGGTAGATAATGGTTAAAGTGGGTATATGTTACTTTTCTTAAGGTAACAGTTGAGTTGGGCCTCCTTCTTTTCCTTTCCAAGTTCTGGGAGTACCCTTCACCTCAAGGCAATAGCTAGAAGAGGTAAGGCTGATCTTTGAAGAATTACAATGCACTTCACAAACAATGGGTTAAATTCAAGGTTGCATGGGGAAGATTTATCCCCATGTACATTCAGCAACTGTGAAGTGCAGCATTTTCCGGGGTAAGGGTGGCAGCTAGACAGGCATCTGCTTGGCTGTGGAGGTCAAGAGGGGTATGTCTACACTACAGAGAAGATCAAAGCTGCTGCTGTCGATTTTCCAGGGTTCGAATTAGTGGGTCTAGTTAAGACAGCTAATTCAAACTGAGAGGAGCACTCCCATCAATGCTGGTAGTCTTGCTTCCATGAGGAGTATGGGAAATGGAAGGAAGAATGTTCTTCCTTCAACTTCCTGCTGTGTGGACAGCACCAAAAGTCGGGTTAAGCTGCTTTGACTTCAGCTATGCAATTAATGAAGCTGAAATATCTTAATTCGACCTTGTCCTGTAGTATAGATGTACCCAAGGAGGAAAGAGGAGTTTTAGCCAAGTATACCACAGTGAACCTCCGACATTTACAAGATGAGATTTTTAATGTCTCTAGAGGAGACAACAGAGGAGACCCTAAATCTACCCTGATTTATGCTGGTGACTCATCTAGTCCCTGGCTAGTCCAGGGAAAGGGGGGAATTTTACCTCCTTCTGGTCCAGTGATGTAGAGAGCTTGACCAGAGTGGAGAATCTAAGCCACAGTATGCAGTACTGGTTGTTCTTAAAATCTCAAATCACAAATCTTTCGAGGGAATCTTGCCAAGCTGAACATTTGTCTTGATGGGTCTTATGGGCTTGTCCATTTTAAAGTTGAAAACTATTTATTTTGTTCCTCTACATCACCTTTTGCATAATGTTATCTTGGTCTCATCAATTCTTCCCTGAATGCAGAAAGATGCCTCGATATTTAAAAGGACTTTAATAGTTGTTTCTCTATGAATATGAACTTGGTCTTGAAGCTGGCATGACAGCACTCTGATATTTTGTTCTGAGTTTTTCCAGCTGTAACCCAATGCACTATGAGTTGAAGAAAATTATTTTTATCTCTAGTGCCAGATGTTAAGGTCCTCAATGCAGATTGCAAATTGCTTTACTCGTGCAAATGTCTGACTTGATGTTTCACTTCTGACTAGTTTGTTGGATTTTTACTGAGCAAAAATATTAAGAATTATCAAGTATTTTAATGAGTCATCTTCAGATGCCAGATTTGAGCTTAGACCCAACAGATAATTTCAAAACATGAGCTAATGATACAAACTTTTAAATTGTTTAGTGTAAAATGTGCCGTTGCAAAACTAGTTGGATGGTGGCAACAGAGAACTGTTGATGCATGTATTTGTATGGCCATATTGTTTTGATAGATTATTTAAGATGAAAAGATTGATTTTTTTTAAATTAGTGGATTTTTAAATTTTGGATTTAGGTGGTATTGTATAAAGCTTTATTATTCTTGTTGATGGAAATTTCTGGGCCTGATTCAGAGCACTGTTACAAACATAAAAACTGGTGTAAAAATCAGTTGAGATTATTCATGTGACAGGAGTGTAAAACGAGTTCCACAGAGTAGCAGAGCAAGCTGTCTGTTTTGGAACCTAGGGGCAAGATCCTCAGCTGGTATAAATCATTGTACCTTCTTGCAACTTGACTGGAACAACTGTGGGTATGTCTACACTATAGAATTTTGTCGGAAAAATGGCCGTTTTTCCAACAAAACCTGAGTTATGGCCACAATGCAGTCGCATTCTTTCGAAAATAAATCGAAAGAACAGAGGGGTTTTTCCAGCATTGGTAGTCCTCTTTCCATGAGGAAGAAGCCTTTTTCCAAAAGAGCTTTTTTGGAAAATGGCATGTGTGGACGGAGAGGAAGGTCTTCTTTCAAAAGAAGAGGCCTCAGGAAATAACACAGGTACCCTGGTGGACACTCTGTCCATACTAATCACAAGTTTATAGTTCCTGTCTCTTGCCAGCTCTTAAAGCTTCAGGCACCCTGGACAAGCCTTGTGGCAGGAAGCTGGCCTGAGAGCAGCGCCCTGACCACACAGCTCTCCCTGCCACAGGCCTTGCCACCCATGGCAGAGCCACAGGCCCCCTGTGATCCCTCTGGCCCTCGCAGGGAACAGCCCCAGGGGTCCCAGGACCCATCCAGGGGGACCAAGAGGCAGGCACCCTCCTGGTCTAGAGCAGAGATGCTGTCCCTGCTTGAGCTGTGGGGTGAGGAGGAGACATTGCAGGATCTCCGCTCCAAGCTCAGCAATGTGGACATCTTCGAGTGCATGGCCGAGTCCCTGGTGGAGTGCAGACACCCACCTCAGATCTTGGAACAGGTCTGAGGAAAGTAAGGGTATGTCTACACTACCGCCCTAGTTCGAACTAGGGTGGTAATGTAGGCAACCGGAGTTGCAAATGATGCAGCATCGCCCATGGTGCACAATGGCATCTGCACATCACCAACTGCTAGTTCATGGTGGGGGAAGAATGTGCCCTCCTCCAGCTTTCCGTACAGGCTAGAGTTCCGAAACACGTGGGCATCGTGTGCTCTGCCCGACTACCCGACAAAAATGTCTGTGAACTCTTCATGGTGGTCGGCCAGGGCCTGCAGCACCATGGAGAAGTAGCCCTTCCTATTAATACTGGGCCATTTGATGCTCCGGTGCCCAGATCGGTATGTGGGTCCCGTCTATGGCCCATGCACAGTTCGGGAACCCCAGGGCCGCAAATCCGTCCACGATCAGGTCGAGGTCTCCCAGGAGGATGACCCTTCGCAGCAGGATCAAATTGATGGACCTCACATCCTACAGAAGGAGACAAAGAAACACACA
Organism: Pelodiscus sinensis; assembly: GCF_052426305.1. Taxonomy (NCBI): domain Eukaryota; kingdom Metazoa; phylum Chordata; order Testudines; family Trionychidae; genus Pelodiscus; species Pelodiscus sinensis. The sequence continues at coordinate 156,675,192 of NC_143054.1, read as the reverse complement.
AAACAGAGAATGAGAAAAGGAGTGCCTGAGTCCCTGGGACGTGCCCACCCCCCTCTTCTTTCCTCCCCTCCCCCAAACACCCCAAGAACCACCCCCATGAGGCCATGCCTCCTTCCCAGCAGCAGGCCTATGGGAGGGCAGGATGGCACAACCCCACAAGGACGGGGCTTCCCCACCACTCCTACTCCACCGCCCACAGCCCTCAGCCCTCCTTTCCTGAGGAATCCCCTTTTTCAAGACTCCCCCCCCCCCCCGCAGGGACTGCAGCCCCAGAGCACCTTACCTCCATGAGGAGGGTCCCGACAGTGGACTTCCCCACGCCGGACTGGTTGCCCACTGACCGGTAGCTGTCTAGGGTGGTGAGCTTCTCCAGGGGGATGGTGGGCCGCAGGTGAGTGTCACACCTTTGAAGGGCGGGGGGCCAGCCAGGCACACAACTCCAAAAAGGTGGTCTTCCGCATGCAGAAGTTTTGGAGTCACTGCTGGTCATCTCACCAGTCCGAACTGGTGTCGAGCATCCAAAAATGCCTCTCCACTGTGGGGTGTGGTTGCCAGAGTGTAGCTCCCACACCCAGGGAAAGGGTCCCAAGAATGAGCTCAGTCAGAACCAGGAAGGCAGCTGGCAGAAAGTGCTGCAAAAATTGCAGCATGGCCATGTGGGGTTGTCACATGCCTCGGGACAGCTCCAGCTCCACGGCACCAAGAGAAAAGCTGTGGCGTCCCAAAAAGCGGAGCAATCACAGCAGGCACTGTGCGAGGTTTGCTGTCTCTTGAAGAGGTAGCAAGCACGCAGCAGAAGCAGCGAAACGGCTGTTCGGGAGGGGGGGGGGTCTCTTTAGTGCATCTCTGCAAGTCTCCAGCACCAGCATTCAGGAGCAACTGGTGACCTAAAGTCCTCGCTGAATTGGTTCCAGGTGGCCTTTTATGTGAGTGTCCAATCAGTCCGGATGTTCTCTTTCAAAAAAGCAGATCACTTTTTCGATGCATTGATGTGTGTGGACTCTCTCTTTCAGAAGAAGTTTTTTTGGAAGATCTATTCTGAAAAAATCTTCTGAAAGAAGCCTGCATTCTAGACATAGCCTGTCATGAGATGAGAGCATGGACTTTAATTTCCAAGAGCTGCACAAATATTGAATGTATTGTATTTGTAATCATTGTTTGGAAATAATAATAATAAAAAGGTTAAAAAAACCCCTTTTGATTAGCAATTGGTGTGGTTCTATTACCCCTGATGCTTGTCTGGTTATCTTGTGACCCTCTCAGCCCTACTCTGGGCATCGTGGAGAAAGATGGAACTAATGATATTACTTGGCAGTTCTCAAAAGTTTACAGTTTGCATTCTGTTTGGAAAAGCTTCTAAAAAAAGAGATGTGTGAACTTTGGCAAATCATTGAATGGCCGTGTCTCATTTTCCCTCTTTGGACAAGAGGGAAAAACATCCCTATCTACATACTTTTGATCCAATAAGCCTCAATCATTTGGACAGTCATGGAGAATGAATGCAAAGGACAGAAGAGAAGAATAATGGCCTTGTTGTTAATGCACTGGGATGGGACTCAGGAGATTTAGTTCAGTTCAGCGCTCTGAAACCAGATATTCTGTGTGACCTTGGGCAAGTCACTTAATCCTTTCGAGCCTCAGTTCCCCATCTGTAACATGCAGTTTCTAATATTTCCTTCCCCCATACTCTGTCTGTTTAGATGATAAACCCTTTAGGAAAAGGATTGTCCCTTTATCTATATTTAAAAGGCTACGTCTACACTACAGTTTATGTCGGCATAACTCACATTGCTCAGGGGTGTGAATAAACCCCCTACACCATGTGACATACGTCTCACTGACATAAAAGGCGGTGTGGACAGCACTATGTTGATGGAGGAGCTTCTTTCCCTGACACAGGGGTGGATATAGGGCAGGGTGAGCGGGGCGGCCACCCCGGATCCTGCGCTTCAAGAAGCCTCGCGCATGTGCCGTGGCGCCACCGCACATGCATGTGGCGCCACCGGGCATGCGCCGTGGCAAAGGAGGGCCCCACGAAATTGTGCTGCCCTGGGCCCCACAAAATGGCCATCTGCCCCTGCCCTGACATACCTTCTGTGGCTCACACAGGTGGCTTTATTATGCTGACAGCAGAGCTCTTCTGTCGGGATAGTGCATCTTCACCAAATGTGCTGCAGTGACACAGCAGTATCAGTGCATCTGTGCCAATGCAGCGCCATACATGTACACGTTCCTTAAGTGATTGTCCCTTTCTATGTGTTAGTATAGTGCCTCATCTGGGTTGTGGGTCCCTTAGATCTACTGCAATGAAAATATCATTAATCATAGCAGAGGCACAAACACAACTGAAGAGAATTTATTAAAAATTAAAATCAATATTCATGGACACTTATTGCATTATTCATGCAGGTTTTGTCACTGAGGTCTTTTATTTGCTTTTGTGTTTTTAGAAGTCTAACAACCTACCCTCTGAAATCCAGAGAAGAGAAATTCCCATAATAATGAGAAAAAGACATTTTTTTTCTAGTCCTGAATTTAATTTGTTTGCTACATAACTCATAAATGTCTTCCAAGCTTCATTTTTACTGCTCTGTGATACAAACTCTAGGTCACAAAAGAGGTGATTTTTGACATCTCCATACAATATGGCATTGTACAATACAATATGGCATCTCCGTCCAATATGGCATTTTACTTTCAGTACAGTGCTGCTAGAAGTGTGGATGTTTATGGTAGGAAGGGCAGCCTGGGAAATCATGAAGGTGCTTGTCTGAACATTTAGCAAGTAATCAATGGATGCTGGCGACATTGGCTGATGCGACGGAGCAGACATCTCAATAGTGAATGAGATGTGATAGGTAGAATGGAGATGTGCGATGAAGGGCCTTGAAAGTAAATACAGGTAACTTATATTTGATGTAGAATAGTGATAGAGATGCAGTCGTGTTAGTCTGGTCTAGCTGAAACAAAAGACAGGACTATGTAGTACTTTAAAGACTAACAAGACGGTTTATTAGGTGATGAACTTTCATGGGCCAGACCCACTTCCTCAGATCAATATGTGGAAGAAAATTGGCAAGACCATATATACCAAAGTGATACAATCAAAAAAATGAACACATGTGAAATTGACAAATCAAATTTTAGAACAGAGTGGGAGTGAGGGTGGAAGGTTAGTGTCTGTGAGGTAATGACATAGGGGTGATAACAGGGGAAGTTTCTGTGAGGTAATGACGTAGGGGTGATAATTAGCTGGATAATCCATGTAGACTCTCTTCTCAAACCCTACGTAACCAACACTCCCAGCTATCTCCGAGATACTACTGACTTCCCGAGAAAACTACAAAACATTGATAACCTCCCTGATAATGCCATCCTTGCTACCATGGATGTAGAAGCTCTCTACACCAACATCCCACATGAAGATGGATTACAAGCAATTAGAAATACTATCCCAGAGAATACCACTGCCAATCTGGTAGCAGACCTGTGTAACTTTGTTCTCACCCACAATTATTTCCAATATGGGGACAACTTATACCTCCAGATCAGCAGCACAGCCATGGGTACCTGCATGACCCCACAGTACGCTAACGTCTTTATGGCTGACTTAGAACAATGTTTCCTCAGATCCTGTCCCCTTTTGCCCCTTCTCTACTTACACTACATCGATGACATCTTTATGATCTGGACCCATGGCCAAGAAACACTGGATGCATTCCACAGAGACTTTAATAACCTACACCCCACCATCAATCATTCTACACGAGAGATCCATTTCCTGGACACGACAGTACAAATCACCAATGGTAAATTAGACACCACTCTCTACAGAAAACCCACTGACTCCTACAGTTACCTACATGCCTCCAGCTCCCATCCAGGACACTCCATACAATCCATTGTCTATAGCCAAGCCCTCAGATACAATTACATCTGCTCTAATCCCACTGACAGAAACCAGAAACTTCAGGATCTTTACCAAGCATTTTTAAACCTCAATTACCCACCCGGAGAAATAAAAAAAAACAAATTGAAAGAGCCAGACGAATACCCAGAACCATCTACTTCAAGACAGACCCAGGAAAATGAACAATAGAACACCACTTGTCATTACCTATAGCTCCCAACTTAAACCCGTCCAACACATTATCAATAAACTACAACCTATACTGGAACAGAATACTACCCTCTGAGAGGCTCTGGGAGACAGACCCATAGTCTTCTATAGACAACCACCTAACTTCAGGATGATTCTTACCTACAACTACAGGACATACCACACTAATACCAACCCTGGTACCTTCCCTTGCAACAAACCCCGTTGCCAGCTTTGTCCACATATTTACTCTGCTGACACCATTATTGGATCTAACTATGCCTATTACAAGATCAAGAACACATATTCCTGTTCATCCAGAAATATAATTTATGCCATCATGTGCCTAAAGTGTCTGTCTGCTATGTACATTGGACAAACTTCTCAGACACTTCGCCAAAGAATCAATGCATGCAAAACAGACATAAGACTCTCTCACAGAGAAAAAACTGTTGCTTGCCATTTCAGCCAGACTGACCATTCCCTCAATGACCTTAAAACATGCATATTGCTTCAGAGACTTTAACTCCAGACTTCAACAAGAAGCTTCAGAATTGTCATTAATACTTAAATTTGACACTTTATGTATGGGTCTAAACAAAGACTCTAATTATCTCATCCATTACAAAGATAACTTCCCCGATTATCACCCCTAATGTCATTACCTCACAGAACTAACCTTCCCTCCTCACCCCCACTCTGTTCTAAAATTTGATTTGTCAATTTCACATGCGTTCATTTTTTTGATTGTATCATTTTGGTATATATGGTCTTGCCAATTTTCTTCCACATATTGAGTTGAGGAAGTGGGTCTGGCCCATGAAAGCTCATCACCTAATAAACCATTTGTTAGTCTTTAAAGTGCTACATAGTTCCGTCTTTTGTTATATTAGATGTGTTAGAGAAGGCAGAGCCACTGGAGGGTTTTAAAGAGAGGGGGATGATATAGCCAAAATGATGGGCTCAGAGCAACAGTTGTGGCAACATTGTGAACTGATATAAATGGGGAAAGATTGCATGAATCAAAGGCTGTTGTGTATTCAAGATACAAGATCATGTGAGCCAGGCAGAGAGTTTCAGCTGGCTGGCTGAACAGGAAGGGCTATATCTAAGGGTATGTCTACACTACAAGCCTCTTTCGAAAGAGATTGTCTAGACAACCACAAGACTTTCAAAAAAGCAATCCACTTTTTCGAAAGAGAGCACCCAGGCAATCTGGACGCTCTCTTTCGAAAAAGCCCTGTTTGCATTCAAGAATGCCTTTTTTTGAAAGAGCTCTTTCAAAAACAAGGCGTTCTTCCTCGTAAAATTAGTTTTATTGCTGTTGAAAAAATGCCACGTTCTTTCAATTTAATTTCAAAAGAACGTGACGGCAGTCTAGACGCAGGTGAAGTTTTTTCGAAGAAAGGCTACTTTTTTAGAAAAAGCTCTGTAGTCTAGACATAGCCTAAGAGATACAATTTGCAGGACTTAGGCATGGCCTAGATGAGAGGACCTAGAGACCTGAGTTGAACATGATCCCAGGGTTACAGCCTGAGTAACAGACAGAGTAGTGTTGTCCACAGTGATTGAGAAAGGAAGAAGGGAACAATTTGGGGGCGGGAGAAGGGAGATTAAGAGCTCTGTTCTAACCATGTTCAAGTTGAGCTGAAGGCTACACATCCACAAGGAGATCTCACTCAGACAAGCTAAGTTTGGGCAGAGCAAGACAGGTCTGGAGAAGAGAGGTAGATCTGTGAATCGTCAGCATAGAGATGGTAATTAATTTGTGTTTGTGGATGAGATTACCTAGATCTAAGGCACAGATGGGGAATAGAAGAGACAGAACTCTGTAGAGCCCCACAGAAAATTGGAGGAGGATTCTCCAAAGGACATGCTAAAGAAGTAATTATAGAAATATGAGAATAATTAGGAGAGCACAGAGTCACAGGAATCAAAGGAAGACAAGATTTCAGGAAGAACATGGTCAGTTATACTGACAGAAACTGACACATTAAGGAGGATGAGGATGGAGTACAGGTTCGAAGCTTGAAATAGGAAGAAGTCGCTAGAGACTTTGATGAGAGTGGTTTCAGTGGAGTGTAAGTGTTGAAAGAGGATCTACCATAGAATTAGAAGAGAGGAACTCTGGGCAGCAACTGTATATATTCATTCAATGAACTTAGAGAAGTGAAGGGGAAGAGAGATGAGGTAGAATGGGATTGTGAGTGGGTGTTTTAAGACAGGTGAGACTAAAGCATGCTTGTATTGTAAAGAAAAATAGGTTAAGAAGAGTAATAATTGATGTAGAGACTATACAATGGGGTGGTACAAAGGGTTTATTACTAGATGTGTAACATGGTTGAATTACAAGAGTGCAATAAGTGCAAGAAGTGTGATAGATGTAAACCCAGGTGTTAAGTACATTGCTTCTCTTATTCTGAGCAGAGGCAAACAGTGAAGAGCCAAATACTATAGTCATTCAGAAACCATGTCTGACTACTGTTTTATGCCATTTTAATTCTTCGAGCAGTATCTATACATATTTACATTTGACTTTATTTTCCAGGCCATTGCCAGATCCCAAGGAAAACTGCATCAGGCTTTTATGATGTTATGCTTGTTAAACTACAGAAATGCGAGGGCAGTGGTATTTCACCATCTTTACTAGTGAGCTACCATTGGATTTCCTTTATCTCAATGGGTATGTCTACACTACCCTCCTAATTCGAACTAGGAGGGTAATGTAGGCATACCGCACTTGCAAATGAAGCCTGGGATTTGAATTTCCCGGGCTTCATTTGCATAAGCCGGGTGCCGCCATTTTTAAATCCCGGCTAGTTCGAACCCCGTGCCGCGCGGCTACACGCGGCACAGAGTAGCTAGTTCGGATTAGGCTTCTAATCCGAACTAGCTGTACTCCTCGTGGAATGAGGAGTACAGCTAGTTCGGATTAGGAAGCCTAATCCGAACTAGCTACTCTGTGCCGCGTGTAGCCGCGCGGCACGGGGTTCGAACTAGCCGGGATTTAAAAATGGTGGCGCCCGGTTTATGCAAATGAAGCCCGGGAAATTCAAATCCCGGGCTTCATTTGCAAGTGCGGTATGCCTACATTACCCCGCTAGTTCGAACTAGCGGGGTAGTGTAGACATACCCAATCTTAGCTCTTCAGGTTTGGGATTCAAATAATTTTTCTCTCTGCCATGATCTTAATCCTCATTTACATGATCCTATTGATTTTCTGAGATTTTCACACCTATTACAGATAAGAATGATACTCATTTCGTAGACAGGTACTGAGAAATTAACGACCATATAGTCTGGAAAAACTTAAAAAACAACAAATAGTCTTGCAGTACCTTAAAGACTAACAAATCATGTAGATGGTATCCTGAGCTTTCATGGGAACAACCCACTTCCTCAGATGAATAGAGTTATTCAAGGTCCAGTTTCTAAATAAATCTGGGTGAAGGAGGAAGAGAGGAAGAAAAAAACAGGGAAAAGAAATAGTCAATTAGAGGGTCCATGCTACATGAAGCTGATAGAGAAGGTGCAAATTGTTCTTAAGTACCCATTGTTTGGCTTTTTATGTCATTAGGATGTGGAATGTAGAGGGCCATCCAGCCATATTTTCTCTGTTAGATTGGGATACTTCTGTTGAAATCAGTGATATAACTGAGATAGGAATTTTTCAAGATTGGTCACCCTTTCAGTGGCAGAGCTGGAAATGGACACCATGAGTACTGACTCCCCATCCCTTCCTCTGATCACATTTTCTTTCTAATTAATGAATCCATGCTACAAAACTTAGGCGGTGTGGCCTGATCAATGGAGCACAGGATTTGCAGTTGGTAGACTTGGTTTCCATTCCCAACTCTGCCACCTGATATATTGAGTGACTTTGGGCAAGTCACTTAACTTTTCTATGCCTTAGCTTTCTGATCAATAAAATGGGGATAATAATATCTACCTAACTTAGTGGCACATGTGAAGATCTATTGATCAAGTGCAAAAGTAATTATAATTGTCTCCTTTTTTAGAATCATAGGACACTAGAACTGGAAGGGACCTCAAGAGGTCATTGAGTCCAGACCCCTGCCCTCACGCAGGACCCAGTACTGTCTAGACCATCCCTGATAGATGTCTGTCTAACCTGCTCTTAAATAATTCCAGAGATGGAGATTCTACAACCTCCCTAGGCAATTTATTCCAGCATTTAACCATCCTGACAGTTAGGAAGTTTTTCCTAATGTCCAGCCTAAACCTCCCTTGCTGCAATTTAAGTCCTAGCCTCACAAGCCAAGGAGAACAATTTTTCTCCCTCATCCTTGTGACACCCTTTTAGATACTTGAAAACTGCTATCATATCCCCTTTCCGTCCTCTCCTTTCCAAACTAACTGTCCAAAGAGTTGTAACTTTCAGAAGCTTTGCCTTCTCGTTTTTTAGAAAGGGCTGCTGAGAGGAACAGTAGGGCTAACTTGCGATCCATGACAAATGACTTCATTTGTATTCCTCTTTTATTAATAGAAAACCAAACTTTACTTGTAAAATATAGCTCTCTTGACTGGCTCGAGTTCAAAAATAATCTCCTCCCTAGATGATCTTCGGTGTACTGTCACGAATATGATTACTTCTACACATTTTTTCTGATCTAATTCACTCTTCACTTCATGTATCTTATCATGCATCAAAAACAACTTGAAACATTAATTAATTTTAGACGCTCTGCAGGCCTGGAGGAGGTTGTTCAGCTGTCACACTCTCTCAACTGATAGAATTCAGAGGCGGAGCAAATGATTTCTACATTCATTTGTGAGTAGTGAATTATGCAGGTATGTCATTTCTTGACCAGCATCTGCCATTTAATATCTAAATCATCCATCTCTAGATGCTAAAAGCTACCCTGTGTATCCTACTGTCCGGGCCTTTCCCCACTCTGGCACTCCAAGTGCAGACGATGGGGGCCCGCAAGAGACCTTAAATACCTTGCCTCTAAGGCTCTGCTTACAAAAACTCCCCAGAGTCACAGAGTCACTGGCTTCTGGAGGGGGGAGCAGGGGAGGCATAGCTGCCACCACCAAGTGAAATAAAAGAAAAACCCCTTTCTTCGTGAACCCAGGAAAAAAGCACTTGGACTTCTTCCAGAGGGGTACCCCCAAGCTCGTTTAGAGCTTGAAAACAAAGAGAAAACAACTAGGCTACGTCTAGACTGGCATGATTTTCCTCAAATGCTTTTAACGGAAAAGTTTTTCTGATAAAAGCATTTGCGGAAAAGAGTGTCTAGATTGGCACAGATGCTTTTCCGCAAAAGCACTTTTTGCGGAAAAGCGTCTGTGCCAATCTAGATGCGGTTTTACGCAAGAAAGCCCTGATCGCAAAAATGGCGATTGGGGCTTTTTTGCGCAGAACAATACCGTGTTGTCTACACTGGCCCTCTTGCACAAAAGCATTTGCGCAAGAGGGCTTTTGCCCGAATGGGAGCAGCATAGCATTTCTGCAAGAACACTGACAATCTTACATGAGATGGTCAGTGTTCTTGCGGAAATTCAAGTGGCCAGTGTAGACAGCTGTTAAGTTTTTCCACAAAAGCATAACAAAAACTTGCCAGTCTAGACGCAGCCCTGCAGTCTCTAGTAGCTGACCTCTTAGTCTGAGGCATGCACACAGACAGACCTCCTGGTTCTTTCCAGGACACAAAACTCACATCATCGCCTTAAAAAAGATGATTTTATTAACAAAACAAAAAGATATACTTGATAAAGCATACTTAATTGCTAGGTGTTACAGAGGAACTGAGTAAAACACATTAAAACACAGAGACCATCTCTGGGAACAACTCTTAGATAGTGAACGGGGGAGGAAAGGCATGGATTCACACAGAGAAGTTTAACCAAACAACCAAAACAAAGAAAAATACCCTCATCCTGACTGAGTACACCTTTTCCTTCTACTCACGATCTGTGCTGATCTGTACTTCAAGGCCCATGTCCAATATTTCTGATTACTGCATCTGCTCCCTCTAGCCCTTAGAATTCTCTTTCAAAGAGAGCAGGCAAGGTATCTAAATACAGTTCAAATTTCAGCACTGTATCCCCATTGGTTCTTCTGGCCCCCTGCCAACACCCTAGCTAGCTACCTGAGTTAACCCCTCAGTCACTAGGTGCTGGCCAGCACTCCTGTTATGCATCACACCTACACTGCAAGTGAATTAGAATGTATGTCTCCTCCTTCCATTTACACTCCCTTAAAACATTTTACAATTTGCTTGTGGAAGCTATTATTGTAAAACTCATCCACCAAACCCTATGTTATCATTTATTTCCATTTATTTGCCTATATACAAGCTGAGTATCTTCCAAATGCCTCTGAGGCTAGAAAGAGTTCCTAATGATCCAAAGTAGATCCTTCTTTAATCCTGTCCAGTGTTAGGAGCAAAACACTTTGTCCCAATCAAGAAAAAACTCTCCTATACATACTGGGCTCTATCCTAATAATCAATCCAATTTTCAATAACTAATTTCTGGTTGAAAGACAGACTGAATATGATATCTTGAATTTAAGAGGCAAAATTGAGATCCAGTCATCTGGAATTTTAGCCTTGTGGGAGATGGCAGCCTATTAGGAATTGGCAGATGAAAATCCGGAAAGAAGTAGAGAGGTGGAAAAATATACAAACTCATACTTCTGCTCTATACCCCTGTCACTTCTCCTTCTTCATTTGAATAATAATAAATAAAAAATAATAATAATACAAAATCTAATAAGCATTTGCACTTCAATTCAAAGGACTTTGCAATGGCCATAACATTGTGAGAGGCTGCTAAGTATTGCTGTCCTCATTATAGAGATGAGGATACAGAGGCAAAGGACCAAATGCCACTAGGGGATAGTTTTAGCAGAGAGAGGTTAATGGATACAGCAAGGGAGGTTACAATGGCACAGCTGTGTATTGGCGTCAGTGTAGTTATTCCTGGCTGACAGGAATGTAAAGGAAAGAATGGAACTGGGGTGCCAGGTCTCTCCACTCCCACTCCTGAACAGAATCATCCAAATCACGGTGCCTGTCAAGTTAACAACACAGCTCAGGACAGGGGAGGACATTTTGAAAGAGAATATGGAGTTGAGTGTAGTGAGCTTTGTAGGTGTCAAGCAATTTGTTAATACCATCTATCACCACGATATTAACATTTTGAAGACTGAGTGAAGCATGGCTATTTACCTTGGTAGTATTTGAAGAGTATAGAGCAGTTACAACTGGTTAATTATGAGGATTTTCTCTGACACTTATTATTGTGAACTAAGGTTAAGTCATCACAGTCAGAGACACATTTGGATAATGATGAGACTGCAGAGACATGTTTACTTGAGCATTTAATTAAAGCAGATTGTCTAATTTCTTTTCCACTTCACATATAATCTCTACATTGTATTCTTAGATGGGAATGGTTGCCTGTTTTATGTCATTAGCATTGTCTTTGCTTGACTTTAGTTAAGCCATATAATTAAGTGTGATAGGGGGTGGGGGAGAGCAGGGGCAATTAACTGCACAGCAGGGCCAGCCCACAACATTTTGGCACCTGAGGCAGGGAGCTCAAATGATGCCCTCATTCTCCCTCACTTGGGCCAAAACTTTGAAAGGTCTCAATTCTCTGGGTCCTAGTGGCACCTCCCATCCAGACTGGCACCCGAGGCAGCTTCCTCAGTTCACCTCATGATAAGGCCAGCCCTGCTGCACGGGCTGCACCTGGAGGAGGAGCCAGGGAGCAGAACACCAATTGCAAGCAGGCACACCTGTGCTGGAAAGGCAGGGCCTGTATAAAGCCAGGTAGCTGACTACAGCCTGGGGCTGCTGGGGGGGACTTTAGGAGGCAGGTAGTGGTTGCTCCTTGGGCAACAATAGCTGAGTTGCTGCACTAGCGAGAGAAGGGGAGCCAGGTGTGGGAGGAAGTAGTCCAGAGAAGATGTAGGGAGGGGTGAAAGAGGAAAAACCCAGATTTGCTGAACTTCTGGAAGGAAGCCTGGACTAGAGGGCAGGCTTTGGTTTCTCTATTAGACTCTGAGGCAGCAGAAGGGGAAACTGCCTAGAACTTCTAGGGAGAAAGGAATTTCTATACTGGAATGGGGAAGGACCCTAGTGTGACCTGGCTGGAGTCATGGAGAGGTTACTGCAAATCCCTGGAAGGAAAGGGCCAGAGACTGAGAGAGACAAAGTGACAGCCTGCAAACTTTGCGGATAAGCCCATAACAGTTCTGTCCAGAAGCCTTACTCTAATCTAGGTGCTGACAGCCTGGCTTTCAAAGAAGTCTTATGTGTGGGGTGACTGCTATAAGTGTAAGAATCCTCATTGGGTCACCTCTGGCATAGCAGAGATGATGCTGTCATAAGTACTTTCTCCCTGAAAAAGCAAAGGCTGCATTTCCATCTGCAGTGCTTACAGGCTGAGCAGATGGAGTGGCTAACATAGTTCTGGTATCTCTCTCCTGTAGAACCAGGGCCTTGCTGTTCTTAACAGCAGCTGAAACAGAGATGCTGATGTGGTCTCCTCATTAGAAAAGGTTCAGAGAAGGGTAACTAAAATGATTACGGGTTTGGAACGGGTCCCATATGAGGAGAGATTAAAGAGACTAGGACTTTCCAGCTTGGAAAAGAGGAGACTAAGGGGGGATATGACAGAGGTCTATAAAATCATGAGTAGTGTGGAGAAAGTGAATAAGGAAAAGTTATTTACTTGTTCCCATAATATAAGAACTAGGGGCCGCCAAATGAAATTAATGGGCAGCAGGTTTAAAACAAATAAAAGGAAGTTCTTCTTCACATAGCACATAGTCAACCTGTGGAACTCCTTGCCTGAGGAAGTTGTGAAGTCTAGGACTATAACAGGGTTTAAATGAGAACTGGATAAATTCATGGAGGTTAAATCCATTAATGGCTTTTAGCCAGGATGGGTAAGGAACGGTGTCCCTAGCCTCTGTTTGTCAGAGGGGGTATGTCTAGACTACATGGCTCCGTCGACGGAGCCATGTAGATTTGTTTTTTTTGGCAAAGGCAAATGAAGCCGCGATTTAAATGATCGCGGCTTCATTTAAATTTACAGGGCTGCCGCACTGAGCCGACAAACAGCTGATCAGCTGTTTGTCTGCTCAGCGTGTTAGTCTGGACGCTCCCCTGCCGACATCAAAGCCCTTTGTCGGCAGCCCCGTTATTCCTTGTGGGATGCAGTTTACCAGGGCTGCCGACAAAGGGCTTTGATGTCGGCAGGGGAGCGTCCAGACTAGCACGCTGAGCGGACAAACAGCTGATCAGCTGTTTGTCGGCTCAGTGCGGCAGCCATGTAAATTTAAATGAAGCCGCGATCATTTAAATCGCGCCTTCATTTGCCTTTGCCTACAACCCTAATCTACATGGCTCCATCGATGGAGCCATGTAGTCTAGACACAGCCAGGGTGGAGAGGGATAGATGGAGAGAGATTGCTTGATCATTTCCTGTTCAGTTCACTTCCTCTGGGGCACCTGGCATTGGCCACTGTCAGCAGACAGGCTACTGGGCTGGATGGACCTTTGGTCTGACCCACTGTGGCCATTCTTATGCTTAGACTGGGGTGGTCAAGAAGAGCATGTGAGATTTGGTAGCTAGACCACGTGATCAGAGTGATGGATCTGGAAGTGAAACGAGATGGACAAAACAGTGCTGAAAAAAAGAATCCTACTTGTTTGCCTGCTCTTAGAAATCATCTAGAATTAAAATTTGATATGAGTCTCTGAAATACTTGGGGAACACATTCCATCCCAGTTAAAACAATGTCTATACCATCAGCTTCCTGTTTTCCCAAAGTGAATCCAACTTCCGAATATTTGCCCATAAATGTAGACAGCTGGGTCTGACAGTTTGCATTTTCAAGGCAATGCCAGGTTTCTTTTTTTTTTTGGTCCAGCTCTGAAGCAATCATTGTCCTTCTCTAGTTACACCATGGTGCCCAGATTTCTTGGAGGTGGGTCAGGAAGGATTGCAAAGCACAGATTAATTACTTTGCTACCCTTTAAAAGACTAGTGGGGCTCTTCAGATTTTTCCCATTTATTATGTTATAGTTGCTAAAAGCATTTACTTGGTACTGTCACCACAGAACCTAGGCACCCAGTATATAGTTTGAATTAAATCAGAAACATAGGCTGGCTGCGTCTAGACTGGCAAGTTTTTCCATAGAAACAGCTGCTTTTGTGGAAAAACTTGCCAGCTGTCTACACTGGCCACTTGACTTTCAGCAAGAACGCTGACTTCCTACTGTCTGAAATCAGTGCTTCTTGCGGAAATACTATGCTGCTCCTGTTCAGGCAAAAGTCCTTTTGTGCAAAGCTTTTGCGCAAAAGGGCCAGTGTAGACAGCTCAGATTTGTTTTGCTCAAGAAAGCCCCGATCGCGAAAAATGGCGATCGGGGCTTTTTTGCGGAAAAGCGCCCGTGCCAATCTAGATGCTCTTTTCTGCAAATGTTTTTAATGGAAAACTTTTCTGTTAAAAGCATTTGCAGAAAATCATGCCAGTTTAGACGTAGCCAGGGAGTTATGAACTTCTACGGGGAAAAAAAATCTCTCTGATGCTTAACCAAATGCAAAGAAAAAGAACAGCCCATTAATTAGAATGTAATTGCTCAGACAAAACATAATGTCCCAGCATTTGTGAATAACAAGGCACTTTTAACCCCCACCAGAGGCCAGATATTGTAGTGTATTGGGCAGCGTGAGGAGCATCTGTGGGCTGCACATGTGGCTGCAGAAACCACAAATCATTGGAAAGTGGGGCTCTGGACTGCAGAAGCTTTGAGTGGAAGCCAGCAACAGGCTCTGGCTGCTGTTGTGTAAATTTGCTCATGTAATTATTGCACAAAATACAAGCTTTCTTTGCATTAATAAACACCACCAAATAAGTGTGTGTGTGGGGGCGGGAGGTGGGGGGGGGGAAGAGGAGGGGGAAGGCTGGAGCCTGGATCTCCTGGCTCCTAATCTTATTTCTGACCATGAACCACTGTGTGGCCTTGGGCAGGTTTTTAATCTGAGCCTCAGTTTCCTCATCTGTAAAATAGGGTAATACTTTCCACATAGGGCTAGTGTGAAGACTCACTAGTTAGTGTTTTTATAGTGCATTGAGCACTACATCATACAAATCTAAGTTCTGAGGGATAAATTCCGCACCCCCCTGGTCTCCAGCTTGAGAGGAATGGGATCAGTTCTGCTCTGTAAGTGGGGAGAGCAGGGGTTAGGGAGCATGTGTAAGGGGTCTGTGCTCCCTGGCTGCCCTGGAGCCTGTAGCTACTTGTAACGTGGAAAGTGGTGGCAGAAGAGAAAAGGCTGGAGGAGGCTCTAGTCTAGGCAGTACGTCTCTGTACAGATGGCCAGGGATGTTGAGCTGCAGTTTAGACATGAGCCTTCAGGTCTTATCACCCTGCATTTGCCTATGAAACATTGCCCAGCTCCCTCCATGGGCTATTGATTTCAAAGGAAAACAGGTATAGGAGTCACAGGCTTCAGCACCCTATCTGTGGCTATAGGCTTGCCGACGGGAGGAGGGCAAAGGGGACAATTGCTCCTGGGCCTGGTGATACAAAAGGGCCTGGAGGGCTGCCAGGGAGAGGCCTGGCGCACTCAGGGCAGTGCTGAGGCCTAGCCCTAGCCCCAGCCCCAGCTCTACCTCTTGCACCCCGGACCCCGCCCCTTCTGTGAATGTGGAGCAGGGCCTCTCCCACCTACCCCCTGCCTTGCCCAGGGCTATGATCAGGGCTAGCTTTGTTGCTAGTCCATGGTCTGCTAGGGGCATTCTTTGATTCCCTGTGTCAAACTCAGCTACCTAAGCTAGGTGCGATTCGATCCCACAGACGATGTTCATTAGTTTATTATTTATATTTAATCCTTGGTAAATACTAAAACAATGGGAAAATGCAATAAACAGGCTCAAGACAGGCTCTCAGTTCAACAATATTTTCAAGATTCATGCCCAAACTGAAAATAATCAATATTTCTTCCCTCCCCTCCAGCAGTGAGACTGAAACTCACCACCTGCCCGCCAGGCTGAGCATTAAAACCTAGTGAGTTATAGACTTACAGTGTGAAATGAGGAAATATGGGCTCTTGGCACTTTTAAAATTCTGTTGGTAGGATCACATTTTCCCAGCAGAGTTTCACCAATTTTTAGCAGAATCAAATAGTGAATTTTGCTCGAGAAAATAGAAGCTTGTCTGAAAAAAATGTTGAGAAATCTATAAAATGATTATGGTGGGTACGAAAAAACTGACTTTGCATTGCGGATTTTTTTCTGAAATGTACAGAATTCCAAGAAGCTTCTCAATTTTCCCTCAACAATTCTGCAAGTCAAACCTTTGATTCAGGTCTGCTTCTCATTCCAAATTTTAAGGCCTTTTGTCCACCTGATTCTGACAACAATGATCATGTAGTAAAAAAAGAAAAGACCCAGAAGAGTGTTTTACAATGTATCATTCACGCCTTGCGTTTATTTTTCGGCCAGTGAGAGGTTTTGCCTGAAGCACTGTAAATTCAGTGGGTGATAAACTCCAAGCATTTTAATTGGAACTGGATGAATCGCATTTGCTCCTGTCTTAGTGAGCCTCTGCTGAG
Organism: Pelodiscus sinensis; assembly: GCF_052426305.1. Classification (NCBI taxonomy): domain Eukaryota; kingdom Metazoa; phylum Chordata; order Testudines; family Trionychidae; genus Pelodiscus; species Pelodiscus sinensis. Next base: position 156,658,490 of record NC_143054.1, on the reverse strand, counting down.
AAGGTTTAGCTATAATACAAAGCTGGAACGTATGTACATTTTTAAAGGACATTGAAAGAATGGAATTTTCTAAAGTTCAGCTCTCTTCTTGGGTGACACACCCTTTTTGTGTACAGGCAGTCCCCGGGTTACGTACAAGATAGGGACTGTAGGTTTGTTCTTAAGTTGAATTTGTATGTAAGTCGGAACTGGTACATATTGTAGGGGAAACTCTAGCCAAACATTTCTCCAGAGCTCAGTTTTATTCTCCCACACCTCACTTCCCTCAGTCCTTTATTCTCAAGCTGAGGTGTCTGCTGAGAAAAGCCGCTCCGCATCTCCCTGGTCTGCTGGGGGGAAGCAGCTAGTGCGGGGTTGCCTCACCCCGTTTGTAAGTAGGGATCCGATGTAAATCGGATCCATGTAACCCGGGGAGTGCCTGTATTATGTTGGAATACTCCGCTTCTGCTTGACGCCTCCTAACTTGACAAATAGTAGTCTACACTAAGGAGTTTTTAAAGGGACAGTTCCATATTTAAGTCTCCTTGCAGATGTCTTGACTTTTTCTTTAAAAGGGCAAATTGTCCCATATTCTCTGCCTTCCTCTACCCCCAATCAGTACTGGTGGGTCCTGCAGATGGCTGAATCCCTGCTCATCAACCGCCTGCCCATCAGTGTTGTGTGGGGGAGGGTACAGTGGTTGACGATGGGGATGGATGTGCAAGACAAGATGTAGTGATGGGGAGCTGGCCAGTCCCCCACTAGTCTGTCAGTGCAACCCCTGATGTGTGCCGGTTCTTGGCCAGCAAGCTCCCCTGTCTCATTTCTGGCTGGCATTGGCTGTGAGCTGTGGTGGGTGGTGAGCATGAGCAGGGACCAGGTGGCAGCAAGTTACATATCACTTTTGCTGCCCACTCATCAGTCCTTTACATGCTCCCCCTCTTGCTGCTCTCTCCCTGTTTTGCCCCTTCACTTTCATCCCCATCTCCGCGGCTCCTCCATATTCCCCAGCTGGGCGTCCCATTCCCAGTACTGTGCAGAGAACCGGCCCATGGTCAGAGCGCTCGACTTACCAACAGCCTGGCCGGTACGCTCCTCCCTTCCCCCACTGCCTCTGGCTGGGCCAGCACCCTGGGAGAGCCCAACACTTCCAGCCTGTGGTGCTGGCCAGGAAGAGCCAAGCCCTGCATGTGCACAGGGCAGGCATGGGGAAATCTTTCCACCTCTCAGCTAAGCTGTGGAGTAGTGAAGAGAGGGGGGAAGTGAAGTGACTTCTAGCCTGCTCATGCCCCAAACCTTCAGACTCCGAGGCAGGAGCTTAGCACCTCTTCACCCAGGCCACTCCACCACCTCCACCCTGGGCCCTGCTCCCTAGGGGCACAGGTCTGCTCCATTGTCTAGGCACCCCCCTCAGCTGAGCCACCTCTTGGTTGTATTCACTGAAGCCCCTGCAATCAGGGTCCTGATGTACAATGAATCCTGCCTGTGCTGTGGCTGAGGACAGGCAGTAGCTAGGTTATGTTGGTGGCCAGCAGCAGCCTGAAAATATAAGCTGCCTTTCAACCCAGTGCAGGTAGGTAGGTGCAAGTTGCTTTCAGCCACATGGGGAGAGGGGCAGGAAGGAGGGAAAGAGAAGAGTTCTGCAGAGTTGAGCTCTCAGCCTTGGCCAGGACTGTGGAAGAGGCCAGAGCTCCAAATTCAGAGCCCTTCCCCTTGTGGCCTGGCCAATGGCCCCAGCTTGTTCTGTCCCCCCCCCTTGATGCTCTGCCCCTGGTGCAGTCTTCTCCCCTCCATCTTCCCTGCAGCAGCCCTGAAACTGGAAAAGCTCTGTCTCCCCATTGCGTCTCCTGCCTAATGAAAGGAGGTATGGAGAGGCTTAGCCTATTCAGAGAATGAATTTCTTGAGTGTTCTCAGTCACTCCCATTTGGAAAGTTGAGAGATATTGCAGGCCTTTGCAGATGTCACCTTAGATTCTTAATCAGATAAGGTATTGGGAACCACCATAACTTCTATCACCACAATCTCTATGGGAATGGCAGGCAAGTAGGAGGTGGCAAATTGTGGAAGGGCAAGTTGGATATTTTGGGCTTTTGCAGCACTTTCTATGCAAGGATTGCTAAGTACTTCATAACATTTCATGCCTCTGTAGGTAAGTATTCTTCCCATTTTACAGTTAGAGAAACTTGAGCACAGGGAGGTTGAGTGATTTGCCCAAGGTCTCAGAGGAAGTCAGTGGCAGAATAAAGAATAGCTCCCATATCTCCTATGCTCTGCAGTAATGCAATTCATTCCTATATTGTGTGCATGCCATCCTTTCTTGAGGTGCTGGCATCAGAGAAGTATCTCTCTCCTACTTCAATAGCAGGAGGATCAGGCCACTAAAGAGTGTAAATGAAAACATGGTTAAAAAAAATCCTGTACATCAGCCTAAAGCAGAACTGATAGGAAAAAACTCTTAACCTCTGTTTCAGACCTAGATATCCTAATTTTTAAGTTTCAATACCAAGTCTTCATTAACGAACATTTACCTTCATAATGGGGAAAAAACAATTAACCTTGGGCTTTTTGGAGGAGGGGGTGGGGAAACCTTTCAAATTAAACAAGCCTTTCTCTGAAATGAAAAACTTTTCCCCTCATAAAGACTTTCAAGGGCTTTGGTAAAAAAACCATTAAGATAAAATATATACCACAACTCACTCTTCCCAAAAAGCCTTCTTATGTTCATTCCCATTAACTCCCTCCTCAGGGTATTTCTGATGTCTGTGGAACATATTATAGCCATTTGTTTTGAATGTTTTTGCAGGGCTGTCACTGAATTTAATTCAAGAACGACTAAAACTGTGAACAAGCTTTTGAAGACTTACATGAGAGATTGTTTCAATAATAAATAAGGAGGCAAATAGAAATGTCTGTCTGGTTCCCTGTTAGGCCAGGCACAGTGAGGACTTGAATTGGGAGGTAAGTCATATTTGATGTATCCTAATAAGACACTATTTTAGTGAGCATCTGCCATCATGGTTTTTTTACACTGAAAAATCCTATTCAAAGATGTTTAGTTGTCATTAACTCACTGGTTTCTTTCTGTCTTCAGCCCTTTCTCTCCTATAGCCAAATGTGGAAAATTGGCTCAGCTGATGATCATTTTTATTTTAATAACCAGGGTTGTGTATCTCCGTGCATGGCCAGGTACATGGCTTGGTAAAGGCTTGTTTAATTATATCCAGGAGGGAGCAAATGGACCCATAGTACAACAGTACTGTCTCATCTTGAGACATGTAAGTTCCCTTCACAGCTCCGTGCAGTAGAAGAGTTAAAATGCTTTGGTCTCACCAAGGATTAAGCCAAATAGCTATGTATATGTAGGTAGGAGTCCCTTTATATTGCTGGTCTATTTAAAAAGACATAGGAAAAGGCTGTAAATCGGTTTGAATTTCCTGCTAGCCAAAGGAAAGAAAAGCTCCTGTTTGGCAGGAAGGTGGACTGCTATGTTCATTATCAGCAGAGCTGCCTTGAACGGTTTGCCAGAGATTCGAAGCAGGAGGTGAAATCACTCTCATCCGTCCATGTTATAGCACATAGAATTGCTCAGAGCAGGAGAGTGGAGCCTTTTTTATAATTTAGATTTTTATTCATTATTAGCATGTACAGAGATAGGATATCACGTGCATACAAAAGCAAACAGCCAGAAGGTACTCTATCAGTCAGGGAACTATCAGAAGGGGCTGGATTAAAGCAAAGTTTGCACTGATATAATTAAAAAAAAATATCTAGTACAGGCAGTACCCGGGTTACGTACAAGATAGGGACTGTAGGTTTGTTCTTAAGTTGAATTTGTATGTAACTCGGAACTGGTACATATTGTAGGGGAAACTCTAGCCAAACATTTCTCCAGAGCTCAGTTTTATTCTCCCACACCTCACTTCCCTCAGTCCTTTATTCTAAAGCTGAGGTGTCTGCTGAGAAAAGCCGCTCCACGTCTCCCTAGTCTGCTGGGGGGGGGGGGGGGGGCGCTAGCTTCGCGTCTCCCTGGTCTGCTGGGGGGAAGCAGCTAGTGCGGGGTTGCCTCACCCCGTTTGTAAGTAGGGATCCGATGTAAGTCGGATCCATGTAACCCGGGGACTGCCTGTAATAGCTGAATCAAGGTGATGGAGAATATGGACCTCTGACACAGCAGTGAAACACGATCCGGTATTGATGAGAGTCACAAGTTAAAAGCTGAGAGGACTTCAAAGATTCTTTGTCCAAATTTGAGTTATCAAGTACTGTATAGACAAAAAAAGCTGCTTACCTGAACCTTTTGATTAAAGCTGTGTGAGATAGTAGACCTCTCATTCTCTTTCACTCACTCTCTCAGGCTTCCCCAGGCAAATGGAAGGGATTGGGTTCCAGATTCCTAGCTCTTTTAAGGAACCCAAATCCTGCGAGGCTCAAAAATCATGAGCACAGTATGGCAGTAGTTGCAATCAATGCGATATGCTGTTTTTGCTACGAAAGAATTACAAATGGCAGGTTTATAGCCAGGTTTTCTAGTCAGTTCCCTTCTTTTGTGCCATCTGGCCATGACTCCTATCTGCTCCCATACAGTTGGGTGTGTCTCCTCACAGATCTGGTGCAGTGGTGCCTAAAGCAGAGCACCTTTGCTTAGGACAGATGTTACTTCTGCCTGGGCAGGGCTGTGGGGTTTGGAATGTGTGTTATGAACATCATACAGGGGATTCTGATAACTTCACACATTATGTTGCAACATTCATTTTAATTGGATTACTCCTGACCAGCAAATACAGTTTTTACACAATATCTTACAAAGCATGTCTTACATAAACATTATCATAATAGCATGTAGGGTGTGAACGCAGGCATGTTGTTACACGCATCCATTCAGGTTTCCTATTAACGGGGGCCAAGGGACTGGATCCAGGTCTCTCTCTCTCTCATTCTGGATGTTGCTGTAGCTGTCCTAGCTGCCATAAAGTTATCAATTATCTGGATGGCATTGTCCATTGTTCTTCCCCCAGCGGGAGCATCTTCATAAACTGTTAGTAGCATAATGATTCTGCTCAAGGACCCCTGTCTTTGCCTGGGGTATGAGCTACTGCCCACTCCAGGCTGACCTGCCTTCTCCAGTAGCTTGTTAGCCTCCTACATTCTCCACCACATTTGTAGCTGGATTGTTTATGGCCCATCAGGGTAGAACTTACCTGCTGTCTCTGATGGTTAGGTGTTACCCCTCACAGTTGCTATGCTGTTGTGCCTTCGCCCTCCAGCTAAAGCACACTGGGGGCCTTCAATCTTCTATGTATTAGAGTCCAAAACGGAGAGATCAGCATACTAAAAATCAGAATTGTCTGAGGGTTCATTGCCTTCGACTCCACCTTTCTTCTCCAGCCTTGTTTCCATGCACCCGTTTCCTTCATTTCTGCCATAATCATTCCAGCCACCAAATAGCTTATTGTCTAGACAAGCCATCTGAGGCTCTTGGCTCTCCCATCATGAAGGAAATAGAAGAGCTCTACTCAGCTGCCTGGTTAGTTCTTAGCTTAGATGGATTCCTTAGTTTAACTCTCTTCTCCATGTTTAGTATTGGCTGCAAGTGTAATGGGGTGAGGGCAGGTCCTCAGAGTCTCTGGTACTCTCTCGTTGCCAGTTTGGGGTTTATCTGCCCCTTGTGGGCCTTTTTAATAGCTTTTTTCAAATTGGGAGTTGCAAACATCAAAAGCCAAGTTTTTAAAAGATGTCTTGGGCATGTCCATAGAAATACATTTGTCTGTAACTATGTACAAATGAAGGTTTGGGTTATTTTTGCCTGAAGGGGAAACAAGTGCATTTTTGCAGGTGCCCTCATTATGCCCTGAATGAAACTGTGAATCATGCCTAATATTGCAAAGGAAATGTAAACGAAGCATTGAAATCCCTAAAAGAAAAGAGACATTCTGAATGCACACAATCCACCTCGTGCACTTGATCCACATAATGTTTTGCTATAAACCCATTTCATTCCCTCATTGCTGATGGCTGTCTTTGAAGAGTAAACTGGCTCATTAAGCTCTTTTATTCTGTGAGTGAAATTCTTACTCTGAGACAAATGGGAAGATCTAAAATACTGCTTGTTGATTTTTAGTTAAATGTACCAAAGCTGACTCAGTCTAAGTGGTCAATAAAGCACCACAGGAGATCTTTTAGATTCCAGATCCTTGTAAGTGAATGGAGTAGTTCCCTTCCATTTCTTGTCCATTTCATGATTGTGTAATGTTGAATATTCTCCTCAGTTGTGCTTCACAGTGGCTTACAGCAAATTTGCTATCCTGCTTATCCATTTGGTAACCTCCCACTCTTCATCCAGCCGGATTCTGATCCCAGTGTAAATCAGGAACATGCCAGTTGAGTTACTGGTATAAAACAGAGGTAAGAGCTAAATTAGGTTCCCAGAAAATCAGGGCCTTCTGTTAATTTTAAAAGATAAAGGCACTCAGCATATTATAGTGCAGTTTCTCAATCTTTTTTTTTTTATAAAGTACCCCTTTAAAAAAATTATAAGTACCCCCCAGTACCTACAGTTTTCAGACACACAAACACATTTTCTACCATTGCAACACATTTGTTTAAACGACTTAATCATAGCTGGGCAGGCGATGAAATTTTTGGGTGTAAAACGTACAAAAATAATAAAGCGCTGTAAAACTTAAAACAAAAATTCAGTTTTCTCCAAATTTCAGTTGTTGACGTACCCCCCAGACTTCTCTTGAGTACCCCTGAGGGTACTCGTACCACTGGTTGAGAAACACTGTTATAGTGGTAAGGAAGTTAAAAAGAAAATTTAGTCCCATGAATTAAGGCTAATTTTTTTCTATAGTTTTTAGTGGAGCAAAATAGCTAGTGCTATGAGAGTATCACCCCCTGAACTAAGTTCACTTCCCTGTTCAACAGGCTGCATGTTTCTACCTATGGGTTTAAGTCATTCCCTTCCGTTTCACTCTGTAGGCAGCTGGCCCTTAGCTTGTGCACAGCAGCTTTGAATTTCTTGCTCCTGTGCCCCTACAGGAGTCCCCACTCCTGGGCAATTCTACTGTTCTTTTTGGCAGGTCAGCTTATGCCCTGGCAGAGCCCAGTTTACAGTCCCATTGCCTCTCGCCCTTGGCACTGCTTCCTAGGACCCACTGTAGGTCACTGTCTGGAATCAGCCCTCCATAGCTTTCACTCATGTTGAGTTTGCGGTGTCTCTCTGCCTCAAGCAGGGATGTTGAAGGAAAAGGGTCAGCAGCTGCCTCCGGATGAGTCCCCCTTTCTACTGGAGCTTGCTAGGGGTCCCTGGCAGCCTACTTGTTCCTGGGAAAAGTCCCCCACCCCCTTCTTGGGGTCAGTCCCTTGTCCTCGCCATTTCTTCCAGTGAAGCACCTTCTGCTGGTGCACCTAACTGGTGCTACTTGAGCGCAAGGGTTGTTCAGTAGTCTTTCCACCATAGGGATGGGGCTGTATCCCATCACACAGTGGGCTAATATCATAAGTATACAAGCACAAAGGCTTCATTGCTTTCCTAGAGATGGGGAAGAGAAAACTTAGTTTTACACTTTCTGATTTCTCAGTGTGCCAGCCCAGCTTCCAGTGCAATGTCGTTCTGGGGACAACTGTGATTGGTCATGATGAGCCATAGGCTGCTGGTGCAAATGCAGGTCAGTAGTGACCCAAAGTGACCATCTGGTTGCTCGTCACTGTCCTTGTGGAAAGACTGGGGAAACTCTCTTTAGTTCGCAGCAGACATGTGGCCACGTCACAGAACTCACTGTCACATCTGACTACCAAATGGCAACACGATGGTAGTGGCAGCCCAGAAACCAAGGGCTGAGTGAACCACCGGAATGAAACCCTCAGTAAGGTCACCCTTGTAGGTCAGGAGATCAGGAGGCGGTGTGAGAGCTTGCACTATCATTGGCAGTGCGTCTGCTGTAAAAAATGTAGTGATACAGAAGATGTCAGTTTGCACGGCTGTCAATGTGGGTACCTTGCAGGAGCATATAAAAAGAAAGGAAAATATAACTGCCATCTGTTTCATTTGGCAGTGCAAATGCAGGAGAATGTATCGCTGCACACTGTTTGATCACAATGACAACACTCTTATGAAAGCAACACTGACAAATTCTTCCAAGCTAATTCAGGTAAAACTGCATGAATGTTGCTAAGGATCGAGTGGACTTAATGCAGGCAGGTGATCCCTTACCTAGCTTGAGGCAACAAATAAAGATGTTCCGAAGCACAAGAAACAGTGTGTGATATAGTATAGACAACCCGAGGTGCAGCCAGGAATGCTGGTTTAATGTCTGTCTCTGATTCTGATGCACTTTGTGACATTTGATAAGTTGCTTAACTTCTGTGCTACACTTTACAGCTGTGTTTCTCAAAGTGGTCCACGTACCCACTCTAAGAAGGCTGCTAACTAGCTCAGAGGTGGGCAATAATTTTTGACCAGGGGCCACTTTAGAAATTTTTGAAGTGACCCCAGGCCACCGCAGAAGGGGCGGGACACTTCCGTGCTTCCCCACCCACAGACCCTGATTGGTTTGGAGATGTGTGGGAGCACATGAAGTCTTTGCCCTTCCCCCCTCCAGAGAGAACCACAAGCTGTTCTGAACAGCTGGTGGTTCCCCCTAGGTGCCTGTGTCCCTGGAGGTGGGAGGACACTTCACATGCTCCTCCCTGCTGCCCCCAGGTCAATCAGGGCCTGAGGAGGGGGAGCACGTGAAGTCTCTTGCTCCCTGCTCTTGCTCTGCAAAGGAGTGCCACACTTAGAGTCGAGTGCCAGCTGAGCAGCATCTGGCAGTTGATTTTAACTGCTGAGCCCCTTGCAGGGCGGGAGGTGACTTCACATGCTCTCCCCACCCCCAAACCCTGATTTGGCCTGGGGGTGGGGGGAGAGTGCAAAATCTTCTCCTGCCCCCGCCTTGCAAGGAGCGTGCAGCCGTTAAAAGCGCCACACCCTTCACAGGGCAGGAGGAGACTTCACATGCTTTCCCTTGCCCCCAGGCCAATCAGGGCTTGGGGGTGGGGGGAGCACACGAAGTCTCCTCCTGCCCTTCCAGGAGCACGTGGTGCTTCTAAGCACCGCACACTCCTTGCAGGGTGGGGGCAGGGTGGGAGAAGACTTTGCACGCTTTCCTCCCCACTCCCAGGCCCTGACTGGGGGCAGAGGGAGTGTCAGGGCCTCCGTGGGCCAGATCACCTTGCTTGGCAGGCTGGATCTGGCCCGTGAAGGCTCTTTTGCCCACTCCTGAACTAGCTGCTCCAGTTTGTTTATTTACCAGCTCCACAGCCACAGAGCCTCATAGCTCCCATTGGCTCCGGTTCACTGTTTGCAGCCAAAGGGAGCCGTGGGAAGAGGAGTGGGCTGGGTCGCTGCTTCCTGCAGCTCCCCTTGGCTGCAGATGGTGAACTGGATCCATTGGGAGCCGTAAAGCTTCACGGCTGCAGAGCCGGTAAATAAACAATCTGGAGTGGCCAGTTAGCAGCTTTCTCAGAGTGGGTCCGTGGACCACTTTGAGAAATACTGCTTTACAGGCATGTTGTGAGACTTAATGTTTTGGGAACCTCTGATGAAAGGCTCTATAGAGGCATTAAGAGTTCTTATAAAGGATTAATTTACATCAAACAAAGCTAGATATCACCACCGACTACAAGGGACTTTGTCTTGACACATCTGAGTGGAAATCCTGGAGTCTAGCCTGACAGCTGAGAAGTTAGATAAGACATGTCAATGTGAGTTCATCAAATTCTTGAGGCATGCTTTTCAGGAAAATTGAGAGACTTGACAGGTGCCATTCCAGGTTATCTCATGAATGACACAATTTGATTTGTCCTCTTATCACCACCACTGGAAATTCCAATTAGCAACAGGTGACCCTCAGAAGTTTGATTTAGGTGAGTTATGAGAGTTTGGCTGCTTATTCCAAATTTTTCCATCGTGATTTGAATTAGGGATTAGGGTAAAAAAGTGCTATTTTCACCAAATTTTAGCCCTCGCTTTTATAGAGAGACTATGGCAAACTGCAAAGCATATGTCTACATGCAGATCCAAACTTTCCAAAAGATCAGACATGTTTGGATCCAAGGTATTGACCTGTGCTCATTTCTGGTCTGAATACAGAAGAAAATTGCAGGTGTAATCCACTGCTAAGAGTTAAGATTTATATACTCAGATACCTCAGTTGCCTGACCCATGCATCTGTAGCATACTGGTCTTTAGTTTATAGACATAATTAGTACTGCTGGACTCACTGATGTGCGACATAAGAGGGGCATAAGTCTGCTAATGGACTCCCCTGTGCCGTTCCCAGTAACAATTTTTTCTGTTCTTGCTAAATAGCCTTTCCACTTAAGCTCTACTGAGAAATCAGGTTATTTAAGGAGTTTTGTTTTTTCAGACCCACAATTGGTGCTTCACATATGAGTCAAAAACAGTTTAACTGAACTTGAACCACTTCACTTTTTCATGTGCCAGCTAGCTGGCAGTTAACAGTAATTTAATCCCACAGTCAACAGAAGCATGCAACTTAGCAACATGGTAAAAAAGGGAACAAATATTGGAGCTACTCTTCTGCAGCATGAAATCAAACATTCAGCTTTATTGTGAGTAGAGTCGGTCTTTTACAAGAATATTGTAAACATCAGCAAGTATCAATTTACTTGGACAACTGGTCATGTAAAACGCTGCACCATTAAAGTCAAGTGTTGTCTTATGGCTTTTATCCAATATAAACTCAAACCCCTGAGGTTCTTTCCCACACAGATCGCAGATACATAACAAAGCTAAGTAATGGACATGGGGTAGAGCCTACATGGGGCTGGGAATTAAGAATACCTGCATTCCAATCTTATCATTCTGTGGGATTTTTGGCAAACCACTTCCCTTCTTTCTCTGAGGAACTTGGGGCTCGCATTCAGTGGTGTAGCTGCATTGAAGTCAATGAGCTGTCCTGGTTTACACCTATTGAGAATCTGAAAAATGGGGATTTATACCAACTCATCTGCTTTGCAGAGGTGCAGATTAATGTTCAAAGATGTAAAATTCTGTGTAGGTGCTAAGTATCGTCATTTAAAAAGATAGTTTTTCCCACCAAGTTCCACCAGAGACAAGGCTGTTGTGATCCCAAGGGAAGGAAGACCTTCATATTGGACATTTTTTCACAAATTCCTTGAGAAATCATAGAACCAGGAACTGGGAAGAGAGATGATCTTTGGGGGTCCACAAAGTTTTAAGTTGTGGAAGCATCTTTGACTTTGGGAATCCTTTCAACATTAAAAAACAAGAAATCCTGTGGCACCTTATAGACTAACAGATTTATTGGAGCATAAACTTTCGTGGGCAAAGACCCACTTTGTCAGGTGCATGTAGCAAAAAGTTTCTATTCTGATGAATCAACATTTTCCAATGAAAATGTTTGGTCAGAAAATTCCCAGCCAGATGTCTTAGATAGTGTTTGGACACTGCAGTGCAAATACCGTAAGTAATGTAGAGTAATTACCTCTCTAAGGGTATGTCTACACTACCACCCTAGTTCGAACTAGGGTGGTTAATGTAGGCAATCGAAGTTGCAAATGAAGCCCGGGATATTTAAATCCCGGGCTTCATTTGCAACTTCGATTGCCTATATTAACCACCCTAGTTCGAACTAGGGTGGTAGTGTAGACATACCCTAAGATATATGGATAGTACTGTCTTCTACATGTGTTTTAAGATTCTCTGACTATCTGATGCAGATTCTCCAGAGGCTCAAGCAGTAGGGGACATGTTTTTAGAATCAGAGCATCTGAGCCTTCTCCATGGGGCTATGCAGGAGTTCCGAATGGCCAAGCCATGCAGTTTACAAATAAAGGAAAAACTTAAAAAACAACAAATGGTCTGGTAGCACTTTATAGACTAACAAAACATGGAGATGGTATCATGAGCTTTCGTGGGCACAGCCCACTTCTTCAAATGACCCAGAGTGTTGGAAGTCCAGTCTTGGGAATCCCAAGGATTTGATATCAAGTGTTGGTGACCACCACAAAGATGAAACAGATGATGTAGGTGGAAGAGTGACTGAGGACTAGGACTGCAGGGACCACAGCAAGGAAGAAGTGAAGCAAAGGGGAAGAGAGAGCATAGCATGGGGAGGGGGGTGGGTGTGAACAAAAGGCAAGGGAAGGCTGCTTTTCAAATAAAAGAAAGCAACTAAAAAAGTGAAAATAGCAATAAAAATACCAAAGGAATGGGGATCAAGAAATGGAAGGGAATAAGCAAATGTTAGTGACGTTGTCATTTGTTTATGTTCCTTTACTTAATAATACCTTCTTGGCTGACATTCCATGCCTTCATGGCTGGGAGCAGTAGTGGCAGAATCCCCCAGTCAGCTGGGACAGCCCTGGGATCAGGTGCAGGGCAGCCTTGTAATGAAAGTGTAGTAGAGAGCTGCCATAACGCAGGGCAACAAACAGGGACCATTGTCTCAGAACAGTGGTGTTTAAAATGCTGTGTGGCATTATGAGACTGCCACTTCCGGGGAATACTTACTTCTCTTCTGCATGTATGTACTGAGGTGAGGGTCACACAGTCATTTTCACTGAGTGAAGATGAAATGCTCCATTCCCTGAAAATTACATTAATTTGCATTGGGCATGGTTAATGAGTCCATCTACGATAGTCCGGCAGGTGTTGCTTTCAGAGTTATTTAGCTGTGCCTGACCATAGTCTATTTCATGTTTCAGGGGGTGTTGTTTTATCCTGCCATGTTAACTGCAGAGCTCCCACAGTGGCTTTTATACACTAAAGAGCCTCTTTGCTGTGCACTTTCCTTCTGCTTTCTAGGACTATGCCCCTTGATTTCCTGGTGGTGAATCTGACTCATGGCTGTATTCATAAATAATTTCTTTCCACTCAACCTTTTCTATATAGATCTCACTGCTTAGCAGGACAGGGTCTGATAAGGCACATACAGCTCTTAGCAGGTACAGAATTTGACCTTCTTTGCCCTTTAGACAAATATGTAATTTAACTGTAATAGAAATGTAGCCGTGTTAGTGTGGTGTAGCTGAAACAAAAAACAGGACTATGAAGCACTTTAAAGACTAACAAGATGGTTTATTAAAGTGCCACATAGTCCTGTAATTTAACTGGAAATGGTAAACAAATGGGCTTATTTCAGTTCCCGTCTGCCAACAACTATAAGGAAGTGACATCAGCTTGTGGCTTACAGAAATTGGCATTGGCACGTACTACACCAAGCCTTTTAAAATCCAGGAAAGACCTTTCTTCATTCTGTGGTTAATTTTAGTATCATTAAAGCAAATCAAACAACTTTACTCTTGGACCTGGTATTGCAATCACATTCTGGGAAGAATGTCCCCAGGACCCCTTGTCATGGGGCTGCCCTGGTCATGTCCCCCAGCCCTCTTCTCCGCTTCGGTTTTCCTCCCGTCCCGCCGGATTGTGAGGTTCCATTGCTCCCTGATTGTCCAGACACTAACCCGAGCGGGGAGGGGAGGGGGGTCCGGGCCCTCCCTCTCTCCAGACCCCAGCCCAGGGCCCTAAGGCAGAGGAGAACATCCTCTCTCTCCTTGCCTGGCTGATGGGGCTACGTGCCGCAACTCATCAGCCCACGGGCTACTGTCTGCCTCCTCCCTGGGCTGCTTCCTCACCCCCACTCACCAGGGTGCTTAGGATGCTGCTTCCTCGAGGCCCTGAGCCCCCTCATCTGGTGCTCTAGCTGGGCTCCCCTGTCCAGGTGCCTCTGCCCTCTTTATCTTATGGAGGTGCCGCCCCTCCCCTCCAGGACGCCTGTGCCGGCGTCCCTCTGGGCAGCTCCTCCCCCTTCCGTGCTGCCCCCACCCCCAGTGTCCTCCCCCATGCCGCCATCAGCGTGCGGTGGGGTTTCATCTGGGGCGTCGGTGGGGGCATCGGCTCCGCCGCAGTCTTTCCCAGAGCCGGGGAAGCCTCCCCTGATGCGTCCAGGGGAGCGCCGGCCAAGCCGCCAGTTGGGCGGCACACTCCTGCCGCCTCCGCCGCCGCTTCCCTCACGGTGCAGGAAGCTGCTTCATGGTTCTCCGTCTCCCCAGGAGGGGGGGCCCGATTAGTGCGGGGTTGCGCCACCCCGTCACACCCCTACAAATTAGTATCTTCAGATCCAGATTAATGCTCTGTCTGCCTATTAAACACTACATTGCTCTTTGGTTTCCTTAAGCCCTGTGCTAGAAGTTCTTTGAATCCAGAATGGATGTGTAATAGATTACTACATGCAGCTCATAATAATCCTTTGGGGTATGCAAAAGTCAGTCTGATCAATGACCCTTTTACAGTATATTACAAGATCACTTAAGTGCATTCTATATAGGGCCTCATACCATGCTCATGATTATATTGAGTGTTTTCCAGTAGTGCATAAATGTGGCTAACGTCTGTCATGGGAAGCGTGATAATGGCAGACAGGTTGACAGCTGATCCCTAGTTCTCACTAAACACTGACAGATACATAACTGGAAACCAGTCTGGCTCGCTTGGGTTAGTATTGTTAAAAAGGTATTGGATTAATAAAATGTGTTTAGAGTTAATGAAATGCAATACCTCACAGGCACAAGTTACTCTCACTTGCTATACCTAAGGTAGTTAAAAGGTAGAATTTTTGAGCATTTGCTCTGAAACTGGAAACTTCAAAGTCAGGAGAGAAGCATTATCACATGTCAAATTCTGGTGTTGCATATTTGTGGAATGTTAGTGGATTAACAACTGATTGCTCCCCCCACTTCCATGAAGAGGATATGTTCAGGTGGACTCATTCTGTCAACTTGAACTCTGACTCTGGGGGAAGGGAGTAAAGATAGCCTGACCAGAGGAACTGGATTTCTATGCTGTTTGAACTCTGAGTTTTGAAGATTTCTAAGCAGAAGCAGAAGGCCCTCACGGTTAAAAACAAACAAAACATTATCTGTTCTGTTGACATCTGCTGTTGAGCCCATAGTGGAAATCAGGCCCATAGAGCACAGTCACTAAGCGTATGTCTATACTAAGGGCACAAAGTTGAATTAAGCTACACAACTTCGGCTACGTTAACTGCGTAGCTCAAGTCGCAATAGCATAACTCGGCTTTTGGCACTATCCACACAGCAGGAAGTCTCAGGAAGAACACTCTTCCTCCAACTTCCTTTACTCCTCGTGGAAGCAGGGTTACCGACCTCACCTGGAGCGCCTCTCTGTTTGAACTAGACCGCTAATTCAAATCCTGGAAGATTGACAGCAGCAGTTTTGATCTTCCTCAACAGTGTAGACCAGTGTTTCTTAAACTGTGTTCTACGGCAAACTGGCGTGCTGCAGAGAACAGAGTTCAAAATGGTTGCTCTTAAAGGGGCAAGTGACCTTTTTTTTATTTTGTTCAACAACTTCCCCCTGACCTTTTTTTTCCTCAATAAGTTTCTCCTGACCTTTTTTTTTGCTCAACAAAAAAATCCTTGGTGTTCCGCATTAAAAAATTGTTTGGTGTTCATACATTTAGCAATTCATATTGCATATATCACATGGTGGTCAGGGTGAGATTCCTGGTGTTATTTAGAAACTTTATGAGCCTTTATAACACTTGTTGATTTTAAACCCAGTCCCTAATCTTCCTGAAAAGATTTAATGCTCCCCTCCCGTGCCCGTTGGCATTCAGCTGGGAAATATGTCGAATATCAGAGTAACAATTGCAGAGATCAGCACATTCATCACTTAAATACAGAGCTAATTGTAACACCAAACAAGACTTCAGAAGTCAACTTCTGTTTTGACCAGTGTTTTGGTTAAAGCAGTTCTTCAAGATTCTGAATTATAATCCAGTGTTTCACTGAAAGGCCCAGAGAACACAAGAAAACTCTTGACTGAAATGTTTGCATAGAGGAATTTGTTTTATTGCATTCAGCATACATTGTCTTTCAAGTCTACTACAGTGTATCTGTAGAAGCAATCAGAGGCAATTGATTTTCCATATCAGTGAATTGCTTGCTATATCTTCTTTTGAGTACAGGCTTCCAGCACTAACAAACTGAAGTGAATAATGTCATTATTATTACAGATTCTTTTTTAGTGGTTCTTATTTCTGCCACCATTGATTGCTTTCATTTGCCTTGGTTTTAATAGTATTTGTGGGTTTGGATCTCACCACAACGAGAGACATTTCTAGTGAATCTTGACAAGAAGGGGAAGCACTGGAATTAGGTACAGTAGCAGCTAGATCCATTTTTGCACACACTCCACCACTCCCATCAGAGTGTCTAGATATCTCCAAAGCTTAAAGAAGAAAACAAAAACAAACAGGGATTGCTTACAAGACAGCATACGTCATAGCACAATAATACACTGTGCTTGACTTCACAGAGCCTTTGTGCACAAAAGGTCAGTGCTTTTTACATGCGCTAGGAGGCTAAGCAAGCATTCAAATGCACTGAACCCTGACAAAATAGAAGCTCTCTAAGTACTTTGAGGACATGGGTTTTTGACTGGGAACACAAAAATATCAGGGTATGTCTACACTACAGTGTTATTTTGAAATAGTTTATTTTGAAATAACGCGTCGACACACAAAATGCATTTCAAAATAGCTTTTTGCTATTTTGAAATAGTGCGTCCACACTGATTGGACGCTGAATCACATTTAAGGCCGGCCAGAACCAGTACCGGCAGGGCATCAGCTATCTGAGGCCTGTGCTTAAAGGGATCTCCTCTGGACAGCTGGTTCTCAGCTCTCATTGCTTGCTTGCCTACCTTGATGAGGGACAGCAAAGCATTTTGTCTCTGTGTGCTCTGGTTGCCCTCACTCGGGGCACCACAGCTCTCTATAACATAGAGCCAGAGCTGCCCCTGGGAATTCTGGTACTTCTTGTGGACACGTTGCTGCGAGCCTGGCTGCACTTTCTGCAGGCTGCCATCCAGGAGGTCCATTGGGGGGCTGTCAGTATCCAGGAGGCCCTGCGGGAGAGCTGTGCTCCACCTTGAGGAGCACTAAGAGCCTCCCTGGTCTGCCCCACTGGGAGCTTGAGACTCATTCCTCCCTCACATCTTTCCACTAACTCCCCTTCCTGATGTCAAATAAAATACATGTATTTTCATGAACACAAATTTTCTTTATTTAACAAAACTGGGGGGGGGGGGAGGGGGATTGAAACTCTGGTGAGACTGTGGAAAGGGGGCAGAAGAGGGGAGAACAGAGGGTGGGAAAGGGGAGAGGGATACGTGGCAGGAAGGAGCTGGAAGGGGGAAGCAAGGGGAAGCAAGGGGGAGGGGAAGCTCAGGGTTGGGGGTCTTGTCAGACCAACTTGATTTTCATGCTCCTGGGTTCTCATGTAGCCAGGCTGGCAGCTATCCTGCCTTAGATGCCCGCGTTCCTTCATCTAGTGTGGAGATCATGGATATTGGGGACATCCCCCCCAAACCTGAATAAGGTCCATGATCTCCACCCTGGACCAGGAAGGTGCCCGCTTTCTCCAGGCTCTGGCAGGCTCCTGGGAGCTGGCAGACTGCTCCTAGGGAGCGGTGGAGGGTTGGCTGCCAGTGGCTTGCTGGCTCATGTTTTGGGGCCACTGGGTCAGGTGCAGTGACTGCTGGCTCTGGGCTGGCAGGCTTGGAGCTGGCATAGGCACTGTGGCCAGAGTCAGCCCCTTTAAGGGCACTGGGGACAGGAGAGGGAGAGGAGTGTTCTTGGTTGAGGCTGGAGTGGCCACCAGGGCACCCTGGGAAGGCTGGAGGCCCCCTATTTCGAAATAAGTGTCTACATAACACTTATTTCAAAATAGCTATTTCAAATTTGGCATTATTCCTCATGGAATGAGGTTTACCACATTTGAAATAAGCGCTCCGCTATTTTGAATTAATTTTGAAATAGCGATTTGGCTGTGTAGACGCTGGTAAAGTTATTTCTAAATAAGGGCTGTTATTTCGAAATAACTTTGCTGTGTAGACATACCCTTAGATAAAGGGGAATACCAGCTTTTATTTTTATTAGTAGCTGATTCAAGATGAAGACCTGAACATAAAACTGATTTTAAACTATTTTTAGTGCTGCTTGATGGTTTGGCTTTCTTCAGGCTAGGAGTTTTTTCCCATTAACATACAGAATTATTCAAACCAATAACTTCCAGAAACAAGAATCAGGAGAATCTCTAACTATATATACCTGGCTTGCCTTCTGATCTTAGCAGAAATGGGTACGCCATTGTTGTAAACATGGGATGCATTTTCTTTCAGGGATTGTTTATCCATGACAACTTGTCAATCACCTGGAATGATGATTCTGATATGCCTTTCATTATTTTCCTAATTGTACTATCTTTCCTGGATTCCTAATTGTTCTTCATGGGTTGTAAAGCCGATGTAATTTACTTTAGTGACAAACATGTGTTCTGATTTATATGACTTCAATTATGCTGTTCTATTCATGTAGTTTTACATCCAATCTGATAGCAAGAAAGCGCTCCAAAAAGAATGTGTGCTGTACAGCAAACCAGCCTTCTGTGTTTGTTTTCCATCATCCCTATGGAGTAAAGCCTGTTCCCTTATAAAAACGCTTGAAGCTTTATTGTACTTTGGCACTTTACGAATAATTTATGCCTTGGCATTACCAAAGTGCTGACTTCAGGACTGACCCTGTCAGGGGAAGAGTGTTGCTGTTTCAGGGTAACTGCACCTGTATTGCCTCCCCTCTCCCCCATGGTCCTCCTCATCGTGCGCAGTCAGGACTCTGTTCTCCAGCTGTCACCTGTCTCTGGGAAGTGACCTTGACCCACTCTCTTCTGACCAGGGCATTTAAAGCTGCACAGCTCCCTTATATTGTCATATCCCCAGCAAGCCCTTGTGCCTAAAGGCTGGCACCTGTGCCTCGCTTTCTCTCGGAAGATAATGATGACAGTGTTTTTACCAGTGGTCACATTGTTCTTTCAAAGCAAAATGCAATTATTTTTAAGCAGGAGCCTGTCAGAAAACCATGCAATAAAAGAAGGAAAGTTCCTACATGCTTACTAAAACCTCACCAGAAATCACTGATCGGTGTCTGTCTTTCCTACCCTTCAACAAGGTTGAAATGCCTTAGGCCTGGTCTACACTAGACCAGGCAGGTCAGCTTAAGCTATGCCATCCAGCTATACAAAATGTTTCTGTCAGCTTCCCCTGCACCTCACAGAATGAGGAGTACACAAGACTGGCAGGGGCTGCCCTCAGCATTCATTTTGAGGGTCTATGTTGGACCCACTAAATCGAATGCTAGAAGGTCGACCTCTGGGGCGTCGATCTTCTCCATAGTGTAGACAAGTCCTTAGGGCTCAAGGTCCTGTAAGTTTGTTGAATCAGAAAGGAAGACCAGAAGTTCATTGAAACTCATCTATTAATATCAAAAACCTTTTTGTGATTTTCTAGGGCAGGTCTACACTGGTGGAGAAAATCGATGGAAGATACACAAGTCCAGCTATGTGAATTGCGTTGCTGGAGTCGACGTACCTTGCATCAATTTTGGGGTGGCCCCACAGCAGGAGGTCAATGGGAGAAATGCTCCTGTCAACTCCCCTTGTACCATGGTTGACAGGGGCACTCATGTTCGATTTAGTGGATTGTTACTAGACCCGCTAAATCAAACCCTAGAAAATCAATCGCTGGAGTGATTCTCCGGTAAGTGGCAACAAGACCCTAGTCTCTGAAAACCCAGTCTAAACCCAGAGGGCAGTACCTCTCTGGAATTGTTTGCAGACTCAATTATTTTCCTGAATGCCCAATCCCCTTCACTATTTTTAGTTCTTGTGGTACTTTTCCACTGTGGAGTAGAGCACGCTCATATATAAACCATTCGTAAGTTTCATTCAATGGTCCTCAAAGATATAGCATGGGATTGCAATATTTATCCTACTAAGCATCTGCCACTGAAGTTTGAAAAAGCATGGAATCATTGTCAACTATTATAACTTTGTGAGGGAAAGGGGGCATGGATGGATGAATGCCAGCATTTTCCCTTGACCCTGGATAATGATCAGTTTGTATCTATTCTGCTGCATGCAGACAGCCAGCCTCAATATCTTTATTCTAGCCAGTTAAACTCTAGAATTCTTTTTTTAAAGCATACGAGGCTATTTGTCTCACCAGTACTCTGTCCGCTGCAGGAAGAAATATCTTCTCTCAATTTTAAATTGGTACTTGTGATGGGGACCACTTACTGCCAGGGGTGGGGAACCTTTCTGGGTCAGGGGACACTGTTCCACAGAAAAATCAGTTGGGGGCCACACAAAAGTGAGAAACAAACAAGCAAACAACAACCAAAAAACAAAAAATCCCAAACCAAACCATTATTGATGTGGCCCCTGACTGAAAAAGGGAAAGACACTCCCCACATTCCCCTCACACACCTATGGGGGCCCAGCCTACTAGATTTTGTGTGCTCCAGCCCCATAATGGAACAATGTGGGGATTGGAACACCAGTGCATGCTCCCCAGTGCTGAGGGGAGCCCCCTGAGCCTCAGGGGCTAGATCTAGGCAAGCCATGGACCGCATCTGGTTGCCCACCCCTGACTTACTGCCATTGGGGCCTCCTTCTGGTCACTCTGGGGATTAGCTCTTGCCAGGCATTGCACGTGCCTCTGGTGGTTTCTCCTAATATCATACTCGCACCTCTTGCTCCAGGAGCTGCTGCCTCCTCTTCATGACTCAGCCTTCCAGTCAAGTCACTATGAGTTCCCCCTTCAAAGGGGAATAAAATCTTCCTAGAACAAATTGTTGCAGGCAGACCACTGTCCTGTGCCTGGTCCGTGCTCCATCCTCAGTAGCTGGCAGAACTCTAGTCCAGCCTCCTGGTTCTAGCACAGGAGCCCTTCTAATCAGCAGCCGTGGTTTTTGATTACCTATTCCTTGCTGCTATTTCCCTGAGCCTTCTCCTACCTTTCTGGCTGATATTCTCTAGATATCAATTATTGAACAGCCTACTTCTACCATGATTTCTGAAGCCTAGACTCCTAATCTTTCCCATCCAGTTCTTAAATATTTGAATGTTGTTCATAATTATTCCCCAACTTATTGATAAATTCCACTTATAATATGGCACTCTGCCAAAATTCAGAGCTGCTACTGAAATAAGGCCTGTTTCCTGCTTATACAGTAATTATAATCAGCCAGTGTCTTTAAAATAACATGCCCAGTAATGGCGTTGTAAACAAGTTACAAGCTGCAAGTTTTCTTTATATAGCTCCAAGAACCAGAGGAAAAAAGTATTCATCCAGCAGCTATTTCTTGATCTGTCATGAAAAGATATAAAATATTAGCAGCTTTCGATCTGCCTTTATTCATGTTTTCCTTAATGTTCTCCATTTTGTTGTTTCTCTCTGTGCTCTATTTTTTATTTGGAAGGCAGGTGTCAGCACAGAATCTAGATTTCCCCCTTCTCTTTTATTCTTCAATAACAATAGATGTTATTGAGTCAGGCAAGAACGTGAAACTGTTTCAAGAATGGGATGGTTAAAATTGGAGGCGTTTATCCTGAGTTTTTCTGAATCAAACCCTTTGAAACATGACCTTTTTTTTTTAACATTCCAGAAATTTTGCTTCTTGTCCCCTAAAATTGCAGATTCATGAAAATGCAAAAATAAGGAAGGGGGAAATCTATGCCCATTAAATATGTTTCAAACTCTCTTACATGTCTAGATAAGATTTGATTAAGTTTTAAGGCACAGTTACGAAGCATAGTTATTCTTCCACATTTGTTCTCATAGCTCTATCACTCACCTGCATAGTTCAGTCCAAGATTTAAAGGAGACGGTTAATATCACATGCTTCACATCCTGGGGACTGTGAGCACTTTAGCAATGGAGAGTGAATTAGAGATAGGACTAGAGGTTAGAGTGAAGAAATTGGTGTAGTGCTTTTTTGCTTTGCTTAGAAAACAAAATGCTGTTGAGTGACTTGCAGGTTCTGAATGCCAGTGTGAGATCAAAAGCTCACCTGCATGTTAACAGTCTTTTGCTGGGAAAGCCAATGCTCCCGCTTTAAGAAAAAACTTCAGCTTGCCTTTAGAGGGCACTAAAAACTTGCTTTGCTGGTGATCACCAATGTGGATTTACAATGGGAAAGTAATAGCTGTTTAATGGGCATTTTATTACAATCAGACCACAATAAAATATTTAGGTCTTCAATAGTTTTGCTGTCACCTTGATTGCAGGGCCTGTGTTTTAGGATATATCTAGTGCAGCATGCTGAACTTAAAGAATTCCCTTTGCCAGTAGGGATGTAAAATCCTGTTTAATTGGTTAACCAGTTAAACATTGCATTTAATGGGTTAAACATTGCAATTAAAGGGGGTATGGACGAGGGAAGGCCACTCTAGCTCTGCTGAGCTGGAACAGCAGGTGGGGAGCTGCTCCAGCCCACGGGTTAACTGGAACCGCTAAGCATAACCCACTAAGAGCTAACTGGTTAACCGTTCACATCCCTATCTACTAGACTGGTGTCTTTTAGGGTTGCCAGCTCTCGCAGAGTAGATGGAATTTGGTCCATCCCGGGGGAACAGTTGGCAACCCTAGTGTCTTTATAGAATAATGGTATGTGATAGCGCCTTAAAGGTACAGGTATAATCTAGTCACAAAAGCCATTTAATGTAACTCTTGATGTAGTTCTCTTTGAAACATCAAGAGAGTTACAGTTTTTCTGTGCTGTACAAGCAAATACCACCTCTCCCCCCAAACCCTTTCTCTGTCTCTCCGCTGTACATAATATTATACAGATTGAACCGGGATTCTCGGGTCCAGCAAATTCTGTGGTCTGGCAGGACCATGGATGTTCCAGGATCAGAGAGTCCTGGTGGAAGGCTGGTGGCTGGGAGCCCTGCAATGGGGCTCGAGTCCAGTAGCGGGGCTGCCTTGTAGTGGTGAAACCGGGGGTCTGGCAGCGGGGCTGCCACCTGGTGGCGACACTGCGTGGCAGGGCCAAGAGGTAGTGGGATGGTCTGGTGGGGCTGGAACCCAGCAACGGGGCTGCCATCCAGCGACACAATTAGAGCCTGAGAGCAGGGCTGCCACCTGACAGCAAACATCCCCAGCAGGACCGGGAGGCAGCAGGGCTGTCTGGCAGCGGGGGCACGGGGAAATGTTCAGAAGGCTGGGAGCCAGGTTATGGCTGTGAGGGGGAAGAAATATGACCTCCCTGGGTCCAGCAAAATCCCTCATCTGGACCAGGGAGGTGCAACCTAGGGCCTACACATTGTGACCCCATTGTGCTAGGCTCATACAAACAGAAATAGTCCTTGTCCTGAAGAAGCATTTCCAGTCTGAGGCCTGCTCTGCACTGAAATCTTAACTACATCCCAGGGTGTGAATTCTCTCAGGGGAATAATTTTTCCATCAACTTAGCAGTTGCCTCTCAGAGTGGTGTCTCTAATGCCATCATGGGAGATCTCCTCCTGTCACTGCAGTAAGTACCTATGCTAGAGCTTTAGAGGCACAACTGCAGTGATTCTGCTGTGTCACAGTAGTTAGTGTTTCTAGTGTAGACATACCGTAAGTAGAAAGGGTTGTGATTCTCATCTAATAGACAGGGAAAAGAGGCACAGAGAGAGGGGAAGTGTGGGGACAGGAGGGTTTGTGGCATTGAAGTAGATAGACAGCAGTGGACAGGTACTCCTAATATCGATATACAAATCTAAATACATGAATCATCAGATCACACAGGAAGTCTGTGGCAGAGTTGGGAATTCAACCCAGATGGCCTCATGGCTATTCTTCCTCTCTAACCTTAAAGAATACTGAAGTCTGAGGAGATGTCTGCTTTTCAGTGAGGTCCTGTGGTTCTAAAATCTCATTTTCCTTTTGCATAAACTGAGGCACAAGACAAAAGAGTGAGTTGTCTATGGGACACAGTACATTCATCGACTATAGGGAATTAAAACCAAATTCCCTATTCTAACCACCATCTTTTCACACCAGTCTGGCAATATTGGCATGCACATTTAGCAAGCAGGCATGGTGAATCTATTCACCTACACTTAGCATGATGATTAAGAGAATAAACAAAGCTATATTATTTAATTGACCTGTCCAAAGCGAAACAATGCAAAAATGGCTAATGGGCAAGGAAGAATTTCAGATCTGTCTTATGATATAGAGATGTGCTCTGAAGTTCCATGTACCTCTAAATACTGGGATGTTTAGACACCTATTTGGTTATCAGGTGGCAGGTAATGAAATATCACTCAGATATCATTGGACAAATATTAATTCTTCCAAAAGGAACTTCCCTGGAGGGCATTTTATCAGTTACAATAATTATTTGTTGGGATTAAATCTAATTTATAATTTACTTCTATCTGAAGTATTAGTTAAAAAAGGGAGTGGGCTCCTACGGGATTTTGGTAGGAGGCTCTGATTTCACCTAAAACGATCTAAAAAAATTAGTGTCAAGTACAGATGGGCTCATGAGGAACCATTGACTTGCCTGCTACAAACTGAGTTCATAATTCTTACAGGAACTCAGATTCCTTGTAGCTAGATCAACACTTTTCAACAAACTGAAATGAGGGCCAATGTGACTCGAGACCAAGTATTCTGATGGAAAATACATTTTTTGGTAACGTTGTCATTTTTCCTGTGGAATTTGCCATCAAAAACAATTTTGATGAAAAATGTGGGTGACACTGCAAAGACCAAGTCTCACCACACTCCAAGCTTGCACTTATTTATCATGAGAAGGCATTGGTATTATTATAAGAGAGAAACACTTACGAATGGGGTTAATTCCTGCTTCTTCAAAGGCAGTGGAATGGAACCATGAGGTTTAGGCCCATTAGGAAGCAATAAGGATTCTCCACCCCAGGCATGTGTATTGAAGTTTGGGGAGAATGTAGCAAACTAGGGTCCCCCCACTATGTTGGACTTCAGCCCTTTTACTCCTTTATTGTCAATTTATATTCATCTGACAGTACCAACAGTTCCTGCAGATGTGAGCGGTAATCTGCTTACTTCATTCTGGTACAATTTTGTTGCCTCTAGGCTAGTGATACTCACATTAGGAGGTCCCATCTGTTGTTATCCTGAATGATATAGAAATAGGATCTTCTGCAGGCAAATGGTGCTTTGCTTCACAGGGTCAGATGTGAGCTCCTTATGTGACTCTGTGCTCATTTTGAATCCCATAAAATACTCACAGAAAATCTGGGCATTTTAGCTGCAATATACATGCCAAGTAAAAAGTCTATAGTGAAATTCATACTTATTTAAAAATCTAGCTCCCTCAAGTGAAGCACCCCATTAATAAGTGCAACAGGGTGACAAGGTAACCCCCCTCTGCATTGACGCAGCTAGCAATTATGAGCAAATGCTTTTATGTGTGTGCTAATCAGTGCTTGTTCTGCCTCTTTTCCTCCTTCCCTTTAAAACGGCAATAATCTACACAGTTACTAAATAGGAACTCTATTGTTTTTGTTGCATGTGCTTGCAACCAGTGCAGACTGCATGTAGCTCATAAAACAGAGGCATAAAGTGGTCATACTCATTGATTAACACCAGAGTATAATCAGAGGCGAGCCTGAATTTAAAACCATAGACCTGAACATCTCCAAATGGTAAGCAATTCAAAATCCTGATCTGGCCACTGAAATCTAAACAAGGCGGATTGATTTATTTAACCCCCCCAAAGGCACAATTAGCTTGTTGTGCATTAATGGTCTAGCCTTCTGTATTACAGAATAGGAACAAATCTCAAAGCCCCATTCTGGAGATTTTTGGGGTCAGAGCAATCAACACTCATTTGCTTACCACATCTCTTTCTTGACTTGGGCTGATGCATTTCAAAATGCAGGCATACCTACTCAGGATCAGTATGGTGTAAATATGTATCAAGTCATTGCCTAAAAATGCATACACAGAGGCATAGGTATTTCCATACTGTATCAGACCCATGGTCTATCCACTCCAGTATCCTGTCTCTGATACACCAAATGCATCAAGGGAAAGTACAAGAAACTCTGCTGGAGGCAGTTCTGGGGTAATAAGCCCCCCATGGAAAGTTTTCTTCAAACACCCATTGCTTAGATGTGGATACATGCCCTGCATCATAATGGTGAAAGCAAGAAATTATAAAACACCCATCTCTAAGGACCCTCAAAGCTAATCTTCAGTTACTATTTGTACTGGAAAAACTTAAAGCAAGAAATAGTCTTGCAGCACCTAAGGGTACATCTACACTATCCCCCTAGATCGATCTAGGGAGGCTAATGAGGGCGACCAAAATTACGAATCAAGCCCGGGATTTAAATATCCCACGCTTGATTTGCGTGTTCCTGGCCAGTCGCCATTTTTAGAAATTGACTAGCCCGAAGTAACTGCCCGTGTCTACATGCGGCAGTGAAACGGGATTCCAATTTAAAGCTCCTAAATCGAATTAGCTGGTAAACCACATTGCAGGAGGAATACCAGCTAATATGAGTTAGGGTTTTAAATCGGAATCCCGTTTCACTGCCGCGTGTAGACGCGGGCAGTTACTGCAGGCTAGTCAATTTCTAAAATGGCAACCGGCTGGGAACATGCAAATCAAGCGCGGGATATTTAAATCCCAGGCTTGATTTGCAATCTCGGTCACCGTCATTAGCCTCCCTAGATCGATCTAGGAGGCTAGTGTAGACGTACCCTTACAGACTAACACAAAACGTAAATGATGTCATGAGCTTTCGTGGGCACAACCCACTTCTTCAGACTTTCATCTGAAGTCTGCGGGGGGAGGGCAGAGGGGTGCAATTCAGGTGCTCCCTAAGAGCGGCTGCCGTCAGCGTTGCCCCTTCCACCTGAGGCCCTGCCCCTATCGGGAGCATGGAGCCAGCTCACCCCCCCCATCTTGCCCGGGGGCTCGGTCTGGCTGTTGGCTCCCCTGCTGGGGTAGAATCAGGAGTTGAACCCAGAGCTGCTGAAGTCCTGCTGGTGCCCAAACAGAAGCATAGGATCTTAAACCTCCCATTTTAGGGCCGATTGTATGCATCAGTCCTAAACCATTTGTACCCATATGTAGTCTAAGGCTATATTTGGGCCACATTTTCCAGCAGGTAGTAGTGTTTAAATCTATGCTGAAGAGTCACCTGTAAATCCAGAGCACTCTACAGCTATGTCTAGACTACAACTTTTTTTGAAAAAAGGTACGCAAAATGCAGTCCAACATTTGCATACCTTTTCCCGCTTTTTTTACAGAACAGGCTTTTCCGAAATTTTGCCCATCTGCACTGGGCCAAATTTCAGAACCCCCCCCCCCCCCGTCTTTCAGAAGATCCCATCTTCCTCATGGAAGGAGGAGACAGGGCTTCCAAAAGAGCGTATCTGCTCTTCCGCAAAAAAACAAACAAACAAAAAAAAAAAACCTAAACCAAAGAGCAAATGTCTTCCCTGGACACAGAAGAGTTTTTTTCGGGATACCTTCAGTATCTCGAAAAACCCCCGCAGTCTAGATGTATCCTACCATGACAGCAATTTTAACTCCCATGGTCATTGTTTGGCGCTATTTTCCTGAGATAAATTCAGACTTCTGAATCTGGATTTTAACTGAAACCTCAGATTTCTCTTGGAGTAAGGCACCAGGTCAGATTCTCTGTTGACCAGCATCATGTTCAGTCTCCTATCCCAGTGCAAAGTGGGTCTGAAATGCTACCAATTTACAGTGTCGGCATGTGACACTCGCACTGGCATCAGTGGTCAGAAGACAGGTGCAGACCATTGATTAATCATTATAGTGTGAATCAGATTTCCTCAGCTTGGGCCCAAGCCATGGCGTCTAGCTTTGTTTTCAGATAAAATTGGCCCTAAAATTGGAGATTTTAGATCCTTGCTTCTATTTGGGCACCAACAGACATGATTTCAAACCCTTACATTTTCAAAACAAAGAAACTGGAATGATTCTGCTATCACTAATAGTGCCAGCGTAGGCTCGGTAAGTTTTGCATAGCATGCTGGTATCTATGGAGGAAACATAATATAAATTGTTAAGACTGATTATTTATTGTTTTCTCCCTTCTGGATGTTTCTGCATCCTGTCATCTGTCTCTGCAGCCAAATACACAAATGTTTTTCAGAGAGGTCAAACTGGCAAGCAGGAGGTGGCAGTTTCATGGTCTGTCCTGGAAACATCATTTCACTGGCCACAGGTTAAACAACTGAAAAGTTGGGTACTCCCAATCATGTCAATGCTGATCTTTTGATGGATGTAGGATGCACTAAACACTGAGCTCAGGTGCCAAAGCGTGTGTTCAGAATGTAATAGGGTGAGTGGCCAGATGGAGGGAAAAGGGCCTGTTTGATCCAAAACTTGAAACAGGTAACACCTGTACATGCAACCACAGTGCAAGTGCAGTAACATTGGAGCCTGAATATTTTATCTCTGTATTAAGAGATAAAATATCTCTTGCAGTCCCTTCTAACCCTACAGTTCTGTTCACTTATTACCAACATTGCACAATGTGCCTTTCACCTCCTGATACGTCTGGTATTAGCCAATGTCTAGGGGGAGGATAACAGACTTGACTGACCAATTGTGAAATCACTCATGGCCAATCTTGTTTTCTTGAAGCATGGGAATTGCGTAGTATGCTGGGATGCCATTAGGTAAAGATCAGTCAGACAGTTATATGTGAAGAAGGCACCTGTACTGCTCTGGCAGAGGGTTAATGGAAATCCCAGGAAGGGGGATTAAACAAGGGTTTATTTGCAAGCAGATGAAAACAAGCAAATTAATCAGCAAGCAAAAGGAAAATGACATCCTGGAGGACTTAAGCCATCTGAATCATGTCCCAGATATGGAGCCAAAGGCAAACTCATGCTTGCCAGCCTAAGTGCCTGAGGAAAATGCAGATCAGGATGATGATGTTAGTGAATAAGCCTCTAATACAACCTGCCACTTGGGCTCTGAGATTGTAATCCAAGGAGGGAGTCAGGCAAGGACAGACACTCAGCATTTGACATTTTGCTGAATAATTATCCATTTGGAAAAGAAGAGTTAAAAAGAGAGAGAGAGAGAGAGAGAAAAGAGAGAAGAAACCCTTTTCTTAAAAAAAAAAAAAGATGCAGTTTGTTTCAAGACAGCCTGTTTTAAAGGACTCTCAGCAAAGACTTTCAAAAAGCATCTGGTGACCAAGAATTTATTTTTGGGTGCCCACTGTGAGACCTCTTTTAAAGGAACCGTGTTGCAGTGCACCATATATCAGCAGCTACATTCTACCCCAGAGATGTCTAAATCTCTAAATCAATCTAAATTTTCCATCTATATTTATTCCAGCTATCAGAGTAAAGGAAATCTGTAGTTCCATAGTACAACTGTTAGGCTGTGTACGGTATGTTCTGCAGCAAACTCACTTGGGGGAATGATGCAGTATAATACCTGCTCAGAAGTTACGAGCCTAAATTTTTGGCTCCTGCTGTTCAAAAATGAACACATCAGCATCTAGTATCACTACAGGGATGAGTTTACATGCAGTTTGTTATTGGAAGTGGGTTAGAGGAAAGGACAGATAGCCAGACATTTAAAAAGACTTTAGCAAAGAGAACACACTAAATTATGTTTACTGCCTCAAATATATTTAACACACAACAAGAACTAAGTGAACATGGCATAAAAACAACAACAACAAACCAAAAACCAATGAACCAAAAAAACTCCAACCCCCAAAAACCAACCAACAAATAAAAAACAACCCATCGTCATTCACAATTTTAAAGGAATTTGTTTAGGGCACATCTACACTTAAAACACAACATGAGCACACCTGGGAGGCTCTTGCACTTCCTGAGAAGTGGTAGCTATGTCTATTGAGTGCTTTCTAGACCGGGAGAGGCAGAGTCAGGTTGGTATAACTACATCGATTAGGCGTGGGTATTTCTCACACCACTGAGCTACGTAGCGATGGGTCTATTGTGTAGACCAGAAGTTTGTGTTTCTTTTGCTTTTGAATTCACTTTCCATGAGTATCCTTTTGGAGGAATGTTTAGCATAAAAATACATTTCAAGTGAAAGTTATGGAGATTTATTAAAAGCACATTTTAAATTTGTAACCATCGTGGGTGTTTGCACTAGAAATCTGATCCCAAGAGTTACACTCATCCACTGAAAAAGCAGAAATAATACCATGTGATGCGATGATTTGTTCACACACAATAAACCCAACAGAGAAGGGGGTTAGATTGATTGGTTAAATGATTTCATCCAAAATTTTCCTCACTACTACTTGCAAGCACCTGACTTCTGGAGACTTTAAAATTTCCCGGAACTGAGGGCCAGACTGAGAACCCAATACTCACTGAGGTCTACTTACTTACACAGGGTATGTCTACACTACAGAGTTAGTTCGAACTAACGTCCGTTACTTCGAACTAACTTTGATAGGTGCTACACTAGTGCTCCGCTAGTTCGAACTTAATTCGAACTAGCGGAGCGCTTAGTTCGAACTAGGAAAACCTCATTTTACGAGGGTTAAGCCTAGGTCGAACTAGCTAGTTCGAATTAAGGGGTGTATAGCCCCTTAATTCGAACTAGTGGGAGGCTAGCCCTCCCCAGGTTTCCCTGGTGGCCACTCTGGCCAACACCAGGGAAACTCGTCTGCCCCCCTCCCGGCCCCGGACCCCTTAAAGGGGCACGGGCTGGCTACGGTGCCCGTGCCAGGTGCAAGCCTGCCAGCACCCAGCCAGCAGACCCTGCACCTGGCACGGCTTGAGCCAGCCACCCGATGCCCCCCAGCCCTCCCCCTCTTCCCGGGACCAGGCTGGCGGCTCCCGGGAGCATGCCCGGGACCGCAAGAGGCACAGGAAAGTGGCCGTCTAGGGCAGGAGAGCTGCCAGCCTGGCCACCCAGGAGCAGGTTTGCATGAAAATCAAGGGGGTCCACTGAGACCCCCGACCCTGAGCCCTGAGCTTACAATGGCCGTCCTGGGTCAGACCAAAGGTCCATCTAGCCCAGTAGCCTGTCTGCCGACAGCGGCCAACCCTAGGGACCTTGGAGGGGATGGACCGAAGACAGTGACCAAGCCATTTGTCTCGTGCCATGCCTCTCCAGCCTTCCACAAACCTTGTGCAGGGACACCACTCCTACCCCCTGGCTAATAGCACTCCATGGACCCAACCTCCATGACTTGATCTCATGTCCCTTTAAACTCTGTTCTAGTTCTAGCCTTCACAGCCTCCTGCAGCAAGGAGTTCCACAGGTTGACTTTTTGCTTTGTGAAGAACAACTTTCTGTTACTAGTTTGAAGCCTGCTACCCATTCCTTTCCTTTGGTGTCCTCTAGTCCTTCTTTATGGGAACTAATGAAGAACTTTTCTGTATGCACCCTCTCCACCCAATTCCTGCTTTTAGAGACCTCTATCCTGTCCCCCCTCCGTCTCCTCTTTTCTAAGCTGAAAAGTCCCAGTCTCTTTAGCCTCTCTTCATATGGGACCTGTCCCAACCCCTGATCATTGTAGTTGCCCTCCCCTCTCCCAGCCTCTCTCTTCCCCTCTCCCACCTCCTTTTCCCAGTCTCCCCCAGTTTTGTTCAATAAAGACAGATTCAATTTTTGAACACAATTGTCCTTTATTTTGTACATCAAGAAAAGGGGCTAGGGAAGGGTAAGTGGAAGGAGGTGAGGGAGGAATGGGGTACGAGCCCCCGATGGAGAGGACTGGGCTGGTTCTGCGGGCTTCCGGGGGTGGAAGCTCTCCTGCAGCCCCTTGATTGCCCCCTCTCTCCAGATGGCAGCCTGCGGCAAGTGCAGCCGGTCTGATGGCCGAGTGCTGTGATGTGCCCAGTGTGGGCACTCTGGGCACTACAAGCCAGGACTGCTTTGCAAGCGGGGCACCCCTGAGAACTGTCTGTCCGGGCTGGGGGTCGGGTCCCTTTAAGCGCAGCCCTCGGCTAGCCTGAGACAGCATCTCCACGCTCTAAGTCCTCCTCTGATGCCCTGGCGGCACTGCTTCCGGCCATCCTTAAACCCAGTTCAGGGTCCACTTAATGTGGACATGCTAGTTCGAATTAGCAAAACGCTAATTCGAACTAATTTTTAGTTCTAGACGCGTTAGTTCGAATTAGCTTAGTTCGAATTAACTAATTCGAACTAAGTTAGTTCGAATTAGCGCTGTAGTGTAGACGTACCCTCAGATAGTTCTTATTGAAGCCAGTGGGATTACTCAAGGGAGTAACTGTTCCCCAGCATGAGTAAGAGGTTTACAAGGTCCTTAACAGCTTCTGAGTATGTATCTTTCACTACTACAGTTCTCATTAATAAACTGTGACAGAACATTTATTTCCCACCCCCCAAGCCTTCACTGGAGATGTCCCTTCCAAGTCAACTTATTAGCAAGCAGGTGGGGTCACCCGGTTCCTCTTCTTTCCCTCCAGGCAAAATCTGATGACAGTAAGCAAATAATAGGTTAGATTGGGAGAGGAGATGCTGATCAAGCAGAATGTGGGGTGACACCAGTGACAGTCACTGTCACGAGTCAGAAGATGACATCAACACTTCAGCTCCAATGACAGGTTTGCTAGCTGCAAAAAAAAAATGGGCTTAGGCCTGTGCTCCTATTGTGTTGCATTTAATGCGGGCATTCACTGGCAAACAGAGGCCACTGTTAGTTAATCGGATAACATGCAGTTTAACGGGACAGATCGCAGCAATGTAAATTCTCAAGGGGTGATGCCAATGAAAGCAGGCCCAGATATTATGGAGCAGCCAGCATTTCACCTCACTACTTTTTCAGTATGCAAACTCTGCACGTGGGATGGGACAGCTCTGTGGATGCTGCAGACATCTGCCCCTCACTCGGCTTAATAGAGAAGCCATAGCTAGTGACTGGGTTAGAATGAAAGGTACAATGGCGATCCTGCCCCCTTGTGGTCATTATTAGAGATCAGTGGTATCTATGGTAAAAAAAGGGTTGTTAACCCTCTATCTTGGGCAAATTCTGGTAGGGGTGGTAGATGAGGAGTTACCTCAGGCCCAACTGTATCCCTCTTCCTGCATGGATTCACTGCCTGTCTGGGAACATCGCCCCTTTCCTCATGCTCCACGGAGGTTGCTCCAAGGGTCTAGAGATGGTACAGAGAAGTGAGCAGACTGAGTGCCAGCCTAGGCGAGTTGAGTATCTTCCCATGACTGGCTTAGCAGAGATTCTCCAGGAAAGACAATACTGTCCCACGCTATGTTATTTTTTCTACAGACACCAACCTTGCAGTGAGGAACATCTTTGTAGGGGACCCTTAGGGCAGTTGCCTGGTAGGGAAATTGAATTCATTGGAGCCATACTAATGAAGGAGGCACAGGAGGCCAGGGCCAGGGCCAGGGCCAGAGCAGGGACTCAAGTTCTCTTTGCAGATAGCCCTAAGCTCCAGGTTTTCAGGCCAGTCGTGTAGCCTCTTTGTCTTACAGAAAAATCGGGATAAGTCACTCTGTGGGGAATCCACCAGATTTCTTCCCCTTAAGATCTTGCTAACAGGTTTTCTGCAGGTGACTATGACTGAGATCAAAATCCATTCAGTCTCACCTGGCATTCCTCACCCCTTGCCCCAAAGACTGTATAGCATTGCTGAGTGCTGTTAAACAACTCTCATGCTCCTTCCAGAGGTGGCTGCATTTTATTGGGTGTGTGCAAATGGGAAAAGGTTTCCTACTTGAACAATATACAGTAGTTTGCTAATTGTCTGTAAAAGATTTTGGGATCCCTGGGATGGAAATGCACAAAGATCAATAGGCCCCATGACTCTGTGCAATATTCCTCCCTCCTTGCGTCTAATTAAAAACAGGTTTTCTGTATTTATTTTCTCCTGCTGTGTTTGCAGCCTGAACATTGCAGCTTAGTGCTAATGAGTGAAAGCGTGACACTGATTAGGAAACAGCCATAAGGAAAAGTGAAACTGGCTTTGCTATTTTCATGGTTCAAATTGAGAGAAATGCAAAAAGTCAACAATCAGCTTAACTGTGGAAAGTAAATCAGGCTATTAAAGTTCTATTGTTAATAATTCCAACTGTCATTAATAACATAGGTATTTAAATATATAGGGCTATATCCTGGCCTATAGTGTGACCTCTTTGCATTGAGCTGGTGGGGATTTCCTCCCAGTAAGGGAGAATCCACAGATGGCATACAGCTGGGTCTATGTCACCTCCTCCAACTCTCTCCTACAAATGGGATATGTCATAACTGAGGCATGGCTAGAATTCTGTTGCATTCTGGCTATCACCAGCTGGGAATTCAGTAGGATTGTTTAACAGTTGGCACAAATTAGATCTGCCTAGAGGATGTTTTAACTTGTGCGGGAGGTGGAACATGTCCCCAGCAGTCTTGGGTATTCACCGAGCTCAAAGATGTCATTACAATGCTGCCCCTGACCTCACCCACCACCGCGCACACATTTTGGGTCCCGCACAAAAACTGGTCCGAAGATCTCAGTGCCACTGAATCTGGTCTTGAATCTTTAGCCTCAGTCTAGCTGTACACTAGATCTCTGCCTCCTTCTCCTGCCCTTACTTTCTGAATCATGTCGCAACACCACAAGGCCATTGCATTTGGGATCATGGCACAGCGAGGAAATGCTTAAATCTCCCCCTCCACTATTGTAATTGGCCGTTACATTGAAAAGAACCCCATGACAATATATATGTGCACGTTAGGTTTTATATAACGTTGTTTAGCCCAAATCTAAATTTAGGGCTGGTAAAAGAAAGCACTGCATCACTAGAACAAATCAAGCCAGCCTGTAACGGAATTAGTTCCAGCCCACATAACAGGAGTGAATGATGTGAAATAAGATTTCACCAGCAACCCTATGTAAAAGGATTACATATCTAGCACCACTCCTGTGTCTAATCCAAATGGATTTTGCCTGGAAGTCAGGTCACCGACTCACTGAATAACCTGGGGCAAAGCATTTGACTTCTCTGCATAACTGTTGCTCTATTTGTCAAATGGGAAGAGTACTACATACCCACTTTTGTAAATCACTTTGAGAGTGTTGATTAACAAGCACCGTAGCTGATACATTCAAATAGTGTTGTAGTTATAAAATTTCCATTACAGGAACTCAGGACTTCAAAAAGGGAAGCATTGGTTTAGTTTGATTATTGAGTCTAACCGTATGCAGTCATGGCTGTGTTCATAAAATGCCATTGCCAAATATCCAATCAACTTCCTCATGCTTTTGAACATCAGAGAAGGAAAGACAAATGCTGTATGTGCCAGTCTCTAGATTTTCAGAATGATTCACTGGAGCAAGTAGCTGTGTTAACATTAAGGATGGGCTCAGGCCACAACATTCACAACTGTATCTGGTGTTCAGCCTCTCTCTTCCCTCTTCATTCCCTCTGACTCTGATGATGTTTTAAGACAGACTTTTTAGCCCCTTGTAAAAAGAAAAGCCATTTGCACATCGTGGGATCAGATCTGTGTTTGGAATCAACCCCCCTGAAAGCTCATGGGCTACGTCTACACTGGCATGATTTTCCGGAAATGCTTTTAACGGAAAAGTTTTCCGTTAAAAGCATTTTTGGAAAAGCGCGTCTAGATTGGCAGGACGCTTTTCCGGCAAAGCACTTTTTCCAGAAAAGCGTCCGTGGCCAATGTAGACGCGCTTTTCCACAAAAAAGCCCCGATCGTCATTTTCGCGATCGGGGCTTTTTTGCGGAAAACACTACTGTGCTGTCTACACTGGCCCTTTTCCGGAACAGTTTTCCGGAAAAAGACTTTTGCCCGAATGGGAGCAGCATAGTTTTTCCGGAAAAGCACTGATGATTTTACATTAGATCGTCAGTGCTTTTCCGGAAATTCAAGCGGCCAGTGTAGACAGCTGGCAAGTTTTTCCGGAAAAGCAGCTGATTTTCCGGAATAACTTGCCAGTGTAGACACAGACATGATGTTTGAGATATGTAGGGTATTAGTTCAAACTCATCCCCCAAAATTATAACTGGAAAACACCAGCCCAGTGGGGACCCCTATAGGATAAAGAGACCTCATATGAACAACAATTCATAGCTCTAAGATAGTTGCGGCTTTTGTGTGCTATTGCTTATGCTGTGCTAGAAGCTTTTCAGATATACAAGTAGGGATGATCCCTGTTCCAAGGGCCCCAGTTTATAAGCAGAGAGACTCGCAAACAAGGAAACAGAGGTTACAGTTAGGACTTTATGAACATATATGAGAGTCACTAAAGGCAGCATGGCGAAAATGGGATTTTAAGAGAGACTTTAAATAGAGAGGGAGACTATTTTGGGGATAAACTCAAGGGTGGAGGGTTGATTTATGCATGGGTGAGTAGAAGAAGGTGATCTATATAATGCACAAATGAATTGGCCTGTGACCCTGATCTGAACTGGTCGGCCAGCATCACAGAAAGCATGGAGGCAATTGCTGAAGAAGTTGTCAGTTGTGCAGACAAAGGTGCAAGGTGGCATAGTGCAAAGCTTGACAGAAAATGCAAACAGCCACACTTTTAAAAAACTGGTGCCTAAAACGTTCCTGTACCATTTTTGCACAGGAGAATGAATGTTTTGCATTTGCAGTTAGCTAACTGGTATTGAGGCTGGTAAATATGGCTCTAAATGTCCAGGATGTGAAATGAACAAAACTGAAAACGTGCACCGCTTTTATCTAGTGCTCAGGAAATGGAACAAAAATGGCTTCTTTCTTCAATAGTGCATTAGCTTTCATCCTCCTCCATTGGCTGACAGCCTCTTTCATTGAAACAATCCTGTCTTTGATCTACCTTTTTGTTTTGGAACAGCTTATTCTTTCATCAGAACAGATGAGCTTCCCTTGTGGGCATGACATCAGTAAACACACTAGAGAAAAAAAGAAGAGGTAATAGTATGCATTTGTCTTCTGAACAGGTTCCTGTACCAGAAAACTGAGCAACACCTCTTCCTGCTCAATGACATTTCTTTAATAACCACTTCATATTAACAAGGTGATAAATAAAACCATCTTAATAGCTGTAAGATGTTAGTCTACTCAGAAAAATGTGTATTGTGGAAGCATTTACAGAATACAGATTTCAACTGTACATGGGATTTTTAGCAGTGTGCACAATGACTAAACAACAGCATAATTATCTCATTCATATTTAATGCTTTTGGCAATTCAAGCTCTTCCCATGGTGCAAATATTCATTAATTAGGGCCTGGCACAA
Source organism: Pelodiscus sinensis (assembly GCF_052426305.1). Taxonomy (NCBI): domain Eukaryota; kingdom Metazoa; phylum Chordata; order Testudines; family Trionychidae; genus Pelodiscus; species Pelodiscus sinensis. Next base: position 156,621,384 of record NC_143054.1, on the reverse strand, counting down.
AGTTCCTAGAAGTCCGTTTGATTTTTGAATCAGGCCTTTAATCTGTCCTCCTGTGAAGTAGCTTAATAAAGAGTATCAGCCCGACTTTAGAGATAGGAAAACTGAGACAGAGAGCAGCAGTGAATTTTCCCAAGGCGAAGTATCAGCAATAGATTTGGAATTAGAATTCTGCCATCCCAATGCATCTTCCTGTATGCTGCTCAGCCTTTCTCATTGCCATGCAAGAAAACAACTGAGGAGAGTTGGAAGTATTTCAAAGGGACGTTGTTAAGGGCCCAAAAGCAAACAATTCCGCTGTGTAGGAAAGATAGAAAATATGGCAAAAGACCAGCTTGGCTTAACAAGGAGATCTTGCATGATCTCAAAATAAAAAAGGAGTCATATAAAAATGGAAACTAGGACAACTAACAAAGGATGAATATAGGCAAGCAACACGGGAATGCAGGGGCAAGATTAGAAAGGCAAAGGCACAAAATGAGATTAAACTAGCTACAGGCATAAATGGAAACAAGAAGACCTTTTATAAATACATTAAAAGCAAGAGGAAGACCAAGGACAGGGTAGGCCCACTGCTTAGTGAGGAGGGAGAAGCAGTAACAGGGAACTTGGAAATGGCGGAGATGCTCAATGACTTCTTTGTTTCGGTCTTCACCGAGAAGTCTGGAGGTGTGCCTAATGTAGTGAATACAAGCAGAGAGAGGGTAAGTTTAGAAGATAGGATACACAAAGAACAAGTTAAAAATCACTTAGGAAAGTTAGATGTCAGCAAGTCACCAGGTCCTGATGAAATGCATCCCAGGATACTCAAGGAGCTGATAGAGGAGGTATCTGAGCCTTTAGCTATGATCTTTGAAAAATCATGGCAGACAGGGGAGATTCCAGAAGACTGGAAAAGGGCAAATATTGTGCCCATCTATAAAAAGGGGAATAAGAACAACCCAGGAAACTACAGACCGGTCAGTTTAACGTCTGTCCCAGGGAAGATAATGGAGCAGGTAATTAAGGAAATCATATGCAAACACTTGGAAGGTAATAAAGTGATAGGGAATAGCCAGCATGGGTTTGTGAAGAACAAGTCATGCCAAACTAATCTGATAGCTTTCTTTGATAAGATAACGAGCCTTGTGGATAAGGGAGAAGCGGTGGATGTTATATACCTAGACTTTAGTAATGCATTTGATACGGTCTCGCATGATATTCTTATTGATAAACTAGGCAAATATAACTTAGATAGGGCCACGATAAGATGGGTGCATAATTGGCTGGATAACTGTAGTCAGAGAGTTGTTGTTAACGGTTCTAAATCCTGCTGGAAAGGGATAACAAGTGGAGTTCCTCAAGGGTCTGTTTTGGGACCCGTACTGTTCAATGTCTTCATCAACGATGTAGATATTGGGATAGAGAGTACGCTTATTAAGTTTGCAGATGATACCAAACTGGGTGGGGTTGCAACTTCTTTGGAGGATAGGGACATAATTCAAAATGACCTTAGCAAGTTAGAGAAATGGTCAGAGGTAAACAGGATGAAGTTTAATAAAGAGAAATGCAAAGTGCTCCACTTAGGAAGGAACAATCAGTTCCATACATACAAGATGGGAAGCGACTGTCTAGGAAGGAGCATGGCGGAAAGGGATCTAGGGGTCATAGTGGACCACAAGTTGAATATGAGTCAACAGTGTGATGCTGTTGCAAAAAAAGCAAATATGATTCTAGGTTGTATCAACAGGTGTGTTGTAAGCAAACTCGTGAAGTCATTCTGCCGCTCTACTCTGCACTAGTTAGGCCTCAGCTGGAATACTGTGTCCAGTTCTGGGCGCCACATTTCAAGAAAGATGTGGAGAAATTGGAAAGGGTACAGAGAAGAGCGACAAGAATGATTAAAGGTTTAGAGAACATGACCTATGAAGCCAGGCTTCATGAACTGGGCTTGTTTAGTTTGGAAAAAAGAAGATTAAGGGGGGACATGATAGTGGTTTTCAAATATCTAAAAGGGTGTCACAAGGAGGAAGGCGAAAATTTGTTCCTCTTGGTTTCTGAGGACAGGACAAGGAGTAATGGGCTTAAAGTGCAGCAGGGGAGGTTTAGATTGGACATTAGGAAAAAATTCCTAACTGTCAGGGTGGTCAAATATTGGAATAAATTGCCAAGGGAGGTGGTGGAATCTCCCTCTCTGGAGATATTTAAGAACAGGTTAGATAGACATCTGTCAGGGATGGTGTAGACGGAGCTTGATCCTGCCTTGAGGGTGGGGGGCTGGACTCGATGACCTCTCGAGGTCCCTTCCAGTCCTATTATTCTATGATTCTATGATTCTTATGTAGTGTCTGAATACTAAAGGATTCCAAAAAAGCTCAGCAGACTCCACCAAATCATAAGCTTGATCAAATTTTAATGAGAACCTCTACATTATAAAACATATGACACAATGCATCACATTCAAAAAAATTCCATCAGGAATTGCATAAGAGTTTGTAACATGCAACATGGAACAGATGTTGGATTTCAGTCAATTTGTTGTCCAGGCCATTAGAGACTCTCATCTCAAGAATCTTTTCCTGCTTCATGTATTATTAGCCTGTTGTTCTGCTCCATCAGCAGGACTGGTTACTGTGATTGAAATCTGTGCATACAAATTATCACTATTTTTGTTATTGCATATAGTGCAGATTGGGACCACCTTACTACCTTGAGTGCATTGTTCCATGGCTAGCCCCAGTGACTTCAGCTGAGTACTGCTGGTCTAAGATACCATTGTATTCTCTGCCAGCAAGATTCAGACTGTCCTACATTTTTTCATTGCCATTTATACATATTATCCTTTCTTTTTGTGTTTATTCATTTTTTTAGTGAATTTATTCCTTGTTCACAGGGCTGGCTTGACAGCCCTAAAGAGAAGTGTCCTTGTACACACCTGTTATCATCATGTTGTCTTACCATTTGGCAAAGAACAGTTTGGGGACTGGCCTAACATGCACCATCTGGCACTGGGAACAGCCCTCAGCTGAGGATTGCTGGAGCACATTCATTCTCCATCCATGTTGTTCGTGCCTTCAGTAGCCTCACCCCATAGAATCATAGAACACCAGAACTGGAAGGGACCTAGAGAGGTCATCAAGTCAAGTCCACCGCCCTCTCAGCAGGACCAAGAATTATCTAGATTATCCCTGACAGGTGTCTGTCTATTCTGCTCTTAAATCTCTCCAGTGATGGAGATTTCACAACCTCCTTAGGCAATTTATTCCAGTGTTTAACCACCCTGACAGGAAGTTTTTCCTAATGTCCAACCTAAACCTCCCTTGCTGCAATTTAAGCCCATTGCTTCTTGTCCTATCATCAGAGGCCAAGGAGAACAATTTTTCTCCCACCTCCTTGTAACACCCTTTTAGATACTTAACTGCTATCTTGTCCTCTCTGTCTTCTCTTTTCTAACCCAAACAAGCCCAGTTCTTTCAGTCTTCCCTTGTAGCTCATGTTTTCTAGACCTTTAATCATTTGTGTTGCTCTTCCCTGGACCTTCTCCATGATGGGAGCTGTTTGGTTTGTATGTGCCATTCCCATCAGTTTCTCCTGCCTTTGTGTCATTTGTGTGGTGCAAAGGTAGTGGAATGGGGTTGCTCTCTATCTTGTGCTTGCAGGGACTTAATAGACATTTTCTTTTTCCATTGTCTATCTTTATCTTAGTAAATTATGAGGCTTTTATGTACAACATCAGCAAACGAACCTATTTCTGTGCAGGAAACCTACTATTAATTTCTTTTCATATGAGCTAAAAATATACTGTTTTCCTAATTCAAGCTGCCGCTGACTCTAGGGAGGGAGATCAATATCTGGTTGCCAGTGTCTGTAGGCTGTTATCACTTAGTGGTATTTGATATATTAGTGGCCTGTGATGAGCACAATTGTAAGTGTGTGCGCTATCCACTTTTGAAGCATATTTTATCTATAAAAGTAACAGTTGCTCAGTATTCAATTTGTCATCTCTGCCCTTGAAAGCGGGAGCTGATGCATGAAAACAACTTACAAACCCAGCAGGCCATATGATGCCAATGTCTCATAACTCAGGGCTGCAAAAGCTGATGAATAGCTGTGGAGATGGATAAAAAGAAAGATCCCAGTTTCAGTGACTAAAGACCAAATCAATTAGAAGCAGAGGTGGGTGAACAGGTCATGAAAAATTCCATACAGAGAAATTAATTTCAGCCCATTGTTAAATTGTGCTCTTCTAATCTGAAAGTCGATATTTTCAATAATAATATTTGGCACCTCTCTAGGACACAGGATTTCAAAATGCTTTACAAGCACTAAATGCATAGTTATACACCAACATGAGGAAGACCAGTCAGTTTAACTTCTGTCAGGGAAGATACTGGAGCAAATAAATACGGAATTAATCAGCAAACATCTGGAAGATAATAAGGTGATAGGTAACAGCCAGCAGTGTTTTGTAAAGAACAAATTATGTCAAACCAATCTGATAGCTTTCTTTGATGGGACATCAAGCCTTGTGGATAAGGGAGAAGTGGTGGATGGCGTATACCTAGCCTTTAGTAAGGCATTTGACACAGTCTATCATGACCTTCTTATCAATAAAATAGGGAAATACAACCCACATGGCATTACTATAAGATGGGTGCATAACTGGCTGGATAACCATTCTCAGAGAGTAATTATTAACAGTTCACAATCATGCTGGAAGGGCATAATAAGTGGGGTTCCACTGGGGTCTGTTTTGGGACCGGTTCTGTTCAATATCTTCATCAACAATTTAGATGATGGCATAGAAAGTACGCTTATTAAGTTTGCAGATGTTATCAAGTTGGGAGGGGTTGCAACTGCTTTGGAGGATAGGGTCATAATTCTAAATGATCTGGACAAACTCAAGAAATGGTTTGAGGTAAATAGAATGAAGTTTAACAAGGACACATGCAAAGTACTCCACTTAGGAAGGAACAATCAATTTCACACATACAGAATGGGAAGCGATTGTCTAGGAAGGAGTACTGCAGAAAGAGATCTAGGGGTCATAGTAGACCACAAGCTAAATATGAGCCAACAGCATGATGCTGTTGCAAAAAAAGCAAACGTTATTCTGGGATGCATTAATAGGAGTGTTGTGAGCAAGACACGAGAAGTCATTTTTCCAGTCTACTCTGTGCTGATTAGGCCTCAATTAAGAGTATTGTGTCCAGTTTTGGGCACCACATTTCAAGAAAGATTTGGAGAAATTGGAGAAGATCTGGAGAAGAGCAACAAAAATGATTAAAGATCTAGAAAACACGATCTGTTAGGGAAAACTGAAAGAACTTGGCTTGTTTAATTTGGAAAGGAGAAGACTAAGAGGGGACATAACAGATTTCAAGTATGTAAAAGGAGGAGGGAGAAAAACTGTTCTCCTTGGCCTCTGATGATAGGACAAGAAGCAATGGGCTTAAACTGCAGCAAGGAAGGTTTAGGTTGGACATTAGGAAAGATTTTCTAATTGTCAGGTGGTTAAACACTAGAATAAATTGCCTAGGGAGGTTGTGGAATCTCCATCACTGGAGATATTTAAGGGAGGTTGTATAGACATCTATCAGGAATGGTCTAGATGGTACTGGGTCCTGCTGTGAGGGCAGGGGACTGGGCTCAATGATCTCTCAAGGTCCCGTCAAATTCTAGAGTTCTATGATTCTAGAGGTGTGTGATTTCCCCCACTTTACAGAGGAGGAAACTGAGTCACAGTGAGATTAGCCAGTGAATTGCCCTGGAAGGATGTACAGGCTGCACCTCTGAAATCTGGGACTCTTTGCTTTGGCAATATCTGTGGTCCTGCTGAATTATGGATATTGCTTGACTAGAAAGCCCTGGTAGCTGGGAGAAAGATCTGGTCAGGGTCAGGAGCACAACTCAGAGCCCGGGCTGGGGCCTGGAGCACAGTCTGGTCCTGTGGCAGCAAAACCAGTGACTGGGAGCCCTAGCCAGGTTAATGGCAGGGAGTGCAGTCTGTCCAACAGTTGGGATGCTCTGTGAGGGCTGGAAGCACAGCTGGACTGGCAGCAAGGAGGTCTGGTTGGGGCCAGGAACAGAGCCCAATGGCCAGGGCTGGCACCTGGGGGTGGGGCCAACAGTCAGGAAAGGAGCATAGACCTCCCCTTGTTAGCAAATTCCGTGGTATGGGACCACTCAGGTCCCCAGAGTGCCAACCAGGGAGTTCCAACCTGTAGTCTACCCACAAACTGAATCAGACCTCTTGACTTCCTCAAAAGCCTAAGTCCTATCTAATTTCAGTTCTTGCTTCATTAAATAGAAGCAGTCTTAGTAAAGGTCCAAAGCCCATTGAAGTCAATAGGAAGTCTTTAGATCAGCTTTCTCTGCAGTGCACTTCAGTGAGGGTATGTCTACACTACCCCGCTAGTTCGAACTAGCGGGGTAATGTAGGCATACCGCACTTGCAAATGAAGCCCGGGATTTGAATTTCCCGGGCTTCATTTGCATAAGCGGGGCGCCGCCATTTTTAAAACCCCACTCGTTCGAACCCCGTGCAGCGTGGCTACACGGGGCACGAACTAGGTAGTTCGAACTAGGCTTCCTAGTTTGAACTACCGTTACTCCTTGTGGAATGAGGAGTAACGGTAGTTCGAACTAGGAAGCCTAGTTCGAACTACCTAGTTCGTGCCCCGTGTAGCCGCGCTGCACGGGGTTCGAACAAGCAGGGTTTTAAAAATGGCGGCTCCCCGCTTATGCAAATGAAGCCCAGGAAATTCAAATCCTGGGCTTCATTTGCAAGTGCGGTATGCCTACATTACCCTCCTAGTTCGAACTAGGAGGGTAGTGTAGACATACCCTCAGAGTGGTTCTTCCATTCTGGACATGGTCAACAGAACCAATGAAGCCATTTGGCCAGAACAATGCACTGAGCATCCCTATCCTTTTTTGGAAATGATTATAAATACATATTGTGTGACCAGGATTTTTAAAGACGACTAATTTGGGGTGCCTTTGGGATTGGGTGCTCAGCACGAAGAGGCCTGATTTTGAGCAAACACTTTCCTTCTGAAAACTGGCCCCCCTCTTTAAAGTCTCTAAACTCAAAATACCTGCAACCACTAGTCATTATTTTGAAAATGTGGCCCCATCAGACTGTGTGTACACATACTCCTCCCCCCTCCATCTTAAGGCAAATACGAAAGTGAGACTAACTGATTGCACTTCACTGCGATCCGATTTCCTCAGCAGTTGCTGGAACTTTTAGGGCTAGATTCTGATGTCTTTACTCCACACAGAGCCCCACTGGCTTCAGGGGAAGTACTCATGAAATAAGGCGTATGGCTACCCAATGTGGGCTTCAACAGTTTTATCCAGAACCACAGCCATCCTTTGCAAATGTATTTACAATTCCACAGTTGTTTCCAACTGAGAGAAAGGGGCCAACAGAGTAACTAAAATTAAAATTCCCACGTCAGATAGCAATGGGACCATTCATATACAGTTTGTCTTCAAAAATGGAAAGCCAGCCCATCATGGGATAGTCTCCCCAGACGAGCCTCAGCACTTTAGCTAGTTAAAACTCGTCTAGATAAAGCACCTGGAAATATGCAGTAGTGAGCCATTCTGCATTGGCAGAGGAATGGACCAGATGTCCTAATAGTCTTTTTCCAGTTCTAATTTCTGTGAGTCTATTAATCCTCACAAAGAGGAAGAAATTGCATTGACTTTCCAGAGTGTAATGAGCATAATTTGCCTTGATTTGTGATCATAAAAATCTCTGTGAATATAAGTCCCAAAGGCACTCCACACATTTCTTGAAAGATCAAATTTGCTTAGTCTTCAGTGTGCAGACAGATCAACTCCAGTTACCCTGTAATTTTTATCATGGGATAAAAATATGTTAAGTAATACATGTTCCCAAAGACGAAAGCTTGGCTTTAGGAAGTCCAATATTTATTTAACTTGATATCATCCCAGGTTGTATTCTGCTGTGCATTTACTCATGTTAGGAAGTATATATCATCCATGAATGAGGCCAGTGAAGTCATCACATTAGCCACATTCAGAACCAAAAGCAAACCCGAAAGCTTTGACTTAGCTGTCCTGTAAAAACCCTGTCCTACACATCAACACCCTCACACTTGTATAGATATTAAAAGTCCCCACAATAACTTGAAACTTATTCCTGATGGCAGGGAAGGAGGAAAGGAAGGGGAAGGGAGAGAAAATGAGTGTGAGTATGTCTAATTTGAGTATTTTTGTACTTTTGGCATTCTGAGGTCCTAAGCTATGTGAAATGTAAGAGGTTCCATGCTATAAAAATAATGATTTTATTATTTTTACAGAAAGGACTATGAACATATTAACACAAATGCTTTATTTTCCCACAAGAAAACAAAAGAGGCTATATAATTTTTTTACACCATGAATAATGAAAAATTAGCCTTCTTTTCATATGAATAAATGAAAAAAAGTTTGATTAATTTTATTAGGGAAACACCAAGTTTATCCAAAGGATATATAAAATATATTTACAAATATTTATTCTGTTTTGATTTTTGTTACAAAACAATTAATTTTGGGGAGTTTTCTTTTGCCATACTATAAAAATACAGTGAAGGTTCCTGAAACTGACGGAGAGAAGCCTAGGCAAATTTTTCATCCTCAGGACCCAGAAGATGATCACCTGCAAACGCAGTCATGTGACGCATGGATAGTGTATTAAGCAGGAAATGACAAACACACTAAAATACACAACTGCGTGTATGTACAAATCAAAAGAATAAAAAACAGGCTAACATTTAAGAAAATGAAAAAAAACAGGAGGGAAGGCACCATATGACTGTGTGGCTGGACTATAAACAAAAGATGGCAGCCTTCCAATCATTCACCAACCACGAGGGACAATAGAGCTGACGTCAGTCCTGGGCTGACTCTCCTACGAGAATGACCTTGACAGGATGCAAAAGCGGCGAGGAGTCCTGTGGCACCTTATAGACTATCTGAAGTGTTGGAGCATAAGCTTTCGTGGGCAAAGACGCGATGGCTTCACAACACTGCTGTTTCCAACCCCATATTTTTCCCGATTTTATCGTCAGTGAGATTATTTATTTAAATATGTTATGAAGGCATGGTCAGAATTTTACCAGTAGAAGCTGGCCAACAAAATGCTGCCTTAGGAGACCTATGGCAAACTTACTTGTAGAAATATTAATTTTACAAGTGGCCTCCCACCTGTCAATAATGAACTAGTAAAGGGTAAGGGTATTTGTGTAGCCAGATGTGTATATTTTTGTCATATTCGAACAAAAATGTCTATATTTAGAGAGCTTCAGGGGGGTAGCCGAGTTAGTCTGTACAGGATAAACTTAAAAAACAACAAATAGTAAGTGGTCTGTGCCCACGAAAGCTCATGATTGCACCTACATGTTTTGTTAGTCTTTAAGTGCTATCAGACTATTTGTTGTTTCTTAAGTTTATATTTAGAGAGAGAATCTTCATTTTCCCTGTATCTCCTTTATTTATCCTATATTTATTTTTTATTTTGGTGAACTTTTTCTTTTTTTTAGAGGCCTCTCATATTGTGAAGCCCTAAGGTGTATTTTAGGGTACATCTACACTGCAAGCTTATTTTGGAAAAAGCTATTCCGGAAGAAATCTTTACTCTATAGAAAATCACTGTTCAGAGAGCGAAGGCACAGACGTCATTTTACATCAGCTATACAGGAATAGCCACTTGTCCACCTTCTTCCTGGCCGGAGGCAACATTTAAGAAGCTCCTGGGTCTGAGTGATAGAGGGGAGGAGTAAAACAGCACAGAAAAGAATGAAAAGCAAACTTGAAAGATAACAAGGTGAATGCTAAAGCGAGCACTTCTGAAGGCCTGTGCTCAGAGAGAGGAAATTGTTTGTCTTTGGTGGTGTGCCTGTCATCGCAGGATGAGGAAAAAATGGTAGCAGAATTGTTGTTTTTTTCAATTCTGAAAAACGGGAGTAACGTGCCAGACATGAGATACCAAGGTCCAGATTCACTGAAACTCTCCAGCTACTATATTGCACTTCAGTAACAGAGCTGATGCTGCTGGGCAGAGGAAAGCATTTTGGAGGGTTTGCCGTCATGGCACAGTTTTCTTGGCAGAGCACACAGGCTCACAATTGGTTAATTCAGTCCACAGTCAGGAGTGCTCACAGGTCTCTTGCTGACACTAAGCTCACAGGTAGCAGCATTCATGCTTCCTACCATCTCTGGTTAGCTAGGAGACTCCAGACTATTGTGGTAGAGGATGACCAAGCCTTTGCCAGTTCACAGCTGGATTTTAGAGCACAGGAAACTCCGACAAGTACAGAACGCTTCAGCATGTCACCTCAACAACCTGTCCTTTGTTCTCTACGCTGGTTTGCATGGAAGACTGAATCAAGTTCAAGTTTTCAGTGCTAGGTTGCTTAAAAGGTCACACAGTCTTCCAGTGTGAGGATCAGGGTTGACAACTCTGCTCCTCTGGCACAATGGAATTTTCTACAGTAAGGGGAAAACTTGTCTATGTGGGAGAGGGAGCTTTTTTAGGGGCTGATCCGAGGCTCTTGAACAAACTCCTACAGGAACAAAGGATGATCCCAAACCTAACCACATTCTGCTCTGCGTGTGAAGTATAGTCCTCGGCCTGAGCCTTCTCGAACAGAAACACAGAGCAGCGTGTGTATGAAATAGTAATGATCATAGAGAAAACCCTACCAAAACAAGACATCTCCCTGCACACACTTGGTGTCTGCTGGGGAGAAGGTGAGAGAACAAACCCATGACACATGTTAGTCATGTCACTTAGTGCACTGCTGGAAGGAACTCAGATACTAGTGACAAGAACCAAAATAGAATAGAATAGGGCAGGGACACAAAGCAACTCTCAATGTGGCCTAACTGGCCCATTAAACCAAGTTTGCGACAGCTTCACATTACCCGATTGGCATAAGGCATACGGGGCATAGAGAGGAATCTGGCCCTGCATATGGACTCCAATGGAAGATTTGCTTGAGCAAGGACTGAGTAAAATGTTAGCAAGGGCTTTGGGATTTCGCTCTCCCAGGCCTGATTCATGGGTATACTTTGGCTGCTTCATGGTGCTCTGGTGATGCAAAGCTGTCATAAGCCTAACGTGGGCACAGGTGCTTTTGGATTACCAGAAGAGTACAAAGCTGGCACAGAGTCCTGGTGAACTGCCCCTCTGATATTTAAATAAAGAAAGTCTTACTGTGCACCAGTTTGCTTTGTGTGTAGCAACCTATAGCTGTGCAAATTGGGGGTAAACTGCTACTGGATCAGAATCTCCCTTTTGCTTATACCAGCATAATTACGCTTCTCTGACCCTGAGACTGCGCAGGGGGCTAAGTTAGCGCAGAATCAGCCCTATAGAGCCCAGCAGAGTTATCCAGTAAGAAATCATCAGAACAAAAGCTAAGGAGATCTTTAGAGTGTCCCAGCACAGCTCCTCTCTCTTTTTATACTGCTGTTCTTAGGGGGCTAATGGAGCCCTATATGCAAGGCAGCCAGAGTGCAAAGTCCTTTTGCCACAATCTCTCCACACAAGAACCAGGGATCATTTAAAAATTATGTTTCTATTTATCAATGGAAAACACACAATGTCGACTGACTGGAAAGAGACCTCTCAGCTTGGGCTGATTCATTTGCATGTATAGCACATGGCGCTTGTTGCAGCTGCTCTCTCATTTTGTGAATCAATTTTCCCATCATGACTCACATGATGAATTATACTTTAATCTAAATCTTTTGCATTATTCCCACTACAATAGCAGGGCAATTTCCTCATTTCTTTTTTTTTCTGCCTCTGCCTGGAATACTCTTTATCATCAACATTGTTTCCAATTATAGAAGTTGTTTGGATTACCTGGTAAGTCCTTGATGCACTGCATGAAAATAAGGCTCTCAGAGATACTTTTCTCAATGTTCTTGCCCTTCAGAAGGCAGAGTAAATATTCCAAGACACAACGTTAGCAGAAGGAATGAAACTGTGAGGGTAGAATGGAGTATCCCAATGAGTTTGGGTCAAATCCTGAAGTCTTGATTAAGACTTAACTGCAACTTTTGCCTGAATAAAGGTTGATGAGTGAAGTCACTTTGACTAGATTTGGCTCACTGACTTCAGCTAAAGCATTTCTGAATAAGGGCTGAGTAAGGATACTTCAGGATTTGGCTGTAGTGAGAAAAGGACACACTAAGAACATAAGAACGGCTGTACTGGGTCAGACCAAAGGTCCATCTAGCCCAGTATCCTGTCTGCCGACAGTGGCCAGTACCAGGTGCCCCAGAGAGGGTGGACCGAAGACAATGATCAAGCGATTTGTCTCCTGCCATTCCTCTCCAGCCTCTGACAAACAGAAGCCAGGGTCACCAATTCTATCCCCTGGCAAATAGCCTTTTATGGACCTTATCTCCATGAAATTATCTAGCTTCTCTTCAAACTCTATTATAGTCCTAGCCTTCACAGCCTCCTCTGGCAAGGAGTTCCACAGGTTGACTACACGCTGTGTGAAGAAGAACTTTCTTTTCTTAGTTTTAAACCTGCTACCCATTAATTTCATTTGGTGTCCTCTAGTTCTTCTATTATGAGAACTAATAAATAACTTTTCTTTATCCACCCTCTCCACACCACTCATGATTTTATATACCTCTATCATATCCCCCCTCAGTCTCCTCTTTCTAAACTGAAAAGTCCCAGTTGCTTTAATCTCTCCTCATATGGGACCCGTTCCAAACCCCTAATCATTTTAGTTGCCCTTTTCTGAACCCTTTCCAAGGCCGAAATATCTTTTTTGAGGTGAGGAGACCACATCTGTACAAAGTATTCAAGATGTGGGCGTACCATAGTTTTATACAGGGGCAGTAAGATATTCTGTGTCTTAATTTCTATCCCTTTCTTAATAATTCCTAGCATCCTATTTGCCTTTTTGACTGTCGCTGAACACTGTGTGGAAGTTTTCAGAGAACTATCCACGATAACTCCAAGATCTCTTTCCTGATTTGTCATAGCCAAATTTACCCCCATCATACTGTACGTATAGTTGGGGTTATTTTTCCCGATGTGCATTACTTTACACCAGTGGTCCCCAACCTTTCAAGGTTGTCGGGCGCCAGGGGGCGTGGCTGTTCACCCGCCGGGCGCCAGGGGGCGGGGACACTTGCGCCCCGGGGGCGGCCCCCCCCATAGCCGCATTTCCGGGGGGGGGGCCCACCCCATAGCTGCATGCTCGGGGCCGGCGCTCCCTCTGCCAAGCACCGCGCGCCCGGGGCCGGCGCTCCCCCCGCCATGCACCCGGTGCCAGGCCAGCCCCGAGCACCTGGCGGGCGCATGGAAATGCCCCCGCGGGCGCCATGGCGCCCGCGGGCACCGTGTTGGGGACCACAGTTTTACACGTATCCACATTAAATTTCATTTGCCATTTTGTTGCCCAATCACTCAGTTTGGTGAGATCTTTTTGGAGTCCCTCACAGTCTGCTTCTGTCTTGAGTATTCTAAACAGTTTTGTATCATCCGCAAACTTTACCACCTCACTGCTTACCCCTTTCTCCAGATCATTTATGAATAAGTTGAAAAGGATTGGTCCCAGGACTGACTCTTGGGGGATACCACTATTTACCCCTCTCCATTCTGAAAATTTACCATTTATTCCTACCGTTTGTTTCCTGTCTTTTAACCAGTTCTCAATCCAAGAAAGGACCTTCTCTTTTATCCCATGGCCATGTAATTTACACAGGAGTCTTTGGTGAGGGACCTTGTCAAAGACTTTCTGAAAATCTAAGTATACTATATCTACTGGATCCCCCTTGTTCGCATGTTTGTTAACCCCTTCAGATAACTCTAATAGATTAGTAAGACAGGATTTCCCTTTACAGAAACCATGTTGACTTTTGTCCAACAAATTATGTTCTTCTACATGCCTCTCAGTTTTATTCTTTATTATTGTTTTGACTAATTTGCCCGGTACTGAAGTTAGACTTACCGGTCTGTAATTGCCAGGATCTCCTCTAGAGCCCTTTTAAAATATTGGTGTCACAATGGCTACCTTCCAGTCATTAGGTACGGAAGCCGATTTAAAGGATAGGTTACAAACCACAGATAATAGTTCAGCAATTTCCCATTTGAGTTCTTTTAGAACCCTTGGATGAATGCCATCCGGTCCCGGAGATTTGTTAACATTAAGTTTTTCTATTAACCGCAGAGATGGAAACCTTCCAATAATACAACAGCTTCAGGGGGTAGCTGAGTTAGTCTTTAACAGAAAAAACTTAAAAAACAACAAATAGTCTACTAGCATCTCAGGGTATGTCTACACAGCAAAGTTATTGGGAAATAACAGCCGTGATTTTGAAATAACTTTACCAGTGTCTACACAGCCAAACCACTATTTCGAAATTAAATCGAAATAGTGGAGGGCTTATTTCAAAATTCGTAAACCTCATTCCACGAGGAATAGCACCAATTTCGAAATTGTTATTTCAAAATAAGTGCTGTGTAGACGCTTATTTCGAAATAGGGGGCCTCCAGCCCTTCCCAGAGTGCCCTGGTGGCCACTCTGGGCACAACCAAGAAAACTCCTCTCCTCTCCCTCAGCCCTGGAGCCCTTAGGGTACGTCTAAACTACGTGGCTCCGTTGACGGAGCCATGTAGATTTGTTGTTTTGGCAAAGGCAAATGAAGCCGCGATTTAAATGATCGCGGCTTCATTTAAATTTACATGGCTGCCGCGCTGAGCCGACAAACAGCTGATCAGCTGTTTGTCCGCTCAGCACGCTAGTCTGGACGCTCCCCTGTCGACATCAAAGCCCTTTGTCGGCAGCCCCGGTAAACCTCATCCCACGAGGAATAACGGGGCTGCCGACAAAGGGCTTTGATGTCGGCAGGGGAGCGTCCAGACTAGCGCGCTGAGCGGACAAACAGCTGATCAGCTGTTTGTCGGCTCAGCGCGGCAGCCATGTAAATCGCAGCTTCATTTGCCTTTGCCTATGTGTCTAATCTACATGCCTCTGACGACAGAGGCATGTAGTCTAAACACAGCCTTAAAGGGGTAGACTCTGGCCATAGTGCCTGTGCCAGCTCCAAGCCTGCCAGCCCAGAGCCAGCAGTCACTACACCGGACCCAGTGGCCCCAGCATGAGCCAGGTAGCCAGTGCCAGCCAACCCTCCACCACTCCTCAGCACCAGTCTGCCAACTCCCAGGAGCCTGCCAGGGGCTGGAAAAGGTGGGCCCCTGCCTGGTCCAGTGTGGAGATCAGGGACCTAATTCAGGTTTGGGGAGATGCCTCCAACGTCCATGATCTCTGCGCTAAACGGAGGAACGTAACTGTCTACAGGCAGATGGGAGAGTGTCCTTCTGCTGTGTATATTGGACAGACTTCTCAGACACTTCACCAAAGAATTAATGCCCACAAATCAGACATCTTCACAAGGAAAAACTAGTTGCTTTTAATTTCAACCTACCTGGCCATAGTCTTAAGGACCTTACTGCATGCATCTTACTTCAAAGAGACTTTAACACCAGATTACAGAGAGAAACTTCAGAACTTTCGTTCATGCTTAAATTTGACACTTTACAAATGGCCCTTAACAAAGATGCTAATTACCTTAACCATTACAAAGATAGCTTCCCTACTTATCACTGCTGATTAGCCATTCATTGACTCATAAATAGCTATTCCCTCCCTTCCTCCCTCTCCCTCACCCCACCTTCTGTACTAAAACTGATTTGTCAGTTTAATAATGTGTTCACTTTTTTCATTGTATTCCTTTAGTATATATGGTCATGCCAATTCTCTTCCAGAATATGATCTGAGGAAGCGGGTCTGGCCTACGAAAGCTCATCACCTATTAAACCACCTTGTTAGTCTTTAAAGTGCTACATAGTTTTCCCTTTTCTTTTAGAAAGACTAAATAGTTAAAAGAGGCTGATAAGAACCATTAGTTAGCACTTAGAAAGGAAGATGACCAACACCAGATTCTCCACAGACATCAAGAACCATTAGCACCTTCATTGTTTGTTTGTTTGATAACGTGCACTCGCACAATAATAATACGATAGCACAACATTTGCCTATCATACTATGAATCCCTTCAGACACTCAGTTGTGGGCTGATGGCTGATGGACTGATTCCTTTGCATGGCCCCCATCTGAGAGGACAGATGCATCCACATTTACTCAAAAGTCATGTTTTCTAAACGTCTGGAGTCCAGTGAATAATTCAGTACTTGAATTAAAACAAAGGAAGCCATTGGAGGGGTCAGTCCAGTTATTAATGGACACATCATTGCCACTCCCCCTACTGGTGGTGGTTGGCAAACCTGTTGGCAGCCAACCTGAGGCAGACCACCATAGGGCTGTGGAGGATAAACTATCATCTCCTGTTTAGAGGGACGTCCCAGGCACTTTAGCAGAGTGGCATGAGGAAGCTTACACTCAGGTTGGTCCAGTCTTTGGGTTGAATGGATGATTCAGTATCTGCTCTAGCACCTTTTGCAAGTGCTATGGTCATGTTGTAACTGTCCTGAAAAATCCCCCAAGCAAATAAGTCACCATGGGCTGGATTGTGACTATTCTTTATATGGCGGGGCAGTGCATGGAGGAAATGAGGGGCTTCGCTATTGTGAGGCTGCACAAGGATCTGCTAGAATTGCAGTCCCTTCATGAAGGGAAATAGGGGGGTACCATTAGGACACTCTTCCATCTGAGCAACTTGGCCCCAAGAGGCCAGGGAGAGGGAGGGAGTAGGCCATATGTGTCTGTGAGAGTTATGCTGCCCCTGGGAAAGGGATGTTATTGTCTGTGTTGTCCCAAGTGCAACAGGTGAGCTTTGTGAGGCAGAGTCAGGACATTCTTAGGCAAAGTGGCTTAGCACTGCTACTAACTGTGGGCTCTGGCTACAAACTAGTGCTAGATAAAGTGTGGATTTGAAGGAGCTGGTTGGGAATTTTCCACCACAATATTTTAACAGAAAATGTAGCTTTTCAAAATAAAAACAATTTTTTTTGGCTGGGAAAATGTTGCTTATGCCAGTATTTTTTGATTTTCTGTCAGGAAAATGACCATAGAGCATTTCACTTTGGATCAGGTAGACATGTCAATCTGTGTCCACCATTCCATCACCAGAGCACCACGATTGTGCTGCAACACAGGAAATGCAGTGTGGCCAAGATGCCCAACCAATAGCAGAGATTGGGGAATGAGGCATTTGTACTACCATTCACATCAGGCACCGCAGCAGCTCAGAGAGGTGCAACATCATGTTGAATGAACCAACTCAAAATGCAACTGAAACTTCAAAATGTTTCCCATTGATTGAAAACAGAAATGAAATGGTCACTGTTCCAAATTGAAATGTTTCTGAAATGTTCAGTGTGCGCAAAAGTTTGCTATTTCAGCTTCCAAAATTGGGCCAAAAACAAATGTCAAAATATCAGAAAGTCTCATGAGATGGGAATTCTGATTTCCAATCACCTCTAATATTTAATGATCTCACGTATGTACCATATTGCAGCCATGTATCATTTGCTGTATTTTTTTTTATACTTGCATTGAATAAAACAACTAAAATACTTGAAAGTTAAACAACCCAAATGAAATAAATAGGTATTGGCCTGTTATTTACACCTTGGATCACTGAATAATATAATACTAGACTTTACTCATGTAGTTTGATATGTTATGATAGAACTTGAGATTGACAGGCAAAGATCGTTATGTTCACATGTGTATCACCAAATGGTAAATTGATCCTCTGAGTGTGAACAATTCATATTGTCTCCAAGTAACTTCTTCTCCTTTCAACATTAATCCTGTCACAGTTAGATAAGGCTTAGATGGGTGCAAACTATCAGAGACATAGATGTTCTTTCTATAGTTCCCTAATACTGATCCTGTTCTGTGCCAGGCAGATGCCTCCGTGTAATAATGTACAGCAGCATGAAGGCTTATTTAAATTGATCCCAATAGCCAATGGCATGAGCCGCTGCAACTCGGAGTGTAAATCCCAAACACTAGGGCAAGTTATGCCAGGTTTAGGGTCTTCACAGCCCGGAGGTGCAGTTGAAAGCGGAAACTCCATGGTAAAAGCACGAATGAGATGAAATCCCCTATCAGTTCTTAATGATGAATACACAAAAGCCACTGTAGCATAGAGGTCAGCATAGAAATAAACCCACAATCACAGGCAACCATTTTGAGCAGGGTTTTCTGTGTAGGATTTGGATCCAGCATGACTTTCATTCATCCTGCCAAAAGGAAAAATAGTGGATGGTCCTCCATTCTGAAGTGGGTGAGTCAATGACATTGTTCATGGATAGAGCCTGACATGTGGGCAGTCCAGAAAGATCTTATCTGCCGCTGTTGATTTAAATGAACTTCTGCTCTGCATTTCTTTGATTTAATGAAATGATTAAATGCCTTTGTACTCTGTTCTCTTTCACTGAAATGAAACACTAGATTTTCACCCTCATCCTTTGCCCTTTAATAGTGTGTTTTTAATACGCTGGATTTTTAAGAAGTGGAAACAGAGAGAAACTTCCCTTTGATTCCACAGCACAGACATTAAGAGAAAGATAAAATTAAAAAAAAAAAGCAGAGTTAAAAGACACAGGTGAATTAAATAAAAAATAGAGATGAAATCAGTTCAATCAAATTACATTTGGTTTTGAAACAGCAGCTAGAACAAATGAATCAAAGCATTTGGCTTCTGTTTCTTATGAACACTCATTTGTGATGATCAAACATTATAAGTACTTTGGACTTCCTTATATTGCACTTTCATCCATGGACTACAAAGAGGTTAGCAAATACACATTACCACTAAGCATTATCTCAATGGCCCTACCAAATTGATAGCCATAATAACTGAGTCACGGATCATGAAATCTGGTGTTTTGTGTGCTTTTACTTTATATGATACAGATTTGACAGGGGAAACCAACATTTCTCAAACCAGGGATCCTGACTCAGTAGGGAGTTTCAGGGGAGGCACAGTGTTATTTTAGGGGAGGTGGTATGGCCATTCTTACTCCTGTGCTGCTCTTAGGTCTGGGTAATTGGAGAGTGGCAGTAGTTAGTAGGCACCCGGTTCTGAAAACACAGATCTGCCAGCAGCAGCATAGAAGGGCACATCTACACTGCACACTTATTTTGGAATAAGCTATTCTGAAAGAAATACTCCGAAATAGCTTATTTTGAAATAGCACAACTACACTACAGGGAAGCCTCAAAATTAGTCCGAGGCAGGCTCCCCTTATGTGGACATGCTACCTCGATTTAGAGTCCCAGGAACCACTAGGGAGTAATTATTTTCAATGGCCGTGGGGAGGAGCTATTTTGAAAGAGCAGCAGTGGAGTATCTGCACTGCAGCTATTTCGAAATAGCAGTTTCGCAATAGGCATTATTCCTCCTGGAATGAGGTTTACGGAAGTTGGAATAAACCGTCAGTTATTTCAAAATTATTTTGAAATAGCAGAATTGCTGTGTAGATGCTCGCATTGTTATTTTGAAATAACTGTGCTGTGTAGACTCACCTGAAGTAAGGATGGCATTGCCATACCATGCAGTCCTTATTTCTACCTGAGCTCCCAGCCAGCAGCCACTGCTCTTCAGCTGCCCAGCTCTGAACGCAGTGCCACTGCCAGCAGCAGTGCAGCAATAAGGGTAGCAATACTGCAACTTCCCTCCCTTCCAACTTCCCCCTCCTCCTTTATGAATCAGGGCTCCTAAAATTACAACACTGCCAAATTTCAGATTTAAATAGCTGAAATCATGATGTGTGCAATTATTGAAGTACTATTACTATGAAATTGACCAAAATGGTCTGTGAATTTGGTAGCCCCTAATTATCTCCACTTTATTGATGATTAAATGTAAGACATTCAGGAATCATGGATTTAGCCCACTCTATATGCACTAGTCTCAGATGCATGGGCTGAGAGATGCTGATGATAGGACAGACAGATCACTGAGTATACACTAATCATTGTTTCTAGTATTTTCATACATAGTGGTTCAGTGTTGACACATGTAACTGTGCCATCATATTAACTAGGTCTTTGGTTTCAGACAGTTTTCATGCATCACAAGCAACCTCTAAAGATATAGAGTATATTTTTTTACCTAGTCTAGCAGTAGAGAGAGGGGCAGCTAGCTAGGGAGACACAAGTCACTTGGCCCCATTGTCCCAGAGCAGGCTGTGTGAATGTGAGCATAATGAATGACCAAAGGGAAGGAAGTTGGGAGGGAGGGAAGCAGGAACTGCTAGAGGGGAGGTCTGTAAGGTAGGCTGCATTGAGCAGAAAGAAGGAGAAGCTGTAGGAGACAAGAGAAATCAAAGCATGAAAGACTGGAAAAGATCAAAAGGAGGGTAGCTTTTAACAGCCATTAGAGCAAGGGTCAGAGAAGAATCAAAGGATGGTCTGAGTTCACTTACTCAGAGAGAATTCACACAATGCTTGTTTGGCTGGCAGAACAGAAAATGGCAGCAGTCCCAGAAGTTGGAGAAGAACACGTGGGTTCCAGATGTAAGATTACATATCAAGGAAGAATACAGTTAATTTTGGGACAGTGGAACAGGCACATCTATTTTTTGATACAATGCTTTCCTCCTGTTTCCGTTCTAACTGTTCTAGTTGTTTTGGCAGTCATCTAGAACTTGCTGTAAAAGTTTGACAGTTCATTCCGCATCTCAGGTCCCCACTGCTCTAGGGCTCCCATCTCCCCTGAAAGAAGATATTTCTGTTACTCACTGCTTCCAAGAGCAGGTATTGTCAAGCAGTTACATGCTTATAGCGCAAGAGAATGGAGCTATTGTCATTAGGAAATCAGTACTGATCAATTCCCACCATCCCATAGCATCTGAGCAGTTACACTAGTCCCTGAGCCCTGATCTACACTATGACTTTATTTTGAAATAACTCTCCCTAAGGTTGAATTTATAAGTGGAGCATCTACACTACCAAGCCTGTTATCATATATATAGTAGCCCAGTGTCTGTGTGTCTGTAACGCCAAAATGCTGGCTCTTCCCTCTAGGGGGCGCTGTTGCTGAAATGCTGCCTGTTCTCTCTGGGTGGCCTGTGTTGCGTGGAGAGTATGGGGCCCAAATGGCTGCTTGCTTCCCCTTTGCGGCCCGGTTGAGCGGCGCAGAAGTCAGCTGAGCGCCATGGCGGGAGGGGAAGGGGGGCGGGGTGGTGATGTGCGGCATGACAGCGGCTCCAAGCCCTGCCCCCTGACGGTGAATGTCACCACCTCATCCTCCTTCACCTCCCGTCATGGCGCTTGGCTGACTTCTGTGCCGCTCAGCCAGGCTGCTGCGTGGGAGCAAGTGGTGCAAGCGACCGTTTGGGCTCCACGCTCCCCATGCAGCATGAGGAGCGCGGAGCCCAAAAGGCCATTTGAGCTCTGCATTCCCCCGAGTGAGAGGCAGGAGGGGAAGAGAAGAGAAAGAGAGAGAGAGGCAGGAGGCGGAGGAGAGCTGAGAGAGAGAGGGGGGGGAGGCAGTAGGAGGAGGAGAGAGAGAAAGAGAGAGATGGAGTGAGAGACCGGAGGCTCAGGAGAGAAGACTGACATGGAGGAGAGTCCTGAAAATCCCGTCTTATGACGGGTTAATTGGCTAGTTCCAAAATAATGGGCTGCGGAATTAGACATATGTACTGCTTTTCATCAGGAGCAACAATAATTCCAAAACAGTTATTTCAAAATAATGGTAGTGTGGATGCTCCAGTGCCACTATTGTGAAATAATTACTTAGAGTAATTTGAACTAATTACTCCCCAGTGTTTTCTGGGACTCTAAGTACAAGGTGGCACTTCCACATTAATGGAGCCTGCTTTGGGCTAATTTCAAGGCTTCCCTGTAGTGTGGACATGCTAGTTTGAATTTGTGAAGTCGGAAGTTATTAAATTGAATTTACTAATTTTGAAATAGTTTCCTAGTATAGACAAGGCCTTAGAATAAGAACAGGAAATAAGTCTGGCATCTAGATATTGTGTGGAGAGAATTGTTCACTTGTCAGTGGCAACCACTCTACTTTGCAGCCTTCTTTTCTCCACAGTATCCACTGTTGTTAATACTGAAGGAGCTGCACCAGCAGAGACTTAGATTTACAGGTCCCTGTTTCCTAACAAAGATGTGGATTATACTGCCTTTAATCTAAGACTCAGAGAGCTTTACCAACCATAAATAACTAAGCTGCCCAATGATCCAGTGGGCTATAGCCCTCTCACTTGATCCAACTAACAACCTACCTTTGTCCCAAACAGGCTCATGTTACTTGATTATAACAAGGGGCCAGCTTCTAAGTCTGGCTACTACAGGGCATAGTAGGAATCAGGGACTTGACCCAGACCTTCTCCTGGTGCAGGCTGGTGCATTTACGTGCTTCAGTCTTGTTGTGCTTTGCTGAACCAAAGGCCTTGGAGACATTGGCTAGTATTTTTTGTTGTCAAAACTGTAAATATTTGCAAGCTGCACTGCCTAAAGACAACTGACCCATCTTTGGGATGCTCTGTAGTGTTTCCCTCTGAAACTCCTCAGGGTAAGTAGTGTGAGCACTATCTACTCTGGTTGGAATAGGATTGAATAACCTCAGCTACAGGAAGATCGCTGGGGAATGGTTGCTTAATGTCACCACACACCATCAGAGGCTGGGGACATGTGAAATTTGATTGGTAAGATTAAATGTAACACCCATGTAAAGGTGCATTTAGAACACAAGGCAAAGATCTCCACATACCTTTATCAATGATTATCTGCACATTTCAGATCTTCCCCTCCTCCTAGGCCTCTGGATAACCTGCATTGTATTGAATTATTACACACTTTAAAGATGAGGGAAACCAAGGCACAAAGCAGTTAACTAAATTCCCCTTAGGGCACAAAATAACTTAATAACAGAGCTGTGACCGACTCCGGGGCTGGGGGGCCGGCCCCGCCTCCGTGGGGTGGCCCCCCTTTGGGTCCTAATGGGTCCCACACCCACAGCCAGGTGTGACTCTGGTCTGATGCACTGTGTTGGACACATCCGAAGCTCAGGCCGAAGCGCCCGATGCTCTCTGGGTCAGAGAGGGAGAGGGGGGCCCAGGCCTGCCCTCATTCACGGGCCCCAGCCCAGGGCCCTAAGGACATGGATCCTCCGCTATCCGGCCTGCCTGATGAGGTGGATAGCCAAAACGCACCAGCCCACAAACCTCTCTGGGTTGTGCACTGGGCTGCTTCCTCTCCCTCTTCCCCCCTTGCCAGGCTGCCATACGGGACAGAGACCACGGGGCCCTCGTCTCCCCTCTTGCCGCCCCCCCCCCCCGACCTGGAGTCCTTGAGGCTCACCTCCCTCCGGGTTGTCAGGATGCCTCCAGGGCAGGTGCTGGTCAGGGGCTCCGGCTCCTTAAAGCCGCATCAATTTCACCGCTCTCCCCCCACACCATGGTAGCGCTGTTTTCAAATGCCCCACCGCTTCCGCCCCTCCCTGGGGTGGGGCTAGCCCATTCTGATGTCCTGGGGGAGGGGGAGGGCCGGCCCCTCTGCAACGTCCACTCCATTGCTCGCTGTGGCCCCTGAGCTTGTCAGCTGTGCTGCCACGCGGGAGCACTCAGCACACCACCGGTGCCCTGCGCCAGGGGCCCCGAACAGTGCTTGCCCCTCGGGGGCTTCAGTGCGGGATGGAGGTGTCCTGTCACAAGAGCCATGGACAGTTCCTTGTCAGTTCCTTGTAGCTGGCTTTGGATAGCACTTGTGGTCACATGCCTTACTGTATGGTATCACTTGCTGAGCCTTGCACTCATCAGCCTTCCATAGCCCTCACTGTTAACAGCTAGCTTTAGTTCCTCACTTGGAATGAACTGCACCCTCAGATTTTGTAGCTGAAGATTCCCTACATTCATTTCTATTTCTAAAGATAGTCCATTATACTGACTCAGGTGGGTGCTATCATTAGAAATTACCAAGCAAACTTGGCTGCATTTCATACTTGAAAACTCAGATTATGTTCTTGTTCTGATAGTATCTCCTGGTGCTTTAACAAAGCCAACAGAGGCATTCATCACTCACTAAGAGGCCAACTGAAGTTTATACCTGGCTTAAATGGGAACACAATAAGACCTGTTTTGGGGGCAGAGTCAAAGTCTTCATAGGATTTGGCATCTAATACCACATTTTTTCCACCATCTGCTAACCTTAATTGATTTGCACACAGGACAACAGATTGCCTGGGATGTGCTGAGATGCAGTATTGTCATCTGCTGCCAGTTTTCTGGCCATTGCACTAGAAATGTCTCTTCTTGTTTGCACATCTTTCATCATTAAAGACCCAAGCTACAAAGAGAGAAACCCGCCAAGTTCAAGCTGTGAGATCTTTTGCCAGTTTAGTGCCCAGCAATTTTATTAATTATGGCTTTCTTGGCTAGGGGAAAAAAGACTTTACAAATGATGCAAAACAGAACAGGGGAAGGGAATAATTCAACAGCATTTTTGTTTTAGTTCAATGCCATATAATGCTCTGATTCTGTCGTAGCATCTTAGACTAAATTGACCTTGCTAACACTGATCCTACACTTGATAAGCAACTTCCTTCTTTTGATATACTAGTGTGTGTGTATTCACGCATGCACGCACGCACACACACACACACTAGTATATCAATATAAAATCTCCGTTCTTCTGTGATTTCCACTCCATGTGTCTGATAAAGAGGTTTTACTTACGAAAGCTTGTGCCCAAATAAATCTGTTAGGGTATGTCTACACTACCCCGCTAGTTCGAACTAGCGGGGTAATGTATGCATACCAAACGTGCAAATGAAGCCCGGGATTTGAATTTCCCGGGCTTTATTTGCATAAGCGGGGAGCCGCCATTTTTAAATCCCCGCTGGTTCGAACCCCGTGTAGCGCGGCTACACGGGGCTCGAACTAGGTAGTTCGGACTAGGTTCCTATTCCGAACTACCGGTACACCTCATGAAATAAATATGAAAACATGCTCACCAGATCTTAAATAAGATTTAACTTTTGCCTCAGTTTTGGGGAAATCATAATGGGAAAGCATTAAAGAGATCTGGATATGCAATAGGACTCATATATAGTGCTTATATGTCTTTCCATATCTCAAAAGCTTTTGATGAAGGCTAAGCACATATCCATTTTACAGATGAAAAAGCAGAGGCCGAAGGAATCATGCTGAAGACTTACACAACTCAACAATGGATATCAATCCCAGGCCTACGGCCCATATGTCTACCTCTCTCTGTAGTGGGCCAGATTCCTCCAAGTTTAAAGGTGAATTCCTGGCCACATTGACTTCAATGGGACTTTTGCTATTGCCTTCAGTGGAGCTAAGTTTCATCCTAATTGCTTATTCAGACCTTATTTAAACAATCTAAATCTCTTGGGCTGGTCTTTCTCAATGGTCTCTGAATGCCTCTGTTACACAGAAAATTAGTGTATTAAATAAATTATACATATATTACATATATTTGCCTTAATTTTGTAACATTTTTTTATTCCAGGAAATATAAAACAAAACAAAAAAGGTGGCAGGGAAATAAAGAAAAGCTTCCATTGCTTTAGCCTGCGGAATGGAGTATTACAGCAACTATGAATGCTAGCAAAACGAACTCATCATCAGTGCTAGGCGCAAAAAAGTTTCTATTTACAATAGCTCTGAAGAGCAGAGCACACTGTATTGCTTGGCCCAGGCTCTGCTCACTTATCCTCCAAGGATTATGATTGACAGTAACAAAAGAGTCAGAGATCTGGAAAAAAACTACCTATCCATTTGTCTATTTAATACAGTAATAAGTTTGCATTAGGCAGCCATTCAAAAGCCACTTCTATTAAAATTGAATGGGTCACAGTAGGGCACTGAGAAATAGATTTCTTCAATAACATTTAGAGGCAGGCTGCAAATGTGCATTGACTATTTCCAGTCACTTTATAAACAAATGGGATTTTTAACCTCATGTATTATTTAGGAGCAAAAATACATGTGGAAAAACACTTTTAAAATAAGTGTAAGCATCATGAGCTGTGGGTTTTCTTTCACTAAATAACCATACATGCTATAAGACTGTAAGACATTTTGCATTCTGAGCTAGGTAGGATGACAGTGCCAAGTGAGCTATGAAAAACTGAACTTAGCTGTTTAATCAAGAAGGAGGAATCTAGTGATTATAATGACTAGAAGTAAATGTTATATTGCATCTCTGTATCATGAGAGGTGAATGAGTTTTCCAGTGTCATTCATGGTCTAAGTTTACCACCCTGAGGTACTCTGAGTTGTACCTTCTCTCACTTGGGGACAAAACTGGATCAGGACCCTTGTTTGGCAAGCTGTTCTAGTAAGATTTTTTTCTCCATCATAGGTCATTTGTTGTGATTTTCTGAACCAGAAAATGGGTCTTGACCCAGAATCTAAAGCAACGGGGCTGCAGAAAGCTAAAATCTAGAAGTACTTACTGGGAATCTCCTGTTCACTCTGTCACCAAGCTCTGACATATGAAGGGATTCAAATTTGAGGTTCCCATTTTCCTTCAGCACTGCTAATGACGATCATAGCTTGAAAAGAATGATTCAAATCCCCTGGGTCTGTGCCACTGAGCTGGATCTCCTGACATGGCCAGTCTTTCTAAGAGCAATCCAGCAATTCTGCTTCTGGAATCAGGAAAGGGAAATCCTTGTGATAAACACCCAGGAGCGGCCCTAGATGAGCTGCCGGCAACTGCCGCCCTAGGCGAAACATGCGATTGGCGCCCCCCACCTCCAAACCCCTCAACGCTGTTTAACTTTGGCGCCCTAGGCGACCGCCTAGTTCCCTCTATGGACGGGCTGCCACTGTAAACACCTAAGGAATGTAATAGAGACGGCAGTCAAAAGGGATTGATACAAATGGCTCTAAGCAGTTTATAAGCTATGAGCTCTTTGGAATATGAACTGTAACTTTGTATGTATTTATACTGTGGGAGCCTCCATTTGTGTGTGTGTATGAGTTTTTAATAGGGTCCTGATCTTAATACAGTCATATTGGCAATACAGGCAGTCCCCGACTTACACGGATCCGACTTATGTCGGATCCGCACTTGCGAACGGGGCTTTCTCGCCCCGGAGGTCGAGGTGGCGGATTGCTACCTGCGAGCTCCGGGGCGAGAAAGCCCAGTTCGTAAGCTGCTCCGGTGCCCCTGGTCTGCTGGAGACCGTCTCCAGCAGACCAGGGGCACCGGGCGGGTTCCCGCGCTTCTGAGGCTTTGCCAGAGCAAAGCCTCAGAAGCGCGGGGAACCGCCGCTGCTGCCGCTTCAGTCCGGGTGCCTGTGGTCTGCTTGGGGACCATCCCCAGCAGACCACAGGCACCGGGACTGAAGCTGCAGCCATGGCAGGGTCCTGCGCCTCTGAGACTTTGCCAGAGCAAAGCCTCAGAGGCGCGGCACCCCGCTGCCGCTGCGGCTCTGCTCCCCGTGTCCCTGGTCTGCTGGGGGGGGGCGCAGCTAGTGTGCCCCCCCCCAGCAGACCAGGCTTTTTTTTTGGACCCTGGGGCAGAGCAGCTGGGGCTCTGCCGATTGGTCCTGCAGCGCCGCTCTGGGCACTACTGGACCAACCCGGCAGCACCCCAGCTGCTCTGCCCCAGGTCCTGATTCAGCCGCTGCTGGTCAGTTTCAGCAGCGGCTGAATCAGGACGCCTGGGGCAGAGCAGCTGGGGTGCTGCTGGGTTGGTCCAGTAGCACCGAGGAGCGGCACTACTGGAGCAACCCAGCAGCACCCCAGCTGCTCTGCCCAAGGCGTCCCCAAGTCAGCTTCTGCTGAAACTGACCAGCGCTGACTACAGGAAGCCCGAGGCAGAGCTGCTCTGCCCCGGGCTTCCTGGAATCAGCTGCTGATCAGTTTCAGCAGCAGCTGACTTGGGGACACCTGGGGTTCTTAAGTTGATTCTGTATGTAAGTCAGAACTGGCGGTCAGTTTCAGCAGCGGCTGAATCTGGACGCCAGTTCCGACTTACATACAGATTCAACTTAAGAACAAACCTACAGTCCCTATCTTGTACGTAACCCGGGGACTGCCTGTAACACATAATTTTAATAGACTGGTGCACTTTCTATAGAATTTTTAACTCAAGAAATTGACTTCTAAGTCAAGAATATAAATTTCTATTATATACACAGGTTGGTTAAAAAAAAACCAAAAAAAAACCCTATAGAAAGGACGTCATTCTCTGATAAATACCATAGAAGCTTTCCAGAAGAGAAGATTAATAGAAACTGAGAATAATAGAAAAATAGGTATCCAGACACTTGCAAATTTAATAAAAATGGTTTAATTTTAGTTGGAAGGTTTGGGTGAGTTCTCATGACTTTACTCCATACTGGTTTGCTTAGCCAGAGTGAAATCTTCAGTTCCTCATCTAATTTAGACATTTCTCTTATTTTCCCCACAGAAAAGATGTGAATTTCTTGTATGAATAATACATAAGTAGACCCAAATGAGCTGTAAAAGGTTATAGTCCTATTTAATTACTCTTAGCACTGTACATATCCTCTAAGTATACATTTTCCACTCCCTCTGAAAACTTAGGCTCAGTCTTGAATTTGCCAGGTATTTCTGCTGATATCTAATGTATTAAATCAGCAACTCTCAATTTTGCCAGATTCCTGTACCCCTTTCCTGAGTTTGATTTGTCTTGTGTACCCCCAAGTTTCACCTCACCTAAAAACTACTTGCTTACAAAATCAGGAATGAAAATACAAAAATGTTCCAGTGCACTATTACTGAAAAATTGCTCGCTTTATCATTTTTACCACATAAGCATGAAATAAATTCACCGGAATCTAAATATTGTACTTACATTTCAGCATATAGTATATACAGCAGTATAAACAAGTCATTATCTGTATGAAAGTTTTGTTAGTACTGACTCCACTAATGTATTTTTTATGTAGCCTATTGCGAAACTAGGCAAACATCTAGATGTGTTGATGTACCCTAGAAGACCTCTGCATACTCCTTGGGGTATGTGTATCCCTGGTTGAAAACCAATGTATTAAACAGTTAAAGGCCTGTTCTAAGATGTGTCTGTATACCTCTAAAGAGTGACTTATTTCAAGGCACACACACTCAAGGGTATATGGGAAATAGAAATGTTGTGACATCTGAACCTTTAATATATTGGAAAGAGTAGGCATAATATTAATATTGGACAAGCAAATCAACATAAAACCAAAACTCTCCATATTTCTAACAACCTCTGTTTTAGAAGAAAAGTAGCACCATAGTTTCCTGATTTTCAAAGGCACAAATGGAAGCTGGGCACATAACTGACTTTTGAAAAACTACTCCTGCTGTCCTGTTGAGGATGAGTCAAAGCTGAAGCCACTGGTGGCTGTGGAAAATGTCTACAGCTGCTAAAGTGGGACTTTGTATCAGCCCACAGTTGCAAACATTTCTTTGGAAAATAAAGTCAGTTTTCAAAGAGTGTGTCTAGACTGCAGGGGGGGTTTTCGAAAAAAGTGGTCGTTTTTCTAAAAAACTTCACCTGCATCTAGACTGCAGCCATATTCTTTTGAAAGTAAATTGAAAGAACACAGCATTTTTTTCGAACGCGGTAAACCTCATTTTACGAGGAATAACGCCTTTTTTCAAGAGTACTCTTGAAAAAAGGCATTATTGAATGCAAACTGTGCTTTTTTGAAAGAGAGGCGTCTAGACTCTCTTTCAAAAAAGTGGCTTGCTTTTTTGAAAAATCTGCTTGTAGTCTAGACGCTCTCTTTCAAAAGAGTTTTTTTGAAAGATTCTTTCGAAAAGCATCTTTCGAAAGAGGTTTGCAGTCTAGACGTAGCCTAACAGAAAACTTTTGTCTCACGTGGTGGCTGCTTGGCACATATGGGAAAGAACATACATACTCCTGCTTCAAAACCACAGTATCTTATAACATGAGCTACAAGGGACTCTGCACTTGCTCTTAATGGCATAGACTCTCATGACATTCAGTAGAGCAATTCTGCTTCCATTCAGCAGAGGGCAACACTGTACATGCACAGTGGTGGCTTTTGGCACTATCACAGAATCACAGAACACTAGAACTGGAAGGGTATGTCTACACTACCACCCTAGTTCGAACTAGGGTGGTAATGTAGGCAACCGGAGTTGCAAATGAAGCCTGGGATTTGAATTTCCCGGGCTTCATTTGCATAAAGCCAGGCGCCGCCATTTTTAAATGTCCGCTAGTGCAGACTCCGTGCCGCGCGGCTACACACGGCACGGATTAGGTAGTTCGGACTAGGCTTCCTAGTCCAAACTACCGTTATTCCTCGTGAAACTACCTAGTCCGTGCCGCGTGTAGCCGCGCGGCACGGAGTCCGCTCTAGCGGACATTTAAAAATGGTGGCGCCCTGCTTTATGCAAATGAAGCCCAGGAAATTCAAATCCCAGGCTTCATTTGCAACTCCAGTTGCCTATATTACCACCCTAGTTCGAACTAGGGTGGTAGTGTAGACATACCCAAAGGGATCCCCACAGGCTATCAAGTCCAGTCCCCTGCCCTCACGGCAGGACCACACACTGTCTAGATCATCCCAGATAGATGTCTGTCTAACCTACTCTTAAAAATCTCCAGTGATGGAGATTTCACAACCTCCCTAAGCAATTCCAGTGTTTAACCACCCTGACAGGTAGGAAGCTTTACCTAATGTCCAACCCGAACCTCCCTTACTGCAATTTAAGCCCATTGCTTCTTGTCCTATCCTCAGAGGACAAGAAGTACAATCTATTATATATGGCAAAAGGATCATTTCATACACCAGTGAAATGAAGCTACTAGTGTGTTGAAAATAGCAATGGCAGGCCCTCAAAAAGGCATAGAATCAGTTTTGTTTTAAATAAAAAGTAAATATTTGCTAACAGTTACTAACCTATGGTGGATGAGATGTCACATTTTCCATTTATAACCAGAACAGAAAATAACTGTGGTCCTTTGCAATACCACAATGTGGTACCTTTTGGCAAAAGTTCACTTTTTAATAAGCACTAGACCAGTGCCGGAGCAGGAGCTGCCTTTGGCCACAACAGTCCCCTCGTCGTATCCTCCATGGATGGGCAGAGGATGGAGGAGTTGGGAGCTAAGGAAGCAGCGCAGGCCAAGGGTTATGCTGGCTGCTGCTTTCTGCCACTCCCCTTGGGGGGGGGGGGGGGGGGGGGCGGGGAAGGGCGTGAAACTTTAACAGATTTGAAAAGGGGTCCATATGCTCAAAAAGGTTGGGAACCACTGCACTAAACAATTTCTCATTGTTTGCACTGGACCTCCTTTTAGGGTATGTCTACACTGCACGACTATTTCAGGATACTGGAGGGTATCCTGAAATAGCTACCCTGTGTCTACACAAGCCGCCCATTATTTCTAAATAATGGGCATGCTATGTTGCCATCCCAGTAAACCTCGTTGCATGCGGGATAAGGGATGGCTCAAAACAGCACATTATTTCAAAATTTGGTGCTGTGTACATGCACCAAATTTCAAAATAAGCTATTTTAAAATAAATTCGTACTGCAAATTGAGCGTCTTATTTCAAGTTTTGGGTGTTGTGTAGACACACTCTCAAAGCTTTGTCTCTTTAGATACTGTGACTCAGTCTCACATCATAAACACATTACATAGAAATACATGTACATGGATACGCACATACTTACACATTCATGGCAGCATGTGTGCTTAGTACATACATGCATAGATAGAAATATCAGAGGGGTAGCTGTGTTAGTCTGAATCTGCAAAAGCTGCGAGGAGTCCTGTGGCACCTTATAGACTAACAGAAGTGTTGGAGCATAAGCTTTTGTGGGCAAAGACCCACTTCGTCAGATGCATTAGATAGAAATACACACACATGTGAAGAAAGCACCTCTTTTCCACTTTCCAAACCAGGCTAATATTTATTTCCTTTTCATTCAGCATCACATGCCTGGCATGAGCAGACCTAGTGAAATCAGTCTGATGTCTGTTCATTCATCTGGTATCAGGTTTCTCCTTTACACTTAGGGGAATGAGCCTGCATGTTAAATCCCATGCTTCAGAGATTTGCTGCCTCCACAGCTGAAAACCACACTCCAGCCAAAAGAGCTGGGATTTAAAAATCACAGCACAGAAAAAGTGTCAGGCTGTATGCGGCTGACTGAGTCACAGTACTACCTCTGCACAAGTCCACCTGGAGAATGCGGCTATCTCTTTAAGGCAGTTGCACAGTCCATTGTTCTATTACAAGGGGTTTAAGCAGAAAGCTGCGGGGAGAGCAACAATGCAAGGCAGATTATTTGACCTTAGATGCCTGTTTTTCAACAGAAATTTCAACCTCCTTTTTTTGGAAGCTGAATGAAAAGGATTGGACAGGATTCTGTGATAATTATTTCGTTTTCTTTGGCAGGGCTATCGGACCCCATGATCCCTCAGCAAGGATTCTATCTTGCTGTGATGATTAGATGCTGATCACAAGATGCCAGGCATCTGTCTATCACACAACAAACTGCAATTGTTCTTCCTTCCCTGAAAATTCACTGGAGTCAGCTCCTACTTGGCCTCACACAGGTGCTTGCTGGGGGCAGGGAAAGTAGCAGGCTACCTCCGGTCCCCCTTCAAAGGCTCACATGAAGGCTGGGAAGGAATGGAGCTTATGGTAGCTCCGCTGAGATCCTTGGAGCTACATCGGTTTACACTAGATAAGGATCTGGCCCTTTACCATTACTCTCGGGGTATGTCTACACTAGCTCGTTAATTCGAGCTAGGTAGACAAATCAGGCAACCGGAGTTGCAAATGAAGCCTGGGATTTAAATATCCCAGGCTTTATTTACATGTTCCCATCCGGCCACCTTTTTTTAAATCCCCATTAGTTCGAACGAACTGCCCGCGGCTACACGCGGCAGTTTAAAGTTAATCCGAACTAAATTCTTAGTTCAGATTAACTGTTACACCTCATTCCACGAGGAGTATCAGTTAATCTGAATTAAGAATTTAGTTCAGATTAACTTTAAACTGCCGCGTGTAGCCGTGGGCAGTTCGTTCGAACTAAGAGGTATTTAAAAATGGTGATCAGACGGGAACATTCAAATAAAGCCCGGGATATTTAAATCCCAGGCTTCATTTGCAAATCCGGTTGCTTGATTTGCCTACCTATCTTGAATTAATGAGCTAGTGTAAACATACCCAGGGTGTGGCTATACAGCAAAGTTATTTTGGAATAATGCATATTCATCTGCTACTCATGGGCAGAAGCACAGAGGCACTTGCAGTCCATCACTTGTCTGCTTCTGTTTCTCTAATGCTTGCAATAAACATCCCTGATGATATCTGAGCATCCTCATATTAATTTCATTTGGTGACCCCTAGTTCTTGTGTTCTGAAAAGGAGTAAATAAAACCCCCATCTAGGAAAATCAGTATATTTAAGGCTAGTCAACGTTATTTTTTTAATTTTGACAAAAATATTTCAAGAAAATTATTAAACATTTTTCCACAAACTTTTTATTTTTGACTAGTTTATAAACCAGATTGAAGCCAATCACACATTTGAAATGTCAATGATAACTTGCTCCAAAAATTCAAAATATTTTAATGAATAATGCTCACCATTTTCCTATCATCTCTGCAGTTGATCTAATTTAACGGAAAGGACTAAGTTGACCTTACTAGAATTATAAGGAAAGGAGACAAAGGCTAGGTTTACACTGCACCAAAGGTTGAAATAAGGTACGCAATTTGAGCTTCGCAAATGGCTTATCTTATTTCGATGTTATTTCTAAATAACTTATTTCAAAATTTGGTGCTGTTTATACCGCATTTATTTCAAAATAAATCGCTATTCCGAAAAGTCCTTTACTCCTCGTGGAACGAGGTTTACAGGAACGTCGCAATAGCGAGACCAATATATTTAGAAGTAATGGGTGGGCTGAAAAGATGCGGAATAGCTATTTTGGGATTCTGCAGGGATCCCGAAATACTGCTGCAGTGTAGACATAGCCCAGGTGTGTCAAGCCCTGATGCTTAGACTGCTAACCCATGGACTCTTACTCACTAGGATTCATTTACGTGGACACCTTGCAAATAAATTTTGAAACATAAATTTAACTTTCTTCCAAGGTATAGAGAATGAAATATAGCCTGGGGCCTTACTTCCAGTGCCTTGAGCTTCTGATCACTGTAGGTCTAGGCAACAAGGAGAGACATCAACTGATGATGTGACCCTGAGCAAGTCACCTAACTTCTCTGGACATCAGTTTGCTCAGTTGTAAAAAGTGGTTAGTGTTCCTTGCTCACCTTTGTGGGGCATTTGAGATCTCTGGATTAGTAATGCTGTGGACAAGCTCAACATTATTCTTCACACCACCAACAAGCAGACGTTGCAGTGACATCCATAACTTTGGTAGAAATGTAGCCATGTTAGTCTGGTGCAGCTGAAACAAAAAACAGGACTGTGTAGCACTTTAAAGACTAACAAGATGGTTTAATAGGTGATGAGCTTTCGTGGGCCAGACCCACTTCTTCAGATCAAATAGTGGAAGAAAATTGTCACAACCATATATACCAAAGGATACAAATAAAAAAAATGAACACATATGAAAAGGACAAATCAAATTTCAGAACAGAAGGGGGATGGAGGGGGGAAGGGGGGGAAGGTAAATGTCTGTGAGCTAATGATATTAGAGGTGATAATTGGGGAAGCTATCTTTGTAATGGGTAAGATAATTAGCGTCTTTATTCAAATTTGAATGTAAAGTGTCGAATTTAAGCATGAATGACAATTCAGAGGATTCTCTTTGAAGTGAAGTCTTAAAAGGTCTTTGAAGCAGGATGCAGGTAATCAAGTCGTTGAGACAATGTCCTTTCTGGTTGAAATAGCAAGAAACTGTTTTTTCTTTGTGATCCTGTCTGATATCTGTTTTGTGGGCATTGATCCTTTGGCGAAGTGTCTGAGATGTTTGTCCAATGTACATAGCAGACGGACACTTTCGGCACATGATAGCATAAATTATATTTCTGGATGCGCAGGAATATGTGTTCTTGATCTTATAAGTCACTTGGTTGGGTCCAATAATGGTATCAGCAGAGTGAATATGTGGACAAAGCTGGCAACAGGGTTTGTTGCAAGGGAAGATGCCAGGGTTGGTATTAGTGTGGTATGTCCTGTGGTTGTTGGTAAGAATCATCTTGAGGTTAGGTGGTTGTCTATAGGAGACTATGGGTCTTTAGTTTATTGATAATAAATAGCCTATACTGGAACAGGATACTAAACTCCGAGAGGCTCTGAGAGACAGACCCATAGTCTTCTATAGATAACCACCTAACCTCAAGATGATTCTTACCAACAACCACAGGACAATTTTCTTCCACTATTTGATCTGAGGAAGTGTGTTTGGCCCACGAAAGCTCATCAACTATTAAACCATCTTGTTAGTCTTTAAAGTGCTACAATTCCTGTTTTTTGTTTCACCCATAACTTTCATTTCCTTGGGAATTACACAAAGCCCCATCTCCGGAATTCTTCACAAGGATAAACACCCTTTTAGGCCTTGTCCACCCTGAACTCCTAAAACCTTTCACCACTGTAATCCAGATGGTGTAACTCCTACAATGTTCTGAGATGGTGTAAATACCACCAGCTGGAGTGCATTAAGGCTGACTGAAAAAAATCCCATTGGAATTGTTTTTCAGTAAAAAATTGCATCTTTGACGTAACAGATTTCTTTGCAATCAATGTCTGTTTCCTGTGGAAGATTTAATTTCTCACTGGACACCTGAGCTCTGAAAACAGAAATATTTTGATACTCCCATTCTTATTTATGGCCTGGGCACTCCACAACTAAACTTCACCTTCCTTAATGTACTGCCGCTATCTGACTGCCAGAATGCATGGTTGCCCCTCACTAAGGCTGTGTCTAGACTACATCCCTCTTTTGACAAAGGGGCATAAATTAGACACTTCAAAAGTGCACATGAAGCGGGGATTTGAATTTTTTGAGGAGTACAGGATCTTTCAAAAAAGCCTGCCATTTTCGAAAAATGGCATTTAGACCGCTGTTTTACTTTCAAAATGGTGCTTTTTCAAAAAAGCTCCATGACATGATTATGCAAATGAAGTGTGGGAAAATCAAATCCCCACTTCATTTGCACTTTCGAAGTGTCTAATTTACATTCCTCTGTTGGAAGAGGGATGTAGTCTAGACACAGCCTAAGAGGGGAGACTGTGGTGCATCATGTGAGACCAGGTAGCCTGACTCAGAGAGGAGAATAGGAGCATGAGGCATTTGAATTATAATTCCCCTAAGCAAATAGTTTGGGTTCTCAGCTGAAATATTTCATCTTTAATGTTTTGGCAGAAAATTTTAATTAAAATTATTTTTGATTTGGTTAACATTTTCTGAAGAATCCCCACCCCCCCATTTTCAGACAGCACTAGTCCAAGTAGTGGCTCATTATTGTTCCCATGATAGAGGCAGAGATACAATGTAATAACTTAAGAACAAAGAGATGTAATAATTTTATGACTGCTGGATGTGACCTGGTCAGTGCGGTGAAGTTATTTTATATTGTGTTATAAGACTTCCTTGTATAACCCTTGTATGACCTTATTATTCTAGCTTCACAGGTGGCCCTGGGAAAAGATTACAGGGATGCAGCACAATGGATCCAAGTAAGCAATAGACACTTGGGGAGCAATTTTGAAAGCATCCACTCAGTGTGCAGCGGCAGTCAAAAAAAGCAAATAGAATGTTAGGTGTCATTAAAAAAGGGATAGAGAATAAGAGAGAGAGTAGCTTATTGCCTCTATATAAAACCATGATATGCCCACATCTTGAATACTGCGTACAGATGTGGTCACCACATTTCAAAAAAGATATATTGGCATTGGGAAAGGTTCAGAAAAGGGCAACAAAAATGATTAGAGTTTGGAACAGGTCCTATATGAAGAGAGATTAAAAAGACTTGGACTTTTCATCTTAGAAAAGAGGAGACTAAGGGGGGATATGATAGAGGTCTATAAAATCATGACTGGTATGGAAAAAGTGAATAAGTAAAAGCTATTTACACATTCCCACAATATAAGAACTAGGGAGTCACCAAATGAAATTAATAGGCAGCAAGTTTAAAACAAACAAAAGGAAGTTTTTCTTCACTCAGCGCACTGTCAATCTGTGGAACTCCTTGCCAGAGGATGTGGCGAAGGCTTGGACTTTAAAAAAGCTAGATAGCCATTGATAGACCATGAATCTATTATCCAGGATGCGCAGGAATGGTGTCCCAAGCCTCTGTTTGTTTGGAAATGAGTGACAGGGAAGGGATCACATGAGGATTACCTGTTGTGTTCCCTCCCTCTGGAACATCTGGTATTGGCCACTGTCAGCAGACAGGATACTGAGCTGGATGGACCATTGGTCTGACCCAGTATGGCCATTCTTATGTTCTTAATTAAAAGACAAGGAAGAAACAATTAGCTTGGAGGATCCTATACCTTGTCTCCAAGGAAGATGCAAACTGTTTTCCCAGGTGGGGAATATGGCAGTCAAAAAGATTGAACATTGCAGAAATGTAGGACTGGAAGAGATCACAACAGGTGATATAATCCACCCACTGCGTTGAAGCAAGATTATGTATCATTTAAATTAGGGGTGGTCAAATTCCAGCCTGCAGGCTGGATCCAGTCCACCCGGGCCAGTCCCTAGCAGGCCTTCACCTCTATATTTACCTGTGCTCCACAAGTACAGATAATCGCAGCTATTGTTGGCCGCAGATTGCTGTTTGCAGCCAATAGGAGTGGTGGGAAGCAGTGTTCTGGTTCGCTCCATTGGCTGCAAACAGCGATCTGCTGTCATCGAGAACTGTGATTGACTGATTCCTGATGAGTGCAGGTAAATATAGTGGGGGCGGCCTGTCAGGGGCTAACTCTGGTGGGCCGCCATTATTGTATTGCCCACCCCTGATTAGACCATTCCTGATAGGTCTTTTTATGACTCACTCTTAAAAGCCTCTAATGATGGACTTTCCACAATTAGTGCCCTGTAAATTCATGGATATCAACTTTATATCTGCAGGTATCTGCATCTGTGGCTTATTTTTGCAGATAGAGATGTGGATGCAGATACAAATTTTGTATCCTCTCTCCATAATCTCTCTTGGTACTTTGTTCCAATACTTAACTATTCTTATGTTTGGGCAGATTTTCCTAATATCTAATTTAAATCTCGCTGCAATTTTATCTCATTAGTATGTTTCCTGTCTCAGTAGTTAGGGAGAACAATTTATCACACTCTCCTTTATAACAACCTTTTATGTACTCAAAGACTTCTCTCAGTTGTCTCCTCTCCAGACTGAACAAACCCATTTTTTTTCCTTGCAGGTTGTGTTTTCTAGATCTTTAATCATTTTGGTTACTCTCCTTTGGACTTTCTCCAATTTGTCCACAGTTTTCCCAAAATGTAGTGCCCAGAACTTGATACAGTTCAGTAGCTGAGGCCTACTCAGTGCTGAGGAAAATGGAAGAATTAATTTTTGCCTCTTGCTTTTAAAGAAGACTCTTATTTGAAGCAAGGGGAGAAATGGTTTGTGAATCAAGGGAACACACTGCCAGCCAGACCCTCAAGATATCTGGTGGTCTACTGGAAACCTAGACCTACCAGGAGCTCCCTATGGAAGATAGTTAGACACATGGTAAGCTAGATGTAGTTCTGTTTTTCTTTCAGCTCTGTTTTCTCTGAAATGCTTTTGGTGTAAATACTTTGTTTTAAGGAGGCCTTCTGCTCACTGGTTATCACTGTCATTGTTCTCAAAGGAGAGAACTTACAGGTACTTGACATAGGTCAGACCTGCTGAGCTAAATAACAGTGAGTCCACAGGCGACTGTACCCCAAGGCCTGATCCCAAAGTGGGAGCACTGTCAGGGTCCACTTTACTGATGCTTGAAGGCTTGAGACTGAGGTGGGGGCACTTGAGGAGGCCCGAAAGGCTCACAGGTGCAGTCACCCCGTTAACTGTGAGTTACCACTGGGGGAGCTGCACCAATAACAGGGTTTAGTCACAGCCATGCTGAGCACTGCAGTTCATGTATGCATCAAGTGGAATTGGTGCAGGAGTAGGGCAATGGAGTGGGGTATTAAATAACATAAGGGGAAGATTAAAATACAATAAACAGGTTTCTTGACTCTTCAGCACACAAATCACTTGCCCAAAGGATAAGTACATGTGAACAGATCCTGTTTTAATAAAATATGAGCTGGCTGGGGAATCTCTGTTTCATAACAGAGATACGTTGACTATTGTGTTTAAAAGAAAACCTTAACCCCAAAGACCTCTTTGAAACATTACTTTATGAACTACATTGATAAATATAGTTCAGCTAACAACCGGCTGGTGTTACCATCTCTGCGAGTTATGACAACCTTTCCAAATAAGCCCACAAAACCTATACTTAGAAGCAAACCCTCCTAATTTCATGTGAAGACCAGAAATAGGAGCCACAACAAAAGAGTGAAGATGGCTGTTTGCCACCTCAGGTTTCTCTGCTCGGGCCCCCCCCCTCCTCCCCCCCCGTTGGTTGCATCACGCTTTCTTCTGAAAACCTCATAATCATGATTTCCAGGAACGGGTCTCTGCTTCTTCGTGCATTGCTGTAGCTGTGTCCTCATATGTCTGACCTTTTCAGCAACATGTCGACACATTCAAAAATAAACCTCAAGATATAAAGATAAC
Organism: Pelodiscus sinensis; assembly: GCF_052426305.1. NCBI lineage: Eukaryota > Metazoa > Chordata > Testudines > Trionychidae > Pelodiscus > Pelodiscus sinensis. The sequence goes on along the minus strand of NC_143054.1, from coordinate 156,581,686 downwards.
CTACTGGACAGTAAGGAGACAAAAATAAATACGTTTGGCAGAAGATAACAGGCTCTTTATAAGAGCTGAAGAGTGCTGCAGTGTTTGGGTTTTCTGTCTACATCCAGCAGCAAATATTTACTGCCATTCTGATTTTATTGTAGTTTTTGGGTGCTGTCTGGCACTCATCAGTGTACAACCTGGGTGCTTCACAAACATTAATTGACTGAGTCTTACATCACCCTTGTGAGGCAGGGGAATGGTGCTCAATTCAGAGATATCAAGTCTCTGTCCTGCACCACATTGACAGTCCACCTCTGAGCTCAGAGTAGCATTTAGGTCTTTTGAATAGAACAGAGCACAACTTTATTGAACAAAACTTTTTTGGGGGCAAAAAATGCAAATTCAGGTCGACTGAAACATGTCACAGATTTGTGGCATATTTGCTAATTGTTTTGTGCAAAAAACCAGAAGCCCCACAAAATCCCGCATAGTCAAAATATTTCTTGTCACCATGACCTAAATGAAACATTTTGACTTTTGGTTGAAAACAACTTTTCATGCTGATGTTGCGTAATGCCACTCCGTAATCCAATATTTATGCCACGAGTGAGTGGTATAAATATCATATTCTCTAGAAGAATTGCTTGACCTTTCCTGCTTATACCATAAGCATGCCCTGGAGGCTGTTTTTTCAGTTGGCGAGCCCGAGCTGCCAGCTGTCAATGTGTTTTGTCAGTTTCAAACCTCTCGCCAGAGCTTTGAAGTTATCAAGAAGGTATTTGGCCAGGCACTGAACATCTTGTGGCATCGTGTTTTATGGCACATCCCTTCATCTGAACAGCCTGAATATGACTTCCTAAATAAGTAGTGTGCCCATTTTGCAGCCTCAGGATGAGCATATGTTATAATTGTTTGCATCTAATTCAGAGAACTGTTTTCTGTCCAGAAAACAATGAGTTTGAACTGTGTTTTCATCCGTTGGGTTCATCTGTGAGATTTCAGTCCTGGCGATGTAATCCCATTGTTGACACCCAGCGAAGGGGAAGCTTGCTGCTCTTGGAAAAGTTGGCAAAGCACCTGCCCAGTGGGATTTATTTTAGCAACGGGTCAGCTGCAAAATGATAATGACTGCACTGAGATCCAGCTAGAGTAACAGGTAAAGGGGATCATTAATCCAAAGTGGAATTAGTGTCAGTGAAAGATGCTGTTATCTGAACATTCACAGCACAGACACAGTCCAGGGGCAAAATTCCCTGCCCTGCCCTGCCAATGGCTCAAGCCTGAGTCGCAGAAACCATGCTTAGAACAAAAGTAGCTCAGTTTTGATTCCCACTGAGCCTCTGCCCTGCCTGCTGAGACTACAAGGATGCCTGCTGGATCTCTCTGATTATGGGGAAGCTAACAACAGGGCTTTATTAGCATGTGTTTGGCTAGGTACAATAATTGAGCAAAACCTCCTTGGTTAACATTAAACAAGTGCATATGTTAATGAGGTAGGATGAAATATTACTTGTATTAAAGCAGTAGTAGTTTTTCTTTTTACTGTTGCAGTGGCATCTAGAAGCCACCCCCAGCCTGCCTGGTGCTATACAGACCTGTGGTAGGAGACAGTCCCTACCTCAGAGAGTTCACAATCTAAATAAGAAAGACAGGCAAAGGTGGGGAGCAGCTGCATTGTACAGAGGAGGAATGGAGACTGAGAAGTTAAATAAGTCTGTGGCAGGGCTAGCAACAAAATCTAGACCCCTTAAGAGTCCCAGTTGTGTGTTGAGCAGAAGACCATCCTTACTGAACCTAATGATAAAAATAAGTAAATCTGACAGTTACATGTAGGTCCTTTTTAGATGAACTTACCAGGACTTGGACTATGCTGGCTCTGTGTGTTAAGTCCCAGCTTGACAAAGTCCTGGTTGGGATGATTTAGTCAGGGTTGGTCCTGCTTTGGGCAGGGGATTGGACTCAATGACTCTTCCAGTCCTAGGAGTCTATTATTCAATGATTCTACAAAGCAAAGCAAAACTGCCCTGTTTGCCAGACAACATCATCATGCTCTCATGGAACAATTTTCCGGTGCCTGGTCCCTGCAAAGAGACTCCTTTCCTTCTATGAATGTCCCTATGTAGAAATCAGTTCAAGTTGTAATATCTGTGCTTCTGGGAAGGGGTAGAGAGGAGAGGGAATCATAGGGCTGCACTGACCATTTTGCATGGTGGGCCAGTTCAAGGTCTCAGCTGCTCCCTTTTAGGCGCATTGAAAAGAGCTTAAGCTTGTGTGTCTCCAGTTCAATTGTCCATGTGTTGACCAAGATGGTGGTTGTCACATGTACTATACTTGTAGTAACTGAAGATGTGTCTAGACTACAGGGTTTTATCAACAAAGTTGGCTTTTGTTGACAAAACTATACCTGCGTCTACGCTACCGCTGTGTTCTCTTGACAATAAGTTGACAGAACACGGCAGTTTTGTCGACAGCGGTAAACCTCATTTTATGAGGAATAAAGCCTTTTTTCAAAAGCATTCTTTCGAAAAAAGGCGCTATTGGATGCAAACTGTGCTTTTTCAAAAGAGAGCATCTAGACTCTCTTTTGAAAAAGTGGCTTGCTTTGTTGACAGTACTGATCGTAGTCTAGATGCTCTTTTTCAACAGAGTCTTTGTCAATAGTATCTTTTCATATGTGTTCTTTTTTTTTATTGTATCCTTTGATATATATGGTCATGCCAATTTTCTTCCACTATTTGATCTGAGGAAGTGGGTCTGGCCATGAAAGCTCATCACCTAATAAACCATCTTGTTAGTCTTTAAAGTGCTACACAGTCCTGTCTTTTGTTTCTGTTGATAGAGGGATGCAGTCTAGACGTAGTCTGAGCTAAGTTCTTTCTCTTCCTGGTCACCATCCATAAAGGCTAGATATGTAAGGATCAGACTGTGGAAGAAATATCTAATTGATGAAGCTAGCTCATGATGAGGGCCACCTGCATTGCACAGACCCTGGCTGGAGCAAAGTTGGTTTCTACGTACAGTACAGATCGCTGGCTAGGAAGAAATGGATGATGGCCTTATAGAGAAGTGATTCAGCTCAGCAGTCAGGTTTAACAGTTGGATAGTGATAGTAAACCAGGGTTATCTAGAAGAAATAACATTAATGCTGCTCAGCCATTTGTACATTGTTGGGTAAGTGACCACAATTAAAAAAAACCTTGCTTTGCATTTTCTCCCCATATATTAAATAATATGCTGAACTGGGAATTGTATTGGAACATTGTGTCTGCAGTGTAATAAATTGGGGTCACTTCATGTAGATGGCTCATGTTTAAGTTCAGGGAAAAGTTTCATGAACACATGTAGTCGTCTCTATAGGAATAAAATGATGATTCATCTAAAAGCCATTTTTGGGGGGATGAAAGTAGCTGCCGGATGAGACAAATTCATGAAACTGCAGTTCTGTTGCTGTCTCTCTGCCCCAGAGAGAAAATAAAATAAAATAAAAGCTTTACTTTGCTTCTGACAGTTGATGTATATTCTTGGGGGAGATTCAGATCCCTCTGGGGCTCTGATGTTTTTCCATACAAAAGGGCAGCCACATGTCTTCTGCCTGAGGTGGTGGAGATTGATTTATGTTACAGTAGCATCTAGCAATGCGTAGTAGTGATCAAGGTTACTTCTCCATGCAGCACCAAACACAGAGTACAACTAGGCTGTAAGTTCTCTGTGATAAGAACTGTCAGAGGATGCAAAAGGTGGATGGAAGCAATAAATGGGGTAGTGAGAGCTGAAGTAAGACATTTATCTTTATTTTATATTAAGAGCAAAGCATGCGCTCCAGGAAAGAGTGAGAGAGAGCACATCATGTGTCGTGTCTACTGCGGTGATGGGGAAGCCAGACTGGCTGATCTTATTCATCTTTCCTTTTAGTAAAAAGCAAGGGAATGAGCTAGGAAAACAAGAGGCTGCCACATTAAAGTGATAACAGGCAAGCCCTTTCTTTGCTCAAGATGACTGAGTCTGTGGAATTCATTGCCATGAAATCACAGAGGCAAAGAGCTTAGGGTATGTCTACACTACCCTCCTAGTTCGAACTAGCGGGGTAATGTAGGCATACCGCACTTGCAAATGAAGCCCGGGATTTGAATTTCCCGGGCTTCATTTGCATAAGCGGGGAGCCGCCATTTTTAATACCCCGCTGGTTCGAACCCCGTGCAGTGCGGCTACACGGGGCATGAACTAGGTAGTTCGAACTAGGCTTCCTAGTTCGAACTACCGTTACTCCTCGTGAAATGAAGGCCATGGCCATGGCCCTCTCTCTTATTTGCACTGTGCAATCATTTCCACCTTCAATGTTTTAACTTGGGGCTGTATTTACAACACAGCCCAACTGAAAGAAAGCAGCTGATGGCTTAAGAACGCTCGAAAGCACCCCCTAAATTCAAATTTGAGCATTCTTGGCCTGAGTGTTGGTAGACAACAGGTGACTCATCTTGTGGTTGACAGGGAAGCTATATCCTCTGCTGCCTCCTCTGATGCGATAGACAGTTGATACAATTTTAGCTTGCCCTTTTCCTCAACTAATTGCTGAGAAGTTCCATGCTTAACCTTTACAACAAAGCCAACCCAAACTGGAATACACACTTGATCTGGGTTACTCTTTAATCTTTGGTTTAGAGTAACATGTAAAGTGAAGCAAATGGGCAAGCTCTGACTCCCTGCTGAAAGATTTAATATGCAAACACATCCTCTTTCAAGGGAATACTGATGGGCTACTGGGGATGGGTGGGTAGTTGTATGCAGTAGTGGGCAACTTCTAAACAGGACTTTTTGAGTCCCAGGGTAGTAAGAACTAGAAATATTTTTAAAAAACTTAGATTTTTGTAACCCAGATGCTCCTATCTCCTTTACTAGCAGTCATGAAAACAGGAGCCAAACAGGACAAGATCTTATTTGTAATTTATAGCAGAAGTTTCCCTCTAATTACTTATTGGAATTTTAAAGGAGAAACTCACATAGGAGATATCCACACTGAGGAGTTATTTTGAAATAACAAAGCGAGTGTCCACACTACCAACCTTGTTATTTCGAAATAATAACTCCTGCTTGTGAAAAGGAATAAGCTTATTTCAAAATAATTATTTTGGAGGTATTTTTTGAAATAACATGATAGTGTAGATGTAGCTTTAGTAAGTGGGGCAGTATAAAGTCAAGGGACCAAGTTGTCCTACTTAGCTTAGGCTGTGTCTAGACTGCAGTGTTTTTTCGAAAAAAGTAGCCTTTTTTCGAAAAAACTTCACCTGCGTCTAGACTACAGCCGCGTTCTTTTGAAAGTAAATTGAAAGAATGTGGCTTTTCTTTTGATGGTGGTACTCCTCATTTAACGAGGAATAACGCCTTTTTTCGAAAGTGGTCTTTCGAAAAAAGGCGCTATGTAATGCAAACTGTGCTTTTTCGAAAGAGAGCATCCAGACTGCCTGCTTGCTCTTTTTCGAAAGAGGCTTTTTCGAAAGTATCTTTAGAAAAAGCCTCTTTCAAAAGAGGCTTGCAGTCTAGACGTAGCCTTATTCACCTACATAGGAGACTGAAAATCACATGAATTTTGGATTAACAGGGATTCTCTACTATTATTATAAATCAGTATAAATTGGAAGGAACTCTGTTGACCTCAGCCAGCATAAAACAAGTGTGAGTGAGAAGAATTAGGCCCACAAACAGTCTACTTGATCACTTCCTCAGGAAAGGGGGGGATTTGCACCCTTGACTAAAGGAAGAGAATTGATTTCTCCAAAGCCAGAGATTTCCAATGACCCTGAGCTTCTGTGCTCCTTCTTAGCTTTCATGACAACATGGCTTCTGCAAAGTGAAGCAAGAGTGAGGGAATGAAGCAAATTTGAGAGAGGCTTCCAAATCCAAAGACAGGGTTGGCTCAGACCTATCTCCAATCACCCCTCCTTCCCCCATTGTTGTCAGTAGAGCAGGGAGAAGCATTCAGTTAAGATTGTATCATGCTTTCCATTATAAACTCCTGTCTCCGGTTGCTCTTGGCTGACATTTGGTATGCTTGCTTTTTGCTTCAGTCTGATTTAGTTTTTTATTTGACAGGGAGTGGAAGAAGGGAAGCTTCACCAAAGAAATGGTGCGTGCATCTGAGTACAAAGTTAAGGGAAAAACAAGTCACATTGCCATTGTTAGGGAAACATTCTGAAACTGTAAGAAAAAGAATTCTAGTCCCTGTAAGTTTAGGAATTTGAAACTTGATACCGGATAGCCTTCAGGTCAGTGGAGTCAGATGTTGTTATTGTGAAAATACACCCAGATCTGGCTGAATTGTAAGCTTCTAAAAAAGCATAATTTATGTTTGTGTTAGAGCTTGTTGGGGATTTGCTGCTAAAATACCTGAATGATGCAGCTGCAGTGATTATACTTTCTACCTCACAAAGCTCCTAGGGTATGTCTACACTAGCTCATTAATTTGAGGTAGGTAGGCAAATGAGGTGACTGGAGTTGCAAATGAAGCCCGGGATTTAAATATCCCGGGCTTTATTTGCATATTTCCGTCTGTTCGCCATTTTGAAATTTCACTAGCCCAAACTTCACGGCTACACGCGGCAGTGAAACATTAATTCGAACTCCTTAGTTAATTCAAAGTCCTTAGTTTGAATTAACTGTTACTCCTCATTCCACAAGGACCTTGTTCAGGTTTGGGGGGGTTGCCCGCAATGTCCATGATCTCCATACTAGATGGAGGATCGCGGCCGTTTATGGCAGGATAGCTGCCAGCCTGGCCACCAAAGGCCACATGCGAACCTAGGAGCAGGTTTGCATGAAAATCATGTTGGTCCGGCGAGACCCCCCCCAACCCTGAGCCCTGAGTTTTGTTAAATAAAGAGAGTCTGTGTTCATGAAAATACATGTATTTTATTCAACATCAGGAAGGGGGGCTAGGGAGGGGTAAGTGGAAGGACGTGAGGGAGGAATGAGTCACAAGCCCCCAGTGGGGTACACTAGGGAGGCTCTTAGTGCTCCTCAGGGTGGAAGCTCTTCCGCAGGGCCTCCGGGATACTGACAGCCCCCCAATGGACCTCCTAGATGGTAGCCTGCAGAAAGTGCAGCCAGGCTCACAGTAATGCGTCCAAGAGAAGCCCCAGAGTGCCCAGGGGCAGCTCTGGCTCCGTGTTGCAGAGTGCTATAGTGTCCCGAGTGAGGGCAACGGGAGCACACAGAAACTAAATGCTTTGCTGTCCCTCATCCATGTAGGCAAGCAAGCAGGGAAAGCTGAGAACCGGCTGTCTAGGGGGGATCCCTTTAAGCACAGGCCTCACAAAGTAACTCCTGACCTGATGTCCTGCCGGACCTGGTTCTGGCCGGCCTTCAATGCGATTCAGCGTCCACTCAGTATGGACGCGCTAATTCAAAATGGCAAAACGCTATTTTGAAATGCATTTTTTGTTAGATGCGTTATGTCGAAATAACGTATTTCAATTTAACTATTTTGAAATAAGATATTTTGAAATAACGCTGTAGTGTAGACATACCCTAAGTGTCTATAGTGGGTTAGACCAACCATCCATCTAGCCTCAGGCTATGTCTATACTACAATTATCTGTCGGAAAAAGGTATGCCAATTGTGCTCCTTTTCTAGAAGAGGCTTTTCCAAAGAGGCTTTTACACTGGGCCAAATTTCTAAAAAGCCTCCTCTTTCGGAAGAGCCCTTCTTCCTCATGGGAAGAGGAAGATAGGGCTTCTGAAAGAGCGCGTCTGCTCTTCCACAAAAAAAAGCATAAGAGCAGATGTCTTCCCTGGATGTGGAAGTTTTTCCGGGATACCTATCCCGGAAAAACCCCATAGTGTAGACATAGCGTCAGATTCTGTCATCTGGAACTGGCCACTGTCAGATGCTTCAGAGGAAACAGAGCATGGTAATTACTGATTGGTCCATCCCATATCATGCAGTTCCAGCTTGTCAGAGGCTGAGGGACACCCAGAGCATGCAGTTGCATCCCTGACTATTTTGACGCTCAGCCACTGATGGACCTAAATATTTTTTAAACCTAGTTTTACTTATGGTCTTCACAGTATTCTTGGCAACAAGTTCCAAACATTGACTGCATGAAGAAGAACTTCCTTATGTTTTAAATCTGCTGATCACTTCATTGGGTGACACCTAGTTTTTGTGTTGTTAAAGGGAAAATATCACATTTGCTTTCTCTATTCTTGATTACATTTATCATGTTTCCCCTAACGCACACCTTTTCTAAGCCCAGGCTTTGTAATCTCTCCTCATATGGAAGCTGTTCCATATATCTAATTGATTTTGTTGCCCTTTTCTGTACTTTTTCCAATTCTAACATTTTATTTATTTATTTTTTAGATGGAGTAACCAGAACTGCATGCAGTATTCTAGGTGGGATGTTCCATGGATTTATAAAACGACAAGAGAAAATATCTATCCCTTTCCTAATGTTAGCTCTGTTTGACCATCACTGCATGTTGAACATACATCTTCAGAGAGCCATGCATGAGGACACAACATCTTTCTTGGGATTCAAATAAGTTTGCTACCCCTCTTCACTTTTTGTATAGTTTTAGCCATTTTGGTCTCAGGATACATGCAACACTGCAAATATATTTTTTTCTCTAATTAATGAATGTGAATCCCTTTGAACTTGCTTGTAGAGAGCTCTGTTTGTCTTCCATGTCTCTCTCCAGGAAACAGCTTTGGACACTTGTTTATGGAAAAACCCTGAAATTTCCGAGCTCTTTTCTTTTCTCTAGTGATATCAACATGTCTTCTGAGAACTCAGTTGTTACAAGTTTGGTTGGTGTTGAGACAAACGAATACCAGTGTGCCTTTATAGGAAGCTTGGTGGGGATGTTTAAAGGGAACCCCTTGACTGAAAAAGCTGTCCTTTTCTACACTGAAAATAGTTTTTCATTTGAATAGACCTTTGTGCTGATGTGACCGTGGTCTTCTCCAGAGCTCCTTTGACCTATGTGTAACATCGACAAGGGTATCATTGTTCTTATCACTTACAAGCAAAACAAAACTACTAAGGACCTTATCAAAGACACCCTATTCTTCTGCTTTAAAATATGGCCCAGTGTTTTGGACTGACTCCTAGCAACTTGTATGCCTGACCTTGATGACACAGCAGTGCCTCTGCATCTGTATCATCATCTGGGACTATACTGGTCCATAGTGCACTTGCTCTAGATTTTTCTGAAGGCATCAGGTGTGAAATTCTTCATCTCCCTGCTTTGTACATCAGTCCACCGCACTGTTTGTGCCCACTCGTGTGCTGTCAGCTGCAAACTCTAAAAGACAGTATTTCTTACAGTGTAAAAGCAAGGGGCATTGCATGAGTTTGGGAAAGGAGGCAATTTTAAAACACTGTGATAATGGAAATAGTGGGAAGGATTCAAAATTAAAGTATCTTATTGGTAATAAAGAAAACTGATTCATGAGACAGTTCACTGTTAGGTCAGACCATTTGTCGCTGCAAGTTTGTTCCTGAAGAGTGGAGGAAGCTAACCTGTCAGCAAGTATTTCTGATTATAATCCTGAAGTTAGCGGGGAGTGACAAACAGAACGAGCTGTTCTGTACTATGCCCCTCGCTTGTACTTCTGGTGGTACAGTTTATATCATAACAAGATGTGAAATATTCTGTAACTAGACTTTTTTTCCTGGGATGGAAATATCAACTGCACAGCTAGACTCTTCCAGTGTACTGGAGTAACCTGCAGAACGGTGAACGATGGGGACCCCGGCATCAAGGTTTCATGTCTGGATTGGTGCTTATTCCTCTTAGGCTACTATAGAAGTTGCACCATTCCAGGAGTAACGAGAGTAGGCACTTTTCCTCTGAGTCACAATTTCCTCCCTTGCTTCTCTTGACTACTAGACTAGGCAACAGTCAATTACTACTCTCTGTGCCAGCTCAGCTGTATTGGCCATCCAGAAGAGAGGCAGGGAAGGAAGGAAGACGACAGCTTTTCCCATTCTTTGCCCACTGATAGGCAGGAAGGGTCGCCTATGTCGGAGTGCAAAAAGCATTCTTACTCGATGGCATTTAGGCATATAGTTCCAGCTAAAATCAATGGGGGATAGGAGCCTACACATCTCGGCTGTGTCTACACTGGCACCTTTTTCCGGAAATGCTTAAAACGGAACAGTTTTCCGTTATAAGTATTACTGGAAAAAGAGCGTCTACATTGGCAGGATGCTTTTCCGGAAAAAAGCCCCAATCGTAATTTTCGCGATCAGGGCTTTTTTCTGGAAAAGACTACTGTGCTGTCTACACTGGCCCTTTTCCGGAACAGTTTTCCGGAAAAAGGACTTTTGCCTAAGCGGGAGCAGCATAGTTTTTCCGGAAAAGCAGCTGATTTCTTACAGTAAATAGTCACTGCTTTTCCGGAAATTCAATGGGCCAGTGTAGACAGCTCACAGCTTATTCCGGAAAAGCGGCTGCTTTTCCGGAATAAGTGGCCCAGTGTAGACACAGCCGTGCTGAGGATCTGAGCCTTAGGCTACGTCTACACTGGACCCTTTTCTGAAAGGGGCATGCTAATTTTCCAGGTCGTAATAGGGAAATCCGCTGGGGATTTAAATATCCCCCGCGGCATTTAAATAAAAATGTCCACCGCTTTTTTCCGGCTTTTAGAAAAGCCGGAAAAGAGCATCTACACTGGCCCCAATCCTCCGGAAAAAAGCCCTTTTCCGGAGGATCTCTTATTCCTACTTCAAAGTAGGAAGCGAAACCCTTCTAACCCATACCTTTAGTCTGGAGAACTCAATCCTTTTATAAGCTGAGGAGCTCTACCCTTTGAAATCCTTAACCCTATGAGCCCAACATGGTCAAGGCCTGCCTTGTGAGCCTAGGGCTCATCTACACTGGCCCCTTTTCTGAAAGGGGCATGTTAATTTCACAGGTCGTAATAGGGAAATCCGCGGGGGATTTAAATATCCCCGCGGCATTTAAATAAAAATGTCCGCCGCTTTTTTCTGGCTTTTAGAAAAGCTGGAAAAGAACGTCTACACTGGCCCCGATCCTCCGGAAAAAAGCCCTTTTCAAAGTAGGAATAAGAGATCCTCCGGAAAAGGGCTTTTTTCCGGAGGATCAGGGCCAGTGTAGACATTCTTTTCCGGCTTTTCTAAAAGCCAGAAAAAAGCGGCGGACATTTTTATTTAAATGCCGCAGGGGATATTTAAATCCCCCGCGGATTTCCCTATTACGACCTGGAAAATTAGCATGCCCCTTTTGGAAAAGGGGCCAGTGTAGACGTAGCCTTAGTGTTTATTTTCTACAGCTTTTTTTTTCTTCCAGACCTCTAAGTAATTCACAAAACCTTCACAGAAACTGACTGAATTTCACAGCTGCTCAGGGCCTGTGTTTCTCCAGTCTTGTTTTTCACTAGCACCAAAGCAGCCCCTGACTCTTTTTCTATTGTATTTTCTGTTTGGGAAGAATGAGGAAGTGATGGAAGTATTACAGGAATTTCTTCTCACCAAATCTTCTGGAAATGTAGGTAGTCTTTTCCCCTAGGTTTAGACACATCCTCCATAACAGGGCAGCTTCCCTTCATGGAGAGACAGAGCCCAGTCTGCTGACTGTCTAATGAAGATTCCTCCTGGGAGGGAGGGAAGGCTCCAGTTGTTGATTGGTAAACAAGTACTTGGACCTTATAAAGGTTACTCAAGCTTAGTGAGTGGGACGTGCAAAGGGAGCTAAGAGGGGAGATTAGCTTCCAGAAGTCTGAGCTAGAGAGCTGACGGGGCATCTAGGCAGTGAACTCTCTGGGGACCCTCCCAAAACAGGAAACACGCAAGAGGAACCCCTGGAGAAGGGAGCCTCCTAGACAGGGACCTGCAGCCAGCAGGCATCCAAGAGGATCTAGGCGCAAGGGCTCCCCTAGACGGTGGCCAGAAGCCCAGTCGGGTCAGGACTGCCTGCTGTCCCTGCAGAAGAGTAGCAAAGGACAGACCTCCCTGGACCCCAGACTCTGGAAAAGGATGTTACTTCAGTAGAAGGCAAGAGGCCTCACACAAGGAGCAGACTGAAGAAAACCCTGGAGGAATGGCCTGGGGAGATCTGACCACTGCATTCAGAGGGGGCATGTGGGCTAAGAATGAGCTAGTCAGACTTCTGGGAAACTGTGGGAGGAATGTTTACATTCTGCATTGGCTTTCTGTTTATAAATGACTCTTTAAGAATTTTTTTTTGAGTTAGCTGTTTGGACTTGGTACCCTGGGCAGAGTGGGGAACCAACAAAAAGCTCATCTACAGCACTCATCTGCCCTCTCGGTCAGAGTGGAATGGTGACAGTCTATCTAATAAGTGTCTTCTCCATTTAAGTTCAGTGACCTTTGAATGCCTAGCTCGTTCCTTTGAAAACCAGCAGCCATTGTAGCAACACTATCTATAGCTCTGATAAAGCCATTTTCAAACAATGTCTTTGTCTCACCTCCCTGGCACAACCTTCTAACATTTGTCATCTTTAAATGAAAGCTTTCAGGGACTCCCTCATCTTATCTCCTCAGCCTGGCCTACTGCCTTGAAACTACTTTGCCCATCTCTCGATTATAGACTGCAGACAATAAACACCATGCCTGTTGAAATTATGGAGCTCATGGTTGTTTGATTCTAAAATAAATCTGAGCTGAGCTTTCCCCAGTGACCATAACGTTTTTCATACCAGCTTATGAATTGGCTATCATTGCCTTTTGCAGTGAAATCTGTGATTCAGTGACCCTGTGGTAATGGATGGCTTGAAAATGCAGGCCTTGATTCTCCTCTAGCTAACACGTGTACAAATGGGAGTAGTTCCAGTTCGGTGTGGTTACACTGGTGTGCAAATTGTCTAAGTGGGAAGAAGATGACCGTATAGTTCATTGGGAAAAATCACTTGGGGTATGTCTACACTAGCCCCCTAGTTAGAACTAGGGAGGCTAATGAGGGTGACCGAAATTGCAAATGAAGCACGGGATTTAAATATCCCTCACTTCATTAGCATGTTCGTGGGCGGTCGCCATTTTGGAAACTGACTAGCCCGGAATAACTGCCTGCGTCTACATGTGGCAGTCAAATGGGAGTTCGAAGTAAACCCCTTAACTCGAATTAGCTGTTAAACCTCATTCCCCGAGGAGTAACAGCTAATTCGAGTTAGGGGTTTACTTCGAACTCCCGTTTGACTGCTGCGTGTAGACGCGGGCAGTTATTCCGGGCTAGTCAGTTTCCAAAATGACGACCACCTGGGAACATGCTAATGGAGCACGGGATATTTAAATCCCGTGCTTCATTTGCAATTTCGGACGCCCTCATTAGCCTTCCTAGTTTGATCATCTCAAGCCACATCTGTGTACTAAGAGAGTGTCAGACTTTTAGATTTATTTTTCACCTCCCTTTTCTAAAATCCTTTCTTTTATTGATTGAAATGTTGAAACTGTTCTTGTTAATGCTCCAAGTAGGCTAATACTCCAACTGACTTCATTGGAATTATGTCAGGAATGAATTTGCTTCATTGTTTCCAATTACTTATTTGATGACTCATACATTTTCTATGGTTCATTCCTTACTCTCTGCGGTAAAACCACATCTTACTGTCAGTCCCCATCATAATATTACTCTGTTACTTGGTTTACTTCTTTTATTAAAATGATTTTGCTGTTGCTCTTCTATTTTGTGGAGCCATTACAGTGCTATTTGATGTTACCTGGTGCAGCAGAGAAAAATGCCTGCAAAGCATCTTACAGAGAACATAGTGGTACAAATAATGTCTATACACTGTTATACTTATGTATCAGGAATTCATTTATGAGCCCTTCACACCATTTCTCTGCATGTCCTTCACAATAATTTCCTCCTAACCACCATAATGGTGCTGACCGGTGGTTCTAGTTTTAGAGGATGGTGAGCATTTTGATTATTAATCCTGGTTTCCAGTCTGGAATAGGGAGGCCACATCCATATTCTTCAACGGTGCCTGTTCTGCTGGGTATAAACCCAAAATTTGCCAGCTTCCCTATGCCTGTTGTTCAGCCTGTGATAGTGATTACAAAATCTTTCCTGCCTTGCTTCTATGTCTGCTGCTGCTAGCGGCTCTTCTCCCCCTTCAAAGGTAATTCATTTTAAATACGGGTTGAACCTCCATAATCCAGACCTCCCTGGTCTGGCATCGTCTGTGATGCTGTGGGAGCACTCATGGGAACAAACCAGTAGTCTTGACTCTTGCAAGCCTCATTCACACTGAGGAATACCTCTTGAAGCCACTTGAAATGCACTGTGAGCAAAAGGTGGCAGAACCAAACCTCTGGAAACGTAGGGTACGTCTACACTAGCCCCCTAGATCGAATTAGAGAAGCTAATGAGGGCAACCAAAATTGCAAATCAAGCCTGGGATTTAAATATCCCGCGCTTGATTTGCATGTTCCCGGACGGTTGCCATTTTTAGAAATTGACTAGCCTGAAGTAACTGCTCGCATCTACACGTGGCAGTGAAATGGGATACCAATTTAAAGCCCCTAAATCGAATTAGCTGGTAAACCTCATTGCAGGAGGAATTTACTTTGGGCAGTTACTTTGGGCTAGTCAATTTCTAAAATGGCGACCAACTGGGAACAAGCAAATCAAGCATGGGATATTTAAATCCCGGGCTTGATTTGCAATTTCAGTTGCCCTCATTAGCCTCCCTAGATCAATCTAGGGGGCTAGTGTAGGCGTACCCTTAAAGTCCAATGTGCAGGGAGGCTGTCATTTGGATGCATCACTTAATTGGAGAGAGTTACAGCAGCTTGTGGGGGGAGCTGGCGTAACAGATGAAAGGAAAAGACAGCTTGGTGGCTGAGGTAGAGGTAGATGTGATATAGATGGGGGGGATCTTGTAAGATCAAAGGGATAAAATGCAACAGAATTGCTGCAACCCTTTTGCACAGCTGCACCCCAAAAGTGATGTCTCAGCTCAAAAGGATAATGTAGGGTTAGAGGGTTTATTTATTGAAGAATTAGGTTCTAATTCTCTTTAAATTACTACCCAATTAAAATCCATTTGACATCCACTTTGTATTGGGGAACATTAGCAGAAAGAGGAAGGAAAATTAAGGTTCTCTACTTAATGGGTAAAGGGAGCTAATAACTGATGACATAAAGAAAGCTGAGGTGTCCAATGTGGATAGGCAAATGAAGGAAATGTAATCTAGATTAAATTAATATAAGGTTGATCAAAATTGGTTAGGTAGTTGAGTAGTTCTCAGGGGCTCACTGTCAAACTGGGAAGTGGTCTTAGCAGTGTCGTGTAGGGATCCATACAGTATCTGGTACTAGTCACTTTTCGTTAATGGCTCTTATAAACAAGGGGAGAATGTGCTTATAACATTTCCTAGAGGACACTCACTTGGGAGGCATTGCCAGCACTTAGGAAGACAGGAGTAGAATTCAAAATGGCCTTGGAAAATTCATCTGAATTCTGTGAGTACAAGTACAATGTATTTTACTTGGGAAAGAACAATCAAATCCACAGCTACAAAATGGAGAATAAGTGGCTAGGTGGGGATCTGGGGGTTATTACTGAACACAGATTTGAATATAAATCAACAATGTGCTGCAGTTGTGACACAGGCTAACGTCACTCTGGGATGTGTTAACAGGAGTGTTGTATGTCAGTCATGGGAAGTAGTTGTCCTGCTCTACCTGGCACTAGTGAGGCATCCCCTGGAGTACTGTGCTCTATTCCAGGTGCTGCACTTTAGGGGAGATCTGGACAAATTAGAGCCCAGAAGAGAGCAACAAAAATGATAAAAGCTTAAAAAACCCTCAACAATGAGGAAAAATTAAAAAACACACCAAAAACCAAAACAAAACAGGCCTGTTTAGTTTTGAGAATTGATGGGGACAAGGGTGGGATTTGATAAGTCTAAGTATGTTAAGGGCTATTATCCATGTCCACTGAAGGTACTACAAGAAATAATGGCTTTAATTTGCAGCAAGAGAGATTCAGGTTAGATTGTAGGAAAAGCTTCATATGGGTAGTTAAGCTCTAGAACAGGCATCCAAAGTGTGGAATCTGCATCACTGGATGCTTTTCATGATAGATTAGACTAACACCTGTTAGGGATGATCTAGGCTTACTTGATCCTGCCTTAGCACAAGGTACTGGACTTTATGGCTTCTTGGGGTTCCTGGCAGCCCTATGACTTCAGTAGGTATTAAACATTTAAGAGTCCAGCTTCTTGTTTACAACACTCCAAGTAAATGGTAACGTGGCACATCCCTACCACTGCTGCTTCGTCATCCAAGGAAAGAACTGACAATGGTCTCTTGTGCCGTGTGAATCTTTGCAAACACCATGCAGTAGAGAAATCGGGCACGCTTTGATAAGCCAGAAAAAGCAGAAAGAATGGTGGAATTCCTACTGACAAAGGGGGGGATGATGTTGCTGTTCCTCTTCCTCTCGCATGCAGAGGGTGGAATGATCATGCACATGGTTGATGTTGACAAACTGAGCAACGTGATTCCTGATTGCTGGTTACGGACACCATATGGGAAGGCATCTTCTCACCAATTGTAGTAGCAACCCAGAAGTAGAGTGAAAATTATGTAAATCCTGACAGAAGCCGTTCAACAACATCCTTCCGGTGGTACGATAGGGATTAATTAAATGCAACTGCTCGAGGGCCATGAAGTGGAAAATGAGGTGTAAAATGC
Source organism: Pelodiscus sinensis (assembly GCF_052426305.1). Lineage (NCBI taxonomy): Eukaryota > Metazoa > Chordata > Testudines > Trionychidae > Pelodiscus > Pelodiscus sinensis. Next base: position 156,565,021 of record NC_143054.1, on the reverse strand, counting down.
AGTTGGAAAGTAGCTGTCAAAGTCACTGGAGCAAACGAGGCTTGGGTAAGTAGGTAAAGAGTGATAAAACTAACCAACCAACCAGCCATGTCACTTACAGTTATGGAATCATTAATGTTCTCTTCTATTTGACAGTACACTACCCGATTTTTTAAAAGCTTTTGTAAGTTTAAGTTTAGTTACTTGATCCTGGTCTCTGTTTTAAGTCACGTGAGCAACTAACTAGAAGCTTTCATCAGTTGGTCAGATACCTGAGTGAAATAGTAATTTGGATGAATTATTAGAAGCTTGTCATAGGATCACATGACCAATGTGCTAGAATAACTGAACTATGCATATCTGTGTGCACTATTCAGGATCTGTAGGAATAATTATCCTTGTACCCTGCAGAAAACAATCTGTCTTTATTTCTTGGCTTAATAAAAATGTTTTCATTACCACTGGGCTAGTGTAAAAAAATTGCCTCACTGTTACATTCTCCATATACAATAAGCAGCTATATTGCTTCCAAGAGAATGGCCTTTATTGTCACTGCAAGACAAGAACCAAAATCAGGGTCTCCAGCAGAGAGCAAAGTCCTTGTCTCTCTTCCACGGCAGTGCGGGATTCTCTTGCCATGATTTAAGGTAATTATAAATGTAAAGGAGACATGAAGCATTTTCTAATCTTTTCCATTATGAAGACAGCCTTGGTAATGGAGATGGAAGCAAACTTCTCATATGCGGGGGAAGAAACATGTAGTTGAACTGCACTGCGGTGAGCAGGCTGAGAGGACTAGAGGTTCTAAGCACAAACAGTTCTGATGAGTCAGCTGGGTTTGCCCATCTCCCTAACCCTCCCCAAATCTTAAGCACTCCTACACAGAACAGTATGGTCATGGTGGAAAGAATCATTTAGAAAGGAGGCAAAAAACATTCACAGACTGCTTCAAAACGATAATGCTTGCTCTCTAGCAGCATCTGTACACAAAATGGCAGCCCTCTCTACAGCAGAGGGGAAGAGCCTACCCATGGAAAGGTCTAGTATGCAGACGAAGTCGCAATAAATGCTAACTGCATAATACATACTATTGCTTTGTTAGTGTCACTTGACTTACAGACTGTAGCAAGCTCTCTCATTTCCCTTGGCAAGCAAGGCCCCCGGGGTTTTTTTTGGTTTGGTTTTAAATTTTCCAGTAATTAGTACTGAAGTCACTGATCTTAACTGGTTAACTCATCAAATATTTCACCTCCAAAGATCTGGCTAGCCCCACTTGCATTGAATGTAGGCTTCCAGTAGTTCACAATTGTAGCCATGGATGGGATGGGATGGGATGGAAGCAACACATATATTTTGATTGAGCAGGAGGGGAGAAGTGAGCACAAAATGTCCACAGTTCGGCACCACAAAGGACACTCTTTGCTTGGGGATATTGATGTTGAATGTATTGATTTTAAAGCAATTAACATACTGTTTTCAGATCTGTTTCCCCTTTTTTTTCCAATATATGTTCAGGCAATGATGCCCATAAATCAGGGGCTATATTTGTTTTGTGTGGAGAGTGGGGAAGCATTTCATTTAACCCCTTTCTGTTTATGATGTAGGCAGGGCTGCTCAGTTAGTTAATATCCAGTGGAGCAGCTCTGCTTTTTGCAGCTTTTAAAGGCAACAATATAATGACCTCAAGTGTGACATTCCCCCTTGACCAGGGAGCATGCCTGGGGCTCCTATGCAGCACATGCGGATGAATTTCATTCTTAGAACTCAGATGTGTCTTAAAAAGTCTTAGGCTTAATGCATAAGGTGAATCTCACCCTGTGAGGATAAATGAGGCCTCATTGTTTTGCTTCTAGTCGATTTTCTGATATAACTACACTGTAAAACTCTGCTTAGTGTAGGTTAGTGTGCTACATTTCTCCAGATGGCGGACCTGATCTAAAGCCTATTGAAATCAATGGGATTTTGTTTGATTGGGCCCACAAATTGCAGCTATATCCTTGTGGTCAGAATTACCTTCATTTTCTGTTTATAGGCAAGCAGAAGAAGACTAAGGTCACTATTAGCAAGTTGTGTGTGTATGCTCCCTTTATAGCAGGCTGCATGCATCCAAAAACAAAAGAGCAGCACTTCCTTCTGCAGAAATGATCAATCATTAGTGGAAGGTTCAGTACACAGAAAACAAATCATGGCAGATAAAGCAATGTATTTAGACTACATTCATGTTGCTCTTTCTCCCAGCTCTGACTACGGGGTGAAAGCAGAGATGGGAGGTCTACAACCAGCACCTTCCTCATCTACTAACTTACTGTCTACAATCTACCTCTAGTAAATAGACCTAACAATTTGTGTTTGGTTCTTGGACTCTACTCAGAACATGCTCTTCTGAGGAGGGCTCAAACTCTCATGTTTCTCCTAGCCCTTGTCACCAGTCTGCATCTCAGCAAGAGCAGACAAACTGCAGCAGACTCCTTTTATCCATGGGTACTTCTTCACCTCTGAGCCAAAGAGAAAGAAAGAGCAGTCCAGTGGGTGGGAGATGAAGGTGGGAAAGGAGGAGGAGTGCAGCAAAGGATCACACTGTCCAATATCTCTCTCCCATCTACTCTGTCCCTTGCTTACATTTGGAAAGGGTTTAATTAAATTAAGACTTGCCAGCTAAGCGTAGGATACAAAACGGGCGCTCAACTGCTGATTTATAATGACAGGTCTCTAAAGGAAAGAGAGTGATCATCTATAATAGAAAGGATGCACCCTAACTAAAGGTTACATGGGTGCTAGTGGCCAGGTTGATATTTGACAATGAGGGCTTGTCTAGACTGCATTCTTCTTTTGAAAGAAGCAGATTGAAAATTCAAGTGAAGTGCAGATTTGCAAATCTTGCGCTTCATTTGCATAATTGCATGAGAGCGCTTTTTCAAAAAAGGGTTTTTCGAACCCCCCCACAGTCTAGACAGAATTCTTTAGAAAAGAAACAACCCTTTTTCAAAAGAACCCATACTCCTGAAAAAATGAGGAGTATGGGTTCTTTTGAAAAAGGGTTTTTTCCTCCAAAAGAACCCCATCTAGACTGTGTTTTTTTTCCGAAAAACCATTTTTTGAAAAAGTGCTCTCACATGATTATGCAAACGAAGTGCGAGATTTGCAAATCCATGCTTCATTTGAATTTTCGATCTGCTTCATTTGCATTCCTCTTTCGAGAGAGGAATGCAGTCTAGATGAGCCCAGATTATCTAGCAGAGGTGGCCCACTCATGAATTACCAACACAATTGTTGATGGAGCTCTTTGTACAGCTAGGAAAGCATCCTACCCTGCTCAAACATGTGGCTTAACACACTGTTGTTGTGTTGCACCTATGTCAGAGGTATATTAATTCTCTCTTTCCAGAGAGAAGTATTTGGTTACAGAGAGACTTAGACACTAAGTACTCAGAATCAAAGCCTGCATCTTACAGATAAAGTCATTGTGTGGGCAAAAAAAATACAGCAACCTGGGTGATACGTCTTTTTAAAAAGTATATAAGGCACTGTATTTCATTTAGACTAGGACCCCCCCACCCCCAAGAATGTTTCCTCTGGGTTTTCCAAAGCTGTTACAATCTGTTTATCTCATGGATAAAGAAGTACAAATGGTTCCTGATTGAACAAGCCAGCCTCATATTATCACCTTTCCCATCTTGTTTCTAATGTGCCTGGTGCTGGGCATGGAACTGCTGTGCAAACTTTCCATTCACTTGTAATGCTGCTACTCAATGCACGTCATTCTTAATCTGCTCTATACTCTGAGTGTAACCAGCATGAATAGAGACTGTTATGTGTAGTGGCCTGGGTAAGAGGAGTGGGACTTTCTGACTGTAGATTGTGGACTAGGATGAGAACACCAAAGCCAGTTTTAATTTGGAATTCATTTTTCTGTGGTGACCCCTCCTATGCTTCAAACCCAGGTCCCTGTAAGTAGGAAGTTCTAGTAGGGCACACATCTACAGGGCCATGGTAGATGAGTAGCTTATGAGAACAGATTCACTTTCACCTGTCTGTCGACTCACACCTTAATCTTCTCTCTCTTGACTAGAACAAGGAGGAGACCTGAACCTTGTGAGGGCTAAGTACTCAATTCATTCTCCTCAGTGTAACCTACTTTCCATTCACTGAACCTCTTGTATGTCTTAGGCCAGGGGTGTCCAAACTTTTTTCAAAGAGGGCCAGATTTGATGAAGTGAACATGCGTGAGGGCCGACCATTTTGCCTGACATTCTTTGAACCATTAAAATTAAATGCAAATTAACTATTTTATGCAAAGTTTATTGCAAACGGCATACTTTTCATTTCGTCACATGGATGACAAATCTAAATTGGTGTTAAATCACTCTGCCTTTCATATCTGAAGGCCAGATGAAAAAAAAATCCAGGAAGCTGAAATATATGTCAGGAACATTGTAAAGTACATTACATATTATTGGTAATAAAGGTTGTGTCAACTTTTAAGTTCAAAAAATATGAACAGGAACATAACACCATATGTATATGTTGTGTCCAAATATATTTATAACTGATTTAGACCAACTGACATTAACTGAGATTTTACAATGTATTCATCTCAATACATATGGATTCGTTGGGGGCCATAAAAGATAGATATTGCCAAATTACCTGTGGGGCCGTATTAAACCGGAACACGGGCCGCAATTGGCCCGCGGGCCGGACTTTGGACATGCCTGCCTTAGGCCATGAAAAGTCAGTGACAGTGAACACAAGCAGAAAACTTTCTTGGGTCCTGGACTGATAGGTCCAAATCTCATCATTCCACACCATAAGAAAAGGAAGTCCAGCATCCCTCTGATGATCCTAATGGGCCGCCTAGAAGTGGGGTTCCTGGGTACAGGTTGTCAGCCCTTAAGATTTTGAATGGTTCATCAAGGGAGGAGGGGACCATAAGAGTTTCTAGAAACACTAACGTGCACACACATGAACCTTCTGCTTAAAGTGGCTGGCTGGGCAAGGGTATTGAGGAGATAGGGTAGACTTGGAATATTCAGATAAGCAGCAGAGCAGAACCGCGGCACCATCTCCACTGTTCACCCACTGCTGTGGTCTGTCTCTGCAAAATGCTGAGTGCCTTCTGTGTTGGGTGCCCTCAATCTTGGCACGATCAAAGGCAGCTGAGGGCAGCTGAAATCTGCCAAGATGAGCTCAGAGCCTTGTGATTAGGCTTTAAATGAAAATGTCTGATCCCTTGTGACAGGCCAAGGTATAATACAGACTAACAAGCAACTGTTGGCCTCGCCCTGCTGCCTGGAGTGCCTTTTACCATGGCTTGCTGTGATAGCCTCCTGCCTGGACTGCTCACAAGCAGCCCTGCCATGTAAGTCACTCCCAGCTCATGCACACACTTCCCGTCTGCATGCTGCACCCAGCCACACCTTACCAACCTTAACAATTACCACAAGGTGACCCCAACCCACTCCCAGTCCTAGAAATGCACATTCCAGCCCGCTCCTAGAGCAGGTGTGGGCAAATACTGGCCTGTGGGTTGCATCCAGTCCACCAGAGTTAGCTTCTGGCAGTCCCCCACTGTTACATTTACCTGTACAGCTGCAGATTTTGGTGATTGCAGCTTCCATTGATAGAGGTCTATAAAATCATGAGTGGTGTGGAGAGGGCTGATAAAGAAAAGTTATTTATTAGTTCCCATAATAGAAGAACTAGAGGACACCAAATGAAATTAATGGGTAGCAGGTTTAAAACTAATAAAAGGAAGTTCTTCTTCACACAGCGTGTAGTCAACCTGTGGAACTCCTTGCCAGAGGAGGCTGTGAAGGCTAGGACTATAATAGAGTTTAAAGAGAAGCTGGATAAATTCATGGAGATAAGGTCCATAAAAGGCTATTAGCCAGGGGATAAAATGGTGTCCTTGGCCTCTGTTTGTCAGGGGCTGGAGAGGGATAGCAGGAGACAAATCGCTTGATCATTGTCTTCGGTCCACCCGGTGCTGGCCACTGTCGGCAGACAGGATACTGGGCTAGATGGACCTTTGGTCTGACCCAGTACAGCCGTTCTTATGTTCTTATGTTATGTATTCCTGGTCAATGGCAGCTGCAGAAAGTGGTGTCCCAGCCCGTGCCACTTCCCAGCGCTCCCATTGGCCAGGAACAGTAATCCATGGCCAACCAGAGCTGTGATTGTCCTCCAGAGGTTGATGCCGTATCCCTGAGTTCACTGGAGATCCCGCTCCACCACCTTACCTTCAGTGCACCCCTAATGCTAGAGCCAGCTCTATCCCTAGAGCAGCCTGTGATGCTTATCTGGCTCCTCCCTGGGTGAGTATAGGCTGGGGTGGTCCTTGAGCCCACCTCCCTTGGGAAGCTGGTGTTGGCTGCCAGGCCACTGCCTGAGTGAGTGGATTGGGGCCAGGGGGTACTTGTGTAGACCACCCTGTGTTCCCCAGGTGAATGCCATATCCTCTAAGCCACTCCAGAACCCACTCTGCCTTCACTGTGCCCCCTATCCTGCCTTCCTAATGAAGGACCAGTGCAGGTAAATATAGCAGTGGTGACCTGCCAGGGGCTTACCCTGGTGAACCACAGGTGGGAATTGCCCATCCCTCTCCTAGACAGTACGAGAATATTGAGTCTGCTATTCCTTTAAGAGACTAACCTGCACCTAACTTATTCCCACACATTGAGTTACCCAGACACTTCAAGTAGAACACACTGGATTAGACTGAACAATCAAACAAGATTATTAGCTGTGCAGAGATTTTAAGTGAGTACAAGTAATGAGGCATCACAGTCAGAAATGGTTACAGGAAAAATGAAGAGCACATGCTTAACAATGGCCAACTTAGCCAGCTACATTAGATTCAAAGCAAAGCTTTCTCAACACATGCATTTGGCAGTCTGACTGACTATCTGCTTTAGGTCAGGCCCCTCCCCAGAGTCCAACCACTGCTTGCTTTGTCTCTTCAGGCGCAGTGAATGAGATGGGCATAGTGGAAAAGGGGGAGGAGTTCCAGGGTGTTTATCCCTTCTCTTTAGAGTTTCAGTCCCTCTTCTGAAAAGTAATTCCAGCTGACTCATGTGGCAGTCTCTGTGAAAGGATATTCTCTGCTGTTTGTTCCTCCTGTTTGAACTTCCTTTGTCTTCCCTTCTTGTTCAGGACTCTGTTTGCTGCTTAAATGCAAATTAAGGCAAACACATTCCTTCGTTCAGACAGGCCTGCTTGCCAACTTCTGTGAGGGCAGGGTTGTGGGGCTTAAAACATGCTGTTAACACCATACAGGGGAATCTTGTAACTTCACATACAGCATTGCCACATGCTTTACCACAGGTGGGTAGAGCCTGGCAGGTTTGGAGCTGGCACAGGCACTGTGGCCAGAGTCTACCCCTTTAAGGGCTCTGGGGAGGGGAGGAGGGAGAGGAGTGTTCTTGGTTGAACCTGGAGTGGCCACCAGGGCACCGTGGGAAGGCTGGAGGCCCCCTATTTTGAAATAAGTGTCTACACAGCACTTAATTCGAAATAGCTATTTTGAATTTGGCGTTATTCCTTGTAGAATGAGGTTTACCAAATTTGAAATAAGTGCTCTGCTATTTTGAATTTATTTCGAAATAGCGGTTTCACTGAGTAGACACTAGGAAACTTATTTTGAAATAAGGGCTGTTATTTCAAAATAACTTTGCTGTGTAGACATACCCAAGAGGAGCATGCCTGCTATAATATGCCAGGATAATACCTAATACCTATATCTTAAAGAGTGCCTGACCTATTTAAAGCATTATACAAGCCCTTATAATCTCACTGCCTACTCGGTGGGCCAGTATTATTGCTAGAGCTGATACACCCTTTTCTAATGCTTCTATTTTCCTGTAAATGTGGTCTTCTTTACATTTAATTTTCTACAGAAATGTTTCCTTTTTTAAAAATCCCATTTTATAGAAACTTTAAATGGAAATGTTAAAGGCAATTATATCTCTAGTCCTGATTCCTGGTCTCAGTCATGGATACAAGCCAAGACACCTGGTTATATTCCTAGCTCTTATAGCTGCCTCCATTTCCACTTTGTGGCAAGTCACATACTCTCCCCATGCCTCAGTTACTCCATTTATAAGACAGAGATAATATATTCCTGTCTTACAGGGATGTAGCAGGGATAAATTCTTAATACTTGCAAAGCTATACTCTGCTGAAAATACTGCACGTCAAGGTATTATTTATTGGGTGAGTTCAGAGCTGATGCTGGGTCAGACCAAAGACCCGTTTTGACCTATATCCTGTCTTCCAACAGACAGTGGCCAATGTCAGGTGCCCCAGAGGGAATGAACAGAACAGGTAATCATCAAGTGATCCATCCCATTACCCATTCCCAACTTCTAGCAAACAGAAACTGGGGACACCATTCCTGCCCATCCTAGCTAGTAGCCATCGATAGATTTAACCACATCAGCTGATCTACGGTATTTTTTAAACCCTATTATAGTCTTGGCATTCACTACATCCTCTAGCAAGGAGCTCTAGAGGTTGACTGCATTGTGTGAACCCGCCCCCTCCCCCCCCCACCTTTTTTGTTCATTTTAAACCTGCTGCCTACTACCTTGGATTTTCCAGCAGTTTGTAAAAGAGGACCTCAGATTCTATATTGGCCCCGTCTTCAGCATTTATGCAACATATTAGGAAATTAATCTCATGAGTCTACCCTGTAACAAAGGCTGCTGATACATGTGATCTTTACCTATCACTGTTGCCGTTAGCTCAAACTGAAACTCTCACATGGAACACCTTAATTTGCTGCCAGGATCCTGCCAAATTGCCTGAGGAGCATAGAGGTAGTTCTCCTTCTGCAAGCAGAACCAGACAGTCCAGAATCATTCTCTGGCTAGCTGTAATGGGTACACAAAGTTCCTATTTTCTCCAGTGCCTGTGGCCAACAAATATTTCCATAAGCCTTGCAATAATTATAATGACAGTAGCACTAGAAATGGGACTACAACACTAAATTTCCAACTGTGCTTTAGTCCAGAATTTTGGCTGCTGCATGTTTGATGACTACTTCTGTAGAACATCACTATACTAATGAGCTGGTGTTATGAACCCTGGTGAAATACCTATACTAACAACAGATCCTGCCCTTGCATACGTGTCTGGCAATGCAGCAGAATTGGTGTAGTCCCACTGCATGCTAGAGGAGGTGAGGCATGTACCATGGGGATGGTGCCAAGACCTGGGGAATGTTGCGGATGAGGGGAGATGGGAATCTGTGCTAGGGCAGACTAAGGGGAAGAGGAGAGTGTGGGCGGATCTGTTGCTTCACAGATCTTTCCCTCTGCAGAGTGGTGGGGGAAGACTTCTGGAAAGGCTACTTCAGGCACTGGGTTACAGGAGCCTCCAAGAAATGCCTCTGCAGCTGTCCTGTAGGTTGGGGGAAAAGACATTTATTCTTCTCCCCTTTCTGCCTCCCTGCCTTTACCATGCAAAGGGCTTTGAATTTGCCTCCTGCCCCCAGGCCCATCAGTCCCATAGGCTCATAAGGAGTTAAAACAAACTTGAAAGGTGACCTCACACTAAAATCTGGGCTCATTGGAGCTTGAAATCTTTTCTTAGTCCATGTGAGCTATGCAAAGTCAATTATTACAGTGAGTGCATTTATAACTAGCCAGAGCCTTTATTGGGAAGAAGCGTGAAGCTCTCTGCTATAGACACATGCTCAGTTAGCCTGTCCTCTCACTCATTAGCTGCTAGTGGAAGCGTCTCCGCTTACAAGGACAACATTTTGAAAGTAGAGGCACCGAAGGTTGTGTCCTTGCTCTTGAAATCAATTTCAGAGTTTAAAGTGCTAGTGTGTTCTGTTCTTACGCCTGGGCTTGAGCTACAGCATCTGGGTCTGTGGCATATTTAACTGCATGGCTCTTATGTTATTCTTCCTGTGTACCACACCTCTACTTCTCTGCAGCCTGCTAGGACTGGTAGCCATATTACCTTTCAGACTATCAGAGGTGTTAACTGGGATTTTGGTTTGGCCCTTTTAAAGTGATAGGGCCAGTCTCCGTGTTTGGGTTGGATCTGGAACCAAATTTTCACCAAGGTGGCTGAAGTGAAGTTCTCCCCTTGCACTGCAACAACCTGGCCAGTGTCAATGAGCCCTGTTGAGCAGTCCCTTGTTCACTCAGCAGAGGACAATATGTGTCATAGGCCCAATGGAAAGCATTTTCAGAGGGCCAGGTAGAAGACAGAAGATAAGGGAATGAGCAAACAGAAGGGGGAAAGGAATACAAAATGAAAGGAAAGACTGCAGAGAGCAGGAGAAAGAAATGGGGAGGGGAGGGAAAAATTACACACACAACTGAGGTTTAGATTTAGGGACCAACTTCTGGTCCCATTAATGCTGATGAATAGTTCCTGACTCGGACAGTGGTCCAGGTTGTTTTTGATGGAACCCCTCATGGAGTAAAGCATTGGGTTCCAGATCAGTAACAATATCAGAATCTGGCTTGTAACTGGCATGTCCCAAAATATGCCAGTCTGTTTTTAAGACAGGCAACTTTCCAAATGTTTAGCTTCACTTCTTTTGGGGTGGAGAGAGAGCTTACTAATTCAACCAATATCGACTTGTAACTGTTCTTTATGAGGTGCGCTAGGCACTGTCCCTGTGTTTCATGCTAGTGAGCATTTTGTGAGCTCCTGAAGCTGTGATGCAAAATAAAGTTTTGGCAGGAATGGTTTGGTTGGGGATGGGCTATGGAATCCTGGCTGCATTTAATGTCTGGTGTTTGATTTAAACTCAAGTACATCTTAAGGTGTTTTGCCTATTATAACTCTCAGATTTTATGCATCGAATGCAGAAATACCTAATGAATGCACAAACTGGAATATTTAATGTGTGATATAATTGTGGTGTTGGTTCAGTGGTTCCTTAGCATTATTCACCATCTCTCTCTCAAAGGAGTTATGCCAGCAAAATGAGATTTTAATAAAAGTAGGAATTATGGTGGTATAGTGTTAAACATTCAAGACAGGGCCTGCATTTCCCTTTTACCACGGTTGTGCTGAAAACATAATGCCATTTGAAAATCCAGTGTTTGACTACAAATGTAATTTGCAAAGGCAGAATAATTTTTCCTCAAGAGCAGTACAAAACATGCATATTTTCAGAGTAGCTTTTTTTCTGACAAGGTTGTCACATGATAATTATTTGGGTGATCTCTCCCCAGTTGTCTTACTCAATTTACCTTAGTGTTCTAAAGGTGATTTGTATTATCTATGTTAATTCAGTTCAAGGAAGCACATTGCAGCCTGTTTTTTGAGGCCAGCAAATCTCTGCTGCAGCATTCATTCCCAATTTAATACATAAACTCCTGGTAAAGCCGATCATTTTTCATTGGCCTGTGATGATGGTTGGTAGGCTGGTGGTTTGAAGATATTGGTGGGAATTTACTCTTGCATTTTCCTTCTTACTACAAGGTTAATCTTTTGGGTAATGGAAGATTTGGTGGTATGCATGCACAGATATAAAAGATGCACACATTTAAGTGACTTTCTCCTCTTACTCATTCATTGTAGCTGATCTCCCTTGTCCCTCACAACATCATCACTGATATCAATGTGTCTTTTGTATGTTTGAAACAGTCTCATCAGATCTGACTTTAGAGTGAGAAACAGTGGGCCACTGTTACAAAAACAATGGAGCTATAGGAACCTAGTGATCATATGATATATTGTTAATGGCAATAGCAAGGACAGTATAATGATAGACTGACCTGATCTGAGCTGTCATTTTGAACACTGATTCACCTCTGAGTCAGTAGCACTTTACAGCCAAAATGTTTTTCTCTTTTCCTATGATTTGGGTTTTAGTTCTTTTCTGTCATATGCTGCCTGTGCTGTATTGTGTGTTGCTGTTGGGGATCCATGAGTTTTAGAATGCTGTGTCTAAATTGCCTTAAATAGAAACCCCACACTAAATTTCTGAAATGGAAGGGAAAGTTATCTATTGTTTCTAGAAAATCAAAAGTGTATTAAAAATGCAACGGCCAGGAAAATGTGACAAATCCATCTTTTTTATTGTGGTTAGAGGCTGAAAAATTGTGAATAGGTCTGGTTCTGAGGTTTAACTTCCAATATCCTTGCAAAAATGGATACTGTTCCTCACATACTAAAATGTAATGAGATTGGTTTGAATCTTCTAAAATATCTGTTGTACTTTATGTTGCTGGACTTGCCAAATGCAGTTCCTATGGATAAATGGGTTTTTGCATATTACTAGTCAACCCAATGGATAGTTCAAAGTTTTCATACTTTGAATTAATTTTTGCAGTATTAAACTCTTGCCCTCTGATCATTTACAATAATCTCCCCCTTTTACTTCCAACCCTCCCACTATTTCAAGGCTATTCAAACAAACACTGCTGTGTGTGTGTTTTGCTGTGTTTTTTTTTAAAGGATTATGTGGTCCTAGAAATCCTTTGGTGTTTAGTGACATCTAAAAGAAGAGTGGTATGAAACTTCCAATGCTTATTACTGAGCATTTCGTAAGTCAGAAGGCAAAGAAAAGTAATTTCTCTTTGAACACCAGGTACATTGTTTGCCAAGCTGTCTATTATGTACTTTGACAGGCAGCTAATACAATACCAAGCCCTAGAGCAAGTAACGTTTACCTCTTCCTCATCCCAGGATCCATCCTACCCCAATTCACATTTTGCCAGATTTTAAACTGCATTATTTTATAAACAGAAAAATTACCTACCTCCACTGATGGAACTGAGTGAAGTGAAAAGTCAGGTGGGAACAAGTTAGTGATGTGACATCTCTACTTATGCTCAGCATTGTTCTCTATAACCAGAGTGACGTATGCTAGGGTTAGAGCCAAGACCTACAAGCTGGATAAACAGAGCTCTGGGCCAGTGGAACTACATTTCTTTTATTTATAATATATATTAATTTTCAGCTCAACAAATATTATGCTGTTGAGATCTCATTATGAAATACTTCTATTCTATTAGTCTATGTTGTTGTCTTGTAATAGTCTAGCAAACATGTATAGAATGTCGTTTTTATTATACCCCACATAACTGAGTTAACTCCATGTTACTATATTGAGCATTGTTCTGCTAGTGGAGGGATTGTCATATGATGTGTAATCAATAAATCATATGCTAGTTTTTCTGTGTGTCAAGTCATATTTCTTTGTTTGGCAGTCAGAGTTTTCTGTAGTGGTTGTGTGTTTCCTTGTGTTGCTTCCCCCTCATTTAGCTTGTCATCTGACATGCAAATCTTTGCTAAGATCTTGTGCAAAGGGGAACTGTATGGAGTAAACAAAGTGCCCCCTCCCACTTTGAAGGCAATGGTATCCCAGCAGGCAGATGTGAATAACCACATGGCCATGCTGTTATCTCCTGATTCACCGTGATGTGCGTGGTAGACTCTCAGATCCCTGGGGCAAGTATGGTCATATAAAGGGTCAGGGTCCCCCATCCTGGGAGGGATAGGGTTAGTCTTTCAACCCAGGCGGGGAGAGGAAAGGCTTCCTGGGCAAGTGTATGGATGTCTACACTGCACCGTTATTTTGAGATAACTGGCATTATTTCAAAATAATAATGCGAGCATCTACACAGCCATTCCGTTATTTCAAAATAATTTTCAAAATAATTTTGAAATAACAGACGGCTTATTCCAAAATCTGTAAACCTCATTCTCGGAGGAATAACACCTGTTCTGTAATAGCTATTTCAAAATAAGGGATGTATAGACGCTCCACTGCTGCTATTTCAAAAAAGTCCCTCACCAGGGCCATTCTAAGTTACTCCTCCCCAGTGCCTCCTGGGGCTCTAAATTGAAATAGCACCTCTGCATTAGGGAAGCCTGCCTCAGACTAATTTTGAGGCTTCCCTGCAGTATAGACAGGCTAATTTTAAATAAGCTATTTTGGAATAACGATTCTGGAATAGTTTATTTCAAAATAGCCGTGCAGTGTAGATGTAACCTTAGGATTTTAAATGTGAGGGCTCCCAAGGTCAGGATTAGGCTTGGGTTGTCTTGGGGTCCCTGGGGTTCTGTTTTTGTTTCAAAGGTAGCTCTCCCTGAGCTGAGGTTAAAACGTAGGAGTCTCTAGGCTCACAAGGCAGGCCTTGACCATGTTGGGCTCATAGGGTTAGGATTTCAAAGGGTAGAGCTCCTCAGCTTATAAAAGGATTGAGTTCTCCAGACTAAAGGTATGGGTTAGAAGGGTTTCGCTTCCTAGGCTAGGGTTAGAGTTTCAAAGGGGAGGGTTTTCCAGGCTAGCATTAGGGTTTCAAAGAGTAGGGCTCCCTGGGCTAGGTTTAGGGTCAGTAATAGGGATTTCTGCGCATAATTTAGGTCTTTAAAGGGTAGGGCTCTATGAGCTAGTATTAGGGTTAAAAATAGTAGGACTCCTTGGACTAGGATTAGACTAGCAGCTTTGGAGTAGGGCAGGGGTCAATCAACATATGGACAAGGGGTCAAACAACATATGACCAGTGCTGATTGTGTGCTTTGATATTTCAGAAAGAGTTGGGCAAGTTAGCTCACCGAAGGCTCGTCATCAAAGGAAACAACCATAGGTTAAGGAGAAAGGTGCTTTTTCTCTGGCTGTGGTGTGGCTGGGTCTGTGTTGGAGCTGGGGGAGGGGTGCCTTTCCTCTGGCAATGGCAGGTCCAGGGCATCTGTGTGGTGTTTAAAAAGCTGCTGTGTGGTCATGCAACTTAAAGGGAACATAGATCTCTACTGAGACCAGTGCTGTTCAACATGTATCATAAATGATCTGGGAAAAGGAGTAAACAGTGAGGTGGCAAAATTTGCAAATTATCATAACTCAAGATAGTTAAGGCCAAAGCAGAGAGCACCGAGTTTGAGATCTCTCAAAACTTGGTGACGGGGGAATAAAATGATAGCTGGAATTCCATGTTGATAAATAAAGAGTAATGCCTAATCCCAGCTACACACATAAAATGATCAGGTCTAAATTAGCTGTTTCTGCTCATGGAAGATCTTTGAATCATTGTGGATAGTTCCCCGAAAACATTTGCTAGATGTGCAGCACTAGTTAGAAAAGATAACAATGTTTGAAACCATTAAGAAAGAGAGATAATAAGAAAGAAAATATTATAACGCCACTATATGCATCCATGGTGCACCCATATCTTGAATACTGCATGCAGGTATGGTTACTCCATCTCAGAGATATATTAGAATTGGAAAAAATAGAAAGGTAACAAAATAATTAGGGGTATGGAACAGTTTTTGCATGAGTAGAGAATAAGCCTTGGACTGTTCAGTTTGGAAAATAAATGATTGAGTAAGAATATGACAGCACTATAAAATCAGGAACGGTGTGTAGAAAAAGTAAGTAGGGAAGTCTTAACCCCTTTACATAACACCAAACCAGGGCTCACCCAATGAAATCAATAGACATCTGGTTAAAAGAAACTTAAGGATTTACTTATGCACACCATGCACAGTCTGGGACTTGTTGGCAGGACATATTGTGAAGACCAAACATATAACTGGGTTCAAAGAAGAATTAGGCTCATTGATGGTCAGTGATTCACCCCCAAACTCTGGGGATCATTACACCTCTGCTAGAAGATGGGACTGGATGATGGGGACTGACTCACCCAATACATAGGCCTGTTCTGTTCATTCAGTCTGAAACATCAGTTGAGGTCTTGAGCATATACAGCTTCCTAGGCCAGAGTAAGGGTGTTTTATAGATGGTACGGTTTCCCTGACTAGGTGATTCCAGGAAGGACTAACCTTTGTAAAGCTGTGGCTAGGTTGGGTGCTGGGAGGGCTTGACATACGGTTATGGTGTACAAGGACAGTGATCCCTGGCCTATGGCTGGTGTTACACAGGGTAGGGCTCTGCAGATTTGAGACAAGCTTGGCCAGTAGGGCTCATCTAGATTTGCCTATCGTTAGAACCTAGGGCTCCCCAGGCTAAGGTTATGTCTGGTGCCAGTAAAGGCTCCCCATTCTATGTTTAGTGTTACAAAGGATGGGACTCCCCGCAGCGTGGCTATGCTTTGGGCAATTAGGGCTTATAAAAGGTTATGTCTGAGACTGCCAGGCCTCCCTGTGCTAGTATCAGGTATATGAAGGCCTGGGCAAGAGTAAGACCTGGGGTCAGTATTGCTCCTCAGGCTAGGGTCAGGATTGCAAATGGTAGCACTGTGAGGTCTGGAGTCTGTAGGGCTCTCTGGGTTAGGGGTAGGCCCGAGGCATCTAGAGCTCCCCATGGTAGTGTCAGGTTGGTGGCCAGTAGGGTTCCCTAGCCTCAATTTAGGTTTGCAGAGTGTCAGGCTCTTCTCTCAACTGGTTGCAGAGAGAGACAGAGAGAGTATAACGCAGGAAGATGCTTCCTGCTCATAAAGGATCTGACAGTTGTAGTGATGAACTTATTTTGGTGGTTGGCATTTTGGAGGGCTGGAATACCAGACAATGTACTGGGATGGGGGAGAGCTGTGGACTCCATTGCCAAAGTCAAATCCAGACATAACTGTGCCTTTGTGCAGTGTATGCACAAAGTTAATTAGTCATCCGTCCTTGTGTGACAGCCATTTTTGTGTTGGTTGGTTGTTGATTAAAAATAGCAAATTATTAAGTTTGATTTAGCTATTTTCTTATTTTCAAGTCAATTGTCATTTTTTTTTGGCCCTAAACTTTTCATAATCCATAAGAACCTGTGTCTAGTATGCCTAATGGATAATCTGGCCCTGGATATGAAGACATCCAGACTACGTTTATTGTCAAACAAAGTGCAGTAATAGTTGTTAGCAGAGTCTGCTGAACACTAGCCATATGTGCCCCATGACAATGGATTCAGCTTAGTATAGGGTGGGATTTTTCTCTGCCCTCTAGGCACAACAAAGAGTTAAGTTGAGGTATCCCAACATTTATAGACTGAGGCAATTTGTGATACTTTACATGGCATCTTATATGTTTCATGACATGTTTGTTACCTCCCCTTGTACATTCCTCCTGATATTTCAGACAAAGCATTTCTATTTACCACCTGGCATTGTACTTTCGTTCCTGATATTTCAGACACAATATCACTATTAATTTTGTTAAACTATTTTATCAGGTGCTAGATTGGGGTGTACCTACATGTTCTATGTGTTTTTATCAGTGACAGCAACACTGATGTCCAGTTCATGGCTCGGACACTGACTTGTAGGCAAACATCTGCTTTTTGACAGGTCCTGCCTGATACTTACAATATAACTCTTGCTGACTTTGGTTCAGGCCTCAGGCCTTATACCAGGCTCATGCTTCAGGCTCTTTCTCTCTCTGACAGCAGTATGACGATTCATCTAATTCACATGGCATTTTTCTCCTTTGAGGGAAATCACCAAAAAACTCCTGTTCATACAGAAACCCCCTAGTTTTACTCTGGATTCAAGTCTTTGGAGAATGTCCATTCTGTGAGCAATGTTTATGAACAAAAGGCTAAGGTGTGCAGATGTAATCATGGACATGGAAATGGTTCAATAGAACTGTGGGAATTTGAATGAACACCAATCTTGCAACTAGTCATTCATACAAACTGTTTTTTTCCTGACTGGGTGGGAGTGGGGCATTGCATGTCAACTATAATGTCAAAGAAGGATAAGAAAGCCTCCCTTTGTGTTCTTGTGTCTTCAATGTATTGGAAATCACTTCACATTGTTTCGGAGGACAAGACGAAACTGATGTAGTGCATGAGGCGACAGCACATGTGCTGTACCTACTGTAGTTTTGAGATGTTTTATGAACTCCATGCCCCAGCTAGTGCATAAAATAGGGGTTCTGTTGTAATCCCAGACATATACAGGAACAAGGACAGAGGCAGAGTTTCACCAAAGTGCTAGTAATCTGATCGTGTCACATTTTACAAGTTTGAAGTCTCCTTGTGCCCAGCTCCACTGCAGAGGTTTCTCACAGCTATTGCTGCTAATCATTCTCAAGGAATAAATGAATGGAAAAATAAGTTATTTAGAGTGATTTACTGTTCATCAGGCATAATAAATGAATAGTTATTCACTGGCAGTCACGCATCTCTGGCTAATCCTTTTCAAGGTCACTCCTGCCAGTCACCAGCCTTTCCTCATTTCATCCCGTTCCTTGCACCAGTTAGCAACTTACACAGGGAAACATTTTCATTAAAGAAAATGAGAATGAGGGTCAGCCTATTGGCCTGGGTTGGCTGGGATTGGGTCCATGAACGTCACATTGCTGGTGGGTAGAAAAGGGAAGCTCAGAAGCTGATGAAAACATAATGGTTTAAAATTACTAAATCATTTCAGCCAAAAGAAAAGTACTCTGTTTTAATTGGCCTCTTGGGGAAGTCAGGGCAGAACAGTTTGTTCTGAGATATCCTCTCATGCCCTGATATTACATTAACCAGGTCACAGGACAACGGCAACAAATTTTTCTCATGGTGCCAAAAATCATCTGACTGCAGGAAAACTGAATTGTGAGATGTCATTATCCTCATTGTGCATTGCTTCAATCAAGCTTTTTTTTTTAAACAAGCCCCTAATTTGTGTAAGTTGCTGTCATCTCCTTGGTTCCAGAGTCAGATGCTGCCAGGGTGGGAAAGTCAAGTGTCATGTGAACTCATCAGTGAAGAAAATTCCAAGGGAGTTAGAATAGAATGTTATGAGCTGGGTTAAACCTTAGTATGGGATTGAGATTGATAGGTGTGAACTCACTCTTTAATTAACAAAACTGTGAGCATAAGACACAAGAGGGTGTGTGATCCCACACAGGACCTTTTGCTGTTTGAGGGGTTTGGGGTCAGGGGAGAAGAGGAAAGAGAGACTATAGGGAGAGCCTGAAAGGAGCAGCTGTAGCATGTTGGCAAAACCTGGGGAGACGTTTTTAGGTCAAGGGTTCAGTTGCCCCTTTTGGTTTATAGGGCCACATCCTGGCTCAGCGTTAGTTCTGCAAGTGTTACTGCAGCCGGCACAACTTAGAGTGGCCACAGGGAGCCCCTAGCTCAAGGACCCACTCATTGGCTTAGAGCCTCTATCTCTCTTCCCCTGTTCTTTAGCTGAGCCAAACACTGAATCTGTTCTATCAAAGGACACTGACCATATAAAAAATGTTTGCAAATGTCCTTTAATATCTATGCATAGCAGCATAGAGGAATCGCATCCAAGTTCTTCCGTAGGCACTCAGCTACACTGGAGATGAGGGTTAAATAAGTATCTTCATTTTGTATCCTTCATCTACTAAGTTGAAAGGTTGAGTTAAACCTGGTAGGAGTCTAAAATGTGATTCCAGGCAGTCTTGTTAATTCACAGGTGATGCTTAGTCAACCTGTGGAACTCCTTTGCCAGAGGATGTTGTGAAGACAATGACTTTTACAGGGTTCAAAAAAGAGCTAGATAAATTCAAGGAGGTGAGATCCACCAATGGCTATTAGCCAGGATGGGTAGGAATGGTATCCTCAGCCTCTGTTTGTCTGGAAATGGATGACAGGAGAGGGATCATGTGATGATTAACTGTTGTGTTCATTCCCTCTCGGGCATCTAGCATTGGCCACTGTTGGCAGACAGGATACTGGGCAAGATGGACATTTGGTCTAACCCAGTATGGCTGTTCTTATGTTCTTAAATTCCTAAAACCATCCCCATGTGGGCTAAGAATTGGCAACGAAAACCTGGGAGAATTCCTTTCCTTTAAAGTTTTCTCCCAGAATCTCTAAATAATAATTCTAATAATGGGCTAGTTCACCTTCTGTTCCTCTGCTTGCCCCGTGAGATGCCCTGCCTGCAGAGGGTAGGTGAAGTTGTGCTGTGTTAATGCCCTGTGTGGGAGCCGTAAATCTAGAAGGCAGGCTGACTTCAATGGGCCCGTGTTGCTCCTCTGCAGCAAACCCAGCTGAGGTTTTATTTCTGATGGTTAGTTATTAAATAAAAGGGCATTTGAAAATACAGGTCACAGAGTACAGCAACCGCCTGTCCTCCTCTAAATGGGGCTCAGTGGACTGATGCTAATCCAGCCTCAATCTCTTCTCCCTGCTGACAGCCCTCAGTACTTCAAAGATCATTCTAAATGCGTTCAGAATAACATGAAATAGGGGGAATTTGCTTCACACTCCTTGACATTTGCATAAACCTCTGAACCTCACGATACTCGTCAGTTTCAGAACAAAATCTGCTTCCACCAAGGTGCCCCAAATTTTTGGTTTGGGGAAGAAACCCGCCCATGTGGCTAAACAATTTTTTCCCCACTGACAAACTCCCTTGACCAAGGATACCAAAACTGATGGAGGAGGCAAATATCAATAGTTCTGCTGGATGTACAGCCCCGTAGTACAAAGTCAGCACCTGTGCAAAGCTGTTTGCTGCTGCTCTGCTCCAATGGCTTAGCTTGTTATCTGGCTCATACAGGCAAGCTAGATTCAGAACTTGGCGGCTGCTCAACTCTAGCTTTAACAGTCTCGTTGCCTCCTACAGCAGCCAAAATTCAGAGGTGATGTGTGAGGTGATGCAAGCCACTGATGCAAGTCAGTAATGGATGTAAGGGCGTACAAGTTAGGGTAACTTGCATGATGAGGGGCCAAGAGGCACAAATTAAAACAACACTTTACAAATTCTCATTAAGTTGTGACATGTTTGGGACAATGCTTTCCTTTTACACCTCTTGTCTTTTACGTTACGCCATTGATGATCAGAATATATAGAAAAGGGTGTTCTAGAACTAGCTAGAACTGAGACCACTGTATACCCCTTTATTGCCATGTTCTTTGCGTATCTTGCCTGCTGGACATTCCAGCCAGGAGGAGCAGATAAGCCAAAGCATGGACCTTCAGCTAGCCAGAGAACTTTCTACAGTCTTTGGCTGGAATTTCCCTGCTATTTGCTCCAATCCTCTTCCTTCCCTAGCCTCCTCACATCAGCGTCACTTCTAGATCTGTCACCTGACTTCTCTTCCCTTCATTGTCCCTCTCCCTTCCCTTTTCTTTCAACATCTCCGATAGCTGAACTCACCAAACCAAAATGGCATCCTCCCATGCAGTTTGCTGCCACCTCATTGTTCATTCTGCTTGTGTGTTCTCCTCCTTCCCCTACCCTGTGCCTATCTTCTCTGCTTTGATTTCAAGTTCTTCTGGGTACGGGACTGAGCACAATGTTTGGCTGTTACACATTCTCTGCTAAAGAGGATCAATACCAGTACCCCTTGGTGTTTGACCCCATATTTTTAAGGGTTTGTCTACCTAAATATTTAGTGAGCAGCAGGACTAGTGTGTTAATCTAGCCTGCCACAGACTTGGCTGTGGCACATTCATAGTTTGTTAGAGTGCTTTAATCTAGTCCCACTCCTAAGAGGACTGGGTCAAAATGCATTAACAAACTGTGCACATCCTTAGGGTCCACATGGAGAGAGTGCAACAACTTATAGCAGGGTAGATTCATACCACAGCGTGCTGCAAACGTAAAGGTTCACATAGACAAGCCCTCAGTAGTGGTGTTAAGAGTTAGATCTGGTCTATACTAGGAAATTAAGCAGGTTGTAACTGCTTCACTAAGAGGTGTGAAAAATCCTCATCCCTGAGCAATGCAGTTAAACTAATCTAACCCATGACATAGACAGTGCTATGTTGACTGAATTCTCCTGTTGACTTAGCTACCACCTCAGGCTACATCTACACTATAGCAGAAAGTAGACTTAAATTGCACAACTTCTACATGAACAATGTAGCTGGAGTCAACGTACCTTAAGTCGAGTTACTGCAGGGTAAGAAACTCTCCTGCTGACTTGCATTGTTCTTCTCATCCTGGGTAGAATAACAGAGTTGATGGGGGAGTGATCTGTTGTCAATTTGGCAGGTCTTCATTAAACCCACTCAATTGACCACTGGTGGATTGATCCCAGAGTGTCAATTCAGGTTGTGGTGTAGATGAAACTTCAGGGAGTTGGGTACCTACTGTACTGCTGGAATGAATTGTCTAGTCCACGTATCTTCAGTGAAGCATCACAGTGGAACAGTTGCAGCAATGCAGCGTATTCAGTGTAGACAAGCCCTAAGTCAGCATTGCAATTAACATGAATCAGTGGAGGGAACTAATGCTGGGCAAGCCACTGAAGCCTCTAAGTTTGGGTTCATCTTGAATAAGTTCTCAGATGGCTGATAGGAGAGGCCCCAGAAGTAGTGGAGACAAGCTAATGTGGTGCCCATTCTCAAAAGGAGGTGCTGGAGAACTATAGATCAGTCAGTCTGATATTGATTCCTGGGAAGCTACTAGAGCAATGTATAAAACATTCATTTTGCAAATACCTGGGGCATGAAAAGATAAGCACTAGCAGCCCTAATTGATTTACCAAGAACAAATCTTGCAAACCCAGTTTGATTTCCATCTTTGACAAGGTAACTGGTTTGGTGGATGGGGAAATGGTGGGTAGTGGGGGAATAATGTACCAGGACTCTGTCAAGGCTTTGACACAGTACCACATCACATTCTCATAAGTAAGCTGGAGAAATGTGTGCTTGGTAGCAGGGCTGTCCTTAGGATTTATGCCCCCCCCCCCAGTACTCCTATTAAACTGGTGCCCCTGTGCCCAACAGCAGCTGAGGATGGGGGGTGGGGGAATGATGATTTTTTAGAGATGTGATTTTATAATTATCAGCAACACACCAATGAATTATTTTAAAGCAAATTTTGAACTAAGGTCCTGTAGACCAATACAGTAAACTCAGAAACTGACACTATGTACCTGGGGTTGGCAACTGCCTGAAAAATGGCTTCATTACCACTTGAATGGCTCTTTCACAGGTTGGATATTCTGCTAATAAGTGTGTCAGGCTTTTTCACTTTTAAGTTAATTAGATCCTCTCGGGGGAAGTAGAACCACAGAACAGATTAAGCAAGACGTGGATTAAGACTCAGAAGTGCCCCAATTTTCAGGTGCCCTATGCAACTGCGTATTCTGCATATGGGTAGACTCTGCTTGATAGAATTACCCGTAAGTGGATACATCACTAGTTAAATAACCACAAACAAAGAGTAATTACAAATGGAAGGTCAGATTAGAGGGCGGCCTAAGGGGATCTATTCTGGGCCTGGCATTTGACATCTTTATTCATTATCCGGATGTAGGAAAAGAGTGCTGATCAAATTTGCAGATGACTCAAAACTAGGGGATTGCAAACACTTTGGCTACGTCTACACTGGCCCCTTCTCTGGAAGAGGCATGCTAATTTCGAACTTTGGAATAGGGAAATCTGCGGGGGATTTAAATATCCCCCGCGGGATTTAAATAAACATGGCCGCCACTTTTTTTCTGGCTTGGGGAAAAGCTGGAAAAGAGCATCTAGACTGGCGCGATCCTCCGGAATAAAGCCCTTTTCCGGAGGATCTCTTATTCCTACTTGCAAAAAAAAAGCAAATGCAGTTTTGGGTTGCAGAAGTAGAGACATAGGGTGCAAGTCACAAGAGGCGACAGTACTGCTCTGCTCAGCGCTGGTTAGGCCTCAGCTGGAGCACTGTGTTCAATTTTGATTCCAGCTGTATAAAAAGGATACAGAGAAACTGGAAAGGGTCCAGAGGCGAGGGACAAAGGTGATCAAAGGGATGGAAAGCATGCCTTAGGAGCAAAGGCTGAAGGAACTGGGTGTGATTAGTTTGGAAAAGAGGAGATGAAGGAGGTGACATGAGTGCCATCTTCAAAAACTTGAAAGGCTGCCATAAAAAAGATGGAGAAAAATTGTTCATCCTTGTCATGGGGACTGACCAAAAGGCAATGGACTTAAAACTACAGCATAACATGACTAAAGGAGGAATTAGCAGATTTAGATTAAATCTCAGGGAAAGTGTCCAAACTGTAAGAAAAGTAGAGCAATGGAATAGGCTGCCTAGGGAGGTGGTGGAAACTCCTTCAAAAGGAGGCTGGACAGCCACCCGTGTTGAATGGTTTAGACCAGTGTTTCTTAGACAATGTTCCGTGGCACAGCGGTGTGTCACGAGGCAGTCAGAGGTGTGCCACAGAGAACAACTGAGTTCAAAATGGCCACCCTTAAAGGGACAGGCGACCTTTTCTTTGCTCAATAACTCTTCCCCCTCCTCCTTTTATTTTTTTTTTTGTTCAACAAAAATCCTTGGTGTTCCTCATAAAAAAATTGTTTGGTGTTCCTCGGTCTTAAAAAATTAAAGAAACACTGGTTCAGGCACAATAAATGTTGTGTCTTGGCAGGGGTTAGACGAGGTAACCCTTGCAATCCCTTCTCATCCTATGGTTCTATGAATCTATGTTTAGAGGCTTCATCTGAACACTGTATCCTCTTAGGCCTCCAAGTGCAGGGAAGGTTTATGTTGCTTCCTGCTTCTGGATAAGCAGGGACTACCCCCAACACAGCTTTGTGGCACTTCTGCTTTTGATGCTTACCTGGCAGCAGGTATTGCAGAGGCTAGCCAAACTTGGAAGCAATGGTGAACAGTGAATTGAACTTCTCTCACCTCCTATCAATTTAGGTCTGAGGTTTGGAACAAAGGGCAGGATTCTGATAGTGTCCAAACTGGATTGTCCAGTTATCTTACAGTAACAGTGAATGTGGCCTTTCTTTGTGTCTCTTTGTCTCTCAACCTGCCATCATCCCCTTTCTACTGATGGCTGATACAGAGTGAAAATTCCAGGACCAAAGGGTGGGGAGAGACAAATGAATCACTACTAGCAGTGGAAGAGAAAGAATTCAGGTAGTGTTAGTCTTGACTTGCATCCAATTATCCTGTCAGTGAAGCTATTTGCTTGGTGAAAGCATGACTAAAGGAGGAATTCAATACGTGAAGAAGAAATGGCCCCATACTGAACCTCCAAAATGTAGGACCCCTCATCACTAAGGGGCTGTGTCTACACTGGCACCCTTTTTCATAAAAGGGATGCTAATGAGACACTTCGGAATTGCAAATTCCATGGGGGATTTAAATATCCCCCGCGGCATTTGCATGAACATGGCTGCCGCCTTTTTCCGGCTTTCAAGTAGGAATAAGGGATCTTCCGGAAAAGGGCTTATTTTCCGCAAGATCCCGTCTAGACTGGCACTTTTCTCCAGCAAAGACCCGAGCCGGAAAAAGTGGCAGCCATGTTCATGCAAATGCCGCGGGGGATATTTAAATCCCCTGCGGAATTTGCAATTCCAAAGTGTCTCATTAGCATCCCTTATACGGAAAAGGGTGCCAGTGTAGACACAGCCAGCGTGTTTGGAATCCAGATTCAAATCCGGTGGCTTAGTGAAGCTAATTTGAAGTGTATAAACATTGGTAAAGTTAAGTGAATTCAAGCGAACTGAGTGCAAGGGAAATTATTTCTTAGATTTAGGGGATGATAGAGACTGTGGGCTTGGTCCCACCCACTACTGAGCAACCATTGGATGTACTGTGTACAGCTAGGGGAGACTTTCCGCAAGTTTTGAATGTTTGCCAGTTCTTGTTGAAAATTTGGGGGAGGGGTGTTGGGAGGGGGACCCTGAAATTGTGGGTGGGTTCTTTTGGGACCAGCTATAGAACTGGTCTAAATAATATAAAGATTGAATTATTTCAGCAAAAATTCTCATTAGAAATTCAATTTTTATGTAGGCCCCTCCCAATCACTTCCACTTAAAAATTCCAGTTAACGTTTTTGGCCAGGTCTAGTACCGAATACCCTCCATTCCCACTTATGTCAGTGGGCACTGATGACATTTCAGCCCTTCCAGAAGGTGCTCAGCAAGTAGCACGATCAAGTTCCCTATCAGAAATTTACTTCAGATGTTAATGGACATGGCTGAGGACACGTCTAGACTACAGGGTTTTTTTTTCAGAAAAACAGCTGTTTTTCTGAAAAAAACGTCATCTACATCCACACTGCAATCACGTTCTTTCGAAAAAAAATCGAAAGAGCTCAGGTTTTTTTCTAACATTGGTAATCCTCATTCTACAAGGAAGAACGCCTTTTCTGAAAGAGCTCTTTCGGAAAAAGACATGTGTGGATGCAGAAGAGGGAGATTTTTTGAAAGAAGAGGTCTCTAGGAAAAGGTGCCCTGGTGGCCATAGTAATAACAGCTTACATGTGCGGGAGCGTCCAGTGTGTATGGATGCTCTCTTTCTAAAAAGCAGGTCGCTTTTTTGATGAGCTTTTGAAGTGTGGACGCTCTCTTTCAGAAGTTTTTTCAGAAGATCTCTTCCAAAAAAGCTTCTTTCGAAAGAAGCCTGCAGTCTAGACGTATCCTGAAACATTGTATGTTTCCTCCTGATTTTACTTGGGCCTTTGGAATGTAAAACATTGCTTCCAGAGAGCGTTGCACAGACTGTGGTTCATCTAGGACATGGCATCCTGCATTCTTGGCAAAGGATGGGAAAGCATCAGAAATTCTGGGTCTTCTACTATCAGACACTGCAGCGAGCCAGCCTGTCAGTTTCAATCATTTCAGCATTTACCGGAGGGTAAATTTTGCTATGTTGGCATGTAGCATTCACACTTCTCTAGTCAACTTTAAAGCTAGCACTTGGAAGTGGTGATTCCTGCTGGTAAGTCAATTGTTCACTAATAAAATGGACACTAAAAATGGATTCCACCATGAGGTTACTGGTACAAGCACCAGAGGTTAGAACAACAGTGGGTAACCTGTGGCCCATGAGCCCATTGGGGCTCTGTGTGTGGCCAGTGAGACATTTTGTTGTCTGAGTGCAGGGTTGCCAGATTGTGCTGGCTTCTGTCTGTGTCATTTTTTTCCTACTGGTATTGCAAAAGTGACATGCACATAAAGCAACTGGACTCATGGCTACACCCTGAAAATCAGCCTTCAGTGCTTCCTATTGAGCACCCAAAAACTGGTGAACTCTGCTAAATTAGTAGACCCTTTAGAACAAATCTTTACTTTTGCTTCTTGATTATAATGTAGGACATGTAACATAGACCACAAATGCCTTTGTTTAACTGGTCACATGATCTCTAAACCTTCAAACAGTTTAGTACTTTTCAGATTTGGGCCTGTGACCGGGTGTCTGACTCACACTGGCCAAAGAAGGGTTAAATTCAGCCCTAGGAGCAGACTGGGGCTGTGGAGCAAGCAACTGTGGCATGTATCAGTCAGTTAAAGCATGACTGAGGGATGTATAAATGAGGGCTCCCGGGGTGGAGGAGGGAATCTCTCACTCTTGCTCCAGCTGTGGAGTAGAAGGTACCTGGCTGGCAGGGAAGCTGTAGCGACTTCCTGACACAGAGTAGAGCTGGGAAAAAGCAGGCCAGGTTGGGGAGCTTTGGCTAGGCAAACTCCCAGATTGAGGCTTGCTCTCAAGGCCTGAGGCTACTAGAGCTGCGTGGAGGCAGCCAGGGAAGGTAAAGGCAGCAGGTCCACATCCCCTTGCCTATGATGAGTGGCCATCTCAGATTGCAGTTTTCCCCTGAGGTAAATGGCTAGATGATGATTAGCAATAGGGTCACTGAGGTAAGGAGGATGTAGGGGAATTGAGGGTTCCCTGGGAGAGAGGACCCCAGAGTGTGGGGACACTGTGGCAGGGCCATACCCAGAGGGGAGGGTGCCATGGTCTGGGAGGGATGCGGGTCCCAATATAAGATGGCAGAACCATTAACCCAGACAGATGGTAGTAGGTAAGACATTAGCCCAGTGGTCCCAAAACTTTCAGGGCTGCTGGGTACCTGGGGGTGGGGCTGCTCATGCGCCGGGCATCCGGGAGTGGGGCCATTCATGCGCCGGGCGTCTGGGGGCAGGGCCGTGCATGAGCTGCACGCCCAGGGGTGGGGCCGCCACGCGCCACGCTCACCGCACGCCCAGGGTGGGCATCGCACATGTGCTGTGCACCCGGGGCAGGGCTGCCCACGCGCCGCACACCCAGAGCTGGCATCGCGCATGTGCCACGTGCCCGGGGCAGGGCCGCCCATGCGCCGCACACCCAGGGCAGGCACCGCGCATGCTACATGCCGGGGGTGGGGCCGCCTCAGATCATTTGGCGGGCGCACATAAATACCCTGGCAGGCGCCATGACACCCGCGGGCACCATGTTGGGGACCACTGCACTAGCCAGAGGGGGCCACTCCAGGGTGAAATGAGCTAATTCCCAAATGACCAGCAGGAGGCGCTACAGCGGTGAGTCGCACTGCGTTACAGGCCCATAATATAGAGTACTCCAATAGAATTTCTCTAATCCTTACTTCACTAACCTGCATACAGTACAGCTTGCCCCAGGAATGGCTGTCTCTCACTGTACCCTTTTAGCAAAGATTTAAAAAGCAGATGCTATAGAGATGTCTCATGTGGCTACAGTTTCGCTATTTTCACCAAACACACTACAGTACATTTGTTAGCGTATCTTGGAGCATTAGTATAAATCATTAAAACTAAAACACAAAATACTGTATTCATAAAACTTGATAACATGAGAATAAATGAGGATGTTATTTGTGGTATTGTAGCACCCAGTGCCTCCGGATGTGATCAAGGCCCCACTGGTCTGGGCGCCGTACAAACACCTAGTCAGACGGCCTCGGTTTATAATCAGAATAGATGACATAAACAAGAAATATGTGGGGAAACTGAATCCTAGAGGTGAAGAATTTGTCCATGGTCACTGAGAGGAGTAGTTATATACCATCTGAGTCACCAGCCAGCAATTCAGCCATTAGACCCTGCCACTTCCTTAATGTGCATCTATTGATGTGAGAGCCTGTATAGAGCAGAATGCCAGTTGGAATTGCACTAAAATGGTGTTACATGTGTGGAACTTCTAAACTTTTCAGTCATATGTAGAATGAGACCCTCCTGAATGAACAATCCCATGAATATGGCAGGAAATGAAATACCAATAAAAGTGCTGAGTGTTAACCACATGCATTAAGACCATAGTGTGATACCATGACTCAAAGTGATTAGCACTTGACTCCATGAACAGATCTATTGACCACAATGGAACTATCTTGGTGCTTAGTTTAATTTCACAGGAGTAAGGGTATCAGATTCTGGCCCTAATTGTGTATATGAAGAGGACGTTAATGCTACATTACCTTTAACTTAGGGCTATCAAAGCTCTTTATGAACAACTTAACAAAGCTTCAACATTCCTGTGAGGTCTAGGATGTAGATGTTATACCCATTTTACAGATCGATAAACTGGGCTGCCAAGAAGTTAATGAGCTCTCCTTTGGAAGTGTTGGTGCTAAATACATCTGAAAACTAGACCACAAATGACTTGCAAGATGACACAATAAATCAAAAGCAGAGTAGGAAATGGAACATAGTTAATCCGCATGCTTTGGGGATTCATTGCACTAATCTCCTTTTCTGTATAATTCCTTGATGGAAAAATGTTAATGAAAATAACTCATTAACACATGCACTGCTATAGTCTTAAATTTGTAGCTTCCTAAAGTGGTAGAAATTTCATTGCTTAGGCCCTCAAAAATAGAGGAAATTATACTGTGAGGATCAGCTGTGGTTGGCAAAGGGGATGGAGTTGGATAGTTCTGGTTTTGTCTCTAAATTCTGAGACTCCAAATCACGCCGGCAGAAATGTTACACCTGCCCAGCACATACAGAAATAATTAAGTAGCTTAGGAAAGGAAGCGTTTCACGTGCTAAACCAATTCTTCTTCAGTATTTAACCAGTGTGGAAAATTGACAACAAATTGACTCTGACAGGATTAAAGGGCCCTAGAGTGAATGATTTCATGGACTCTCAAG
Organism: Pelodiscus sinensis; assembly: GCF_052426305.1. Classification (NCBI taxonomy): domain Eukaryota; kingdom Metazoa; phylum Chordata; order Testudines; family Trionychidae; genus Pelodiscus; species Pelodiscus sinensis. The sequence goes on along the minus strand of NC_143054.1, from coordinate 156,535,380 downwards.
AGTCACCTGCTGCCTCTGTAACATTCCCCCAGCACTCCTGCCTCTGTCAGTGTGCCTGCTGAGATGAGTTGCATGGAACTTGCTTTCTCATGTGAAGCTGCAGGAAACCAACTTGGCAAAATGAATAATTATTGCATAAGGCTTGCAGGACACACGGTGCAAAAGCCTGCTCCAGAGCATAGTTCAACAGCATAATGGTTGATAACGCTAATGCTCAGTTGTAGCCTAGTACACGATAGACAGCATTATAGCTCTGCTCCTGCATGAGAGTGAAACAATAAAGAGTGGCTAAAGCAAAGGGATGCCTGCAGAGTTGTGCTTTATTATACCTGCATTGCTAACAGACCTAATATTTATCTTTCTGCCGGTATGTCAGGGTACCAGTGATCCATAGCTAACATTGTGCAAATAATACAGTCTGGCTGTGTGCCCGAGGGATATCTAATGGCTCTCTGAGAAAAAACTCCCTGTGCTGGTATTCAAACTGGTGCTTCAGGCTTCTGTGACTGGTTCTCCAAGATCTCCCTACCTGGGGCTCGCTTTTGACTCTCTGGTACACTACTGACACCCACCTCCCAATCAGTTATGCATTCTTCAACCTGCAATAGAGCAATCATAGAATCATAGAATAATAGGACTGGAAGGGACCTCAAGAGGTCATCGAGTCCAGCCCCCCGCCCTCAAGGCAGGACCACTCTCCGTCTACACCATCCCTGACAGATGTCTATCTAACCTGTTCTTAAATATCTCCAGAGAGGGAGATTCCACCACCTCCCTTGGCAATTTATTCCAATATTTGACCACCCTGACAGTTAGGAATTTTTTCCTAATGTCCAATCTAAACCTCCCCTGCTGCACTTTAAGCCCATTACTCCTTGTCCTGTCCTCAGAAACCAAGAGGAACAAATTTTCTCCTTCCTCCTTGTGACACCCTTTTAGATATTTGAAAACCGCTATCATGTCCCCCCTTAATCTTCTTTTTTCCAAACTAAACAAGCCCAGTTCATGAAGCCTGGCTTCATAGGTCATGTTCTCTAAACCTTTAATCATTCTTGTCGCTCTTCTCTGTACCCTTTCCAATTTCTCCACATCTTTCTTGAAGTGTGGCGCCCAGAACTGGACACAGTACTCCAGCTGAGGCCTAACTAGTGCAGAGTAGAGCGGCAGAATGACTTCACGAGTTTTGCTTACAACACACCTGTTAATACAACCTAAAATCATATTTGCTTTTTTTGCCACAGCATCACACTGTTGACTCATATTCAACTTGTGGTCCACTATGACCCCTAGATCCCTTTCCGCCATGCTCCTTCCTAGACAGTCGCTTCCCATCTTGTATGTATGGAACTGATTGTTCCTTCCTAAGTGGAGCACTTTGCATTTCTCTTTATTAAACCTCATCCTGTTTACCTCTGACCATTTCTCTAACTTGCTAAGGTCATTTTGAATTATGTCCCTATCCTCCAAAGAAGTTGCAACCCCACCCAGTTTGGTATCATCTGCAAACTTAATAAGCGTACTCTCTATCCCAATATCTACATCATTGATGAAGATATTGAACAGTACGGGTCCCAAAACAGACCCTTGAGGAACTCCACTTGCTATCCCTTTCCAGCAGGATTTAGAACCGTTAACAACAACTCTCTGACTACAGTTATCCAGCCAATTATGCACCCATCTTATCGTGGCCCTATCTAAGTTATATTTGCCTAGTTTATCAATAAGAATATCATGCGAGACCGTATCAAATGCCTTACTAAAGTCTAGGTATATGACATCCACCGCTTCTCCCTTATCCACAAGGCTCGTTATCTTATCAAAGAAAGCTATCAGATTAGTTTGGCATGACTTGTTCTTCATAAACCCATGCTGGCTATTCCCTATCACTTTATTACCTTCCAAGTGTTTGCATATGATTTCCTTAATTACCTGCTCCATTATCTTCCCTGGGACAGACGTTAAACTGACCGGTCTGTAGTTTCCTGGGTTGTTCTTATTCCCCTTTTTATAGATGGGTACAATATTTGCCCTTTTCCAGTCTTCTGGAATCTCCCCTGTCTGCCATGATTTTTCAAAGATCATAGCTAAAGGCTCAGATACCTCCTCTATCAGCTCCTTGAGTATCCTGGGATGCATTTCATCAGGACCTGGTGACTTGCTGACATCTAACTTTCCTAAGTGATTTTTAACTTGTTCTTTGTGTATCCTATCTTCTAAACTTACCCTCTCTCTGCTTGTATTCACTACGTTAGGCACTCTTCCAGACTTCTCGGTGAAGACCGAAACAAAGAAGTCATTGAGCATCTCCGCCATTTCCAAGTTTCCTGTTACTGCTTCTCCCTCCTCACTAAGCAGTGGGCCTACCCTGTCCTTGGTCTTCCTCTTGCTTTTAATGTATTTATAAAAGGTCTTCTTGTTTCCCTTTATGCCTGTAGCTAGTTTGATCTCATTTTGTGCCTTTACCTTTCTAATCTTGCCCCTGCAAAATACAGCAAAAAAGCAAGGATTAGTTGTAATTGTGGCTGGCATGTGTCTCTGAAGGATAAACAACATTAGTAACTGTGCTGAGAAAATAACTTTTTCATTAATGGATGTCAAATTGCTTTACAAACATTTATTAATGAAGTCCCACCAATACAGCCTAGCAAGGCAGATATTTTTATTCCCATTTTTCACATGTGGAAAATGACATGCAGGTATAAGCCCATGTCTCTAATTATTCCTTCAGTAGATGTACTATAACCAGTGTTCCCTGTAAGTTGAGCGCTTGGATGGCTGCCCAGGAGATATTCAAGTGTTGTCCAGTTGATTAGCAGAGTACCCACAGCCTCCAACAGCCGGCAGCATGTGTTTCTATTGGTGGTGCACATTTGCACATACTTTGGTGCACATAATAACATTTATTCTGCACATGGATGGAAAAAATTAGAGGGAGCATTGACTGTAACCTCTCTCAAAATGACAAAATAGTCTCCACTACTTGATCTTGGTAGGGGGGTCTCACTATTCATATGGTCACGTTATTATTCAGGATTCAAACATTGGAATAATTTAAATTAATTAATAATATAGATTCATTATTCATAATGGATATTTATGGGAAGAAAGTTGAACTCAGAATTTTTCAAAGAACTATGTAGTCCTTTTCAGTTACTTGTACTTACAAACATGTAATATACCAAGTGAAATTTCCAACTGACATTTTAATTATTGTTGATTTCTACAAATATATAGCCCTTATCACTCTTCCGAAAAGGAACAGTGGCAGGTTAGAAACCTGTGAAGAACACATTCCTTTTATCATTATTATTGAAGCTACAGTTGAGAAGTCATTTAACACCTTGAAACTTTGCTGCACTTTCACATATCAGAATGAAAAGTGGACAAAGCATGAGCAGATTTTGCTCTGAAAATGGAGTTATTTGAATTTATTTTTTCTCGCTCTCTACAAAAACAAAGGACAAATCAGAGAGTACATCCAAAATTGTCATGTACCATAGAGTCTGGGAAAAACCTAAATGAGGAGCTAATTACAGAAGGCCCAGATAAGCCTTGGCTTTTTGAAATTAGTTTGACAATAAGGCTCTTTCAGCTAGAGGAAACATTTGTTTTAGTGAATTTTTAAAAAAAGCTGTTCCTTTTGTAGCTATTCTATTGAATTAGGTGTTTGTTCTTTTTAAGAATGACTGGTGTAGAGGAATATTAGCTTTTTCAGGTTTTTTTTTTAAGAGAAAGACTTGGAGAGTGAAATAATCATAAGAAAACAGTAAGTGGCTTTGAACAATGCTGGTAGCAGCCACAATAAACAGGGATCTTTTGGGAAGCAAGGATCCTGTATCCTTTGTACAGCTGCTCTAAAAAAAAGCTACGTAGATATAAATGTAGTCGGTTTGGGGAAGGTCTATGTGTGTGCTGGACTCCAGGCTTGGATTTTATGATCCTTTTCTCATTGTTGGATCATCCCTCAATGATGTGGGTTTTGCTCAGCAAGGCAAATTGTCAGCGTACTCCACTTTCCCCAGAAATCAGATGGAACCCAAATCTCAGATGGTGATAGTAGTAATGGTGACTGAAATAAGTTGTGGCATTAATTGAGATTTCCCCATTGGAAACACCAATAATTAAATGCAAAAAGCCCTTTGATAACGCAGGGTTGCCTCTTGCCCCTCCAGTGTTGAGTTCAGCAAAACTCAAGAGACGGTATAGTTGGGCGGCTATCCTGCTCTGGTTGGAAGGGGTAAAAGCAGGCTGGAGCGGGAGCCTGCACAGAACCCTGGCCAATCAGGGAGAGGCTTATAAGGAGCCACTAAGAGGACAGCTTGTTGGGGCACCAGGGGTTATAAGGAGCTGCTCAGCAAAGCAGGGTACGTCTACACTAAAACGTTAGTTCGAACTAACTTAGTTCGAATTAGTTAATTCGAACTAAGCTAATTCGAACTAACGTGTCTAGAACTAAAAACTAGTTCGAATTAGCGTTTTGCTAATTCGAACTAGCGCGTCCACATTGATTGGACCCTGAACAGGGCTTAAGGATGGCCGGAAGCAGTGCCGGCAGAGCATCAGAGGAGGACTTAGAGCGTGGAGATGCTGTCTCAGGCTAGCCGAGGGCTGCGCTTAAAGGGTCCCGACCCCCACCCCAGACAGACAGTTCTCAGGGGTGCCCCGCTTGCAAAGCAGTCCTGGCTTGGAGTGCCCGGAGTACCCACACTGGGCACATCACAGCACTCGGCCATCAGCCCGGCTGCACTTGCCGCAGGCTGCCATCTGGAGAGAGGGAGTAATCGGGGGGCTGCAGGAGAGCTTCCACCCCCAGAAGCCCACAGAGCCACCCCGGTCCTCCCCATCGGGGGCTTGTACCCCATTCCTCCCTCACCTCCTTCCACTTACCCTTCCCTAGCCCCCCTTCTTATTGATGTACAAAATAAAGATAACGTTTCTTCCAAAATTGACTCTGTCTTTATTGAACAAAACTGGGGGAGACTGGGAAAAGGAGGTGGGAGAGGGGAAGAGAAAGGCTGGGAGAGGGGAGGGCAACTAACATGATCAGGGGTTGGGAACAGGTCCCAGTGAAGAGAGGCTACAGAGACTGGGATTGTTCAGCTTAGAAAAGAGGAGATGGAGCGGGGACAGGAAAGAGGTCTCTAAAAGCAGGGGTTGGGTGGAGAGGGTGCATTCAGAAAAGTTCTTCATGAGTTCCCATAAAGAAGGACTAGAGGACACCAAAGAAAAGGAATGGGTAGCAGGCTTCAAACTAGTAAGAGAAAGTTGTTGTTCTTGAGAAAGCAAAGAGTTAACCTGTGGAACTCCTTGCTGCAGGAGGCTGTGAAGGCTACAACTAGAACAGAGTTGAAAGGGAAGTGAGATCAAGTGATGGAGGTTGGGTCCATGGAGTAGTCTTAGCCAGGGGGTACGAGTGGTGTCCCTGCCCAAAGTTTGTGGAAGGCTGGAGAGGGATGGCACGAGACAAATGGCTTGGTCACTGTCTTCGGTCCATCCCCTCCAGGGTCCCTAGGGTTGGCCGCTGTCAGCAGACAGGCTACTGGGCTAGATGGACCTTTGGTCTGACCCAGGACGGCCATTGTAAGCTCAGGGCTCAGGGTCGGGGGTCTCAGTGGACCCCCTTGATTTTCATGCACACCTGCTCCTGGGTGGCCAGGCTGGCAGCTCTCCTGCCCTAGCCGGCCACTTTCCTGTGCCTAGTGCGGAGATCGTGGACGAGGTCCACGATGTCCGCACTAGCCCAGGAAGGTGCCCGCCTCTTGCGGTCCAGGGCAAGCTCCCGGGAGCCGCCAGCCTGGTCCCGGGAAGAGGGGGTGGGCTGGGGGACATCGGGTGGGTGGTTCTGTGCCATCCCAGGTGCAGGGTCTGCTGGCTGGGTGCTGGCAGGCTTGCACCTGGCACGGGCACCGTAGCCAGCCCGTGCCCCTTTAAGGGGTCCGGGACCGGGAGGGGGGCATAGAGTTTCCCTGGTGTTGGCCAGAGTGGCCACCAGGGAAACCTGGGGAGGGCTAGCCTCCCACTAGTTCGAATTAAGGGGCTACACACCCCTTAATTCGAACTAGTAAGTTCAAACTAGGCTTAATCCTCGTAAAATGAGGTTTTCCTAGTTCGAACTAAGCGCTCCGCTAGTTCGATTCAAATTCGAACTAGCGGAGCGCTAGTGTAGCGGCTATGAATGTTAGTTTGAACTAACATTGTAGTGTAGACATACCCGCAGTGGGCAGCACCAGGAAGAGTGCAGGGTAGGGTCCCAGAGAGGCACTTAGGATAGAACATGGGTGAAGCAGAACAAGAGAGGTCCAGCTTGATACCTGCCAGGCTGCAGGCCTTGGTATAAGGGCCAGGAGGATGCAAGGGTCACAGGGGAAGTGGCACAGGGAACAAGAGGCAGTAGAGGGGGAGAGAAGGCAGGTAGGACAAGGCTGCTCCCAGAGGGTCCCTGGGCTGGGACCCAGAGTAGTGAGTGGGCCTGGGTCCCCCCCTTTCACTTTGCACCATACCTAGCCATAGTGAGGAGTGGCCTTTATGGACTCTGGCTTGCCCCTGAGGTGAGGGGCTAAACTGAGGCTGCAGTTGGCCATGGTAACAAGCGGGAGACTGAGGACTGCTGATATCCTTGGAAGTGGGGTGAGAAACTAGTGTGTGGGCACAGCTGGAGGCCAGTGTCCTAAAGAGGATGCCATGGTCCTAGGAGCAACATGGTACCAGACCAGAGAGTGGGGAGAATGATGATGGGCGAGGGACTGGCCAGAAGAGGGTACCCTGCTGAGGACGGAGATAAATCCCGAGTGACCAGCAGGCGGTGCCATGGCAGTGTGTCATGGCCTGCTACAGTTGAAAAACCAAGAAACACAGAGTTAATGTGAATGCCCCTGAAACCTGAGCTCTGCCCTGCTGGAGCTGGCAATAGCCATTGGGAATTACCTGCATGCACTCCAGCTGCATTACCCTTGGGTGTAACTGTATGGACTGGCAGAGGAACTCTGCCTCTCTGGTACTGGTGTGGTGATCTGGCGGCTGGTTTGATCTCTGTCAATGTTTTCCTGGCTCACAAATCATCTGTCTCTCCTCAGCACCAGAGGTTTTTTTGTTGGTATTCCCTTTGTCAAATGGCCATAAATTTGGCTCGCAGATTGCACCCCCATTAGGTGCACCAAATTTCAAGGTAATTGGACTTACTGTATGAATTTTAGGACAGTTGAACTTTAAACAGATGGCTAGACTTATCCTCAGCTATAGAGCCGAGTTGTTCTCCAGTCTAATATTACTTGGAACAGCCAAATCAACACTATAACAAGGTCTATGCCTGACCTTTAGTCAACAGGAAAGAGCTTGGCTTGCAGCCATATTTTACTGCAATTCCTCTTTTCTGTGTATTACAACATATCCTCATTATACAACTAAATATATGGCCCTTTTCCTCTCCCCCGGGTTAATCCTGTCCAATGGCCACAAAGATGCTTGGTTACTGATTAATCATGGCAACCTGTCATCTGATAATTATTTCTTTTAGTGGGCTATTAGCGTCCCGGAAATGCTCAGCCACATGTTCTCCTCAGGCACAGGAGAGAACAGATGTAATCACAGCATGATTTTAAATCGCAATCAATGCATTTATGAAGGTTTAAAACTGGCCATGGAGTAATACATCTTGACATAGTACCAGGGAAATGCAGTAGCCCTTTATCTTTTGCATTTCAATGAGGGCCTCAATGCACCTCATTTAATATGAAAGTGATGCTAACTCACTTGTCAAGTCACAGGAGCAGGGCCCAACAGGGTTGTGGATTCTCTTCAAGACAGAATCAATTAGGGATAGATAGTTGCTTTTATTAATCTCACTACATCACTGCTATTACAGGCTTAATACTGCCAGATGGTTACACAGCTACTGCAAAGTAATACGCCAGTAAGCATAGGCAGAGCAATGTACAAAAGAATAACGGGCACTTGGAAATGCTTACGTCCCTTCAGTGTGTGGGGAGTCCTGTTCCAGTCACCTCGCACCCAGCCCAGTGGGCGTGGCTCCAGCTAGGGGCATCCTTCGAGGTCTAGGTTCCTGTTGAGACTTAGTGGGCACCGGACTGTTTACCGGGTGTGCACGTACTTGGCTCCACGCCATTCTTATCACTCGTATGAGCTGAGACCGAGGTCAAACTTGTTTACCGCTTAGTAGTTCCCCAGCTCAAGGCATGGGTTAGAGCTGATGAAGCCCAGCTGCTGTTTGGGATTGCAGGGTCCCAGGCCATGCTAAGCTGGGTACAGCAGGGATGGAAACTTCCATCTCAGGCCTGCTAAGCTGCAGGACCCACATATAACTTTCATGTGACAACACTATAAGAAAAAAAAGGATAATGATGCTGGATGGAATAATGTCACTAAAGGAGGCTGATGACAGAAAATGAAGAAGGGGGAAAAGAAAGCATATCCCATGCTCTGTTTGTAGGGTCAGTGGGAGGAAGGGTGAGAAGGAAGGGGAAGGATATGTCACAAGAGAACTAGAAAGTTTCACTTATTGGTAGTCACTTCTGTCATGTTGTAGCACACAGTATGTGCTAGTAAACTAATCAAAACTGCAGAGGAAATAATAAATAAACATGTCTTGTTTGATGTATATATTCTTTCTCTCTGAGCTCTATTTCCAGTGAATATGTGTATCTTCTTATAAATATTTCTGAAAGTTTGTTTGTATGTTTTTATGTTTGTATGTTTGTCCTGAAAGATCTCCGAAACGGTAAGAGCTAGAAACACCAAATTTTTCACGGTTACTACTGATATCCTAACTTAAATAACTGGATTGGTTATATCTTGAAATCAGTTCCCCCGGTTCCCCGAGAGCCCCAATTGGGCCCACTGATAATTAGCTTTTAGTAGTGCCTGATCATAGAAACACAACATTTTCCACAGATATTTCTGATTTCCTTACTTAAATCACTGGATTGGTTATATCTCGAAAATTGGTTCCCCCACAGCCCCAATTGGGCCCACTGATAATTAGCTTTTAGTAGTGCCTAATCATAGGCATTTGCTGGACTCTTCTGTTAAGTGTGTCACACAACTGCAACTACGAGATCCTAGTAGATAAAGCATGTGGGCACCTGCAGCACCATCAACGGAAAGCCCATGGGGGAGAGGCTGCAGTGGGGCAGAGAATCAGCAACTTCCCCTATACTAGGGAACCAGCAGGTCTCCAGGACAGAACCAAATGTGTCTGCTGCTGGCTGGGGTCTAGTCTTGCTAATTGTGGCCGGGAGAAGCCTCCAGCTATCACAGCCTCTCAACATCTTACGTAGCCGGCCTCCAACTGAACCCCTTCTGGAAATTAAAATTGCTTCCCTCCCCCTACACCCAAACAAGCCATCCCACCACTTGCCCTCCTTTGGGCTGAATGCATTCTCCTGGCAGGGCTGTGTGCGTTCTCAGCAAGGGCATTATGCACTTTGCAGGATTCAGCTCACAGTACAAAGAGGATGTGAGTGGGAGGACAAAGCTTTGAGCACCATGGAGCCTGAGGAGGACATGGTACACTCAGAACAGCCTATTCTCATTAGAACAGGTACATTCAGGTGCTGCATGTTCTGATCATCTAGATATCACTCATTGCACCTGGTCTGAAGGTCTTTTGTTTTGTCTGATCAATGCAACGGATCCAGCTGCCTCTGGGAAGTCAATTCAGGTTGCCCCATGGAGCATGCACTGAAGGCACTTAGGGAGTGGCTACTTGGGGAGCAGTGATTTGCTGCTGCCGCAGAGCCCAGAAGACATCCCCTCCATTTCTCAGGGCTTCTGGCAAGGAGGCTGCAGGCATTGGTTTTCATAGAGTTTTTAAGGGAAGATGGGCCTTCCTGATTTGTGGGGATTGAGTAAAGAGACCCAATAGGATTTGTCATTTTGTAAGCACATCACTAGGTATGTTCATTTCTTAAAGTAATATATCAGAGAAAAGTATTTCCAATAAAATATGCTATGTTAATGTCATTGAAGTAGTTCATTCATCACACCATTTACTATATTTTCCCCAGGCAACACTGGGTATTTCCGCTAGTATATAATATAAATAAGTGAGCTTCATTAGTGAGCTTTTCTAGTTGAATTGAACTCTGTAAATTAATAAAATGGTATTGTATACTCCTACATAAAAATAAGTGTATAAATGGAATGTGTTTCTTTCCTGCATTTTACCTGTGAGGAGGTCAGCAGTACCTCCTGACACTATAGGCATAAATCAAACCCAAGACCATTTTGAAAACATCCTATTGGGTAACACATCATGACCTTCCTCTGCTAATAGTCTAGGATCCACTCAATTAATAAAGAAATAAAGGAGAGTAATATAATTAATGCCAAGGACCAATAGATCCTGTCAAACTAACTTGATATAGATTTAGATTTAGATATAGATATAGATATATCCAGGGCTCAACAAATCAGTGAATCTACTTGTCTGTGGTGAGTAGATTTCAGCCGGTCTCCCCTTTACTGGCAGCATGCGCATGCGCAATGCGGGTCTGGCACATGCTCAGTGCGGGGCTGGCGAGTAGATTTTGCTGCGGTTTGTCAAGCCCTGGATATATCTATATTTATTTGGATAAAGGTAATAGACTTATGAAAGGCATTTGACTTGGCATGGCATGACACTGGTTAAAAAAATAGAAAGACATAAAATTAACATGGCACATGTGGAATGGATTAAAAACTGGCTAACTGATGGGTCTCAAAATGTAACTGGAGACAGGAAGCCCTCATTGAACAACTATTTCTAATGAGGTCCTACAGTGATTGTCTTTCACCCTAGACTATTTAATATTTTTCTTACTGTCCTAGGAGAAAACATAAAATCATCTGATAGTTTGCAGATGACTTAAAAGGGGGAAGTAGTAAACCAATGTATAGCAGAGGTCACTGATGTAGAAAGAAGTGAATACCTTAGTATATTGGGCTCAGACTAAAGTGAATAACTGGATGAATATGAACTCCCTATGCAATGCTTTTGCCAAAACGGCTAGTGCAGTCCTTGGGGACGTAAGCTGGGGAACCTTTACTAGGAATACAGAGGTTATTTTTTCACCTCTGCATTTGGTGCTGGTGAAACTGCTGCTGGAATAGCATGTCAAGTGCTAGAGGCCACAAATCAAGAAGGATGCTGATATTCTGGAGAGAGTTCAGACTAGAGGCAGGAGGATGATTAGAGGATTGGGAAACGAGCCTTATAGTGAGAAACACAAGGAGCTCAATCTATATGGCTTAACAAAGAGAAGATTAAAGAGTAACTTGAATATAGTCTAGAAAAACCTTCACAAGGAACAGATAATAATGGGCTCTTCTTTGTCGCAGAGAAAAGTATAACATGATCCGGTGGCTAAAAATTGAAGCTAGAAAAAGTCAGATTGGAACTAAAGCAGTGGGGGTATTTCAGCGGAGAAGCAACTCACTGAGGGCTGTGATGAATTCCCAATTACTGACAATTTTAAAATCACGATTTGATGGTTTTTTCCCCTAGAAGATCTTCTCTAGGTATTATTTTGGGGAAGTTCTGTGGTGTTATATAGCCAGAATAGGTGATCATAATGGTCTCTGCTGGCCTTTTCTATGGCCAAATCTATTCAAAGTTATCTTCAAAATTATAGAACTGTATTGATTTAAATCCATCAAAAGAACTTGAAGATTGTAAAGTCAAACATTCAGAAGTTAGGTTCCTTGTGCAGCTCGAGGACCATCGCTTCATTTGACACCAGAGACCAAACTGAGACCCTCCAGAGCTAAAACGGGAGTCACCATAGCAGACTGATATCCTGTGTGGATACAGCACAATGCTGGGCACATAAAATTCTTTACTTAAATGATTACACAGTCTTAATTGAGCTCCCTCATATGCATTATGATCCAGTCTTTAATTTATTTGCTGCAGAAATAAGGTTTGTGTAGTCAATGAGGTGAGGGATTGAAGAACGACTAACTGCAACAATCCCTCAGAAGATTCTAGCTATTCCAGATATTGTCAAGGAGTGTCAACAAGTGTCTGCCTTGTAATTAATGAATTACTGATTTTTGAGGTCACATAAATTTGGGAGGGCAGAAAGTCCAAGTGTCCCAATTGAAAATGAGGCACACCTGTGCATCTCCAACACAAATACATCCCGAATACATGTGAGTTGGCCAAACCAACTTTCCCACAAGTTTTAAAAAAATGGAATGGGCAAGAGCAGGGCCAGGTTATAGTTTTTCTAAATATTATCAGTGTATTTTTAGTTGTTTGTGTTTGTGACATACAGAGATGCTAAGGCTCATCTTTGTTGTGCTATGGGAGTTTATCTTTCTGCCTAGCATTGGAATCATGCTTGTGGTTTTTCTTGACTTGCTTCTACTTCTCTTACTCATGTTCTAAGCTGGCTTTTTTTTTAAAGTAGAGATTTGTGCTTTGATATTGCTCAGCTCATCTTGTCAAAGTGCTTATCTTTGGCAATGTAAACTCACTTCACTCTTAATGTGTAGGTTTATCACTTCCCATGGCAGGCTGCTGGCAAAGGCAACACTTTGTGCTTTGCTGTTTAAATGCATTTGGAGTGTCCAGACAGACATTTGTGAAGAGAGGCAAGATGTCCAGCCAGGAAGGCAGTCCTAAGCACGGAGATGGGGGCGGGGGAAGAGGGGAGGTGCATGTAGGAGAGTTCAGTGCTCCTAACAGCCAGTCCTTTTGTTAGTATATTCATGAAAATCTGTATTGACTCAAGTGGATATTTTTATCACTGCTGAGAAGAAAGTCAAAGAGCAAGGTTTACTTTTCCAATCTCAGGCTGTGTTCCTAGGGATTAATGCTTAGAAATATCATTCCATGTCTAGTAATCACAACACATTTGGTCACTGATACCAAATGGTGACTCTGACACAGTGAAAGGGGACTTTGTTTCTTAGACTATGGGGCTACGTCTATACTGGCATGATTTTCCAGAAATGCTTTTAACGGAAAAGATTTCCGTTAAAAGCATTTTCGGAAAAGAGCATCTACATTGGCAGGATGCTTTTCCACTAAAGCACTTTTTGCAGAAAAGCATCTAGGACCAATCTAGATGCGCTTTTCCACAGAAAAGCCCCGATCGCCATTTTCGCGATCGGGGCTTTTTTACGGAAAAGAAATCTCTGCTGTCTACACTGGCCCTTTTGCACAAAAGTATTTCGGAAAAAGGCTTTTGCCCGAATGGGAGCAGCATAGTATTTCCGCAAAAGCACTGATTTCTTACAGTAGGAAGTCAGTGCTTTTGCGGAAATTCAAGCGGCCAGTGTAGACAGCTGGCAAATTTTTCCAGAAAAGCGGCTGATTTTCTGGAAAAACTTGCCAGTCTAGACACAGCCTGGCTGTGAAAGGGTCTCTTCAATTCCTGTGCTGACATGCTCCTGCTGGGAACTGCTGTTAACTGCGTACTGAGATGTAACTCCCTGTTCTACAATATCATTTCTGCTGTTTGGGAAAGGTTATGATGAAATTAGACAATGATAATGGAGTGTTACAAGTTATTGACGAGAGGAGGTTGTTTCTGCTCCAATTGCTGCTCCATTATTCAGCGCTCGCTTTGCATAGTCCCTGCTTTGCTTACTAATGTTCATGATGGGGAATCTCAGATGGGCTGCTTGAGATGTTATTAAGAAAACACAATCAAATCTAGCCATGCAGACAGCTACTCCTCTCTATGAGAGTGTAATGGGGTGGCACCACCTTCTGCGAGCACTGCCGTTTGGCCAAGTGCGTGTGCCTGTCCTGTCCCCCTGGTGATGCCAAAGGCTTCTTCGGCAATTCAGCCCTCCGGCTGAGTCACACTCTGGCTGTGTCTAGACTGGCCAGTTTTTCTGGAAAATCAGCCGCTTTTCCGGAAAAACTTGCCAGCTTTCTACACTGGCCGCTTGAATTTCCGCAAAAGCACTGACTTCCTGCTGTAAGAAATCAGTGCTTTTTGCGGAAATACTATGCTGCTCCCGTTCGGGCAAAAGTCCCTTTTGCACAAAACTTTTGTGCAAAAGGGCCAGTGTAGACAGCTGAGATTTGTTTTGCACAAAACCGTGTCTAGATTGGCCATGGACGCTTTTCCGCAAAAAGTGCTTTTGCGGAAAAGCGTCCGTGCCAATCTAGACGCTCTTTTCCGAAAATGCTTTTAATGGAAAACTTTTCCGTTAAAAGCATTTCTGGAAAATCATGCCAGTCTAGACATAGGGTACATCTAGACTACATGCCTCTGGCGACAGAGGCATGTAGATTAGGGTACCGGACATAGTAAAATGAAGTGGCGATTTAAATAATTGCCGCTTCATTTAAATTTACATGGCTGCCGTGCTGAGCCGACATACCTGGGTGGTCGACAAATACCTTTGATGTCGGCAGGGGAGCGTCCATATTATCACGCTGAGCCGACAAACAGCTGATCAGCTGTTTGTCGGCTCAGCGCGGCAGCCATGTAAATTTAAATGAAGCGGCGATTATTTAAATCGCCGCTTCATTTTACTATGTCCGGTACCCTAATCTACATGCCTCTGTCGCCAGAGGCATGTAGTCTAGACGTACCCATAGCCTCTGTGTATCTCAAACTCCTTCCAGGGTACACACCCATCTCAGTGTCCTCTCTTAGTTCCTTTTCTTTCCACTTGTTTCCTCATTCAGGAGTGAGTGGTGCCTCCAGAGCCTCTCCTCCTGAAGACTGTTTCTTGCTTCTAGCTCTGGTCTTTACCTCAATTCATCATAGTCCCATACTAACTCCCCAACCAGAGCTCTCCAGGGTGCTCCTGCTCCCTTAGCCAGCCACTCACCCTTGACCTTCTTCCTTCCAGGTCTAGCTGCAATTGAACTTCCTCTACTCCTGCAGCTCCTTTTGTAGTCCCTTCTAGCTCCTGATTGGCTGGTTCTTTCTTAGCCACTCTAGCCTGCCTGGAGGACTTCTCTATGCCCTTTTTCTGGTGTGGGGAATGGTAGGACCACAAGGCCTCCAGCAAGGGTCTGAGGACCTGGTCCACCAATCACAGAGTGCTATGCAAACTGTGAAACATCTCAGAGCTTCAGCAAACTGGTCTCCTTGTCCCCTCCCTATTTTTGAATAGCAGTGGGAAGAAAGGGCTGTGTCAGCCAGGGTGGTTCTGTCTTCACAGAACCTTGATAGAGTGGTAGAACTGTCGATGACTTTTCATGTGCTCGCAGTCTGATGCAAGTATGATTGTGCTCATTAGGGTGAATGCCACACTTTGACTTGAACAAGAAACTAAACTTAGATGTCCCCACCTTGTTGCATGGCAGCACAACTGCACTTCTCGGCTCCAGCTGGACTGGCAGCAGAAGTGTTGAAATGCCACAGGAAATGTGGAGTTGCGTATTGGGGTTCCCTTAGGTTCCTGAAGAACCCACTCCAGTCTTGTTCCAGGGCAAGCAGACTGCAAGGCTATGCTGAGCTGATCAGATTCGAGTGTGGAAGTGGGTATAAGTGATGCCCTACCAATTGCATGGCCATGAAAACCATGTCAGACTGTGAAATAAGCCCTTCCCTGTGAAATCTGATCTCCCCCTGCTCCTGGAAGTGCCCCAGCCAGGGGGCTCCAATCTGGGCTGGGAAGGCACAGAAAGTTTCATTCTCTTGTGGGCTACAACACCTTAAAAATTCAGATTTAAACAGCTGAAAGCATGAAATTGACTAACCAAAAAACCCTCTGGCTGTGAAACTGATCAAAATGGACCGTGACTTTGGTAGGGCCCTAGGAATAGAGCATATCATGCACTCAAAATTACACTGAAAACCTCTTAATTTATAGACATTTACATATTACATGGCATTTACTATACATCATATCCCCTATGTTAGGAATGTGTTGGTTTCTTTGTAGTGACCAATCTTTGTCCAGCATGCTCTTCAACTTACATTCCAGGCTTATTTTGTCCAGTGCAAATGATTCCCTAGGTGGTTCCCCTTATCTTAGCTAGTACAGACATTTTGTTTCTTGGCTTACTGGCCCGTTTATCTCCCTAATTCTGTCTCCCAAGAAAGGACACCTCACTCAAGTCTAATGACTTTTGTCAGACTCAGTCAAGATTGTAGAATACTTCCAATCTGATTGGGAGCAGCAGGCGTTAGCTCATAAAAAAAATTCTTTTCATGAGATTAGTCTCAGAGGGATAGCCATGTCTGTATCTGCAAAACCAAGGAGGAGTCCTGTGGCACCTAAGGCTATGTCTACACTACCAGGTTATTTCGAAATAATAATTATTTTGTAATAAGCTTATTCCTCTTCACAAGCAGGAGTTATTATTTCAAAATAACAAATCCATTATTTTGAAATAACAGGTTCGGTAGTGTGGATGTTCACTTTGTTTTTTCAAAATAACTCCCCACTGTGGACATGCTGTTGAGAGACAGAGGGTATGTCTACACTTGCGCCCTAGTTCGGACTAGGGAGGCAAATGAAGCATACCGAAGTTGCTAATGAACCACAGGATTTAAATATCCCATGCTTGATTAGCATATTTGCATCCGGTGGCCATTTTAAAATGCCGGTAGCCTGAATTAACTCGCCGCGTGTAGACGTGGTAGTCTGATCCAAAACCCTTCCCTCGAATTAACTGTTACTTCTCATTGCATGAGGAGTAACAGTTAATTTGAGGGAAAGGTTTTGGATCGGACTACCGCGTCTACACGCGGCGAGTTAAATCGGGTGACCAGCATTTTAAAATGGCAACCGGTCGTGAATATGCTAATCAAGCACGGGATATTTAAATTCCGCGCTTCATTAGCAACTTCGGTATGCTTCATTTGCCACCCTAGTTCGAACTAGGGGACAAGTGTAGACAGACCCTTAAGGTCTGTCTACACTGCAAAGTAATTCTAACTAACAGACGTTAGTTCGAATTAACTTTGATAGGAGCTACACATACAAACTGCTAGTTCGAACTTAATTCGAACTAGCGGAGCACTTAATTCGAACTAGGTAAACCTTATTCTATGAGGACTAATGCCTAGTTTGAATTAAGTGCTGTGTAGCCACTTAATTCGAACTAGTGGGAGGCTAGCCCTCCCCAGCTTTCCCTGGTGGCCACTCTGGGCACCACCAGGGAAACTCTTCTGCCTCCCTCCTGGCCCCGGAGCCCTTAAAGGAGCACGGTCTGGCTACGGTGCCCGTGCCAGCTGCAAGCCTGCCAGCACCCACCCAGCAGACCTGCACCTGGCACGGCACGAACCAGCCACCCGCTGCCACCTAGCCCTCCGCCTCTTCCCGGGACCAGGCCGGCAGCTCCCAGGAGCCTGCCCAGGGCCGCAAGAGGCGGGCACCCGCCTGGTCTAGTGTGGAGATCATGGACCTCATCGAAGTTTGGGGGGAAGCCTCCAACGTACATGACCTCTGCACTAGGCACAGGAAAGTGGCCATCTAGGGCAGGATAGCTGCCAGCCTGGACACCCAGAAGCAGGTTTGCATGAAAATCAAGGTGGTCCACTGAGACACCCGACCCTGAACCCTGAGCTTAGAACATAAGAATATAAGAATGGCCGTACTGGGTCAGACCAAAGGTCCATCTAGCCCAGTAGCCTGTCTGCCGACAGCGGCCAACACCAGCTACCCCGGAGGGGATGGACCGAAGACAATGACCAAGCCATTTGTCCTGTGCCATCCATCTCCAGCCTTCCAAAACAGAGGCCAAGGACACCATTTCTATCCCCTGGCTAAAACCCAGCTTCCATGAATTTATCTAACTTCTCTTTAAACTCTGTGATAGTTCTTGCCTTCACAGCCTCCTGCAGCAAGGAGTTCCACAGGTTGACTATTTGCTTTGTGAAGAAGAACTTTCTGTTATTAGTTTGAATCCTGCTACCCATTCATTTCATTTGGTGTCCTCTAGTCCTTCTATTATGGGAACTAATGAAGAACTTTTCTTCATGCACCCTCTCCACACCACTCATGCTTTTATAGACCTCTATCATATCCCCCCTCAGTCTCCTCTTTTCTAAGCTGAGAAGTCCCCGTCTCTTTATCCTCTCTTCATATGGGACCTGTTCCAAACCCCTGATCATTTTAGTTGCCCTCCCCTCTCCCACCCTCTCTCTTCCCCTCTCCCACCTCCTTTTCCCAGTCTCCCCAAGTTTTGTTCAATAAAAAGAGTTTCTATTTTTGAACACAAGTGTCCTTTATTTTATACATCAGGAAGGGGGGCTAGGGAGGGGTAAGTGGAAGGAGGTGAGGGAGGAATGGGGTACAAGCCCCCGATGGGGAGGACTGGGGTGGCTCTGCGGGCTCCTCGGGGTGGAAGCTCTCCTGCACCCCCCCGGTTGACACCCCCCCTCCCGGATGGCAGCCTGCGGCAAGTGCAGCCGGGCTGATGGCCGAGTGCTGTGATGTGCCGAGTGTGGGCATTCAGGGCACTCCAAGCCAGGACTGCTTTGCTGTCCCTCATAGAGTTAGTCAAGCGAGCGGGGAACCCCTGAGAACTGTCTGTCCGGGGTGGGGGTCGGGGTCGGGTCCCTTTAAGCACAGCCCTCAGCTAGCCTGAGGAAGCAGCTCCACGCTCTAAGTCCTAATCTGATGCCCTGCCGGCACTGCTTCCGGCCATCCTTAACCTTGGTTCAGGGTCCACTCAATGTGGACATGCTAGTTCGAATTAGCAAAATGCTAATTCGAACTAGTTTTTAGGTCGAGATGCACTAGTTCGAATTAGCTTAGTTCGAATTAACTAATTCGAATTAAGTTAGTTCGAATTAGTGCTGTCGTGTACTCATACCCATACAGATTTATTAGTGCCAGTCCAGGTTTACAGTTCCAGGAGCTTTTAGCTAGTTTGCAGTAAGCACTGTGTTATTCAGGTGCATCTACAAACTGAACCAAACATCCAAATCTCTCAGGGCTAGAGAGGCTGAACAGTAGAAGTATGAATTCTGTCACTGCTCAAGATGCACACCACATGAATGTACTTCAGTGGGGTGCTCACAGGGGTTGCAAAGAATTAGAAAGGTCAAGGAAGCTGCATTTGCATTTTGGTTTTTTTTCCCCCTCACAAAACCAAAAGTGAGGGTTTTGTGGGTAGGTCAGAAAAGACAACCCTAAAAATGTCTATCTTTCCAAAGCACTTGCCTGTATCAGGGAGATTCTTGTAGGAGGAATGATGTCCTATGGTTAAGGTACTAGACCAGGACATCTGAGTTATATTCCTGGCTCTTTCACAGGCTAGCTGTCTGACACTGGGCACATCTTTTCTTTCTGTAACCCAGTTCCCTATCTCCACCTATTTACTAGAGCTGTGGGAAAGCAAATGTATTCACATTTGAAGCTCATCATTACAATATTTAAACACTTCACAAACAGAAACCTACAGTAGCTAGGCCGTCATTTCTTATTTCACTAATTTGGTAAAGTCTGAGTGCAGAATTTCTCCTCCCTGAATTTTCAGTGCCACATGGGATAAATTATATTAACCATATGGCTAACCTGCTGTGCAATTAGAGGAATTTACATCCATCAAAATTTCACTGTGTTAAGTGGGTGTAACTTCCACCAACAAAATTGTTCTCCACCCAAAACCTATTTCTATCTCTATCTCTATCTCTATCTCTATCTCTATCTATATATTTGAACATAAAACTTTATTATGAAACAACCAAGGTTGCTCCACAGCTAGGACTGAGTAAATAGTTGATTATTTGCTTTATGGCCAATCTGGGACAAAACTGATATTTGTTTTTTCTTGCGAAAAAAGAAAAATTGTTTTTTTTCTCCTGTGGGTTGAATGTAACATTTCAACTATTGAGTCAAAAATGAAACATTCTGAATGTCAGTTAGCCAAACAAAATTTGGGCAGATTCTGAAAATGTTGATTCAAAATAACATGTTGAGGCAATTGGTTTAGAACAGGTCAATGGAATATTTTGACACTTACTATTTTTTTCCCATTTTTTTCAGCTAAAACCTTTTGCTGAATGTGACCCAAATTCATGAATAACACTGCTCTACAGCCAAAATGCTTCTGAAATAAATGTAGTCAAACTTCACTAATTCTGGTTCACTGAGAATGAAAATGATGCTTAAAATTGTTGATTGGCTCTAGTTTTCAAGATATGCTATTGGGTCAGTATATACGACCCTTGACTTGCGAATGGCGGAGGATAAGTGAGTTATAAAGGGAAGGGATCTCAATTTAAACCAGAAATGATTAAAATACATCTTTGACTGGATCTATGAATAAATCTATGACTGGGTTTGGACAGTACTTGCTTTTTAGGCAAAACAATGAATGATGCAATCTGAAGCTGGTATTGCATCATACATGATATGAATTGCATCACGTTATTCCTAGAAGTCATGGATGATGCAATCATAATGAAGCTTACATCACTCTGCTGAACAAATTGTCCTATATCAGCTCTAGAAATCATACAGTGTCATGCTCTCTTATTTGTCAGTGTTTGATTTTGCAAAGGGACACATTTCTGTTTAGCCAAAGTGAGCAGAGATGCCTCGTACTTGTGTGAACAGTGCAGATAACTTCTGCTATGTTTGTGGTGAAGTGACTTTTGCATTACAAAAGTACAGTATACCCACTATGGTTAAGAAAGCCTATCACCTTTATTTTGGCTGCAAAATTGGAGATCAGGACAGGAGGTGGGCCCCACACATATGCTGCAACACTTGTGCAACAAATCTTCGCCAGTGGTTGAACAGGAGAAGGAAATCTATGCTTTTTGCAGTGCCAATGATTTGAAGAGAGCCAACAGATCATACCAGCAATTGTTACTTCTTCATAGTGCCTCCAGTTGGGAAAGGTGTGTCAAAGAAGAAAAAGTGGACTGTGCATTATCCAAACATTCCATCAGCTATACGCCCAGTACCCCACGGAGAAGGGCTTCCGGTTCCTGATGCACCAGAACCATTCTCACTTGAGTCAGAAGAGGAAGAGGATGAAACTTCTGGTCCTGAACCATCAATGTCACAGGACCCACATTTTCTCCCATCCTCCTTCTCTGAACCACACCTCATAACACAAGGTGAACTGAATGACCTTGTCAGGGATTTGGAACTACCCAAGAGTAAGGCAGAGCTGTTGGGCTCCAGACTACAGCAGTGGAATCTCCTGGCAGGTGATGTTAGGGTTTCCATGTTCCGTGACTGTCAAAAGGATCTTGTCCAATTCTTCTTCATGGAAGGTGATCTTGTAGCCTGCAACAACATCGATGGTGTGATGGCAGCCCTCAACATCGTTCACGATCCAGATGAGTGGAGACTGTTCATTGATTCATTGAAAACGAGTCTTAAAGCTGTTTTGCTGCATAATGGCAATGTTTTGCCATCAATTCCAGTTGGTCATGCAGTCTATATGAAGGAAACCTATGACAACATGAAACAACTTTTGAGGTGCATAAACTATGACCAACATCAGTGGCAGCTTTGTGGCGATTTGAAGGTTGTTGCTCTCTTGCTTGGTCTGCAGACTGGATACACAAAGTACTGCTGTTTTCTCTGTGAATGGGATAGTCGTGCAAGAGATTCCCAATACATCAAGATAGATTGGCCACTCCGACAGTCATCGGAGCCTGGGAGGAAAAGTGTTCAGCATCCACCACTTGTTGAATAAAGGAAGATTTTATTACCACTCTTACACATCTAGCTGGGTCTGATGAAGATTTTTTTCAAGGCCATGGACAAAACACAAGCAGCTTTCAAGTACCTCAGTGGAAAATTTCCAAGGTTAAGTGAAGCTAAGATAAAGGAAGGTGTCTTTGTTGGTCCTCAGATTCGTGAATTTCTTCGAGATGATGCATTTGACCGCGCACTGTGTGGCAAGGAAAAGACAGCATGGAAATCCTTCCAGTTAGTGGCAATAAATTTTCTTGGAAACAACAAGGCAGACAACTACAGGTTGTTGGTGGAAAACCTCCTCAAGGCATACAAAAGCCTTGGTTGCAACATGTCACTAAAGGTACATTTTTTGCACTCTCATCTAGATTTTTTTCCACCGAACTGCGGAGCAGTGAGCGACGAGCACGGCGAGCGATTTCACCAGGACATTGCAACAATGGAGAAACGCTATCAGGGCAAATGGAGCCCATCAATGCTTGCAGACTATTGCTGGACAGTGACAAAAGATGCTCCATTTAATGAATATAAGAGACAAGCCAAGAAGTGCCGAGTAGACACTGAATAAGACTAAACTATGTACATAATAGTTTTTTGCCTTTATTTCATAATAAATTTTATTTATATAACCCTTTTGCTGATTTTTAAAGTGCTACATAAACAGGACAGGTGAAATATTATCATGTAAAGCAACCATAAACACATGAAAAGACCTAGGTTTACAATTTATGATTAAAACTCTACTATCTACACAATATACATAGATGTAAAATGTAAAAACTTAAATATCTTGGAAACACTAGCCAATCAGTTGTTTTAATTGTCATATTTGAATTCAGCACATCAAAATACATAATAAATAGCACATTTTATCTCTGAAGTAGATGACTTCTAAAAAATTGTAGACCAGTGTAATTTGTGTCCCCCCAAATTTACTATTTCCTAATATTTTTTGCCCTGCTTTTTATGCCACAGTTAAAATTACTATACAACACAGTACACCTGACACAGGGCACTGGCTGAGGTTCCCCACCACCTCCCCACAGAGGAAGCAAGGATGCCTGTAATTGACAGATTAACCAATTAGCACAGGCGTACTGGTTAATCGTGTAGTCATCTACACGTTGACATCCGTAATCTACACTGCACACTCCTTCTGATAGCGTGTAGAATACATACCCTACATGACCTCCTAGTATGAGACTTAAGCAGTGCTTCCCCGTTTACAGAATAGGGCAAGGACGATGCCTGAATCCTGTGGGGATGTACCAGACCCAAGCCATGCCTCCATCGCTTCAACCACTGTTTTTATCAGTTTAGCTTCCTGCTGCCTCCCTACCGCCAGAGCCTATCACTGACGTATAGCTACACACCACAGTGTGAATGAAACCTGTTTTTTGCTGCCATGTGTAGCTACACATACCCTCCAGGATACAGTCTTCTCCAGTAGGTGTGCTGTGTAGTCATAGCCTGAGTTATTGGCTATCTTTCCCTTGTTTTCACGGGAAAATTAAAAAACCCGTAATTTTCAATACCACGTGCAATGGAAACAGATGTCAAGTCCTTGAATGTTTTCATGAAACAGGGTTCCAGTTTTTCAGCGAGCCCTAATGGGCCGGAGGGGAAGGAAAGGAACAGGGAACAGTCGCAGGGTGGCACTAAATCTAATTTTTATATAGGGATCTGGGACCAGACTGTCTCTTGCCTTCATCGTCTACTTAGCTTTTTACCTCTTCATCAGCTGGATTTCAAAAATAGAACAAAGTCTGTTAGGCTTTAGTGGGTGTTTTATGGCAGTTCAAAATATACCCGGTTCTATTTCTGTGTTAGTCCTATTGCAGCTTTTTTGCTGAACTGCCTTAGGTCTCCAATCAAGGCTTCACTGTGTCAGCTACTGTACAATGTGTCCTAAAAAGACAGCCTTTGGCCCAAAACAAAAAGCTACAGAGAAAGGAGCTGGCACAGTGGGCAGGCCCCAGAGGGCTATTTATGGGTTTAAAAGAGAAGGCACATCAGTGCACTTGCTGACATTATTATCGATGGCACAGTGATGGTTTCCTGAGGATCTTAGCCACAGAAGCTGCAGAATCCACCATCTCCCCTGAAGCCTAAACCACACTTGGTGTGAGGGGTGAGGCACAGCAGTTACTCATGGTGTCTTATGAATAGAAAGCATGGCAATCCCATGTGTGACATTTAACAATCACCTAAGTTCTCCCCCCGCACCGCCCGCACATGTGCATGCCTGGTATAGACTGTAAGAGTCTATTTCAAAGATATTTTCTTTGATCAAGATTGGAGTAGGTTTTAGAGTCAGAAACATGAAAGCTTGCAAAACTGGCCTGTCTGTACAGGCCTTAATCACCATGATCTCGGAAGGTTGTACACAGCCAGATGTCCCTTGGTCCCTTGTCAGTGGAGTTGCACCCGAGATAAATTTGGCCCGTAGGCTGTGTCTACATTGGCCCCTATTCCGTAATAGGGATGCTAATGTAGCACTTTGGAATAGGCAAATCCGTGGGGGATTTAAATATCCCCCGCGGCATTTGCATTAACATGGCTGCCTCTTTTTTCCGGCTTGTAGATAAGCTGGAGAAAAGCGCCAGTCTGGACGCGATCCTCCAGAAAATAAGCTCTTTTCCGGAGGATCTCTTATTCCTACTTTCAAGTAGGAATAAGAGATTCTCCAGAAAAGAGCTTATTTTCTGGAGGATCGCGTCCAGACTGGCACTTTTCTCCAGCTTATCTACAAGCCGGAAAAAAGCGGCAGCCATGTTAATTCAAATGCCGCAGGGGATATTTAAATCCCCCACGGATTTGCCTATTCCAACGTGCTACATTAGCATCCCTATTATGGAATAGGGGCCAATGTAGACACAGCCTTAGTGTTTTACCAGTGTAGGGACTGGTAAATCTTCAGCTGGCATAAATCAGCCAGCCAATATGCACTGTCTGAGGATGGGGCACAGACCTTTTTGACCTTGCAGCACACAATGTTGCAATGCCTGAGTTTCAAAAGGGAGGTAGGTACATGGGAGTCAAAATTCCATTGACAGTCACTGGGATTTTGACTCCTAAGTGCCTGAAAATGTCATATTGCCTCCTAACTTGCTTAGGCTTTGCAGTGCTGAGCACGGCTGACTTTAGAAAGTGAGCTACGAACTTGGCAGCTGCTCTAATGGTTGCTGATTCTACTGCAAACAACATTTTAATATGTGAAATCAATGTAGGTGTTTCCTGCAGCCCAGCACGAGAGACTGGAAACTAGTAGTTTCCATTCTGCTTAAATATTTGGGGGTTAAGATGACACAGAACAAAACACAAGCTCTCCTCCTGCAACAGTACTGATATTACGGAGTCCCCTGGATGCTTACAAATGAGATTTTTTTTTAAAGTAAAGCACTTGTCTTTAGAAAATGCATGTGTCTATCTTTTGCTCTTTAATATACCTAGTCAACGTAGGGCCAAAAGTAAGGTCTTCAATGAATTACTGGAGCTGAGTGACAAGTTAAATTGCTCTATGGAAAAAAAAATTAGGGGGAGAAAGGGATTAATTTTGGACAGGAAATTTACAAAAACTGGTTAGAAAGGGAGATATCTGAACTAGAATTCATTTACAAATTCAGCACTGTCAATTTAGGATTTAAGAAGGATCTCAACTGGACAATGCATTACAAAGACAATTTCTTCTCTCTGAATATTGACATCTACAGATCCAATGCTATGAAAGACCCTCTTCCACCCTGACTTCATTAGCCTCGTTAACACAAGCAACTTCTTCTTTCTATGCTCCTGCTTCTGTAACTTCCACTCCATTTCATCTGAAGTGGGTTTTACCCATGAAAGCTTAACATCAGGAGCTCATACTATAATGTGATATATGCCCTCTGCCATGTATATTGGCCAAACTGAGCAGTCTCTGTGACAAAGGATAAATGGACACAAATCAGACATCAGAAATGGTAACGCACACAAAGCTCTAGGGGAACATTTTGACCTATCTGTACACTCAATCATGAATTTAAAAGTAGCCATACTTCTACAAAAGAATTTTACAACACAATTACAGAGAGAGATTGCTGAACAGGAATTCATAACACTGTCATCCTGGGTTTGAATAAAGATATTAACTGGTTAATGTATGGCAAAGCCAATTTTTCCTGCCTTTGACATTCACATTTTCACATAAAAAAGCTATGAATGGGACACATCCAAGCTACTTAATTAGCTTCATTAACACGGGTCCTACAATTGACAGCTAACTGGTATTTTTGCTGATATATATATCTGGGATTCTGTTATTTCCACTGTAACTCATCTGATGAAGTGGGTTTTACCCATGAAAGCTCATGGTCCAATATATTTGTTAGTCTCTACGGTGCTGCAGGGCTCCTTGTTGTTTTTGCAAATATAGACTAACATGGCTACTCCTCTGAGGCTATTCAAAACATGGCAGTTTCCAAGAGTTAGTGCAATGTTTGAACCAGGTAAAGGAGATAGAACTAGGTAAAGGGGACGGAAGCCACTTGAAAGAGATTTAAAGAGACAAGTATTATTTTCAGGTGCAAAATACAGGTGTATGAGTGGCACCACACATCACTTTACCGTTCAGAATTTGAGAAGATCCTGCCAGCAACAGTGTTTTGAACTAAGTGTAGCCATGTTGGAAAGCTAGTGTGTCTTTCAGCAAAGTAGCTAATATTTAGCACAGTGAGGGTATGTCTACACTACAGCGCTAATTCGAACTAACTTAGTTCGAATTAGTTAATTCGAACTAAGCTAATTCATACTAGCGCATCTAGAACTAAAAACTAGTTCAAATTAGCGTTTTGCTAATTCGAACTAGCGCGTCCACACTGATTGACGTAGGGGCGCATTTAAGGGTGGCTGAAACCGGTTCCGGCAGGGCATCAGGTCAGTAGTTGCTTTGTGTGGCTGCTGTCTGAGGCTATCTGAGGCTCGTGCTTAAAGGGACCCCCACTGGACAGCCGGTTCTCAGTTTTTCCGCTTGCTTGCCTACCTCACCGAAGGACAGCAAAGCGTTTTTCTCTGCGCCCGTCTGTGTCAGTGCTTCCCTTCGGGGCCACCGCCGCAGGTGGCAACATGGAGCCAGAGCTCGCCCTGCACTTTCTGGTGCAGTTTATGGACTTGCTGCTGCAAGCCTGCCAGCAATGGCTGGAGGCTGCCTGGTTCCACCTGGTGCACGTCAGCCCCCTGTCTCTCTGCCTGGCCACCCTGGGGACCATGGAGCAGCTGCAGCAGCGCCCGGGCACCGGTGTGCCCCGCCACATCTGATGTCTGGACACCAGCAGCGACTGGTGTGACCTCATCGTCCTGGAGCGCTGGGGAGACCAACAGTGGACCCAGAACTTCAGGATGAAGAGGGACACCTTCCTGGAGCTCTGTGAGTGGCTCGCCCCTGCTCTGCGCAGAAGGGACACTCGCATGAAGCCCGCCATCCCCCTCCAGAAGCGTGTGGCCATCGCCTTCTGGAAGCTCTCCACGCTGGACAGTTACCGATCTGTCGGGAACCAGTTCGGCGTGGGGAGATCCACCGTCGGAGCGGTGCTCATACAGGTACGGCACTCACCGGCCACTGGGCCAGGGGCGAGGGGGGTTGCAAGGAGGGGATGGGCCGCCCCAGGGAAAATGGGGGGTCGGAGGGGGGAGGAGGCAAAAGTGCCCCGCACTGGAGGGGCCGGTCTCTCCCGGCCATACTACATGCCGCCCGGGGGGTTGCTCCCAGGAATGGGGCGCGGGGCACTGCCAGGGCACGAGCACTCCCAGCCACCCGGGCGCCCCACTGATTCGCGCTTTGCTGTGTCTCTTCGCAGGTGGTCAAACCCATCAACCGGGTGCTGCTCTGCAGGGTGGTCTGCCTCACCGACCCGGACGCCATCATCCAGGGGTTCAGCGCCCTCGGCTTCCCCAACTGCGGGGGGGGGGGGGCCATTGACGGGACGCACATCCCCATCCATGCCCCGGAACACCAGCCCTCCCAGTACGTGAACCGCAAGGGGTACTTCTCCGTGATCCTGCAGGCCGTGTGTGACCACCGGGGACAGTTCACGGACATTAATGTGGGCTGGTCCGGCAAGGCACACTACGCCAGGGTGTACCGGAACTCCTCCGTGTGCCAGAGACTGCACGCCAGGACCTTCTTCCCCAACCGCCACATCACGTGGACATGCCCGTGTGCCTGGTGGGGGATGCGGCCTACCCCCTACAGCCCTGGCTGATGAAGCCCTACACGGGGCACCTCAATCCCTCCCGCCAGGCCTTCAAAGCAAGGCTGACCAGGGCTTACATCATCATTGAGGGGGCCTTCGGGTGACTGAAAGCCCGATTTAGGTGCCTCCTCACCCGCCTCAACCTTGCCGAGCACAACATCCCTCCCATGGTGGCAGCATGTTGTGTGCTGCACAATTTGTGCGAGAGGAAGGGGGAGGCTTTCCTGCCAGCCTGGATGGCTGAGGCTGACTGCATGGTTGGCCAGTACGCTCAGCCCCGCACCGCCGCTGTCCGGGAAGCCCAGCGGGGGGGCCGTCCGGATCCGGGAAGCCCTAGGGGAGAGCTTCCAGGTGGAGGAGGAGGACTGAACTCTCCCTGCATGTCCCACTGGGGCCTTCTTCCACCCTCCCCCCCTTCCCCTTTCCCCTCCCTAACCTCCCTTCCTAATGTCAAATAAAGACACCTGTTTTGGCAAAAACAAAAACCTCTCTTTATTTTACATAACTGGGGTGGGGGGAAGGAGGAGTGAGGGTGGGAGAGGGGGAGGGGGAAACCTGGGAGGAGGGAGCTGGAAGGGGATGGAAGGGGAGGAAGGGAAGGGAAAGCTCAGGCTTGGGGGTCCGGCTGGCTCTCCCATCTCACAACACTGCGGGTGCGGGATTCTCGGGGGGGAGCGGGTGTGGAGGGGTGGCAGGAGGGACGGGGGGTGTGGAGGAAGTGGGAGAGGGAGCAGGGGCAGCAGAGGGAGCAGGGGCAGCAGGGGTGGAAGGAGGAGCGAGAGCTGCGGCAGCCACAGGAGCCAGAGCAGGAGGAGGCAGGAACCGGTCCACCAGGGTCTGGAGGTGGCCTCTGAGGCCATGGCCCTGCTCCTCCAGCACATCCACACTCCGCTGGCACAGTTGAAGGTCCTCCTGGACCCAGTGCTCCTGGTTGCGGAGCAGCTGCTCCATGAACCGGAGGTGCCACCGCTGGTAGTCCTCCTGGTTTCTGGCTCTCCTGCTGGCCCGGGCGCAGGTGGCTGTTGCAGGTGGGGTGGTGCACACTGCAGTCCCAGGTGCTGCGGCTGTGGTGAAACAAGAGCAGCGGTCAGTTCTCCCTGGGGACAAGGTGGGTGAAACCCAGCCCCCCTCTGCAAAGCCAAGTCCCCTGCATGACACCCAGCTGCTGCTCCATGGTGGGCAAGGCCCAGGCGCATGGTTCCTGGGATCCCTCTCCCCTCCACACCCCCGTACACATAAGGGGAGCATGATGGTTCTCACAGGTGGAGGCCTCCCCGGCCTCGGACGACACAGGAGATGTTGTCTGTGGGGTTCCTCGGGGGTCCTGGGTCCTGGGCAGGCTCCTGGCAGGCTCCTGGCTCACGGCGTCCTCCAGCTCCTCCTCCTCGGTGTCCAGGACCGGTCCCTCTGCCGTGGGGTCGATGACCACCCGGGGGGCATGGACGGTGTGAGCCCCCAGGATACGGTCCAGGGTGTGAAAGTGGGGGCAGGCCTCCGGGTTGGCCTCTGGCAGGCAGGCCCGGGAGTAGGACAGCCGCGTTCCAGTGGCTAATGCGGAGATCGTGGACATTGGAGGCTTCCCCCCAAACCTCGATGAGGTCCACGATCTCTGCACTAGACCAAGCAGGCGCCCGCCTCTTGCAGCCCTGGGCAGGCTCCTGGGAGCCTCCAGGCTCGTCCCGGGAAGAGCGGGAGGGCTGGGTGGCATCGGGTGGCTGGCTCATCTTGTGGCAGGTGCAGGGTCTGCTGGCTGGGTGCTGGCAGGCTTGCAACTGGCACAAACTGTGTAGCCAGCCCGTGGCCCTTTAAGGGCTCCGGGGCCAGAAGGGGGGCAGACAAGTTTCCCTGGTGTTGGCCAGAGTGGCCACCAGGGAAAGCTGGGAAGGGTTAGCCTCCCACTAGTTCTAATTAAGTGGCTACACAGCCCTTATTTTGAACTAGCTAATTCAAACTAGGCGTTAGTCCTCGTGGAATGAGGTTTACCTAGTTCGAAATAAGCGCTCCGTTAGTTCGAATTAAGTTCGAACTAGCGGAGCGCTAGTGTAGCGCCTATCAAAGTTAATTCAAACTAACGTCTGTTAGTTCAAATTAACTTTGTAGTGTAGACATACCCTGACAGCATGACTTTTCTGTCATTTGGGGTTTCCTCCCCAACAACAGTGCTCATTGCTGCATACAATGCTGTGAATCACTCCCATATCCATTGACACATGTTTTTTAATTCCACAGTTACATGGATTGTACCATAACTCTATTGTTAGAGGTAGATATAGATTATGACATGATCTGTGTGCCTTTGAAAATGGTTTCAAATGCAGTTATGAAACAGTGCACAAGATTTTTGTTGGTTCATAAATCCTCTTTCACAGCTCCAAGGGTGCAAAAGAGACTTAAAATTGTCTTAAGGAAGCAGTTCTGAATGTTCCTGGGTTGGGGAATCCTCAGTTTGTGGCATTGGATTACAATACATCCCCATCAGTTGTTCTTAATACCATGGTAGGTGTAGTGTGAGCTGGGTGGAAAAAGATGGGTCTGGAGTGCAATGCATTCCTGATGTTTTATCTCCCTCTGAAATTCCTCTATTGAATAGCCTCAAGGTGACTCAGCCAATGGCCATGCACCTCCTACAGGAGTGGCCATGCCAAGGAGAGGGAGAAAAGCAGAGCAGCTGCCATTCCTGTAGTCTGGCTCCTGGCTCCCTGGGGCACCTGGTGCTGGCCACTGTTGGTAGACAGGATACTGGGCTAGATGGACCGTTGTTCTGACCCAGTACAGCTGTTCTTATGTTCTTATGTTATGTTCTTATGAAGAGCATTCCAGTCTTCATGGATCACTGAGCTACAATGCCCCAGTGAAGGCCACTGATGGGGGAGGAGGAGTAAAGGGGACAGTTGCCCCAGGGCCTGATGATTCAAATGGGCCCAGAGCTCCTAGCCACTGTCACTGCTAACCCCTCTGGGAGTATGGAGCTGCCCTCCCTGCCTCCAGTCTGTCCCACCGGAGCAAACGGTGCGGGGAGAACCCTGCAAGGGAAACAACATTGTTTTCCCCATTTTTTGTGACCTTTCCCATGTGGGCACCAAATAGCTAGAGTAGGCAGGGATGAAAATGCAGAATATGCCCAATATATAGATGCCTAAGCAATCTCTAAATTCCAACTTTGACACTTAGTTCTAGCCCTTCTGGATCTACAGAAAACCCATGTCATCCTGGGCAGTGCAAAGAATGTTCACTGCATATTTGCCATGCAGAATACTGTATCTCCTGAGATCTCGCAGGGCCAGATTCACCTGTAAAGATTCTAGCTTTCCATTAACCAAAGAATTACAATACAGTGCAGAGCTTTCAGTTACCTTTATTCCAGAGTAAAGAAAGTTTTCTGATACCAGCTATAGTAAGGGTTTATTCAATCAATTACAATCCAGACTGATGCTACCTAAAAGTGACTTCTAATTAGGATGCAGTAACATTGTTAGTGTTCCAAATAGATCAATTAAATAGCTAAATGGAGAAGGAATAGTTTCCTGAAGTGCTAATTTTCATCCCCCTTGCAAAATAAAACCTGCAGAAGTGAATATTTCTCTGCAGAAATATGAAGTGATTGGATTAAACTACCATGTGCCAATGCTATGTTTTTTTCATAACGATTTTTCTTTTCCCCAGCTGTCACCCTCCAGATATGTTAGCAGTACAAAGAATACCTTTTTCCATATCTGAATCCCTACTTTTGTAGTG
The DNA here is from genome assembly GCF_052426305.1 of Pelodiscus sinensis. Taxonomy (NCBI): domain Eukaryota; kingdom Metazoa; phylum Chordata; order Testudines; family Trionychidae; genus Pelodiscus; species Pelodiscus sinensis. The sequence continues at coordinate 156,503,833 of NC_143054.1, read as the reverse complement.
GTCCATGAACCAGAGATGATAGGAAAATATGAATTACATCATTGTAGTATGACTTGCAGAGGAGGGACAGAGAGGGAAGAAATCTACTTGATCATTTGAGAAACTGGGAACCAGTCTGAGATAAGGATCAGACAGAAGAATGAGTTTGGATTAGGATCAGCCAGAGAAAGCTAGGGTATGTCTACACTACAGCACTAATTCGAACTAATTTAGTTCGAATTAGTTTATTCAAACTAAGCTAATTCGAACTAGTGCATCTAGACTAAAAAATTAGTTCGAATTAGCATTTTGCTAATTCAAACTAGCATGTCCACACTGAGTGGACCCTGAACTGAGGTTAAGGATGGCCGGAAGCAGTGCCGGCAGGGCATCAGATTAGGACTTAGAGCGTGGAGCTGCTGCCTCAGGCTAGCTGAGGGCTGTGCTTAAAGGGACCCGACCCCCACCCCGGACAGATAGTTCTCAGGGGTTCCCCGCTTGCAAAGCAGTCCTGGCTTGGAGTGCCCTGAGTGCCCACACTCGGCACATCACAGCACTCGGCCATCAGCCCGGCTGCACTTGCCGCAGGCTGCCATCCAGAGGGGGGGGTCAATCAAGGGGTTTCAAGAGAGCTTCCACCCCCAGAAGCCCGCAGAGCCACCCCAGTCCTCCCCATTGGGGGCTCGTACCCCATTCCTCCCTCACCTCCTTCCACTTACCCCTCCCTAGCCCCCCTTCCTGATGTACAAAATAAAGGACACGTGTGTTCAAAAATAGAAACTCTCTTTATTGAACAAAACTTGAGGAGACTGGGAAAAGGAGGTGGGAGAGGGGAAGAGAGAGGGTGGGAGAGGGGAGGGCAACTAAAATGATCAGGGGTTTGGAACAGGTCCCATATGAAGAGAGGCTAAAGAGACTGGGACTTTTCAGCTTAGAAAAGAGGAGACTGAGGGGGGATATGATAGAGGTCTATAAAAGCACGAGTGGTGTGGAGAGGGTGCATAAGAAAAGTTCTTCATTAGTTCCTATAATAGAAGGACTAGAGGACACCAAATGAAATGAATGGGTAGCAGGTTTCAAACTAATAACAGAAAGTTCTTCTTCACAAAGCAAATAGACAACCTGTGGAACTCCTTGCTGCAGGAGGCTGTGAAGGCTACAACTAGAACAGAGTTTAAAGAGAAGTGAGATAAAGTCATGGAGCTTGGGTCCATGGAGTGGTATTAGCCAGGGGGTAGAAATGGTGTCCCTGGCCTCTGTTTGTGGAAGGCTGGAGATGGATGGCACGAGACAAATGGCTTGGTCATTGTCTTCGGTCCATCCCCTCCAGGGTACCTACTGTTGTCCGCTGTTGACAGACAGGCTACTGGGCTAGATGGACCTTTGGTCTGACCCAGTACGGCCATTCTAAGCTCAGGGCTCAGGGTTGAGGGTCTCAGTGGACCACCTTGATTTTCATGCAAACCTGCTCCTGGGTGGCCAGGCTGGCAGCTCTCCTGCCCTAGACGGCCACTTTCCTGTGCCTAGTGCGGAGGTCGTGGATGAGGTCCACGATGTCTGCACTAGACCAGGCGGGCGCCCGCCTCTTGCGGACATGGGCAGACTCCCAGGAGCCGCCAGCCTGGTCCCAGGAAGAGGCGGAGGGATGGGTGGTATCGGGTGGCTGGCTCGAGCTGTGCCAGGTGCGGGGTCTGCTGGCTGGGTGCTGGCAGGCTTGCACCTGGCACGGGCACCGTAGCCAGCCCGTGCCCCTTTAAGGGCTCCGGGACTAGGAGGGGGGCAGAAGAGTTTCCCTGGTGGTGCCCAAAGTGGCCACCAGGGAAAGCTGGGGAGGGCTAGCCTCCCACTAGTTCGAATTAAGTGGCTACACAACCCTTAATTCGAAGTAGTTAATTCGAACTAGGCATTAGTCTTTGTAGAATGAGGTTTACCTAGTTCGAATTAAGCGCTCTGCTAGTTCGAATTAAGTTCGAACTAGCGGTTCGCGTATGTAGCGCCTATCAAAGTTAATTCGAACTAACGTCTGTTAGTTCGAATTAACTTTGTCGTGTAGACATACCCCCAGGTATTTGTAAGGTGTCTTTTTCCATACTATGTATGTACATGGACTATCGGTCTTTGGCAAATCTGGATAAAGCACCCAGAGATTCTGCCTCCCAGTTATCCCTTGCACTAATCCATAGACAGAGGATTTATGCTGTACAGGACAAACCTAGGGGAACTGCAGGCTATTTGAGTCAGTAAAATGTTCAAGCTGCATACATTATTTAGATCACAGGGATGGATTGTCTCTCAGAATGTTTCAGGAATGCTGATTTACATAGCCTATGTAAAGTTCAAAGGCTACAGGTTTTTAATATTAAGTCACACAAAAATGTAATGCCTTACTGGAAACCGTAGAGAACGGAGTAGACAAATGCTGTCTCTGCAGTATTTCTGCTACTCTCCTCTGAACAGTATACATTCCACTACAGATTGACCAGAAATAGAAAAATTATTATGTCTCATATTTTGTGCAAGCATTTTCCAGGATCAGTTTAGAAGGCAAGTCCTTTGGAATTTTCAATAAAAAAAATAAACACACTATTCACAGCATGTACAGACTCATTAGATGGCTATCAGAATTTCACCAGACAAACTCTCCTGTATGTTCCTAAGCCAAAGAAAGCTCTTTGGTGCCAATTCCCAGCTGTGCCTTCTGAGAAATACAGCCCAAAAGGGGAGCGAGGCAAAGATGGCTTTAAACCACTGTCACACATCCCAAAATCTAGGCCCTGCTTGGCCCCAAGGCTGCCCTGTCACCTTGGTCTGAAATGGCTGAATATGACCGGTTTTGCTGGCCTAGCATTCTCAGAAGAGTGCTCTAACCATGCCCCCAGCATGCTGCTATTGTGGATTGTGGCATAGAGTTGCTCTGCCATGTCATTGGGGATGGGGGCTCCTTATTGGGGATCCTTTGTATTGCTCTGTGACCAGGGCTGGATTAAGAAAGGGGCTTTAGGAGCTACAGCCCAGGGCCTGCAGAAAAATCTCCTGGCCACCAAAAGTTCTAGATCCTTTTTGTGAGGCTGACTTAACCTGGGGTTCTGGCCTGCAGGCACTAAAACCTGCTGTTCCTTTGCCACCACTACCCCACTCCCCAAACTCCTCCGCTGGGCTGGAGCTGTGTTGCTGCAAGAGCTGGGCAGCTCTGTTTTGTGCTGCCCTCGTCTGTGGTCTCCGCTTCTGCAGTTCCCATTGGCCAGAAATCCCAATGGGGAGCTACCCCAGGTAAGCACTCTGCATCCCAACTGCCTGCCCCAGCTCTTGGCACCCTCCTGTACCCTAAGTCCCTAACTCACTCCTAGACCACATCCCAACCCTGGGCCCTCCAGCACCCTAAACCCCTCCCAGACCTCGTGCCTCTGTCTCCAGCCCTCAGCCCCCTTTTGCCCTCCAAATCCCTTAGCCCCAGCCTGGAATCCTGTCCTGTACCCCAAACTCCTCATCCCCAGTCCCACCTCGGAGTCCAAACCCCCAGTCAGAGACCTCACCCCTCCCATATCCTAACTCTCTGACCTAGCCTGGAGCTCCCTTATATACTCTGAATCCCTCATATGTGACCCCACCTGGAGCCTATGGGCCCCACAAAATCTAATAGCCATGGGCCCCTTGAAGAGTTAATCCGGCCCTGTCTGTGACCTGAATGTATGCCACTAGATTTACAGTGCTCAAGCCCTCTTAGGGTATGTCTACACTAGCCCCCTAGTTCGAACTAGGGGGGGTAATGTAGTCATACGGAGTTGCAAATGAAGCCCGGGATTTGAATTTCCCGGGCTTCATTTGCATAAAGCCGGCCGGCGCTATTTTTAAGTGCCGGCTAGGTCGGACCCCGTGCCGTGCAGCTACACGCGGCACGGACTAGCTAGTTCGGATTAGGCTTTCATGAGGCGTACAGCTAGTTCGGATAGGAAGCCTAATCCGAACTAGCTAGTCCGTGCCGCGTGTAGCCGCGTGGCATGGGGTCCAACCTAGCCGGCATTTAAAAATGGCGCCGGCCGGCTTTATGCAAATGAAGCCCGGGAAATTCAAATCCCAGGCTTCATTTGCAACTCCGTATGACTACATTACCCCCGCTAGTTCGAACTAGGGGGGTAGTGTAGACATACCCTTAGAGAGGAATCATTTCAGTCAAGATGTGGCTATTTCTGAAGTGAAAAGTGATTGCTGTTAGATGGAAGTAGCCCTGCAACTACACTGTATGATGATTTATTAGAAGGTGAGGGACCCTCTAACTAAAAAAAAAGGCTTGGGAACCATGTGAAGAAAGAGCTAAATTATCCATGTTAGCATCTGGCTAGAGTCTAACACCGCTGCTTTTGCAAAAATTGCTCTCTCTGGGCCCTCTAAAGTACAGAAGTGGGTAGGACCTTGACGGTCTTTATCTTATATTTCCAACATGGCCATGGCCCCTAACAATATGCTGCACAACTGGTTCATACACAGATTAAGAGGAAAAACTGGCACTTACGGAATTACTAACACCACTTCCTGCATCAACCTGGCTCTCTGCTGGGGAGAACGGGGAGGTCTCCTATCCAAGCATTGATTTTGTTAATACTATGTGCTCTGTTGGACTCATAGGTCCACATCTCTAGGGTGGTTGTTCCCTTTGCATTATATCCAGCCTTGAAAGATTAGACTTTAATCAGTTAACATCAGAAAAGGGCAATTTCACCTCACACCCACACAAATCAATGAAGAAAAATTCCTGTGATGATAGAAATGTACAGATAGGCAAAGTAAGAAGAATGCTGCTGGAGGACTTCGTTTGATCTAAGGGTATTTTACTTGTGATGTTGACAGTTTGTGTTTTAATGGATATAAAGCTTTAACTTTTTAAATCCAATCATCTCCTCTCATTCAAATAGTCTGACCTCTCCTATAACTTCACTCAAATGTGAAAATTAAAATCGATTAAAAAAAGCAAAAATGCGTAAACATTGACATGTCTTGAAACTTTGCCAAACCTAATTATGTCAAGGCTGGGGAGTTTGTTGTTGTTGTTGTTGTTTTGTTTCTATCCCCGGGATCCTAAACAAAGCTATGGCTTCTCCCAACCTGACATCCTTGCTCAGATTAATGTTATTCAAAGGGGCTTCAGACCACTGGAAACTTCAGTTTTCCTTCCCATTGTGTGGACAGTCTCCCACCTTGTTCTGATTTAAAAAAGACATAAGGGTCCTTACTGTGACACTATCTGAGGGTATGTCTCGTTTTACGAGGCATAAGGGATCGGCCAACAAAGGCTTTGTTTGTCACCCTATCCCCATCTTGACAGCCGCTTTTTGCCAACAAATTGCTGACTCTGCAAAATGCGGCAGTCGTTTTTATTCAAACGAAGCGCGGGAGATTTAAATCCCTGCTTCATTTGCAATGTTGGTATGTCTAATTTACATCCCTCTGGGGACAGAGGGATGTAGTCTAGACATACCCTGAAATGCCCATGGTTTCTTCATTTGGAAAACCCCATTCAGTCACTGTCGCTACATAATGTGGCCTTTGCATGTTTGTTTGCCTAGGCTCCTTATCTCCAAATTATCTGGGTATGAAGATAAATGCATCCTGTGTGTAACACAAGACCTTTATTCAAAAAGGGAAAGTATTGGAGTGAATTCCAATGTGTGTAATTCCCAAGCTCATGTTGGGACTCAACTCAATATAGGTGTAAATGAACAGTTTGTAACCATCTAGTGAATTAAGATTGCATACAGCATGGCTATACTTGGCAATTAACCATGTGCTACCCTTGCTAGCAGACTAAGCTGCCACATGGGGAGGGAGGGTATTTTTGATTCAGATTATAATTAGAATTGTTTGGGAAATGGAACACTTATTCCAGGGGGAAATACTGACACTTGTAAACTTCAGAGGGTAGCTGAGTTAGTCTGTACCAGGAAAAACTTAAAAAACAACAAATGGTCTGGGAGCACTTTAAAGACTAACAAAACATATAGATGGTATCATGAGCTTTTGTGGGGACAGCCTACTTCTTCAGATGACTGGAGTGTTAGAAGTCCAGAACCAAGCAACCTTGTTTTTGAAACAAGCTTGAAAACATGTTTTTGTTCTGAACTTTTACAACTCAGAGTGTTCAAGTTTACAAACTGAATGAAGCTACACTTTAACTTTTTTTTATAAAGATTATTTGTTTTCTATAGGCAGGAACAAAAAATAATGGTTATAACATATAAATATAAATATTCCTCATTATGCAATAAACAGGAAAAGAGTTTTGGGGCAGAAACCACTGACACACATGATTGTTGAAAAATGGCCACGCATTGTATGAGTTTGTAATAAAAGCCTAATGTTAACTCTGGCGTTATAACATATTCTCTGTGGCACACCCGTGTTTTCAAATTTAACATCAAGAAATCTTCTCAGCATGCCTATTACTGATTTATATGCAATAGATATTAAAAATCAATAGGTGTCTTCAAATTATGTCCACAGCTATCAGGGACAGCTGCTGATTACAATTATCAGACTGCTATAATTTATGGACAGATACATTAAGAAATCCAGTGTATGAAAGAATCATGTGATGCTCTGCTGGGACAAGGTAAATGTAGGCTTGTTAGAGTAACATAGACCATTAACCCACTAGCTTATTGGTACAGTCCTTGACAGTTGCAGAATGTCCATCAATTAAATCCAATGGGCACTAATCCAGAAATCCTTACCTGGGAAGGTCACCCATTGATGTCAATATTAAAAAAACCCAAAACCACATTATAAAGAACTGCCAGTTCTGTCATTTCAGTGCAGAAATTAAAGATGTGCTGGCCAGTGTTGTGTATTTCCCACCTCATTCTGTGCTGTTTTGGAACCAGTGTGGATTTGACATACTGTACTGGATCTGAGCACCAAAGGGCTTATGCTGCCTCAGGAAGTGGCCAACTTCTGATGCTTAAGAGAAAGGTGGATGAAATCCATAAAATGATGTTAGAGAGCTTGGATTAGGAGGATGCCACCTTGACTACTCTGGAGATCAGCTTATGCACCCAAAGCATGAGATCGCTTTTATCTTACCTAGCATTAATCCATACTCTGTGAATGAGCAGAAGAATGGCCATACTGGGTCAGATCAAAGGTCCATCTAGCCCAGCATCCTGCCTGCTGACAATCACCAGTGCTAGGTGCCCCAGAGAGAATGAATGGAATAGGTAACCATCAAACAATACACCCCTTGTCACCCATTCCCAGCTTCTGGCAAACAGAGGCTAGGGACACTATCCCTGCCCATCCTGACTAGTAGCCATTGATGGACCTATCCTCCATGAATCTATCTAGCTTTTTTTTGCTTATACACTGTGCAACTTTCATATTAAAATTCAGCCACACCATTTATCTGTCAGGCTTGTCTATAGACAGGTCAGAGGCTTAATCACAGGTAACAAGTATTACACAAGCGGCAGCAGTAGCATACACGCTGGACCATGTGCCCCCTGTCAGAGTGCATCCCTGTGTACACATGGCAGCATTTTGCTGTGAGCTGAGCACATGGTCACTCCTCCACTCCTTACTTTTGCATCTGAGTAATGTGCATTCTGGGATTTTTCTTCCTGTGCATTGTGGGGCACACTGGAAGCCAGGCTGGTTCAATTTTTTTCTTTTTAAATCCCACTGTTCATTTGTCTCAGCCTCATGTTTCCCTTCTGGGCAGAGTAGAGCCATTTCTGAATTGCCAGCAGGAACCACCTGGAATATTGCAAATATTATTGGACTGTACTTCAGCATTTGGATGAAACCCGCTATGCTGGCCACCTGGAATATTGCAAAGGCCACTTGGGCTGGACTTCAGCATTTGGATGACACTGGCTTTGGGCTTTGCCAGCTGCACGACTGAGCAGATAATGTGGCTGCAGCAGGAGCAGCAGCTCCTCCAGCAGTGGGAGAGTTTTCTGAGGTTGTGGAGTTGCAGTCCCTATTGCAACTAGGGTCTTTGTCTACATGTGTTTTGTAAAGCCTACAGATTAGTGCAAACATAATACAGTAAAACTCCAATAGTACGGCATCCAATAGTCCGGCACTCCTGATAGTCCGGCATCAAAATGGCAAGAGCCTAGTGAGTGAGCTTCAGCAAAAATGAGTCACAAGGTAACAGCGGCAGCAGCTGAACTGAGCAAAAAGGTAAAAAAGGCTTAAAAAACTAAAATATTACAGTATACTGTATACAGTATGTACAATAAAAAGGGTTAAGAACACGTTATATACAGTATATAATGTATATGGTGTATATATATAACCATCTTATAGTACCTCCTGATAGTCCGGCATATCTGATAATCCAGCACCGCCTAGGTCCCATAGGTTCCGGATTATCGGAAGTCTACTGTAGTTCGATTTACACAGAAAATAACTGTCAACTCCTTATTGCTGTTTGAAATTTTAAAAGGCTTTTATTATTAATCTGTGTAACAAGCAGCCATGAACACAAAGTATGAAACAAAGTTGAAAAACAGCTTTTAATTTGGACACCAAAAATAGATTTCTGTTAGTTATATTAACAACAAAGAACCCTTTCATTACATCTCCGGTGAAACAACATAGTCAAGTATTGTCTGTTGTTGTATGTCCTGGCTTAACCTCTTCCAATGTGCTGCGCTGGGGCTTGAAACTACCAGAGGGTATGTCTACACTACCCTCCTAGTTGGAACTAGGAGGGTAATGTAGGCATACCGCACTTGCAAATGAAGCCCGGGATTTGAATTTCCCGGGCTTCATTTGCATAAGCGGGGCTCCGCCATTTTTAAATCCCCGCTCGTTCGAACCCTGTGCCGCACGGCTACACGCGGCATGAACTAGGTAGTTCGAACTAGGCTTCCTAGTTCGAACTACCGTTACTCCTCGTGGAATGAGGAGTAATGGTAGTTTGAACTAGGAAGCCTAGTTCGAACTACCTAGTTCGTGCCGCGTGTAGCCGCGCGGCACAGGGTTCGAACGAGCAGGGATTTAAAAATGGCGGAGCCCCGCTTATGCAAATGAAGCCCGGGAAATTCAAATCCCGGGCTTCATTTGCAAGTGAGGTATGCCTACATTACCCCGCTAGTTCGAACTAGCGGGGTAGTGTAGACATACCCAGAGGTAGTAGAGCTGGGGTTCCAGTCATCACTATTCTTGGTGTTCTCAGCTGGGGCCTAGAAGGAGAATGGCCTAGGGACCCTGCTGCATCAGTACAGTTGGGAGGACATGTTGCTGGGAAAAGCTGTTATTCCCTATAGCCTGTATTGTTCAGGGGCTGTGTAACATGGCTGGAGCTGGTTGGCAGTACTGTATTGCCAGCGGTTCTTATAGTGCTATGAACTGCAATAGGGAATTTTGGCTCCCAGATGCCTCTGCATCTCCTTTTCTCCTTCCACATAGGCTTTGGATTTGATGGTGCTCTCCCTTGAAACTGGTTCCACTCTGTCCTTTGCTATGACAACCATCTTTCTGGAACCTCCTTGACAGGCCTTGTTTGTACTGGCATATTTTGTCACCAAAAACTGCCTTTTGTCTGGGAAAACCACCCAGTTTTGGTGACAAAAAAACCCTTCATTTCCACTTCTGGGAGAAACTTTTGTCATGTCCCCTTCCTTTATTGTCCACAAAGAGCCTGTGTGATGCCACTGTTAGTTTTGTGGAGAGACCTGGCTTCCACTAATATCCCACAATGCCTATCCTGATGGTTGTGCTCAGTGTTTTATGATCTCTGATGCCCTCCAGGCATGCACCCTTCCCCTTTCAAAGCTCTGGGAAGTACTTGACAGCCTAGTGAGCTGTTCCATTTGGGGAACAAACAAAAAGAACAAATCACTGGAATGCTCCTGTTCTGCCCCGCTAGAAACACAGTGGCAGGCAGACTGCTGCAACAGCGGGAAGGCGGGAGAGACGGCTGTGCTGCTTTGACATTCTTCAGCATAGAAAGCTCCCAGAAGCTCCCAGCAGCTGAGGATGCTGTGGGAGAACTCGGAGAGAATCCCAAGAAGCACAAGGATCAGCTCTGCCTTCCCACAACACAGCACTATGGGATGCGTATACACACTGCTTTGCTCTATTTGTCAACAGGGGAGCTAGCAAGGTGGCCATGAAATGTCAACAATTGGAGGCAGAAAAAACAGTTTGATTGGTTTTCACTTTTAAAAGTCAACGGCATTTTTGTTGCCAAACCTTCCCAGCGTAGATATAGACTCAGATTCCCTCTGTCCTCAAATAGGGCCTCCAACTCCCTTCATTTTGCAGGGTTTTTGGGGGCTCTGTTGGGGGCTCTGTCTACAAACCTTCCCTCATGAGTTTTCTTTTTCTTCCCTCCAGCTTTGCCAGCAATTGGTAAGGGCTCTACCCCTGGGAGTCTGGCCAGTACAGGTGCCATAGAGTGGGGTATTTAAAAAAAATAAGTTACTTGTTCAGAGTCTATGGAGGCTGAAATAGCAGGTTTTAAAATTGCATTTCTGTTTTTACCTCCTTGAGTGTCTTTTCAGCCTTTGGGAAATCTCGGTGATGGTAAGTGGTATGTGCATTGGGATTTTGAACTTGAACTCTGTGATTCAATTCCCCTTCACTAAACTGGGGATCATAATGTTCCTCTACCTCACAGGGGCATTAGTGTTGTAAAGAGTTTTGAGAGCTTGCGTGGTGAATGATTCATTTCAGCAAGTGATCCCCGCTTTCCCTTTGTTTCCACATAAGGGGATAGCACAGAGACACAGCGGACAAGTCTGCTCAATCTTACCTTTAGACACTGAAAATATGAGTCAAATCCTGATGCTATTACATCCAGGAGAGTTGTGCTGTTGACTTCAGTGGGTTTAGGATTCAGCTTCATGTAAGAATTCAAGCCTCCTTGGACTTATGCTCCACTGGCACACACAAGCAGAGATTTCCCTCGAGCGTATTATGAATTTATACTGCACAGCCGGATGCCATTGCCACTCATTCTGATTCCAGCAGGCTGTGTGGAATGTCTCAGCTTCTCAGCCTACTTCTCCATTGTCCACCATTAGAGACCCACATCTCCCTCTCCCACATGCATTTGGTTTTTGTCTCCTTTTAGCATTGTCAATTATTGACATATGAAAATGATGAGTCATGGAACAGCAGCAGCGCAAATTCCATTTGTGTGCTTGAGAAGTTAACTTCGTGTCACCTCCATTTCCCTCACCCATTAACTTTCATGTGCCTGCCATGGATGGTAAATATGTAGTGCACTGACTTCACCGCTGCTAACTTTGTGTCTGTGTTTGTGGCTTTGTAGGTTGATACCAAAGCTCTGAAAAATGGCTGTAGATTACAAAAGGCTCTGTGAGCTGAGTGTGAAGACAGTTGCAGACATTGGTGCTGAGGGTGCTGCTGTGTGCTTTGGCTTGAAGTGGTTTCCATTATATACAGGGCTGGGTTGGCAGTTCGGTTCAATGGCTCTCAGAACCCCCCCTCCCCGCCCCCCAATACAAATTGTTCCAGCGTCCCTGGCTGGTGTGTTCTAGCAGAGTCAGTGGGGGACTGACAGCCAGACACATGCATGTGGGCAATGGGGCCGACAGAATTGTTGGGCCCCTAGGTAAGGTATGTGTGTGTGTGGGGGGGGGGGGGCGAAGGGAGAGGGAGTCAGCTGTACACTCCCAGAAGGCACAGAACCTCAGGTGGAAGGGGGGGGGGGGAGCAGAGACTAGACTCTCCCTACCAACCCTTCAACTATCCCAGAGTGCACTTCTCACCACTCTGATAGCGATTTAAAGGGCCCAGGGCTCTGGATGTTGCCCCAGTACAGCAGCGCACCTGGAAGCCCCAGGCCTTTTAGAATTGCTGGACCCTGGAGCAAATGCCCCTTTTGTCCCTCTCTCTGATGGCAGGTCAGCATGGGGGTTTGCTTAGCCCAAGTATGAACAGTTAGGGTATGTCTACACTGCGGGGGTTTTCCAGGATACAGGAGGTATTCTGGAAAAACTCCTCCAGGTCCAAGCAATGAGTTTGCTCTTCTGCTTTTTTTTGTGGAAGAGCAAAAGCGATCTTTTGGAGAGCCCTGTATTCCTAGTTCTATGAGGAATAAGGGCTCCTCTGAAAGACGAGGTTTTCCTGCCATTTGGCCCCATCTAGATGGGCCAAATGGCAGAAAAGCCTCTTCCAGAAAGCACAATTTGCATAGCTTTTTTCCATAAAAAAGCGACAGTGTAGACCTAACCTTACACTGCATAGCAACAGCAAAGCTATTGTGTCCTCACTGGTGTGGCACCACCCTGAGTGGTGATAGGACTTCTCAGGGTATAGCCAATGATTCTGTGAGCTTCTCTATGAGTCTTTCCAAGTGAATTGTGGGAGAATCTATCTGTCCTGCAGGACAGTGGTGCGCAACCTTTTTTCAACCGTGACCCCCACAGCTGGGACTGGCCGTTGGCGGCCGGGCAGCGCGGTGCGCTGCGGTGACCCCCAGGAAGACATCTGCAACCCCCTTTGGAGTCGTGACCCATGGGTTGTGCACCACTGCTGCAAAGTACTTGGGGAAGTTTGTGTGGGAGTGTAGCTGGCAAAGCACTGGAAGACTATCAGCACTTAAGTGACATAGAGTCACTACAAGGTTAGCACCCCAGGGCTCCAATCCACAACCCCAGCTGATGCATGGGTTAAAAGCACCCTGAGCTCAGGTATGTGGGGGGATGGGAGAGGTATTGAGGCACTTCCTGGGTATAAGCCTAAGATAACTACAGTGAAAATTACTTCTCTTCTTTGTCTTTCTCTCTGATAGGCAAATCCTGACCCCCATTACTTGGTGGGAACAAGTGAATATTTTGGGGACCCTGGATATTGCTATTTAAAAAACAAATCAGGGGTTAGTTAGAACCCTGGAAAATCTTGGATTTTAGGAGTTTAAAGTAAAGTTTGGCTACTGTGTCAGTATTTTGCTGTGACTCAAATTTGGCTCATTGCCAATTATTTGAGGTCCCTTGCAGATCATGGGGAAGAGGGCATGTAAATATCCCCTTTGGTTCTTGGTATTGCTGCACCTGTCTGAGCCCAGAACTTGATCTAAGAAGCTAGGCTAGGCAATGCACAAGTGGATGGCAGGAAAGTGTCATTAGATCTGCAAAAGCAAGGCAGGTGGATTTGTAGTATTTTAAGCTGTAGGAGAAGTGCTACATCAAGCAGAGAGAGTACTGTTAGGGATACTACTACCTTCTAATTCTAAAGGAGTTCCTTACTTAGGGGTTGAAAAGAGCAACTTTTCTTGTGAGTCTCTACAACTTTAACATAACACATGTGTTTTATGAAAGAGTTAGAGTGGAAGGAATAGTGCGAAATAGCTTAAGATGAGCTAGGCTGAGACACTTGATGACATCATGTAGACTTAGACATAACGAGAAATACCAGGTGGTTTTGCTCATGAAGCCTATCCCTTCAAACCAAGCTTCATGTTTGAAGTGAATCATAACCATCACCATCAGGCTGAAAAAATGTATGGGTATCCAGTGAAATAAAAAAAGGTTACTGATAAGCTTTTTGGAAAATCTGAGCACATGCAAATATTTGAATGAATCATTTTGGTTCACATACAAGCTTGAACGCTGATTAGTTGAGCACGTTTGCAATGAGTGTGCTGAGCAGTTAGCATCACAGTCATCTTTAATGATTATGGTCATTAAGAATTCCAGTAAAATAAGCACATTAACCCAGATCATCTGGCCAAATTCCAACTCTAATTTTTTTGCTTATTTGAAAAAAACTTCAACCCACTGCAGTTGGTTGAATTCTTCACTTCCTGTCCCACTCTACTGAACATAATTGTGAGCTGCTGAATAGTTGCACTGTTTTGCCGCAGCGGCGGCTACCCTTCTGTAGCAGATGAAACAATTTCTATTTTGTTTTCACTTCACCTTAAATTTGAAACGCATGTTGGGATCTTCAGAAACACAAATGGTGCTCTAGAAGTGGGAAGTGTTAGATGCTTGTTCTTCCAGGTCACTGAACCAGAAACATTCCATTCCCCTGTACTTGTCCAATTTTTGAAGCAGCAATTGAAATTCACAAGAGAGAGATTTAATTTTTGCTATGTTGGTGACTGGGATATAACAATCTCTCCCACATTAAACCGAGAGGTGAAGCATAGTTGTGCTTTTAGAGGTAAATGCCCTTGGCAGCGGCTCTGTGTTTGCCCTTGTTGTACTAAGCAAGCACCTGAGCTTTGGGAACATCATGTGATCCCAAAAGCCCTTGAGAACATGAAATCCCTGAAGGTCTTTAGGTCAAAACTTCTTTCTTTACACAGGCTTACGTGGCAGTTATCTGCTATGACTTTCAGCTTGGCTATGCCCTGGATTATACAGTGCAGAGGGATGTTTTGTACATCCATTATGCCACATAAATAAACTGATGACAGTGACAGAAAATGCAGACTTTTACTGCAAGAATGCATTACCCAATCCTTGTGTTTAAAGAATCCCATCCACCTAATTTTAACAAAGACATTTGTCATGTGCACTGTCCAACAGCACTATTCTTTGTATAGGAATAAAAAAGATGACATAAAAAATACATGCTTTTGCCAAAAGTCTATTAAACAATTGCCCATTAGGAAGAACATCTTTATGATACAGGCACATTTATTTTAACACTTCATTATGTTTCTTTTTTCTCCTTTTTAATTAAATGAATGCAGCTGATTTACTACTAATTTGACCAGTCCCTGGAGCATGTGGTCCATCAGGTTTCTATGTGTGGCCCATGAGACATATTGTTTGCCATTGCCCAAGCATAGAGTTGCCAGATTTTGCTGGTTTCCATCCACTTAGGTTTCTTTCCTACCAGTATTGCTAAAATGACAGCCACATAAAGCAAGGGCACCTGAAGTGCAGTGCATTGTAATTGTACACAACATTGGCAGCAAGAACCATACGCTCCCATTGCATCCAATCAATGCACTGCTATGGTTCAATCGGCTCAGCCTACAATGCTAGGCATGAAAGCGCAGTTAGAAAAACTACCGTCTTCTGGGAGACTCTCTTGGTTATGACAATTTTGTGGCCCACTGAGATAGAGGGCCACTCATGCGGTCCACTCACTATCCTAATTTGCCCAGGAGACTGAAGACCTCCATTTACCTACAGGAGTAGTCTCCAACCTTTTTAAGCACGAGATCACTTTTTGAATTTAAGCACAATTTAAGATCTACCTCAAACCCAAATACCTGTATCCTGCCTCCTTGTGCCCCTTCTCCGAGGTCCCACCCCTGCTCGCTCCATCCTCCCTCCGGGTATGTCTACACTACAACATTAATTCGAACTAACATAGTTCGAATTGGTTAATTTGAACTAAGATAATTCGAACTAATGGATCCAGACTAAAAAACTAGTTCGAATTAGCGTTTTGCTAATTCGAACTAGCATGTCCACATTAAGTGGACCCTGAACAGGGCTTAAGGATGGCCGGAAGCAGTGCCGGCAGGGCATCAGAGGAGGACTTAGAGCGTGGAGATGCTGTCTCAGGCTAGCCGAGGGCTGCGCTTAAAGGGTCCCGACCCCCACCCCGGACAGACAGTTCTCAGGGGTGCCCCGCTTGCAAAGCAGTCCTGGCTTGGAGTGCCCTGAGTGCCCACACTGGGCACATCACAGCACTCGGCCATCAGCCCAGCTGCACTTGCCGCAGGCTGCCATCTGGGGAGAGGGGACAATTGGGAGCTGCAGGAGAGCTTCCACCCCCAGAAGCCCGCAGAGCCAGCCCAGTCCTCCCCATCGGGGGCTCGTGCCCCATTCCTCCCTCACCTCCTTCCACTTACCCTTCCCTAGCCCCTTTTCTTGATGTACAAAATAAAGATAACATGTCTCACAAAATGGAATCTGTCTTTATTGAACAAAACTGGGGGAGACTGGGAAAAGGAGGTGGGAGAGGGGAAGAGAGAGGCTGGGAGAGGGGAGGGCAACTACAATGATCAGGGGTTGGGAACAGGTCCCATATGAAGAGAGGCTAAAGATACTGGGACTTTTCAGCTTAGAAAAGAGGAGACAGAGGGGGGACAGGATAGAGGTCTCTAAAAGCAGGAGTTAGGTGGAGAGGGTGCATACAGAAAAGTTCTTCATTAGTTCCTATAAAGAAGGACTAGAGGACACCAAAGGAAAGGAATGGGTAGCAGGCTTCAAACTAGTAACAGAAAGTTGTTCTTCACAAAGCAAAGAGTCAACCTGTGGAACTCCTTGCTGCAGGAGGCTGTGAAGGCTAGAACTGGAACAGAGTTTAAAGGGAAGTGAGATCAAGTCATAGAGGTTGGGTCCATGGAGTGCTATTAGCCAGGGGGTAGAAATGGTGTCCCTGCCCAAGGTTTGTGGAAGGCTGGAGAGGGATGGCACAAAACAAATGGCTTGGTCACTGTCTTCGGTCCATCCCTTTCAGGGTTCCTAGGTTTGGCCACTGTCGGCAGACAGGCTACTGGGCAAGATGGACCTTTGGTCTGACCCAGGACGGCCATTGTAAGCTCAGGGCTCAGGGTCGGGGGTCTCACTGGACCACCTTGATTCTCTTGCACACCTGCTCCTGGGTGGCCAGGCTGGCAGCTCTCCTGCCCAAGCCGGCCACTTTCCTGTGCCTAGTGTGGAGATCGTGGACGAGGTCCACGATGTCCGCACTAGCCCAGGCGGGTGCCCGCCTCTTGCGGTCCCGGGCAAGCTCCCGGGAGCCACCAGCCTGGTCCCAGGAAGAGGGGAAGGGCTGGGGGGCATTGGGTGGGTGGCTCAAGCCATGCCAGGTGCAGGGTCTGCTGGCTGGGTGCTGGCAGGCTTGTACCTGGCATGGGCACAGTAGCCAGCCCGTGCCCCTTTAAGGGGTCCGGGGCCGGGAGGGGGGCAGACGAGTTTCCCTGGTGTTGGCCAGAGTGGCCACCAGGGAAACCTGGGGAGGGCTAGCCTCCCACTAGTTCGAATTAAGGGGCTACACAGCCCTTAATTCGAACTAGCTAGTTCGAACTAGGCTTAATCCTCGTGGAATGAGGATTACCTAGTTCGAACTAAGCGCTCCGTTAGTTCAAATTAAATTCGAACTAATGGAGCGCTAGTGTAGCACCTATGAAAGTTAGTTCGAACTAACGTCCGTTAGTTCGAACTAACTTTGTAGTGTAGACATACCCGGATCCCTCTCCCATCCTCCCTCACTTTCACCAGGCAGAGGCAGCGGATTGGAGTGCAGGCTCTGGTCTTGAATTAAGGGATTTGGAATGTGAGAGGGGCTTTGAGCTGAGCTTGGGGCAGGCAGTTGCGGTGCCAGAGGGGATTCTAGGTGCAGGCTCTGGGAGAGTTTTTGGCTGTGGGGGTTCTGAGGATTAGGTCAGGAGCCTGAGCTGCAGGAGGGCGTTCAAAACTGGGATAGGGTTTCAGGATGTGAGCTCTGAGGCTATGTCTACACTACAAAAATCCAAAGTCAATTGACAGAACAGAGGGCTTTTTGTGGTGTAGGTATACCTCCTTCTACGAGGCATAACTCCTTTTTGCACAAGAATTATTGTGCAAAAAGGTGTGTGTGGAAGCTCAACAGAGGTTTCTTGCGCAAAAAGAGCCTATCGCAGAAAGCACAGGTGCTCTGATGGCCATTTTGTTAATGTCAATCAGAACTTTCTTGAAGACCTTTCTTGCATCCATGCTGTGTGGATGTTCTCTTGGGCAAAAGCACATCACTTTTGTGATGTGCTTTTGAGGTGTGGATGCACTTTTGTGCAAGAAGTTTTTGTGGAAGATCTCTTCCACAAAAAGCTTCTTCTGCAAAAACCCTGCAATGTAGACAAAGCCTGACTGGGCACTGCTTACTTCAGGTGGCTCCTGATTGGTGGTGCAGTGGGGCTAAGGTAGGCTCACCCCTGCCTTGGCTCTGCACCACTCCCAAAAGCAGCCAGCAAACTGCATCCCAAGTCCTCTTGTGCCCCCGTCTCTGCTCTGTGGAGAAAGGGCACAGGGTGGGAGAGGGGGCACCTTAACATCAGCACCCCTCTTCCCCCTCCTTTGCTCTGCACAGCAAGCAGGAGGCTTCTAGGGTGGAGGGAGGCAGCTCCAAAGCAAAAGGCAGGAGGTGTGCAGCAGTAGGGGGAGGGGCAGCTGAAGTGCTAGTGCTTGATAGCCTGTTGGCCAAACCAGTCAGGATCATCTGTCAGAGGCTCCAAGATCTACCGGTAGATCCCGATCTACAGGTTGATGACCACTGGCCTACAGAATGAGCACAGTAGTACAAGCATCCTCATAGTGCTCCATCAGCATTCCTCAGCACTGAGCAACAGTGACCATCTGTAGGGGCGAGAGGACAGTGTGGTCTACCTCACCCATCCAGACCTTGGTCTCTGCAGACTAGTGCAGCTATTGGTGATGACGGGTTTTTGAAACTGAGCTTAAATCTCAGTCATTAATGACCTAGGGTAGAGTCAGCCTAGGAACCTTGAAGTGACAGAATCTGTAGCCCAATTATGGATCTCCTGAGACACCCAGCCCATAATATTATGTTTGATTTTAATGAATAATGATGCCATTGCCAGGGAGCTGTGAGTGGGGGTAGGTATGGTGTGGGAGGTGTAACATGCAACATCAGATGTCACTCTATTAAAGATCCAGCATGCCTGAAACAGCAGCCAGGAGAGTGGAGATCTGAAGTAACCAGATGTCTATAGTTGTGCATAAGAGACTCGTTTTTCACCTCTGTGCTTGAGTATTTTTTGTTTGTTTGTTTGGCTGCTCAGGGCGAGGTATTAGTGCTTTGCTTTATGGCCTTGGCTGCATTCTATATACCTCATTAGCACTAGCCCGCAGCTCAGAGGATATTATCCCCTCCCCTCAAATTCCCCAGTAAAACTGCAGCAAAACTGACAGACTCCTGAGCTGCCAGTAATGATGGCGTATTTCTCAGGTGCTGTTCACTCAGCATGGCATGTGAATCACAAGAAAGGAGACAAAACCGAGGTAAATATCAATTGTTATCTAGACAACACCACCGCAAGTGTCAAGTATCTCCACAGAATCACCACACTCTGCCGCGTTCCCTAGTGAAGCAGTGCTGATGCTGACGTTTCCCAGCAGGCCCAAAGAATGAAAGATGAATTCAGCCTTGAGGGGGGGGAGGTATATGTGCGTATTCATCTCTCTCAAGGCTTGACACCCATGTGGATGATGATATATTTTATCATAGAAAGAGCAAGTCAAGAGCATATTGCTTGCCTTGCTGTCGCTAAGCCAGGAGCAAACCTTCCCATCATCTTAAATGATTACAGCTGGCAATGTCTGACGCCAGCTGGAGTAGCTGCTATAATATGTTCGCTGGGTGGCTTCCTGAAACGAGGGCTACACAAAATAAACCAATGCCCTGCTAAGATAGGCCCTGAAATAATTTTGTAATGCAGTAGTGCCTAGCAGTCCCAAATGAGATCAGGATCCCTGCCCCCGAAGAATTTACAATCTAAACAGGGCAAAAGGATAGGCCAAAGGCAACAGTATTCCTCTCCTCTCCCTCTTCCTCATGCAAAGCACAGAGAATGTCACAGGCAAAGTTTATGGCGGTTCCAGGAACAGAAATCTGTAGCTGCCTGAATCCCAGTCCAGTACCTTCACTGTACAATCATCCTTCCTCAACACTGAAAAAAAATATATGAGGGATAGATTGACTCATCAGGGTTTTGCTCCCTTATGTGACTGATTAAGTTAGGCTTCATATAAACATAGATCTGGGCCCTGTGCTTGGAGGAGTCCTTATGCTAACCCTAGCGTTACAGAGAGTCTTTGCATTTGTAATACAGGCCTTGATCCAGGGGTGAAAGTCACTTATATTTCTTACAGATACTGTCCTATGGCAAGCTAGGTTTCTGCCTGCTCTTCAAATAACTGCTTGCTGGCTTTTGCTGCATCTCAGCCAGTTCTTGCCAAAGTTGCACACTGGGGTGCGCCCCCTTACTTCCATCTCTGCCTTAATCCAAATCTCACTGAAGCCAACTGGTTCATGGCCTCATTGCACAGGGGTGGGAGGAAGGGGAGTGCATTTGAGTCTGGGGGATCTAGGATATGGAGTGCTGCTGCTTGTGTTTTAGTGTTAATTTAGTTTGTATCGTGTTGAAAAATTGAATCGCATTTCAGGAAAATCAAGGTTTAATATAACAGGATGAAAAGGTACGTGAACTAGAATCAGGTTCCTAAGTTGAACATAACAGTTTGGTAGGTTCTCAGAACATCATACTTCCTAACATCCATTAGTTCCCTGATGAAAAAAACGAAAGCATTAGAATCACTTCATAATTTGGCCCTGCAAGGGTTTTTTTTTTTTCAGATCTATGATTTAACAATCTATATTTAGCAAAAGAAAAGCACACAGTACCCTCAGTTTACACTTACTTTTGTCAAGAAGCTTAATGGAAAACTCATGGGATATGATCCAAAGCCTGCTGAAGTTAATAAGAATCTTTCCATTGGCTTCAGTTGGCTTTGGATCAAACCTATAGACACAAGGTCGCCCTCCAAAATGTCACATACCATGGGAAAAAAACAAGCAGAGCCAAGTGCCCATTAATCTTTATGCTAGAATGTCTCAAACAGATACCATAAATAAAAGTTTACTAAAAAATATTTTGCTAAAGACTGCATTAGACAGAACAAGATTTTCAAAGTGGCCTCCACTCAGGCTTGATGTGTATAACAGAGTATTTGCAAACAAACAGAATTTGCATATATACAATGGGTAGCCAGACATTTGACTGGTTTGTCTGTGTATCTTTAAAAGACAGAGTAGAAAAAATCATTCTAGAAGAATTTGCCTGAAGAAATGAATCCTTCCTCCCTTGCAATTCTATAGTTCTTTTGTATAGTGGGATAAACAAAATGGCCATGTTTTGGAAAGCAATCTGTGCAAACCTTACTATATATTTTAGAAATGTGTGTCTTTCTGTCCGTCCATCCATCTATGAATCTGTTTGTTCAAGAACTCCTCCTAAATGGTAAGAGCTAGGACCACTGAATTTGGTACGCAGCTTCCTCTTATCATAACTTAAAGCAAAGGAAGAGGTTGGTTGTGCCAAGACAATGGGATGTGTTTGGCATTCAATAATTTCTCATAAAATGGAAAGGAAGGGGTCTGGTAGGAGGAACAGTTATACCGGAGAATAACCACAGGGGGCCAGCAAGTGGCCAGAGTTGGGGAGAGGGATAGTTATAACCTCATTGGGTGGCAGGGGTGGATAAAGGGACAGCTATCTACTATATATTTCAGAGAGTTTGTCTGTGCATCTGTCTGTGTATCTGTCTGTCCCCCAGCTGGGGAACATGCCCCCATCTCCCAGCTTGCTTATTGCAGCTGCAGCAGCCACGGAGAGGCACTTTTCACCTAGCCCCAAGTTGCTGCGGTGAGAGAGGGCTGGGGTAATCCTCTCTCCCTGGGTCAACCTGCCTACAGAACCCCTCCTCCCCTGCCCCACCCCAGAGCAATGATTAAATTAAGAAAAAAACCCGTATTTGAGTTCAGGACCCGAGCAACGCCGGGTAAATCTTCTAGTAGATGATGAATCCCAATGCATCCAGAATAAATGGCTGAATGTGCTAAAGCATTACAATAACTAATGAACTATAGGGTAATGATCTATTAATAACTATGACATGGCAAAAAATCAAGCCCTTGTTCTGCTTTCACCTTTTGTTTTACACCAATTTAACACTATTGTCTAAATTCCATGGAGTCAATTTGATTTACACCAGAGAGATGAGACTCCTTTCTTGCATCCAATTATTATTTCTATGCTCTACAACACACCAGGGTGTTAGTGTAAGCCCACTACACAGCTGCAGAACGTTGCTTAGCCCATCCTCTTGTCTTTCTTGGTACGTATGATTCATTAAGAATCCAATGTTTTCTTTCTGCAATTCTTCAGCAGTGGGGCACTGTACATAAGTGAATGCTTAAGGAGACCTTAGGCCTGATTCTGATATCCCTCATAGTGATGTAGATCAGGGTAACTCCACAGGAGATAATAGTGTAACTATACTGTAACATTAGGGCAAGTTAGAACAGACTCAGGATTCTTCTGTGGTAACACCAAGAAGTTCAGACCATAGTTAAAATGGGAGCCAGAGAACTAAAGGGCCTGCCTGGGCCTATGTCTATACTACAGTTTTTTTCGGAAAAACGGCCATTTTTCCGAAAAAAATATACGGAGCATCCACACCTCAAGCATGTCCCTACCTCAAGCACGTTTTGTATGGGGACAAGGAAGAAGGGATTTTTGCACAAAAAGAGGAAAAAGAAAAAGGCACATGTGCTCTGGTGGCCATTTTGTGCATAGCAATCAGTGCTTACTTTCAAGAGAGTGTCCATGCAGTCTGGATGCTCTCTTTCACAAAAGCACATTGCTTTTTCAATGAGGTTTTGCAATGTGCACATGCTCTTGCGCAAGAAGTTTTTGCAGAAATCTCTTCAGATAAAAGCTTCTTGCTCAAGAAGCCTGTAGTCTAGACATAGCCTCAGTGAAGAACTTCCTTTATTTTATTTATAACTGAATCCTCTCTCTCCACTATCACAAGGGCTGATTATAGATAAGTGCAAGATCTTTTATTAAATGCCCCTTTTACATGGGAACTCAAGTTATTTGTATTTTACAAATGCTTCTTTACATTTGGCCATCAGAGCCATGATTTGTAGGGAGAAACCTGGGGCTCACCAAAAAAACAAAAACAAAAATGTAAATAATTTCACAAAGGGAACCCTGAGCTCTGAAAAGTAGAAGAAGAAATTTTCAAATATGCCTACCGTGATACAGAGCCATGAGTCCCTTTAAAGGCACTTGTGCTTCTAAATCCTTAGGAACTCTTAGAAATCTCTTCCAGAACCAGCTAGTTGCAGGGAAATAATAGTGCTATCCATATCTTATTCATGTTGCAATAGCACCTAGCTGGTCCAATCATGGACCAGGGCCTCATAGGCTACGTCTACATAGCTTCCCTCTTCTGCAAAAGCCTATGCAAATGAAGCATGGATTAGCATATTGCCATGCTTCATTTACATAACTAATTAGGCGCCATTTTTGCGCAAGAGGTTTTTGTACATTTTTTCAGGAAGAACAGCTCTTGTGCAAGAGGGGGTTTTTGTGCAAAAGTGCACTGTGTACACAGTGCCTTATTGCGCAAAAACGTCTTGCGCAAAAATGGCTCCTAATTAATTATGCAAATGAAGCGTGGCAATTTGCTAATCCACGCTTCATTTGCATAGGCTTTTGTGGAAGAGGGAAGCTGTGTAGACATAGCTACAGTGTTAGGTATCTTACAGACACAGAGCAAGAAAACTTTCACTGCACTAGATGTCTTAGGAGTATAAATAATTATGGAGCTTTGCTTGCAGGCCACTGGGCAAGGGAGAATTGTTTGTGTTCCATCTCTGTTTCTGAAGAACATGACAGGTCATTTTCCCCCTTTTGGGACTTGATGTCCTGCCAACTTAGATTAGGGAGTTCAACAGGTAGTTCTTGGATGGGTCTCTTGGCATAGCGCCTTCCTTGAGTACAAATGTTTTGATTTTATTGTTGTGCTAATGGGAACCTCATTCCCTGTGAGGATATTTCTTGTGGGCTGATGCGGTTGTAAACACTAAATTGGGGCCAGACAATTCAGACACTAAAGCACCATGCGGGGGGGTTAAAAATGACATCACACAACAACATGACACACAAAGCCGCTGCCAAAGGGGGCATTAGACTGTGTTTTTGGCAGGGCAGGCAGAGTAAGGAGACCAAAGGTCAGCAGGAGCTTTTAAAGACTTCTCTAACCAGGAATGGCAACACAGCCAGTTTTGCAGGGAGAATTGGATTAGACATTCTGGTATGCTCAACCAGTCCTCAGAGGAGCCTTTTAAAAATAAAAGCAGAAACATATGTAATAAGTCACATTAGTACATAAAAATATGAGCCTCTCTGGGACAGATTCTACCTCCCGTGTGGCCTCTTTATGCTGTCAGTAAAGGGGGTGGAAATGGTGCCATCAGAACACCCCATCATCAGATCCCCACCTAGCATACAGCTGATATCACAATTATATACCAGGCTCCTTTGTAGCCTTAGTATGGAAGGAGTGGCCTTACACTTAATGCTATGATGCGCTGGTGTATTGGCTCTAGAGGGCTGTTACAAACTGGCAAATTGGAAATTTCACTAGAGAAAACCCCAGCCAGGGCAAAGATTTAGGCTATGTCTACACTGAGGAGCTGTACTACTGGAAGTATCCCAAAATAGCTATTCTGCATCTTTAAAGCAGAAATCGATTTCGAAATAACAGGCACACTATTCCGGCGTCCCTGTAACCCTTATTCCACGAGAGTTAGGGGACATTTTGGAATAGCACTTTATTTCGAAATTTGGTGCTGTATAGACAGTGCCAAATTTCAAAATAAGCTCTTTTGAAATTATCCCAAAATAAGCTATAAGGTAAGGGTGCAGTGTAGACGCACTCCTAGGGAGAATTGTGGGAGGCTTCTAGCCCTTTTCTGCCTCCCTATCCCTATCCTGTAGTCATCACAGCCCCCAAGGAACAGAGACTCTCTCCCTCTGTTTCAGGAGAAGTGAAGTTTTCTATTATTTATGCTGCGTTTTTCATGCATTGGTTGTCATGCAGAAGAAGCCGCCAAAGAAAGCTCTTAAAAAAAATCGGTGTACCAAATGACGGTGAAGAAGTGCTAAAAGAAGCAGATGCAGGGAGAGGGAGCTGAGTCTCATGCACAGCACACATGACTGGGAAACTTGGACTCCTGAGTTCTAATCTGAGCTCTGACTCAGACTCCCTCTCTTGCCTTGCTGGTAGCATCAAATCTCTGAGGATACGGCTACACTAGCTTGTTAGTTTGAGCTAGGTAGGGTAATGAGGGCAAGTGGAGTTGCAAATGAAGCCCGGGATTTAAATATCCCAGGCTTCATTTGCATGTTCCTGGGCGCCGCCATTTTTCAAACCCCCTTAGTCCGAACTCCGTGCCCACGGCTACATGTGGCACAGACTAGGTAGTTCGAATTAAAGATCCTAATTCGAACTACCGTTACTCCTCATGGAACTGTGAGCATGGAGTTCGGACTAAGGGGGATTTAAAAATGGCGGTGCCCGGGAACATGCAAATGAAGCCTGGGATATTTAAATCCAGGGCTTCATTTGCAACTCCACTTGCCCTCATTACCCTACCTAGCTCAAACTAACAAGCTAGTGTAGACATACCCTGACTGTTTCCCTATATGTAAAATAAGAATAATGGTATCTTGCAGGGGTGTTTATAAGGAATCTTGTACAGGATGGAGTACTATGCACCCCCCAGCAGTCAACACATAAGTAGTTAATGTTTGTCGGGTATTTTCTTCATACTCTGCTTTATTCATTATAACTACAGGTTGGACCTGTCTTGTCTGGTACCCTCAGGAACTTACTGGTACCAGAGGTCAGTGTTCTCTAGAGCATTACCAACACTTCCACTGGTTCCTGGGCTCTTAGAAGACAGTTAGGGGTGAATTAGAGCTAAATAACAGCACAGAAGACTGAGAACCAGGACTGGTGACTGTAAACAAATTTTATGGGAAACTCAGCCACACTCATGGTAAGTGGACATCCAGCTAACTAAAATCATGCCGGACCATGAATGTTGCCAGACCAGAGAGTGTCCAACTAGAGAGCTTCAACCAGTAGTATAAATTGTGTGCCTGCATGGGTGTGGTAGAATCATGTTGGGCACACAGAAGAGTAATTTTATTCTCTTATTCCAGATACCCCTCTTTTTCCTACAGCATTCTCATCCCATTCTTCTAGTTGCTCCTGTGCTTTCTTGAAATTATTGTAAGCTTTCTGAGGCAGGCAGCATGTGTCCTTTTCCATTCTGAGAGGTTATGTCTACACAGCAGTGTTATTTTGGAATAACTGATATTATTCTGAAATAGCATAGTCTGCGTCTACAGTACAAGCAGTTATTTCACCATAATGTTGAAATAATGTCAAGCTGGAGGACTTCTTACTCTGACTCCTGTAACCCTCATTTCATGAGGAGTAAGGGAAGTTAGAGGAAGAGCGCTCTATCTCGGACTTACTGCTGTGTAGACAGAACCAAAAGCCGAAATAAGCTATTTCAACTTAAGCTACGCAATTGACGTAGCTCAAGTGCGCATACCTTATTTTGGCTTTAGCCTGCTGTGTAGACGTGCCCTGTGGTACCCTAGACACTGCTGGGGGCTGTGAAATACCCTACATGCTAAATAACAAGCAGATTATGCTGTTAGCCACAGTCCTTGGCAAAAGGCTCTGTGTACATACATCGCCCCCATGGGACACCTCACAAACCCCCTTACTCTCCTCAGCACTTTGGGGGCAGCAATTTGTGATTATTGTTTTTTGAGTGCAATATTCACCTACTATAGAAACACTCAGTTCCATTGGCTGGCAGAGGTGTGTGAGAGAGCATCTGGCATGGAGCCCATGAGCTCTTTCCACCCAGATAAGATCCAGGAAACTGTAATGGGGAAGGGTGTGTTTATGTGTGTTGGGGAAGAGGGTAATTTTTATTCTGTTTGTGACAGTCTGGTGCCAATTTAAATACACAGCTGGTGGTTTTAATTGGGATTTTGCATGAGGGAAACATGCAGGGGACGAGGATGAGATTTGGAAACAGCGTAGCTCCTACATATACAGTAAATCAGGCATTAAGGGTTGAATTGTCAGAGGAGAACCAGTCCAGTTTTTCAAAATGGTGTAGGGTGTTGGATTTGTGCTGAGAGAGCTAGGGCAGCAAGCCACTATATTCTGAAAGAAATTAATATCATTGACTCAAAACTTCCTTCCTGATTGAGCCTAAGCAGAAACATGTTTTTAAATACAGTAATCCTCAAAGAGCCTTCTAAGAGGCCAGAAACTCTCATGTCAGTTACAATTTCCATGTTTGGTGCTGAAATCCTTGAGCTGTGGCCTGAGGTGTCACTTCATAATACATTTTACATGAGCCTCAAAGGTATTTTTACAAGTTTATTTTTGGGGGGTGAAAGCTGCAAGGACAAAGTCGTGCCCACTGGAGGTATGATGCTGAGTGAATATGAAAAGAGGACTGAGGTAGGACAGCTATGAGGAAGGGGAATGAGAAAGTGAAAAAATGCTTCTCCCTATGGAAAACTTACCATCCAAATAAGTTTCACTAAGCAGAAAATTGCAAGCAGCGTGAAAAGCCATCCGAAGATTGAGGAGTATAAAAGCTAGCACGGACCCTTCTATGCCTGCAACAGTACTGAAGTGTGGACTGTAGCACATCTCTGCTTTTAAGAACATAAAGAGTCGGTTTTGCAAAAAGAGCTCTCATTTCATTTCAAAAGAGATGTGGAATGAAAATTCAGCTGAGCCTGCTTCTGTCTGACTGCCTACTCACAGGTGCATTATTCTAATGCCACAAAATCTCTTCTGTATATCATAAGTGGATGAAGCATCTGCGTGCTACTGTCCTTTCATTAAATATGGTGCAAGGTCTACCGCCTGTTTTGTGAATTGGAACAAATTTGGATATCTAAGCAGAGCAACACGTTTACTAAATCAATCCTGAAAACCTTTGCTTTTGTAAGAGGTGTCAATAGTGTTAAAGGGCCAGATAATCATCACGTAAAGATTGGTGAGCTCTGTTGTAGTCCATGAAGCTATGCCAATGTGCACTCCTTGAAGACCTGGGAGAAAGAAACAGTTTTATTAGATTACAGACTACATATCAGTAAGGGTATGTCTACACTACAGCTCTAATTCGAACCAACTTAGTTCGAATTAGTTAACTAAGCTAATTCAAACTAGGCATTAGTCCTCGTAGAATGAGGTTTACCTAGTTCGAATTAAGCGCTCCGCTAGTTCGAATTAAGTTCAAACTAGCGGAGCGCTAGTGTAGCGCCTATCAAAGTTAATTCAAAGTTAATTCGAACTAACGTCTGTTAGTTCGAATTAACAGTTCGAATTAACTTTATAGTGTAAACATACCCTAAGAGATTGCAGGAATGGGCTCTATGGGAATACAATTTACCTCACAACTGTTTGTTTATTCTGTGCTGACCTAACCCTGATGACTATCTGAAATTCTAATTAGGCTCTGCTAACAGGGAGGAAAATCTCTTCTTTTTTATCCTCTATTATGATGCCCTGGTAAAGGCATTTCATGAGTCACTGCACATGCTATTTGGAAAGATTTAACCAAAGTACATGTGGTCATCTAATAGTCACCATTACAAGGCAAGTAATGGTGCTGTTGATTTGCTAAGGGCTAGATTCACACAGTTACTTCAGTACCTAGTCCTCAGAATTAGGTGCCCAAATCTTGGATTTCAGAGCCTAAATTCCAGTTTTAGGCTCAATTATGATTCACAGCATTCCTTCTAATCCCTGTAGGCACCTCCATTCTCTTGCCGCCTAAATTTTCAGGGTCACATTTCTCCGGGCACATAAGTATCTGTCTTTGAGCATGTTCACTGCTGCCTCCTAGGAATCTGGATGCCCATTTCATGAGTGATTCATGAAACAGGGAAGCAAGTTTTTGCCACTTGGGGTCTGATGGAGTAGGTCTGTTCAGAGGCCACCTACCAGATTGGATCCCATTTAAAATCTGGGTGGTGGTGGCGATGAGGACAGCCTTATAACTTTTTGCTCTGTGTGTTAGTCCCAGATTGTCATTAAAGGCCAGATTATGATCTCAGTTGACTTCAGTGGAATGACTCTGGAATTATTGCTTGGGTGTAACAGAAACTTACCGTAAATCCCTGTGGCATACTTACTCCTCACCGTGTGCCGAGGGGAGGGAGGAGAGCAGACAAATGTACATTACTGTGGGAAAATATAAAAGAGAAAAAGATTTGCAACGTCTAGCATCCCCAAATTATTTCAAAACTAAAATGACTGTCTTCCCACTCCTTAGATTCTCTTTAGCTTCTGAGCATAGCCATGGTGAGCGAAGTAAGCGAGTATTTGTAGCTGCCTTGAAAACTCTAATCTTTAATGCTTTAGTGAGGGGTTAGAAGCCCCATGTTTTGCAGGCATCCCATACAACAGGGCTACTCAATTTTGGAAGCCCCAGGGGCCACAATGAAGCCCAAAGCACATGCCAAAGGCTGCAACTTAAGCGTGGTTGCACAGATTTGCAAATATATGTAAATGTATGCAAATAGCTTCTTTCATACTGATGGGCATGAATACAAAGATTAAGGCAAGACTACACAACATGCAGCCCCATTTAAGTCCAATCTGCTGATATTAATAAAATGCAATATTTACCCGATTCCCACCTATATTGAAGGCATGTGCCACTGCCCCACCCCAATCCCCTTTGCAGGGTGAAAAATCCCAGACATCTTTCTCCTATTAAAAAATTTGACCGGACAACAGGTTAACATGTAAAAACAAGGACGTGTCCGGGAAAAAACAGACGTATGGTAACCGTACCCAAGCCCCAGCGCAGACCTTTCTCATCCTGACCTTGCTGCCTGACTCCACCACTCCCTCACTGTCTCACTGCCCAGCTCTGCCACTGCCTTGCCACGTGCCTCCTGTCGCCCTTGGCAGCTCCTGCACATGCGCCAGTGTGGTCTGGCTCGGGGAGGTGTCAGTGCCATGTTGCACAGCTCTGCTTGTGAGGAGGTGCTGCCGCTGTGGAGGATGTGGCAGGCGTGCTCTGCTGCTGCCTCTTGCCGCCCCCCCACCGGCCGGCAGCTCCTGCGCACATGGCTTGGCTCAAAGCCGCGTGGCTCAGCACTCGGCTTGGCGCTCCCCCTGGAGCCCCAGCAATGAGGCAGGCAGGCAGCCTGGGAAGTGGCTCAAGGCGCTGTGGGCCACATGTGGTCTGTGGGCTGCATATTGAGTAGCCCTGCCTTACAAGGTGCACATCCATTTTAAATATTCCTCTTTTACACTGAAAATATCAACACATTTAAAAAGAACTTGAAACCTTGGGATAGAGAAATGTATTGCCTTGTGTTAACGAGCACGTGCATAGAGTCATCGTGGATAGTTCTCTGAAAACATCAACTCAATGTGCAGCGGCTGTTGAAAAAGCAAATAGAATGTTAGGAGTCATTAAAAAAGGGATAGAGAATAAGACAGAAAATAGTGTATTGCCTCTATATAATCCCATGGTATGTTCACATCTTGAATACTGCATACAGATGTGGTTGCCTCATATATATATATATTAGAAAAAGTTCAAAAAGGGACAACAAAAATGATTAGGGGTTTGGAAGGGATCCAATATGAAGAGAGATTAAAAAGACTTGGACTTTTCAGCTTAGAACAGAGGAGACTAAGGGGGGATATGATAGAGGTCTACAAAATCATGAGTGGTGTGGAAAAAGTGAATAAGGAAAAGGTATTTACTTTTTCCTACAATATAAGAACTAGAGGTCACCAAATGAAATTAATAGGCAGCAGCTTTAAAACAAACAAAAGGAAGGTTTTTTTCACTCACCACACAGTCAAGCTCTGGAACTAATTGACAGAGGATGTGGTGAAGGCTAGGACTCTAAGGCTACGTCTAGACTGCAAGCCTCTTTCGAAACATACTCTTTTGAAAAAGAGCATCTAGACTGCAAGCAGTACTTTTGAAAAAGCAAGCCGCTTTTTCGAAAGAGAGCACCCAGGCAGTCTGGATGCTCTCTTTCGAAAAAGCCCTGTTTGCATTCAAGAACGCCTTTTTTCGAAAGAGCACTTTCGAAAAAAGGCGTTTTTCTTCGTGAAATGAGGAGTACCGCCGTTGAAAGAAAAGCTGCATTCTTTCGATTTAATTTCAAAAGAACGCGGCTGTAGTCTAGACGCAGGTGAAGTTTTTTCGAAAAAAGGCTACTTTTTCCGAAAAAACCCTGCAGTCTAGACACAGCCTAACAGGGTTCAAAAAAGAGCTAGATAGATTCATGGAGGTTAGGTCCATCAATGGCTATTAGCCAGGATGGGTAGGAATGGTGTCCCTAGCCTCTTTTTCTCTGAAGGTGGGTGACGGGAGGGATCATGTGAGGATTACTTCTTGTGATCCCTCGCTCTGGGGCACTGTCGAAAGACAGGATACTGGGCTAGATGGACCTTTGGTCTGACTCAGTTGCGTACTTGTGTTCACAGGCTAGCCACTTTACCCTGATGTGATAACAACAGTGAATCAGGATGAGTCATTCCAGATCCTTTGTTTTGTCAGTTTCGTTATCAGTGATGTTCGCATACATCAGAGATGGAAAAGCCCTATTAGATCATCATGTCTGTTTCCCCTGCAGGATGTTCTCTAATGTTGTTAATTATTACTAACACAGAAACTGCATTAAAGGGCAAGTGGTGTATATTTGTGTGTCTGCCATTATATTCCTGTACAAAATCAGGTGAGGCTAACTCCTCATCTAGCTCAAACTGGTGTAGGTCTCCAGTGAATGGCACTATGTTGGTTTGTGTCAGTTGCTAATCCAGCCCATAACCTTTCATGAGTACAACAGGACTAAAACTGCATAGCTGACTGACGGCAACATTGTGAGACTTAATCACGTTTACAAATTGCTCTGAAATCCTTGCCGGAAAGATGCTATGTTCGACAAAAGCAAATTATTTACCATTTGTCTTGTGTGCCACCTTCCAGCTTTTGTTTTGTTTTGTTTTATTTTTACTGATAGAAAAGATCATTTTTTCAAGAGCAGGTAAATAATTCCCTTCCTTCTTGACCCCCTTTTTGTCGTATTATTTTATTGTGTACTCTTGGCCTTACCACACAGATATGGTAGTGTATCGTAGTAGAGCTGTGTAGAAAATTTGTTGTGGCTGGCAAAACAAGCAGAAATATGTATGGGGAAAACAGCCTTTTAGCAGCAGACTTTGGTGTGAAAGGTGAAAATGGTAAAATGTGAATCTGAGCGAGCAAATTTGCCAAAACTAAGCACAGGAGGTGATGGAGTGGTGGGGGGAAGGTATCCAAAGCTGAGCATTGCTAAGAAGCCAGGAGCTGCTGAAGGATTCACATTGTAATTCATAGTGACATTCACATGCCATCTCTCACATCCCCCTTCAGCCCATTTGCATTTTTTCCAATGGAAAGAAATTGACCCCAAAAGAAATCCAACATTTTTCTAATTTACCATGTTATCTCTTTGTGCTGCACCCCTGTATGATCAGCTTTTCAGAGTCATGTATACAATAACTGCTCTCCCCCTCCTTCTCTCTCTCTGCTAACTGGTTGGCAGACCAAATAGACAATGCTAGACAACCCTGGAGATTGAAGTCCTTCCATATACTACCTCTGTAACCTGTCTCAGTCCTTACCGCTGGTTGTAATGATGTTCTGGTGACCTGGTTACTAAGAGCTCGTCTACACTGTTACTTTTAAACATGCTTAATACTACAATGCCCACCTGGAGAAGTGAAGGAACAGATTGACAGAGCCAGGCATCAGGAGTTTCCTATTAAGGACAGACCCAACAAACAAAGCAGCAGAATGCCCCTGGCCATTGCCCAGATACTCCAGCTAAAACCTCTCCAGCACACCAGCGAGGGTCTACAACCTATCCTGGATGACTACCCCTTGCTCTCACAGGCTTTGGGAGGCAGGTCAGTCCTTGCTCCCAGACAGCCCTCTCAC
Organism: Pelodiscus sinensis; assembly: GCF_052426305.1. Lineage (NCBI taxonomy): Eukaryota > Metazoa > Chordata > Testudines > Trionychidae > Pelodiscus > Pelodiscus sinensis. Next base: position 156,471,277 of record NC_143054.1, on the reverse strand, counting down.
CAGCTACACACCCCACAACAGAAACACGAATACAAGAACCTATCCCTGCAACAACCCCCGCCAAACCTGTTATTGTTTTCAGTGATAAGACTGTTTAGTTACCTAGGATAGTGATAGAAAAGTAGCCATGTTAGTCTGGTGTAGCTGAAGCAAAATACAGGATTATGTAGCACTTTAAAGACTAACAAGATGGTTTATTATATGATGAGCTTTTGTGGGCCAGACCCACTTCCTCAGATCAAATAGTGGAAGAAAATAGTCACAACCATATATACCAAAGGATACAATTTTAAAAAAATGAACACACATGAAAAGGACAAATCAAATTTCAGAACCAAAGAGGGATGCGGGGGGGGGGGGGGAAGGTAGATGTCTGTGAGCTAATGGTATTAGAGGAGATAATTGGGGTAGCTATCTTTGTAATGGGTAAGATAACTAGATTGTTTGTTGAGACCAAGGTGTAAAGTGTCGAATTTTAGCATGAATGACAGTTCAGAGGATTTCCTGTCAAGTGCAGATTTGAAAGGTCTTTGAAGCAGGATGCAGGTGAGTAAGTCGTTGAGACAATGTCCTTTCTGGTTGAAATGGCAAGAAACTGTTTTTTCTTTGTAATCCTGTCTAATATCTGTTTTATAGGCATTGATCCTTTGGTGAAGTGTCTGAGACGTTTGTCCAATGTACATAGCAGATGGACACTTTTGGCACATGATAGCATACATTATATTTCTGGATGCGCAGGAATATGTGTTCGTGATCTTATAACTCACTTGGTTAGGTCCAATAATGGTATCAGCAGAGTGAATATGTGGACAAAGCTGGCAGTGGGGTTTGTTGCAAGAGAAGGTACCAGGGTTGGTATTAGTGTGGTATGTCCTGTGGTTGTTGGTAAGAATTATCTTGAGGTTAGGTGGTTGTGTATAGGAGACTATGGGTCTGTCTCCCAGAGCCTCTTGGAGTTTGGTATCCTGTTCTAGTATAGGCTGCAGTTTATTGATAATTTGTTGGACAGGTTTAAGTTGGGGGTTGTAGGTGATGACAAGTGGTGTTCTACTGTTGGTTTTCTTGGGTCTGTCTTGAAGTAGATGGTTTCTAGGTATTTGTCTGGCTCTTTCAATTTGCTTTTTTATTTCTCCGGGTGGGTAGTTGAGGTTTATAAATGCTTGGTAGAGATCCTGAAGTTTCTGGTCTCTGTCAGTGGGATTAGAGCAGATGCGGTTGTATCGAAGGGCTTGGCTATAGATGATGGATCGTATGGTGTGTTCTGGATGGGAGCTGGAAGCATGTAGGTAACTGTATGAGTCAGTGGGTTTTCTGCAGAGAGTGGTGTCTAATTTTCCATTGTTGATGTGTACTGTGGTGTCCAGGAAATGGATCTCTCGTGTAGAATGGTCCAGGCTGAGGTTGATGGTGGGGTGTAGGTTGTTGAAATCTCTGTGGAATGTCTCCAGTGTTTCTTGGCCATGCGTCCAGATCATAAAGATGTCATTGATGTAGCGTAAGTAGAGAAGTGGTAAGAGGGGACGGGAGTTGAGGAAACGTTGTTCTAGGTCAGCCATAAAGATGTTAGCCTACTGTGGGGCCATGCATGTACCCGTGGCTGTGCCGCTGATCTGGAGGTATAAGTTGTTCTTAAACTGGAAATAATTGTGGGTGAGAACAAAGTTACATAGGTCTGCTATGAGGTTGGCAGTGGTGTCCTCTGGGAAAGTGTTTCTAATTGCTTGTAATCCGTCTTCATGTGGGATGTTGGTGTATATAGCTTCTACATCCATGGTGGCAAGGATGGTGTTATTGGGGAGGTTATCGATGTTTTGTAGTTTCCTTAGGAAGTCAGTAGTGTCTCGGAGATTGCTGGGGGTGTTGGTTGTGAAGGGTTTGAGAAGAGAGTCTACATAGCTGGATAGACCAGTAGTTAGCGTGCCAATACCAGAGATGATGGGACGTCCGGGGTGTCCAGGTTTATGGATCTTGGGAAGCAGATAGAACAATCCTGGTCGGGGGTCAGAAGGTGTTTCTGTGTGGATTTGTTCCCGAGTGGCTGTAGGAATTTGTTCTCACCCACAATATACCTCCAGATCAGCAACACAGCCATGGGATTCTTAGCAACAACCACAGGACATACCACACTAATACCAACCCTGGTACCTTCCCTTGCAACAAACCCCATTGCCAGCTTTGTCCACATATTGACTCTGCTGATACCATTATTGGACCTAACCAAGGATATGTCTACACTACAGCGCTAATTTGAACTAACTTAGTTCGAATTAGTTAATTTGAACTAAGCTAATTCGAATTAGCGCAGCTAGACTTAAAAACTAGTTCGAATTAGCGTTTTGCTAATTCGAACTAGCATGTCCACACAGAGTGGACCCTGAACAGAGGTTAAGGATGGCCAGAAGCAGTGCCGGCAGGGCATCAGATGAGGACTTAGAGCATGGAGCTGCTGTCTCAGGCTAGCCAAGGGCTGTGCTTAAAAGGTCCTGACCCCAACCCCGGACAGACAGTTCTCAGGGGTGCCCCGCTTGCAAAGCAGTCCTGGCTTGGAGTGCCCGGAGTACCCACACTGGGCACATCACAGCACTTGGCCATCAGCCCAGCTGCACTTGCTGCAGGCTGCCATCTGGGAAGATGGGACAATTGGGGGGCTGCAGGAGAGCTTCCACCCCCAGAAGCCCGCAGAGCCAGCCCAGTCCTCCCCATCGGGGGCTCGTACCCCATTCCTCCCTCACCTCCTTCCACTTACCCTTCCCTAACCCCCCTTCCTGATGTACAAAATAAAGAAAATGTGTGGTCAAAAATAGAAACTCTCTTTATTGAACAAAACTGGGGGAGACTGGGAAAAGGAGGTGGGAGAGGGGAAGAGAGAGGGTGGGAGAGGGGAGGGCAACTACAATGATCAGGGGCTGGGAACAGGTCCCATATGAAGAGAGGCTAAAGAGACTGGGACTTTTCAGCTTAAAAAAGAAGAGACTGAGGGGGGATATGATAGAGGTCTCTAAAAGTATGAGTGGTGTGGAGAGAGTGAATACAGAAAAGTTCTTCATTAGTTCCCATAATAAAAGGACTAGAGGAAACCAAAGGAAAGGAATGGGTAGCAGGCTTCAAACTAATAACAGAAAGTTCTTCTTCACAAAGCAAAGAGTCAACCTGTGGAACTCCTTGCTGCAGGAGGCTGTGAAGGCTACAACTAGAACAGAGTTTAAAGGGATCTTATAGAAAGTCATGGAGGTTGGGTCCATGGAGTGCTATTAGCCAGAGGGTAGGAATGTTGTCCCTGGCCAAAGTTTGTGAAAGGCTGGAGAGGGATGGCACCAGACAAATGGCTTGGTCACTGTCTTTGGTCCATCCCCTCCAGGGTCCCTAGTGTTGGCCACTGTCGGCAGACAGGCTACTGGGCTAGCTGGACCTTTGGTCTGACCCAGGACGGCCATTGTAAGCTCAGGGCTCAGGGTCGGGGGTCTCACTGGACCACCTTGATTTTCATGCAAACCTGCTCCTGGGTGGACAGGCTGGCAGCTCTCCTGCCCTAGATGGCCACTTTCCTGTGCCTAGTGCAGAGGTCATGGACGAGGTCCACGATGTCTGCTCTGGACCAGGCGGGTGCCCGCCTCTTGTGGACCAGGGCAGGCTCCCAGGAGCCGCCAGCCTGGTCCCGGGAAGAGGGGGAGGGCTGGGGGGCATCGGGTGGCTGGCTCGAGCCGTGCCAGGTGGAGAGTCTGCTGGCTGGGTGCTGGCAGGCTTGCACCTGGCACGGGCACTGTAGCCAGCCCGTGCCCCTTTAAGGAGTCCGGGGCCGGGAGGGGGGCAGTAGAGTTTTCCTGGTGTTGGCCACCAGGGAAAGCTGGGAAGGGTTAGCCTCCCAGTAGTTCGAATTAAGGGGCTACACAGCCCTTAATTCGAACTAGTAAGTTCGAACTAGGCTTAGTCCTCGTGGAATGAGGTTTACCTAGTTCGAACTAAGCGCTCCGCTAGTTCGAATTAAGTTCGAACTAGCGGAGCGCTAGTGTAGCGCCTATCAAAGTTAATTTGAACAAACGTCCGTTAGTTTGAATTAACTTTGTAGTGTAGACATACCCCAAGTGAGTTATAAGATCATGAACACATATTCCTGCGAATCCAGAAATATAATTTATGCAATCATGTGCCAAAAGTGTCCATCTGCTATGTACATTGGACAAACGTCTCAGACACTTCGCCAAAGGATCGATGTCCATAAAACAGATATTAGACAGGATTACAAAGAAAAAACAGTTTCTTACCATTTCAACCAGAAAGGACATTGTCTCAATGACTTACTCACCTGCATCCTGCTTCAAAGACCTTTCAAATCTACACTTGAAAGGGAATCCTCTGAACTGTCATTCATGCTAAAATTTGACACTTTACGCCTTGGTCTCAACAAACAATCTAGTTATCTTACCCATTACAAAGATAGCTACCCCAATTATCACCTCTAATACCATTAGCTCACAGACATCTACCTTCCCCCCCTTCCCCGCATCCTCCTTCTGTTCTGAATTTTGATTTGTCCTTTTCATATGTGTTCATTTTTTTAAAATTGTATCATTTGGTATATATGGTTGTGACTATTTTCTTCCACTATTTGATCTGAGGAAGTGGGTCTGGCCCACGAAAGCTCATCATCTAATAAACCATTTTGTTAGTCTTTAAAGTGCTACATAGTCCTGTATTTTGCTTTAGTTACCTAGGCTGAGCTAATATAAACCAATCACTACCTGTGGTAATGGCTAGTGGCTGGGATACTGGATAAACACCTAGGCCGCTTCCAACCAATTCATTGCTCAGCCATAGACTTCTTGAAGGACAAGGATTTTCAATCTTTTGCTTTTGGAGGTTCCCTTTGCAGCATGCTATAAAATTCCATGGGCCAGCTGTGCCACAATAATTATTTTTCTGCATTATCAGGGAATTAAAAACCATTGCCCGGGTTGGCATTAGGGGGTGGCAAGCCAGACAGTTGCCTGGAGCCTGTGAAGCTCAGTTGCTAAGGCTTCGAATTCCACCGGGGGTGGCGGGGCTGAGGCTTTGGTTTTCTGCTCACAGCCCCTTTCACCACAGTGGGGCACTGGACCCTGGGGCTGAAAACTACCACTCTAGGACATTTGGCAAGTCACTTGTTCCTGAGTTTCCCATGTGTAGAATGAAGAATGTAGAATGAGTTTCCCATGTGTAGTCCCATTCTCACTGGAAAGCCCCTAATTTTTTTGTCAGGCAATATCAGGCTGAGGGTGGTACAAAAGTACCTAGATAGATCAAGCCTCCTGGGGTTAGGATGAAAGTTTTCCCATCTGCCTGTCATTGTATAATTGTCTAGGGTGTAAAACATTCCTTGCCATGCTCTGAGGCATTCAGTACTGGCCGCTGTCAAAGACAGAGGATTAGATTAAATGGACCATTGGCCTTATCCAATGTGGTCATTCCTTTTTCCATGGACAATCTCCATCCTAGTGCAGGAATTTTGCCCTTCCCTGACCCTTTCTTTGCTTCTCTGTAATCTCTCTTCTGTCTGGCTCTTCTCCAAGCATCATGACTATTAGGTAAAGCCTTCTTCTCTCCAGTCTCAGACTTCCTGAATCTCTTCTCTTCACTGACTCTCCATCTCATATCAAGTCTTCTCTTCAGTCAGATTTGCTCTTCCTTGTCTACGCATCTTCATTTTTAGCTCCCTCAATTATTGTTTGTATGATGCTGTAATTTATGTTTCTACCCTAAAATGCCTTTGCAATAGAGATGGACTGAAACCAGAACTCTGAATCCAACCTTCCCCTTCACTTTTGGGTTTTGATTTGGATCTTGGCTAAGACCTGAATTTAAAAATTAGGCCCATCTCAGCTTTATCCCATGGCACTTTCCATTAGTCAGGTCCTAGATGGGGAGATAGATGTTTGCGGTGGCACAGTTTTAATTGAAAACAATAAGGGTGACAGAATCATGTGAGAGGGTTGCTCTCAAATGACCTTAAATGTGACCCTAATATTGACCTTACATATATGTGATCACTCATCTGACGCTGATGAGGACAGTATAGCCACATTGCTTGGAAATAATAATATGAAACCATTTATCAGACTCAGGCTCAGATGTCTTTTATTTTATTGTTTGTTGATAATATAACACTTTTTATAGTACTTTCATGTACCGTTCAGTAATTTTGCATGACTGGCATAATCCCACTTGTATGGAATTTCCATAGGGTAAATGAAGGCAGGCCTATATGTGTCATATTATTTGACTGTGTGTTTTACATGTATTTTAAGAATGTGATTTTTAAAAGCACTACGTCTTGGCCTAACTCCACTTCTATTGAAGTCAAGGATGAAAACCCTTAATAAGGACTGGAGGTAGGTGGGAAATCTGTAATTTTACTATGGCTCCAGGACCTAAGCCTTATGTACTTCGACTGGAGAAAAATTAGACCAAGTTTTCTTTGGAAAATCCTATCCTTAAAATACAGCAGAGATAAAGTATTATCATGGCTAATTAACATGCTCTGAACATTTGTATGATGACTGAAAAGACAGTTTTCAAAATTTATTTTCAGCATATGCCCTCCCTAGAACTGTCCACCTTAGTCTTAAGATGGGTTTCGTTCTGTGCTTGGCCACACCATGTTATTTCATTGATGTTATGCCTGACTGCAACATAGCTACATCCCACTGTATTGCTGCCGTACTGGTCTAGTGACTTTCATGTCTGCTTCATGCATTCTCTCATGATTTTATCGGGGACAGCTGAATAGGAATCATCTAATACGTGAAACTACCTTGTCAGTTATCGCACAATAAATACAAACAAAGTTCACCAGCCCACAGCCAAAGGTAAATTTTGCATACATAAATCAATAAAGGTGTATAGGCGGTAAATGGTATGTGTGATAGCTTCCTGGATTCCTTTATTTCCCCTTCCCAAAGTTCCTCACAGTGATGGTGAAAGTCAATTCAGGAATTTCTACCAATCACCTCAAATTAAACAATATGTCAGCTAAAACTGGGTAGAGAATAGGGTAACAAATTAGAAGAAGTGGGTTTGTATTAAGGGGTTATTTTTAAGTGAGGATTTGAGTTCTGTTTTCACATGCACATGATTTTACCCGCCCTTAAAAAATGACCATGATTTCCTGGTCACCGCCACTTTGCAAATAGGGAAGAAAAAAATACAACTTTGTCAAATAAACTGTTGACAATGAATAGTTCAAGCAGACTCTGTCATACTCCTCCAGGTTTGTTGACCTCTGCTCCTGAGCTGAAGAGGTTCCCTAACCTGTAAGATCACTTTCAGAACACATTGTAAAGTTACAAGGAAGCTCAGTCATTGAAACTGGGTTCAGATTCTTTCAGTCTTTTAAAGGAGACAGAATCTGTTTCACAGACAATATATTTGATATACAAATCCTTTTAGAATCAATATCCTTCTACCCCTCCCTCAGCTCTTCTCTCTGAGGGAACGTCCCTCCCCCTCGCACCGGCCAGCACAAGGGTTTCTACCATTTAAGTTTCACCCAAGTCCTACAGTCCCCTGACATTGTCAGTCATGGTGTACTAATAAGAAAATAGCAGCCATTGCTCTCTATGTTTACTAAACCCATTTCCCATGCTGAGGATAATTGGCTATGTTACTGTCTGCTTTTGTCAGTCTCAAATATATAGTAAAAAGCTGTTATCTGGCTCTCAATGAACCAGAAAGTTCAATTAATCGGCATTTCTGATATCTCCCAATACACATTTTCAGTCTAGCAGCTAGGACTAATATACTGCCCAGCGTGTTCTGCAATTGTACATTCTGCAATTGTATTCTAATTCTTTGAAAATTGGCATTTCATTGGTAAAGTATAACTCTCAGTTATCCAGAATGTTCCATTAACCAGCACCCTCTATTTCCCCAACATGCCACGTATCAGAGCTTTTACTGTATTTTAAAAACTATTTATTTATATTATATAGATTTGGCCTGATTCAGAAACCACTAAAATCAATAGGAGACTTTCCATTAGCTGTGATGGGATTGGATCAGGCTGTAGTGCTGTATTTATTGAGGTTCCTATTTTATTTACTATGTGTATTAATTAGGGTGGTGCTTAGAAGCCCTAGCTGAATTCAAAGTCACACGTACAAACACACAGTAATAGGCTGTCTCAAAAACCTGACAAGCTAAATAGACGAGTCAGAGGAACATTATCATGCCTAATTTAGTGGCAGTGAGGGACAGAGAGGCTAAGGGAGGAATCCACAAAGTGACTTAGGCACTGAGGGGACTTTACCATAGTGCCAAGTGAGTTTAGGCACCCACAGGATTATTCAAGGTTTCTGTGGACTGCAGTAGAGCCCAAACTGGATCTTTAAAAACCTGGGGGTTTAGATGTCTGGTCTGGCACTAAGGCACCTAAGTAACTTTATGGTTCTGGCCCTAAGGGACTTTCCCAGTGTCACACAGGAGATCTGTGATAGAGTTGGGACTTGAATACAGTTCTCTTGAGTCTCATTTTAGTTGCTTAACCACAAAGTCATCCTTCCTTTCCAAACTAGCTTTTGTCTTTATTTTAATTAACCGTAGGCTGCTTAATCACATCCTGAACTGATGCAGCTTAACAGAACTTGTTCATATTAGGCTTGTCAGAAGGAAATAGAGGGATATTATGGAAAACGGTGCTTAATGATTTTAATATTCATAATTCAAAAGTGAACTATGGTTGTGGCACAAATGAAGCGAGATGGTGCATGCTAAGAAAGGGAAACAATGAGAGTCAAGTAACAAAGAGTAGATTTTGAAGTTAGTGACTCTTCCTTATGGGCTATCTTTCTACCAGAAGAAATGTGGATTGACCTGTTTTTCATGGCATTACCCCATGTTTTGCATACTTGTTAAAGGTGTGCATGTGTCAAAATACCCTCCCAGCCTGGATGCCTGGCCACTCTAGGAGCTCGTAACCTCTTAGCATTGCTCTTTTTCTCATGAAGCTTGGGTTCCACTGGAATTTCATTGTAATCTATCCATCTCTGCAGAAGGTTTTGATATAGATGAACTGAAAAATTCTGATGGAAAATAAATGAAATGTAAGCCCGTTTCATTCTAACACCATTCATTTTAATACAGCTGAATGGAAACGTATACATCTACAAACATGGAGTGCATGTAGAATGTGAGACTCCATCCTAGAAAGCCAGGACTTTGAAAAGGATTTAGGGGTCTTGGTGGTCAAGCAACTGAATTTGAGTGTTTAATCTGATGTTGTGGTGAAAAGGGGTACTGTGATCCTTTGATATATGAACCAAGGAGTAAGACTTAGGAGTGGGAGGGTGATTTTTACCTCTGTCTATGGCATAGATCAGACTGATAATGGAATACAGGTTGGACCTCCCTGGTCCAGCACCATCAGGACCTAACTGGTCCCGAACGAGAGAATTTTCCAAACCAGGAGAGGTGTCCCCCACCACCGGCCTCTTCTACCCTCACCTCAAACAGACTGTCCACCCTGATGCTGCTGGCCCCCCTGACCTCGGGCTGCCATGGGTGGCCAGGGTTCTCCAGTCCCTGGCCTCGCACTGACCTGAGCTTTCTGAGTTCTTCGGTCCCCAACCTTGTGCTGCTGCGAGCTGCCAAGGTTCTCTGGCCCCGTGCTATCATGGTCGACCAAGGTTCTCTGGCCTCATGCTGCAGTGGGTTGTTGGGATTCTCCGGCCTGGCCCCAGCACTTTTGTGGGGCTCTGACCCCAGTGCCCCCATCCTCCTACAATTAAGCTCCCATGTTCTCTGGTCCAGGAGCATCCATGCCGGATCAGAGAGTACCAATTTTCAGAGATTCAACTTGTACTTGTGTAAAATTCTAGTGTCCACATTTTAAAGAGGATGTTGAAAAATTGAAATATATATTGCAAGTTATTGGGGATAATTCCCAGATCAGGTAGACATACTTATGCTAGCTCAGATGACCCCATGCTAGCTCTAATCCCTCTTGAAAGTCTAGGGGACTTAGGGTATGTCTAGACTACATGGCTCCATCGACAGAGCCATGTAGATTAGTTTACTAGATGTAGGAAAATGAAGTGGCAATTTAAATAATCGCTGCTTCATTTACATCAAAATGGCTGCCGCACTGTACTGATCAGCTTTGGTGGCACAGCACGGTAGTCTGGATGCTCCACGGTCAACAAGGGAAGCACTTGTCGACTGCCCCGGTAAACCTTATTCCACGGGGCACAATGGGGCGGTCGACAAGGGCTTCCCTTGTTGACTGCGGAGCATCCAGACTACTGCGCTGTGCTGCCAAACAGCTGATCGGCTCAGCACAGCAGCCATTTTGATGTAAATGAAGTGGCGATTATTTAAATCTCCACTTCATTTTCCTATGTCTAGAAACCTAATCTACATGGCTCTGTCGACAGAGCCATGTAGTCTAGACATACCCTTAGAGTCCAAAGGACTTAGGTGCTTTTGGAAAGTTTATAACCAAAAAGCCTGGTTCTGAAAGCTGCCTGGCACTCTGGGCACATCTAGACTACGTTTTTCTTTTGAAAGAAGATATACAAATTTGGTGTGAAAACCTCAAAAGAGGTTTTTTTGAAAAAGCAAGCAGTCTAGACGCGGCTCTTTCAAAAAAAATCCCTTTTTCAAAAGAACCCTTCTTCCTCAAAAAATGAGGTTTACAGAGTTCTTTCAAAAAAGGGTTGTGGTTTTTTTTTTTTGAAAGAACTGCATCTAGACTGCTTGCTTTTTCAAAAAAGTGATTGGAAGAAGATATGCAAATTCAGCATGAATTTGCATATCTTCTTTTGAAAGAAAAACATAGTCTAGATGTGCCCTCATTCTCATTTACTTTCCAGCATTGTACATAAGGGAGGTGTTTTAAAGTAATGTGTAAATGTTAACTCAGAAAACACATCAAATGTTCATCGCGTCCATCCTTTTGTGTAGCCTCATGACACGTGAGGAAAAAAACAGTCCATCACTTTTGCTGGTCAGCCTGCACAGCAATCACCAGGGGAAAGTGAGACAGCGAGTGGGGGAGATTTAGCCATTGTGACCTTGGGATTCATAAACATACTGAGGCTGAGCACATGAGGAAAGTGGTTCAATCTCTGGTGGAGGAGGACGTAGATGGTATTGTTCTATGTCTCTTGGTGACTTGCCAAAGAATGCTAACAACAGCCTTATAAAAAGGTCAGTCAGTTAGTCTGCCTAACTCCATGGCATCCTTCATAAGAAGTGCCTCTGGGCACTTTTTAGAAATACAGATGCACCACTGACATATTTAACAACAAAATAGTTGAGAGTGCTCAGGCAAGAGTCAATGCAAACACATAGGTTCTAGGTGTAGACCTCGTGGTGACCAAACGAACATGTCTGCTGGAAGATCATTCTCTAAATGCAGGACTGTACAGCTATGCCTTGTGTGGGCTGGGAATAACAGGCGAGATCATTCTTTGAATCCTCTCTGATTGCAGTGCAACATACATTTAAGGTTACATCAACTCATCCCAATATACTGGGGATAAGCTACTGGAGATTTTAAAATGATAGTCAGTCGCATAGGTGGATAGACAATAGCACCAGCCTAATATCTAGAAGAAACATTTGTGTGTCTTATAATCCACAGAGAAAAAAAAAATTGTAAATCAGGTGTGGTTATGTGAAAAGAATGAACTAACATAGAGAAAGAAAGGTACAGAGGTTTCAGGATGAAAGAAGCATATCTAGTGAATATGTTTCCTTTAAGGTCACGTTAAAGTTTGTGATCATTCACATCTAGCTCTATGACATGAGTAGCAGCTGATAATTATAATTGAGTTATATGTACTATTAGCAGGGAGCTGGAGAATAAATTGCTCATAAATAAATGCTCAATGAACCATGGCTTAGTTTTCGTCTGAATTTCATTTGTGGCAAATGCTAGACAGCTAGGATTGAGCTCCAAACAAACAAAGAAGTAGGACTTGGATTGAATGAAGAATTAGATACTAGTCCTAAGAACTGCAGTGTGAACTATTATTAGAAGAGCAGGTAAAAGAAATCTGTTGAAAAGCATAGAAATAAGAATCAAACCCTGTGGGATCTCAAGGTATGCTAATTAAAGTAGCAACAGTAGCCAATGGCAGTAAATTAGTGAGGAAAGAACTAGCCTGTCTAGTCATTTTGTTGGGACTGATTCCATACTCCTACCAGTGTGGATGATGGGTAATGTCTCTAAAGCCAGAGGAGTTACACTACACCCTAGTGTACACATCAATGTAGTATGAATCAGATCCAGCTGTCCACGTTAGCCCCGTCATCCTGATTCCATCATCCACTCTGTGGTAAGTGACAGACAAATCCAGCACTACAAGAACGTCTGCAATATTTAACCAGAGTGAGAAATGATTAACAAGTCTCTAAGGCAGACTCTAATTGTAGTATGAGACTGACCTTCAAGCTCCCATGGCAGTGGTAAATGAGCCTTGATTTCACTGGGTAGAATTCATAGTAATTTCATTGTTCCAGTTTGGTGATATTCCTCTCTGCCTGCCAGTCAATATTCTTTTGGCCTTGTTTACATTAACTTTTCCCCTAGCATTTCTCACTATTGCTACCAACGATGTAATTCCCCAGATGCTAACAATGTTGAGTAAACAGAGATGCACACCAGCATTTTAACTGTTGTCTACATTTACTTAGGGTGATTAAGACGCCAGGGCCCAGTCTGCAATTGTGCTCCCAACAGTGGGGTTGCTCCGGTGCTAGCAATGGTAGGAAATTATAGGGTGAAACAGGCCTTGGTTCTATGAACTTTGACTGCTCGATTCCTTTCTCATCAAGCTCCAATTTGTAGCATTATGCTCAGTGTTTCCTGACATGGCACTCGATAAAAACACCTATTGTTGATTCAGATTTTCTCATCTCCTACTAAGTCAGTTTTATAATTTTAACCTTGTATGGACCGTATACTAACTATTTATGTTGTAACTTGATAGTCTCTCTTCTTGTCTATTGGTACTTCACAGGCTCTTACTCAGCTGTTATTTTAATTCCATAGGTCATTCTTTCAGGATGTAGCCAGTTAAGATGCTTTATGCCACTACATTACTCTTTCAGAGTTGATTGATCATTCATTCATTCATTCATTCATTCATTCATTCATTCATTCATTCATTCACTCCTGAATGTTGTCAGACCACTGCAATATATTGCAAGTGCCTGTGCCTTGTGTCCTGTTTCATCTCACTGAATACATTTACTTTTCATTATGAAGAAAATCCGGGGCTCACATGGGACATGCTTTTGTCTAAAGCACAGTAAAATCCTCTGTGTGTTTTTAATTCTGCACCATATCTTTCAAAAAAATGTTGAATCACAACATTTGCTGCCAGACGTTCAGGCACGCATTAAATTATACGCCAACCTTCTTTAGATACAACTCAGTGGGGGAGATCAAAATTGCTCCCCATGAGACTTAAATTAGCTGCAAAGCAATTACCTTAAGTGAAAGAAAAATGATTCCATTAAAAAAATCCTATTTCAATGAGAATTTAAGTAGTAGATTAGCTATAGGTAGCTGTACCAGTGATGGTGAAACTCACCCAGTTGTGACTGTGGAGAAGCAGTCCAAAGCAGAAGGTCTTGGATTTCCCCTGAGCAGTCATGAAACAACAGTTTTTCTTATCATGTTTTGACACTTGTGCCTGGAAGAATCAGCCAGTGCGCAGACTTGAAAGATAATGGAAAAAGGTGAACTTTTTCAAAGTTCAGAAAAGGTTTGGTCGGTAGGTCAGGGCGCAGTGTATGTTGGAGGAGAGAATGTCATCCTTTTACTTTCACTAATTCTCTCACCCAAATATAAGTATAGCACAAATGAAAGAACACATAAATAACTTAGAGTTACGGTTATCCATGTGCAAACCTGCCAACGCAGTAATTACAAATCTAGGAAATCATCAGCTCAGCCAATATTCACATCCACTCTGACCTCAGCTCACATATTTCTCCCCCCTAAACATTGTCTTAGCTCTCATTCACAGATGCTTCATTTCATAAACTCCTTTTCACTTCCAAAACAAACCTACTCCACTGGCTTTGGGTCAGGCCCATTATGCAAAAATTCTATTCTTGGAATTTATGCTCAAGTGCAAATTTTTTTGCATTGACCTCATAGTTTCTCAAGCACAAATAATATTGTAGACATCAACTCTACAACTATCTTACAACTATTCCTTAATCGTGCAAAAATCAGAGTGCAGTTTAACATGAAATACAAATTGGATTTGTACTTGTTAGAGTTTACTCCACCTTTTCCCTTGACTGTCTTTTACAATGCAAATATACTTTGTACTAAAACTAGCCAAAAACTAGAAAAATGGGGGCAGCATAAAATAAATTGAATTTATTTGAAGACCTGGATTCTGATGTCCATTTTCATTACAAAACCTATGTTTAATTGAAGCTGCTTTGGACTTTCCAGTATCCTGCAGTGTACATTGCAGAATCCGGAGAACTTACTCCAGAATTACCACAGAATACATAGCATCTTGATTAAATATTATGAGATCAAACTCTCCGTAGTCAGGGACTTCCAGAACTGAAGGCTGACCTGGCTATGTTCCATACTGAACATCCGGCATGCTATAATTTGCAGTGCACATTTATAACATGAAATAGTAGGTTCAGATTTATATTTAATAAGGAAAAGAATAGAAATTACCGTATAGTGTGTGAGCTAATCATATTGATAGAGATCGTACATTCCTTTTTCTGTAGCTATTCTCTCTGCATAATTTGAGACCTATTTAATCTACCAATCTATGTTGTACACAGTCATCATAGGCCATAATTTTTAAAAAAGGGTGCCTAAATGTAAGCTGCTAAAGGCATGAACTGTATGGAAGTAATTCCTGTTAACCTCATTGGGCTTTTGGACTAGTCCCCAAGGTCCTTATTTAAGAGTCTAAAAATAGCTGGATTTTCACAACTCCGGAGCCTCTATCAGTGCCAAAGAATTTCACTGCCTTATGATCAGGCTGTAATTGGCTGTACTTGTTTAAAATTTGAAAAAAAAAAAAAAAGGTTTTGGAAAAATTTTCACTCAGCTCAATGATGGCTGAAAGGTTTTGCTTCTGCTTTGCCCGAAAATTCTTCTCTGGGGAAAAACTAAATGTGGAAAAAACATTCAGACCCAAAGCTTCTTTGGTTATGTCTAGACTGCAGGCTTCTTTGGGAAGAAGCTTTTTTCGGATGAGATCTTCCAAAAAAACTTCTTTCAAAAGAGAGCATCCACACTGCAAAAGTGCATCGAAAAAGTCATCTGCTTTTTTGAAAGAGAGCATCTACACCGAATGGACGCTCTCTCGCATGTAAGCTGTGATTGCTATGGACGGAATGGCCACCAGGGCACCTGTGCTTTTTCCTCTTAACTCTTCTTCTGAAAGAACTCCCTCTTCCCCGTCCACAGATGCCTTTTTGTGAAAAAGCTCTTTTGCCAAAAGGGTTCTTCCTCGTAGAACGAGGATTTCCATTGCTGGAAAAACCCCTCTGTTTTTTCGATTTTTTTGTGGAAGAACGTGATGGCAGCGTGGACGTTCCTCAAGTTTTGTCAGACAAACGGACGTTTTTCTGACAAAACTCTGTAGTGTAGACATACCCTTAGTGATAAAATGATGAAGGTGTAAGAAGAAAGGTGTAACAGGGAGCTCATTTGTGGATGCATGGATATGGTCAGCCCTGCTGCTTACAAGACCTTAGTCCTACAAGTCTATGAAATCTAGGAGATATAATCCTACAGAGCTGAGAAGGGATGCCAAATGACTGATCATGGAGCAAGGCCAGCAATAAAAGGCAGGATTTGTTGCTCACTTGTGGAGAAACAAAGGAATAGGAAAGAGATGGCTCCTTCCTGACACGGAAGTACAGTTGCTCAAAGAACCTGGACACAGATGTGAAAGGAGCAAACTCCTTTTACTTAATATTAATAAACCAGACCTGGGAGGGGAGATTTTAATGTAGGATGCTTTGTGTGCATCCCCTGGGGTCATAGGAGGAGGGAAGTTGAGTCAGTGGTACACCAGCTGAGGACCGGGGAGTTTGGGGTAAGTTGAGTTTGCTGTGAGGGGTCATAACTGAAATGTTTGCAATGTTAGTTGTAGCGGGTGTTAATCAGACATCCCTGCAAGATGCTACCAAACATGCACATTACCTATGGAATGGTGTCTCTATTCAGATTTTCCACTGTAGCCATCAGCAGTGGGGAGACAAGATCCTCTTTACGGCTTTGGACATATGCATCACCTAGAAAAGGTTGAATTCTGTTTGGTCCATTCTCACCCCCTATGTCTCTTCATTTGTTTATGAAGAACCTTTTCCCTTCTGGAAACACTTGTGATGTTTCAGAGGGGCACAAGTACTCTTGCCTACTATTAGTAATAGACTCTTACTACAATGACACTTTAAATCAGCTCACAAATGGACAAAGAAAGACCCTACCTAAATGTTAGGCTTTAGAAAGTGTCTGTGAATTCTTATGTAGGAAACGCCTGGGAAAAGGTTGGCGATAGAATATCCCAGCTTTATGGAATAGCAGAGGTTCATCACTGAGAGTCTCATTTGGAAATGCTGGAATTTTGTTTTCACTAGCCCTGGGGAAACTCTGGATGACTTAGGTAGGATGAATATTGATGGTGGTATTATATCTGGGGTAGTTTCTCCTGTTATTGTCATAGTTCATCAACATAGATTAATTAAACTTTTCATTTTACCAAAATTATTATAGCCCTGTCATTAGCATCCTAGGAAAGGACCAGTCTACTACTCAAAGTAGGGGACTGAAAGCCATGACTTCTGCTCACCACTTTGTGAGTCAGATTCTTCACTGGTAAAATAGATATAATAATGCTCGCCCACCTCCAAAGGGCTTGCTTCTAGTCATTCATAGGTTTTATATAAAGCACTTTGAGATTCTTAAGCGGGAAGTCCAATATAAGTACAACTAGAAGATGTATCTGGTGTTGCTCGAGTCCTCAATTCAAATAAGTTTTGTTTTTCTTCATTTAAGTTGTCATTCTGGGGTGGGGCTGGAGAGGATGGGTTCAGTATGTAGGCTGGCTCTGGGAGAGGGGACAACCCCAGCCTTCTCTTGCTGCAGCAGCTTGCAGTCAAGTGAAAAATGCTTCTCCATGGCCACTGCAGCACAACATGGGAATGGATGTATGTCCCCCGGTTGGGGGACAGACAGGCACACAAACAGACAGACACACAAACAAAATATGTGAAGTACATAATAAATAACAGCCCCTTTCTCCACCCAGCCCTCTGCTGGCCCAGTAGGGTTATAGATGTCCTGGTCCCCATCTCCTTGCTTTTTGTTCAGCAAAATCTTTCAGTGAAACAAGGCTTACAAGATCTGATGACAAAGGGATCTGGAGTTGGCTGATCCCCGTCTAGACTACCGTGCTGTGCTGACAATCAGCTGATCGGCACAGCGTGGCGGCCATTTTTATGTAAATAATTGCTGCTTCATTTTGCTATGTCTAGTAAACTCATTTACATGGCTCCGTCAACGGAGCCATGTAGTCTAGACACACCCCAAATGTGGGGGTCCTAGCTCTTACCATTTAGGAGGAGTTCTTGAACAAATGGATGGACAGACAGACTGATGCACATTTCTAAAATATATAGTTAGGGTATGTCTACACTACCCCCCTAGTTCGAACTAGGGGGGGTAATGTAGACATATGGAGTTGCAAATGAAGCCCGGGATTTGAATTTCCTGGGCTTCATTTGCATAAAGCCGGCCGGCGCCATTTTTAAATGCCGGCTAGTTCGGATTAGCCGAACTAATCGTGGAACGAGGTGTACAGCTAGTTCAGATTAGGAAGCCTAATCCGAACTAGCTAGTCCGTGCCGCGTGTAGCTGTGCAGCACAGGGTCCGAACTAGCCGGCATTTAAAAATGGCGCCGGCCGGCTTTATGCAAATGAAGCCCGGGAAATTCAAATCCCGGGCTTCATTTGCAACTCCGTATGACTACATTACCCCCTCTAGTTCGAACTAGGGGGGTAGTGTAGACATACCCTAAGAGATGTGTAATTACAATACCATATTTCTAGCCTACTTTATATGTAAAGTCTCTATTCCAAATGTCTACCACTTATTGATATTGATACCCTGAAAACCTTCTATATACTCCTCCCTAAGGGCATGTCTACACTATAGCATTATTTTGAAATAACACGTCTAGACACAAAATGCATTTCAAAGTAGCGTTTTGCTATTTCAAAATAGCGCGTCCACACTGATTGATCGCTGAATCGCATTTAAGTCTGGCCGGAACTGGTTTTGGAAGGACATCAGGTCAGGAGTTACCTTGTGTGGCTGCTGCCTGAGGCTATCTGAGGCCTGTGCTTAAAGGGGACCTCCTCCCCTGGACAGCCAGTTCTCAGGTGTCCCTGCTTGCTTGCCTACCTTGCTGAGGGACAGCAAAGCATTTTTTTTCTCTGTGTGCTCTGGTTGCCCTCACTCAGGACACTACAGCACTCTGCATCATGGAGCTGGAGCTGCCCCTGGGCACTCTGGTGCTTCTCCTGGACGTGTTGCTGCGAGCCTGGCAGCACATTCTGCAGGCAGTAACAGCCTCCCTGGTGTGACCTACTGGGGGCTTGAGGCTCATTTCTCCCTCATGTCCTTCCACTTACCCCGTCCCTAACCCCCCTTCCTGCTGTGCAATAAAAGACACATGTGTTCATTACAACAAAGTCTCTTTATTGAACAAAACTGGGGTGTGTGAGGGATGAAACTGAGGAGAGACTGGGGTAAGAAGGTGGGAGAGGGGAGGAGGGACGGTGGGAGAGGGGAGGGGGAAATCTGGGAGGAGGGAGCTGGCAGGGGGAAGCAAGGGGAGGAAGAGGGAGGAAAAGCTCAGTGCTCAGGGTTGGGGGTCTCGCCAGCCCAACTCTCTCCCAGCACTGTGGGTGTGGGGGCCTCAGCATCCCTGGGAGGAGGAGGGGTGTGGGGAGGGCATGGAGGAAGAAGCAGGAAGGGGAGAAGGAGTGGGAAGAGGAGCGGTAGCTGGGGAGGCAGCAGGGGCTGGAGTGGCAGGAGGCAGCAAGCTCTGCACCAGGGTCTGCAGGTGCTCGCAGATGGCATGGCCCTGGGCAAGCTGCTCCTGCTGGAGCTGCAGGTCTTCCTGCATCCAGTGGTCAAGGGTGAGGTGCAGGGCTCACAGTGCCCCCATGTGCTTGTGCTAATACCCCTCCACTGCACGGGTGGGCCTGTGGAGTCCTCAGGTGCGGGAGGATGTCCCGGGTGGGGTGGTGCGTTCTGCACTTGCAGCTGGTGAAGCTGTGGAGAAACAAGAGAAGTGGTCAGTTATCCCTGGGGACACAGTGGGTGAAGCCCAGCCCCCCTCTGCAAGACGAGGACGACAGTTCTCTGCACCATCAGAGCCGATGTGCTTGCACAGAGACCATGTTCAGGATGTCCTGCTATCCCCGGAAGTGGGAGTTGCCCCGGGGACTGCACCCATGCCCCTGTGCTGTATATAGTGTGGGTGTTTGTGTGTGGGGAGATGTCCCCTGCCTCTGTATAGAGGAGGGCATCCTGCTGTGTTCCACCCCAGGGTCAGGAGCATGTCATGTCTCTTTCCACATGCGTGTGGCTAACAGGCCAGGGTTCCTGTGTGGCAGCTAGTTGGGGCCACGTGCCCAGGGGTGGCACGGCATGTGCTCACATGTGCACAGGTTGCTGTGTGATCTGTGATCAGCAAGGCTCATGCGCACGGTCCCTGGTCTCCCCCCCTCACCATAAGGGGCCAGTGATGGCACTCACATGTTGTTGCCTCCCCGGATGACACTGGTGACAGGCTCGCTGGGACGGCTCAGGGGTCCTGGCTGTACGGCACGCTCCCTATGGGCTCCTGTGGCTCCTGGCCTTCCTCCTGCTCCTCCTGCATGCCCTAGTAAGGGCCCTCTGTCCCAGGGTCGATGACCACCTGAGAGGCACGGACTGTCCGGCCCCCCAGGATGCGATCCAGGGCGTCCAAATAGGGGCAACTCTCTGGGTCTGCCCCTGTTTGGGAGCTTCCCCTGTGGCCATGGCATAGGCCTGCCACAGCTCCTTAATTTTCATCTGAACCTGCTCCTGGGTTTGCATGTGGCCTTTGGTGGCCAGGCTGGCAACTATCCTGCCATAGATGACCGCGTTCCTCCATCTAGTGTGGAGATCATGGATGTTGGAGGCATCCCCCCAAACCTCAATCAGGTCCATGATCTCCGCACTGGACCAGGAAGGTGCTTGCCTTCTCTGGCCCCTGGCAGGCTCCTGGGAGCTGGGGGACTGGGCACAGGGAGCGGTAGAGGGTGGGCTGGCACTGGCTGCCTGGCTCATGCTGGAGCCACTGGGTTGGGGCAGTGACTGCTGGCTCTGGGCTGGCAGGCTTGGAGCTGGCACAGGCACTGTGGCCAGTCTCTACCCCTTTAAGGGCTCTGGGGAGGTCAGGAGGAGAGGAGTTTTCTTGGTTGGGGCCAGAGTGGCCATCAGGGTACCATGGAAAGAGCTGGAGGACCCCTCTTCCAAAATAGCCCCTATTCTGCATCTACACTGCACTTATTTCGAAATAGCAATTTCAAAATAGGTGTTATTCCTCATAGAATGAGGTTTACCAATTTTGAAATAAGCCCTCTGCTATTTCGAATTAATTTCGAAATAGCGGTTGGCTTGTGTAGATGCTAGTATAGTTATTTTGAAATAATTGCTGTTATTGCGAAATAACTTTGCTGTGTAGATATATCCTAAGTTAGGAGTAATTGCAAGATGTACATTTTGGGAGGATGCTGTCTTTCTTCACTGATTTTTTTCTCCATAAGGAGTCTTGCTGGTGGCCTTACTGTCATGCCTATTCCTATCATATCTACTATGGAAGCAAAGCATATGCTCTATCATGTCACCTTTAGTTGAGCTTTATGATGCCATCCACAAAAGACTAAAAGGAAAGGCAAGGGAAAGCTGCACACCATGGAAATGTCTATACAGGCAGTCCCCGGGTTACGTACAAGATAGAGACTGTAGGTTTGTTCTTAAGTTGAATCTGTATGTAAGTCGGAACTGGCATCCAGATTCAGCCGCTGAATCTGGACACCAGTTCTGACTTACACACAGATTCAACTTAAGAACCCCAGGCGTCCCCAAGTCAGCTGCTGCTGAAACTGATCAGCAGCTGATTCCAGGAAGCCCGGGGCAGAGCAACTCTGCCTCGGGCTTCCTGTAGTCAGCCGCTGGTCAGTTTCAGCAGCGGCTAACTTGGGGACGCCTGCGGCAGAGCAGCTCGGGTGCTGCTGGGTTGGTCCAGTAGCGCGGACGCTCCTCGGCGCTACTGGACCAACCCAGCAGCACCCCAGCTGCTCTGCCCCAGGCGTCCTGATTCAGCCACTGCTGAAACTGATCAGCAGCGGCTGAATCAGGACTTCTGGGGCAAAGTAGCTGGGGTGCTGCTGGGTTGGTCCAGTAGCCGGGTTGGTCCAACCGGCAGCACCCCACCTGCTCTACCACAGGCTCCGGGCTTTGCTACACATCTCCCTGGTCTGCTGAGGGGGGCACTAGCTGCGTCCCCCCCAGCAGACCAGAGAAACGCGGAGCAAAGCGGCGGAGGACCCGGGCCGGACCCGCTGTGCTTCCAGATCAGCTGGAAGCGCCGGGGGTCCGGCCCCGGGTCCTGCGCGGCTTTGTTCAGCGTCTCCCTGGTCTGCAGACCAGAGAGACGCTGAGCAAAGCGGCGCAGAACCCGGGGCCGGACCCCTGGCGCTTCCAGCTGATCTGGAAGCGGCCGCGGGTCCGGCCCCGGGTCCTGGGCCGCTTTGCTCCCCGTCTCCCTGGTCTGCTGGCTCCCGCAGCAGACCAGGGAGACGGGGAGCAGCTTTTCTTGCCCCGGAGGAGGCGGGCGGCGGGACCAGGCGTCCCGCCGCTCCAGTCCTCCGGGGCGAGAAAATCCCCGTTCGTATCTGCGGATCCGACATAAGTCGGATCCACGTAACTCAGGGACTGCCTGTATAGCTAGTCAGAAAGTAAAGAGTGGCCATAGATCACTGCATGGAAAAAGCACTGAAGAGTACCTCATCTGTCCCTGAATAAGGAGGTAAATGGGTATGTCTGGGTACTGTAATGCTATATCTTTTTACTCATCTGTGATCTCTCCATGTCCAGAGATCTCTCCATGTTCAACAGATAGTTATTACTGTGGTGAAAAAGCATGACCTATTAGAAAGAAAACATTAGACATTGAAGTGACCAGCCAAGCAAGATAGAATCGCTGCAACATTCCTGTAGGAACAGTTCTATGGAGTGCCAGCTAGAAAGGTTCATCTGAGAGTGTCTCTAAATGGTTCTCCTTTATGCAGTGAGACTGCTGCTTCTTCAGAGCTATAAGCCCCCTAAGCATAGACAGCTGAAGATAGCTCAGAACCCATCATCAGATTCCATCCATGGCAGCGTGGTGGCATTTCCCCTAGAAATCTAAGATGGCCTATATGTTTTAAGGCTAAATCTTTGTCCTACTGAAATCAATGAGAATTTTTTGGAGGAAAAAAATGTTGCTTCTTGAATAAAAAAGAAAGACAGGGTGCTATTCTTTCTCCTTTCCACCAGCGTAAATCCAGAGTAACACCACTGAAGCTATAGTAGCTGTTTCAGATTTACATCTGTATAAATGAGAGCAGAATTTGAACCATGACCCCTACATTTTTGAAGTTGCAACCTTGTACTTGTGAATTCATCGATACAGTGACTGATAAACTTGACAACCTACGCTTTCTTGCTTTGCAATTGCAGGAAGGGAAGTGGGTTTTAGTGTGATACCACAGAAGCTCAATTTTTCCATGTCTCTTGGTCCTTGTAACTAAATTCTTGAAATGTGACTAACAAAACAGCTAGACTTGTAGAGATGTATGTGGATTTAGATATCTATGGGCAGCATCCAGTTACCAAAAATGATGCAGCTCCCAAGTTCTGCTATGTAAAATATCCCTTTCATCTTAGTGCTGGCATCCTCCATCTTTGTACAGAATTGGCCTAGCCTCCAGCATGAAGTCAATCCTATTGACTTGGGTTTAACTCCTGATGCACTACAATTAGTAGTAATGTTATTCATGGCAACCTTCACTAGTTTAAACTTTAAAGTGTAGCTGGGTTCAAGGATTTGAGTCCAAGGGAAAATTCTGTCTTTGTGCAAAGAGGCACAGCTACACCGAATCTAATCAAACTGCACCATTTTATGCCAGTGAAAAACTTGGTCCTTAATGGTCTGCCTTTCTCTCAGTAGACAGTTGGAGAAAAAGTTCAGGTGAAGCTCTTGCACTCCACTGGGATAGTACATGCTGTATTTCCCAGTGGTTTTATGCACTGAGAGCTTCACCAGCCTTTTTGGCCAGGGCGCCTAATGCCCTGAAGAGAATGGAATACAGAGAAGGATTTCCTAGGGTGAATGAGTAGCTCAGTATGAAGAGGTAGGTGAAAGCCCTTCTCCCTCCCCACCTCCAGTTGACCTGAATGTAAGAAGAAGGGTATGGGGAGCATCTTCAGAAAGCATTTATGATCACGTGAGAAGTGCAGACTACTAAAGGGCTATAGCCACGGCAACGAAAACCAACTTTCGTCATCTCACCAGTGCATAGAGCTGTAATGTGCCTGAGTGTTTACCGAGTACTTGCTTACCACAGTCTGCAAATGACCTGCTATCTCAACTGATCAGTGTGTGTGTGGTGAAGGGACTGTAGCATTATTCTATTCTAGCTTGTGGTGTTGAAGTGTGCATGCCAGAGGATCCTTACTTGTAGCAAATATTTTATTTAATTCCTGTAAGCCTGTTGGATCTGGTTATCATTTGTTGATAAGGCTCTGTAATGGTTCTTGTTGGGGGAGGCCATGCTGACTCACTACGAGCTGCTGAAGTTCAGGGCCTCAGGCCTGACTGCAGGTTGAACCACAGTTATAGAGGCCACACCCTGGTTCAGGGTGGGGCAGCAAATCAACAATTAAGCGGTATTCGTGTATCCTGTGCTAGAGTGTAGGAGCCCAGGCCCTGGATCGGGGCAGGGTGACAAACAAACAGTTAAACAGTATATTTATAAGCTGAGCAACAGGTTAAGGGCTCAGGCCTGACTGCAGGCCAGGCCACAATTTGGATGGCCGGGCCCGTCGTAAGGGTGGGCCTGCAATCCATAAACAAGCAGTCCATAAATGGCTAAACAGTCCAAAGAATTCAAAGCCCAGGCCTTTCTGCGGGGTGAGCCAGGGGTCTGGTCTCCTTGCTGGCAGAGAACTGACAAGAGCAGGGGTTTCTCTCCCTACAGGGGGAACCTGCCACCCAAGGAAAAGGGTGGCAGGGGGACACAGTCCCACCCACTCCACTGCGTCTTAGCCCAGGGCCCTAGCAGTGGCAGTGGGCAGCTACTGGGTCAGTGGGGATCCAAGCCGCAACACGCTGGCCAGGTCCGTGGGTCAGTGGGGATCCAAGCTGCAACACGCTGCCCAACTGACCTCTATCTCCTCAGCCACCCTGGGGTTCGCTGTCCCTGGACCACTTCCCTGTTTCCCTGGGGGGCCTATCTGGCTCGGGCGCTGCGCCTCAGGTTCAGCTGGGGAGGGAAGTGCTGGCACTGTGCCCATAGGCTCTGGGTCCTCTCGGGTAGGGGTCCAGGTGGTCCAGCCCACTCATCTGGGCTTGGCAAGGGTCTCGGGGGTCCTGATGCCTGAGCAGTGGCCTCCGCAGCCTTGTCCAGTTCTCAGGGGCTGGCAGTGGCCCTGGTGGCCCGACCCAGTCCTCTGAGGGCAGCGTGGCAGGGCCTTTCTCTTCTGGGGCTAGGGTACAGCCTCTGGCCTGCTCAGCAGCCAGGCTTCAAATGAGCATGTGGCTCCTCTTTTTGTACCTCCGGCCCCACCTTTCTGTTTCCTGTGGGCAGAAGGTTGAATTAAGATGTGCAACCCCAGCTATATTAATTATGTGACTATAGTCGATGTATCTTAAATTAAGCTTCCATGCCATCCACACAGCGGGAGGCCGATGAGAGCAAATACTCCTGTCGGCTTCCCTAACTCCTTGTGAAGAGCAGGAAAACTGATGCCAACAGGGGTGCGCTCTGATTTTAATTTAGCAGGTCTTTACTAGACCCATTAAATCAAACCGTGGAAGATCAACTGTGGCAGCATCAATCTTCCGCGCAGTGTAGACTTGGCCAGAGGGTATGTTTACATTGCAATAAAAGACCCACATCTGGCCAGGCCAGCTGACTCAGGCCTGCTTGCCCAGCTCGCCCATAGGGGTTGCCAGATGGTTTAAAAAAAATACCAGACAAAAATTTGTCAAGCAAAAAAAAGGGGGTGGGGAGTGTCAGGGAGTAACTGGGGGAAACCTGGGGGAGGATTCGGGAGGTCGGGCTGAAATGCGGTCATGGACTACCCCTAAGACCAGCTTTGCCTGCAGGGCTGTGATTGTGGGGCTATAAAATTGCAATGAAGATGTTTGGGTTCAGGCTAAACACTAGGGCTGTGTCCATACTCAGGGTTTTTTTCGGGAAAAGTAGCCTTTTCCCGAAAAAACTTCCCCTGCGTCCAGACTCAAGCCGCGTTCTTTCGAAATTATTTCGAAAGAACGTGGCTTTTCTTTCGATGGCGGTAAACCTCGTTTCACGAGGAAGAACGCCTTCTTTCGAAAGTTCCTCTTTCGAAAGAAGGCGTTCTTCAATGTAAATAGGGCTTCCTCGAAAGAGAGCATCCAGACTCACTGGGTGCTCTCTTTCGAAAAAGCGGATTGCTCTTTCGAAAGATCCGCCTGCAGTCTAGACGCGATCTTTCGAAAGAGGCTCTTTCGAAAGATGCTTTCGAAAGAGCCTCTTTCGAAAGAAGCCTGCAGTCTAGACATAGCCTAGGCTTTGAAACCTTACTAAGAGAGAGGATCCCAAGCTCCATCTCACAGGAGTTGTGTGATGTTTAAATATTTTTAAAGTGCTTTGAGATTCTCAGCAAGAAGGGAGGAACCAGCAAGGAAGGAGGAACCAAATAACCTCTTCAGGTCCCTTCTAGCCCTCTCAGATGCAAGTTGTGGTATAAGCGCAGAATATTATTATGATAATTTTTTTCACCCAAATTTTAACTTGCCCTTGGAGCCCATACACCTTACTTCCATGCACTGGGTGCCCATGTAGTGGACAGCAATTGTGTGTGTGGTGGGGGAGAGACACAACAACTTTCATGAGACTACTACTCCCTCTTCTGGGCTTGTGGGCAGGGAGTGGTAGGTAAGGTTAAGGAAATGGTAGAGCCTTAGCATGACATAGCTCTGTGCCAGCCAGCCCACACAGACTATTATGGAAGACCAACTAGGCTATGAAGGACATAGGGCTTGTGCGGATTATTTCCTACCCCAGAGCAGGGGGAGATACCAGAGATCACATTATGAGGTGTTAGCTGGCTCTTGGTGTGCTATTGGAGGCATGTAAGTATGAACTGCCCTTCACTCGAGTCTTGTCCCAAAGCCACTGAGTCTTTAATGAAATGTTATGAACACTGTATGTAAATGTTAAGGTACAGAACTTCCTCTGAAGTTGAAATGGGTTTTTTCCTCTTACATCGAAGCAGAAGTATTAAGGAAATGGTTCATACAGAGAGTGTATGATGCTGGATGAGAACAGCTTGACAAACTAACCACAAACAGTCACTTCTTATCAGTGTGCATCAGACCTATTTTGTGACTGAGCTCGGAAATGGTCCTGTGCTAACTGGAGCTGCAAAGCAGATGAGGGCTGGTATTACAGGGCTTTTTATTTTTTTCACTGTATAGTT
Organism: Pelodiscus sinensis; assembly: GCF_052426305.1. NCBI lineage: Eukaryota > Metazoa > Chordata > Testudines > Trionychidae > Pelodiscus > Pelodiscus sinensis. The sequence goes on along the minus strand of NC_143054.1, from coordinate 156,444,473 downwards.
TTTGAAGTTGGTGTGAACCAAAAAAATTAAATCATTTCTGTCAATGTTGCCTTGTGGAAAGATTTAGTTCGGGGACCGGCTTCTCCCTTGTCATCCCCCATGTATACTTGTTCATGCCCATGCACTATGGGAGTAAAAATTCAAGGGTTTTACATCTACTCTGCACTTATTTTGCAGAGCTACAAATATCTATACAAGATACAGACACATGGGCTATGTTTACACTGCAGTCTTCTTGTGCAAGAACAGCCATTCTTGCACAAAAACTTGCAGAGTGTCTACACTGCACACGCATTCTTGCACAAGTAAATTTACAGTAAAGCATCAGAATTGAGGGCTTCTTGCACACAAGTTTTTCCTCTCCCCAAGCCACCTCACCTAATGCCAACACACAACTTGAGGAATAAGCCCTCTTGTGCAAGAGCTCTTGCACAAGAAGGTAGTGTGGATGGGCAAAAGGGGTTTCTTGCGCAAGAAAGCCCTATGGCTAAAATGGCCATCAGAACTTCCTTGCCCAAGAGAGCATCCACACTGCCATGGATGCTCTTGCGCAAAGCACATGGCACTGTGGACGTGTTCTTGCACAAGAACCCTTGCATAAGATTTTCTTGCGCAAGAACCTGCTAGTGTAGACATAGCCATGGAGAATGAGGCCCCAGTTAGGAAAGAACAGACATAAATATAGATCTGTCCTGCACCAGAGTTAACCACAACTATAAATACTGACTTATACATGACCATTCTTTCCCTATTAAAATCAAAATATGTAACGTCAAGTATACAAGTGTGTTAGTTAACACTTTCTGATGTGTTTTCTCAGGATAGGCAAGGCCTGTTAGAGGGCACTGGGCCTTGGAGTATGTGGTCATGTACCAGGGTGCCTGCTGTGGCCTTTGGGAGCTGTAGTTAAAGGGTATCACAACCTGTCTCCATTCCCCTACGTGAATGGACACCAGTCTTTTGTGAGTCAAGCCTACTGCTGGATCCCCCATGCTTTTAAGTTTCCTAGGTGTTGGTAGTGACTGGTAACAGTTCCTAACTTAGGGTGTCTCAGGCACACTCCAAGGTGGAGATCTTATGACCAGAGAAGCATGCAATCTGGCTGCCTACGTGTTCCAGCCCTTCTGTGCCCCCGGTTACTTATACATATTCCACCAGAGTCCATCTGGCTATAGGTGCTCTGAGCTTCTCTGTTAACCCTTAGCAGGTAAGCAAGAAATACAGTAAAGGAATTTCTTAAACACAGACAGTTTACTCTTCAATAGCACTAGAGCTACACCATCCTTAATACAGCCCCCTCTGTCCAATCTCACTTTGCTTGTGAGTCATGTATTTGGTGAGTGCCCAGGCCAACAACTTCTCTTTCCTTCTCTTTCCCATCTTCTTTCGTGTGGTCACTTTCACAGACCACTTTCCTCCTTACATTTAGTCTCTGACCCCTTTGGCCACATGTCAAAGTTGAGAAACTCCATCCCTGCCCCCAGTCAGGTTTCTTGTATAGGGAGTTTGATAGTTGAGAGACCATCAGAGATGATGACTCTAAATTGCTGTGTGCCCGCTTCTCAGACAAAATGCGTTTTCCAAACAATGTGGAGGGCACAGTTTGGTACTGGCATGGCCTCAGTCTGTTACACAGGGCATGTGACTATGAATAAGCATACAACCTATAGGAAGCCAGACACAAACCTTCCTGAGTCTCAGGTTGGGGCAATAGATAGGAGACTCAGGGTTAGAGAAGCCCTAGTGCAGGTCTCATTATATTAGGCAAAAAGGGGTACTAAAAGGGAAGGGTATGTCCACCCATCTGCTGGCTGGCAGAAGCTAGGAGAGTCTTGGGTGGTTAATAGCCTCTGTCTCATTCACTATTCACCATCCAAATCTCAACTGGGTCCTGCAGGAAGGCACTCTTGCCTACCCCTGGTCCAGGCCTTTTAGATCTCATCTTTGGACTCCTGTTCCTCAAGCCACCCCACCTATTCCCAACACACAACTTGAGCAGGCTGAACACCAGCCAGCGAGTCCATCTCCAAACCACACTCCACGCACATCGCTACACAGAAGTGCTCTGATTCCTTGCCCTTGTATCCTGCCAAGACACCAAGTGTCAGGACCTGCTGCCACTTGTTAAGGGTGGGGAGCCCCAGAAGGCCAGTCTATACTTCCCCAGTTCATCAAAGATGTTAGTTGGGCAGCTATAAGGACAAGCATGTACCAGGCATGGTTCATGGAATCTCTTGACACTTGTCCCTTCTGTGGTGAGATGGGACCCTTGCACACTTCTATACAGAATATGTCATAGAATCCTAAAGCTGGAAGAGATTTCAGAAGGTCATCAAGTCCAGCCCCCTGCCCAAGGCAGGACCAATCCCAGTTAAATCAACCCAGCCAGAGCTTTGTCAAGCCAAGACTTAAACACTTCTAGGGATGGAGATTCCACCACCACCCTAGGTAACCCATTCCAGTGCTTCACCACCCTCCTAGGGTATGTCTAGACTACATGGCTCCATCAATGGAGCCATGTAAACTAGTTTACCCAGCATAGGCAAAGAAGCCTATGCCAAAGAAGCAAAGAACCCCTTATGCCTCGTGAAATGAGGTTTATAGGATCGGTCGGCAAAGGCTTCCCCAGCCGACAGATCCGCATCTAGACTGTCGCGCTGTGCCGGATCAGCTGATCATCGGCACAGTGCGGTGGCCATGTTTATTTTAATGAAGCAGGGATTATTTAAATCCCCACTTCTTTGCCTCTGCTGGGTAAACTAGTTTACTATGTGGTCTAGACATATCTCTAGTGAAACAGTTTTTCCTAATATCCAACCTAGACCTATCAAATCCCCCCTCACTCTTCGTTTCCGCAGACTAAACAAACCCAAATCCCTCTGTCTCTCCTCATCGGTCATGCTCTCCAACACCCTAATCATTTTGGTTGCCCTCCGCTGGACCCACTCCAATGCTTCCACATCCTTTCTATAGTGGGGTGGGGGGGAGGGGAGAGGGCAGAACTGGACACAATACTCCAGATGTGGCCTCACCAGAGCCGAATAAAGGGGAATAATCACTTTTCTGGATCTGCTGGCAGTGCTCCTCCTAATGCACCCTAATATGCCATTAGCCTTCTTGACTACAAGGGCACACTGTTGACTCACATCCAGATTCTCATCCACTGTAATCCCCAGGTCATGTTCTGCAGAACTGCTACTTAGCCATTCGGTTCCCAGCCCATAACAATACTTGGGATTCTTCCGTCCCAAGTGCAGGACTCTATACTTGTCCTTGTTGAACCTCATCAGATTTCTTTTGGCCCAATTCTCTAATCTGTCCAGGTCACTCTGGACCCTATCTCTGCCCACCAGCATATCTACCTCTTTCCCTAGCTTAGTGTCATCTGTGAACTTGCTGAGGGTGCAATCCATCCCCTCATCCAGGTCATTAATAAAGATGTTGAACAAAACTGGTCCTAGAATAGATCCTTGGGGCACTCCACTAGAAACCACCGCCATCCTGACATCAAGCTGTTGATCACTACCCGTTGGGCCCTACAGTCTAGCCAGCTTTCTATCCATTTATCAATCCATACTCCCTTAACTTGCAGGCAAGAATATCGTGGGAGACCATATCAAAAGCCTTGCTAAAGTCAAGGTATATAACATCCACTGACTTTTCCATATCCACAGAGCCTGTTACCTCATCATAGAAGCTAATCAGATTGGTCAGGCATGACTTGCCCTTTGTGAATCCACGTTGGCTGTTCCTGATCACTTTTCCCTCTTCCAAGTACTTCAGAATGGATTCCTTGAGGCTCCCGTCCATGATTTTTCTGGATGTCGGGCCACAGCCTCGCTTCTGGCTTCTCCACAAGCTCTGACTGAAATTGTGATTGCACTTACTCACATCACTGGTTCATCCTTGCGCACCCTAACTGGACTTAGAGTCATGAGACCTTCTTGTCAACCTCCCACTGGCATTGGCTAAGATGGCCATCCACCAAACCAGGTGGAGAAAGCTTGATAGGGAGCATTCTGCAACTGGAGGACCTGTGTCAGATCCCTTGTTATTTCACATATTTGGGCAGAATTTCTTTGGGCAGCATTCACTGGTTCCTCTAACTCCACTGAGGAGTGGTGGGTGCTGTCTAGGATTCTTTGCTTGGTGCCGCCTTTTGGATTCCTTGTTTTAGCCCTTCAATCTTCATTCTTATCCCTGTTTTATCATTTGTTGTCCCCCCAGAATTAGTTGATTATTGTGTGTTTTCTGGACCTTCCGCTCTGAAGAGTGGATGCTCTTGGTTTACTAGATGGATTCATCACATCCCTGTGGACCAAATCAGCTTGTGCACTGAATGAGGTAGGAGTCCCATGGAAAAATAGTCTGAAATCCTGTAATTAAAGACTGTATCATCATGCATATTCACAGGGGGGGCATTTCCTAACTTTATATTACTTGGCTTGCAACCTTAAAGATCTTTTTATGTCTTTTCACTCAGTTCTAGTCACCAATTCTGTGTTTCTCATCTTCTGGGTACCTGATTTAAGCCCCTGAGGTTTGCTTTTCAGAAATGGTGAGCAGTCACACTGCCAGTGAAATCCATCAAAGCAGAGTTTTGAACATATGAAATACTAATGAATGCTAAATATGTTGAAAAAACCAAGTTCCTCAAATCAGGCCTTCAGAACTAGTGAACACTTTTGATCTTAAAATTAAAAAAAAAAAACCTCTCTGTGCCTCAGTTTCCTTTCTGCAAAACATGGATAATACCACTTTATCTCACAGGTATTGTGAATACTAATTCATTACTGTTTGTGAATAATTTGGGGCAATATAGCAAGGGGCACCATAGAAAAGCCCAGGAGCAAATACATAATTCAATCATCAGAGCAGCATTTGAATAATGTGCAGTAAAAAGGCCTCGCATTGAATAGTGAAGCTAAAAAAAGACATTGAATAGCTGCTCATTCAGTGGGCACCATCTATCTAAGGCTGTGTCCAGACTCAGGGGTTTTTTCGAAAAAAGTAGCCTTTTTTCGAAAAAACTTCACCTGCGTCCAGACTCAAGCCGCGTTCTTTCGAAATTAAATCGAAAGAACGCGGCTTTTCTTTCGATGGCGGTAAACCTCATTTCACGAGGAAGAACGCCTTCTTTCGAAAGTTCCTCTTTCGAAAGAAGGCATTCTTCAATGTAAATAGGGCTTCTTCGAAAGAGAGCATCCAGACTCACTGGATGCTTTCTTTCAAAAAAGCAAGCCGCTTTTTCGAAAGTTCAACGTGCAGTCTAGACGCTCTTTCGAAAGAGGCTCTTTCGAAAGTATCTTTCGAAAGAGCCTCTTTCGAAAGAGGCTTGCAGTCTAGACATAGCCTAAGACACTGAATATGGAGAAATGGTATATGATCATGTAATTAAAGACTGTATCATAATGCACAAGGGAGCCAAAGGTCTTGCAGGTCTGGTAGTTCTGCCAGTAGCTAACTTATGTATGCTTGACTCTGGGTCTTTAATGTTCTTGTAACTTTTGTGCCTGTGTAATATACTATATCTACTACATATTTGAGAAAGTTTGTCTGTCCATCTGTCTGTCTGTCTGTTTGTTTGTTCAAGCACTCTTCCTACATGGTAAGAGCTAAGACCACAAATTTGGTATGCAGCTTCCTTTTCTCATAACTTAAAACGAAGTAAGAATTGGTTGTGCTGGGACAACGGGATGTGTCTGGAATGGGACTGGTGTCTCATAAAACCACACAGAAAAGAAACAGACTCACCAGACAGGTGAAAGGGGTTGTGTAGGGGTGCCCCAGCCCTGAGTTTCCCACTTGCCCAAGTATTCTTTAGAGAGGGTTTGGAGGTGCTGAAGCTCCTTCCATCCCCCCATTGCTGGCTGTTCCCCTTCATCAGCAAATGAGGGGAAAGTACACAGTTTGCTGCATTCCTCACTCTGACCGGGGAGTGCAGGGGGCACATGAACCTGGACCTGTCCCAGCTGGAGGACATGCACCCTTTCCCCGGCTGTGCCAACTGGAGCTGCAGTAGCCATGGACTGGCCCTAAGCTGCTTCTCATCCGTGGCCCCAAGCTGCCGCAATGAGAAAGGGCTGGGGTAGTCTTCTCTCCCTAGGGCAGCCTGTATACTGAACCCCTCCTCCCCACCTCCACTCTAGAGCAATGATTTAAATAAAGCATGGACATTTGCATTTTATTTTTCAAAAAATGAAAGTTAACTGAGTTAAGAACCCGAACAATGCTGGATAAATCTTCTGGAATACTGTATAGCAATAATTTAACTTACCATGGAAAAGCAGCTCTCTCAATGGCAATTTTACTGAGCAGGCCAGAGCAGCCCTGAACAACCAATTAGAGTAAGTGAGGAAAGGTTCTGTAGTCCCTGAAACTGCTGCAGGAAGTAGGTTGTTAGCCAGTATTTAGGAGATGATTCTCTCCTTGATGTTCACATAGGGCCTGATCCAGATGGTGTCTTTCCATAGATTTTCATGGGAACTTGATCATGCACAGAGGCTCCTGTTAAAGTGAAGTTTATATGTGCACATCAAGAGAGAAAACATTAAATGGAACATAGTTTTATATATGTGCCCCATTTCTTTCAACCAAGGATTGCACGTAAACAATAAGAAAAGAATCAGACATACTCCTGTGCTTGTACTTCCTTCTGATGTGTCAATACATTTTGTTAGAAACAGTCATTTATAATCCATACACAGCAGCTGCAAGTTTCCTCTCAGCCTAGCATTCAGTATCATTATAAATAGATTGTCATATTATTTTTGCAGTGCTAAATACTTTCTGCATACCCTGTCTATGAATGGGCTGATCATCTTGGGAAAACTGTCATTTTGGCTCAAAAAAAAAAAAAAAAAAAAAAAAAGAGGGGTGGGAGAGAGATTGCTCATTTTTGTGACTTTGCCAAAACTTTATAAGGATGTCACAGTTAAAAACTCATCATTTTACCACAGTTGCCATACAGTGATATCTGATATGACAGTTGTTTCCTGATATGCATTATGTTTTTTGTGTACAAAGAGCAAACGGATGGTTTCAACTACAAGGCTATTCATTTTTACTTGAGGCTATGGCAACACAGTAGTGTTATTTCAGAATATCTGATGCTATTCTGAAATAAAAAAGAGTGTGTCTACACTGCAAGCCATTATTTCGAAATGATGGCAAACTGAAGGACTTCTTACTCTGACTCCTGTAACTCATTTTACAAGGAATAAGGGAAGTCAAAAGAAGAGTGTTCTTCCTTCAACTTCCTGCTGTATAGACAGTGCCAAATGCCAAATTAAAGTATTTCGACTTAAGCCATGCAATTGACGTAGCTCAAGTTGTGTAGCTTAATTCAATTGTTGCTCTGCTGTGTAGACGTGTCCTGAAACAATAGCCAAACAAGAAAGAACAAAAGTAAAATCTGGAGGAAGATGGCACTCTACAATGAAGTGAATGCAAAATGGCTGCCTGTCTCTGAAGACAGCAGTCATTAAAGATTTTAAAGCATAGTACACAGAAAACAAAGTTATAACTTCTATAGTTAAAAAATCCATGCTTATTATTGGAAAAAACCTTTTACCTCAGATGCTCCTTTTGTGGTAAATCTTGACTATCTAATGGAGAGCACTCTAAGGGCTTGTCTACACTACAGAGGAGATCAACCCTGAGTAAAGGAAGTCAACGGGGGCATTTGCTCCCATCAATCTCCCACTGTGCGAATGGCCTGAAAACACAATTTAAGATATGTCGACTCCAGCTATGTAATTAACATGGCTGGAGTTGTGTATCTTAAGTCAACTTTTCCCTTTAGTGTAGTCCAGACCTAATGGCTTGCTTGCTTATGTAGGTATCTTAACCACATTATGACATATGTCATCAAGCGTTAGCAATGCCCCTGCCATGTATATTGGCCAGACTAGGCAGTTTGTGACAAAAGATAAATGGACACAAATCAGACATCAGGAATGGTAACACACACAAAGTTCTGTCTAGGGGAACATTTTAATCTACTTGGACACTTAATACTGGATTTAAAGTCATCATTCTTCTACAAAGGAATTTTGTCTGGAAATGGGTGATAAGAGAGGGATCACGTGAGGATTACTGGTTGTTTTCCCTTCCTCTGGGGCATCTGGCATTGGCCACTGTTGGCAGACAGAATACTCGTCTTGATGGAGCTTTGGTCTGACCCAGTATGACTGTTTTTATGTATCACCCAATTATAGAGAGAGATTGCTGAACTGGAATTCTTTTACAAATTTGACATTGTCACCCTGGGCTTGAATAAATATATCAACTGGTTACCGTACTACAAAACAAATTTCCCCTGCCTTTGACATTCACATTTTCACATCAAAAGCTATGAATGGGAGATAGCCAGCCTACTTAATTAGCTTCATTATCATGGGTCCTACAACTGACAGATAACTGCTTTTGCTGTTTATATATCTTAGATTCTGTTATTTTTACTCCAAATCATCTGATAAAGTGGTTTTTAGCCATGAGAACTTATGATTCTATATATTTGTTAGTCTCTAAGGACATGTCTACACTAGAGTTATTTCAAAATAACTCTCCTTATTTTGAAATAACAAGGTGAGCATCCACACAGCAAGCCCATTATTTTGAAATTATTTTAAAATAACAGGCTTGTTATTTCAAAATAATAGCCCCTCATTCTATGAGGAATAATGCCTATTTCTAGACTGCAATGTCAAAATAGGATTAAAGTGGACACTCAGCTGCTGTTATTTCAAAATAACTGCTCCCCAGAGTCATTCAGAGTAATTACTCCCCAATGCGTCCTGGAGATCTAAGTTGAGATAGCGCGTCCACATTAAGGGGAACAGCCTCAGACTAATTTTGAGGCTTCCCTGCAGTGTGGATGCGCTATTTTGAAATAGTTATTTAGGGAGCTATTTTTTCGAAATAACCTGTTAGCGTAGACATAGCCTAAGGTGCCATAGGACTACTCATTGTTTTTAAAGTTACAGACTGACACTGCTTCCTCTCTGAGACACATTAATTGTTTTATGGTACAAATAAGAACAAGAAACATGGACATGCACTTGTGGCTGAAACTTTATTAGCAATAACATGGTAGTGATACAAGATTTGACACTACTGCTGGTGAGCAGTAGTGCAGCATTAGCAACCTGATCCTAAGCCTGCTGGGGTCAATGGAAAAATTCCCATTTATTTGAATGGGCTTTGGATCAAACCCTCATCCTGTAAGTACCTTCCAAACAATGGATCTCATGCCTGGCTTTATAAAATACAATACTTAGAATAAAATACTGGATAGCTCTTTAATGAGTTGATATTTGTTGCATTTTAATATTATCCATTTAATCTTTAGTCTACACCAGAACTATAACAGTCAGAAAACCATTCAGATTTATTACAGTCCCCTACATGTATTTTCTTACAGTCCGTTTGTTTTTGTCCACCAAAACAAAGCTTTGATTTGAGCTTTAAACACACAAGCTAGGGTTTTGATAGAACATCCGGTTGCCAGCATCCAATAATACTTGGCTTTTATATACTGGCTTTCACCTATAGATCTCAAAGCACTTTGAAAATAAAGTATCCTTGTTCCCATTTTACAGGTGGGGAAAGGAGAGATGAAGGGCCAGGATTACAAAGGTGTTTGTTATCTAAAAATGCACATAGAAACCTAGTAAGATTTTCAGAAGTTCCTAAGCAAATTAATTGCCTGACTCTCTTCATTATTTCAATTGGAGTTTGGCACCTAGACTATTCATTAGGTGCCTATCCACATCATTAGGCACCGGAATATATTGTTAATCTGTCCCAGAGCATCTTGTCCAAGGTCAAACACCAAGGCAGTGGCACAACTGGTAAAAGAAGCCAGGCCACCTTGTTCTCAAGCTAGGGCTCTATTCACTGGGCCACACTGCCTCCCATTCAGATATAATCCATGTTTTGTCTGTTACATTGGAAAATGGGTTCTGATTTATATTTTTATCTGTAGATTATAGAAAATAAATGGGTTTATTTACTATAGAAAATAAATGGGTTTATTTGCTATAGAAAATAAATTCACTAAATTCTTTAGTGAATTTACTATATGTAGATCTGCCTGCCAGCACTGTAAGATCTGGAATACCCATTGAGCTGGCTTAAGTGACTGGTCTATTGGGACTTCTATAGCAAATAAATGGGTTTATTTGTTATTAAAGAGAGATCAAAACTGTATGTACATATTCAAAGACAGTTTGAACTAAGTGTTTTAGTAAATTCAGCTTCACATTCCAGCTGTATCATACCCACCAGTTCTGTCTACTTGTTTTTCCCTTTGATATTTTCATTCCCTCCTTGTTTCCTGCTCCCTTCCTTTTTCCCCTTCCTTCCTCTCCCTTCTCCCCTATTTAGTTTGGGTCTGCACATCCTAAACTCAAAACTCCAGTCATCTGAAGAAGTGGGCTGTGCCCACGAAAGCTCATGATACGATCTACGGCTGTGTCTAGACTGCATCCCTTTTCCATAAAAGGGATGCAAATTAGACATATTGGAATTGCAAATGAAGCGGGGATTTAAATCCCCCCGCTTCATTAGCATAAAAATGGCTGCCACTTTTTCCCGGCTCAGAGCTTTGCCGGAAAAAAGCGCCAGTCTAGACGATTTAAGAGGGATAAGGGATCTTTCGGAAAAGGCTTTATTTTCTGAAAGATCTGCGTCTAGACTGGCGCTTTTTTCCGGCAAAGCTCCGAGCCAGAAAAAAGCGGCAGCCATTTTTATGCTAATGAAGCGGGGGGATTTAAATCCCCGCTTCATTTGCAATTGCAATATGTCTAACTTGCATCCCTTTTACGGAAAAGGGATGCAGTCTAGACACAGCCTACATGTTTTGTTAGTCTATAAAGTGTTACCAGACCATTTGTTGTTTATTAAGTTTCAGCTGTATTTAGTTACTATATGTTACTCAAAATACAAACAATTTACTAAAACATTTAATAACACTTATCATCTCACTCCTAGATGTTTATCAACTGTTTACTTGTTTTTCATCCATGAGTATGTTGCCTAATAATCAATGACTTTTAGTTAATATTCAAGTAGTGTCTCCTGAAATCTGATGAGCTGGATTAAATAGGATGGGCATGATACATTACATGCATAGTTACCAGAACCCTGGGTCATGTCATTTGTGTAAGAATAGATCAGAGCTGAATGCATAAGTGTGCACTCAGATGTTTAAACTTCATGAACAGTAGTGGTATGTTATTTTTATTGTTTTCACCTATCTGTTCCTGTTACAAGGAAATAGAAAACATTTACGCTGTGTTACCTCCGTGACTAAATAACCCATCAAAGAAATCTTGTGGCATCATGAGGGGTTTAAGGACTTTAACAGAAAATTTCAAAGCAAGTGGTCATTATGTTTGTTGGATGGAGGTCAAAAGGCTAAATGCATTCCTCACTCACTGTCATCAAAGTTTGCTTTGTGTGAAAATACTATAAATATGGTTTCCGAAAAAGATCCTTTATCTCTGAACTGCTTGAACTCTTACAGGGAAGAGTGTTTCTGGGGCTCTACAGTTTACATTTGGTAATTTGGGGACCCTGAAAAACTTTTGGGAATTTGGCAGTCTATTACAACACTGCCACACTTTGGAGTTAAAAATGGATTCACCTGTACATATATCTTACCCACGCCTATTCTTACCCATAGACAGAATATGCAGCTGCGTAGGGCACCTGAAAATTTGGGGAACCACTGGGTCTTTAGGTCCACCCACCCACACACTGCTTCCTATTCCTGTTCTGTGGCTTCACTTCCTCCAGAGAGGATCTAGTTAAGAGTGAAAAAGGCTGCCAGATCTATCAGCAGTACATCCAACCTGTTAAAGAGCCATTCAAGTGGAAAAAAAGCGATTTAATGGGCATTTGCTAACCCTAGGTATATATTGTCAGTTTCTAAATTTACTGTATTAGTCCACAGGACCTTAGTTTAAAATTGGTTTTAAAAATAATTAATTAGTTCATTGCTGAAGATTATAAAATTACATCTCTAAAAAAATCTTCTCCCACCCCTGCTGCCATCAGGCATAGGGACACCATTTTAGTAATACTGCACAGGGCTCCATAAATGCTATGGACAGCCCTGATTTTACCTGCTTTAACCTCAATAATTCTTTTTTTCTTGGCTAATAATTCTTTAGTGAATTTACTATATATAGAGGTAGGGTTGCCAGATGGTCTCCCCAAAAATACCAAACACACAGGCTAAAAATTTGTCGAGCAAAAAAAACCGCCCCCAGAAAAAACCCCACCCACACTGAACACATCCTGTGTGGCTACTACCAAGAGCCACCAAACTGGGAACAAAGGGGGAGGCAGCAGAGCCTGCTCTGCAAAGCAGCCGCTGGCTACCCAAAGCAGAGAGAGGCAGACCCTGGGGCCACACAATGGCAGGGCTGGGGGGGGGCGACGAAGGTGTAGGAAGGTGACTTCTCCCATAGCCAGGTCTTTGAGTGTCCCAGTGGGAAGAAGCAGAAATTCCACCCCAGTCAATTTTGGCTGAGAACCCATGGAAGGCGCCTAAACGCAACTATAAAGCACCTGTGGGCTTCTCTCTTGGACTGCGGCGCCACAACACGCTTGAACAGTGCTCAAGAGCAGGGACAGGGCTTCTCCTCCTCCCCAAGGCATCACTCCTCCTCAGACACAATCAGCTGAGGGCTCCCAGCACCGATTGTGCCCCGCCTCCCAGCCACTCCCCCTGCCTGGCTTCTGCACACAACTGGAGACTCCCAGCGCCGATCGCAGCCCGTCTCCCAGCCTGGGACTCCTTCTGGTTGCGTGCAGAAGCCTGGTGGGGGAGTCCCAGCCACTCCTCCCGCCCCCACCAAGCTTTTACACACTACCACAGGCTTCTAGCACCGATCGCAGCCCTGCCTCTCAGCCACTCCCCCTGCCCTCGCCAGGTTTCCGTCTGGTGCCCAGCTGGAAAAACAGAAAATACCGGACCTTGCACATGTCCTGAATTTTCTGGATTTTTTTACCAGACAAAGGGTGCAAAAACTGGACTGTTTGGTAGAATACCGGTCACTAGGCAACCCTATATAGTGCTGCCTGTCAGCACTGTAAGATCTGGAATACCCATTGATCTGGGTTAAGTGACTGGTTTATTGGGACTAGGAGATACCTAATGTGGTGTAATTTTGGGTTTAAGTAACTGCTTTATCACAAAGTTCAGGTTGGCTGTGTGGCAAGACAGGTGGGAGAGTCTGAGGGGCCTGTCTGTGATTCCATGAGAAGACTGGGATAGTGATCCAGGAGTTCAATTTTGTTACTGGCTTGGTGAAATATAACCCTAGAACACATCCCTAGCTTGGAGTATCGGGCCTATTTTTGACAGTCTGCTCTGAGGTAGCTTAGTTATGAACCACTCCAGACAACATGACAATAGCATGTTGAAGGATAAAGCTGTGTCAGCATTTTTTGTCATTCCACATGAAGCCATTGCCAGATACCTATTAAATGCTTAGGAAGACAACATCAAGAAGAGGAGGAGACACCTAGTTTCAAATCAGAAAGACAATGTTACAACCCAAATATGTGAAGTTGCTGCAGGATATGTGTGTTCACCAGAAACTGAGTAGTTCAATGCCTTTATTAAAGATCTCTGTTGACTGAAGCATGAAGGTTAACTGATTTGTGAGCTGTCACAACTGATTTTTTTGCCTAGTTGCAAGACCTGCATTAGACAATGTGTAATTCAAAGTAAATAGTAATTTAAAAAGCCAGTCACAGCCTGCATGTTGTGTAAACACAACCAACAATTCGTAGTCCCTTTACAAATACAATATGACAAAGAAAATACCAAGCAGAAACTTTATGCCTTATGTTATACCTTTACTTTGTGTCTCTTAATGGTTTTAATCTCTTTTCAGGCTTTGTTTGTGGAAAAATGCCATCTGAACTTCTGGATATATAGGCAAACCTCTGGATCTTTTGAGGTTCACCCATCACTACTTACTGTTAGGAAAGAAATGTATGACATTGTGAGGAAGGTATTTTAGGCTTATTTTTGTTAATCTTCTGGGTTCTGTGGTTGGGACTCCTTTGAGATCAGGCTGTTTTTAATGTGAATCCTCACTGGTTGGATAATAAGAAAATAACCTCTTGTTTCTAACTTCTGTATCCTCCAACTTCGAAGCTGTCTCTACACTTGAAACTGAAATCTCTGTGTCTGAGGAGTCCTACTGTGCTCAGGATGTGTTTCAAGGATGTAGGTTTGTTAACATTTCAAGCATTCTCCACTTGGCTGGGTAACAGCTTTATTAAGCAAAGCAACACATGACAAGCAGTGCATCCTTGCATGATTATAGCAGGTTTAAAGTGAGTGTTTATATTGGAATAGCATCAAGAAGCTCCAGTCAGAGATTGGGGCTGCATTGTGCTACATATCCAACATATAAAAATCCTACCATGCAGTGTAAGTGTATCAGGAGAAATTATGTTACATAGAGGTATATCAGACTAGAGATTTTGTTGTATAGGTGATAGGAACCAATCCAAAATTTTGATCATCACTATAGTGAATTTGGATCTTTTTTGTGATGTGAGAAAGTTCTGACCACTTTTTTGTGTGTGTTCTCTCATCAGATGTATGTACTGAGGTAAAAAAAAAAAAATCAACAGAGCAGTTTGCCATCAGAAAATGCAGTTTTGTCAAAACTGAAATGTTTTGTAGGACCATGTCAATTTCAAAGACATTTTCAATGGAAGAAAGTCAAGATAAATCATTTTGATGCTAATTTTGTTTCAATATGGTGAAAATGTTTTATTTCGACTTGCATTTTAATTCTCTGTCTTTCAACTTTCTACTAACATATTAGTTTTAAAATAAAATATTCATTATTAGATTTATTTGATTATACTATGACATCTAAATAAAATGGTTTTACTTTACTGAAACAAAATGATTCTGCATGAGTGAAATGAAACATTATGATTATTCTGCATATTTTGAAATGTCCAGGTTTTTGTGTTTTGATTTGGAAATGATTTCAAAATATCAGAATTTCCAGTGGAATGGAAAATCCATTTTCTGACCAACTATAGAGTTTGCACTGCCTTTCCTGTTTTAACCAGAGCTGGAAGCTAATACCCATCACGATTTCTAAACCAAATCACGTGATGTGTTTCATTTAATTAGTTTTTATAAAAATGTACCTTTGGCCTATTTCTCCAGGCTCATTTCCATTAATGAGACACAATGAAACAAAATTTGGCCATTTCATGAAGTAGGCTGCAACAGGAAAATGCCCCAGGTTACAACTACCCAGCGTAGGACTGTCAGCTCTTGTCATTTGTATCACATATCACTATGTTTGGTGTTTATCTTAAAGCTCATGCAGCTGGAGCCACATGAATACATGAAAAATCTCAATTTTATTTCAAGCTAAGTTTCTAGCCCCCAGGGTTACTGAAAAAACCTTGAAAATGCATACTCTAAAGGCTCGAACCGGAAGGCAAATAAAATGACCCTAAAATCCAAAAGTCTCATTTTGGGGGGGGGGGAGGGGAGTGGATTTGGGAACCCAGCCACAATAAATCACAGGCACAAGTGTCATGTGCACAGCATACTACTTGTGCAATCTTGAAAACACAACAATTCCTCGGTTCACAGCTAAAAAGCTAGAGAGTCAAATTGTAGTGGATTTATGTGAGCATGCAAATGGAATAGGCTATGGGATTAGGGACATGCTATAAAGAGTCTGTCCCCTTCCCCACCTTTGACCATACCCACCCCCACTGTACTCACCACAACCAGCTGCATTTTCACTATCTTTGGTCTCCTGAGACCAGGACTGCCCTGTGAAAGCCCCCCTGTTGCACTAGTTGTCAGCAGAGAGAAGGGAATGATGGGGAGGAAGTAGGTTAATGGTTCCAATCCCCCTGATGGAGCTAGCCAGTGAGGGAGGGGAATGCTCATGCTACACATTGCCTGTGTGTGTGTGTTTGCAGCAAGTGTATTTCCCCTGTGTGCCAGATCACTGCATGACACTGTGTTGTCCTGAGGTACAGTACCTCCCAGTGCACCTGTTGTATACATCCTAGCCTAGATGGGGCCTCACATCGGAACCCTAACTCTGATTCTGCCTTGAAACCAGCTCCTTGCCCTGACTGAGCCCCCAGGTTCAAAAGTCATCTCCTCAGCTTGTCTTTGTTAAAATCTATTGAATTCTCTTTAGGGTCCGTAACCAGGGCTGCCTTCTCTTCTTGCCAAATTCTCTCTTACTCTGATTTGTGTGTCTTATTTTCTCTTGGGTTCTGTGTCTATTTTCTCTCTCTATCTCCCCCTCCAGGTCCCCTGGAAAAGCTACATCAACCTTGCATATGACATTCCCTTGAACTAGATCCTAACAGTGATGTCAGAAAACATGGCTAAGCACTAAGAGGTGAATACAGTTCACCCTCCACCCCTTGGAACTGCAACCGCCGCAGTGCAAAGTCAGGCAGGCCTTCCAGGCCTAACTATCCAGGCAGCATGCTTTTGATCTGATTACTGTGGGCAGCTGGGGAACAATAGCCTGGGTGAAAAGGCATTGTTTGTCTTCTCATCAGTGCCCTTTAATTAACTGCCTCTGCCACGGCACAAGGGAAAGCACTGGAGTGGATAAACTTAAAAAACAACCAATAGTGCTGGAGTGGATGTGATTGCTGACTTCCTAATAATTATTTTTTAAGTTATCTGCAGTATTTAAATTGACTGGACTTCATTCTCCATTAAAACAGTAAGGAGAGAGCAGTACTATGTCTCCAGTTACTTTATCACACATGAAATGGAACAGACTCACAAGGAAGAATGAATTAATACTACTCACTAGCAACACCAGCTTTAGTGCCTGAGACTGTTGTAAATATATTGTTCTGATGATTCCTCATGCTAAGAAATGCCTTTCCCTTATCCATGAGCTACTAAGACAAAGGAAATGTAATGACTGCATGCTTATTAATTACCTTCTAGTGCTCCCCAATATGGAAGGTAAATTCTGTAGTCCCTTTAAATCAATTTTCAAAGCCCATTTTTACTTGTCTCACAGAAGAGACCTTTTCTTTATCAATGTGCATTGCTGCATAGGGCAGATGCACAGATAATATTCTTAAGGACAGATTAAACTGATGAGCTGCTTGTCTGAAACTATCCTCTTGTAAGGGCTATGGGAGTCTAGCCATTTTCAATGAGCCTGCAAAACTGGATGGCCAAATTGGAATGAGAGGTCTCAGGTTAGCAGCTTTATCTCTGTGTTAATGCTTACTCCAGCGGAAGGAAATTTATCCCTGGGCAGAGGGCTAGCACAGGCTGTGGGGTATTGAAAACCATAAGTAGTCACTGGCCACTCCAAATTCTAAGGGTAGTCTAGGGGAGGGGCTCTGTAGGGAAGTGTGTGATCAGAATCAGTTCTGCTGCACAGAGCCTAGAGGAAGGTGGGGTGAGTTGTGCTTCTCTGTTTTAGAGAGCAGCTTTCACTGACACGCTCTGGTTTTGGGCTCCTGGGTAGTGTTATTTTATGGTGCAGTGCAATACTCGGGGTGGTCACACCAAGACTTGAAGGAATGAAGTGGGGTTATATTGCAATCTTCCAGCAAGAGTGTTAGCTTTTATCTGTCTCTGTTTATATGCATGAATATAACAGATCCCTGTGTACCACTTTCGTCTTTCTAATTCAGGATTAAGTGGGACTTAACTGAGGCATAAACCTTGTGCTACCTGATAGCACAGGATAGAATTCTAGTTTAAGGACCCCAAAGCAGGAGACACAGTTATATCCTGATTGTCCCCTTGCTATGTTATAATAATATGATTCCTACCTGTATGATAGCACACATGACTTTCCATGCTACTTACTTGGGCATACCCCGGTGTCACATGAAACACTTGTAACTGTAGCGAAGCTGGTGTGATGTAGTGAAATACTCGGGGTGGTCACACCAATACTTTTGCACAATTTAAGGTATACTCAAATTTACCAGTTAGAGCCCTTTTAGAAACCAGTTTGGGGTAAACTGAGCTGTAATCTGCTTTCCTGACTGCCAATTTTTTGGGGCAGACAGTTCCAGAAAACTCGATTAAACTAAAATGGAGGCTGAAATCTTGTTCTCCTTTTTTATGTCAGTGTTTTTCCATTGACATAAAGGGGGACTAGGATTTCACCCATTCTGTCTTACTTATCATGTTCCTCACTTTGTCTCCCATGGCTTTTTTTTCTCATATTTGAACCTGTCACTACCGCCTGTTATATTCACGTGTTGACAGGCTCAATAAATAAACCCTAGCTAGGTAAGGGAGAAAAATAACTTACTTGATCTTTAAAAATGTCCCTGTCCTAGGGCAGCCTTAAAGAAAAAGGACCTGTGGTTGTTTATAAGCTACTTAAAATGAGTGAAATAATGGTCCCAAACAAAGACCTGTTACCATATTAATCAGAACAGGGAGAATCAGGCCTGGATAAAGTAAGAAAAGCCTTAGATCTCCCCCAAATCTCAAACTAACACTTTAAGGATCAAATAAGTATAGAATTTATTGGAAATCAGGCCAATGATTTGAAAATATTGATCTTCACCTTTCAAACACAACAAAGACCAGAAGCTCAATGTTTGTGTCACAGATATCAAACGGATATTGCATGGCGGTTAGAGCAGGGGGCAGAAAACCAGGACTCCTGGTTTCTACTCCATGATCTACCACAGATTTACTGTGCACTGTTGCCCAGCTACAAAGAGGGGACTATGATGAACCCACCATCACAGGATATCATGTGCATTCCCCTTATACACTAAAAACATTGAGATGAGCTTGTGCTCCAACTCCAGGAGGGGGCACATGCAGATGAGTGTCACTATAGATGCGAGTGGCTAAATCCCACAGTCTAGCCATATGTACTTGGTCAATATGGGGAAGATATATGAATATATTTGATTATTCAAAGCCTTTTACTCCCAAAGACGTGGGTGCATTATCTTCCACTAGATCATCAAATCCAGCTCAGTGTAGCTGCATTTGAAATAATAAACATTGGCAAGTCTGCTTGCAAGTTGATTTTAGAGTAAAGGAAGATATCTCCTTATAAAGTCAAATATTCAGTCTCTCCTACCAGATTTCAAAAGCAAGGATTTATTTTCTTAAACAAGCATTAAAAAAAAAGAAAAACTGACTTATCAACATAAACTACTAATGAACCAATGAGACTCATTCAACCAACCACACAAACTGCATCGTAAACTAGACAGTATAGTTAATCCATTTAAAATCATTGATGTGCTACCAGTTCTGATTAGGAATCTGGAAAAGCTACATCAAGGAAACCATGGGCCAGATTCTCAGCTGACGTAAATCAGCCCCATTCAGTTGGCATCAATGGAGCGATATCAATTCACACCATCTGAAGACTGTGAAATGGCAGTTCATTTAGCAGAGTGAGTCGATCCATGATTGAGGCTTCGAGGCACTGTGGTAATACAAATAATCATATACATAGTAGCCCAGTGTCCGAGAGTCTGTAACGCCAAAATGCTGGCTGTTCCCTGTGGGGGGCGCTGTTGCCTGAAATGCTGGCTGTTCCCTCTGGGCCTTGCTGTTGCTGAAATGCTGGCTGTTCCCTCTGGGCGGCCTGTGCTGCATGGGGAGTGCGGGGCCCAAACGGCTGCTTGCGCCGCTTGCTCCCCGCGGTGGCCCAGCTGAGCAGCGCAGAAGTCAGCCGAGCACCATGGCAGGAGGTGAAGGGAGACGGGGCGGTGACATGTGGCGTGACAGCGGCTCCAGGCCCTGCCCCTGGTCGTGAATGTCACCGCCCCGCCCCCCCCTTCACCTCCCGCCATGGCATTCGGCTGACTTCTGCGCTGCTCAGCCAGGCTGCTGCGTGGGAGCAAGCGGCGCAAGTGACCGTTTTGGCTCCGCTCCCCCCATGCAGCACAGGGAGTGCAGAGCCCAAACAGCCATTTGGGCTCCGAGGTCCCCCAAGCGAGAGGCAGGAGGTGAAGGAGAAGAGAAAGAGAGAGGCAGGAGGAGGAGGAGAGCTGAGAGAGAGAGACGGGGAGGCAGTAGGAGGAGGAGGAGAGAGAGAGATAGAGAGAGAGACGGAGTAAGAGACAGGAAGCTCAGGAGAGAAGACCGATGTGAAGGAGAGACCTGAATATCCCGTCTTATGACGGGCTAATTGGCTAGTCATATATATGGTAGCCCAGTGTCTGAGAGTCTGTAACCCTGAAATACTGGCTGTTCCCTGTGGGGGGCGCTGTTGCTGAAATGCTGACAGTTCCCTCTGCGAAGCCCGTGCTGCATAGGGAGTGCGGGGCCCAAACGGCCGCTTGTGCCGCTTGCTCCCCTGTGGCGGCCTGGCTTAGCGGCGCAGAAGTCTGCTGAGCGCCATGGCGGGAGGGGAAGGGAGGCAGAGCGATGACGTACATGGCCAGGGGTCAGGGCCTGGCCGTGTACATCACCGCCCCGCCCTCTATCACCACCTGCCATGGCGCTCGGCTGACTTCTGCACCGCTCAGCTGGGCCACCATGGGGGAGCCCAAACGGCTGCTTGCTCTGCTTGCTCCCCTGCGGCAGCCCGGCTGAGTGGTGCAAAAGTCAGCTGAGCACCACGGCGGGAGGCGAAGGGGGGTAGAGCAGTGACATGTGCCGTGACAGCGGCTCCAGGCCCCGCCCCCGGCTGTGAATGTCACTGCCTCACCCCCCTTTGCCTCCCGTCGTGGTGTTCGGCTGACTTCTGTGCCGCTCAACCGGGCCGCCGCGTGGGAGCAAGAGGTGCAAGTGGCTGTTTGGGCGCCGCACTCCCCATGCAGCACGGGGAGCATGGTGCCCAAACGGCCGCTTGTGCTACTTGCTCCCGCACTGGGAGCGTGGAGCCCAAATGGCCATTTGGGCTCCATGGTCCCCCAAATGAAAGGCAGGAGGGGGACAAAAGCTGAGAGACAGGGGGGGAGGGAGGGAGAATGAGAGAGATACCTGAAAATCCTGTCTTATGATGGGCTATCGGCTAGTTCATAATAAGAAAGAACAGTAAATAATAACATGGTCAGATTTTGATGGTCAGTTTGCTGCTAAGTATTCCAACTATTTCCTGCTTCTGGATGGGATAGAAGCCCCACAAGGACAATCTTTCTCATGGTGTTCTGGCTCCTCTCTGTCATCTATCGTGCTATGGTACAACTCTACAGAGCGACTACGTTCTTAACTTACTCCTGAGCGTGCCCCAGTGCTGTGCTGCAAATCCCTAGGCAGCTCTGCAGTGACTGCTGCTGATTATATCAGTCCTAATCATCTCACTGCTATCTTGTGCTCTCCCATTTGTTGTATCTCACATCAGATGCTTAGCCTGTAAACTCTTTGCAGGCAGGGACATTAAATGTGTGTACTTAGCACAAAGAAGCTTCCATCCCGGAGTGGGGCTTCCAGGAGTTAACAGAATACAAGTGGCAACATACAAACACTCCCCAGGAATATTGCTTCCTATGATACTCTCATAATATGCAGACAGGAATTAGAGCTTGGTTTGAAAAGAGCTGAAGGACTCTGGGGTTGACATTGTGTGGCATACAATCACTGACGAAGTGGGTCTTTGCCCACGAAAGCTTATGCTCCAATAAATCTGTTAGGGTTGTATGTCTACACTACCCCGCTAGTTCGAACTAGCGGGGTAATGTATGCATACCGAACGTGCAAATAAAGCCCGGGATTTGAATTTCCCGGGCTTCATTTGCATAAGCCGGCCGGCGCCATTTTTAAATGCTGGCTTGTTCGAACCCCGTGCCGCGCGGCTACACGCGGGACGGGCTAGATAGTTCGAACTAGCAAGCCATTCCGAACTATCTGTACGCCTCGGCTTCGAACTATCTAGCCCGTGCCGCATGTAGCCGTGCGGCACGGGGTTCGAACAAGCCGGCATTTAAAACTGGCGCCGGCCGGCTTATGCAAATGAAGCCCGGGAAATTCAAATCCCGGGCTTCATTTGCACGTTTGGTATGCATACATTACCCTGCTAGTTCGAACTAGTGGGGTAGTGTAGACATACCCTTAGTCTATAAGGTGCCACAGGACTTCTCGTTGTTTATGAAGATTCAGACTAACATGGCTACCCCTCTGATACTTGCAAACAGCAGTACAGTGACTGGAGAGCAGCCCCCTTATAAGGAAAGTTGTCATTTTGGCTCAACTTGATTTATCTTTTCTGAGCCAGATCCCCAGAAAGTGGTGCTTGGTCCCATTAATGCCACACACTCCTTGACTGTTTATACCTCATCTAATTCTCTGTTTATAAACACAAGTTGTTTCCACACAAGTGCTTTGATATTCCTGTCAATGCCTGCATACAGCACTCATGAGCAAGAACACCATATGACAGGAGAGGAGACAAGAGCTAGGAGAACAGTAATAAAATTTGTCCTGAAAAGGAAAGGGATTTTATTTTTTATCACAATATCTTAGCTGTGTCTTTTGAAGATTGTTTGTCCCTGCCCTGGGATGCAGTGCACTGAAAGTTTGTTGGAGTGTCACAACTCTGGAAACACATTGGTCATGCAGTGACAGCCACTAAAACAGAAAATAAAATCCACAAACAAAAAACCTTTCACCATGGATTCATCCTGTTCAAATCCCCCTCCTTTCCACCCACAGTAATTGTAGGTGAGTCCCTTGGATGGTAATTCCCCAAATGCTGGAGCTGAGTCCTCTTTGTCTATGGAGCTGACTCAGAGATATGTGCATTACTCTTGTATGTCTGTTTCAAGGCCAATCTGGCATGAACAACATTTGAAAGGGAGAAGAGGCAGGGGATATTTTTGGTATCCAAGATAAGGAAAAGTACTGGCTGAAGGAGATAGGAAAAAATTAAACATACTCTCAATTGGCATAAATTGTTCTACTAGAATAAATCAGATGAAAAGAGAAAGAATTAGGTTAAATGGACACAATTCTCTGGTCCTCTTCCAGGCCTCTTGTATTGTTTGAATTGTGCAAAGGGGATGTAATCTGGCCACAGCTACCATGTTAAACATTATTCCACTTGCATAAAACTAGCAGAGTTAACTCCCATGCCCAGTGCCCACCCTCAATCCTACATAAGGGGCGCATTAGGGAGACCACAGGTATCACTGGGCAGCAAAAGGGTGAATTGAAGCTCCCTAGGGCAAGTCTCAGATTGCTTATGTCCTGATAGGCACCTTAGCCAGTTGCCATAATTTAGTGCAGCCCTGAGGCTGCTGTAACATTATAGCAGGGCTTACAGCAAGGCAACTTAAAAATAAGGAAGCTAGTTTCAGCTCCCTGACAAATACCCCCTCCTCTGTACCAAATCAAGTCTGGGAGAAGAGAGAATCTTGCCCAGTAAACAGAGGGCTTTCTTTAAATGTTTGGCTATACAGCTGCTAGCATTAAAAGCTAATGCATTAGCACTTTGCAATGGGAAACCCTGTCTCCTGTCAGTACAGAGGATTACATTTAGTCTCCAGCATAGTAATCAGCATCATGGTGTTAACCAACATTCCCCTGTGGCTTTACCTTAAAGCTCTTTCAAATATGGAAGCTAGCAGGCCTAGAGGCTATCATGACACCTTCTCAGGAAACTTTTCTTTGCACTACTTAATGGGATTCAAGGAGAAAAGATTTTCATTTAGGGTGATCTGAGTCTTGATTGGCTTGCCAGTGCTGGGAGAGAAGTGACAATGTTCTGCTCACCTAGAATTGTACCTGGGAAGAAACAGAGCAGACAAAATGAGGGAGAAAGGCTATCCTTTGGCATATGTGCTTTGCAAATGGCATGTATGTGGATGGAATCATACAGAGCCCCAGAATGGTTTGAACAAGCCCTGGAAGAGGCTTTGAAAGGGACAGTGTCTTCAGAGTGCTAGTGTGATTCAGTCATGATGTTCTCCGAATTTCTAGTGAATATTTGCCCAAGGTCCACAACCCATGTCCTAAAATTAGTGTGTGATTGACAACCACTGCAAAGGACAGATCCAAGATTAAGATAACAGAAGATATCAAAAGTCAGGGTTGATATGTATTGTCAAGGTCAAACAGGTTTACCACATATACTCACATTCATGTGCACCAGAATTAGCTCTTACTGTAGAACAGAGCATATGCATAACATATAATGTAATACTTTGCTGATGACCTGATGGACTAATTTATGCAAAACAATCACCCAATGGAGGAAAAAAATGTTTCCAGAGGGGTCTGGAATTTCTGTTCCAATCTTCCAGAGGATTCTTAGATTAATTTTCTGATTATCATGATCTTCATCTCTTCCTCTCGCGTCTTTGTTAGATGCATTAGTTACACAGGCAAGAACTGGCATTTGATCCTGAACTGCATCATGCTCGATTTGGAAACACAAATGACAACTCCTTTGATCCTTCTGAGCTAATTAAGCCTACGCTGTACTGGCAAAGTAAAGTAATTTCGGGGGAAATTATATCATTTCCTAGCATTTAAGGAAGATGTCCTCCAAACTCACCCTTCAGGCAAGAAACAGCCTCCCTTTCTAAAGTGCAGTTGCTTTTAATACAAGTGATGGGCAAGTCCCAAAAGCTTTAGCGGTTTGGTCCAAGTTAGTGCCCCTAGAACTAAACTGTGTTCTGAGACACAGCCCTTAGTAAGAGGGTCTGGAAAAGCAGATTTATCCCATACCTTAGGCTACGTCTAGACTGCAGGCTTCTTTCAGAAGCTTTTCCGGAAGAGATCTTCTGAAAAAACTTCCTTTGAAAGAGAGCATCCACACTGCCAACGCACATTGAAAAAGTGATCTGCTTTTTCGAAAGATAGCGTCCATTCAGAGTGGATGCTATCTCATATGTAAGCTGTGATTACTATGGACCAGTGGCTACCAGGGCACCTGTGCTTTTTCCTCTTTCTCTTCTTCTGAAAGAACTCCCTCTTCCCTGTCCACACACACCTTTTTCTGAAAGAGCACTTTTGGAAAAAGGCTTCTTCCTCATAGAAAGAGATTCCCAATGGTGAAAGAACGCGATTGCAGTGTGGACGTAAGTGAAGGGATTTTTTTTCAGAAAAACGGCTGTTTTTTCTGAAAAAACTCTGTAGTGTACACATACCCTTGAAGTCACAAAACTCTCCTTGCTTTCCCATCACTCTGCAAGGCAGGGTTGATTCTGGACTAGTCCAGTAACGAATTATGAAAATCCTGTACAAGCGCAGCACGATGAGGGTGGGAAGAGAGAGATGCAAATAAGCTCCTGCCCATTCCCCACACCTGCCCATCAGACCCAAGATCTAGGTAGCTGGCTCATGGAAATAGGAGCTGGCTCCTCTGCTGCTCCTCTGTTTAAGTGTACAGTCCAAGGCACAATCTAGTCAAAAATAAATGACATTTTAGAGTACTGAAGCTGGTTGGAATTATTTTGTGCACATGTTTTTTCAGCTATAAATAAGTTATCAATCAAAATGAATTTTGTATGGAATGTTTTCCTGTAAGTCTAAAGTTTGACATGAACAAGAAACAAAAAATGAACTGGTGAAACACAAATGTGTGGGTTTTATAGAATCTTTTTGTTTTCAAAGACTAGAGAATTTTACTGAAACCAAACAGTTTTCTATAAAAAAATTGAAAACATGAAATTATTTGACCTTTTTGAGTCTGCTAATTGAACCAAAAGTCTTGCAAAAGCAGGTTTTCTTGCAAGATTTCTGATACTTCATAATGAGAGAAGTACTATGAGAATAAGCTTTCTGTGACACAAACAGAAATCACAAGCAATTACTATCTATACAATACAGGAATTTTAGAAACCAGCCTGAGCAGCAGTATGTGTATAGATAGATAGATAGATAGATAGATAGATAGATATAGATTAGAATAGTCTATATATTATATAATAGGCCTTCCATTTTGTTGTGTAAATATATTTAGTAAACATTGTTATTTGGAGCCCACTATACATGTGGGTTTCCTAATAGCATTATTTTTGTGTGAAGGTCATAAGACACAACATTATATATATGTTCACCATGGGTATGTCTACGCTACCCCGCTAGTGCGAACTAGCGGGGTAATGTATGCATACCGAACGTGCAAATGAAGCCCGGGATTTGAATTTCCCGGGCTTTATTTGCATAAGCCGGCCGGCGCCATTTTTAAATGCCGGCTTGTTCGAACCCCGTGCCGCGTGGCTACACGCGGCATGGGCTAGATAGTTCGGACTAGCAAGCCATTCCGAACTATCTGTACGCCTCGTGGAACGAGGAACGAGGTGTACAGATAGTTCGGAATGGCTTGCTAGTCCGAACTATCTATCCCGTGCCGTGTGTAGCCGCGCGGCACGGGGTTCGAACAAGCCGGCATTTAAAAATGGCGCCGGCCGGCTTATGCAAATAAAGCCCGGGAAATTCAAATCCCGGGCTTCATTTGCACGTTCGGTATGCATACATTACCCCGCTAGTTCGCACTAGCGGGGTAGTGTAGACATACCCCATCTCTCTGTCTATAGATCCACTTATATGCAGACCTGAGGAAAAATAAAACCTGGGATATGAGCATCCTTGAATTTTGGAAGTCCTAAATCCCTAGCTAGATCTGAAATTTGTGAATAAGTCTGTGTCTGTACTGAATAAAACCTGAACACAAATTTCCCCAAATTTGGCATTGTCTAAAATCATACTCCAAATATTTGCAGTTTAAGTCCATTTCTAGTCTTTTCAAGTGGCACTGATCTCGAATTTGCTTTGGAAAACCATTTCTGAGGTTCTTACTCACAGGCCTTTGAGCTGTTTCTCCATGAGGCAGTAGGTCACATTCAGGAAGATGACAGAAAGCTCAGATACCCTGACAGCAAATTAGAGTTTCATTTAGTCAAGGTGTGCCAAAGAAATGTGGGAGTCTTGAAGAAGATGTCAGAAAGCTCACATGGTCAGAAAGCTTTGCGTTTATGTATTTTGAAAGGATATATCGTCTTATTGGATAATGCAAACTTTTATTTGTAGTGTTCAAGTTCTGCTTGAAACTCCACCCCTCCCAACAAAAACCATCAATGAGAAATGGAACAGCTGATGAAATGCCTGTTATTTACATGTCCATCATGTTCCATACAGTGCTATTTGCATACAGCCATAACTTAATGGAGTAATGATTTCACTAGTATTTATTGGACCCTACCTATATGTGTTCTCCATGCTTTACACAGAGGGCAGTCATTAAGGCCCATGGAGCTTACCATCTATTTTAGTCACAAGCAGTTTAGTCAAACATACATGATGCCTAAGCTGAAAGTTCAAGCAGTGCAGATTTCATTAAAAGATAGGGCTGGATTTTGAAAAGCACTCAGTGTGTTGGCTTAACTGAGCTCACTGCAGCTAGTGGAAATGTTTCTATTGACTTCAGGCAGAGAAGAGTGAGGCCTCAGGGAGTGTTTTTGGAAAGCCCACCCAGATGTCCCATCCTTAGTGAGTGGTCACTGATAGAACACTTTGAACGACGCTGCATCATCAGTAGAGATGGGACCCAATGTTTTCCAAAGTTTGTCTTTGGCTCTGAGATGTAAGAGTTTGACTAACAGCTGCCTTACTCCAGTTTTAACTGGATTTGTTTGGTTACAGAGTAAGGGTATGTCTGCACTACAGCGCTGTTTCGAATTATCTTATTTCAAAATAGTTAATTCGAAATAAGCTAATTCGAAATAACGCACCTATACACAAAATCTATTTCAAAATAGCATTTTGCTATTTTGGAATAGCACATCCACACTGAGTGGACCCTGAACCAAAGTTAAGGCTGGCCGGAACCAGTGCCGGCAGGACATCAGGTTAGTACTTAGTGTGTGGGGCTGCTGCCTGAGGCTGCCTGAGCTTTGTGCTTAAAGGGAACCTACCACCACCCTGGACAGACAGTTCTCAGGGTTCCCCGCTTGCTTGTCTACCTCGATGAGGAACAGCAAAGCAGTCCTGTCTTGGAGTGCCCTGAGTGTCATCACTCGGGACACCATAGCACTCGGCCACATGGAGCTAGAGCTGCCCTTGGGCTCACTGGTCCATCTCGTGGGGTCGTTGCCATCAGCCCGGCTGCACTTGCTGCAGGCTGCCATCCGGGGGGCTCATTAGGGGGCTGTCAGGATCCAGGAGGCCCTGAGGGAAAGCATCCACCCCGAGGAGCCCTCAGAGCCTCCCCAGTCCTCCCCAGTGGAGGCTCATGCCCCATTCCTCCCTCACGTCCTTCCACTTACTCCTCCCTAGCCCCCCTTCCTGATGTCAAATAAAAGACACGTATGTTCAAAAATAGAAATTGGGTTTATTGAACAAAACTTGGGGGGGGCGATGAACCTTTGTGGAAACCGGGGAAGGGTGGTGGGAGAGGGGAGGGGAAAACTTGGAGGAGGGAGCTAGAAGGGGGAATCAAGGGGAAGAAGGGGCAGACCGTCCCCCCCCAGGATGTGGTAGAGGGCGTGGAAGTAGGGGCAGGTGTCAGCCCCTGCTGCAGAGCTACCCTTCATGGCCCTTGCGTACACCTGCCGCAGCTCCTTGATTTTGAGGTGCACCTGCTCCTGGGTGCACCTGTGGCCCTTCCTGGTCATGGTGGCTGCTACGTGGCAGTAGACGGCCACATTCCTCCACCTGGTTTGGAGATCATGGACATTGGGGCCTCCCCCAAACCTCAATGAGGTCCATGATCTCTGCACCAGTCCAGGAGGGCACGCAGCATCTACGGCCCCTGGCTGGCCCCTGGGTTCTGGGGGACGGGGACTGGGTGAGGGACAGTTCACTGCCCCTGGCTGTGTGGCTCATGCTGTGGCCACTGGTGAGGGTCTGGGACTGGCTTGCAGGCCTGGCTCTGACAGCAGCAGTGTGGCCAGTGTCTACCCCCTGCAGCTGTGGGGGAGCAGAAGAGTTTTCCTGGTTTGGCCCAGAGTGGCCACCAGAGGCAACTGGGAAAGGCTGGAGGCCAGCTAATTCGGAATAAGTGTCTATACAGCGCTTATTCCGAATTAGTTAATTTGAGTTTGGTGTTACTCCTCGTAGAATGAGGTTTACCAAACTCGAATTAAGTGGCCTGCTATTTTGCATTTTTTTCAAAATAGCAGTTTCCTTGTGTAGACGCTATGGAAGTTAATTCAACATAATGGCTGTTATTTTGAATTAACTTTGATGTGTAGACATACCCTAATGGCATGTCTACACTAGCCCTCTAGTTCAAACTAGGGAGGCTAATGTAGGCATTCAAATTTGCAAATGAAGCCCAGGATTTAAATATACTGGGCTTTATTTGCATGTTCCTGTCCGGTCGCCATTTTGAAATTCCATTAGTCCGAAGTAACTGCCCGCGGGTACATGCGGCAGTGAAATGGTAATTCGAACTAAGTCTTTAGTTCGAATTAACTGTTACTCCTCATGGAATTTTCCAGCATCAACACAGAGTACATATTTATAACTCTACATACAGATATTATACAAATACATGAATAGCATATAAGAATCAGTAGAACATAAGCTTTCATGTGACACCTCACACGGCCCCCTTTGTATAGACTTTGGAGGCAACCCCCCCATGGGTGCAGCAATCACCTTTAAAATCCAATAATGTGACACCCCAAACACAAACTTGATGCAGGAAGTGATGCTAGTAACATCACTGAGGGCATCATAGTCCTCCCCATGTTTTACGCCACTGTGATGGACTGAGCTGGGTCTCAGCACAGCTGAGGGCGTCTGCTCAGGGTAAATTGCTCAAAACTCGGAAGCTATCTTTGTAATGGGTAAGGTAATTCGCATCTTTGTTGAGACCCAGTTGTAAAGTGTCAAATTTAAGCATGAATGACAGTTCAGAGGTTTAACAAAGATGCGAATTATCACCTCTAATATCATTAACTCACAGACAATAATCTCCCCCCCACATCCCTCCTCTATTCTGAAATATGATTTGTCCTTTTTATATGTGTTCACTTTTTTTGATTGTAGCCCTTTGGCATATATGGTTGTGCCAATTTTCTTCCACAATTTGATCTGAGGAAGTGGGTCTGGCCCACGAAAGCTCATTACCTAATAAACCATCTTGTTAGTCTTTAAAGCGCTACATAGTCCTCTCTTTTGTTTCAGCTAGACCAGACTAACACAGCTACATCTCTATTACTATTCTTTTGAAAGAGGCTTTTTCGAAAGATACCTTCGAAAAAGCCTCTTTCAAAAAAGAGCGTCTAGACTACAATCAGTACTTTCGAAAAAGTAAGCTGCTTTTTCGAAAGAGAGCACTCAGGCAGTGTGGATGCTCTTTCAAAAAAGCACAGTTTGCATTCCATAGCACCTTTTTTCGAAAAAGCACTTTCGAAAAAAGGCATTCTTCCTCATAAAATGATATTTTTTGCAGTCAAAAAAACTGCCGCGTTCTTTTGATTTATTTTTGAAAGAATGCAGCAGCAGTCTAGACGCAGGGGAAGTTTTTATGAAAAAAGCCATTTTTTTCCCCTGAAAAACCCTGTAGTCCAGACACACCATCTGAGACCTCTCCAAAACCATCCACACTGGATCTTCTTAAATCCAAGTCAGTGGAGTCACTGCTAACAGAAAAACTGTCTATCAGGCACTGAAACAAGTGTCCCACACATCAAGCTATTGCCTTTTACAGGAAGAGCTTTTTCCTGATCATCCCCAAGCCAGAAACTTCTACTCTCTTCGGGTATGTCTACATTAGGTAGGCAAATGAGGTGACCGGAGTTGTAAATGAAGCCCAGGATTTAAATATCCTGGGCTTTATTTGCATGTTCCTGTCCGGTCTTCATTTTGAAATTTTAGTAGCCCGAACTCCCTGCCGCGTGGCTACACACGGCAGTGAAACGTTAATTCGAACTAAGTCCTCGTGGAAGAAGGAGTAACAGTTAATTCAAACTAAGGACTTAGTATGAATTAATGTTTCAATGCCGTGTGTAGCCGCCTGGCAGTGAGTTTGGGCTAGTGAAATTTCAAAATGGCGACCGGTCTGGCTACGGTGCCCATGCCAGGTACAAGCCTGTCAGCACCCAGGCAGCAGACCCTGCACTTGGCACGGCACAAGCCAGCCACCAGCTGCCACCCAGCCCTCCGCCTCTTCCCGGGACCAGGCTGGCGGCTCCCAGGAGCCTGCCCGGGGCCTCAAGAGGCGGGCGCCTGCCTGGTCTAGTGCGGAGATCGTGGACCTCATCCAGGTTTGGGGGGAGGCGTCCAACGTCCACGACCTTCACACTAGGCACAGGAAAGTGGCCATCTAGGGCAGGATATCTACCAGCCTGGCCACCCAGGAGCAGGTTTGCATGAAAATCAAGGTGGTCCAGTGAGACCCCCGACCCTGATCCCTGAGCTTAGAACATAAGAATATAAGAATGGCCATACTGGGTCAGACCAAAGATCCATCTAGCCCAGTAGCCTGTCTGCCAACAGTGGCCCACACTAGGTACCCTGGAGGGGATGGACCGAAGACAATGACCAAGCCATTTGTCTTGTGCCATCCATCTCCAACCTTCCACAAACAGAGGCCAGGGACACCATTTCTCTTTCCCTGCTAATACCACCCCATGGACCTAATCTCCATGACTTTATTTAACTTCTCTTTAAACTCTGTGATAGTTCTAGCCTTCACAGCCGCCTGCAGCAAGGAGTTCCACAGGTTGACTATTTGCTTTGTGAAGAAGAACTTTCTTTTATTAGTTTGAAGCCTGCTACCCATTCATTTCATTTGGTGTCCTCTAGTCCTTCTATTATAGGAACTAATGAAGAACTTTTCCTTATGCACCCTCTTTACACCACGCATGCTTTTATAGACCTCTATCCTGTCCCCCCTCCATCTCCTCTTTTCTAAGCTGAAAAGTCCCAGTCTCTTTAGCCTCTCTTCATATGGGACCTGTTCCAAACCCGTGATCATTTTAGTTGCCCTTTTCTGAACCCTTTCCAAGGCCAAAATAACTTTTCTGGAGTGCGGAGATCACATCTGTACACAGTACTGAAGATAGGGAGTACCATAGTTTGATACTTCCCCTCCTCCTTGTTCCCCTGGCTTCCCCCTTCCAGCTCCCTCCTCCCATTTTTCCCCCTCACCTCTCTCATCCTCTCTCTTCCCCTCTCCCACCTCCTTTTCCCAGTCTCCCCCAGTTTTGTTAAATAAAGAGAGTTTCTATTTTTGACCACACGTGTCCTTTATTTTGTACATCAGGAAGGGGGGCTAGGGAGGGGTAAGTGGATGGATGTGAGGGAGAAATGGGGCACGAGCCCCCGATGAGGAGGACTGGGGTGGCTCTGTGGGCTCCTCGGGGTGGAAACTCTCCTGCAGCCCCCCGATTGACCCCCTCAGATGGCAGCCTGCGGCAAGTGCAGCTGGGCTGATGGCCGAGTACTGTGATGTGCCGAGTGAGGGCACTCAGGGCACTCCAAGCCAGGACTGCTTTGCTGTCCCTCATTGAGGTAGACAAGCAAGCGGGGAACCCTGAGAACTGTCTGTCCGGGGTGGAGGTCGGGACCCTTTAAGCACAGCCCTTGGCTAGCCTGAGACAGCAGCTCCATGCTCTAAGTCCTAACCTGATGCCCTGCCGGCACTGCTTCTGGCCATCCTTAACCCCGGTTCAGGGTCCACTGAATGTGGACATGCTAGTTCGAATTAGCAAAATGCTAATTTGAATTAGTTTCTAGGTCTAGATGCACTAGTTCGAATTAGCTTAGTTCAAATTAACTAATTCGAATTAAGTTAGTTCGAATTAGTGCTGTAGTGTAGACATACCCTTAGAGACACTTTCCCCTTGGTTGTAATAGGACCGACTAGCCACAAACAACTGCCCAGTATCACATACACCCCCTTCACAAACACCATACATTGAACTCCCAGAAGGCTATAGTATCTTTTGTTCTTTTATTCTCTTAAGCTGAAGT
Organism: Pelodiscus sinensis; assembly: GCF_052426305.1. Lineage (NCBI taxonomy): Eukaryota > Metazoa > Chordata > Testudines > Trionychidae > Pelodiscus > Pelodiscus sinensis. The sequence continues at coordinate 156,411,604 of NC_143054.1, read as the reverse complement.
TCAAGTCTGGCAGTCCTCTCCTTGGCTTGTCTGATTCTTCTGTCCAACTCTGCTATTTTCTCTGCATGTTCTGCCTCTCTCTTTGCAAGTTCTCATTCCAGCTTCTGCCTTTTCTCAACAGTTTCTTGGTCTAGCTTCCGTCTTCTCTGTTCTGCTAGCAGACGAAATTCCTCCAGTTCTCGCTTATATTTAAGTTGCATTCTCCTCACTGGATCCTGCACATTCATTTCTTCTGCAGCATTTCTGGCCACTAACAAAGATCTCAGTTCTGGCTTAGACTCTTCGTCACTAAAGGCAATTCCTCTTTCCAAGCACAAGGCTTCCAGAGCCTCTCTGTCTAGACTTTTATACTGTTGCTCTTCCTCAGTCATGTAGTGTCTGTGTGTGCAATAATACCTGTCTAAAGCAGCCTAAACTGGTCAATGTGAGAGTGGGATTTGTGTTTGCCACATACAGCCATTTGTGCTATGGAAAGCTGCGACTTTCACCAATGTAGCCATAAGCAGAGAAAAGTCAACAGCTTATTTCAGTTGAGGTGACAGAAATAGAGTTGACCTCAGTAAAAGTCAGGGCCTGAAATTCAGTTAACATTTAATTTCCAAATGTAAGGTGGCAATAATCAAATTTCTCAGAGGAAGAGAAATTATTGCTGGGAGCCATGTAACCATGGCAGGGGAGAGGGATTATGTAAATGGATATTTTAACAAACTGAATTTCTGGACCACAACTGATTCTGAACTCTTCTACTGGTGTAAATTCCTGTTACTCCAATGGGAGTAATTGCACTAAAGTTTCCATTGTTAAACAGGAATAAATGAGAAGAGATTCAGGTCTCTCTGCTTCAGGCTCCTTTTTTTGCTCTGGATGAAGGAAAATAGTGTTTCAAGCTAATCTAGCTTAATGAAAGTTTTCCTAGCTTCCTAAAATCTCCTTTGGACTATTAAAGCACTAGATTAATGATGTTTCTGCTAATTTAATTGGTGGAGAGTTGCTGACATCTCTGTATAGTATAGGAGGAAACTAGGGTGGGGTAGAAATGAGAACAGAATGCTAATTTAAATTAAGCGACATATAATGTACAGCATATACTATAAATACAAATGTGTTAGGGTATTTGTTAGGACAAGCAGTAAGCGTTTTTCTTTTAGTGATATTTTAGTCAGGTCTCTGACACATCTGCAAAATCCAAAATCTCAGCACTGCTGACAGATCACAGATGTTCCTTGTAATATACTGCATATATTGTCATCATCTTCTTGCCTTGATTTGTCTATTGGATAGAGGAGTGCAAAGGTAGTTTGAGATGCTAAATTAGGGCTGAACCGACTGTGACAGATTTGGTCACAGAGATCCCCTTGAGACTGTCACTTGATGTGCTGAATTACCACTGCCTTCCTGGGCACTCTAGCACCCTGTCCTGCTCAGCTAGCTTCTCCAGTCTCCTCTAGCAGTGACACAGAGGTGGGATCACAGTCCACAGCAGAGACACACAGACACTGAGATCACTGGGAAGCCCGGAGCGCAGCAGCGGGTCCAGCAGCAGGGAGGAATCCGGCCTCTGGCTGGTAGCTAAACCACGGTTGGGGGGACCAATAGCAGGGAGGACAATAAGACCTCCCTGGTCCTGCAAAATCTGTCCTCCAGGACCAATCAAGTCCCACGGGTGCCAGACCAAGGAGGTTCAACCTGTGGTGGTTTTTCTACAGTTGGAAAACATTACTGAATTCAAAAGCTTCAGAAGGGTAGCTGAGTTAGTCTGTAACTGGAAAAACTTAAAAAACAACAAATAGTCTTGCAGCACCTTAAAGACTAATAAAACCTGTAGATGGTACCATGAGTTTTCATGGGCACAGCCCACTTCTTCAAATGAATGGTAATGATAATTCATCTGAAGAAGTGGGTTATGCCCACGAAAGCTCATGATACCATCTACATATTTTGTTAGTCTTTAAGGTGCTGCAAGACTATTTGTTGTTTTTTAAGTTTTCCCAGTCATTGAATTTGTTATTCTAGTCTAGTTATTTCTGTGTAAGCCCCAAATGGACAGTTGTCTTCTGGAATAAACGTGCCTTTTTCTGATTTAGCTTAATAAAATCTTTTACCCTAGAACAAGTGCTCACATGGCTTGTACAGAAATATTCCAGAATAGCTACTTTGGTATACTTTTGCTCATGGGATGGTAGAAAGGGAAAGAAACTAAGCGATATCTTTCTTCCTCGGGGTGGTTTCCAATCTGTAACTGAGACTATAAATAAGGGGACTGTCCAATAGCTCTGCTCTTTCTCTTCCATCCCTCTGACCACCTTTTGCCTGTGAGGGAAAGAGATGGTGGGAAGGATGGACCATGGATTCTGTGGCCCTCTTTCTCTCCTTCCCCACCTATCACCCAAGCTCTGAATGAAGCAGTCCTTTTATGTCAGAGAAAAAGTGGATCTTATTTCCCTGCCCAGAAGTGTGGGACCAGGAAACAAATTTTCCAATTAGGCTTAGAAATGTTTTGCAATTCTATGGCATTTATTTTTTATTTCCAGGTCCAAGTAATATAATAAAGGCCTGGGTATGCTCAGCCTTGTTTCCACATGTGCCAACTATGACTGATGCAAGAGAAGCAAAAGCCCATCCTTTTGCAATAACATGTGGATATTTGTCCATTATCATGTCCCATGTTGTTTGTATATTACTGAAGTTGACAGCAGACCAAATACTTTCCCTCTTCCATCTTTTCTAGTACTTCATAGATTTCAACACTGATATACTCTGCAGTATATCTGTTCTCTCCTGTTTCAATGCTTTTGTAAATATTAGGCTGTTGTAACAAAGTTCATTTGGTTCTTCCCCCATACATTTTTCCGTGGGTCTGCAAACACTGCCAGATGAAGGGCTTCAATGATTTTTTTTCTTTTCTTACACAGCTTGCATTGCATATGAATAGTCTGACAATACAAGAGGGTTGCTGAGAGAATGGCTGCTGGGTAATTGGTATGATGGCCTTAATAGTTCTAATGCTGCCTACAAATAACTGTTTTCTGTGCCTGATAATGGAATATCATTGTTGCAAGAGCTTAGTCAATTTTCTTTTTCAAAATCAACTTGTCTACACATGAAGTCATTTGGATGTAATTGGTTGAGATGCCTGTTGTTCTCCTGGTAGTTGAGTATTCAGCACTTCTAGATGCTGACATCACAGAAGCAGAAGGACCTCTGGATCAAAAACAATTGTTGCAAGTTGGTTGACCCCAGGTTGGGTGGGTGGGGCTTGAACCCCGGCTTTGGAGGCAGGTAGCTTAGCGACTGTGCCACAGGGTAGCTTAGCCTCACTATGTACCTACATTCTGGGCCCCCCTATGCTTCCTTTGTTTCCCAGGGTGCCTGGTTCATCCATAACCATACGGATAAGGGACCTGCTGAAGGTAGGGAGGTGGGGTGGGTTCTTGAGTAGCATAAGGGACACAGCATTCACCTGGGGAGCACATTTGGAAAGCAGGATAAGGGACCCTCTGAAGGAACAGAGGTGAGGTGTGTTGTCAGTGCCAGCTAACTCATGCTCATGCTCTTCTTCTTGACTTTCATTTCTATTCCTGAAGGACTTATTTAATATCTGTAGGACACTTCATACATGTAAGGGTGTGTTTGCTGTGAGCACTTGGAAATGCGTATTTCATTTGGCAGTATATGCAAAATATAGTTCCTTTTTTGTCTGAATGACATTGTCATTTGTTAGAAGGTGGTTACACTGTTTTTGCTGATGGAGAAGAAAAAAAAAGATAATACAAGCTCCTCTGTGCTGGTGTGGTTTGTTCCTCCTGTGGAGTTGGGGTCAGGACTCAGGCAGGATCAATTCCAGTCCCTCACAGTTCTTCTCCAGTGCTTTGAAGTCACAGACCTCTTACTACCAGCCCCAGTGACTCCACACAAGCAGGCATTAGACTTTGCTCCCCTCCATCTGAGGAAAGATGATGTCTTTGGGATGAATGGGCTGCTCACCAGGACCAGTCAGGAGAGTAGCTTCAAAGTATCAGCTGTTTCTCCCTCCTGCTCGTGTTGTCTCCACACCAAACGCCACTTCTGGGACAGATGTAAGAGAAGCAGGCAGTCATTCCCAAAGGAAGGTCCCTTTACTCCTGTTCTCTTGTAAAGATGCTACTATAATAATATCCCCCAGGGAGTTACAGAGATTGACATATAGGCCTAAAGTATACAGGAATTTTAACTGCCTAATATTAGAAGTTATGAAATAAAGTAAGTTCATTAGAAAAACTTATTAATTAGTCATTAGTAATCATTTTATAGGACTAAAGTGCAGGAGTAATTACACAACTTTAAATATTACTTGAAAAATTATTTCACTCTTCACTCTGAGAGAAAATATTTCACATAAAAGTTTCCTTTCAGTTTTTCCCAAAATTTCCAGGTTTTTTTTCTATTGGGGCTTGGGAGAGGGTATAAGGAGTGTTTCTGGGATTTGTACAGATCCTCCCATCTCTCACACATTTATTTGTAGTTCACAGAGTGCTGACTGCGAGGTCGGGACAATTGGATATCTGCCTCTGGGAAAGAGACTTTGTACCAACACACACAGCCAGATTTTGTTCTCATGGAAGTCAGTAAGGTTGCATGGGTCTAACTGAGAGTGGAATTTGGCCCATGCAGCTATCAATTACTGTGTATTGCTTTCTCGGCTCATGTTTATTACTAGTGGTAGCAGTAATTATCCATTTACTTATTTTCTTACAGTTGACACAGTGATTCAACGATAAAGCCTGGGAAAATATAGTCTTGATGAAACCAAATTGTTAAGTGGAGACATAAAGATAACTCTAACTGGGACTGTTCCTTTCTACTTGTGTTCTTTTTCTGTTCTCCCTTACATCATTGCCTACTTCTGTTCCAGCAACACTGAGGGTACTGAGGGTAAATATTCTGAAATAGCTTATTCCAAAATAGCTTGTCTACACTGCAGGGAAGCCTCAAAATTAGTCCAAGGCAGGCGCTGCTAATGTAGATGTGCTATTTCAATGTAGAGCCCCAGGAGGCACTGGGGAAGAATAACTTAGAATGGCTCTGCTGAGGGGCTATTTCGAAATAGCAGCCGTTGAACATCTACACATGCCTTATTTTGAAATAGCTATTTTGGAATAGGTGTCATTCCTCGTAGAATGAAGTTTACAGATTTCAAAATAAGATGTTTGTTATTTTGAAATTATTTCAAAACAATGGAATGGCTGTGTTGATGCTCACATTATGTTGGAATGACATATGTCAAAATAATAGGTGCTTGTGAAAGTATTCACCCCACACTAATAAAATAGAATGGAGACAATATGAATGACTAGAATTTGGGTTATAAAGCTCTTTGAAGGGCAGTTTCCTCTTTCTTCTGGATTTTCTTTGCATCCCCTCCTTTCCTGGTTTGTATGGTATGTTTGTTGTTTCTTGTTACATTTATAATTTAGCTTGTAAAGCTCTGTGAAGGGAGGACCTTGGGTCCATAACATTTAGCCTCTTTGACATGGTTATTCCCAAACAGGAGTGGCCCGAGGCTGGCTGTGGCAGCTGGCGCCCCAGGTGGAAGGCGCGATTGGCGCCCCTGCCTGCACAGCTGTCAATGACCGTGATGTAATCACGGGGCGCCGGGGACGTTATCATTGGGCACCTGGGCCAGCGGCACCCTAGGCAACTGCCTAGTTTGCCTAGGCTCACGGGCCGCCCCTGTTCCCATCATTCTGATACCTAGCTATCTGCTGAGGCTCCAGAGGTAAAGTTAAGGCTTTCTGACTGGACCATCTTTTCTCTCTCCAAGCTATATAGACAAGTTTGCAGAAGTGGATAAAAATAAACATTTGTCCATCCTCCACAGCAGTTGCTTAAAAGAAGATATTTCAAGGGGCTGAAATAAAAAAAAATCTGCCTCTTTCTTCAAGTGGTGTCCCACCAGGATGACTCGACATCTACAGTGGAGCACCCACCGGGTCACACATCTCGAAGAACCGTTATTACTGCACAAGGTGAGGTTATTGGACAAGAAAGTTTGGTCTTGTTTAAAAACAGAAGTTGCTCTAATTTAAATTAAAGCACCTTTTAAAATGAGCTTACATAAACTAGAGCAAACCCATACATGAATGTTCTTGTAGATCTTTCTTTAATTGGCTTATACTGTGACAAGCTCCACTGCTATAAATCAGTATTAAACCAGAAGTATACAGAAGTGTCTATACTGGAGTTTAAAGTGGGAAGTGTCAACTCATAGTTGCCTCAGTGTAACAAAATAGATTTAAAACTGTAGTTAACTTTTACATAAACTGTGCAAGCAGGCATGTAGACAAATCCTTTTCTGTTTGACCACTTATGATATTTCAATTTTACCATTTACCATAGTATTTAGAGAGTTTATTCTGGTATGAAAAGTGAAAATAATACAATAGGCTGCCAGAATGGGTATGAAGTGTCTTTCATAGTACTGCAAAGTCCGCAGGTCAGGCTTTTCAGTTAACACCACATTGAGGTGAATTGGGTCTGAAGCAGAGAGCTAAGACCATCATTTTGTTACTGTTGTTTATAGGTTTCTAAAAGGCAGACAGAACCCTTTCAATGTATGGTCTGGGAGCAGCTTTTCACTGTAAACTCAGTTTCAGATATTATTTTAAGCCCCAATTTCTGGGTGAACTTGTCATGTTTGCTCTCCTGCTAGTAGAGAATTTCAAGGAGGAAGTTTGGAGATAACTGAGCTTGGTGTCATGAGGACAGGAGGTTTATTTTGTTTTTTAAAAATGGTATTCTACTTTTGCAAAAGTCTAACTGAAATATATAGATAAAGAAACTATTCAAATTACTTTTATTCATTTCACCACAGTGAACACCATGTCCTTCATGAATTTGGTGAGATTATAGACATCTTTTGACCCTATGAGAGAGCTCCATCACTAGCAGATGGAGTTCCAAAACATTACCCTTTCAACTGCAGGCAAATTTACACACATGCCTATTAGTTAATCCATCTGACGAGGCACAGGGGCCTAAATGAAAAATATAAATAGCATTTTGGATTTCTGATTGGAATCTGTCATTTGACTCCCCAGTTTTTCGCCTGCTCTGCCATGGACTTGTTTTGTAAGTGCTGGGTAAGCCAGTCAAACTCTGTGCCTTGAATTCCTTGTCTGTGTAACTGGGATCGCTACTGGCTTTGTAACTTGCTTTGAGCCCTTGGAAGAAAGGTGCTACAGAAAGGCATGATTTGGTCATGCAGAGACCTGCATGGGAGCCCATTCATTTCCCAGTGTAGCTGTACAATATAAACTACACTAATGGCAATGGTCTCAGAAGGGAAGAAGATTCCTTAACAGGAAAAAAGATCTTTTTAAGGTACAGGATCTTAGAATTGAATTCCTGGTTCTGCTACAACTTGCTGTGTATGGATGGTGGATCTCATCAAAACCAAGATCTCCTGCCTCAGTTGACCATATGTAAAAAGGGGACCATCCTTCCTTTCTCCATCTGGTCTGTTTAAATTATCAGAAAAAAGCAAGGCATTCTGTGGCACCTTAAAAACTAACAGCTTTATTTGGACACAAGCTTTTTTTGTTGGTAAAAACCACTTTGTCAAATGCATGATGAAGCTTACCCACAAATAAATCTATTAGTTTTTAAGGTGTCATGGGACTCCTCATAGTCTGTATCTGCAAAACCAAACACGGCTATCCCTCTGAGACTTAGATTATGAGCTCTCATAGGGTGTGTCTAGACTACATGGCTCCATCGATGGAGCCATGTAGATTAGACAGATCGGCAAAGGGAAATGAAGCTGCGATTTAAATAATCGTGGCTTCATTTAAATTTACATGGCTGCCACGCTGAGCCGACAAACAGCTAATCAGCTGTTTGTTGGCTCAGTGCGCTAGTCTGGATGCTCCGCACCAACCTGAAAGCCTTTTATCGACATCCCCGTTATGCCTCGTAGGATGAGGTTTACCGGGGATGTCGATAAAAGGCTTTCGGGTCGGCGCGGAGCGATTATTTAAATCGCGGCTTCATCTCCCTTTGCCAAACAAACAAATCTACATGGCTCTGTCAATGGAGCCATGTAGTTTAGACTTACCCTTAGGCGGCAGGAGCTATGTCTTAATATGTCTATACATCACCCTGCACAATAGAGACCTAATCTTGGCTGTGGCCTTCAAGTTCTAATGTAACATAAATAACGATCATTGAGGCAAATGCATCAGAACTCAAGTGTCAGAAGTTGAAACCTTAAGGACCTGACCTTGCAAGCATTACCAAGTACAGTCCTCACAGCTGTTTTTATCCTGGTGGAAAGCACTTTTCAAATTGTTTGCCAGATCAGGCCCAGTCAGTCTGTTAATCTTCCCTGGCACATTTCTTAGGAGTAGTTTTGAAAGCTAAGGTCTGCCAGCTCTGTAGGCTTTAATCTTTATTTGCACACAGGTCAGGTATTGCACATAGCCATTGGCAGACTGGTACTAAAAATATAAACAGCCAGGGAAGTATTTTAGATAGAATTTCTGTGTCTGGTTCCAAACAAGGGACAAAGTCACCTATCGTTCGGCACAAGATTAGAATGAGACACAGAACAAAATCTTCAATACAGAGGGACTCTTCTTAAGGGGCCACGCTTAAAGGGCATCTACTGGTATTCTTGTATAAACTATTACTAAAACCATGTATCAGCATTTACCAGGTTAATTACATGTTAACTTTAACGGATTAAATATTTAGCTCAGTTAATGTGATGTGAAATGCAAACATTTTGTGCATGTTTCATTTTATTTTTATACAGTGAAAGCTTTATCCAGCACTTATGGGGAATGGGAGTTGCTGGTTAATTGAATGTGCCGGATAACAAAGCTTACTGCCTTGCCCCTGCCACCTACTGATAGATTCAGCAGATTGAGACAGGCTGAGGAGGAAGAAGGCTCCTGTTGCTGATGTTAGCTACCAGTGCTGGCTGTCAGAAGCCACACAACGGCCAGTTGGATAGGCGGGGGTCAGGTGCATGTGGCTGAAGACATGGTGTTATTGTGGCTGCAGGCAATGGTAGTTAACAAAGTTTTCCAGTTAACAGAGTGCCAGATAACAAAGCTTTCACTGTACATTCATTTGGGCCTCATTCTCAATCCTTTCATTTTTGCTTTCTGGAAAATATCTGAACAACTACATTTTAATAGTAAACATTTTTTGCCCAAACAGACTTCAAAATCATGCCCCCAACTATCTGTGGAAACAGAAATTTAAATAAACATGTGCAGGCACTTATATCAGTACAGGCAGTCCCCGGGTTACGTACAAGATAGGGACTGTAGGTTTGTTCTTAAGTTGAATTTGTATGTAAGTCGGAACTGGTACATATTGTAGGGGAAACTCTAGCCAAACATTTCTCCAGAGCTCAGTTTTATTCTCCCACACCTCACTTCCCTCATTCCTTTATTCTCCCACACCTCACTTCCCTCAGTCAAGCTGAGGTGTCTGCTGAGAAAAGCCGCTCCACGTCTCCCTGGTCTGCTGGGGGGGGGAGGTGCTAGCTTCGCGTCTCCCTGGTCTGCTGGGGGGAAGCAGCTAGTGCGGGGTTGCCTCACCCCGTTTGTAAGTAGGGATCCAATGTAAGTCGGATCCATGTAACCCGGGGACTGCCTGTAGTTATCTAGATGCCAGCAGCCACAATGGATAGGAATGGTGTCCCTAGCCTCTGTTTGTCAGGAGCTAAAAATGGATGACAGGGAAGAGATCACTTGATGATTACCTGTTTCTGTTCACTCCTTCTGGGGCATCTGGCATTGGCCACTGTCGGCAGACAGGATACTGGGCTAGCTGGATCTGTGGTCTGACCCAGCATGGCCATTCTTATGTTCTTATATTATGTTCATCCAGTCATGACTCAGAAACTATACTGTGACCTATTTGTCATGTCACAAGTAAACAACACAGGTTAAATATTTGAATACCAGTGGAACCAGATGTTTTAAAAATTCAAAAAAGATATTTATTAAATACATGTGAGGCAATCACAAGTGGGTTATGTATATTCTGTGAGCAAGGATAAAAGATTAGCTTTATGGAAGAATCCAATGAAAGGTAATAAAGAAGTCAATAAGGTTCTACAGTAAGTCCTCTTATTGCTGCATGATTTGACTGAACACAAAGGACATTTCTTGGTGTTTCTATTGTATAAGGACAGAAAGCAATAACAATTACACTGCAATAAGGAGAAAAAAAACCAAAGCTAACTTCAATAGAAAGCTGTACATGTTATAAAACAGTATTGTACATTTATGCCCTCTTTGTAAGGTATGAATTCTAAGCAGAGATACATTCATGAATTAAATATTACTGGATGGTTCAAAATAACCTATAGAAAACTTATGCTTGATTAAATTCTATAGAACTTTTCCATAAGGTAAGTTCATAAAAAAAATCCACAATAAATAATTTTGCTCAGCTTAAGTTAGTATAGAATAGTTTGGCAGGAAAGTGTAAGACAACTGGCCCATTAAATCAATTATCCAAGTCATGTATTTTTTAAATAATTTTGCTTTGGCTACATGTCAGACGTGACCACCTCACAGCAAAGCAGTCCACTGGATTGATAATTTTTCAGGACGATGCCCACAGTTCTATATATTTTAGAATCCTTATGGTTGAGAAAGCACCTTCTAAATGTGAAGGTGTTAGAAAACCAATGCAGTGCTTTGGGAAGGGAGGTATAAATTGACTATCTTTCCCTCAGCAACATCAACTCTACATTGCTGAACAGAACAAGGACAGTCGATCCTATTAAGAAAATCAGTGAATGGAGTCTCACTTTGGCATTTTCAAGGGTACCAAGCCATGTTTGTGCCCAAAATTTGGGTGAGCACCATCACTCCTTCTCCACTTCAATCTAGCCTATTGTTTGGAAAAGGCATTTAATAATCAGTAACTTTACGTCTGTAAAAATCTTACTCGTATTCAGTATCGCAAATAATCTATAATTCACAAGCTACCAGTGAGTATTCTACCTCCAAATAGGATTGCTGTGTTTTCTAATATAAAAATGAAGCAGCTGTTCTGTTCCCTGGCTCTGTTAATCAAAATGTTTGCAGAACAGTGAAGCAATTGCACTCAGTGGAAAGCTGACTATTCAAGAGGAAAAGACTGTGGGAAGCCAAGTTCTTGGATCTATGAAGATTCCCTGGTACCCCCACTCCCACGTCAGGTGGTCTGGAATTGCTGCTGTTGTAGAGGTGCAAACAAAAACTAGAGACTGAATTGAATCCAGGTTTGTGCTGAATGGCTCTGTGCCTGTTTAGGGAATCTGTCTATGTGCAATTGATGATTTCTGGTTGATATTGTGAGTTCTGTGTTTAAGCCCTCATGATTATTTTTACTCTATTCTTATCACAATGCCTTGTGATAGGCATTAAAGACTATCAAAAAGTGAATGGGCCATGTCTGAACAGAACAATGCTGGGGGGGGGGGGAAGGGGAGGAGAGGAGTCTGAAGCCTAGGAAAACCAGATATCCAGTGGAGAAGGAGAAGAATTTCCCAGAAGGGAAAAGGAGGGACAGATTTCTCAAGTGAGAGGGAACCATTCTGACTGACAGACTAGACAGGAGCTGGAACACACTAACTTTCAGGAGTGAGATGAACGCATGTGCGAGCATGTGCAGTAAAGATCTGATGCTGTCATGTCTAAAAATAGAATTTAAAAATCATATAAAAGTCAGTGTGCCAGTGGGAAGCAGAAAGAGTTAGAGAAGCAAAGGACAAGAGAGACTATCAGGACTGGATAGATAGTGAAGGAGGAGTGAGCAGATAGCTGACCTGACCGTGGGGAGCCATGGTGAAGCTGAGCTGAGGGTCAAAGTAGAGCAGACTGTAGCAGAAAGTCTGAAGAAGCAGCAGCAGAATACATTGGAGGGAGTAAGCCTGTTAAGACTAACAAGATGGTTTATTAGATGATGAGCTTTCGTGGGCCAGACCCACTTCCTCAGATCAAATAGTGGAAGAAAATAGTCACAACCATATATACCAAAGGATACAATTAAAAAAAATGAACACAATTGTATCCTTTGGTATATATTGTTGTGACTATTTTCTTCCACCATTTGATCTGAGGAAGTGGGTCTGGCCCACGAAAGCTCATCATCTAATAAACCATCTTGTTAGTCTTTAAAGTGCTACATTCTCCTGCATTTTGCTTCGGCTACCCCAGACTAACAGGGCTACATTTCTATCACTAAGCCCGTTAGTTATGATTACAGCACAGTTTAGTGTTAGAGTGTGGGTGGATTATGTTAATGGTAACTGGAATCTCTCTGTATGACACTTCAAGAGTTACCAGGAACTGTCAGTGACCTGTGAGAGACTGACCATCTGAAACAGGATGTGGCCACATAGAATCATCTTAACTGTAAGTTACTGTGGTTTGGGTACTCTCTAACATGTGGTTAGGGATTTGGGTTTTAGATTATTATTGTATCAGGGATTATTATTTACACCCCACAAAAAAGTGCTTTGTTTTGGAAAGAATACCTGTTATGTCAATCATGTATTGGCAGGCAGTACTGGTGTTCTCTGTGGTAACAGATTCAAGCTATTCAAGGGAGTTTCTAAAACAGGGAACTCATGCAAGTTTATGATATTCCTTAGCCATTCTGAAGGGCTGTATCTACATTGGTGCAATCTTGCGCAAAAGCAATTGCTTTTGCGCCAAAACTTGCTGCCTGTCTACACTGGCTGCGAGTTCTTGCACAAGAACACTGATGTTCTAATGTATGAAATCAGTGCTTCTTGCACAAGAACTATGATGCTACTGCTCAGGAATAAGCCCTCTCGTGCAAGTGTTCTTGCACAAGAGGCCAGTGTAGACAGGCAACATGAATTTCTTGCACAAGAAAGCCCTATGGTTAAAATGGCCATCAGAGCTTTCTTGTGCAAGAGAGTGTCTACACTGGCATGGGTGCTCTTGTGCAAAAGCACATCTCTTGCACAAAGGAACATGCCAGTGTAGATGCTCTCTTCTGGAAGAGTTTTTGCACAAGAACTCTTCCGCAAAAGAGTTCTTGCGCAAAATCATGCCAGTGTAGACGTAGCCAAGATGTATACCCAGTGAGAACAGATTGGTTATAACAGAAAAACAGGTGGACTGTTTTTATAAACCGGGGGTGGGAGGAGGGATGGGCCAGCTATTGTGAGGGTACCTTAATTCTATTTTGGGGTAACACCCTAAGGGACAAACTGTGTACCAAAGTGCCCTCAAGTTTAGAGCTCTGGGAATGGTGTGTTTCTGGGAATCGGGGGAAGGGAGAGGAGGGACAGTGTAGTCTTGGGACCTAGGCAGCTGAATGATAAGGTTCTACTCTCAGAAGGGAGTGATAAATGGAGACTCTGAAGAGAGACCCAAAACAATAGGCAATCCCTTGGCTCTGCTTAGACTCTGCAAGTGAAAAGCACGTTGGTCCAGTGTTGGGATCCAAAATAGCCCAGTGAGTGCCCAACAGGGAAGCTTGACTAAGGCTATCGCAGAACCCACTAACTTGACAGGCATCCAGGAGAGGTGTTTTTCTGTAGAGATAGGCTGAGGAGGTGGTCTGAATCTGGATCTTGGTTAGGTATAGACCAGGTTTGGGATTATGGACAGAATCAAATGGCTTGAGTTCAGTGCTGTCAAACTCTGACAACCTGTCCTCATGAGTTTTTTACTCCAAAACATGGACATTTGATTTTACCAAATAGTCTCGTGAAGTTTCCTTCATCCTGAAAATGGATCTGGAAAAAAGGTCTTTTCCAGCTTTGGAGTCAAGCAAAGCTTCTTTAATTTGGATTCAGATTTCAAATCTGCATAATGCCTGTCCCACCTTACACCCAGGAAAATCAAAGGGATTCAGATTTGTCAGTTAAATTCTATGGACACATCTTTGATCAGTGAAGATACTTAAAATGGCATTGTTTTGTTGACTCACCAGATAGCTTGGGTTGCAATGACAGCTGAGGTATTTCTGATTGAGAGATTGTCAGTGGAATAGGAAAAACTAAGAGGATTTCACAAGGGTCGAAATGGGGAAAAATCATTTTAAAATCTTATATCGTTTCTGAATGCCTGCCCACATTAGGGGACCACATTGATTATTGGACCTCTTCAGAACTCAGTGTCTAAATATATTGCCAGAAAGTCTGATTCTTTCATCTGCTTTACCCTGGTAATTTGTCTCTGAAACTTAATTTCTCTCTCTCACTTCCCTTGCACCCACTTTGCTTTCCTTTTCCATAGGATATTTTAATTGGCAAACTTTGGATTCCTTTGACCTCAGTCTGAGCATTGCACTGGTTACCTACCAGGAGCCTTAGGGTTGATCCTAATTTGCATACTATGGGGCAGGTTGCAGCTGCCCTCACAGTTAACTTGGAAGTAAAGAAAGTAGAGACTTACAGATATAAGGTGTCAGGCTCTGTGTTACACTAGGACCTTGTGCTTCACTTAGTGATTTATGGCTTCCATTCCCAGATATGATTGTGTTTTCCACTTGATGCTGCTCGCACTAACACATGATTAGTTTTGAGGGAACAGGACTGTTAGGAAACTATCTAAAAAGAGAAATTCCATAAGTTAGTCATCACCACAGGATTTTTTTTTTTACTGAATGTTTATTCTTTTTGGTGCTGGAGCCTCAACGGATGACACTCCTTTCACAGTTGGTACTGACACAATGCCCTGGCACGAAGTTTGGGAGTCCTGGGATGATGACAAGTATCAGAAGGGTAGCTGTGTTAGTCTGAATCTGCAAAAGCGGCGAGGAGTCCTGTGGCACCTTATAGACTAACTGAAGTGTAGGAGCATAAGCTTTCGTGGGCAAAGACCCACTTTGTCAGATGCAAGATGATGAATGAGCTGTCCATTGCATGAGATGCACAACCAATTCCCTGACCATTTGTGGGGCATGACATGGTCCCCTAGCACCTTTGGAATACTCAGTGCAGGGAGCAGTACATGGTAGCATGGTAGCATGGATATTTATCTCACAGGTAACAGCGCTGACCTCACTCACTATATTGTCTCATTTTCCATGTATAAAAGTGTAAGTAGAGCTGAGCAGAGGTTTCATTTATTAGTTTTTCACTGGGAAGTGCTGAGTGGGAGAAATCAAAATGTTTCCCTGAACTTTATAATTGAGTGTGAAATTGAGAGAGAGACCTCCATCTTGGCATAACCAATAACCAAGTAGGGCATTCACCTGGGCTGTCAAAAACCTTGTTTCAAGTCACTGCTCTTCTGTATTGAAAGCAGGGACTTGACCCTTGTTCCCTAGATACTGACTGTGTTGGAGTGTTGATTTCTCTTTGTGCTCCCCTTCCCCAATGAAAAATCTTGGATTTGTTCCGCAGTGGGTTGGAAATGAATGCTGAAATCTTCATCTTTGGAAATTATTATTTTCCAGATAAGCTTGTACGGCACATAAATGCTTGACTTTTATAAGTAGTTGATCCAGATTGTCTCTTCTGATTTTATAGTCTGAGTCTGTATATAATCCGGACCATACAGATTATCCCTAGAACATTTTGTATGGATGGAAAAATATATTTCTAACATTTGTAAACAGACTGGTTGTGCAGTTTCTATATATAAAAATGAAACTTTCACAGTTTATAGTCATGCAAATTGTTTGCTGGCTGTATCCAAAGAAGGAAAATTCAGACTTATTCCCACCAATCAGCTCCAATGATGGTAGCAGTGGTGGTGACTGTATTTCAGAGATAACTCAGGCATTTCCACCACCCTGTCAGTGTTGCCTAAAACTACTTAGTGAGATGACACCATGATAAAAAGGGTGTGAGTCTTGTCTAAACTATAACTTCCACTGGTGACTGAATTATGGAGTTTAATGTTTCCTAAATAAGATCACTCATAGCAAGTGCAACTGGAGAGATGGGAGCTGACATGCGTTAGTAGTCAACAGAGACAGCTTTTAAAGGCACTTAATTTTTAGGAGTAGGCTTAGCTCCTGGTTAGGTGCTCTTTAAACATTCTCACATCACTGGCTGACCATGCCCAAGTGAATCAAGGTGTCTAGTGCTGTCTGGGTCTGTTTGTATGCTGTTGCAAGCACTTTTTGTGCGAGGCAATGGGGTGTGTTACAAGCATTGCTGATGCTCTGGATGCTAGAATTCTCTGCAATAGGGAAACCTCTAGTGTCCTAGTCAAATTCTAGTCTTGTTAATTACCTTGCAGTTACCTGAATTCCCCTGTATCTTCAATTCGATACAGTATCTAAAACCATTGTGTAGTGTTGCTCAGCCCTGTGAAACATTAACCAGGCTTTGCTCTAGCGCTGGCTGCTTTCCAGTGGTGGGTGAAGTGCTTCCTTATGTATGTGTAATGTTTATAAAATATTTTTGGAACAGATTGACTTAAAATTACCCCAGCTGTGATAATCCCATCGTTTCAGTATCAAACTCCATAACAGGAAAGTGACTGATATAGCCAACGGCTGGAAAGGCAGCCAAAGTGGGGCGCCAGGCTTTTAAAAACCAATTGGCAAAGGCAAGTTTTGAAACGCGATGTTGTGTGACGCAGCTTTGTACACGGACTTATTAAATGGTGTTTGGTAAAGTCCTCTCCCATTCGTTTGTTAAGGTCTCTGCCATCCCAGGCACACTGGCTTACTGCTTGGAACCCCTGCTGGCAGGCTGCTACAGTGGCAGGCAGCACTGTTGTCCCTATGCCCGCTTCAATCTTTATTACCCGTTTAACAACAATAATCGCACAGACCCCGTCTGTCGTGGTTAAGATCCAACCAAGGTCACGGGGCTCCCTGCTGGGGGAGATGCGGGCGAGGGACGGGGCTCGGCGTGGTGTTGATAGACACTCTCCGAGAGCCTGCTGCCGGAGGTATGCGCTGCTATTTGATTGCCTCCTGCCGTACTGGGCAGGGCTCCGGAGTTGCA
Organism: Pelodiscus sinensis; assembly: GCF_052426305.1. Classification (NCBI taxonomy): domain Eukaryota; kingdom Metazoa; phylum Chordata; order Testudines; family Trionychidae; genus Pelodiscus; species Pelodiscus sinensis. Next base: position 156,394,671 of record NC_143054.1, on the reverse strand, counting down.
TGGGTGCCGAAGCCAACAGCGTGAGCTGGAGAAGTTTGGCCAATGCCTCTGGCGTGACAGGAGGCCTCCCTCCCTGCCTGGGGGACCCCGGCAGGGCTGCAGCGGGGGACGCTGCGGAGCCTGAGCAGCGAGTGCGGGGATGCAGCACCGGACCTGGAAGCTGGCTGTCCGCGCTCATCACCCGCAGCTCCAGCCCGCGTGGGCTCGGACCCAGCCTTTGCCTTTTCCAGCGTGCCGGGGAGCCCCAGCGGGGCAGCTGGAGCTGATGCTGGATCGGGCTCCCTTTCCCCCTCCCCCGTCTTTTGGCTAAGGGCAGCTTACGTGAGAAGGGGGATGAACAGGAACAAATCCACCTGCCGGCGCGGCGGGCTGGGTGGAAGAAGCTGCCGCGAGAGTAGGGGAGAGAAGCAGGACTGGAGACAGGGAAGCGAGTGAGGCGGGACGGCTGGGGGGCGAGCGAGCCCCATTGACAGTCCAGCCTAGGAAAGGGTTAAGGACACGCCGCTGGCTCAGTGGACATGTAAATACAGAACAGCTGCTCCTCTCCGGCTCCGGCCGGCTCCTCCAACCGTCTGATTGGCTGCCAATGACATCACCCCTGCCCCTCCTGTGTTATACCAACAGCGGACCTGAAGCTACGTCGGATAAACCATCCCCAAGCGGCGGGGAGCTCAGGTCCCCGCCTCCTTCCACTCTCCCACCTCCAGCCATTGGCCCCCCGGCGCTGGAAGCACGCCCACTTCCTGGAAAGAGCCCCTATTGGGCGCGGACACCGTCTGTCCCGCCCCTTTCGAACCTTACATTTACAGTGTAGCAAAAGAGAAAGTAACTCTGTTGCCGCTGGAGATCAATGAAGCCGCGTGAATGGGGGCTTAGCGTAGAACTCTGTAGCCACAGATGAGCGCCAGATGCTGAAGGGATCTACTTATTTATGAAGTAAGTGAAAGGCTATGCTTATAGTGATAGGGGAGGGCAGCGGGTCTATAGCTGCATCGAAGTAGCACCTATAAGATACCTAGTAACGGAGAAGGACATACTTTCATCTGTACGCAATGCTACTTTTGGAGGGGTCGGTGTAGGAAGCTTGGCCAACAGTGTTGTGCTTCTACTGCCTCTGATTGCAACCTCTGTTATTTCTAGTGAGTGTTGGTGGGATGGGAGAAAAGGCTTTTCTCGTCTTGGGATTGCTGCAGTGTGTCGGGAGGGGGAAAAGGTGAGGGACTAGAGTGCTCGGAGGGCTTTCCTTGCATCTTCTTCCTTGGCTTTATCGCTCCACCCCAGACACACACTTCATTTTCGTATGGTCCTGGGTGAAGAGAAAGTGGCGGCGAACGGTCCTATACAGGGCAGTGCTAGTTCTATTCTGACTTCATGGTTTTGCTGGAAATATACAACCCTCTGCTGCATAGATGCAGACCTTCCAAAACTGCATATTTTCTTGTCTCTAGAAGGAAAACAATCATCTGTACTTGGGATCAAATCCTATGACGTGTTTTTGTAACATTACTGGTTTATATGTTTATTTGCCTTTTATTTTTAATTGTGTTACTGTTTTTTCTTTACAAGCAGAAGGATATTGCTTTTCAGTTTTCTGTTGGGTGCTGGTTTTCTAAAGGGGGGGAGAAGGGATAGGCTAGGCAATCTACTGGGTCATTTTGCAAAGGTTGATCTGTCTCTACCCTACAATATAATTTTCTGCTATGTGAGTCCATGCTGATTTTCATCTGTGGATGGTAAACATTTTTTCCTTGTTCAGCTATTTTCAAATTCACCTAGTAAAGAGATTTTTAAAGAAAATAAGAGTGGAGGGCCTGCCTTGGGATAGCTCCTTAGTGTAAAAAAGGATACTATAATAGGGATTGTAGACTGGGATGATATAATTGGACGGAGAAAAACTGATTTTAGGAGTGTTTGGTCGCTTCTAGTTAGAGTTATTTAATCTGTTAGCTGGTTGATGGAATGTATTTTGAAGAGGAGCTTCCAATGCTCTGAAGGTGGGTTTTGTTTTGGTGTGGTTTTGTTTGTTTGTTTTTTTTTGGCAGGGAGAAATGCTTCTAATTTTATATAGTGTCTCTTGGTAAAGCTTGTGAAGATCACAATTTAGGGGCTGCAGAAGGGGCCTTTATTCCTGGAGTCTCCAAAACTGTTCTGAGGAGCAGAGGGTGCTTCTGCCTCTAGGATTGCTCAAGCTTCCAGGCTTTATTTTTATTTTTATTAGAATTGTACTAGCATCTGGAAAAGGGAGATGCAGTTGGGATGCAGGTTTGTGTCTTTCACAACAATCTCTGGCATCTTCTACCTCCTTGTTACGTCTGTGTGAAATTAAGTTTTCAAATGGATTTCTCAAGGGTTTATTCTAAAGCTAGTTTTATTCAGGCTTGCTAGAAAAGTTGTACATCTTCCTGTGACATATTTGGCTGCTATGCATTCTATAAGTTGTTGAGCCATGCCAATAGTTCTGTCCCTTGCTGTAAGCAGAGGAAACGAAAGAACATGCCTTCTTATTGCCCTTATCAGTTGCATGCTTTGCAGCCCAAAGATTTCAGAATAACTCCGCATCTGCATGTAAATGAATGTCTCCTCTTAACTGTGTCTAGGCCAATTGCATATTCTGCATTCTCTTTGAGTACAGGATAAGAGTTGAAGCTTTTGCTGCAGGACCTGGTGCCTTCATAAATTGCACTGAGCTGATCCCCCTGAAAATCACTGATGAGTATTGAAAACTGCTTTTAGAAATCTCTGGCTCTGTATGTTTAATGTGATCCTTTTTTCTTTTTCCCTTTGCAGACAGATCTTGAGTTCTTCTTGACTTGCCAATTCTCAGCCTCCTCATGCCTCCATCTCCTTTAGACGACAGGGTAGTAGTGGCACTTTCAAGGCCAGTAAGACCTCAGGATCTCAACCTTTGTTTAGACTCTAGCTACCTTGAATCTGCTTCTTCTGCCAGTGAGAGTTGCACAAGTCTCCTTGGTACAGCTGTTGTGTCCTTAAAGGCTGCTAATCTCCCGTATATGCCCTCATCCAACGGCTCTGCACGCTCCTTGAGTTGTGGCTGCAGCAGCACCAGTTGCTGCACTGTGGCAACTTACGACAAGGACAATCAGGCCCAAACTCAAGCAAGCACCAGTAGCACCACCAACGTAGGAACCTCTACCACTTGCCCTGCTAACCAAATGGTCAACAACAATGAGAACACGGGCACACTGAATCCATCAGGTGGAGTGGGAAGTCCGGCCTCAGGAACAACCAAGCAACTAGCCAGCATAAAAATAATCTACCCTAATGACCTGGCTAAAAAGATGACCAAATGCAACAAGAGCCACCAACAGAGCCAAGGGCCTGTCATCATTGACTGCAGGCCGTTCATGGAGTACAATAAGAGTCACATTCAAGGGGCTGTTCACATTAACTGTTCTGACAAGATCAGCAGGCGAAGGCTCCAGCAAGGCAAGATCACTGTCTTGGACTTGATCTCCTGCCGGGAAGGCAAGGACTCCTTCAAGAGGATCTTTTCCAAAGAAATTATAGTTTATGATGAGAATACCAATGAGCCAAGCCGAGTAATGCCTTCCCAGCCGCTCCACATAGTGCTGGAGTCACTCAAGCGAGAAGGCAAGGAACCTCTAGTTCTGAAAGGTACTTCTACCTGCTACCACAAAGTAATCTGCTGGTTTGTGTTCTCTTCTCACTCCCTTGCCCCCCCATAAGCCTCCTATTTCTTTTGTTTGCTTGAAAGATGTACACTTTAAATCTGTGTGGGTGGGAATCCTATATGTATAGATTCATCAATAGCAAAAGGAATATTCAGTGAAATTACTATAAGGCGGGTGCACAACTGTTGATAGATCATTCTCAAAGTACTTCTCGATGGCTTGCTGTCAAACTTTGGGGGTGGAGGGTGGGGGTTGATGTATCTGGTGAGATCCTACAGGGGTCTGTCTTGGAGCTGACACTATTCAATATTTTTATTAAACACTTAGATAATGGATCTGGAGATCATTCTTACAGAATGTCCAGTGACACCAAGCTGGGTGGTGTTGCAAGCAGTTTAGAGAACAGGAGTAGATTTCAAAACAACCTTGACAAATTCTCCAGTTTGTCTTAAGTCAGCATTATGAAAGTCCAAGCGCTATGCTTAGGAAGGAAAAATCAAAAGCAGAACTAACATATGGAGAATAGATAGAACTGCTGAAAAGTATCTGGAGGATACAGTAGATCAGGAACCAAATGAGGTAACACTATGATGCAACTGCTAAAGAAGCTAATAATATTTGGGGGCATCATATGTAAGACATGGGACGTATTTGTCCTGCTCTGCATGGCACTGATGAGGACTCATCTGGAGTGCTGTGTCCAGTTCTGGGCACCACTTCAGAAAGATGTAGATGAATTGGTGAAAGTCGGGAGGAGAGCAACGAAAACAATAAACTGTTTAAACAACCTCACCTCTGAGGAAAGATCTCAAACAAACTTGTGCATGTTTAGTCTTCAGAGAGGGGGATGATCAAATTATTCTGCTTTTTGCCTTACCTCCAGTGATGGGCTTAACCTGCAGCAAGGGAGATTTAGGAAGATATTTGGAAAACCTTACATCCTATCAGAATAGTTAAGCTTTGGAATAGGCTTCTAAGGAAGGTTGTGGAATCCCCCTTACTGGAGGCTTTTAAGAGCTGTTTGGTAGACAAACATCTATCGGAGATGGTCTAGAGATACTTAGTCCCATAGAGGGTTGACCTCTGCAAGCTCTTTCTCCTCTACATTTGTTATGAGTGTATGATTGAGAAGGGAGGAATATTTTAACATGTATCCTGTATCTAAAACATGGAGCTTATAGAGCTCAGTATTAGGGTTTGTTGTGGTTTTGTTTTTTTGTTGTTAGCTTTTGTTTTTTACTGAATATCACTACTTGGGGGTGATGGTTGAGACTTACTAGATGTGTGGAGTTTTAATTTTTCCTTAGCTCTTATTACTTGGGCTAGAAATACTTATTAGAAGGGCAAAGGCACAAGAAAATGCTGCACTTCTACCCAAATGTTTTAGAGCAAATTGATACTTTGGGACTATGTATTTCTAGAAGTCTTGCTGTCCGTTATTTTAGTCTCTATAAAACTTAGCCGATAGAAGTTGGAGATAGAGCAAAGGGGAGGAGGAAGAGTTGGTAGGTTAGCCGAGCTGAGAGCTCAGACTTATCTGGGAATTACCATGGTATGTTATCTGTTTTGGTGGCTGGCTGATGGTTTGGCGCTCAGAATATTTCATGCTGTGCAAGGTTTGAATGTTGGAGAAGGGACCCATTAAATGGTTGCTCTGCTCTGTTCTGAAGTGGTCTGCAAGGGAAAAAACCATTTTTGAGTTACTGTTTATAAGTTTGTCAAGTCTAACTTTCAGTGTTTCTAGTGATGTGGCTTCCACCACTTTGAAAAGCTTTCCACACTCTAGTACTGTCTGAAGATACTTACCTCATTCTGTTGCTTCTACTTATAACCATTTTGCTGTCCAAATTGTCTTCCCCTTGCTTGATATTTAGATTCTTTAGATACTTCGTTGACCGTTGTCTGCTTCTCCCCTCCCTTTAGCCATTGTTTAGCCAAACTATACATGTTAGTACTCCCTTAATCCTCCTCAGAAGTCAATACTTCTAACCTTGCAAATATACCCCAAAGACTATGGCAGCTAAATTTGCAGTACTGAGAGTTGCAATAGGACTTTGTGGAAGTAAATGGGTTAAAACTGTGGAGCTGAATTCAAGACTTTGTGACAGTCTTCACTCAGAAATTTAAACCTTAGAATCCTGTTTTGGCTTTCTTCTGCATTTAATTGCAACTCAGTGACATAGATTTGACCCTTTTTTTTTTTTTTTTTTTTTTTTGGGGCAATTGCAACCACTTCCCAGTAGACTTTCACTGGAATCCTTAGGTCACCGTGATGATTCATGTATGTGCCAAAGGGGCAGAGAAGTACACGATGAAGTGAAGCTTCCTTTTAAATTAATACCACTGTTGTCCATAGTTCTGTTTTAACCACGCTTCCTCCCCCCTTCATTCCCTATCTTGGCACTCCTACCTTTTCAGCAAAGAATTGGTTTATAGAAACCAGATCTCTTTCTATTTCTTTAGGAAGAATATGGTTACATTGCATCCTATCCTGGCAATTCCAGGCTGCTCATGTACAGTAGCTATGGTTTATCTGTGTAGATATTTGATGTCAGTGAGATGTTAGGCAATTGTAACAGTAGTGACCAAGTCTGCACTGGTTTCATGCTTGAAACCTGGCTTTAATACCTGATTCTACCTGCTGGCTGCTCTGCTGAGATTCCATAGCACTTCACCCAACACACACTGCTTGGATCCCACTCGGAAGCAGATCATTTTGAAGATGGTGAAAAATATTTAGTAGTTGGCTCAGAAGCTTCTCTTATTAAAATTTGGATTCCTTCCCTGCTCCACCCATCACATGGCCTCTGCTGGGGGTGGCGGGGGGCGGGTTGGGTTGAGGACAACGGAAGAAAAAAATTGCATGTGTTAACTGTAGTCTAGAGGGAATGGAACTCACTTGGGAAAATGCACCTAGTGGAGTAAGGCCAAGAGCCTTCCGATTTTAAATTAGTTCCATGAATTTTTAAGCACTCTTCTCCCCTCCCCCCAAACCCCAGTTTGAAATGGGGTTTAAGTAGGGACCTTGTGGCATTGGGGATATTGGAGAGTAACTAATAAGGCTCTGCTTAGGCTTCCGTGCATGGAAAGTGGCAGAAGTGCTTGTAATTTAGTTCCAGGTCTCAGGATTTTTCTATCCTGCTTCAATAGCGTGCATGTATGTATGTGTGTTTAGGGATAGAACTAAAATTGAAGAGAGAATATAAAGCCTCTGCTTTTTTTTTTTTTCTTTTGCTCACCGCAATCCAGTCATAATTTATTGCTGGCCCATCTGATCCTCTGGTTTGTTTGTAAACACTGGTTGCTAACCTTGCCGTCCAAATTTATGTCGCCCTGATCTGGTGCCATGTTCTCCATGTATGGTGCTGCTTGTCAACCAAGCAGCCTTGTTGCCGTTTTAGTGTTGCAGTGTCACACTGAGGAGAAACTGATCAGAACCTCAGGGCCCTTGGCCCTGGGGATTAAATTACTGCCTTAATTTACAGTTCTTCTGGCTGGTGAACTAAGTCTATGATGTATTTTGTTCTAGATGTCGATCTTTTTTAAAGGCATGAGGAAATATTGTGTGCTTATCTAAAACCAGATTGATCTATTGATAAAAAATACACTTTGAATTTCTCCACTGGCATGTACACAAAGGCAACCTGGCTTAACAAAAACATGTAGCTGGGAAGCATTGAATGTGATTGGCCTTTCTCTTACATAGGGATTTTAATCTCTCCAGTGTTCTTCCCCTCCCACCTGTATTCCCTCCACTACTTCTTAGCCACTTCTTTTGGTTTTGGGGTACCTCCCCCCACTTAAATCCGATGCTAGCCTTAGCTTAATTTTAAAGGACTTCAAAAGCCACATTTGAAATGCTGCTGTGCCTTTTGAATAACACATGAGAACTTCTATATTTACAGAAGTGTTTATCATATAATATTTTTAACATTCTCGTCAAATTGTTTATAAACGTGAAATGCTTTTTATCGTATCCTGACTAAATCCAAAGCTTTGCTGTGGGGCTGGAACACACAAAATCTACTAGCCTGGGCCCCCTAGACTCTGGTGTGTGAGGGGAATGTGGGGAGTGTCCTCAGTCAGCAGCCACGTCAGTGAAGACTTGCTTTTCTCTTTTTTTTTTTTTTTTTCTTCTCCCTTGTGTATGGCTCCCAACTGATTTTTTTTTGTGGGTCAGAGGACCCTGACTCAAAAAAAGGTTCCCCGCCCCTGATCTAATGGGTGAATAAATGAAGTGTTTCAGGCCTTGTTATAGTGATGAGAGTAATCCTTGCTCCCAAGCTGCTTTGTGCTTATTGTCATGATCTAAAAATAATTTCTAGACTAGTAACTTAAGGAAGTAGCAAAAAATTTAAAATAATTCTTAAAGAATGCAGAGCTTTGTGGACTATAAATGTCCACCTAATGATTCACATCAGACTGACTGTGAAATATAGCTATCTGCTTTTTCTCTGTACCTGATGTTAGTTAACTTTCTCTTGAGAAATACATGATTTCTGTTTTGTTGAAACTGTAGAGTAACACCACTGATGTCAGTTACTTTACAATTGCACATGTGTAATTATGGATCAAATCCTGCTGTTGGTGACTGAACACAACTACTGTTCAGTAGAGTATATGAATACTTGGCATGTATCTGTCAGGAATCTTGATGTACTGTGGTCAGTTATATGGGAAAGGTTGAGAACCACCTACTCTACTGTTCAGGACAGATTTTTTATTTTTTATTCTTTTTTGTGCCCCGAAGTTTCACCTCTTTAAACAACTCGCTTACAAAATCAGACCTAAAAATACAAAAGTGGCACAGAACACATTGCTGAAATATTGTTTTTCTCTTTTTTGCCATGTAATTTTAACATAAATGGATTGGAATTAAGGATGTTAAAGTGGGTAATTGAGTAAACGTATAACTGTGGAATCTCCGCGGTTACCTGTACCAGCAATGCAGGGCAGCCCCTGGCTCTGAGTGCACTTCACCTCCCACCTGTAGGCCTGTCACCCCATGTTGCTGCCTCTGTAATACCTGCTACTAAGTGGGACAGGAGCCTGCATGTAACCATAAAGGTTAATTGTTTGCATGGTTCTACTTTCACATTTCTAACTGGAATATAAATATTGTACTTACATTTCAGTCTGTAGTATGTAGAACAGTAATAACAAGTGAAATTTTAGTTTGTACTGACTTTGCTAGTGCTTTTAATGTAGCCTGTGGTAAAATTAGGTGACTATCTAGATAAGTAGATGTATCTCTCAAAAAATCTGTGTATCCCCACTGAATAAGACCATAACTACACTAAGAAACAGGTATATTTTTTAGCTAATTAACACATGAAAATTCTAGTCTGATTTTTAAACATAAACCTTGCCTTGTGAAATTCTGGCCTCACTGAGATCAGTAGCAAAACTCCCAATGACTTTTCTAGGGCCAGGATTTCACCATAAGATTTTAACATATATTAGTAAGCATGTTTAAACTACTACTCTTTTTCCTGAGGTTGACCTTTTTTTTTATGTGTGTAGTGTGTCTGCATGCACAGTGCTGGTGATCTCACACTTGACCTTGCAAAAAGCAGGAGACTACCTCTGTGGAGCGGAAATCCTGTGGCACTTTAGCCCTGGTCTACTATAGGACCTTATTCATAGCCCTCCTCCCCCAATGTTTGAATTTATAAGCCATGCATCCACACTACCACACCCATTATTTCCAAATTCCACAGCCCATTATTTCAACTCTGTATGCCTGCTCATCACAAAGAGTAATGCTAATTTCAAAGTTATTATTTTGAAATGTTGGTGTGGAGACACTGGTGCCGCTAATTTGAATTTATGGCCTCTGGGAGGTCTCCCACAGCTCCCCAGAGTGCTTTCTGGGGCTCTAAGTCTGAGGTAGAGCGTCCACATTAACAGAACCTGCCTCAGACTCATTTTCATGCTTCCCAGTAGTTCAAATTTGTTAAATCAGGAGCTGTCAAATTCAGTAATTTCAAAATAGCTTCCTAGTATAGACATGGCCTTAAAAAAAAATAGGGTAATTAGCTTTTGTGGGGAAAACCCACTTCATCAGATGAGTTGGACTATTTAGAGGTAAGAAGAGCTGTTTTTTTTTCCAATTCTGAATTTTTCTCTTTCCAAGGTTTTCAATGTTATGTCGTAGGATTCCACAGTAAGAGAATATTTAAAAAAGCAAACTATTTTAAAGAACCATCCCTGCAGTACTGAGGAGGAACAATCTGGATTTACCATTAGTCCATCTTTGTAATACTGGGTGTGACATGCCCTGCAATGTGAATGGCAGGTTTAGCATTAGATAAGAGCTGGCATTAGGGAGAAAGAGAATAGCTGTGCATGAAACAGCAAGAGACTGCGGAGTTGGATTATGGATAACTAAATTGCAAATACTGTCAGTCATTCTCTTTACCCTCTTTGGTATGGGATATTCAGTAACACCTACTACTAAAGTTCATTGTTCTCGGTAATATTGCATACTTAAGATGTCCACTACAGACACTGCTTGGCCTTTTGTTTAACTGCTTAAAAATAGGTTTGTTGCTTTTAACCCATGGGGAGAGCGTGGGGTGGGGGAACGGAAGTAACCCGTGTGAGCTGTCCTGAGGTAAAAACACAATGAAATGAGGTAAGCAGCCAGAGCCTCGTCCTCACTGTGTATGGCTTTAAAAAACAAACAAACAAACAAAAAACCACCTTGTGAGATCTTTCTCAGGGTAACTAACATGATAAAGGTTGTGGTGGGAGGGAAGCCTCTTGAAGCAGTGAAGAATGAAAGACAGATGAGTCTCTTCACCTGTTGGCTCATTTAGCCACTACTGAGACTTCCAGCATGAGCGTTAGTGGGGTTTTTTTCTTTCACATGGAGGTACAAAAGCTAATCTACTCTGCTAACAAAATAACTTTATGTTCTAGGCTTGAGTGGTAACCTGGATACTGTTTGATGCAGAGAGGTTTGCATCATGCCTCTTAAGTTTTAAACACAGATCTGTTCTCCTCCCCCCTTCAAAGCTGACATTGTATCAAGCTCTTAAGATTACCTTGGCTTTATAATGAATCTGAAATGTGCTGTGGGACATCTGCCTTGAAGCTGTGACTTCTTGATTTTTTTTTTTAAATGGAATGAGTAATAATATAAAGATTTGGCATTTGAATCCTAAAATATGCGAAGTAGGAGCATGGATGCAACTTTAACTTTGTTTTTTATTCTCATGATGATAGTGTTCTGTCAAGTAATGCAGTGTAGCAGTCAACTTGGCAACTTTAGATACAGAATGGATCACATCCTGCTGCCATTTTCTGTTTATGCAGGCATCCTATGACAATTACTTACTTCACACATTCTACACGTTGCAGTTTACCAGTTGTAGAAGAAAATGCATGGCCTTGTTTTAAGGAAATATGTGATCATCTAATGTAAATGCAGGGCTGAAAGGGACCTCAGTAGGTCATCTGGTTCCTCACTCCCATGCTGAAGCTATAGTTGTATACCCAGATTATCTGACCCATGTTTGTTGCCTATTCCTAAAAAGCCACCCATGACTGGGATTCCAGTGTCTTCAAAGGTAACTTGTTCCAGTGCTTAATTATTCTTATAATTAGAGTCCTCTTCACTCCCAGCAGAAGCTAAAACTCCCTTGCTACAAACTAACCTCATTACTACTTTTCGTATCCTCAGGGGATATGGAGGACAAAGTGATCATTGTCTTCTTCATAACAATCTTTTACTACAGATGCATGAGACAACAGACATAAGCTTAAGCATGCATCTTGAACTGTGCAGCTCTACCATTGTCTCAGTTTTGTTCCTTTCTAGAAGGTAATGTGGGGAACAGTATTTGCAAGCTCCAAAAATCATGAGGTTGTGTGTTTGTTTTTTTTTTGTTTTTGTTTTTTTTACTTAAATACCTAAAATTTGACCAAAAAACACCTTGGAGACTTTATTTGCTGCCTTGTTTCTGAGCCTTTGGGATGTTCCAAGCTTTTTTTTCTGCTACTGTAAAGGCTACTTTCTTTTTTTATGAAAGTGGAGCTTCTCAGTAACAGGGTACCAGCTCTGGGCTTTTGGGGGGGAAAAAAAAGCAAAATATTGTAAAGCTCACAATACAATTGCAAGAGTTGCAGGGAATACTGAACAAAAGAGAGAACAGTTCCGTCCATATCACTGAATTTCTGTTTTGGTATAATACAACTAGAGTTGCCAGATGCTTGAAACAAAAATACCCAACACCCCCTCTTCCCCTCTTGTGCCCCCCCCCCAAAAGCTCACCAGGGAAAAATTATGTTGATGGGAAGGAGGGAGGGGAAAGGATGGGGGGACCAAAGTTATTGAGCCCCCCCCCCCAAAAAAAACCCAGCATGTCCCCTTTAAGAGTGAGTGCAGGGCTAGGAACAGGGGAGTGGTTGAGCACTAAGACCCAGGGGAAGCATTGCTTCCCCTAGGTCTTTTGGCTGGCAGCCATTTTGTGCCGGCAGCTTTGGGGAACCAGGTAAGCATGAGGGTTGGGGGGGCTGGATGGGTTGGGGGTTGGGGGCCGGGGGGGGTTCAGAGGGGCGTGTGCTGAGTGTTGTAGGGTTTCGCCTCTTGGCCGGGGAAAAATTCAGAAAATACTGGACATTTCAGGTGAATACTGGACACCTGGCAACCCTAAATGCAACCTGTATGTCTCTCTTGCACACCTCACTGACTGCATATTAAGGTCCTCCTGATCCTATGAATGTGCATATAATAGCTTTACTCTCACCCTTTCCCTCCCCCAATAAAAACCCAGCATTTTTAAGGTACACTACTAGATTGGCCATGCATTTCTGAGTTGCATCCTGCCATTGCTTAGAACACTATGCTGGTATTTTAAAATTATGTGCATGTTTTACAATGCTAACTTTCAGAGTCTTGCAATTGGCCAATTCTGCCCATGGAGCATTCCAGAACAGTCAATGAGGGGCACTTGTCTGCCAGGATGATATTGTTTCCCTAAGGTGCTTCATCATTAAAGCTTGGTTTTGTTTTGTTTTTTGTCCCGCTCCCCCCCAATATCTTTGGAACTGTTTTGTACTGAGGATTATCTATAAATTCACCTTCAGGGCAATACCAAGCCTGGAAAATCTGTCTGTGTGGGGAAGTTTCACCATTGATATCCAGTACCCCTCTCCTAAACTCTAAGGAAAATGTGTTTTCCTACCCTGTGGTAGGCCCTGCACCTGTAGAATATCCTTGCTAGGATTCTGATGGGGGATGGTTGTGGTGCAAGGGCCGTATCATAGTAGAGGTGGCATCCTCCTCTGTGGAGAGGAACGGAGATCTATAGGTGCGCATAGATCATGGGTGTGTTATCTGTGCCAGTGGCTACAAATGCCAAGTCACTGCCATGATAACTTTACCCCGTGTGATTAAACCTCCATGAAGGACTTGCAGGGTTAATTTTTAGAGGAGTCATTTTTAATTTTTCTGTTTTCTTTTTAATCTCTCTAGCTCGTGATCTGTAAAATAGAGCTAATGCTTTGCCTATGTTGGTTACTATGACATATAATGGACTCAGAATTATCAACAATATTTTTTTCCTATGCTTTAGTACTATGTCACCTGTAGCCTTGCCAAACGCAAGCTTGGAAAATCATGTTAACTCTTCCCTCCCTACCTCTGTCCATCATAAGACTTTTAAACAAGTGATAAATGTTGGCAATTTATGTACTGGGACTTTTTTCCCACCACCCCATTTTTCTTTCTGCAACAATGAAGGATAAAAACCCTTTTTAAAAAACCATACACTGAGCTTTACATGTAGTTCTGTCTTCAGGAGCTGGACCATAAGGGAACCCCCCCCAAATTTAGTGAGATTTGCAATAAAATCATGAATTGGCAATACTACCTCTGAGCTACCACAGTTGAGCAACAGTGGGTAAATGGCAGCTACTGTCCCAGTTACTATTAGTGAGCACTTTGAAGATTATAAAACACTTAGTTCTAATAATAGTAGACTGGTGGGAATCCAAGAAGGAAATGAAACTGAGTGATATCAACACACTTGTTTCAAATCTCTTACTACAGTAAAGCTTTTGAAAATCTTTAGATTATTTGAATTAGCCCCCTTTTGATTCACTGAAAGGGAGAAGATGACACTGAAGATGTCTGGAATAAAAGGAATTGTTGTCCCTTGCCCTTGCAAGAATTATGCACTTTGATTATTATTATTAAAAATGCCTTGGAGAAATCCAGAAAATCAGAGGATTGGGAGTAACTTGAAAGTGTCTGCCACGTTAGTTGAATGCAATGGTTTTGTCAGTTTACTGTGCTAAAGCCTGCAACTGGCTCTTATATAAATGACTGGCCAATAATGTTCTAAAACAAAAGCTATTGTTAAGCAATTGACCTGTACTGCAACCATGACAGCTTCTAGCTCCTCTCAAATAATGAAGTACAGGCAGTCCCCGGGTTACGTACAAGATAGGGCTGTAGGTTTGTTCTTAAGTTGAATTTGTATGTAAGTTGGAACTAGTACATATTGTAGGGGAAACTCTAGCCAACATTTCTCCAGAGCTCAGTTTTATTCTCCCACACCTCACTTCCCTCAGTCCTTTATTCTCAAGCTGAGGAGTCTGCTGAGAAAAGCTGCTCCGTGTCTCCCTGGTCTGTTGGGGGGAGGGGGGGGGGTGAGGGGGCACTAGCTTCACATCTCCCTGGTCTGCTGGGGGGAAGCAGCTAGTGCGGGGTTGCCTCACCCCGTTTGTAAGTAGGGATCCGATGTAAGTTGGATCCATGTAACCCGGGGACTGCCTGTACTCTTGGTTTTGGTCTCTGCAACAACATTGCAAGTGTTTCCTATGTTCTCTACTGAAGCCATTAGAATTCACTGGCACTTAAGACTAAATTTGATATTTTTTTCCCTACATTTTCTGCTTTTCACACTCAGACATCGCTAGCAGCTCATTTTAAATTTCAAATTTTAAAATATAGTGAGTGAGCTATGTAGAATACTGACAATGCTACAAACATTCTTCAAAATACACTTGTAAATGGGTCAGAATGCCTCACGAATCAAGGCCCTGAGAGTCAGGTTGAATGGAAGTGACTTGACCAAGGCAATTCCATGAGTCTGGGGGAGATATTAGAATTTTGGGTTTCCTTGTTCCCAGTGCCATGCTGTACTGACTGGATAATGCAGACACATTTTCTTCCACACTTGCTTGCATTCAGGGTTCTGTTTCTGCTATTAGTGCAAGATATTATATCTATTTAAAGCAGCGTGACCATACCTTCTCAGTCACTGTTGCCTTTCTCCTATTACTTGTTTTTCCTCTTTCCCATCTCTCTCTTCCTGTCCTATGTATATATCACTTTTATGATTAAAGCTTAAATGAACCAGCTTCACAGGCAGAGTAGTATCCTCTTCCCATAGAAAAGCCTTCTTCAGCAGCAGTCATGAATACTCACGTGGATGGCAATGATACAGCCCCACTTCTGTTCCCACAAGAATTGGGGGAGGGGAGGAGGAACCGCTCCATGCTACTTAGTTATTGCTACCTGATGGGCCCCTTGGATGTCAAGTTTGGGGAAGAGAATGCATTGCCCAGTGTTCAGACACAATACGTTTTTGATTCCTTACGTATTTGAGGGAAGCATCTTAAGAGACCCACTCTGTGGACACATTCTGTTAGAGGGACTCCTGTTTGAAGTTGTAAATGGGGGGGGGGAGGGGAGGAGGAGAAGGGAAACAGGCATTTGTTTGTTCCCAGTGCATGTGACAATTTTAGGGTCCAGAACTCTTTTTCTTGTTCCTTTTTTGCTTACTCCAGTAGGGAAAATGAGTGAGTGCAGAGATCTGAAGTTGGTTCACAGCCTGGATCCCTTTGAGCTGCTCAGTGATTGAGGATGCCCTAGTAGCTGTAGTGGCAAGGCACACTTGCTCTCTATGTGGAACAGGTCAGAAAAATGCACTCAGTCCTGCCAGCCACAGAGCTGGCCCTGGTGACTAATGCAGTTATGGTCAGCACCCTCTGTAATAAGAGTAGCATTGGCTGTCCGGAGGGGGGGGGGGGGGGGAGAGAGAAGGAGGGGGTCTTCTCTTCCTGCCCGAGCTCCCACAGCTTTTATATGCAATGGAACTGCTGGTAGATACAGGGAAGCTTGTGAGTGCAGCAGGCAGAACTCTTTGAAGGAGTTGGACCAGGGCTAGGGAAGTCTCTTCTGTAAGAGAAGCAGCTGCTGGACTACCTGCTTTCTTCTCTTTAACTTTGCACAGAACTTAAGTGAATGAAAGCAAACTGTGCCCTATAAACTAAGGGTGCATCTACCCTACATCCATAGGTCAAAATAAGATACACACTTTGAGTTACACAAGTTGTGTATCTTATTTCAAAATTAGATTGAAATAGCTTATTCCGAAATTTGGCTCTGTCTGCCCAGTGCCAAATTTAGAAATAACCCACTATTCCAAAATGTCCCTTTAACCCTTGTGGAATGACAGTTACAGGGACGTCGGAATGGTGAGCCCGTTATTTCGAAATCTATTTTGATATTAGAGGCCTATGTCCTCCGAAGAAACAAACTGCAATATCTCCCATAGCGTAACAGCCAGGTTTGATGTTAAGAAAATATTTCACTTAAAAGCATAAAGTGAATAAGTAGCTAGATGAGTTGTAGAAACTGTGGCTTTCTCTAAAATCTACTGTTTAAGCAGAAATATCACCAGAATTACCATGGTGACTTTAACTTCCATATTTTGAATGTGCTGAGTCAGTAGCCTTTTTCATTACCTTAATGTGCATGTTTTCCTCCATGAAGGGCAAATGGGCATTTATTGCTTTAGATATAAATATGGTGATGGCTAGGTATAGGAAAGAATCATCAATAAAATCCCAAATGGAGGTTTTTTTCCTACTGTCTTTCTCCCCCCCCCCCCCCCCCCCCCCGAAGTCCTCTTTCACTCACTCTGCTTTCAAGGTTGACCATCACTAGCTTATGTAATAGCTTTGGTGCCTTTTTATTTTCTGTGTTAAACTATGTGCTAAAGAGGGAAAAATGTTTCTGGATGACCTTTGTTGGGTTTACTCTGGCATTTCCAGTGACTATTTAATTGGACTTAATGTAAACTTAAATCCCTGTGGAAAGTGTACTTTTGCACTGAGAAGCTGATGGGCCTAATTTTGAGTGTTTGCTATAAATGCCCAGAATCCAAGGGTGGTGACCCACAGCAGTCTTCACTTGAACTTCTTTCTACAAGCATCACAATAGTGTGTCTTTGGTTTGTTTTGTTCTAAAGCGTCTGGACTAAAGAACGCTGCCTTCTCTTCCTCTAAGAACAACATAAAATGAATGAATTAGAAGAAAGTGCCATGTAATATGCTCTTAGGAATATATTTTTCAGGGAATTCTCATGTAAGCAAACTTTACTCTCCAGCAGCATATTGAGATTTTTCCAGAATCAAAGCCAGTATAATCTTCTTGGAATCCACAGATACACCCAAAGCATAGAATCATAGAACCATAGAGCTGGAAGAGACCTCAGAATGTCATCAAGTCCAGCCCCCTGCCCAAGGCAGGACCAATCCCAACTAAATCAACCCAGCCAGGGCTTTGTCAAACTGAGACATAAATACCTCTAGGGATGGAGACTCCACTACTTTCCTAGGTAACCCATTCAAGTGCTTCACCACTCTCCCAGCAAAATAGTTCTTCCTAATATCCAACCTGGACCTCTCCCACCACAACTTGAGACCATTGCTCCTTGTTCTGCCATCTGTCACTACTGAGAACAGCCTTTCTCCATCCTCTTTGGAACCTCCCTTCAGGAAGTTGAAGGCTGCTATCAAATCCCCCCTCACTCTTCACTTCTGCAGACTAAACAGACCCAACTCCCTCAGTCTCTCCTCATAGGTCATGTGCTCCAGCCCCCTAATCATTTTGGTTGCCCTCCCTGGACCCTTTCCAATGCATCCACATCCTTTTTGTAGTGGGGGAGGGGAGCCCAGAACTGGACACACTACTCCAGATGGGGCCTCACCAGAGCCGAATAAAGGGGAATAATGACATCTCTGGATCTGCTGGCATTGCTTCTCTTAATTCAACCTAATATGCCATTAGCCTTCTTGGCTACAAGGGCACACTGACTCCTATCCAGCTTCTCATCCATTGTAACCCCGTGGTCCTTTTCTGCAGAACTACTACTTAGCTGGTTGGTCCCCAGCCTGTAACAATGCTTGGGATTCTTCCGTCCCAAGTGCAGGACTCTGCACTTGTCCTTGTTGAACCTCATCAGATTTCTTGTGGCCCAATCCTCTAATTTGTCTGAGTCACTCTGGACCCTATCTCTGCCCTCAAGCGTATCTACCTCACCCCTTAGCTTAGTGATATCCGCAAACTTGCTGAGGGTGTAATCCAATAAAGATATTGAACAAAACGAGTCCTAAAACCGAACCGTGGGGCACTTCGCTAGAAACCGACCACCATCCTGACTAGCCAGCTTTCTATCTATCTTACCGTCCATTTATCCAATCCACATTCTCTTAACTTGCTGGCAAGTATATTGTGGGAGACAGTATCAAAAGCCTTGCTAAAATCAAGGTATATCGCATCCACTGTCTTTCCCATGTACACACAGCCAGTTACCTCATCATAGAAGCTAATCAGATTGGTCAGTCACGACTTGCCCTTTGTCAATCCATGCTAACTATTTCTGATCACTTTCCTCTCTTCCAAGTGCCTCAAAATGGATTCCTTAAGGATCCTTTCCATGATTTTTTTCCAGGAACCGAGGTTATAGTTCCCTGGATCGTCCTTCTTCCCTTTTTTGAAGATGGGCACTACATTTGCCTTTTTCCAATCATCCGGGATCTCTCCCGATCTCCACAACTTTTCAAAGATAATGGCCAAAGGCTCCTCAATGACACTTGCCAACTCCCTCAGCATTAAGTCCGGACCCATGGATTTGTGTACATTTAGCTTTTCTAAATAGTTCCTAACCTGTTCTTTACCCACCAAGGGCTGTCCATCTTCATCCCATCTTGCGTCACTTAGCGCATTAATCCGGGAGCTGACTTTGTCCATAAATAGAGAGGCAAAGAAAACATTGAGTACTTCAGCTTTCCCCACATCATCTATCACTAGGTTACCTCCTTTATCCAGGAGGGGCCCCACACCCTCTCTGATCACCTCCTTCTTGTTAACATGCCTGTAGAAACCTCTCTTGTTATCCTTCACATCCTTTGCCAGTTGCAATTCCAATTGTGCTTTCGCCTTCCTGATAACTCCCTGGCATTCTCGAGCTATACATTTATACCCCTCCCTGGTCATTTGTCCAAGTTTCTACTTTCTGTAAGCTCCCTTTTTGTGCTTAAGTTCACCAAGGATTTCCCCTGTAAGCCAATCTGGTCTCCTACCATGTTTGCCTCTCTTGCTACATATCGGGATGGTTTCTACACATCGGGATGGTTTCTTTCTGTGCCTTCAATAAGGCTTCTTTAAAATACTGCCAGCTATCCTGGACTCTTTCCCCTTCATGTTAGTATCCCAGGGGATTCTGCCCATCAGGTCTCTGAGGGAGTCAAAATCTGTTTTTCTGAATTCCAAGGTGTGTATTTTAGTACTCTTTTCTTCCTTTGGTCAGGATCCTGAAATCTACCATCTCATGATCACTGCTTCCGAGGTTGTCACCCACCTCTGCTTCCCCTATTAGTTCCTCCCTGTTTGTGAGCAGAAGGTCAAGCTGCGCATGGCCCCTAGTCGGATCCTTTAGCACTTGTACCAAGAAGTTATCCCCAACATTCTCCAAAAACTTCCTGGATTTCCTGTGTACTGCCGTATTGGTCTCCCAACAGATGTCAGGGTGATTTAAAGTCCCCCACGAGAACCAGGGCCTGCAATCTGGAAGCTTCTCTCAGTTGTCTGAAGAAAGCCTCATCTACCTCATCCACCTGATTCGGTGGCCTGTAGTAGACACCAGTCACATCATCACTGCTGTTGTTTGCTCCTCTAAACTTAACCCATAGACTCTCAACAGGTTTTTCTCCCTCTATACAGGCAGTCCCCGAGTTACGTGGATCCGACTTATGTCGGATCCCTACATACAAACGGGGCTTTTCTCGCCGCGGAGGACACGGGCGGCGGGACCACCCAGACGCGCTGCGGTCCCGCCACCTGCGTCCTCCGCGGCAAGAAAAGCCACTCCGCGTCTCCCTGGTCTGCTGGGGGAGGCCCCCCCAGCAGACCAGGGAGATGCGGAGCAAAGCTGTGGAGGACGCGGGCGGTGGGACCGTGGTGCATCTCGGCGGTCCCACCGCCCGCGTCTCCCTGGTTTGCTGGGGAAGGGGGGGTGCAGCTAGTGCGCCTGCTCCCCCCCCCCCCCCCCCAGCAGACCAGGCTTTTCTCGCCACGGAGGAGACGGGCGGTCCCGCCGCCCACGTCCTCTGCGGCGAGAAAAGCCGCTCCGCATCTCCCTGGTCTGCTGGGGGGAGTCCCCCAGCAGACCAGGGAGATGCGGAACAAAGCTGCGGAGGACGCGGGCGGCAGGACCCCGGCGCGTCTTGGCGGTCCCGCTGCCCGCGTCTCCCTGGTTTGCTGGGGGGAGGGTGCAGCTAGTGCACCTTCCCCGGCCCCTCCCCCTCCAGCAGACCAGGCTTTTCTCGCCAACGCCTGGGGTAGAGCAGCTGGGGCAGAGCAGCTGGGGCGCTGCCGGGTTGGTCCCCGCAGCGCCGAGGTGACTTACCCGGCAGCGCCCCAGCTGCTCTGTTCCAGGCATCCAGATTCAGCTGCTGTTGAAACTGATCAGTGGCTGATCAGTGGCTGATCCTGTAGTCAACCGCTAGTCAGTTTCAACAGCGGCTGAATCTGGACGCCAGTTCCGACTTACATACAAATTCAACTTAAGAACAAACCTACAGTCCCTATCTTGTATGTAACCTGGGGACTGCCTGTATACTGGAGTTCTGAGCAATCATAGAATAGCATAATAGTCTATTGGAGGCACAGGGTGAGGGTATAAAATGCCAATAAAAAAGTGGTAGGTTTTTTGTCTTTCACAACATGCCTGTGACCAATGATTGTCCCTGGCGTACTATTTTGGAGTAGAATGAGCACCTTAATCAACCTTTTAAGGTCAAATTGTTAGATGGTCAAGATGACATGTAAAGGCATGCTGACAGGTAATCTAGATTCAAAACTAGGGTTTTGTGTGTGTGTGTGTGTGTGTGTGTGTGGAAGGGCAGTCATAAATATTCAGTGTCTGATTTTATAAAGCATCATAACTGTGCATAGTACTGTACAGACACTAAAAAGTGGGGAGGGTCTTGGTTTGCTTAAGTATTTTGAGTCTTTTTGATTTCATCAGGGTGCCTGCCCTAAGGAAGGGGACATAGAACTAAACATTGAGCATTTAGGTTCACCTGGTTGGTGAATCTGCACACCACTTTTGAGTGGGTATAGTGCCAGAGAGAGGATTTGAGGTATGAGTGCCACCAGGGCAAGAAATGGGAAGGGAAGCTTGTTTTATTGGCTGATTGTTGGATGGTTGAAGAAGGAAAGCGATGGAGCTTGGTCTGCCAGCTGCACTATTGTTGGCAAAATAGTACAAAGTCTATCTACTGTAGACAAAATTATAGTAGGTCAGAGAGAATGTCCTGTGAACCGGAGGTCTGTTAGTGAGGAGTTGGCAAGAGTTAGACATGTTCGAAATACACCTATAAGCAACCGAAGTGTAAGAATCTTACTCCAGGTCCCTCTTTAGAAACCAGAAAGGACTTCAAAGCAATGCTGCTGAGGATGTGCTTGAACTCTCTAACCTCCTGTAGGCCACGGTTTGTTTATAAAACAGCCTCTCTAGGTAGTTCACATATGGGTGGGGCAGGGGTGAGCTCACCTTGCAGGTTCTCTGGAATGTGCTTTTATTTTGCCGTGTGTGCGTGTGTGTGTGCGTGTGTGTGTGTGTGTAAATGCTGTGAAGCCTTCACCTTGGTAGCTTGATTAGAGGGTGAAACTAGATTAGATTGGGTATATCAAGGTAAAAGTTGTTCTTTAAACAACTGTTTAGTGTTACGTTTCTTTTTAAGCTTAATTTTTTGTGGCAGGACTGACACTTTGCGCTGAGTATGGAGGGGGCAAAAAAAAAGTGCTTTTAGAACTCATCTAATTTCTTAGTAACCCATGTAAATAGAAAGGTGTAAATCAATCATGGCTCTAATTTTATTATTATTCTCTTTCAAAGATTTCAGAGGCAATTATGATGCATCAAAATCTACTTGTATTGTGAAATTGGATTTTCTTTCCCCTCCGTTCACAGGGCAAACATGTAGTTAAAATAGTCCTATTGTATCTGTGCCCCGATCTGTATACAGTCAGATGGGCCCAGTTTTGATCTGTCTTCTGTAAAACCTAGTGTAACTCCATGGAAGGCAAAGTGACTCTGGTTTTTACCAGGGTAAGGGAGATCAGAATTGGTCCCTCTTTTTTAGCTGTCCTTGCTCTGCCTTCCATCCCCTGCCATCGCACACTCCCCACAGCGCCAAATATGTCAATAGCAGTACAGGTTCCGGAGACTTGGGCTTCTGTAGCAATGGTGTCCAAGTCTTAACAAGTATTTGATGGAGGGAAATCCTGCCTTTAATTTGAAGTAGTTTGAATCAGACTTGTCAATATGGGATAACTGGGAGGCAGAACTACCTAATGCTTCCCTGGAAGTCTCAACAGTTGCTGACCTATCCTTGCTACAGCTGTGCAGCACCTCCTACAGTGGTTGAATGGAAGTGACTGCTGTATTACCAAGAAGGGTGGAGAAAATAGGTGATGGATCAGACAGAGCTATTTACTTGCATGTCTGCCCTCCCAGCAGCACTTCCTCGGACAGCCCAGGAGGCGAATCAGTGCTGGATTAAGGCATAAACTAGTTAAGTTACAGTTAAGTTACAGTTTGGGGCCTCTAAAAAGAGAATTGTTTCCATCTTGAATTTTATCAAAATTGGGTTGGTCGATAAAGGAGAAAGGGAGGGGGAGAGATTCTCTCTAAATATAGACATTTTTGTTCAAATATGACAACTATACACATCTGGCTACACAAATACATTTACCCTACTCTTAGCCTTTGTTAGCTGTTCATTATTGATAGGCAGGAGGCCAGGGCTGAGAGAGAAATAATTGCACTTGTAAAATTAGTATTTCCATGAATAAGTCTGCTAGCCATCTCCTAAGGCAGTGTTTTGTTGGCCAGCTGCTACTGGTAAAATTCTGACTTTGCCTTCATTACTTATTTAAATAAATCTCTCCGGCAATAAAATTGGGGGGAAATGTGAAGTCAGAGATGCAGTGTTGTGAAGTAATCCTGAACGCAACTCATCTTAGCAGTGATGTTGTGTATAGCATCTTCCTTGGTCAGTAAAAACTGGAAGGCCACCATCTTTTTTATGGTCCAGCGCATTCGCTCTTGTAAGGCCTTCACTCCTGTTTTCTGCAGTTTCTTTCTTGTTAGTGTATTCTTTCTTCTTTGGATTTGTACATGTGTGCTGTTGTGTATTTTAGTGTGTGTGCAGCTTCCTGCTTAATGCACTATTCATGCTTCACATGATTGAGTTTGCAGGTGATCATCTTATGGATCTTGAGGAGGATACATTTTTGTCTTGGCTTCCCTCCATGGTTTCAAGAACTTTCACTGTTTTTATAGTATGGCAAAATAAAAATCCCAACACTTCATTATGTTGTAGTGAAAATTAAATCGGAATAAACCTTTGTAAGTATGTGTTTATATATACATATATATAGTCTGGATTAAACTCCTTGTATTTTTTCAAAACATAATTGAGCATTTTTTCATTTATTCATATGAAGGATACTTTTCATTATTCATGGCATAAAAAGATTTGTATCTTCTCGTTTTCTTGTGAGAACAAATAGCTTTTGTGTTTATATATTCAACGTCCTTTATGTGAAAATAATTGCAGATTTTATAGTGTGAGTTCTCTTTCTCAGGCCCTAAGGTATGTCAAGAGCATGTCATAACCTGGCCCTGAGGAGAACTTGAGAAGAACAGTTCTAGCTCGCTTATCTTCTGCCCTAGTGGCTCTCCTTCCCTAGTGCACAATGGGCAGTGGTGAAGGAGCAAGGAAGGGAGGCTGACTGCTAGCTGTCTGTCTGCTGGAGGAATTATGGACTCTTTCCATTCTCTTTGCACGAGCTGAGAGCTGTGAAGGCAGTGGATTGAGATTAATCCCAGACATAGTGCTTGTGGCCCCACTGTTAAATGGCAGCATTGGTCCTATTATGGCTGAAACTATGGTAGCAGCAACAATATTTACGCATTGTGGCCAGATCCTCGACTCTGAGATCAAAGACTGAAGCAAAGTTGATAGGGGGAAGTAAATAATGCCCATGCTCCCTGCTCACAATATATGATACTGTGGATCGGCAAACCCATTCACAAACTTTTGGCGGACCAGTAACATTTTATTTGCATATTTATTATGCAAATAATGAACATGCAAATAAAATGCTGCTGGTCACCAAAAGCCCTGGCCTCCAGAGCCCCCTGTACCAGCCCTAACCCCTAGAGCCTGTTTATTCCCCATCTGTTCCTATTAGCAGAATTAGGGAGCCCTGTTGGCAGAGATACTCCTGTGCAGCCAGGGAGAAGTTCACACCAAAAATTAATATTCACTACAATTATTTTGGATGATTTACTGGAATTAATTAACTCGCCAGGATGTGGGGAAAATTCCAACAGTGCCTTCGCTTGCCTGCCTGCCTGCCTGCCCTAATTCTTAAGAGAGCTTGTCTTCCCTGCAAGCTTTGGGTCAGCAAAGCCCTGGCTGCTTAGAGCTGCCACCATGGCTGCAGCCCTTGCCACCCCCAGTCGCTGGCGCAGATGACTGCCACCCGCAGGCACCTAGTGGTCCAGGCCGCGGTCCAGTGGTTGGGAACTGCTTGCCCCAGATCATGGATCATGATAAAAAGCAGAAATCAGCCCTCCCCACGGAACAACTTTGATTCCCTAGACATGCAGATAGTTATGAAAACAGTCCTGTAACTCTTATAGATCTTGGAAGCCAGCCTGAAGTATGATTTTGCTAGTGTAGTTCTTGGGATAGTGGAAGGTGAGGACTTTTCCAATAGATCTGGGACATTGTTCATGCAGTTGGAACAGACTAAAATTAAACAGTGCAATGCATGCCCCACTGTGTGTGTGTGTGTGTGTGTGTGTGTGTGTGTGTGTGTGACTGACTTTCCCTTTAATCATCCTGCACTTTGAATCAATTTGACATGAAGTCATCTGTTCATTAATAACACAGAAGCAGTTTAATGGTGGTTTTAGTGGGGAAAAATACACAAGACTGTCATCAGCTGTTGCTTCTGGCTTTTCTGCAGTAATGCAAATAAATGAGGTCACTGGTTTAAAGGAGCAGGCTGTACTTGCACAAATCCAAAGTGTCCTCTTAAACAATGTGGCTACGTCTACACTGGCCCCTTCTCCGGAAGAGGCATGCTAATTTCGAACTTTGGAATAGGGAAATCCGTGGGAGATTTAAATATCCCCGGGGGCTACATCTACACTGGCCCCTTTTCCGGAAGGGGCGTGTAAATTTCACTAGTCGTCGTAGGGAAATCCGCGGGGGATTTAAATATCCCCCGCGGCATTTAAATAAAAATGTCCGCCGCTTTTTTCCGGCTTTTAAAAAAGCCGGAAAAGAGCGTCTAGACTGGCCCCGATCCTCCGGAAAAAGTGCCCTTTTCCGGAGGGTCTTATTCCTACTTCAAAGTATCCCCTACTTCAAAGTAGGAATAAGACCCTCCGGAAAAGGGCACTTTTTCCGGAGGATCGGGGCCAGTCTAGACGCTCTTTTCCGGCTTTTTTAAAAGCCGGAAAAAAGCGGCGGACATTTTTATTTAAATGCCGCGGGGGATATTTAAATCCCCCGCGGATTTCCCTACGACGACTAGTGAAATTTACACGCCCCTTCCGGAAAAGGGGCCAATGTAGACGTAGCCTGGGGGATTTAAATAAACATGGCCGCCGTTTTTTTTCCGGCTTGGGGAAAAGCTGGAAAAGAGCGTCTAGACTGGCGCGATCCTCCGGAATAAAGCCCTTTTCTGGAGGATCTCTTATTCCTACTTGAAAGGGCTTTATTCCGGAGGATCGCGCCAGTCTAGACGCTCTTTTCCAGCTTTTCCCCAAGCCGGAAAAAAAGCGGCGGCCATGTTTATTTAAATCCCCCGGGGGATATTTAAATCTCCCACGGATTTCCCTATTCCAAAGTTCGAAATTAGCATGCCTCTTCCAGAGAAGGGGCCAGTGTAGACGTAGCCTGTGTGCATGCCTGTTGCAATATGGCATTATTATTGCTCCTGGCATGCCCCAGATATTACCTGCTGAAGACTCTTATTTGTTTAGAAATTACAAAATCCTGCTTTGAAGTTAAGAGTTGGGGTGTGTGTTTGTGTAAGTGGACTGCATTAACAAAATTACAGGGTTTTTTCGTAAATTTGGTACTACTCTCTACTGCAGTTTTTCTGCTAGTGGAATACATAGATTGGAGCAAGTATGAAATGAAGATCTAGACAATCACCTCAGCCAGTATTTTCCTGTAGTCTTCACTTATATGGAATGAAGTTTTGTTGTCTTACAATAATCTAGGGTAGTTCTGAAATATATATGTAAAAGGTCTGTTTTGTCACTAGGGGGTCACATGTCCCGTCTAAATCTGGACATTACATCTACAGGCGGTGTGATGTCAGAAATATGTTCCTGTTTTGTAACTCAACCAGAACATGCAGTTCCTGTTAAAATTAGAATGTAAAGATCTGCATTAACTGTGTCAGCAACAAATATTCTTTTGTTTTTCTGAAAGGGTACAGATGTTGCATGGTGGTAGCTCTTTAAGATACTGTTTAGTGACCCACTCCTCGCCCACCCCCCCGCTACCACCACCAGCACAGGATGAAGTCGCTCTTAATTCTTCATGTTGCAGATGATTCTGCCAATGAAAGTTTCCTAATTCCTGCTAATTAGTTATGAGATCATTTTTAGAGCCCTGTAAATCTGCAGATGTCCGCACCCATGGATGCGGATATCCGTGGCTCATTTTTGTGGGTACAGATGCAGAGACGAAAATTTTGTGTCCATGCAGGGCTCTAACCATTTTGTTTGTTTAGTGAATACAATACAATGTAATCTCCGAATAGACCCACTGAATGTCCGCCACATTGTTAGTATGCTTTTTTTCTAGTTTTTAAAAATTGCTGAGGCTCAAGTCTCCATTGACCTACCTGTGCCAGCCTGTCTGTCATTAAGAGTATGGCTTCCTTGATTTCACTCAAATACCTGGATTTTCTAGGTGTCCTGCATACCTGCAAATCCCATTGACTTTAGATGTGGGTGTGGTGTGACCTGAAAATCTGCTCATCAGGCACGTAGGGTGAGAAGAGTACCTACCAGCAGTTTCATACAATCTCTGCAGAAATGCTTTGTAATGAAGTAGCTGCATCTGATTATAACAGAATGAGGTTGTACTGTTCATTGCATGCAGGTAGGTGGATAAAACCAGCAATAAGGTGTTACATAATGTTGAGCCTGAGAGCTCTCAGGCTCATCAAAACCAGCCATAGTTGCTATTATAGCTGTGTATATCTTCTGCCAGAATATTTCACTCACTTGAGTTGGAACTCTTTTCCTGGAACAAGGTACTACTCTGCTAGATACAGTACCCTTAGTCACACTAATTATATAGACATGTCTTTAGTGGTACCTGAGCAATAGACTCCCATGCCAGCAAACCCACTTTTTCTCTTCAGACTTGAGGTTTGCTTATCTGGACACGTGTGCGTGCGTGTGTGTGTTTTGCATAATGCTATATATTTTTTTAATGTGCAGTTTACTTTTTATATAATGATGCATTTCCCCCCCCCTTTTTTTTCTCCGCCCTCACCTCTCTGTTCAGCGCACTCCTCCATTCTTGCACTATGACCTGGGAAGCTTTGGAAGTGAAGTGTAACAGTACAGATCAGTGTCATCCATAGCTCCTCCTATAGCTTAAAAAAAAATGGAGCTTTTGAAATGCCTCCCCTCCTACCACCTAGTTTTCCTGAGGTTCTTTCCTTGATAGCAATGACATGGTGAGATCCTTATCACTAAGTTTGGAACCCCCTGTAGGTCATTATCGACCTTGTCTTGTCTTGGGGTTGACTTTACATTCTGGCATAACAACTCTCCTCTGAAAGGGGTTTTACTTACACGGACATGCAGATGGGGACTCCATCTTAACTTTGAAAATCAGGAAATTCACTTGTCATGCATCTCTTATTATTCCAGCAATCGAATGGTATAAATTGCACTCCGACATTTTCACAAAGCACTTGTTTAAATTACCTACTAGTATCGAGGACTCATTGTGTTAAGTGCTGTAAAAACACACAGAGATTCTGTATAAAATTTGGTTCGTTGTATGTTTGGGAAACATGCACTCTGAAAATGCCTTTGGAAAGCTATTGTGCTTGCTTTAATTTCTTTAAAAAACCAAGCCAAGGAGGAAATGTGCACCTAATTATTGGGAGGAGGGAGGACTGACTGCCTTATTGGGGATTGCCCTGCGGTTTCCGCTCCTAACCAACAGGTCTGTTGTGGCAGAGGAATTTTGGACACTCAGATTGTGTCTCCCTCTCTGCTTCCACCTGCTGGTTTCAGACTGGCAAGAAATGTGGAGGAGGTGGTAGTAGCTGCATGCAGTATTATGAAACTGGTTAAAATCCTATGACTGAAATTGGTAGGGCCCTACTCATGAGTCTTTTGACATCTTGAGCTAAAGGAGTTGTTTTCTTGCATGGACTGAGGAATTTTCAATACTTTGGATCTTAGCAGAACCCAAACCTTAGGGGTGAGTTTGGAAGCATGTATTATACTTCAAATACTTAACAGGCTAGCCTAACCTTTACTCCCAGTCTCTTCTGATGTCCCATCTTTACCTTTTTTACTTAAAAAAACAAAAACCTGTTCCTTTTATAAGACCAGTAAAAAGTGTTTGTGCCACAACTCCTCGAAACTGTTTCTTTTCACTGGACAATTTAAACCATGTTGATTTTTCTCGCTTTCCTGCATCCACCTCACCTCTCAGATAGACTTGTAAAAGTCCTGCTAGAGAGCCTGATTTGCTCTACACAGTTTTTGTCCTAGAACTATTAGAGTGAAGTGTCTTTAAAACAACTGAATAGAATGTGTGAGTTGGAGTTTAAGGTTAGGAAAGGTGTCTTAGGCTACTTCCACTCTGCAGCACTATTTTGGGATACAGAAGGTAATATAACGGGCTTGCTATTCCAACGTCCCTGTAAACCTCATTCCACAAGGTGTAAGAGATGTTTTGGAATAGCAGGTTATTTTGCAATTTGGCGCTGTGTAGGCAGCGCCAAATAAGCTATTTTGAAATTAACTTGAAATAAACTATGCAATTGGCATAGCTCAAATTGTGTAGCTTATTTCAAGCGACTCGTGCAATGTAGATGCACCCTTACAGTCTAATGCTGCTGTCAGCTCTAGGCAAAATTAACTTACCAGTAGGGTTGCCAGGCGTCCAGTTTTGAACCGGACAGTCCAGTATTTGAGCTTTCTGTTCGGGAAATAAATTGAGAATATAAATGTCCGGTACTTTCTAAATAAGATGTCATGTAGATCGTGATGATGTAATGTCAAGTGTGTCCGGTATTTTTGTTGAAACCATCTGGCAGCAAATGAAGAACAAAGTCTGTCAAAATGACTGAAACATTGTTTCAGCTACCCTAGACTAACAGGGCTACATTTCTATCACTGTCAAAATGACTGTGTGTTTAGGTTTCCATAATTTAAAATCTTTTTCGCCTAGCAGTGAATTACCAAGCAGACAAAAATACTAAGCAGACAAAAATCAAGTATTTAAACTTAATTTAGCAAGATGATGATGCTTAAGCATTTATTTTGGCTAGTGCAGCTTTTTCTGGTAACCTTTTTATATCTTTGTCTTAGATTTAACTAAGCCAAAAAAAAAAAAAACACAAAGTTCATTTGAATCCAAACATTTTGATTGATTGCTTCTAAATATTGGCTGCATGTAATTCCACATGGCTTCAATAAAACACACAATCTTACATGTGTACTAAAGGGGTATCATGTCAGTTTCCCCTCCCCCCCAATTAGGCCAAGGCGGTCCCAAGCCACCTGTTAGCATTACGTCATTGACTCCCAAGAACACAGTTGTACCAAAGGCCTTAAACAAAGTAGTTCTTCTAGTATTGTTTGCACGCAAAAAGCTGATGTCATGCCAACTGATGTCATTGTATGCCTTTGTGTAATTGCTATGGAAACCAGGCAGGTGGGGAGCCTGGAGCTGATGTCATCGGGGAATGAGGTGTAGAAAGAATTTAAAAATGATTCTGCTTTTCGTCTAGTGTCTTGTGGTGCCATTCTCTTGAAAGCAGTGGTTTTTTCTCCAATCCAAACTGCTAATACATACACAGGGGAAGTATAACTTAAACCTATTTTTCCCAAGCCACTTCCTCACCCTTTTAATTTTGTAAAATAATAAAGGTTGTTGAATATTTGCATCTAGACTAGGCAGAGAAAGGGGGGGGCTGGTGTTTGCTGTTTATAAAGTGACCTGCTTGGCCTTGATAATTTTATCAGGAATATGCTGTTTAAATAAAACTTCATCACTCTGTTGCCCGGCATGAAGAATTAATGGATTCTGTTGCCTTCCATTTGTTGACTTTTGAAAATGTTGTGCTGGGTTGTCTCGACTGAACAGATCAATAAAGGCCTTGAACAGATAAAGTTAACTTTTGTATATCACAGCTCAAATGTCTAACCCTCCCATCCTGCAGTCTTTAATCACTTTGCTTTAAATGCTGTACAGTTTTGGTCAGGTCAATTCCTTGCAATCACCCTACAGAATTAGACGTTCCAGTGAAATGGGGTGCGACTGTGTACTGATGTGTTGCATGAAAACATGTTTGTCTGTTAACTTATTTCCTGGTATGTCTTGTCTATAGTTGGAATAAATTGCAGCAGCTGTTACCAATGGTACAGCTGCTCGGATGGTAGCAAAAATGTAAGCATTAGCCCTGATAGGGGATCAGGCACTCTTACCACTGTTAGGAAAACCTGTTTGGGGGAGGCAAACCCTCAGGCAGAGTGTAGAGCTGAAGAAAATCTATGTGAGTGATTTATATTCCTCCGTTATCTCCAGCTGAAATCTCTTCCCAGTCACTCACCCTTTTCCTCCCTCTTCTCTCTCCCTCTCTCAGGTGGACTCAGCAGTTTTAAACAGAACCATGAAAACCTCTGCGATAACTCCCTCCAACTTCAGGAGTGCCCCGAAGGAGGAGGAGGTGCATCTGTGGTGCCAGCCACACTACCTCAGTCCATCCCCACCACTCCAGACATAGAGAATGCTGAGCTGACCCCCATTTTGCCCTTCCTCTTCCTCGGAAACGAGCACGATGCTCAGGACTTGGAGAAGATGCAGAGGATGAACATAGGCTACGTAATCAACGTGACCACTCACCTTCCCCTCTACCATTATGAGAAAGGCTTGTTCAACTATAAGCGACTCCCCGCCACCGACAGCAACAAGCAGAATCTCAGGCAGTACTTTGAAGAGGCTTTTGAATTCATCGGTAACTTTCTTTGCTTGGCCATTTGCTCTTGTTATAACCCTTGATACCTGTATGAAAACCTTTGAATGAACATAGTGCTTTGTGGGCAGCACAGAAAGCTTCTGACCCGAATTATTGTGAGAAACACTGACCACCTTCAGAGCCCCTTCACTTCAGAATTGTAGCACTGCTTATTCAGGCTTCAAGTCCTCTTTAGCCACGCACAGCGGCAATGTTACCAAACCCCAACTGTTCAAAACAA
Source organism: Pelodiscus sinensis (assembly GCF_052426305.1). Taxonomy (NCBI): domain Eukaryota; kingdom Metazoa; phylum Chordata; order Testudines; family Trionychidae; genus Pelodiscus; species Pelodiscus sinensis. The sequence continues at coordinate 156,363,158 of NC_143054.1, read as the reverse complement.
AGGAGTAATCGTGAGATTTGGTTTTAAAAAAATGTATTTGCCTTCTGAGTTCTTAAGTGTCACATTTTCCAGTTTTCTCACTAGTCAGAAGGGCTAAAACCTTGCACTCTTTAAAGAACTGAGAGTCTAATGCCAGAAGTGGAGGCTTTACTTGTGGTGGTACAATTTTAAGAGGTGGCCACATTTGTTAGCTTTCCCAATACACTGTAATGCCAACCTGATAACCGGGAGGGTAGACAGAATAGCTCAATTTTTCTCACCTAGCCCTGGTCTATACTAGGGAGTTATTTCAAAATAACAGGCAGAGCATCCACGCTCCCAAGCCCGTTACTTCAAAATAACGGGCTGATTATTTCAAAATAACAACTCCTGCTTTCTATGAGGAATAACACTTATTTCAAAATAGCATTAGTGTGGATGCTCTACTGCTGCTATTTTGAAATAACTGCTCCCCAGAGTCATTCAGAGTAATTACTCCCCAGTGCTTCCTGGGACTCTGAATCAAGATAGCGCATGCACAGTAAGGGAACTAATTTCGAAAGAGTTATTTTGGGAGTTATTTATTTTGAAATAGTTTCCTAATGTAGACATGCCTCTGGTGCCCTAACCCACCCCTTAGTCTCTGCCCTATTCTTTAGTAATTGAAAACACTACACCTTGCAGTAATGTTTTGGAGCCCTATCATAGTAGGTTGGCTTGTTTGAGGCCTATGCTTGGTAGGAATGAATTGTAATTTTTTTAACAGTTAATTACTTAACTTAACCATATGGACAATCTTGACATTGTCAAAAGTAATTTGCTGAGATTTTTCTTGTATTGTTATCCTTGCTGGCTAAACCATGAAGACTGCACAAGAATATTGATTAAAAGCATGCTTGCTAGGTACGCTCATTTAGGATGAACAGTCCATATTTTATTTTCTCTGAAGCCAAATACTTACCACTTTTCTGCTCTGCCCCTTTAAAAATCTTGTTCTGGCTGGTTGTGTGTCAATGACAAGAGATGGTCTTTTTTTTTTCCTCTTAAAAAATAGTCTTCAACCTTCGAACCGTGGCAGACCTTGCACAAAATGCTTTATCTGTGCTCATTCATCTTCATAGCATTCTTGTAGGCTGTGAGTAGAGTTTGGAGTCCAGGGCCTGCTTTCAGAAAGGACCCGTCCGCACATACTGTGGCCAGTGTGCCTCTGGGCTCGGGTTGGCAGAGACTCGCTAGCTCTGCTCCCATTAGCATGGTAAAAATAACATTGAAATTAGCCACTTAAGTACGTACCAGAAGAGTTTGGGCAGGTTTTTACTCTTGGCAAACAGCCTTGGCTACTTCAGGTTATGCTACTATTTATGTTCTGCTTGAGTAGAGCTAGGTCATGTTTCTCAACTCCAGTAGACGGACATGCGCCCAGCTGCATTGTGAATGCACCCTAAGGCCAATGAATGCAGCCAAAGGCCCACCAGTTTTTTTTGTCAGAATATAGGTTCAATCTGAGTCTTAATGATCTTCCAGTCTCTTCCCACAGTTCTTCCTCACATGCCCAGGATAGACCAGTTCACCTGCAAGTCCCTGCTAATGAATCCTAGAGTGCCTCTGCTTACTGCAGCACAAAGAACCAGAAGCCCCAGTGTGACACCTGAGGGAGTGTGTTACCAGTCAGCATGCACTAACTGTGGTAGGGCTTTTCTTTGCTAATCCAGCTGTAAGTCCCCTGGGACAAATGTGCTGCGAAGATATCCTTTAGGAGCACACAGTAGCACTGTTTTAGTCGATATTCCCAGGCCCACAGTTGGGTCTGCTAGCTGGTCCTCCCCATCCCTCCCCCAGTGCTTGTGAGTTTCAGAAGAGCTGCATCTTCATAGCTCTAATTGACTTGCTCTGTAGTTGGGATGTCAGAGGTGCTGAACACCAGGTCCTTGTTGGCTCCATTAGGACTCTGCTGAGTTGATACTAGTGGATCCAATTGGAAGTTGCATGTATTAACAAAGGATTTGCCAATAGGCCACATGGTGTGGACTGTGTGTGTGTGTGTGTGTGCGCGTGCACATGTGTGAAAGTAAGCGTGCTGAAATGTTGTGTTGTAATGGCCCTGCATAGACCCTGCTAGTGCAAATGAAAAGGTACCTAATTTGTATTGTACTGTAGAGGTCTGTTTGAAATGTGGCTACATTAACAAAACCTTTTTTTTTGCACTAGCAGGGTCTGTATGGGGCTGTTACAATGCAACACTATAGTGCTTGCTGCAACACATACCCTGCCGTCTCTACTGTGGGACCATGTAGACAAGCCCTTCGTTTCAGCATACTGTGCTATTCTACTTGGTTTTTCCTTCATGGCAGAGCTAAGGCTAGTGTCAGTTTAGAGAGGGTGTGGAGAATGGAGAATTTCTCACTCTGCTCAGTCCATATGTATTTTTTTTTAATTATGCCAATGTACCAAGAATCTCACGTAATGGTTACATCATTGTGACTGTTACTATAAATAAGTTACTTGTGACTGTTAATAAAATAAGTAGACAGAAGGTAATTATGACTGTTGGAATTCAGCTAGGGCACAATAAGGTTAACATCTTGGTACTTCCTAGAGATCTCAGGGTTGCTGTTCTTCAACCATATTTCACCAGTTTATTTACCGTCTGCTTCCTATAGTGGCAGCCCTACGCTTGGCTCCACCAGGAGTAGCAGCAGAGCAGTGATTAAGGATATTGAAGTGTACTGTCTCCTTGTGTACTTGGCACACATAACTGGTCACATGTAACCAATTATGCTCCTGTAAACTGTACTAAATTAGCTTCACTAAACCTGGATTACAGCAGGGGTGGAAAAGCTAAAATGGCCTCACTGGAAGGTGAGGAGGTGAACACAAGGGAGGGAAGAAATCTTGTTTGATATTGTTAATTTTTAAAAAGAGAAGCTAGGTCATGTAACCAGGTAAACCCTGAATTTCTCTTTCATGAGGAACAGAAGGCACAGTGAGTCCTTGTTTATATTGTGGAATTTAGGAAGGTCTCATCCATTCTTGAGAAGAGGGTCTATATTCAGCATTCATATCAATTGCAGGATTAGAGCCCATTGAAACCATTCCCAGGCTACATGTGGTCTCTTACCTGATCCAAGTGCACAGAGAAGTACAAGAAGGCCTCGCACTGGCAGAAAGTGTTTCCCCTTTTTTTTTTTTTTGTAATGGCAGCCTGAAGGCTTTTACAGGTTTATTAAACAGCTATCTTGTATTAGGTAGCTACATTTGCCGTTAAGTAACCAGTCAGGGCTTGCTCGTTTTTTTTTTTTTTTTTTTTTTTTTCTCCCCTGGGGGAAATTTTTAAAGTCAGTTTGAAAAGAATTGGAAACATCTTAAACTGTGTATTTTTAAAATAAATCCATTGATCTGGGGGTTTTCAGGCTGAAGTCATAAAATGTGAAAAGGTCCCAAGAGTTCATGTAGCTATAAATCTCCAGCTTTACTTCCTTCGATGCCAACTGGCAAAAAAATATCCTGGGGGAGTGTAGCCTAATTTGTTCTGTCAGAATAAAAGTCCTGATTTTGATGCTTGTTTATTCACACTTGTTAGCTGTTTCCTTTTGCTCAAACCCATGTGAAGTGCATGTACCTGGTTTGTGAATTTTTGTGTGGGGGAAAAAAACTACCAACCTAAAGTTAGGAACATCCATTATGGTTCTATTGCTTTTGCTTTAGGGATTGATCATTCCAAAAATATTCAGGGGAGGGAGGACAGATAGTGTAGTGTCCCCCCAAATACTACTGAGGTACCCTCTCTCACCATTACTGTGTTGCACCAAGGAACACACATCTTCGGTTAATCCTTAGAACCGAAATTGGGTATAGGACTCATCATAACCACCTTTCTTTACACTGCTAAAGGTGACTAAGACTGAGCAAGGCGCTGAGGGGAAGTTGGAGCATACCATTCTTGTCTTACACAGTAAGGAACTGGGAGTCAGAATTTCTGGGGTCTCTTTCCAACTTTGCCAGAGACTTGCTGAGTGACCCGGGCAAATTAATTTAACTTCTTTACAGCTTATTCTTTTGCAAAATGGGTCTAATACTTGGTGCTTTTGCAAAGAGATTATGAAAGAATGTCAGGCAATAGTTCATCCAAAGTGCAGATCAGTAGAAATCTTTCCAAAAATAGAATGTTTCCATCCAAGTAACTTACAATGAGTAGTGAGTGTAAGCTTATAACACCTTTATGGGAGGTGGTATTAACCTCTGGGCCTCCGTTTTCCTCATTTAAATGGTGTTAAGTCACATGCCTAATAGGAGAGTTGAACTCTGTTCCCTTTCAAGCATAAATATCCTGCTGCCTAGTCCTATGCCTTGACTATTCAGGAAGTAGCAGGATCTTTAAATAGTCCTCTGCAGTGTCTGCAACACAACCACTGTAATGTTGTGCCCATATAACAGCAATTGATAAGAAATAGTCTACCTGAGCCAAAGTAGAGGACTTTTTTACAGTCCAGTTGATTTCCCAGTTTTTAAAAATTTTGCTGTGTGTGTAACCTAAATAAGGGGGTTTTCACTGAGATTTTCCTTCCAATTCATTGTAAATTGGATTGAGATCTGATTTTGTTTGTATTTGTTTTTATTTGAAAAACAAAACACTCCCCCTTTCCAGCAATGTGTTACTTCTGTCTTTTTTTCTGTTTTTGTTTGTTTCCAGAGGAAGCGCACCAGTGTGGAAAAGGCCTCCTTATTCACTGCCAGGCTGGCGTGTCCCGCTCTGCCACTATTGTCATAGCTTACTTAATGAAGCACACGCGGATGACCATGACGGATGCATACAAATTTGTCAAAGGAAAACGACCAATCATTTCTCCTAATCTTAACTTTATGGGACAATTACTGGAGTTTGAAGAAGATCTAAATAATGGCATTACACCACGAATCCTCACACCAAAGCTGATTGGGGTAGAGACTGTAGTGTGATAGTGAAGTTAAGAGGGGACGTATAATAAAGGGATTATCATACTCTTCACTCGATGGGGGGTGGGTGTGGCTGGATTGTGTTTTTTTTTTTTTTTTTTTTTTTTTTTTTTTTTTAAATTGTACCAACTTGGCGATTAAACTTTTTTGGGGGGGAGGACAGGAAAAGGTTTTTAAAACGAATCCCAAGAACTTCACTACATTTGATGGAATGGCCATTGAGATTCCCTTCCTAAAAACTGACAAAGCAGGGAGGCTTCCAAATAAAATGATTTTTTAAAAATCAACACCACAGGAAAAAAACAACTGCTTCTTTGTTTCTTTTTATTTCTTTTTTTAGCCACTTGTAGAGTTTATGGCTATATAGTCTGTGCAGGTTCATAGACCGAAGAACGCGATGTTAAAACAACACACAAACAGCCAAAATAAAGCAGAAAAGACTTTCTGAAGCATATGGGCCTTGATTCTGCAAAGGCTTTGCTAAAGATAAAGCAAAATGCTCACGGGTGCAAAGAAAATCAGAGCAGCTTAAAATGCCTGCAAGGCACTTTTTCACACTCCTGACAGAAATTCAAGGAAAAAAACCTCACATTTATTTGGCGTGTTTCATGTTCTGGTTCTATTTTTCTATGTTAGGGTGTAAAGAGGTTTTAACAGCAAGGGACTTAGACCATCCTATGCCATATGCCTTCACTGGCTTCTTGTGCAATAATAATTTGGGGTTTATTTTGAGTGCAAACTGATTACAGCTGGCTGCCCAATAATAAAAAATAATTTTAAAGTGTGTCAGCAGCTGGCTTGGTTTAGAAGGAATAACAAAAGCAATTATATTTTCCTTTTTATTCGTTTCCTTTGGTTCTGGTTACAGTGCCATAAACCTTTGTTACATATGTATATCAGAATGTACAAAATCAAAAACAAGCAAAGTTTTATTTAAGATATTTTTCGCACAAAATATTGGTGTGTTTCTGTCTATGTAAACAATTTTGATTATAAAAATGAAATTTTTTTTGAAAAGTGTGTGACTTTTTTTATTTCTCTTTTTTTCTTTTGCTTTTTGCATTACAGAATTGGATGGGATGAAATGGGTATCCCTAGCTTTGTTTTACTCCTCTCCCCCTCCCCCCTTTCCTCTCCCCTTTTAAGAATTCATCAAATTTCTAGCAGTCTAGACAAACTAGAACAGGGGTCAAACCTAGAGTTTGAGAACCCCTATCTTAATGGGGCCATCAAGGCTGGTGTTTATCCTGCGGCCTAGCAAGTTTGAAGCCCAACCCCTGCTACCTAGGGTTAAGGATACATGCCCCTTGCCAGGGCAGAAGCATGTGGGGGTTCAGTTTGTGCCCTCTCTCCACCCCCAGCCAGTGTGGTAGGGCTCTGTCTTCGGTCCCCCTTCCTGGGGCTGTAGTAATTTTTGTTGTTGGGGGGGGAGGGGGGGGTCATGGTACAATGAAGTTTGAGAACCACTAAACTAGAACAGGGGAAGATCTGTTTGTCTCTGCAGTTTCCATTGATTTCTTCCCCCCTACACCCAGTTTATTCTCTTCTATGTCATGCTCTTCTGTACAGTGTACTGCCCTCTAAAGAGGAATGGTACCTAATTTCACAATTCAAAATCCTTGTTGGGTTTATTTTCCAATTTTGCTGCATTTATTTCCTCCTCCTCTTCCCCACTGATCCTTTCACTTCCTGGCCACATCATAGTGTAGAAGTGTGGTGTGCACTATAGGTTCAATGTTTAACACTAATTTTTCATTAGATGGGCTATCACCTCTTACAAATCTTTCTTTTTTTTTTTTTTTATGATCCAGTATAAGCTGGTGTCCCTGTGGTCTGTTGCCAGCCCAATGTGTTGTGTGTTTGTATGAACCTGGAATGATTAGGAAAACTGTCTGGTGTGACTTCTGTGCAAACTGAAACATCCCAGGAAGCCTAGTAGCAGTGGTGGTGCCTCACAAATCAAAATCTACATGGACTGGACTGAATTAAAACAGGACATGTCAGCAAAACTTGTGTATAAACATGTTAGATGTATATTTTTATGGACTTTTGCTTCAATGTTGTTACTATACAAAATTTTCTTGAAACTTATCCCTTTATTAAATTATTTTTCTACTAGAATTGACTCCCCCCCCCCCCCCCCCCCTTCTCTGAACAATTTAGCCCTCTTTCCATTTCACCCTTGTTGCATGTAGAGTGAAACCCATCTGCGGCTGCCATGCCTGGGACCAATTAAATGTAGCTCTTTTAACAGAGAGCATTCTATTGAAAGGTGAAGTGGTGTATTTGCACTTGGGTGCTATTAAGGAAAGAGACCTCTTGCGTATGTTTCATTGTTCTTGGACCTAACTTTCAGTGATGCATTTTTGTGCCCCCAACTATGGCAGCAGCTGTTTGTGGCTGAGTTTCACTACCTATTTGCAGGCATAACTCAGTTGGTGTAAAAATCTGCTTGTGTCTGCGGTTCACCATAGGTATGTCTACAGCAGGAAACTATTTCAAAATAACTCCTGAAATAACTATTTTGAAATAGCGTGTCCACACTACAGGGAAGCATGGAAATTAATCCAAGTCAGGCTCCCTTTAATGTGCTACCTCAACTTAGAGCCTCAGGAAGCACTGGGGTGTAATTGCTTTGAATGATTCTGGGGAGTAGCTATTTTGAAATAGCAGCAATGGAGCATCCACATTATTGTTGTTTCGAAATAACTACTTGGAAAAGAGCATTATTCCTTATGGAAAGCAGAGGTTATTATTTTGAAATAATCAACCCCTTATTTCAAAATAATGGGCTTGCTAGGGCTTGCTCCACTTTTTTCGAAATAAGTGGGGATAACAATAATATGCTCAAAATCAGCCCGTGTCACAGGTGAGTGAAAACCCATATCTACTGAAATAAATTATTCTTCACATCCTACATAGATCAGGGGTCTGCAACCTATCGCTCCGGAGCCAAATATGGCTCAGTGTGGAACCACATATGGCTTTTGTTGTCATTCCCAAAAATATATGTAACTTTTAAAATTAAAATGAAAATAAGGTTGGGACCCTGTTCTAGTTTGTCTACACTGCTAGCAATTTGATGTATAATTACACTGAAACCTTTGTTATCCGGCACTCTGTTAACCAGAACATTTTAACTGGCATTGCCCCCAGCCACAGTACTGTCACATCTTCAGGCTTGGTTTACCATGATTGGCTTAATTTTTAATTTCTTTTTTTTTTTTTTTTGCTTCTTGTACTAATCTTTAACTCAAAATAGAAATGTGAGGCCAATGGCCTCACGCTACAAAACTACCAATATTAAAAACTCGAGTTTTACTATTATTGTCCATTGGTTTTTCCTAGGTTGACAGAACCCTCAGATAACTGGAATTTTTAGGGCGTTCCCATTATCTAATCCCCAAGCGTGCTGGGTAACACGGGTTTTACTATCCTCTTGTAGCCTGAATGCATGCATAAACCTGAATGTGATCAGTTATGATGTAAACTTCAAAAACTTGTGAAAAAATGCAGCAGCAGAAGTCCCATTAAATAAAATCCATGAGTGCAATGTTTCATTTATGCTATTAATCATGTCAATTATCAATAATATTAAGTTGTATATTTTCAGTCATGCTAATGGGCACTCTTATATATTGTCTCTTTGTTGACTACTTGTTCTGAATTTTGATGTAGGTGGCTCTTTGGTTTGAAAAAGTTGTTGACCCCTGTTATAGATACACATCCTTCCCTGCCTGTATGCATAAGATTCAAATTGCTATTCTCTTCTTCTAGCTTTCTGGCTCCAAATACTGAATAACTTAATTTAAATCTCGACAAGTAAGATGCAGATCAGCTATTTTGGTATAACCTTCCACCACCTTCTAACTGATTTCATGCAAGCCAGTCTGTGCTGTTTTAGACAAGATTCAGGTTAGGGATTAACAGGTGAGCATGAGACTTATCGGTATGCTTACTGGTTAACTGGCCCTTGCAAGTGAACACAGGTGGCAGCCAGCCAAACCAGGCCAGAGCAACTCCAGCCACAGGAATGACAGCAGGCCAGGCAGTGGAACCTCACAGCTGTGGCAGGGCTGGGCAGCGGGCCTCCGGTTGAGAGGGTTGACTGGTTAAGCACCATTGTTAATTAGTTAACCATGTTGACATCCCTAATTGAAATTAATATTGTGGGTTTTTCAAAGCCATTTTAAAAAAAAAAATTTCTTGGCAGCCCAGAATGTGGTGGTGGTTTCTGATGGTAGAGCAAACAAATTATTTTACAACGTACCTGTCAGATTTTTCTGAGGATAGCAGATAAATTTCTCCTTATTGTCACACCCAGAGATGTTTAGTTTGGGCTTGCCTTGCTCTCTATACTTGTAACTACTGTTGTGGAAAGGAACTTAAATGCTTTTAGCTCTGTGGCTGAAAGTTCAATAGTGAAGGTTAAAACTTGTCAGGCTTTTGCTAACATCTCCACTCTGAGACATAAGATCAGAACTATACCAGTTCACAAGTGAACTGAGTTTGGGTGATGTTGGTGCAATCCAAGTTAAACTGTTGTCTCCTTTCTAGTATGTCCTTTCTCTGTGTAGTTGCTTGTCTATGGTGTGACTCCTATGTGTTGCTACATTCACAGATGTGGCTTGGAGGGGGGGAAAATCAGGAGAGGAGAGGATTAGGAGTGACTAGGGTGGGAAGTGCCCACTCAGGAACTCTATGATTAGATTATTAAGCTTAAGGCCATGGCGCACTGTCCCTGAGTTCATCCTGTTACCCGCACCAATTTCTCTATCCCTTCCACACTGTAGGGACACAAACCTTTACCCAGTTCCTAGGGCTCAAAGTGCAACCCTGTTAATTTACACACCCACCCTTATCCAATTCCTAGGGCTCAGGGCACATCTTCCTGCAGGTTGGCAGGATCTTTAGCCACTGAAAGAGCCTTACACAGTACAGTAAACTTCCGATAATCCGGCACCTGTAGGACCCAGGGTGTGCCGGATTATCAGATATGCCAGACTATCAGAAGGGGGGGCTATGAGGGGTCTGGAGTGGGGTGGGAGGGGATGCCACCCCAGACCCCTCATAGCCTCCCCTTACGATAGTCCGGCTCTGCCCCAGGTGTCCCTGATTCAGCCGCTGCTGGTCAGTTTCAGCAGCAGCTGAATCGGGGATGCCTGCAATAGAGCAGCTGGGGTGCTGCCGGGTTGGTCCCGCAGTGCCGAGGGGTGGGGCTACGGCACCAACCCAGCAGCACTCCAGCTGCTTTTGGCGATGCCTGGGACAGAGCAGGTGGGGTACTGCCCGGTTGGTCCTGTAGTGCTGCCCCTCGGGGCTGCGGGACCAACCCGGCAGCACCCCAGCTGCTCTTGGGGACGCCTGGGGCAGAGCAGCTGGAGTGCTGCCGGGTTGGTCCCACAGCGCCGAGGGGCGGCGCTACGAGACCAACCCCGCAGCACCCCAGCTGCTCTGCCCCAGGCGTCCGGATTCAGCCTGCTGGTGAAACTGACGCTGCTGGTCAGTTTCAGCAGCGGTGGAATCCCCACACGTGGGGCAAAGCAGCTGGGGTGCTGCCGGGTTGGTCCCGTAGCACCGCCCCTTGGCGCTGCGGGACCAACCTGGCAGCACCCCAGCTGCTCTGCTCCCGGCTTCCCCGATTCAGCTGCTGACTGGGGGAAGCCTGTCCGGCTGCCCCAGCACTTCCAGGTTCCTATGGTGCCGGACCATCAGGAGTCCCGGAGCATTGGATGCCGGACTAATGGAGTTTTACTGTAATATCCTTATCCTCTGTTCATTGATAATTCCCAAACAAGCAGAATATACATGCTAAGCACACAGTGTCATGCTCACCAATCCTGGTACAGGCAGACTTCCCCTGTTGGTCAGGCAAGGTCAGTCTCTCCAGGGCTGGCTTTAGGAAGTGCAGGGCCCAATTCGAACCATTTTGGCGCCTCCTCTTCCCCCCAGGGTTTTTTGTTGAGCAAAAAAAACCACACAAAAACCCACAACTACACACAAATATCACATCAGAAGTAGATCTGATCAAAATGTATATCAATATAGTTGAACATTTAAAAAAAAAAGTCATCCTTTATTATGTAAAATTTTACACAAAATTAAATCAGTTGCCTTAAGTGTAGGAAAAATATTTTCAATTGCAAACTATCCAATTTTTTCAATAACGTTTGAAGTGATTTTTTAAAAAAAGTTACCAGAGAGTGTTGCAATTGTGTTACATTGATTTACTTTTTAAATAGCAAAAATGGAGTCTTAATTAAGAAAGTGTCAGTTCCGTGGTCAAATTCCAGTCCTTAGTGATTTCAGTACCAATGATTTCACTAGGTAATATGGTACCTCACCACCATTGCCTCCTTTGCACTGCCCGTCAACACATTGCCTGCATGTTGAGTCCCAGGTCAGTCTACAGAAGATTTTATCAATGATTTTTGCTGAAGCAACCACTGAGACAAGACAAGGACTCTCAATTCATTCTAGTCTAGACTGGCATGATTTTCTGCAAATGCTTTTAACGGAAAAGTGTTTCCATTAAAAGCATTTGCGGAAAAGAGCGTCTAGATTGGCATGGTCGCTTTTCTGCAAAAGGACCATTTTCGCCATCGGGGCCTTTTTGCGCAAAACACTTTTCAGCTGTCTACACTGGCCCTTTTGCACAAAAGCATTTCTGGAAAAGGGCTTTTGCCCAAACGGGAACGTCAAAGCATTTGCACAAGAAGCACTGATTTCGGGCAGTAGAACGTCAGTGCTTTTGCGCAAAACTTGCCAATCTAGACGCAGCCTGGATGTAAAGTGTCAGATATAATTGAGGTCTCCCAAATCAACTCTACACCACCAGAAATAAAACCTGTTTCCATCTTCTGTGACTTTCAGTTAGATGTGACTCACTATCCTCTGCTTGGTGTTCAAGTTATGGTAGACCCTAAGCCAGGTCATATTAAGTTCAGGTCTTTTACTTCTTAATCATACAATATGGATAACAACATTTCATTCTCCCAGCTCCAAGTCTTAAGTGAATTTCAACCCAAAAGAGCCAAAATTGATCACCTTGACACAGCAACTGTGTCTACTGATCTCTGAGGCAAAGTAGGTTGTCTATATAAATACGGTCTGCTCGTGAAGCCTTTTTCTACAGTTGATTAACAGATGGCAGTAGATAGCTCATTCAGACCACTGGCTGATAATAGTTAGTCACCCTGACCAGTCATTAACCATAGTCATGGACTCACCCTACCCTTCATTGTGTCTCTGATTCTCTGATGACCTGTGACAAAAAAGGAGGGTGGAAAAGGAAACTGAAGGGAGAGACCTCTCTAAATTCACCAGTCAAAGAGCAGTATTGCCAACCCAAAAATCACAAGGAACGCCTACACAAAGTTATGAGAATGGTCTTCAAATCATAAGATTTTTTTAAAAATAAAACATGTTGGATTTTTATTGGCCTTTTATTTCTTGAGTATTTAGGATTCATGTTTTAAAGCTTTCCTCCTTAGCTGTAAGGCCCAGAAGTATAGAGAACTTTTTTTAAATGGAAGCTGAGATTCCTACATAATCAATTTTCTCCAGACCTTTAGAAAAACACCAAATGTTTTGAGACTCATGGTAAAACAATGGAGGAATTCTTGTGAGCCCATGCTTTCCCCACAGTATAAATAAAAAAACAAACAATATCTTCTCAACTAAACATCCTAATGAGATACTGCAAATGGTGAACTGAATTCAACAGCTCCTGATATGAACAGGTATCAACCTAGTTTTTCATATTTGAGATGGGTTATCAGGAATCATACATGACAATATGAAATCTTTCCACTCTCAAGTCAGCATATTCACAAAGCACCTATAATTTTGATCCATTCATTTATTGGATAGTGAAAGAGAAAGGAGGGGAATTAGTGTAGATAAATGTTCAAATTAAAAAAAAAAGCCTGAAGGAATTAGGACTGGGCTCCTACATCTTACGCTCAGAACTGACTATGATACTTATGACCATATTTTCAAAGGTGTGTAAAGATCAGATAGATATCTTTGAAGATCCGAGTTGGCAACTGTCTCTTTAGGAGCTTAATTACCATTGAAAATCTGAGCTTAGATTTCCAACTCCAATTTTCAAAAATGACTTTAGTCACTCAAGTGCTTTTGAAAATTTTAACTGGGGGCCTAAAGAGACAAAAATAGACAAAAGGCAGGAGATAGGGTATTCCTTTTGAAAATGTGTGACATCTATTTTTAACTAAATTTTATATTATTTTTCTCCCAGGGGCAACTGACCCCTCCGGCCCCCTCACTACACCACTGCCCCCCCCTGCAGATCTATCATCTTATGCATGTGCAACATCTGTGAGAGCCGTTCCATGAATCTGCAGTTAGTGTCTGTGGTGCCTGCTTTTGGGTGGTGTCTCAAGGCTGCCACAATCACCTACAAAGAAGGGGCTTCCCAAAGTAGGCCCTTGCTGCAGACCCCCAAGGAATCCACAGGTCCAGTCGTCTTTCAATGGGCCCACTTCCCAGGGCTCATTGATCTTGGATCTGGCTTCCATCCCCTCTCCAACCTTTGCAACTGCCCAGAGGTGCTCACCTTCTGCTTTATACATTCCCACCTCATTCACCCCACAGGGACAGTCTCTGCCTCACTTGTCCTAGTGACTATTCTACCAAGACATAATACAAAGTTTCCATGTAAAAGGACTCACTACAAAGCTAAAAACTTCAATGAGAGAATGATTAACACAGAGACATGTCTACATCTGCTGCAGGGAGACACTTCTGCCTGCCTCTACCCCTCTCCCCCAGAATGTACAGCCCCATTGCAAAGTGGGGGAGTGGAAGGAAAGAGGCCGAGGCCCATCAACGGGACTGAAGCAGTCATGAGCAAACCATGCCTGGGAGCCATTCTCCCATCCATTGCTGGTGCTGTGTTGCTTCAGGCATGCTGAAATGCAGTTACCTCTAGGGTGGGCTGGACAACTGTTTAACACCTGCACAAGGTTTCAGGCAGGGGGCGGTGCAGGCTGCCTTCCTTCAGAGCCCCCATCTGAACTACTGTGCCCTCCTGGCTTAGGAAAAGAATAAACAGGAGGGCTGCATTTAGACTGGCAAGTTTTTCCGCAAAATCATCTGCTTTTGCGGAAAAACTTGCCAGCTGTCTACACTGGCCGCTTGAATTTCCACAAGAACACTGACGATCTCATGTAAGATTGTCAGTGTTCTTGCAGAAATGCTATGCTGCTCCCGTTCAGGCAAAAGCCCTCTTGCGTAAATGCTTTTGCGCAAGAGGGCCAGTGTAGACAACGCGGTATTGTTTTGCGCAAAAAAGCCCCGATCGCGAAAATGGCGATCGGAGCTTTCTTGCACAAAACCGCGTCTAGATTGGCACGGAAGCTTTTCCGCAAAAAGTGCTCCATGCAGATATTGGTGGAGCAGGGCCCCGGCTCTGTAACTCGCCAGCACTTCCGGGTTCAGGGGCGTGGGGCCCCCTTCAGCACGGGGCCCGAATCTGCTTAAGGCTGGCCCTGAGTCTCTCTGGATCTTAGCTGCTGCATGTAACGGTCTGGTCTTAGGCTGTGTCACGGAGGTGAGTTCTTCCAGGTCTTCCTCCTTTTCCTTGGTGTTCCTTGTCTCCCTTTGGTCTTCTTCCAGCCTTTTGCTTCTTTCCTTCTGCTTCTGTTACTTCTGATCTTCTTCTTGGTCTCCTTCTTGGACCCCAGTTTATATAATGAAATTGAGTCCTGCTTAGCTATACCTTAACCAATTATTTTAGTATAATTTTACTAACCAATCATAACAATTACCTAACCAATCATACCCCACCACCTTAATTGAGTTACACCTAGCAAAATGTATTATACAGCAAACAGAAACAATTACAAACCAGACAGAGATCATACAGACAAACAATAGAAAAGTAAGGATACTTAACCATAGAGTGCGGATTCCACATTCTCTATTGATAAGCAGTTTCTTTCCAGGCAGAATGGTGTTACATAAGTTTTCTTTACCCATCTTGAGATCTGTTTCTTTATCTGGTGACCATGGGGGAGCTATCAGGACAAAATCCCCTTCTCACAGCTTGGTCTGACATTTTAATACAAAATAGATGGAATGTGAGTTTGTGACTCTAGACCTTACAGCTATGACTGCTCTTCAGTCTGGCTGCAGAAGGCGGCTTTGGCTGCCAATATGGGTTCAGGCTTTCCATCGTGGTTACAGAAAAACCATATTGTTACAATCTCCCTACCCCACATCTGTGCAACAGGCAGGGTTTCTTGCCTATACTTCTGTCAGCATGACAGGCAACAAAATGAAGTAAACCAGGGTACAGGGTTTTTTTTTTTACAAGAGAACTAGATAATGAACACAGCTGTTGTGACTGGCGTACACTCTCATGCCATATGGACAATGTCTCCTTTTACCGCTTCTTGCATTCGCACTCAATGGGCTGGGGAGGAGCAACGGCTGTAAAGGCAAGGTGCACCCACGTAGACAGGTAAGCAGTGTTCCCTTCGATGTAGTGAGGTTCCAACTGTCAGAGCCAAGGCCTTACACCTTTCCTTCCTCCCTGCCCTTTGTGGCATCCTGTATGGTGGTGTGACTACAGCTATTAGATAGCCTATGGAAGCTTTGTATCCTACACATGTGACCAAACCATGGCTCACTGTCTGCCTTGGGGATGGTCAGACCTCCACTATCAGGCAGAGTGTCCTTAAATACTGCCTGGCTGCTGGGCAAATTATATCCACCCCACAATGGCTGCTTTCCCACTCTTTTCCCCACCCTAACAAATCAGGGCTCCAACATTAAGACCAAAAAACAACATACAGTTAGTAGAGGGGTCTGGCTATTGCAGCGTAGTTTTCCATGAAGTTGCGGGAAAACCCAGTATGCCAAAGAAATGAACAGAGAGAGGAGATGTCCTGAGGATCGGCTAACTTACATAGGAGTTCCACACCTTTTGTCCAGCCTTCTCCTCTCTCCCTCAGTTTCATCCCCCAGCAAGCTACTTCTGGTGTTGATTGCTGCTCTTTTCCTGGGTTTATCACTAATCTGGGTTCTAGGATTTTTTTCCAAAATGACCACGAAGACCCCTCAATGTTCTTGCCTAATTTGTGATGTGATTAGAATGTTGCCAACCTGACAGTATGGCTTACTGGCAGCTGAGACCCTTCTATATTTTTGTCATCGGTTACATGGGACATTGTGTAGGCTCGGAGGGATCTGTGTGAATGGGGACTCGTGACTCAAAGGTGAATACGAAGTCATGCTGAGACTCATGCACAGGGCTACTGAAGAATGAATTTGAGAGGTTCAGAATGCTGAACCGCCTGTGCCTGATTTTGGCTGCCGTGCTCTCCAGTTACTTTGACACAACGGGGGCAAGCCTCTGGGTGACCTGATTTAACTTATGATAATCTACTGTAAGGTACCAAGTGTTGTGGTCTGCCTTACCAGCCAGATACTTTCATAGGCTTTCAGTAGGTATCACAACCTCTTGGCGTACCTTAAACTTTCTGCTGCTGTGGCCTTCCAACAAGCAGAGGCAGCTGCAGGGAATACCTCTCTTTGGATTTTGAATGTCTCCCTGAGCTGGTTCTCTAGCCCTCGAAGGGAAAGGGTTTGAGGAGTCAGGAATCCCAATGTGAACCTTCAAGTCAGGGTCAATTGTTTCCAAGAAGCCAGGAGCATCCCAACTTCTTCCCTCTAACAGGTACACAAGCTTCCTGCATCACACATTGTTGTAGGGGCTTGCCTGCTATGGGGTGTTCTGAATAATGGCACACAATAGGTCTTTGGTAGGGAAAGTAACATTTAAATAAGCCCTTGGAGCTGCAGGCTTGAGCATACTCCTTCAGATCATTTGGGGCCCTGCCTGGTGCCTTTCCCCAGTTACACGTTCCTGAACTAGGGCCACTGAATCCCCCACTACCAAGTTTGGCTGGTGAAGGTTTATGCCAGGCCTGCACAACATACGGCCCAAGGTCCACATGTGGCCAGCAGGGGCTCACTGTGTGGCCCATGCCGACTACAGGCGGTGCAGCCCCATCTGATCCGCCAGCTGGGTGGAGGAGTGGAGCGCCGCCGGGGAGGGGGAAGTGCGGCGATGCTCACTGCCGGGCTGCCTGCATGCAGCTCCGGTGCGAGGTGGTGGGACATGAGCAAGAGAGAGGGACGCTGGCAGACGCCAGGATGCTGGCTTGACGTGGCGTCGTGATGTCACAGCCAGCGACCGCCAGATTCAAAAAGGCTCCGGCAGCCCCGCAACCTGGAAGGCAGAAGCCAGGTAGGACTTGTGCTGAGGGGAGGGGTCAGGTCAGGAGAAAGGGGAAGGCACCAAGGGGCAAGGTGCAGGACAGACAAATGAGATACATGTCGTTTTTGTTTTGTTTTTTTTTTTGCTTGACAAAAATGTGTAGCCCGCATGTTCAGTATTTTTTGGGAGACCATCCATACTTGCAGCCCACAGCTGTTTTCTTTGGAGTAATATGGCCCTTGCCGCTTTCTGAGTTGTGCAGGCCTGGTTTATGCTCTCCCCGTCACTACTTCCTTTGTTAAAGGACCTAATACCTTTACCAGAGCACAAGCCTGTTCTGGGGCAAATGCTTTTAGCTCCTGCTGGATCTCTGAAGAATGAGAAGGCCAGGGACCCTATGATATTGCTGTGGTCATGACCAGAGCCATTGGCACCTACCCCTACCCCTGGTTATCATATGGAGGAGCTGAAGTCTACTTTGACCCTGCAGCTTTCAGTCTTTACAGTTTTAAGGAAGCTCTACAAAGTTCCACTTTCAAGCCAACCACACTGCTGCTGTGGCTGTAGGTTCCCAATCTGTGCCGATTCAACAGGTTTAAATCTACAGCTCTCACTGTATGCCTACTACTTTTTAAATGTTAACTGCAGCTTCTCTATCTTATGCTGTCACTGAGTGATCAGCTGACTGACATTGGTCTAAACAGACCTCCTTTAATTGCTGCTTGTTGCTCACACAGTTCTGTAAGAAGGACTAGGATTTCCTTATCTTTTTTTTGACACATGGGGATGTCTAGACTCCATGCCTCTGCTGACAGAGGCATGTAAATTAGACATACCAACATAGTCAATGAAGCTCCTGTGGCTTGCAATTAACAGTGGTCCCCTTTCTGCTGGCTCCCCTGACTAGCCTCCCGCTGATCACTTGGCCAGAGACCTAAGTAACACACACCATACACAGAACCTGTGGGTTGCAGTCACAGACAGTAGAAATCTTAAAGGCCACAGGGGTATTCATCTCCTTAGCTTCTACATTCAAAGGGTTGTATTTTTATGCCTCTGCTCCCACCAGTGCAAGAGACGATAAGATTAAATAAACCAAGGTCTGGCTTTTTTTGAGAAGGGAGAACTCCCAGAGAACTAAACCAATAATGAACATGGCTGCTATGACAGACAAACACTCTTTCACACCGTACTGATGACTCCTTTACTGTTTCCTGCAGTTGTGCTCACTGATGGACTTGACATGAGTGACTGTGTAGAGGCACCCTTGCAGAGAGGTAAGCAGCCTTTCCCTTAGGTCTGCCAGTCAGAGCCTTACTAAGTCTTAGACCTTACACCCTTCTATCTCTCCCCTCCCCTTCTTCCCCGCCATGACATCCCATATGGTGGTGTGACTACAGCTATTGGATATCAGATTGGATATGCAGCTATTGGATATGCAGGTATGTATCCCACAGATGTGACCAAACCGTAGCTCACCATCTACCACAAGGATAGACAAACCCACTGACAGGTGGAGTGGCCTTAATCCTGCCTGCTTGCTGGGCAGATTATACCTGTTATGTGAAGGCTGCTTTACTGCTCTCTTTGCCTAAAGGTGCCAAGCCCTGACAAATAAAGTGATAGAAATGTAGCCGTGTTAGTCTGGGGTGGTTGAAGCAAAATGCAGGACAATATAGCACTTTAAAGACTAACAAGATGGTTTATTAGATGATGAGCTTTCGTGGGCCAGACCCACTTCCTCAGATCAAATAGTGGAAGAAAGTAGTCACAACCATATATACCAAAGGATAGAATTTAAAAAAATGAACAAATATGAAAAGGACAAATCACATTGCAGAACAGAAGGGGGATGCGGGGGGGGGGTGGGAAGGGGGAGGAAGGAAGGTAAGTGTCTGTGAATTGCTGATATTAAAGGTAAGATCAAGAACACATATTCCTGCGCATCCAGAAATATAATCTATGCTATCATGTGCCGAAAGTGTCCGTCTGCTATGTACATTGGACAAACATCTCAGACACTTCGCCAAAGGATTAATGCCCACAAAACAGATATCAGACAAGATCACAAAGAGAAAACAGTTTCTTGCCACTTTAACCAGAAAGGACACTCTCTAAATGACTTAGCCACCTGCATTCTGCTACAAAGACCTTTTACATCTGCACTTGAAAGGGAATCCTCTGAACTGTCATTCATGTTAAAATTCGACACTTACCAACAGGGACTTAACAAGTCTTTGAACTTTCTCACCCATTACCAAGACAGTTTCCCCAATTATCACCTGTAATACCATTAACTCACAAACATCCCACTCTCCCTACCTTTAATATCAGCAATTCACAGACACTTACCTTCCTTCCTCCCCCTTCCCACCCCCCCGCATCCCCCTTCTGTTCTGCAATGTGATTTGTCCTTTTCATATTTGTTCATTTTTTTAAATTCTATCCTTTGGTATATATGGTTGTGACTACTTTCTTCCACTATTTGATCTGAGGAAGTGGGTCTGGCCCACGAAAGCTCATCATCTAATAAACCATCTTGTTAGTCTTTAAAGTGCTATATTGTCCTGCATTTTGCTTCTGCTGACAAATAAAGGATCCGACATGGAGTCCAAACACTAACTTGCTACATTCAAGATGGTGAAATAACAAAACATCTACATAACACAGCGATGGGGCTATCTTTCCCAATAACTGCAGTGGGTGGAAATCTGAAGGATCAACAAAAGTTCACTTGGTAAGAATCTTTTGGCATCCCTTTGCAACTTGTTGGGTGGAAGAATAAGAAAGTCTGTCTTGGATTTCTTCTCTATTTGTATTGAAGTAGTGTCTGCAGTCCTGGGCTAGCTTCCCGTCCTTACTATACACATATTATGCGCCATTGTCCTCGGTGTTGTATCTACATCTAGTATGAGATTGCCTGACCTGATGAGTGTGCAATTGTAATTGTTAAGAAGGAAGTGAGATAATGCGAGAGACCAGACTTTCTAAGGTGCTTTGGCAGGCTGCTAAAAATCCCAGTAGGGGTCTGTCTGAATTTCAGGAGTCTAAATACTTGTGAAAATTTAGCCTTATGGGACTTGTCTAGGGTCATACAAGAAGACCATGGCAGAACTGGGAATTAAATACTGATTTCCTGAATTCTAGTCAAATATTTTAATCATAAGACTGACCATTCTTCTGTCCCACTCTTTGCTATATGTAAAACAAAGCAGCACATGTAATAGTCTACTTTGCAAATCCCCAGAAAATTTAAACTCTTTAACCGTGTAAAAACTGTTCATTTGGCCTTGTGTGTGTGTGTGTGTGTGTGTGTGTGTGTGTGTGTATTTTTAATTATTCAAGTTGAACAAAAAATTCCTTCTTGTGTCCTATTTTATTTTCATACTGTATCTAAGATGTCCTCCACTAATCAGCAGCTAGCAAAATGGTTCTCCTCAGTTCGGTTACTTGAACTCCTATGTAAATGTCTAATAACTTTTTTCTATTTTCTCTTTGTGCTTGAGGCATCAGCTAGACCTTTAGTTGTTCATGTTCCCAAGAGCACTCACCTCAAGACCAGTATAATGGAAACTGAACCTTCAAAGTTTTCCTTTTTGAAATACCAGGACTTAATGTCATTTCAAATGATGACCTTATTTTCTTGTTCATCATGAATCCATGAGATCCATATAAATGGAAACTATTAGTTTTAATTAGTGGATGAATAACTATAGAATAGTTTAAAAAATGAGACACAGAAATGTCTACTAAGGCTGAGACCACTGAACTTATTTCAGCAGTGATCTATCTCAGATTTGAACTGGGACTTTCCAAGGAGAAAGACAGATGTTTTATCCTTACAGCACTAATTAGCCCACAAATCTTTTTTTTCTCCAGAAATAGAGCTGAATTTTCCTGTTTGATGGTTTTCAGTGGGACTTCACTACCTAACTTTTCAAAAATGTGTTGTTGACATGGGTGTAAAAACAAAAGTAGACTTTCTGGATAAAGGTTTCCTTCATGTCCATGTCATCAATATAGACTAAAAATATTTTAGCATGAAACAGCGGCAGGAAGTGTGGATGAGAAGACCACCTAGTGCCACACTCAAAGGTGGTTGTGCCTACAACCAAATAGACATAGGAAGGTACTGTTAAAAATACTCTTGGTAATTAGGTTAAGCTAAGACATTTTTGGTGTAGGGGATGGGAAGGTTTATCAAAGAAACACCCTGTGAATGTTATCGAGTAAGTCTGATCACCTTTTGTATGATCTGATTCTAGTACAAATAAAAATAAATATTCCTGGTAATAAAAGGACTCCAGACTTTTGAGAAGTAAAAACATCCTGTTTCCTCAATTGTCTTTTTCTTTTATTCCCTCCTTAGTTCAATGAGTGAGCCATTAGCAGTTTGACAGTAGCCTCCTTCCTGTGTTATGCTTGTCTGCGATGGAGTTGCTACCAATTGTGGGGTTTCCACTACTCCGGGCATCCTGGCAGAAGTCCCTGATGAGCAAGTTTCAAGTGATGCATGCACAGCATGAGACAAGTAGGTAATAATCAGAGCCCTTTCCCTCTGCTGTGAAACATAGTTTGTAGAGCACTGCTGGCACTGATGGGAAATAGCTTAACTGAGCTGTGTGGGCTGCCTCTAATGGTGGTCTGATGTTCATGTTGACTCAATGTTTGTCCCCACTGGGTGCAATTTGGTTGCTTTTTTTCCCCAGTTATATCAGCTACTTTTTTGTTCTCGCTGTCCTGTCCCATCCCTCCCTAAATTGGAAAAACCAAATGTATTAAACTTGATTTTTAATTCCCCTCCCCCCCCCGTTTGTGTTCTGTGGGGAAATTGCTAACTGGTTATGCATAATTTTCAAGTATAGGTAGAAAAATGTTCGGCTTTGGAAACACACTCACTGGCAAAGGTCCAGAGAGGGCAGAGCCAGACGCCCTGGGCAACAGCGTTGGTGCTGCCTTGTAGTTATAACTGAAACAAGGAACATTAGTCTTAACCTCCCAGAGTATTCAAAGTAATCACTGCATAGCTCAGATGTCTATTTTCATGCTACCTAGGGAAGGGATGCTTAGGAGATACCAGAAGGAAAGCCGAGTCAGGGCTTGAATGAGAGATCACCAAGGAAAAATCAGGGATATGTTGGAAGTCGCATTTGGTGACTCAACTGCTGGCATTCTTCTCCCAGTCTTTGTGGAAGCTATTCTCCTGCCTGCTAGGTTGCAAGGAGCTGCTTGAGATATAGTGCTGGTTGGACCTCCCGCAACCAGCACCCTCAAGATCTGACCAGTCTCAGATTAGGGATTTTGACTCCCTGCTACCAGCCCCCCAACTCCCAGACCTGAACTGGCTGTCAGACTTGCTGCCCTGCTGGTCCCCCCGCCCCTCTCTATGCTATGCCAGGCATTCCTGCTCCCTGTGCTCTGGGCTCCTGGTCCCCACTGGGCAGCACTGCTGGGTTGTGCCTGGCAGCCCAGCTGAGGGGAGACCAGCCACCAGTTCTTCACTGGGACTCTCTGGTCCTGGAACTTCCATGGTCCTGCTGGACTGTGGATGTTGCTGGACCAGGGAGTCCTGGTTTAAAGAGGTTCAACCTGTAGTTTGGATAAGTAATAAAGTGCTCTCCTGACCCTCTTTGGTCTTTTAAAGGTGCCACAAATTTTTCAGTGAGAACAGGTGTGTTCTCTCCAAATCATGGCCAAATTCTAATTTAGTTATTGCATTCTGCTCCCTTAACTCGCCCGGCAGGTTTAACTTCAGAGAGATTCTTATTGTCTTAAATTATTTTTTAGTATTTGTATGATGATTAAATAGTTGCTTTATTCTGCCTTAGCATTAGATGCATTTCATTGGTGGGAGAAATTAATCCTGTTTTAAATATATTTCATGTTTAGGGACAACATTTTCTGTACATAATGTAAAATGTGGATGTGAAGAAGAGATTAAGAGATTATGTGTTTTATTATGTCGTATTTGCGACTGGTGAAATACTCCTAGTGGAAAAGGCTATCTGCCACTTAGGAGCTCATAGACTCATAGACTTTAAGGTCAGAAGGGACCATTATGATCATTATGATAACTCGATGTGGAGTTAAAACTACTGCTAAAGATAAACAGTGAATTTAAATAATAATCATCACTTTGTAGGGGGTTACAGTAACAACTGTCACTAGGACAGAGTTTTCCTTAAAGTTCAGGAACTTTTGAATAGGGATCTTTGGGTTGCAAATGTATTTGGGGAGAAGTTTTAAAATATAATCAGTGTAGTTGGAAATAATGCTTGACTGAAGAGTAAGAGATTGTCTGACTGAGTACTTAGCACAGATGTTTGGTGTTCTCCAAGGCAGAAAGCTTGAAGTTGTACTTGGTCAAGAATTAGCATAGGCTCAGGTATCCTGTGTCTGTCCCAACTCATCTCTCTCACACATGGGAACTATCTCGCTTTTGGAGATCAAATCATTCATCCTCTAATATTTTCTAGCTTTTTAGTTTCTGGTGGTGGATAATGAAGTGAGGTTGGATAGTCTGACTGGATTTCCCAGCTTTGCTCCCACATCCCCAAATGCTTGTCTTAAGCGGTATAACTGTTGCTAGCTGGAACTTCAGTGACAATAGCAAGGGCAGCCCATGGAATCCTACTGCCCTCACACATGTTTAATTGATGAACTGGTGAGAGTGTGACCCATAAACCCTTTGGGCTTCACTTGTGGTTTTAGTCCTTTTTTAACATCACTTGACACATTGCTTGATTGTGGGAATTTACACACACTAGGTATCTGACCGTTGTATGTTAGGATCAAAAAGACTCAAATGGAATACCAAACACTACCGACACATTACCAAAAATATCTGAAAGATTAAAATGGCAGAGCCCTGTAGTTTGTTTCTGCTTCAGGTAAATGCTGAGGGTTAACTTGTATAATTATAAAAAGCAATCTAAGCCCAGGAATCCAGAATAAGGAGTTCTTAATATACCATGCCATTTTATATAGGCACCTTTTATAAACCTAAGTAGATTAGCTTTAAGATAGATCTAGGTTTCTCTAATTCTTTGCAATTATATGCTAGCTTTCACTGGATTATCTTAAAGTGCTTTATAAATGAAACTACAAGTCATCTTTGAAAGATATATAAGTAGTATTCTTCCCATTTTACAGAGCAGCAAACTGAGGGTATGTCTACACTACCCCGCTAGTTCGAACTAGCGGGGTAATGTAGGCATACCGCACTTGCAAATGAAGCCCGGGATTTGAATTTCCCGGGCTTCATTTGCATAAGCGGGGAGCCGCCATTTTTAAAACCCCGCTGGTTCGAACCCCGTGCAGCGCGGCTACACAGGGCTCAAACTACCTAGTTCGAGCCCCGTGTAGCCGCGCTGCACGGGGTTCGAACCAGCGGGGTTTTAAAAATGGCGGCTCCCCGCTTATGCAAATGAAGCCCGGGAAATTCAAATCCCGGGCTTCATTTGCAAGTGCGGTATGCCTACATTACCCTCCTAGTTCGAACTAGGAGGGTAGAGTAGACATACCCTGAGTGACTTAACCAAGACACAGTGTAAATCAGTGGCAGAATGAGGAGAAGAACCCAACAGTCTTCACTTCTAGTTCTTCAGTCATTACACTATATGCCTAGCTTTTGCCTGCATCCGGTGACTGATTAATGTATTGATTGGCTAATAAAGACCCACACGGCAAGGCCCATTCACTTGATGTCAATGGTGAATTAAAAGCCTGAATTGGACCCTGCTGTTCTGTAGGCAGCTAAAATGACAGAACAATTTTAGACTCAATTTAATGACAAAAAAATCCTGTTAGTATCTCTTGCTAATCCCTTTTTTGCTGCTGTTCGAGTGTTCTAAGTAGTCCTTTGCAGCCTTAGCTCTAAAACAGGAGCAACATGTATGATGTTGCCCCTGGTTTGTCATCCTATATTTAACTTAGCCTTGATTACACAGAGACCTACAAGTGGAGAAGGTCTGATAAACAGTTCAAGTTCTCTGCATAGAAATAGCACCAAAATAGTTTGTGTTGTTTCTAATTGCAACAGATGAGCAGCCTGGCTCATTAATCCTCCCCTATCAGCAGTACATAACTTGTCTGCACCAGAATAGCCCTGATCTCAGCAATCCTGCATTCAGCCTTCGGGTTGTGTTTTCGACGTATTTGGAAAAGGCAAGCTTCTACAGCGGGCCTAAAGGGATTTCCGCTTGACTGAGCTGGCTTTATATGGCTGAGACGCCACAGAACCCATGGAGGCTTGTATCCCTTCCTAAGAATACATCCATGCAGAAAGAGTGCATGATTCTGGTGAACTTTACACCGCATTAGTGAGCAACAGCACTGCTCTTTGGCAGGTTGTCAAAGAACAGGCAGCGTAGTGGCTGCAGTAAGACTCAGTCACTGTCACATTGCCTTATTTTATAGGGGTGAATGAATAGTTCAGTCTCTGATCAGTCAGTGTTTGGCCAGCCAGCTGAGACCACCAATATTGGTGCCAACACTCTAAGTTCTGGTGGCAAAGTGGACATCTGACCATTAAGAACTAGACGAGTAATTTTGCATAGATCATAAAATAATGGTGGGGGGGAAGGAAGAGAGACTGAAAAATAAGTATTTTGTTGGCCTGAGATGCTTCTGGGGAGCTGCACAAAACTGTTGTGAAGTAACAGCTTATATGGAGGGAAGCACTAGTAGAGTTAATGGATGGAACTCCCCCTCCCCAGCCACCCTCCGCACAGTGATGTAAGAATGCAAGTCCTGTTTAACAAAGTGACCAATGCACAAAAGGGGTGAGGCATTTGGGGGCCACTGTGATCCACAAAACTCCTGCTAAACCCAGCGGGCACCTAAACTCACTCAGCACTTAAGTTTTTGCAATAAAAGATCTATCAGTGCCCACCCTCTTGTTTCTCAGCAACTGCATCCTCCCCTGAGAGTGGTTCATGAACCAGGGGAAAATTGGTGTTGGGCTGCCATATGTGGGATCTGGTCCGGTAGGCCTTCTCTGAGGCCACATCCAGATCCTCATGCAAACTCATGCAGACCAGCCGGGAGTGTGAGAGGAGGAAGGACTCTTCCTCATAACTTTTAGCCCAAGGGTTAGGATGCTTCCCTGGGAGATGCTGCCCTCCTCTTCCTGAGAGGAAGAAAGGATTTGAATAGGGATCTGCCACCTTTTAGGTGACCATTCTCACCACTGGACTGAGGGACTCCTTTATCAGAATATCCCATGATCTCTTCTGTTGCCCTCTGGATGAGTAAATAGTCATCAGAACAGGACTACATGAGAGAACATGATCATGTCTACAGGCATGGAAAGGACTCTCTAATCTGGTGTGTAGAGGAGAGATGGTAAATATATATTCAAATCCCTGCTCCCCTCCAGGAAAATAGGGAACTCTAACTGGGAGGTCTCCCATGTCCCAGGTGAGTGCACTAATCACAGGGCTACAAATTATGAGAGATTCTGCTCCTACTCGTGGCAGACCTCTCCTGGGCTTTTGCTAAAACAGTGCTAATGCCAAGAGAGGATTTGCAGATGAGAATCCGAAGCAGAGGTAGGCACCTCCTCACCCCTGATACAGGGGGGTGTAAGTCTTGGCTGCAAGGTTCAGCACGCACACCTCTGCATGGTATCTCCCTCAGGTAGTCAAAAGCAGCTTTCTGCTGCATGCTGGCTTTTGTGAATCACTCCAAGTCTCCTCTCCCCCTTTACTGTATAGGATAGTGGTCACCAACCAGGATCTCGGAGCCTCTGACAGGTGATCCGGACTAGTTTGGCCAAGAGGCTATTATCAAGTGCTGGCACTTCAGCTGCCCATTCCCCCACTGCTGTACATCTCCTGCCCTTTGCCTTAGTGCTGTCCCCTCAGGAGCCTCCTGCTTGGTGTGCAGGGCAGAGGAGGAAGGGGAGGGTGCTGATATCAAGGTGGCTCCTCTCCCACTTTGTATCCTATCTCCACAGAGCAGGATACATACCAGTCATAACCCCCCTCTGGCACCCTCCCACCTCTGCATCCAAATGCCCTCCCAGAGCCTGCACCTAGAACCTCCCCCTGACACTCCAACTGCCTGCAGCTCAGAGCCCCTCTCACACTCCAAATCCCTTAATCCAAGGCCAGAGCCTGTGCCCCAACCTCCTGTCCTAGGCTTGTGAAAGGGAGGGCTGGAGTGAGCAGGGGCAGGGCCTCAGAGAAATGGCACAAAGGAGGCAGGGCAAGGGAATTTGGGTTTCAGGTAGATCTTGGATTGCACTCAAATGATCTCAGGCATAAACAGTTTGGAGACCACTGGTATAGGAGCTCAGGAACCTAACTCAGGCTTTGTGAATCAGCAGTTTTTCTAGGCACCTAAAAGTTGTGATACTGAACATAGTCAGTTTAACTTCTTTTGTGCATGCAGACTTTAGTCACAAGGACAGCATCGCCTAAACGCCTAAGTCGGGTGCTCTTTGAAAACATTGCCCAATATTAACAATCTGTTAGCGTTTGGGGCTTTTCACAGAAATGTCTTGACACTATTACCAAAACTGAAGATGATAAACCTTGCATAGAGACGGGGAAACTGAGGAATTAAGCTCAAATGATGTGCCCAAGTCCACATAGTACTACTATAAATGCCCTGAGGTGATAGCAAGTGATTGTACTTTCTTCATTAGTTGAAAGAGGATAACTAACCAAATGGAAGGATAAATCTGGGTGGAAAAACATAGATAAATGATATCACTGTTCTGGCTTCTGAATACCTAAATGCGAGTTTGGATACAAATGACTTCCATTCACTGAGTCCTGCAGTGGGAAACTCAGGAGAGTGGGTTAATTTCTGCTGGAACATGAAATATTTTTCCTTATCTATTTTCTTTTGTATTGTGTACACAGTTCTTGCTCACCTTGAACATAGAAGAGTCAGACTGCAAAAGGTCTAGGCCTGCCTCTACAGCATCTCCTGCAGTTTTGTGTATCAGCCCTTTTACTTTCTTTTTACTCTTATTTTAAACTGCCTGGAAATAAAATATTTCATTATTTTTCTCAAAATGAAATTTATGTTGATTTTTTTCAATTTTTTTCTGTGAACTCCTGAATGAGTTTGTCACGTTGAACTGTTTCTATCTCTCCTTCTACCCCCCACCCCCATTCTCCACAAACTGCCAGCAAACCGGAAAATAAGTTATTTAACTCATCACTCTATATGTAAAATTTAGAAGGGCTGTGTGGCCTCATTGGGGGACACTTCAATATTCCCTCTAATTTTTTCTTTCCATAGGCAGAATGTTGCTATGTGCATTGAGGCATGTGCAGATGTACACCACCAATAGAAACACATGTGCTGGCTATGGGCAGCTGTGGGTGCTCTGCCAATCAGCTGGGCAGTATCTGAATTTCTGCTGGGCAGCTGCCCAAGCACTCAGCTTACAGGGAACTCTGGTGCCCCCCTGCATCATGTGACAAGCAGAGACGGCCTTTTGGTCCTAGCAAGCAAAGAATAAAAAAAACTGTCATTGCTGGGACTCCCTAGGAACGAGAAGTCGTACATTAAACATGTTAGAGATACAACTATCAACCATATCAAATATTCAAAAGCAGAAGCCTTTTGTATTTGGGGAATATATGAATAATTTACTGTCGTGCTGAGAGTTATGAAAGGAATTCATTGTCACTAATAAATAAAACAGAGCCCCTGTGAACTGGAGGGTGGCTGATGCTCCTCTCAAGTGAATTTGTAAATTAATTCCCTTCAAAAACTATACAGGAAGAAAGGCTCCAGCCAAAGATGGCCTCATACCAACACTATTGAAGGTAGATTTGTTTAAAGGGATCTAATTTTAGAATTAGTCTATAATTGTGAGGGTACAAGTGATAAATGCAGATGTCTAGCAACCTTGTTCCACTTGCAACACTGTTACATGTCAAATAGATATCCACCCTGTCTCTATATTTTTTGTGCAATTAAAATTGTGGGGCACAAAGTGAATCTAGTTTGAGATGTTCCCAAACTCAGTCCCTAAGATAACACTAGATTAGGTTCTGTTTATTTGAAATACTCTGATGTATTGATAACAGGTTGAACTTCTCTTCAGGACCCAACTGGTGCCGAACCAGTGAAAATTTGAACCGCAGGAAGTCAATATTGTAGTGAGTGGTTTTATTTTTATTTCACTGAGGCAAATAAATGGAACAATGCTTGCAATGCTGCTTAATAATGTATGACTGTACTGATACACACCATAACATCCTTTGCCTAGCCATAGCTTATCTGCTCTCTTCATAACAAAGCATTAGTGGTGTTGCACAATTTTATTGTATTGGCATAAGGAAATAAGTTAGATAAAGCATAAAAACCATGCTTACGCTTAGCAGCATTACCAGCTGTTCCACTGGATTCTTAGAAGACATTTAAGGGGTAAATTAGAGCTAAAAAACAGGACAGAACACCGAGAGCCAAGACTGGCAGCTGTAAACCACCTTTATGGGGCTAGAGGAAACTTAGCAGGATGTCTGCTTATCATGTGTGTAGCCAACTAAAATCATACCAGACCATGGGTGTTGCTGGACCAGAAAGTGCCAGACTAGAGAGGTTCAACTTGTATATGGATGAAATACCCCAGCGTTTATCTAAAGTACTCACGGAATCCCTTGAATCTGCAGAGCTGGGAAGGAAGTCTAGAGAGATGCTTTCTCTAGAAAGTTGGTTCTAACAAAATTCTGTATCCTATGAGTACAATCACTTACTTTTCTGATCTCTACTGGAACCATGGCATGCAGAGGCAGCCAAACTGAAGGAATCATGGAAACCTTTCCAAACATCATAAATATGCAGCTGAGATTTGCTTCTAGAGCTGAGAGATGGCCCAAAAGACAATGTAGTCTAATGGATGAACGGCAAGTCCAAGAACGAGGACTTCTAAATCCTAATATTGCTGCTACTATTGCACTCCAATGTGTCCTTGGGCGAGTCATTTAGCATTGGATTGAAACCTTGCAATCCAGCAAAGTGCATAGCCGCACTGTCCCAGGATCAGGGCTGGGACAAACTGTGATCTTCAAACATTCCTTTGTAGCAGCACAGGAACCACAGGGGAAGTAAAATGCTCTAGCCCTTTTCCTGAAGGTTAGCACCTTCTTTGTGCCAGCTCAGTTTTGCTGGCCAATACATTGAGGGATCAGACACCAAGTTCTGCTTACCTTTACAGAAGGAAGAATAACAGTCCTACAGTGGCTTCTGCCCCACACAGGGTCTGGTGTTGCAGGTAGCTTGCAAAAGAGGGCTCCTATTACCCCTAATGTTTCCCTGTATTGGCACTGAGCAAGGCTCACAACTGAGGCCTTAGCCAGGGTAGGAAGCTACCTATTGTCCAAGGACTCAGTGTGCTCAGTGTATTAACACTGGGAAAGTGTGCAAGGATCCTCACTGGGGAGACACAATATAAAGAGAAAATCACTGTACTAAGAACAGCATCCCAGAAATGCACCATTGTTACTGAACTTGCTAAGAGACTATTTTTGCTGTGAACGAACACTTCTCTGAAGCCCAGAGTGCATCATGCCTTTTACGGTTTACAGCACTTAGCACTCTTTTTTCATGGTAAGTTAGTTTCCTTTTAACTTCATAAGAATAGTACTCTGTTACCTAATGCCTTTGTTGCATATACATAACTGGATTTATTCGGGGTAAGTCAGCTCTCAAAGCACAGCAGAGAGATGGTCAAGGCATTAATTAGGGATGGTGATTAGTGGCTTAATGAAAATAAGTAAGTCTGATGCTTAAAAGGAAAGTATAGTCAAGAATATTATGAAAGGGGAGAGGTGAAGGTTGGAAATTGTATGATAAAAGGGAGCAAACTTAAGTAATGGTGCAGGTCTACAATATAGCTTATGAAAATTGGTTGGAGGTGTATTGGAAATAGAAAGCTGGTCCATAATGGTGATCAAACCAAGCCTAGAGAGAAGCTTCCCATATGTGGATTGCTGACCAAGGAACAAATTTGCCATAAGAGATTTTTAGCATCTTTGTAATTCAGACACAATCTTTATTTGACAATTCACCATTTTTCTATCTTTAATCTTCCCCACCATGGGGGAAGAAAAGGATGTTCTTTCTCGATCAATAAACGGTTAGAGATTAACATTTTATGGGCTATCCTGTGCAATCAGGGAATCAAGTGTAATGTCCAGGATCTAGAATGCTGCCTGTTGATAGGTAGACCCTGTATTTTTGTCATGGGCTTTCTTGTTACCAAAGCTAACTAAAACAGTATATGCTGCATAGCATCACCAAACAGGGTCCTTCTGACCTGGCCTTGAAGAAGCAATCAGAGAATGAATATCTGAGTATATTCCTCAGCTTTTAATGGATGGCTACCTGACTTCCTGCTTTTCTATAACTAATTTAGTTTTGGCATAAACTGGTGCAATTCCCCTGGAAGTCAGCAGAAATGGTGTCTTATACACAAGGGCTGAATTTAACTCTGTGCATGTAGGTCTGCATGCATTCAAACATTTATAGAATATATGAGATGAATGAACAAAGGCCCAGTGCCTATTGTTCATTTGAAAGAAACCATTTATATATGTATGAGAAACACTTTAATGAATTACTTCTTTCAAATGAACAATGGTCATTGAACTTTCATTCATCCATCTCATTCTCACTCTCATTGGAAGGTTAGTAGCATTCATGAGACCTGTCACATGGCTAAATTTAATTAAAAAACAAAAACAACCAACCTACTCTTTAATACGCAATATTAAAGGCAACATTTAAATTGAAGCTGACCAAAATCTAATGGACTTGTGTTTGTGATAATCTTACAATAAAGCTCATCATTCCTGGATCAAGTCTACACTAGAATATATTCAAATTGGCTTTAAGATTGTATTGGCTGAATGAAGCTAGCTCACAGGAATACAGGACATTACCTGTCTCAGGGAAAGAACTTTGCATAGTTCTTAATGTAAAAAGAGACTGTAGACTCGGTTTTATAATACTAAAATCCCTAAATTTTTGTCAGAATACACACCACAAAGGAGGCCACAAAAAATCCTGTTCAGAAGAATCTAGGTCATGGGTTGTGGCAGAACACAGACTGCAGGAGACTGAGGAGAGAGGAAATTTTCTTTCTTCCAGTGCTAACCTGGCCTCTTCCTTGACCCTGCTACCACTGGTTATAGAACTTCATCTGCTGAGTGAGGCAAAAAGTGATAGATTGGAGGGTGGGCAAGGGCTAAGCCCCATCTAGTCCTAGCCATCCACCACTATGATGCACATCCATGAAATCACCTGAAAGAAAAAATATTGAGGCTTGAACAAGAGATTTTAGGAGTGTCTCCTAATGACATCCAGGGTTTAAAATTCTTGAGACTTCAGACATTTCTTGTGAACAAAACGTTAGTAAATTTCTAAATGTTAGATGCATTGTGTAAAGTTAGGCTGTACAAATAAAGTTGTTGGTAGAGGTGGAAACTGACCATAGATGTTTTGATTCCTAGGCTGGTTCTTTAACCACAAAGCTAATTTTCTCCCAGGAGGGTAGCTTCTGTCAACCATGACCCCATGACTGTTCAAATTCCAGTCTGACTCTCAAACCCACATTGGATGTCTAGACAAAACCCCAAAACAGAGACACGCAAAATTAGTGGCCGTTTAAAAAAATTTGCTCATAACTTGTATTGTTAAATAGAACATTAGCTACCCAGCTTGCTGGTTTACTAATCATAGAATCATAGAATATTAGGACTGGAAGGGACCTTGAGAGGTCATCGAGTCCAGTTCCCTGCCCTCATGGCAGGACCAGTCTAGTAGTGTCTAGACCATCCCTGACAGACATTTATCTAACCTACTCTTAAATCCAGAGATGGAGATTCCACAACCTCCCTGGGCAATTTATTCCAGTGTTAAACCACCCTGACAGTTAGGAACTTTTTCCTAATGTCCAACCTAAACCTCCCTTGCTGCAGTTTAAGCCCATTGCTTCTTGTTCTATCCTCAGAGTCCAAGATGAATAAGTTTTCTCCCTCCTCCTTATGACACTCTTTTAGATACCTGAAAACTGCTATCATGTCCCCCCTCAATCTTCTCTTTTCTAAACAAACAAACCCAATTCTTTCAGCCTTCATAGGTCATGTTCTCTAGACCTTTAATCATTCTTGTTGCTCTTCTCTGGACCCTCTCCAATTTCTCCACATCTTTCTTGAAATGCGGTGCCCAGAACTGGACACAATACTCCAACTGAGGCCTAACCAACACAGAGTAGAGTGGAATAATGACTTCTCGTGGCTTGCTCATAACACACTTGTTAATGCATCCCAGAATCATGTTTGCTTTTTTTTCAACAGCATCACGCTGTTGACTCATATTTAACTTGTGGTCCACTATAACCCCTAGATCTCTTTCCGCTGTACTCCTTCTTAGACAGTCGCTTCCCATTCTGTATGTGTGAAACTGATTGTTCCTTCCTAAGTGGAGCACTTTGCATTTGTCTTTATTAAACTTCACACTGTTTACCTCAGACCATTTCTCCAATTTGTCCAGATCATTTTGAATTATGACCCTATCCTCCAAAGAAGTTGCAACCCCTCCCAGCGTGGTATCATCTGCAAACTTAATAAGTGTACTTTCAATACCAGTATCTAAATCATTGATGAAGATATTGAAGAGAGCCGGTCCCAAAACAGCCCCCTGCGAAACTCCACTTGTTATACCTTTCCAGCAGGATTGAGAACCATTAATAACTACTCTCTGAAGGTATGTCTACACTACCCCACTAGTTCGAACTAGCGGGGTAATGTAGGCATACCGCACTTGCAAATGAAGCCCGGGATTTGAATTTCCTGGGCTTCATTTGCATAAGCGGGGAGCCGCCATTTTTAAAACCCCGCTGGTTCGAACCCCGTGCAGCGCGGCTACACGGGGCACGAACTAGGTAGTTCAAACTAGGATTCCTAGTTCGAACTACCGTTACTCCTCGTTAACAGACCATGGATGCTTGACCATTGTCATGTGAGATTCCCTCTAGTAACTTTTAAGACTTTTAACCATTATTTAAAACCCAAACAGTTTAAAAACTATGAGGTCCTCATCCGTTTCCTGATCTGTATTCACCCTGAAGGTTCTATGTTCCTGTGTTCTAGTTAAAGCCACCTATGTTCTAGTTTGACAGTTCTACTCCTACAATTACATCCAGCATGCAAAGGACACTTTGCAAAAGAGATGAGCACCTCTTAGTTTGACTCTTTCAATCAACCCTACTTGGAAGGAAAAAATGTTGCTGATAAAATGATAATATGGTCTCACCAGCATTTTTTCCATTACTCTATATGGGTACGTCTACACTACAACGTTAATTCGAACTAACTTAGTTCGAATTAGTTAATTCGAACTAAGCTAATTCGAACTAACGGATGTAGATTAAAAAACTAGTTCGAATTAGCGTTTTGCTAATTCGAACTAGCATGTCCACACAGAGTGGACCCTGAACCAGGCTTAAGGATGGCCGGAAGCAGTGCTGGCAGGGCATCAGAGGAGGACTTAGAGCGTGGAGATGCTGTCTCAGACTAGCCGAGGGCTGCGTTTAAAGGGTCCCGACCCCCACCCCGGACAGACAGTTCTCAGGAGTGCCCCGCTTGCAAAGCAGTCCTGGCTTGGAGTGCCCAGACTACCCACACTGGGCACATCACAGCACTCGGTCATCAGACCGGCTGCACTTGCCGCAGGCTGCCTTCTGGGGAGAGGGGCCAATTGGGGGGCTGCAGGAGAGGTTCCACCCCCAGAAGCCTGCAGAGCCAGCCCAGTCCTCCCCATAGGGGGCTCGTACCCCATTCCTCCCTCACCTCCTTCCACATACCCTTCCCTAGCCCCCCTTCCTGATGTACAAAATAAAGGACAATTGTGTTCAAAAATAGAATCTGTCTTTATTGAACAAAACTGGGGGAGACTAGGAAAAGGAGGTGGGAGAGGGGAAGAGAGAGGCTGGGAGAGGGGAGGGCAACTACAATGATCAGGGGTTGGGAACAGGTCCCATATGAAGAGAGGCTAAAAAGACTGGGACTTCTCAGCTTAGAAAAGAGGAGACGGAGGGGGGACAGGATAGAGGTCTCTAAAAGCAGGAGTTGGGTGGAGAGGGTGCATACAGAAAAGTTCTTCATTAGTTCCCATAAAGAAGGACTAGAGATACCAAAGGAAAGGAATGGGTATCAGGCTTCAAACTAGTAACAGAAAGTTGTTCTTCACCTTTGGTCTGACCCAGGACGGCCATTGTAAGCTCAGGGCTCAGGGTCGGGGGTCTCAGTGGACCCCCTTGATTTTCATGCACACCTGCTCCTGGGTGGCCAGGCTGGCAGTTCTCCTGCCCTAGACGGCCACCTTCCTGTGCCTAGTGCCTAGACTTCTCCCGCCTCCTTTTCCCAGTCTCCCCCAGTTTTGTTCAATAAAGACAGATTCCATTTTGGAAGACATGTTATCTTTATTTTGTACATCAAGAAGAGGGGCTAGGGAAGGGTAAGTGGAAGGAGGTGAGGGAGGAATGGGGCACGAGCCCCCGATGGGGAGGACTGGGCTGGCTCTGCGGGCTTCTGGGGGTGGAAGCTCTCCTGCAGCCCCCCAATTGCCCCCTCTCCCCAGATGGCAGCCTGCGGCAAGTGCAGCCGGGCTGATGGCCGAGTGCTGTGATGTGCCCAGTGTGGGCACTCAGGGCACTCCAAGCCAGGATTGCTTTGCAAGCGGGGCACCCCTGAGAACTGTCTGTCCGGGGTTGGGGTCGGGACCCTTTAAGCACAGCCCTCGGCTAGCCCGAGACAGCATCTCCACGCTCTAAGTCCTCCTCTGATGCCCTGCCGGCACTGCTTCCGGCCATCCTTAAGCCCTGTTCAGGGTCCACCTAATGTGGACGCCCTAGTTCGAATTAGCAAAACGCTAATTCGAACTAGTTTTTAGTTCTAGATGCGTTAGTTCGAATTAGCTTAGTTCGAATTAACTAATTCGAACTAAGTTAGTTCGAATTAGCGCTGTAGTGTAGACATACGCTCAGAGAGTCCATGCTAAATAAGGCTGACAGAGTGGGCTCTAAGTATTCTATGTACCTGGTGCTTGGCTTTTTATGTCATTAGGTTGTGGAATGTAGCAGCTTGTCCAGGTCAGGTCTTTGTTTAAACCTCTATTCAAGGTGTCAAATTTGTAAATAAAACCAAGTTCTGCAGTTTCTCTTTCAAGCTGGCTTTTGAAATTTGCTTTGAAATAGACACTTTTAGATCCATCAGTGAGTGTCCAGGCAAGTTGAAATGTTCCCCAATAACTGGGTAAAGAGGATGAACTGCCTGAGGCAGTTCTGTCCAGAACAAGTTCCATGTTCTGGGGGGAAGAGGGGAGAGCATAGCAACCTTTCAGTGCCCCACTGTTTGCTGTGATAGCAGAGCCCTTGGAATTGGGGGGGGAGGGGAAGGGTATCAAAGTGTAGACACTCACGCCCAGGATGCAGCTGCTACAGGCAGCCTTGAATATTGAAAATACTGTACAGATTATAGTGTCTCTAGAGAGACTTACAATCATGCCCTCTTTATAAGGGAGATTCTCACCCACGCTTGTCAGTCAAAAAACAAAATTGTGTCTTGCTTTCAGATGTTTAGGGTTAAGGCTCATTGGCAATTATTCTCTGATCTGAAAAACACGGGAAAGTGGAATAAGTGCCTATTGAGATTCAAAAGCTCAGACACAGCCTTTTAGACGTGGTTTGGCAAGGTTTCTGTGTTTCCTCTCAGTGCAGCCAAATTATCTAACACCAAAACCACAGTGAACATACCATAAATAAATGGGGATGACGGCTCCTACAAGAGGCTGTTTTCAAAGACAGGGCTAGCAGAGTGGTTCTGAAATAATCACTTAGCTTTTTTTTGCGGTGGGGGGTGGGAGGGAGGGCAAGAGTTATCTGTAATTCTCTATAAAGATCCCAAAGGAGAAAACAGCTAGCTTGTAATGTCCCTATGCTGGAAAAGGAGACTGCCTGCTTCTACTGTCCCTGTGCCAAGCAATCACAACCAGCCTTCTCCTCAGCACTCCTCTAGAAGGCACTTAAAAGCTGATGAGGGGAACTTCACTCCCTGAGCCATATATGCTCTTGGGCGTTGCTAGCTCCTACTATTACCTTCCTTTCCTTAGTCCCTACCTCACTCAACCCCCATGGCAGTCCTCAAATCCCCATTCGCCCCTGATTCCCCTACATCTCAGTGTACCACTAGCTCCTTTTAAAGCCCTCTATTCTACTGCAGGGTTGGATTAAGAAAAGGGCTTTAGGGCTAAAGGGGGGCCCTGTGCTGCAGCACCTAAAGCCCCCCCCTCCGTGTTCTAGGCCAGCCCTTCCTGGTGGGGCTAGAGGAGGTGGCTTGGTGCACTCCTGTTCCTCCCCCTTTCCCAGCTGGAACGGTGGCTCGCAGCACCACAAAGTTCTGTCCCTGCAGTGCCCTCACCTGGAGGCTCTGTCCCTGAAGCTCCCATGAGTGGGGAATTGTGGCCATGACTCCCAAGCCTTTCTCAGAGTCACTGTTTCCAATTAAAAATAAACTTTACGAAGCCTAAGTGAACCTGGACACAGCTGTGAAAAATATACCGATGCTATGATAAAACTGAAGACCGAGTACATTTGTGTCTAGAGTTGAAAGGACAGCTCAGAAAATACACAAGTCAGTGCTGCTCCCAGGAAGTGTAGGATTCACAAGAGATTCTAAGGGCATCACAAGAATTTACATTTAAATCCAGTGAGATAAAGCAATTTAAACAGTCCAACGGCACAATCTTGAAGTTGAACCATACAGCATAAAACATTTGATGGAAGCAAAATCATTTTATACATTAAAATATAGTGCACTGATAAATGTGTCCTCGCCTCCATAGGTGCATGTGTTTATTTTGTATGTATATTTATCACAATATAGAGTATAGTAAATAAATACCTACATAGATAGGTGTATAATGTGTATTTATGTAAAAATGATTTGCAATATTTTGTGAAATTAACAACATTTTAGAAAAAAAAAACAGTATACATTTTGGCTGAGAAGTGGAAGAGTGCTGTTCGTTTCTGTGTAAATTATGAGGTGTGTGGATTAGTGCTCCAAGAATGAGATGAGGCTTTTCTGTGTGTACATACATAAAACCTAGTCCAAATTCTCAGGGGAGAAAAATCTTCCTATAATTAAAACGATCTTTTATGTAAGTGACTCTCTAGGTTTTTCCATACCACGAAGCTCCTATTTCAATAGAAAACATGTTCAGGAACTTTACAAATGCTTTTTCTCTCAGAAAAAAAATAGTTTAATGAAAGGTGTTACATTTTTATAGTGAAACAGAATAACTTCATTTCCTGAAGTATAAACAACAAAAGAATACCCTTTAACAACTCTTCACAGACTCAAATAATATAAGTCTTTAAATCTGTTTGGGGCAGATCTAACTGACAGCACTGAAAACTCTTGAGTTAGCCAAGGATCTAGCCACAAAAGATCCCAATATTTACACACAATAGTGAAACAATCTCATTGTTCTATCTGCTATGATCCTTCCTCATATGAAACCCTCAAAAATCTAAAGTAAGAGATACAAAAGAATTAGTCATTCAGGAGACTTAATGTCTTTGGAATCCTTCCTTTAGCATAATCTCCATGAACTTTTATTCCTGGTATAAAGAATTGTCAACAGAAAAAGTTAGAGGATGCCTAGTCTGTGTGGAATGAAGATAACTTTGGGGCTAAAATGAGGCATCTGAGACGCGTGGATGAACTAGGATCATTAACAGGTGGGGAAATATCTAGAAAAGGTCCTTTGTGTTACTAAAAAGTAGTAGTTAAGGACAGGAGGATGCCTGGAATCTATCCAATTGCATTTTCTTGGTCAAAAGACCCCCCACACCCTGGAGTTCCCTCCAAATTATTTATTATCTTTCAGGGCTGTGGTCCTTGTGGCTGTGTGGGAAATGCCTAATGGCCATGGACAAGAACTAACTTTCAGTGTCAGTGTAATAGTATTGTAACACTGAAACATTAACCTCTTGCAAGCACCCCTCTGTAGTCAAGTGCACGTGCCTACACAATCTCCCTTTAAAAGTCTTTCAGCAACTCAGCCCTCCAGACAAGTCATACTCCTGTGTGTATCACACAACACCCTTTCCAGAGTACACCTTTCACAGAAGCCCATCTCCCTGTCCTCTGCATATAGTGTCAGAGTCCCTTTCCATAGTTCATTTCCCACTCTGATTGGGTATGTCTACACAACAAAGTTATTTCGAAATAACAGCCCTTATTTTGAAATAACTTTCCTAGCGTCTACACAGCCAAACTGCTATTTCAAAATAAATTTGAAATAGTGGAGCGCTTATTTCAAAATTGGCAAACCTCATTCCACGAGGAATAATGCCAAATTCAAAATAGCTATTTCGAAGTAAGTGCTGTGTAGACACTAATTTCGAAATAGGGGGCCTCCAGCCTTCCCAGTGTGCCCTGGTAGCCACTTCAGCCTCAACCAAGAACACTCCTCTCCTTCCCTCCTTCCCTGGAGCCCTTAAAGGGGTAGACTCTGGCCACAGTGCCTGTGCCAGCTCTAAGCCTGCCAGCCCAGAGCCAGCAGTCACGGCCCCTGATCCAGTGGCCCCAAAACATGAGCCAGCAAGCCACTGGCAGCCAGCCCTCCACCGCTCCCCAGGAGCAGTCTGCCAACTCCAAGGAGCCTGCCAGGGGCCAGAGAAGGCGGACGCCTTCCTGGTCCAGGGCGGAGATCATGGACCTTATTCAGGTTTGGGGGGGATGCCCCCAACGTCTGTGATCTCCACACTAGATGGAGGAACGCGGCCGTCTATGGCAGGATAGCTGCCAGCCTGGCCACCAAAGGCCACATGCGGACCCAGGAGGAGGTTTGCATGAAAATCAAGTTGGTCCGGCGAGACCCCCCAACCCTGAACCCTGAGCTTCCCCTACCCCTTCTTCTCCTTGCTTCCCCCTTCCAGCTTCCTCCTCCCAGGTTTCCCCCTCCCTTCTCCCACCTTCTCTCCTCCCCTCTCCTGCCTCCTTTCTCCAGTCTCACCAGAGTTTCATTCCCCCTCCCCCACCCAGTTTTGTTAAATAAAGACAGTTTGTGTTTATGGAAAAACATGTATTTTATTTTACATCAGGAAAGGTGACTGGGAGAGGGGTAAGTGGAAGGATATGAGGGAGGAATGAGGCACAAACCCCCAGTGGGGCAGATCAGGGAGACTGTTAGTGCTCCTCCGGGTGGAAGCTCTCCTGCAGGGCTTCCTGGATACTGACAGCCCCCCGATGGACCTCCTGGATGGAAGCCTGCAGAAAATGCAGCCAGGCTCGCTTCAACATATCCTCGAGAAGTACCAGAGAGCCCAGGGGCAGCTCTGGCTCCATGTTATAGAGAGCTGTGGTGTCCCGAGTGAGGGCAACCAGAGCACGCAGAGACAAAATGCTTTGCTGTTCCTCATCAAGATAGGCAAGCAAGCAGTGAGAGCTGAGAACCATCTGTCAAGGGGGGGAACCCTTTAAGCACGGGCCTCAGATAGCCTTAGGCAGCAGCCACACAAAGTAAATCCTGACCTGATGCCCTGCTGGACCTGCTTCCGGCTGGCCTTAAATGCAATTCACAGTCCACTCATGTGGACACACTATTTCAGAATAGCAAAACGCTATTTCAAAAAGCACTTTGTGTGTAGATGCGTTATTTCGAAATAAGCTTTTCAAATTAACTATTTCAAATAGCTTATTTCGAAATAACGCTATAGTGTAGACATACCATTGAGAGTGGAGCTTCCAGGGCTTTCCTTACTGGAGACAGCTTCCTTGCCCCCTTACCTTAGGGTTTTATCTCAGAGTATCAACATAATCCACATTATCTTTCTACACAGAGGAAGAGGAGAAGGAGGAGCTGCTGCTGCTACTCGTCTCTTCTAGACAATTTCCTGATCTGTGCACCTTAAGATCTCCAGAGAAATTGACTGCTATCCAGTCCTTCAGCTCTTTTTATAAGTCCTTTTTGGTCCCTGATTAGTCACTTCTTTTACAGCCACTCTAGCCTCCTTGGAGGGTTTCTCTATCAACAATATGGGGCAGTGTAGGCAGGACGGCAAGGCCTCTGGCACAAGGTCTTAAGGCATGATCCACCCTGTCAAATGTACCCTACAAAAATTGTCCGAGAATAGGGTCTGCTAGAGGAAGTTGACCATGTCTTTCATACCTCACAAAGTAGGAAAATTTGCCACTGTTTACGGGCCTATTATGCGGGGGAAAGTTCCAAAAAAGGGGATGTGATGTAGCACTTGAATTGTGCAGAGATGTCCAAATTATAGAAAAGTATTAGTGCACTCTTTACTCTGACAGGAAAGAAAGAGACAAATTACATGCAGATCCAATGCTTGCATCTAACAATGAATGAAATGATAGAATAAATATAACAGCATGGAATACCAATGTAGAAAACTTAGAAAGGTGTAAATCTAGAGTGGATTAAAATATACAACCTGAAATTTAGTTTGGCACTGACAATAGAGTGCTGAACAGAAGCAACCATGTGCCTTTGCAGTTTGTGGTAGGGGAATTGTGGCATTCTGGGATGACTGTATGCAAAGCATGCATTTGAGATTAACCTAACCTGTCATGGGATGTCACACCAATGTATATAAATGTTCACTCAGGTGCATTCATCTGGC
Organism: Pelodiscus sinensis; assembly: GCF_052426305.1. NCBI lineage: Eukaryota > Metazoa > Chordata > Testudines > Trionychidae > Pelodiscus > Pelodiscus sinensis. The sequence goes on along the minus strand of NC_143054.1, from coordinate 156,321,300 downwards.
AGCTCATGATTTGATTTCTGAAGGCATTTTAAGTGCAAAGTTCAGGTACTTCAGTGCAGTGCATATTTATTTTAATAAGAGATGAGCTGAAGTATATCTTCATTGTTTTGTACCATTGGCTAGTCTATCCAGCATCATTTTCATCTTTACAAACTGTCCTGTGTGTTCTCATAGATAAGAGTGTGTGGAGGTTAAATAGTTGTATTGATGATGGTCAAGAAGAAAGGGACTCCAACTCATTCGCAGTTGGACTTCCTCTGCAGGACTAACAGAAGTAGAAAGCAGTGACAATGTAGATTTTGATGATCTGATTCTAAACACACCCTGGATGTTGGTTGTTACGCAAAAATAGTATTTTCTTAGAGATTCATTTCAAGGGTAGCGTTTTATTTATGCTTTTATTTATTTTTCTATACTTCAATTCCCCCTCTTCATCATTAACAAAAGGGATTTTTGTGTTTATTATAAACAAGGCTGACAAGTAATCTGTCACTTTAATAGTGTTTCATTAGAATTCAATGAAATCAGATACAAGAAATTGTAGCAGCTTCCCATCTGGAGAGAGGAAAGTTTGACGTGGTCCTAGTGCTGGGCAAATGACGGGGAAAATATTTATTGAACATTTTATTTGAAATATTTTACTAAATTTTTAAAATAAATTATTCAAATATAGGTTTTCAACGTGATCTGCTGAATACTATTTAAATAGCTCTTCCATCTTATATCATTAGTGTACTACACATCCACCACTGAGTTTTGTTTTGACTAGTAGATTTCCTTATTTAAGTACATAAAAGGACATATATAGGTCTTAGATCCTTAATTGCAGTAGATCTTGTGTGTGTGTGTGTAATGCAAAGGTAAACTTATCACCTTTATGCTTCTTTTTGTCTGGTCCAGCTGTGAGTCAGGCCAGTCCAAACATGCCCTAATTTGCACTACTGTCAGTGGCCTCAGAGAGCCATTATATCAGCCAGGAAAGCTCTTGCTATGCCCTGTTTCCTCCAGATATGTCTCCTATGCCACATGCCTAGAATCTTACACACAAGGTCTATACCACCAAAGACTCCCCCTGCAGTGGAGTGATTTCTGGCAATGCTTGCTATATAGCAGTTTTTCAATAGCAGATCAGTAAAAATTGGCCCTAACACAACAGAGAATGTGGCCCACAGTGTACAGTTTTCCACTTGAAATGCTTGCATAACTCCCATAAATACCAATGGGAATTGCATGTATTTTTGGTGGGAGGGATCATAGAGTTTTAATGAGTCTTGGCACATCTTAGATGCTGAAAGGGCAGAATATCAAGCAGAGTGTCCTTTCAATGAGAGAGACATATCCTTAGTCACTGAAGGGGTCAAATATCAAGCAGGATATCCTTATAGATAGAGAGGAAATTTGTGAAGCGAGAAGGATACACACAGATCTGCAATTGGCACTATTTCTGATTAATTTCTGGGTGACATTTAAGGTGTTAGTTTGACCTTCACTAGCTGACATGATTCTGGGTCTGGCTGTTTTTTCTTGCTCCTCTGTTTACATGATGCCCAACAATTTCTCAAGCTTACCAGGCCCTGGTTTAAATCAGATTTGTTATTTGTTGACATTCAGGGCGCTTCTGCTTTCTCTGGGATGTATTGAAGGACAGGATTTTAAATCACATCTCCTATTATGTATTGCAGCCATGGGATTCCCAAAATGCAGTATAATAGCTTGGCAATGCCATGTCTACACTAGAAAAGTATTTCAAAATTACTAAATTTGGCTTAACTCCTGATTTAACAAACTCAAATTAGAATACCCACACTATGGGAAACCTCAAAATTAGTCCAAATCAGGCTCCATTAATGTCAATGTGCTACCTCGGACTTAGAATCCTAGGAAGCTCTGGGGAGTAATTAGTTCAAAATAGCAGCACTGGAGTGTTCACACCACCATTATTTCAAAATAACTGTTTCGGAATTAGCATTATTCCTGCTGAAAAGCAGGAGTACCGATTTTGAATTCCATGGCCTGTTATTTCAAAATAACGGGCTTGGTAGTGTGGATAAATCCACTTATAAATTCACCGGGGGATGGCGAGAGAGGGGAAGGGAGGAGGGTTATTTTGAAATATGGTCCTAGTGTAAACCAGGGTCAAGAGGGGAGATTTTGCTGTTTCTTGGGAAATGTAGCTAGGCCACAGAAGAGACTGGAGTCATGAGGCAACCAGATACCATATTCATGAGGCTTTGTCAAAACAAAATATTTCAGTATGGTTCCACAAACTGAAATGCTTAGAATTGGGAATGTTGAACCATTACATTTAGACTGAAGGTTAAAAAGTTTTTTGGTCATGACCACACTTTCAATAAAAATCTCTATAAAAGCAATTTGTTTTCATTCAAATTTTGGTGGGGATTTTTTTCCTCCAGCTAGTTCAAATATTTTTAAGCTAGAGATGGGCTGGAGCCATTACATTCTTACCTGAATCATTTGGAGTTTGAACATCTCAAACAATGAGGATATATACATCTGGGAGTCTTGTTTTGGCTGTAATGATAAAGGCCATATGAAAAAATTCAAATTCAGATCTTGGGTTTAGCCCAGAGTTCAATGATTTTTAAGTCTATGGATCTGGTCTCAGTCCATCTTCATTTAGAACTTGAATGGATTTTTTGAACTTCCACAATAATTTTGAATTCAGTTCAGTCCAAGGACTTTTGAGCAACTGATCTTTTCCCCATCTGTCTTGCCCAAAAAAGAGTGAGTTGTGGGGGACGATAGATCAGATACTCTAACAGTGTGGTTTAAAAGGTACTACTCTTATCTGGCATCAGGAGAGCTAGTTCTAGTCCCATCTCTGCCACTGACTTGTTGTAAAGTCTTGAAAATCACTTAATCTGTTTGTGACTCTTTCCCCTCATCTGAAAACTGAGGAGTATGATCCTTATCTACCTTTTTGTAATGTACTTTTTAATCTATGCATGAAAAATGCTATATATTATATTATTGATCCTGGAAAAAAGAAAATTACATTACCCTAGTCAATACATGCACTTATTTGGTGCTTATAGCTTTATTACATTGATTTCTCTGTAAATTAACACCAGATAACATAGAAACAAATTCTATTTACAGTGTTAAGAGCTTGATCAAAGGCTCTGACATCATTGGGAGGGAGGAGAACAGCATTCCATTTACTTCAAAGGGGAAACTAGATCAGGACCTATACGAAAGCACATACTCTGATAGTCGGTGCAAGTAGGTATTTAAAGCCAACCAACATAAGATGTGTCAGTATGTGGGCAACCGTTTAATGCTGGTTATAGCAGACATAATTTGAGAATGTATATCAAGAGAAGTTTCAGAAAAACTCAGAGCCAAGTTCTGCTTTTGGTTACAGTGTTGTAAATCCAGTGTAGCTCCCCTGAAGTCCATTAGAGAAGAATTTAAGAATTTCTGCTTTCCCTTTAAGAACACAAACCCAGCATTATTGTAAAAATAAAGTGACCCATGGGAAACGAAAAGTCAGGATATTATGGAATCTCAGGCATTTCAAAATGAGGATACTCCACTTTTTCTTTTATCCAAGTAGAAAGTGCCACTGTCAATATAGAAGAGTGTTTTTTGTCCAGTCACAGGATTTCTTCTGTGAACAACATGCTGTTTTATGTTTGCCAGACTCTGGCCACAGTGCTGTGTTAGAAACTTATCCATCCAGCACAAAGACTTCATGTTAAATCTTCAATGGCATGTAAAAAAAGGTACACATACCTTCTGGGATCTGAAGATTTCTCCCTCCTTTCTTCCACTATTTGACTACTTTCTTCCACTATTTGATCTGAGGAAGTGGGTCTGGCCCACGAAAGCTCATCATCTAATAAACTATCTGGTTAGTCTTTAAAGTGCTACATTGTCCTGCATTTTGCTTCAGCTACCCCAGACTAACACGGCTACATTTCTATCACTCCCTCCTTCAGATATTTCAAGGCAAATCATAATCAAAATATATTGAGCAGCAGCCTGACCAGTATACAACACATTCAGAAGACAGAGAAGAATCTCAAGCAATTGAAACAGCTGCCAAATTTGAGAGAGAGAGAGAGAGGCAATCAATAACTTAATAAAAACAAAATAAGCCATGATGGGCAATTTTGAACTGACACATAGTGAAAAGGGATCATAAATCTATTGAACCACATGCATTCTGTCCCTTACCATCTGCACTGCCCAAAGACTTTTTTCTACTCTGATACTGCATGTAGAAATGAATGAAGAATCATAGCTTCTGCCCTACAAGTTGTTCTTTGCAGACAGACTCCTGCACTCACAGCTTGTAGGGCCAGGCACTATGTCTCTGTCCACAAGAATTTATAATCTAAATCTCAGATCTTCAAAGGCATTTAGGCACCTAATTATTTAGACTGAAATGGAAATAGGTTATGTATAATTCTATGACAATATGAAGGAATCTTTGCCACAGCTAAGGAAACATGTGTCTGGAGAGATCACAGCCCAGAAAACATAAGAACAGCCAGTTTTAAAAATCTTTCATGTGCACTAGTACCAGAAACTTGATTATAAATGCTATGCTCAGATTTTTAGGAAACAGAAAAAATACCACATGATTTATTTCCCCAACCACAACTAAGCAACAAAAATGTTGTATTTCAGACCTCAATCCATTGGTATAGGTTAGCATATGCGTATTACACTAGCTGCGGATCTGGCCGATAGGGTTAAAACACTAAAAATAAGACACTGAATAATTTTGACTAAGAAACATAGGATAAAATGATGGTTCAATAACTGTGGAATTTGTTGAATTACCATTCAGCCCCTAAATCCAGTAGGGATCTCTTCACTTTCCAATAATACAGTGTAACACCAAATAAAATTTTGCACTGATTATAATCAACTTTCATGTGTAGAACTCAAAGAGTTTGCCAAATACTTAAATCATTGAGCCTCATGATGACTTTTGGTGCCAGTTTGACAGGGAAATAAACAGAAACTTAGGGTGTGTCTACACTGCAGGGTTTAACTCGAAATAAGCTATGCAAATTGAGCTACGTTAATTGCATAGCTTATTTCGAAATAGGGAGCATCTACTCATCACTTATTTTGAAATAGAGCACTCTTCCTCTGACTTCCCTTACTCTTCGTACAATGAGGCTACATCTACATTGCATATGTTCTTGCACAAGTAAGCGCAAATGAGGCACGACAATGAATATCCCTGTGCCTCATTTGCATACTTAACAAACTGCCATTTTTGCACAAGGGGCTTTTGCACAAGAGCTGTTCTGCCTGAAAATAAGCAGCAGAACGGCTCTTGCACAAGAGGGGGGTTTTGCACAAGAAGGAGCAGTGTAGACTGCTCCTTCTTGTGCAAAAGCCCTTTGCGCAAAAATGGCAGCTCATTAAGTATGCAAGTGAGGCACGGCGATATTAATCACCGTGCGTCATTTGCATTTGTTCTTGCGCAAGAAAGCGTAATGTAGACATGGCCTGAGGGTTACAGTAGTCGGAGTAAGAAGTCCTACAGCTTGACAGTATTTTGACACTATTTTGAAATAACTGCCTGCTGTGTAGAGACGGACTAAGTTATTTTGGAATAGTGCTAATTATTTCAAAATAGTGTTGCAGTGTAAACATACCCAAAGAGAGGTTAAGTAACATACGCCACAATATTCAGAGAATGACTATGCCAGGAACAGAATCCAGGAGTTCTGTTTCAAATCCACTAGCCTAACCACTACATGCACTAATTGCTACAAAAACGCAGACATGATTCCCTCTCTGTTAACTTAATAAAAAGCCTATGCATCCTGGAACAGGATGAGACAGGGTGAGTGAATGTTCTTCTAGTCAAAATTGCAGAAGTTGGCAGAGGTCACTTCTGGTTTCCCTAGGCTTACTTTCAATTCCTGGTGACACAACATGAGTACAGTAGTCAGAAAGCATGGTGTCATCTTCTCTTGGCTTCCTCATTTAAAAAAGACTTATATTTAGCGTTTACCCTACAGATGTCATAACTGAGATTGGCAGGCTCAGGCAGTTGAGAAGCCAGCCATGGCTTTGGCAAACTGTCGATTTCTTGTGGATCAAAGGAGCTGTTGATGGCACAATTCATAACCTGGCTCCAGACAAGAAGGAAGGAAATTTTGCTGCAAACTTTGGATTAACATAATAATTTCTGTCTGGGGCCTACAATCAGCAGAAGTTTCTCTAGGTGACATGAGTCACCTCATACCTGATAAATATAATCCCTGAGATGAGACCTGCATTCAAGCAAGCAGTATACTGAATGTATCCTCTCCATTCTCACTGAGAGCCATTGGTCTCCAAAAAGTTCTTGTCTTAAAAAGGCTACTTTCAAAAAAAGTTTGAAGTCAAAGAAGGGAACTTTTTTGGCTCCAGTTTTATTTGCTTTTACCAAATACAGCATGAATCTCATGAGGCTATAGAATACAACCATACTGTGATTTGGAGATCTCTACTCTGAAAGTTAATTTTGGAGAGACATCACTATATACATTTTAGACCGGTGTATGTATGAATTTGGTAAAGCCTTAGCTATGTCATTTAGTCAGAATTTCAGCTGACACATTGACAGAAGGTAGCATAGAAAAGGGACCTGGATGATATAGCAATGGATAGGTAAGAAGATAAGGAACTTTACTCCTCTCTGGGTTTTCAGCGTTAGTCTTTGCCTTTCTGCAACATGTAGTTCTCTGGAATCTGGGTGGATATATTTTTTTCTCTGATTGTGAATTACTGGAGGACATATGGAGGAGAAGTAACATTTTCTAAAAAAAGTCCAAAGGGTCAGGTTTTAAAGGTATTTAAGTATTGTTCTGCTACCACGTAACTGACTTAGGAGCCCAAACGCCAGATTTCTAAGCGTATCCAGGCACATATCTCCCATTAAAAAACTGGTCCTAATTCTCCTTTTCAAAAGAGACTTGGTCCCAGAATCACAGAGGAGTGTAGGCACTGCAATGCTGAGTGCAGCAACACATAACTCACTTGCAAGTCTCTCCAATCTCCCCTGTTTACATCTTAAGGTTCACATTAGCCCTTTTGGCCACAGAATTGTGCTGGGAACTCATGTTCAGTTGCTTGTCCACTATAATCCCTAAACACAGCTGGTCGAATTTAGTCAGAAAATGCCAATGCATCAAAATCAAAGTATTTGCTTTGGTAGATTTCCACGACACAGTTTCCTGCCCACTTGCATGATGAGTTGCTGGAGAGCCAGGACTTCTTGGGGTGTGGACTGCCTCAGAGTTTGCCCTCCCAGGGAAAATTTCATTGTGAAATTTGGTCACCAAAACATCTCAAAATCTTCCAAAATGCCTTTTTTTAAAAGATGTGCCACTTGTAGGAAAACTTTAAATTTATACTCTTTCTTCCTAAATGGAACTATATTTTTAAATTTCAGAATTTTCTGTGGGATGGAAATTTCAATGTCCACCCCATTTCAGAGTCGCTACTTTCCAGTATAGAAGGTATGGGCTACATTCTGCAGATATTGCTTGCATTCCTTGCTCCTAGATGTATAACTTCACATTTGGCTATATTAAAATGCATTTTCTTTGAGTGGATCCAGGTTATCAAATGATCTAGATCACCATGGATGACTGCCCTAACCTCATCATTATTAAGCACTCTGCCAAACTTATTATTAAGCACTCAGCCACAAGTTTTATCAGCAGTGATTTTATAGTTACTTCTAGACCATAAAAATGTTGAATAGCATTGGGTTTAGTACCGGTCTCTGACGAACCCCACTAGAATCATCTGCAATTAATTATGAATCCCCACTGACAACTGAAAGTGATTATAACCAGTGATTTTAACATTCCAGTCCTGTGAATCATTCCACCGGGTTTCAGTAATGTTAATTATCAAGTTTCTTCCCCTCTGTGAGAATTTCCAATTCCTCTTGCTTCTCTCCCAGACTCCTAAGATGGATATTTAAGGCACTGAAAAGCCTCCAAGGAAGCAATGCAACTTCAAGCACGTGAGAGGGGCCTTAGTGCATGTGAGGGAAGGGCAGGGGTGTCAATCTAGGTGGAGCTATATCTCAGTCATGAGGAGGTGACCCCATGGTGAACAGAGGACCCATAACAAGATCAGGTAGCTGTGTCTAACCTAGAACATATCTCCTAAAAATACATTCAACATTGATTTAAAATTTTGAGTGATGGGGAATCCATTGCTGCCTTACGCAACCCTCGCTCTTTTGTTCAGGGGTTAAGATACTTGCCTTGGTTGTTGGAGGTCCTGGTTCAAATTCCCCAGGTGCCTCTTCAGCAGGGGTTTGCCCTGGGATTTCCTTCCTCCAAGGTGACTATCCTTTATGGTGGGCCATCCTTGTCAAGAGGCTGTTGTCTTCTAGGGACAGAGAGGGGATTCGGGCAGGGATTGCTCACCAGTGACTCTCCCCAGGAGCGGGAGCTCCCAGTTCACACTGCTCAATAGAGCAGGGGAGTGCCCTGGGGTCTGCCACAACCTGAGCCTGTATCATGGTCATGCAGGATGGAAAGGGGGTTACTGCCCAGCAGCAAATCATTTCTCAGGGAGTATAAATGGAATTTGAACCAGCACTATTCAAGAGGCAAGCTTCCAAATGCTTGGACTACAGGGAGACTCACAGGCTCCTTGTGGCTCAATGACAGTGGCCCATCCTCAAAAGGAAACACTGAGAGAGCCAGCATATTGGGTTGCCTCCTGGCCTGGCAGTTAGGCCAGACACTTGAGAGGTAAGAGAGCAACAGGCAAGAAAAGGATGTGAACCCCCAATCTGCAGGGCTCGCATCAACCAGTTAGCTACATGGGGCTGCCTCAGAGATAAACCCCTGCACACCGAGCCCTGAAGACTGGACTTAAGGTCAGGAGGGGACATTGCCCAGCCATAGACAGGGGGCAGCCTTGTGGTCAGCCATGATTAATTTAGCTTTCTCAGATCAGTAATAACTTTGTGGAGCTTTTAAATGCCTGTTTTAAAGGCTCTTATATAATGAGGTCATAGAGGAGCACTATTGGAGTTTCTGTAATCTAGGTACATTTATACAACATTTTGCCTTATTAATTTAGGATGAAAAGTCTCTCCTTAAGTAGATGCTGTGAGGTTGGTAGAGTAGTTGCCAGCTCATGCCAAGGTCTCCATGACTCAGTGGGACACTGACAGACACATACCTGGAGTCTGTCTGGCTCGTTTAGGGTTAATACAGTATTGCTAGAACAGTATAGGAACCGGGTATTGTAGGCAGGGGGAGGCTGGGCATCCCCAAACAGCCTAGTGTGGCTCCTCCCCCAGGCCAGTGCACTTCCCACAGGGAGTCGGGGTTGGATGCATTGCCTGCCCAGTGCTCTGGAGTCCAGAGCACTGGGGATGTGGGCACAGCAGCCGTGCTACCCAGGATCTGTGGTTGATGAAATTGCAGCATACTAGGGCTGGGGCCTTTCCTCTCAGCCCCAGCCAAGCAGTGCAGGAGTCCTGGGCCACAGCCGATATGTTTTGGGCTCCCGTGGGAGTGATGGTGGGGTAAGTGAGAAGGGCACAAAGGGAGGGGCCAGAGGGTAGCTTCTCTGGGCAGCTGGGTTACTGACAACCCATGGTAAGTGTTCCAGTGGCTAATTACCCTCACTGTTGAAGATTTATTTCTTGTCTTCATTCTCTAGCTTCTGCTGCCAGCCATTGAATTTTGTCTGCTAATCTGAAGAACATTTAATTGTCAAATTTCTGTTCCCGAGGCAGGTGATCAAATTACCCCCTTAACCTTCTTGTTAAATGTAACAGATTGTGTTCTTGAGTCACTTTCTATGAGGCATGTTTTCTAATCCTCTAGTCGTTCTTATGGCTTTTCTCTGAATCCTTGGCAATTTATCAACATCCTTCTTGAATTGTGGGGACCAGAACTGGACATGCTATTACATCAGCAGTCACACCAGTGCCAAACATAGAGGTAAAATAATGTTTCTCCTTTTACCTGAGTACCCCCTCTTTATGCATCCAAAGACTGGATTAGCCCTTTGACCACAATGGTGCACTGGAAGGTCATGTTCAGCTAATTATTCAGGACAGAGTTTTCCATCTTGTAAATGTGACCTACGCTCTTTGAGCCTAGCTATATAACTACTTTCAACCATATTAAAATATATATTGTTTGTTTGCACATTGCTCATCTAGGGTATGTCTACACTACCCCGCTAGTTCGAAATAGCGGGGGTAATGTAGTCATCCGCAATTGCAAATGAAGCCCGGGATTTGAATTTCCCAGGCTTCATTTGCATAAAGCCGGCCGGCGCCATTTTTAAATGCCGGCTAGTTTGAACCCCGTGCCGCGCAGAGTAGCTAGTTCGGATTAGGCTTCTAATCCGAACTAGCTGTACTCCTCATGGAATGAGGAGTACAGCTAGTTCGGATTGGGAAGCCTAATCCGAACTAGCTACTCCGTGCCGCGTGTAGCCGCGCGGCATGGGGTTCGAACTAGCCGGCATTTAAAAATGGCGCCGGCCGGCTTCATGCAAATGAAGCCCGGGAAAGTCAAATCCCGGGCTTCATTTGCAATTGCGGATGACTACATTACCCCCGCTAGTTCGAACTAGCGGGGTAGTGTAGACATACCCCTAGTGACCCAGATCATTTTGTATCTGTGACCTAATATTGTCACTATTTGCTGCTTCCTCAATATATGTGTATCATCTGCAAACTTGATCAGTAATGGCTTTATATTTTCTTCCAGATCATAGATGAAACACCTACTTCATGATGATTTCCCATTTACAATAACATCTTTAAAGCCATTAGTCCTGTGATGTCCAACACTTTAGCCACTAGCCACATATGGCTAATTGGCCGGTTGGCTAGTACTTTATAGCAGTTTACTGCTTCAGAACTGGTTGGACACCATGGTGTTAAACCATTGTTAATCCCTTTAATATGTGTTTTGTTGATTTTTTTTGTGTTCTAGTTTTTAATCAAAATATTATTACTAGGTCATACACTTTCCAGAAGTCTAAATATATTAGATTATATATATTATCAGTCAAACTTGTAATTTCATAAAAAAGTTAGTTTGTAAAGCTCATTATCCATAAACTCTTGTTGATTGGCATTAATTTTATTGTCTTCATTTCATTCTTTATCAATTGAGTCCTATAACAGCCACTCCATTATTTTGCCCGGGAGCAATGGCAGGCTCATAGGCCTATAACAACGCAGATCATCACTTTTACCCATTTAAAATATGAGCTTTTTCCTAGTGCTCTGGAAATTCCTCAGTGTTCCAAGACTTATTGCAAATCAACATTATGGCCATGTCTACACTACAGGGGAAATCAACACTGCCGCGGGTTCAATTTTTCAGCGTGCCCTTGTTGGCTCTGGTACACCTGCTCCTCATGAGGAGGAAGGGAAATCGACAGGAGCATTTGTTCCTGTCAATGTTCCGCTGTGTGGATGTCTCAGATACGAGTCCAGCTATGTAATTAAAACAATTGTAGTTGTGTATCTTAGGTTGACCTTCTGCTATAGCTTAAACCTGGCCCAATGGTCTTGTGAGCTTCCCAGCCAATTCTTGAATGGCTGCAAATTATCTGAAACTTCTTATTTTAAAATGTCTGTCTTTAGTATTTGCTGTTTATCCTCCGGTAGTCACAGCTGGAATTGATAGCATTTTATCAGCATACAATATTAACCAGAAGTATTTACTGGACACGTTAGCTTTTTTGCATTATTTTTGAAATTTTACTATTTCCATCTAGTAGTGAACTAATAATACTCTTAGGATTCCTGTTCTTCCTAATCTACTTTAAAAACCTTCTTTTTGTTATCCTGAACTCTGCTGACCATAAATTTCCAGTTGTGTCATTTTGCTTTCCTTATCTGTTTTCCTCCATTCCTCGCTTCTAATTCATAACAATGAATTGTCAAACATTATCTTTTTTTTCTATTTGCTATGTATTTTATTTACTTGTTTATATGGGTTCTTTCACTTCCCATCTATGACAGCCTGGCTTTTAACCAGTGTGGCCTTCTTTCTCAATTATAGAACTGTGCTTTTACATATAATTGGTTTGGACTTTACACTTGTGATGGGCAAATAGAGTAATCAGTGGCCAATGCCAAGTGCCTCAGAGGGGACTAACAGGACAGGTAATTCTGCTACGACTTTCAATCCTAGGCCTCTGGCATTTTTGTCACACAGTGGGAAATGGCTTGTTAATTTAAGTTGCTTGATACAGACTTTTTTTTTCATTAAACCAAGCACTTTTTTCACATGCAAAGGTATGTTTTTAAAGATATAACTCTATGAATTCAACTTATTTTACATCATCTTGTTAATAGCCAGGACTGCCTGGGTACATCTCTGAAGAACTTTCAGGAGCTTTGATTTTTCAGCTAAGTATCATCATGGGAAGAAGAGGCTCTAATGATTATGCCATACACTCTAAATTCCTGCTGGTGTATTTTTAGGTCTGCCATTAACACTGTAAGCTTAGCCTGTCATCTCTGCAGCGGGTGTTTAAGCTCTCCTGAAAATTGGTTGTGTGTTGGCTTCAGAAACCAAGTAAAGTAATTGGATTAATGCATTCAACTCCTGGGCCAGTCTGCCAAATTAGTCTGCAGTATGACTCTTCCCATGTGTTCTGACTGGCTTGTGATGCCAAGGTCTGCTGTTTCTACTTTGATGTAACCTACTGGCTATACCCAAAAATGGTGTGTAACTCAAAATACTCAACAAAAATATCCTGGGCTATACTAGATGACCTCTACCTCTGTCAAACACAGGCTGCAGTCAGGGGTGAAGGATGCTGAACACCCAAGATGCTTGGCCCTTTGCAAGGGACCCCAAAGATGCCCCATTCTGCCAATGGAAGGAGTGGGAGCAGTTTAATGAGTCTCCTTGTGCTCCCGGGAATGCAAGCTGGAGAAAACAGTGAGGCAACAACATGATGATAGGAAGTGGTGTTATTTACAAAGAGCTATGAAGGGCTAGGAGGAAAACGCTAGCACAGGAAGAGATTGAGAAATGGGAGGTAGTGGGTACATCTAGGAGATACTAAGGATTCAGGAAAAGGTTGGGGAAGAGAGATGGAAAGGGGGGGAATCAGATTTTCAGATAGGGTGATGAATGAGGGGTTCTGAGTCAAAGCAATGAGGTAACAGAGGAACAGAAAAAAGACATGGAGTAGCGGATGAAGGGAGGGTACAGAGAAAGAGATAAAAGACACAGAGGAAATGATAATAGGTAAAGAGGACATAGAAAAATGAGAATGGAGTGGGAAATGAAAAGAAAAAGAGAACAAAATAGAAAAATGGAAATAAAACATACAGATATAAGATTTTGTATTTATATTTTATTTAATATTTTGCTAAATACTAAAATGATTTTTTAGGAAATGTCTGTTTAACCTGTGGCACTCACTGACACAATATAGCATGTAGGCCAAGAATTTAGTTTAATCCAAAAAAGTATTGTGCCTTCATGTGTATGATGAGGACCTCCACAATCATATAAGATAGCAATGTGTTAAGCATATAAAGCAGGGAAGGGGAACCTTTTTTGGGTCAGGGCCGCTGACCACAAAAAAAAAAAAAAAAACAGTTGGCAAGAGACAAGTGAGAAGCACATAAAAACAAACAAAGCCTCACTGATGTGGCCCCCAACTGAGGAGAAAGTCACTCCCCAGATGCCCCTCGCACACCAGGGCCTAGAGGGGCCCAACCTTGTAGGTTGTGTGTGCTCCAGCTACAAGGTGGGGCAGCAGGGGTAGGGCCTGCAGAGCCAGTGCAGGTTCCTCAATGCTGGGTGGGGGGTATGAACCTCAGGGGCTGGAATCCGATCCAGGCAAGCTGAGGGCTGCATCCAGCCCCCAGGCCTGAGGTTCCCCGCACCTAATAGAAAGCCTTATGTATCAGGACCCAAACTAGCCATTAACTGACTCCGGTTAGGAAGAAATTCCTCAGCAGGCAGATTATTCCATCATTGCGATATGTTGGGTTTATTGCACCTCTCCTTAAGCTGCAATGGGTGGCTTCCCTAAATACAGTTGCTTCTGTGAGGGTATGTCTACACTACAAAGTTAGTTCGAACTAACGGACGTTAGTTCGAACTAACTTTCATAGGCACTACACTAGCGCTCCGTTAGTTCGAACTTAATTCGAACTAACGGAGCGCTTAGTTTGAACTAGGAAAACCTCATTTTACGAGGACTAAGCCTAGTTCGAACTTGCTAGTTTGAATTAAGGGGTCTGCAGCCCCTTAATTCGAACTAGTGGGAGGTTAGCCCTCCCCAGTTTTCCCTGGTGGCCACTCTGGCCAACACCAGGGAAACTCTTCTGCCCCCATCCCGGCCCCGGACCCCTTAAAGGGGCACGGGATGGCTACGGTGCCCGTGCCAGGTGCAAGCCTGCCAGCACCCAGCCAGCAGACCCTGCACCTGGTACGGATCGAGCCACCCACCCGATGCCCCCCAGCCCTCCCCCTCTTCCCGGGACCAGGCTGGCGGCTCCCGGGAGGCTGGCGGCTCCCGGGAGCTTGCCCGGGACCGCAAGAGGCGGGCACCCGCCTGGGCTAGTGCAGACATCGTGGACCTCGTCCACGATCTCCGCACTAGGCACAGGAAAGTAGCCGTCTAGGGCAGGAGAGCTGCCAGCCTGGCCACCCAGGAGCAGGTGTGCAAGAGAATCAAGGGGGTCCAGTGAGACCGCCGACCCTGAGCCCTGAGCTTACAATGGCCAACCTGGGTCAGACCAAAGGACCATCTAGCCCAGTAGCCTGTCTGCCGACAGCGGCCAACCCTAGGGACCCTGGAGGGGATGGACCAAAGACAGTGACCAAGCCATTTGTCTTGTGCCATCCCTCTCCAGCCTTCCACAAACCTTGGGCAGGGACACCACTCCTACCCCCTGGCTAATAGCACTCCATGGACCCAGCCTCCATGACTTGATCTCACTTCCCTTTAAACTCTGTTCTAGTTCTAGCCTTCACAGCCTCCTGCAGCAAGGAGTTCCACAGGCTGACTCTTTGCTTTGTGAAGAACAACTTTCTGTTACTAGTTTGAAGCCTGCTACCCATTCCTTTCCTTTGGTGTCCTCTAGTCCTTCTATTATGGGAACTAATGAAGAACTTTTCTGTATGCACCCTCTCCACCCCACTCATGCTTTTAGAGACCTCTATCCTGTCCCCCCTCCGTCTCCTCTTTTCTAAGCTGAAAAGTCCCAGTCTCTTTAGCCTCTCTTCATATGGAACCTGTTCCCAACCCCTGATCATTTTAGTTGCCCTCCCCTCTCCCAGCCTCTCTCTTCCCCTCTCCCACCTCCTTTTCCCAGTCTCCCCCAGTTTTGTTCGATAAAGACAGATTCCATTTTGGAAGACACGTTATCTTTATTTTGTACATCAAGAAGAGGGGCTAGGGAAGGGTAAGTGGAAGGAGGTGAGGGAGGAATGGGGCACGAGCCCCCGATGGGGAGGACTGGGCTGGCTCTGCGGGCTTCTGAGGGTGGAAGCTCTCCTGCAGCCCCCCAATTGTCCCCTCTCCCCAGATGGCAGCCTGCGGCAAGTGCAGCCGGGCTGATGGCCGAGTGCTGTGATGTGCCCAGTGTGGGCACTCAGGGCACTCCAAGCCAGGACTGCTTTGCAAGCGGGGCACCCCTGAGAACTGTCTGTCCGGGGTGGGGGTCGGGTCCCTTTAAGCACAGCTCTCGGCGAGCCTGAGACAGCAGCTCCACGCTCTAAGTCCTCCTCTGATGCCCTGCCGGCACTGCTTCCGGCCATCCTTAAGCCCGGTTCAGGGTCCACTTAATGTGGACATGCTAGTTCGAATTAGCAAAACGCTAATTCGAACTAGTTTTTTAGTCTGGATCCGTTAGTTTGAATTAGCTTAGTTTGAATTAACTAATTTGAACTAAGTTAGTTCGAATTAACATTGTAGTGTAGACATACCCTGAGGTATTTCAGTGTTACTGTCTTCTGAAATCCTTTCAACTGCAATGTACGGTTTATATCTGATCGTATTAAAAGCACGGATGAGGCATGGTGCATATCACAGTCATTTGGAATACAAAGTAATGGTCTAATTTAATTTAGCCAATCCTATGATATGGAAGAATTACATCTGCTACTTTAATCACGGTCAGGTATCATTGTTTCTGACAGGTGCTTGCAATCAGAGGATGCTATTGGAGATCCCAATGCTTTTGAGGAGGGGGTCCTATAGTAATAGTGACAAAACAACTTATATTCACCAATGTCTGGCCAAAAGGTGCAACCATTTCTTTAGGAAGTGCATCTTGTTTTTGGTATATATGCCTTTGTCACTTTTGAGATTTATTACATGTGGCTACATCTTACATCAGCACCGGCACAGTGTTACAGTCAGTTTGCTAAATGGAGGTTGTCTGTGAGTGCATGGTTCTAGTGAGCCATTGTCTGACTGTTTATTTCCAGGTAGAGTTGAATGTGTTAAATTTAGGGTAAGAATTTTCTGTCTTCTGAAAAATCCCAGTATTTCAGCTTGTGCAGTGTTTGAAAATGTTACCTCTGACCTATACAAAGGCTAAATGGAGTGTGCCAAGGTATTTGAGAGACCATCTTTCTTTCCCCATGCTACCAACCCAGTTTGGATCAGGAGAGACATATCAACTGGTATCCTTAAGTTTAGAGCATAAAGGACTGATGATGGCAGGGCTTTCTCCATAAAGACCTCTTTCCATGGTCTGGAAAATGTGTTGACCTTCAGAGGATGCTAAAAAGCCTTTCTCCATCTCTAGACTTCTGGTATGGAGAGCTATGCTCTTTGGATTGTAAATCCTTCAGGACAGGGATTTTCTATCTTCTGTGTTTGCATAATGGAGCCCCAGTCATAATTGGGGCTTCTGGTTACTCCCTTAATATAAACATTTATTATTATTATTATTAATAAATAAGGAGGGCTAAACTAAGGGCAGACTAGATTTTCTTCTTCTCCTTAGTGTGAGGAACACTGTTGAGCACACTTCATACAGTATTTTTAATATATGGAAAAGGTATCTTTGCCATAAAAGAAAGGCACATTTTTTATGTTTTGTATCAAATAAAATGAGCCGGTGGCTAAGCTTTAATAATCTGCACTCCCAACAAATCTGTTCTCTCTGATCCTATAGTCACTGTAGCCTCCTGGAGCAAGTGAAATTGTGCTGATTGGAAACTCTGATAAACTAGCTGCAGTCATCAGCTGACTATGTGCAGTTCTTCTGTTGGCATTAAGTTTCAACAATTTCCTGTGGTGACTTGGCCAAAAAGACACAGCCCAACAGTCTCACTTTCAGTGGCTCATCTTACTGAGGTCTTTTTGACCTTTGTTGCTTTGCTGTGATCTTTTTTTGGGTGTGGGTAGGTGGGGGGGGGCACATTGCCATCTTCATATTTTTACAGTCAAGTGAATTTGTCTCATTTACATATATGGCCCCTTTTTTTGACTAGTGAGAGATGTGTCCAATCATTCTCATGATCACAATAAGCTCTGCATGTTCAATGAGCTGCCCAGAGCTGGTAGAAAAACAGAGAAGAAATACTATGGAAGTTTTCTTGACTTTTTTATTTTCACTGAAACTTCAAAATGTTTTGAAATTTTCTAATGAGTTCTGGTCACCCCCATATCTGAAGGGTAGAGAAGAGATTTTCTCAGGCTCATGATTTCACTGTCAGGTTTGGGTTGTTTTTATTTTAAGTCAGTGCATCTCCTCGTGATAGCTCTGATTCATAAAAGTGTGTGGTTAACTTTAAGCACATGTTTAAATTACATTGACGTGAAAGGGACTGAAGCACATACTTAAATTCTTTCCTGAAGATGCTTTCCTGAAGGGAGGACTATATCTTAAAAACTGCTTAAAAACACCCAGTGCTAAATAACCAGGTACTGATCTGTTGTAAAAAAATAGCCCCCACCCCCAACCATTCCTCATTCATAACATTGGGGATGGGATCTTTTCTAGTCTTGTCTCTTATATGGCCCCTGCCATTGTAGTACGCCAGGTGGTACAGTCTCTCTATATATTTTAGAGTCTGTCTGGCTGTGAGTCTGTTTGTCTATTTGTTCAAGAAGTCCCCCTATACTGTAAGAGCTAGAATCACCATATTTGATAGGCAGCTTCCTTTGACCCTAACTTAAACCAAGGTTGGGTTTGGTTGTTCCTGGAAAATGGAAAATGCCAGGAATGGGACTATTTCCCACAACATTTCCCTCTGCCCTGAGTTCGGCACCTTCCACCTGCCTGGACTTCAGCACCCCCTCTCTCTTCCCTGACCCCTTCTCCCCACACCACCCTACCCTCTGCCCCTTTTCACCACCCAAACTCTCACTCCAGCCTTCATTTTCAAAAAATACATTCAGTGAAATAACATATGTGTATTTTTCATTTATTTAACCCCCCCCCCCCAAACCCTTCACTTACAGACCCAAGAAATGCCGGGTGCATCTGCTATTTACACTATAAAGTAATTAAGGACATTGGTCAATATAAAGATACACAATATGCATGCCTTTGTATATTCCCAAGGCACAGAATTTACTACAGGATCCACCCTTAGCTATAGATCTCTGCCCTAGCATCTACATTTAAAGTTTTTGTAAATAAAAACAAATCTTTATTTCAAATCCTTTTGGTTATGAGGATTCAAGGGAGATTTGCAAACTGGAGCCATTCTTTTTAGGTGGCAAATCTGAGGAATGATCCCAGAAAGAGGTGTCAGTAGAGGAGGTGTTGGAATAAATTGATGAATTGAATAGTAATAGCTCATCAGGACTAGTCTGTATTCAACCAAGAATTCTGAAGGAACTTAAATCTGAAATTACAGAATTACTAACTGTGGTATGTAACCTACCACTTAAATCAGCCTCTGTACATAGATGACTTCTGGATAGCTAATGAACTCTGATCTTTATTTTAAAGCTTCGGAGGGGAACTGGCAAAAAGGAATAATCTGGAACTGGCAAAAAGGAATAAATTACTTATTTCACAATTGAGAGAGGTAAATAGCAAGGTCACCCAAAGATCTATATTGAGGCATGCACTAAAGCTTCAGAGAGGTAACTGAGTTAGTCTGTAGGGCTATGTCTAGACTGCAGGCTTCTTTCGAAAGAGCCTCTTTCGAAAGATCGCGTCTAGACTGCAGGCGGATCTTTCGAAAGAGCAATCTGCTTTTTCGAAAGAGAACTCCCAGCGAGTCTAGATGCTCTCTTTCGAGGAAGCCCTATTTACATTGAAGAACGCCTTCTTTCGAAAGAGGAACTTTCGAAAGAAGGCGTTCTTCCTCGTGAAACGAGGTTTACCGCCATCGAAAGAAAAGCCGCGTTCTTTCGAAATAATTTCGAAAGAACGCGGCTTGAGTCTGGACGCAGGGGAAGTTTTTTCGGGAAAAGGCTACTTTTCCCGAAAAAAACCCTGAGTCTGGACACAGCCTAGCTGAAAAAAGTTAAAAAACAACAAAACTTAACAAAAAGCAAGACTATTTGTTGTTTTTTGAGACATGTGCTGTTCAACATATCCATGAGTCATTTGCCAAAGGGGGAAAATGATGAGATGGCAAAGTTTCCGGAAGATATAAAATTGCTCAAGATAGTTAAGTCCAAAGCCAATTGTGAAGGGTTACAAAATTGGGTGACCGGGGAAGAAAATGGGAAATGAAACATCATGCTGGTAAATGCAAAGAAATGCACATTGGAAAACATAACTGCAAATATACATACAAAATGATGGGATCTAAATTAGCTGTTACTGTTCAAGAACATGTCTGCTCAAAGTACAGTGGCAGTCAAAAAAGGTAATTAAATGTTAGGAATCATTAGGAAAGGGGTAAATAAATAAGTCAGAAAGTAACATAAGGTCACTCTATAGACCCATGTATACTCTCATCTGGAATACGGCATATAGTTCTGATCGCCACATTTCACAAAAGGTGTATTAGAACTGGAAAAGTACAGAGAAGGGTAACAAAAATTATTAGGGGTATGGAACAGCTTCCATATGAAAAAAGATGAAAAAGACTGGGACTGTTCAGCTCAGAAAATAGACAACTAAGGGGAGAGGAGGAATATGTTAGAGGTATATAAAATCCTGAGTGGAATGGATTTATTTACCTCTTCACATAATACCAAGGTCAGGGGTCACACAATGACATTAAGAAGCAGAACCTTAGAACTAACAAAAGGTAGCACTTCTTCACTTAACGCACTACCACAGGCTATAGATCAGTGAGAACACTGAATTGTTTCCTCAGCTCTGTTCCTGTGCGGCTAAATAAAGGTAGTGCACCATGCAGAGCTATGCACAGTCTATTCACCGGAGTTGTTTGACATTGAAACAATGTTTTGTTCCCCTCCTTTCTGTATATATTCAGTTCTACTTCCATGTTGCTTAATTGGGAATATTCCTTCACTGGAGTTGTTCCATTAGCCTGCCTACTTCATCTATAAACTCTAGAGCCAAACTTCTGCTCACCACCTTCTAGATGCCAAATGTTCAGTTTTCTATCTGGTCAATCACAGATAAGAACCTCATAAATGTCATTAATTGGAAAGCCTGCTCTGTAGCTACAAGTTTGTCCAGTTATGTGGGTCCTGCATCTATTTATACCTCAGCAATTTGTCATTGGGGTCTTTCAGCAGCTCTTTGGTACTTGCCATGTGAGTTGTAATGTAATAGCAGGGTCTGTTATAGGATTTCCTTCATCACATTTTAGAAACAGCAGGTGCAGTGTCAGCATACAACTTTAATAACAAAAGACAGGTAAGATTTTAAGTGCTTTGCACACCATACCCTACTCCTGGATATGTATCTGTTTTGCCAGATGATCTGACGACACTCAAAGGACAATCTATTTTGTGGTAATTTGTGTTAACTACATTTCAAATGGGATTGCTTACAGGAAGTATATTAATATTCATATACATACTATTATCCCCCTCTCCCTGCCAGTAACATCCCCTGATAAACAGAGTATGGTTATTAATTCAGCATTATCCATGATGATCATTCTCTTATGCTAGCCCCAGAATATGCAGTGTGATCATATGATCTGTAACCAGCACATGGACTACAGAAAGTTGGTACAATTGCTTCTCTGAGGTAAGGGAATGGAGGGTGTCTCACCTCAGAGGCTGTGTCTACATTGGTGTGATCTTGCACAAAAGCAACCGCTTTTGTGCCAAAACTTGCTGCCTGTCTACACTGGATGTGGGTTCTTGCGCAAGAACACTGACTTTCTAATGTATGAAATCAGGGCTTCTTGCGCAAGAACTATGATGCTCCCGCTCAGGAATAAGCCCTCTTGCGCAACTGTTCTTGCGTAAGAGGCCAGTGTAGACAGGCAACATGAATTTCTTGCGCAAGAAAGCACTATGGTTAAAATGGCCATCAGAGCTTTCTTGCGCAAGAGAGCATCTACACTGGCAAGGATGCTCTTGCGCAAAAGCACATCTCTTACACAAAGGCACATGCCAGTGTAGATGCTCTCTTCTGGAAGAGTTTTTGCACAAGAAATTCTTCCGCAAAAGAGTTCTTGTGCAAAATCATGCCAGTGTAGACGTAGCCAGAGAGAATAGCCTAGCTGCCAGACATGGAAGTCAGAGAATCTCCACGTGAACCTAATTAGGGTCTCGCTCACCTCAGAGGGAAAAACTGGCTTAGAGGAAATCATGAACTGTATGTTAGAATTTCCAGTTGCTCATTTGGGTCTTACTGCTCTCTTCCCAGGAACAGACCCCTTTATTTAAACTTGGAAAGATGAACTTTTAAAATCAGTAAATGTCTGTTTCAATCTGCACACACAATCCAATGACAAAATATTTTCATCAATATCAGCAGAAAATTACAGACAAGCAAAGTAAGAAAAACACTGCTTGAAAACATATTAAAGTCAAAATCCAGTTATTTAGACTTCTGAATTGGGATTGTTACAAATAGGCAAGCAAATGAATAGCAAAAACAGTTAAGATTTGTTGATCAAAGGCTATTTCATTCTGTATGTTTTGATGTGTGATGGAGACACTTAATGGCTATAACATTTAACTTGTTGAATGTCAGTATCATTTGTCATTATCTAACTATGTGATCCCCTTATAATTTCCTGCAATTTTGAAAATTTAAATTGACAGAAATTCTTAAAAATAAACATCATTGTTGCCGTTCATTAAAACAATAAAAGATTTAACCAGTCCTTTGAGGAAAGTGGAAGCTCGATCGCTTATCCATTTGGTATAAGGCTTTTTAATTATTTAGGAATCTAATACTGGACATGATGTTGGGTATGATTGTTGCTGAGTATGGTCATCTTCCATCAGAGTTGTGGACCCTTCGGTGGCTGATAAGACCGGTCCTTGAACCACAGATTTTATTACAGTGAGGACAGATTTTTCCAGGCACAGCAGGAGACGATTGACCATGACCAGAAGCCAATCGCTCCTTCCTCCCTGCGCCACTTCTCTTCAGTATGTTTGCGGGTAAATTCCAAATGAGTTACAAGTTTCTTACATTTTCAACTGCTGGGGTGGCGATCCTGCTGGATGCGGCTATCGAGCCAGGAGGAAAAGAGGCAAGATTATTTTTAGGGCACTTTTTCTAGCCCCTTCCCCATGTGGGCTGAGCAAAGTGGGTCCCAAAGAGGACTGCTCAGTCATGGGTGCAGCAGCCAAGATACTAAACCTGCCTCAGTTCTCGAGCAAGACGACTGAATCACATGCCCACTGCCTGTGTGTCACTTTGGGTATGTCCAGACTGCATCCCTCTTTCGGCAGAGGGATGCAGATTAGGCAGGTCAACATTGCAAATGAAGCAGGGATTTAAATATCCTGCGCCTAATTTGCATAAAAATGGCCACCATTTTTGCTGACTCAGCACTTTGTGAAGAGGAGTGAGCAGGAGACATAAGGGATCTGTTGAAAAAGGCTTTCTTTCTCGACAGATCTCCCTCTAGACGGCCGATTTTTGTCGACAAGATGCTGAGTTGGCAAAAACTGTGGCCATTTTTATGCAAATTAGGTGCAGGATATTTAAATCCCCGCTTCATTTGCAATGTTGACTTGCCTAATCTGCATCCCTCTGCCGACAGAAACACCCTGTGGATTTTCATTGACATATTTAAACCAATGTCATTTTCAAGTGTAGGTCCCAACTTAGACCTGAAAAGCTTGACATGGTTAGAGCCCTGCCTACCTGAGAAACTCCCTCTCTTTGATACCATAGCTGGTGAGGTCCGCTGAGGCACTTGGGCCAATAGCCCACTCACTCATATGGGAGTGATAAGGTGGCATGAGTTTTCATTAAGGAGTTCTCTGTTCTGGAATTTCCCCTTCTTCCTGTCAGAGTCTGGCTATTTGTATGTTCAGAGAATGTATAAAAGCGTGTCTGTTCTCCCAGGCTGTCCATGAGGAGGAAGATTGAAACATCTGAATGTGGGGGATAGTTCTGAGTGTGTGGAAAGGGGAGAATTTGGTTTGCGATGAAGTGGGTGTGTGTGGATATTGCTGAGTTTGAGTATGTAGAAGGGGGTGGGTATAAAATGCTAGGTGCATTGACAGGACACCTGTCACTTATGCTATTTAATTAAATTAATTTATTAAATCAGAATTACTGAGAGGCTGAACAAAGATAGTGATGAGACGCTAAGTAAAATGCATACTATTCCATTAGTAAATGGGAAGGTATTTAGGTTTTTCTACATGTGCACAATAGGAATGTACATGTTGAGATTGTGATGAAGTCTGGACTAGAGGGAAACAGTATATTATAATCCCCTTCTCAGCCCACGCTCCCACCCACAGATCTGACACAAGAAACCCGCTCAGTAATCCAAATAATTGTCACAGATACACTGGGCCACATTGTTTCCAAAAACTAGATGAAACACCCTTATATGTACCCAGGATGATTTACATGATGAACATCACATAATCCTGCAGCTGTTAACTCCACTTTGAATACAGCAGCAACACGTACTTGCTCCCAGGCATGATTATTTCCATGTCATGTCTTCTGGGTGCTACAGTCAACCAATAGGGTAAATGGAAGAGACGACTCACATTACTGCTGTAGGATCGAGTGATTCCCAGAAAACAAGCAGGAGAAATATTCATGCAATAGGATTATGTATATTACTATCATCAATGTACTGTTAATTTCCACTGCACCAGATATGCCTCTACCAAAGAGTTCAAGAAATGAATCAAGATATAGCCAATAGGTTTTATGGAAATTGCTCTAAACTCTGGTGCATTTACACAGCAAATTTGTGCTATGCAAATTATGTATCTTATTTCCATTCTGTTTTGAAATAGCTTATTTTGAAATTTGGCGCCTTTACCCAGCGCCAAATTTTGAAATAGCACTCTCTTTCAAGACATCCCTTAACCCTCATGGAATGAAGGTTACAGGGGTGCCAAAATAGTTCTCCCATTATTTTGAAAACTATTTTGAAATAGGCCTTCCTATTTTTTTTAAACAACCTAAAAATTTCTATACCAATGATACACATCTGTTTGCAGTTTTATTGGGCGCCAGATCTTCATAGAATCATAGAATCATAGGACTGGAAGGGACCTCGAGAGGTCATCGAGTCCAGCCCCCCGCCCTCAAGGCAGGACCAAGCTCCGTCTACACCATTCCTGACAGATGTCTATCTAACCTGTTCTTAAATATCTCCAGAGAGGGAGATTCCACCACCTCCCTTGGCAATTTATTCCAATATTTGACCACCCTGACAGTTAGGAATTTTTTCCTAATGTCCAATCTAAACCTCCCCTGCTGCACTTTAAGCCCATTACTCCTTATCCTGTCCTCAGTAACCAAGAGGAACAAATTTTCTCCTTCCTCATTGTGACACCCTTTTAGATATTTGAAAACCGCTATCATGTCCCCCCTTAATCTTCTTTTTTCCAAACTAAACAAGCCCAGTTCATGAAGCCTGGCTTCATAGGTCATGTTCTCTAAACCTTTAATCATTCTTGTCACTCTTCTCTGTACCCTTTCCAATTTCTCCACATCTTTCTTGAAATGTGGCGCCCAGAACTGGACACAGTACTCCAGCTGAGGCCTAACTAGTGCAGAGTAGAGTGGCAGAATGACTTCACGAGTTTTGCTTACAACACACCTGTTGATACAACCTAGAATCATATTTGCTTTTTTTGCAACAGCATCACACTGTTGACTCATATTCAACTTGTGGTCCACTATGACCCCTAGATCCCTTTCCGCCATGCTCCTTCCTAGACAGTCGCTTCCCATCTTGTATGTATGGAACTGATTGTTCCTTCCTAAGTGGAGCACTTTGCATTTCTCTTTATTAAACCTCATTCTGTTTACCTCTGACCATTTCTCTAACTTGCTAAGGTCATTTTGAATTATGTCCCTATCCTCCAAAGAAGTTGCAACCCCACCCAGTTTGGTATCATCTGCAAACTTAATAAGCGTACTCTCTATCCCAATATCTACATCATTGATGAAGATATTGAACAGTACGGCTCCCAAAACAGACCCTTGCAGAACTCCACTTGTTATCCCTTTCCAGCAGGATTTAGCACCGTTAACAACAACTCTCTGACTATGGTTATCCAGCCAATTATGCACCCACCTTATCGTGGCCCTATCTAAGTTATATTTGCCTAGTTTATCAATAAGAATATCATGCGAGACCGTATCAAATGCCTTACTAAAGTCTAGGTATATGACATCCACCACTTCTCCCTTATCCACAAGGCTCGTTATCCTATCAAAGAAAGCTATCAGATTAGTTTGGCATGACTTGTTCTTCACAAACCCATGCTTGCTATTCCCTATCACTTTATTACCTTCCAAGTGTTTGTATATGATTTCCTTAATTACCTGCTCCATTATCTTCCCTGGGACAGACGTTAAACTGACCGGTCTGTAGTTTCCTGGGTTGTTCTTATTCCCCTTTTTATAGATGGGCACAATATTTGCCCTTTTCCAGTCTTCTGGAATCTCCCCTGTCTGCCATGATTTTTCAAAGATCATAGCTAAAGGCTCAGATACCTCCTCTATCAGCTCCTTGAGTATCCTGGGATGCATTTCATCAGGACCTGGTGACTTGCTGACATCTAACTTTCCTAAGTGATTTTTAACTTGTTCTTTGTGTATCCTATCTTCTAAACTTACCCTCTCTCTGCTTGTATTCACTACGTTAGGCATACCTCCAGACTTCTCGGTGAAGACCGAAACAAAGAAGTCATTGAGCATATCTGCCATTTCCAAGTTTCCTGTTACTGCTTCTCCCTCCTCACTAAGCAGTGGGCCTACCCTGTCCTTGGTCTTCACAGAGGAATATTTAACTATAATAATTCAGAATATTTGTAAGTTTGCCCTCTTCAGCCCAAAGGACATGAAATCTACTTTAACTAATGTCTGAGACCCAGTGATAGGCTATCACAGTGCCTTTTGAGTCTACAGATTTTGTCTTGGTCTCTGAACTAATGAAAAGTTGTGTCAGTGTAGAGGTCTAGCACAAGTGAATTCTAATCCAAGCATGGAAGGGACTCCCAACTACAGCCCACCCCATTGATTTTTCTAAGGTGCATATTATTGTGGTGTCTGTGTGACATCATCAGGGTTGGAGACTAAAGGTCTGATGCCAGAACCAGACCTTTTGTCCTATTAATGAAAGAATAACCAAGAGAGGCAATGCACTTTCTCAGATCAGCCAGTAAGAAATTGACTTACCGTGTTGAAGTGTGTAGGGGAATCTAATTATATGAGGTGTCAGCTTGAGACTAGATCTATCTGACATATGAACCAAAAAGGAAAAAGTTCAAATCCTTTCCAAATGCTACTTGCAAAACATTGTGGGCCAGACTGAGCTCTCTTTCTTTGTGGAGTCATCATCTCAGGCTGCAAATAATCTTGTTGATTTATTACTCATGAGTTAAAGGAGCAAAGATCTGGCCCTATCCTCTTATCCTAAGAGAGAGTCTATCACCATGCATGCTTCTTTGTAAATACTTCTGGAAATGGCTCTATTTTCTGTGGAAGAACATGTAGAAATGCTAACGACTTAAAGCTAACTAATCCTGCATAATCTTCCCGGTGCTATTTTTAAAGCAATGGCTGTACATCAGGACATCTAGTCTCAGGGAGTTTTGCCATTTTATTATTCCCTCAGCCTTGCATTGCTGCCAATTCAGAGACTGTTCATGACCACTTCAAGTTGCTATTAAGACATTGCTTTATTCTGTCTTTCTGCTCAGTCTTTATAGACTATCAGTTCTGGAACAGGGTGTTTGCTGTCATCTGCCATCTGATAAACCCATTCACGGCTTACAAGATAAGACAACACGCTTGTATTTGAATATGAGGCTCTGGAGTTTTGCAGGATCAACGTTCACAGCCTATATCAAGAGAGTGATTGTCAACATGTTACAAAAGACATGACCTTCAATGGAGCATCAAACTTCAGCTGAAAAGCAGGCCCAACCGTGTGTCAAAGTACAGTAGCATAAATAAGATATTGGCCATAGATATGCTGATGACAGATGTAAGTATAAGTATAAAGTGTGTGTTCTAAAAATAGAATAAATATAGAAGGTGCTTGAAGTGCCAGCTATCTGTATAGTAGATGACCATTGGAATAAAATAGCAACATCATCTCTGTTCACTGTGAAAGTGCAGTATTTCAAGACAACCTATTTCCGAGGGATCAATTAGAAACATAGTGGCACTACATGCAGAGATACTTATTATAGCTCTTTGTGCAAAAACATGGTTTAGGACAGAAAGTGAAATGAGAGCTACCTTTAAAATATTGATGTGCTATCCATTTCCTGGGAGTGTGTCTGAAATACATTTCCTCAGTACAGTTTTCACCAGGGTTCAGAAACATCTGTCTTTCATCCTCTGGATCTTTTTAATAATTTTCCATTTGCTAATGAATTACTCTTTCACTTTTGTGTGGGATAGAAGCTGGAGTGGATTTACTGTTAAACAAAACTTGCGGTGGCACAGGGCCCCCCGACAACAGTGAGGCCCCCAAAGTGTGGGAGCGCAGCAAGGCTCTAGCAAGCAGTCTGCCTGCACGCCATGCCGCTGGCCCCACGTGGCTGCTGGCACGTCTCGGTGCACCCCTTGTGGGGAGGTGCACACTAGGTGTCCGTGCACTGCACAGTGTATTTAATGGTAAATCTCCTGCCCATACCCCTACTCCAGCCCAGAGCCTGGACCCAGCATCCAAGCTCCCTCCCAGGGTATGTCTACACTACAGCACTAATTTGAACTAACTTAATTCGAATTAGTTAATTCGAACTAAGATATTCGAACTAGTGCATCTAGACCTAAAAACTAGTTCGAATTAGCATTTTGCTAATTCAGACTAGCATGTCCACATTGAGTGGACCCTGAACCGAGGTTAAGGCTGGCTGGAAGCAGTGCCGGCAGGGCATCAGATTAGGACTTAGAGCATGGAGCTGCTGTCTCAGGCTAGCCGAGGGCTGCGCTTAAAGGGTCCCGGCCCCCAACCCGGACAGACAGTTCTCAGGGGTTCCCCACTCGCTTGTGTAACTCGATGAGGGACAGCAAAGCAGTCCTGGCTTGGAGTGCCCTGAGTGCCCTCACTCGGCACATCACAGCACTCGGCCATCAGACTGGCTGCACTTGCCGCAGGCTGCCATCTGGGGGGTCAATCAGGGGGCTGCAGGAGAGCTTCCACCCCAAGGAGCCCACAGAGCCACCGCAGACCTCCCCATCGGGGGCTCGTACCCCATTCCTCCCTCACCTCCTTCCACTTACCCCTCCCTAGCCCCCCTTCCTGATGTACAAAATAAAGGGCCCGTGTCAAACTGTCAAACCTGAAAACTCAAGCTGTTGTTAATAAGGGTCCTGCAGGAGATATTAGCTCTTCCTGCTGGATTTGCATGGCTGTAAACGATTGGAACCTAGTGAATAATTCCCTTGATGTTGTACATGAAGGAGTACAACCCACTCACTCTTTCGTAGGTACGTTGGCTCTGCAGGGCGCAGAGTAGTAAAGACAAAATCATTACTTTCATCACTGAAATCAGACATGAGTGTAAACAAACATAGGGAGCAAATTTTTGATAGGAAACGCTTCCTTTAAAATCAGCGTTTCCCAAACTATGGGCCGCGGCTCGGTACCGGGCCACAGGAAAAAAATACCGGGCCTCAGTGTGGCTGCCGGTAGGGGAGCAGAGCGGGGTGAGCTGGGAGGAGGTGGCAGCAGGGAGAAGGGAGAACAGGACGCCGGGAAGAAGAGTTGAGGGCAGCGGGGCTGTCCCGCGAAGATCAGGGCAGGCGGGTGGGCGGCCGGTGGAAGCAGGGTTAGGGGTAGCAGGGCTGTCCCGTGGAGATCCAGGTGGGTGGCCGGCAGAAGCAGGGTTGGAGGCAACGGGGCAGTCCCGCGGAGATGGGGGGGAGGGGGCAAGCAGGTGGTCGAAGCAGGATTGGGGGCAGCGGGACTGTCCTATGGAGATGGGGGGGCTGGCAGGGGGCGGAAGCAAGGTTGGGGGTAGGGGGGCTGTCCCACGGAGATGGGCGGGGGGCAGGTGGGCAGGTGGCAAAAGCAGGGTTGGAGGCAGTGGGACTATCCAGCAGAAATCGGGGAGGGCAGGCGGAGGAACCAGGGCTGGACGGGGGGCGGGAGGGTTGGCCAGGGGAGAACAGGAGGAAGAGGACGGGAGAACCAGCTATGGGAAGCAGCGCTGGACGGGGGCAGCTGGGCTGGTTGGGGGGGTCATTGGGGGAGCAGGGCTGACGGGGGAGATTGCTGGGAGGTGGGGGGAACTGGCCGCTGGAAGCAGGGCTGGACGGGGGCAGCAGGGTTTGACTGGGAGATTGGGAAGAGAAGGGGGGGGGGGACAGGACTGACCTGGGCACATGCAGACCCTACTTACCCTGGCAGAGGAGTGAGTCTGCCTGGGGATTCCATTTTGCCCCCTCCCCCCACATACTCTCCCTCCAGTAGTTGCAAACTGCATGGCAGGTAGACACACTCAGGCAGCTGGAGCACATCTACTATCCAGGCAGTTCCCAGCTAAGGGCTGATACACCTAATTATAATAAAACTTACCTAATTAGAAAATACCAGACATTTTATGTCTCGTAATTTCTAAATTTGTTTCTCAGACAAAACCCTCAAATACCACATTGTCCGGTACAAAACCAGACACCTGGCAACCCTACCCCTCCTTGCACCCTCCCTCCTAGACAGCTACCCCTCCCCTAGTCTGCTCCTGCTCCCACCTCCTGGAGTGCCCATGCGGCACCGGGTCCCCCAAGCCTTGGCCCAGGCTGGGCGGAGGATGCAGCCGGGTGAAAACTGAAAATTTATTAATTTTTCATTCTTTTTTTATATATGTTTATATTTTTGGGCTGCAAAAAACAGTACTGAAAAAAACGGGTTCCAACTAAAGTAAAAAGTTTGGGAAACCCTGATCTAGCCAGCTTTCTAGCCATCTTACAGTCCATTCATCCAATCCATATTCCCTTAACTTGCTGGCAAGAATATTGTGTGTGACTGTATCAAAAGCTTTGCTAGCACTGGCACTGGGAGCTTTGGGAGGACCAGAAACAACTTATTTGAATATTCATCGTTTGCTTAATGAATATGCAAATATGCAAATTAATGTTACTGGTCCCCCAAAAGCTTGTGAATGGATTTACTGGTCCCTGTGTCAAAAAGTTTGGGAACCCCTGCTTTAAAATAACCATATTTCAGAGTAGAAGCACATTGTAAGGACAATTTACTCAGACTGTGTCAGAAACATCAGGGAAGTGAATTAGAGCCATGGCTACCAGCATCGGTACCAGCTTCCATATGTTGTACCAGCTTCCAGCCTCCAAGGGTATGTCTACACTACCCCGCTAGTTCGAACTAGCGGGGTAATGTATGCATACCGCACTTGCTAATGAAGCCCGGGATTTGAATTTCCCGGGCTTCATTAGCATAAGCGGGGAGCCGCCATTTTTAAATCCCCGCTGCTTCGAACCCCGTGTAGCGCGGCTACACGGGGCTCGAACTAGGTAGTTCGGACTAGGGTCCTATTCCGAACTACCGGTACTCCTCGTGAAACGAGGTGTACCGGTAGTTCGGAATAGACACCCTAGTCCGAACTACCTAGTTCGAGCCCCGTGTAGCCGCGCTACACGGGGTTCGAAGCAGCGGGGATTTAAAAATGGCGGCTCCCCGCTTATGCTAATGAAGCCCGGGAAATTCAAATCCCGGGCTTCATTAGCAAGTGCGGTATGCATACATTACCCCGCTAGTTCGAACTAGCGGGGTAGTGTAGACATACCCCTAGTGACCTCAATTGCCATATCAATTCATGGCAGGACCCAAGCCATGTGAGGCTTTTTCATAGAATCCTAGGGCTAGAAGAGACCTCAGGAGGTCATCTAGTCCAGCCCCCCTGCTCAAAGCAGGACCAACCCCAACTAAATCATCCCAGCCAGGGCTTTGTCAAGCTAGGACTTGAAAACCTCTAGGGATGGAAATTCCACCGCCTCCCTAGGTAACCCATTCCAGTGCTTCACCACCTAATGAAATTTTTTCCTAATATCCAACCTAGACTTCCCCTACTACAACTTGAGACCATTGCTCCTTGTTCTGTCATCCATCACTACTGAGAACAGCCTCTCTCTATCCTCTTTGGAACCTCCCTTCAGATAGTTAAAGGCTGCTATCAAATCCCCCCTCACTCTTCTCTTCTGCAGAGTAAATAACCCCTCAGCCTCTCCTCGTAGGTCATGCACTCCAGGCCCTAATCATTTTAGTTGCCCTCTGCTGGACCCTCTCCAATGCATCCATGACCTTTCTCTAGTGAGGGTGGGTGGGGAGGGGCAGAACTGGATGCAATACTCCAGATGACGCCTCACCAGGGCCAAATCAAGTGGAATAATCACTTCTCTAGATCTGCTAGAAATGCTCCTCCTAATGAACAGCAATATGCCATTAGCCTTCTTGGCTACAAGAGCACACTGTTGACTCATATCCATATTCTTATCCACTGTAATCCCCAAGTACTTTTCTGCTGAACTACTGCTTAGCCATTTGATCCTCAGCCTGTAACAGTGCCTGGGATTCTTCCATCACAAATGCAGGACTCTGCACTTGTCCTTGTTGAACCTCATGAGAGATCTTTTGGCCCAATCCTCCAATTTTTTTAGTTCACTCTGGATCCTATGTACACTCCATCGTATCTACCTCTCCCCCAGCTTAGTGTCATCCACAAACTTGCTGAGGGTGCAATCCATCCCCTCATCCAGGTCATTAATAAAGATGTTGAACAAAACCATCCCTAGAACCAATCCTTGGGGCACTCCGCTTGAAACCGACCACCAACCAGACATCGAACCACTGATCAATATCCATTGGGTCCCACCATCTAGCCAGCTTTCTATCCACCTTATACTCTGTTTATCCAATCCATAGTTCCTTAACTGTACATCACTGTATGACAGCATAATGGGGATTCGAAGCCAGAGGCCTTTAACCTTGTATGTATGAGGTTGATGCACTTTGAGTTTTTCATTTTGGATGTTTAATTCTGCTCCTCTTTGATGTTTAGAAATAACTCCAGAGAAAACAACCACACTGGATATATTTTTCTTTTTAATATGTCAACAGATGATTATTTTATTTTCAGTGCATCCATGAACAAAATTAATATGAGGAGGCCTGAGGGTTGGCTGCTCTGCAGTATGCCTTTAAAATATCTCCACTCTGATAGCCATATGAGTCATCTTTCAAGGTCAGTATCCTGTTCACTCCAGCTGGTCTTTAAATAGTCCTTTTATAGGGCACATCAGTATCATAAAAGTAATCACCTGTGGGTAATGAAGGGCAAGCTGGCAAGCATGTAATCTAGGCATTTGTGTTCTTTTTTCATTACCGTGGTCTTATTTGTTTCCATGCACCTTCTAAGTCATAGACAGTTCCAGCTCGGGAGTCTCAGGCTGGAAGCACAGACGAATGACTACCTACATAAATGCTATTGATGCCACTGCTTAACCATCTGGATGGCTGATGTTTCTATATGTAACATCTGGGTAGCCTTAAGACATATTGTCTTCCCTGCAATGCATTCAGCAGTCCTCTTCAAGCCTGCAAGTGTATTCCAGGACATTGCTTTACTGATTCGTTCATCTGCAACATGCTACCACTGTCAAAAGGTCACCTTTCCCATTATAAATATGAAATATGACCTTCCTTTCCAGGGGCTGCCTTGGAGCCATCGCTGTAACATTTCTGGAGAAATTAAAAAGGAGAGAATGAACAGCCACAGCTGTGAGGTGCAATCTTTTTGACAGAGATGCAACAAACAGTTCTGTAATTGTTCAGATGGTGCTACAGTTGGGGTGTTTATTGCTCTGGGTATAGAAAAGCAGATATAATCTCTCTTCTTTACAGTGTCATTTGCTTTCCTATTTGGATGAGCTTTGTGATACTCAGTTCTCCCATAAACAGACCTCTTACAACACAGGAAAACATAAGGAAAAGAGAGCTAGGAATGACCACAGATTGTGCTTTTATGTGGTTAGAATTGCTGAAAAATTAATTTCCTTCCAATATTTTCATGCTGAGTACATTTGTCTTCATGGAAAGGAGACGATCTTATTGGGGCATCAAAATGACTAGAGAAAGCAATGTTTAAGCAAATGAACAACATAACTGAGAAACAAAAGCATAATGACCTTTCCCCCTCAGAGTGCAAAAAGCAACATAACTAGAGAAAATCTTGACAAAATATATTTGTAAAAAGTTTTGTTATCACTGGCATAATATAGGTCTCTAAAACAACATTTAGAAGGTGCTGAAGTTCTCTATGCACAACATTGGTGTAACATGGGCAATGTTTCCCTCCAAGCTACCCTACTCCTGATGGCAAGACAATGAAAGACAAGATAATGACGCTGTCAATCCTTGGAATGATAAGGTCAAAGAGGATGTTTACTGTGGTGCATTTTTTTGACAAGGACACCAATGGTAACTGGACCAATACCACCAACTTTTAGTCAGCACCAGTTAGAACTAGATTTCAACAAGCACCACGAAGGTGAACAATTCTAGTATAATCCCCTGTTCCTCAACTCTTCTGCCCAGACAGTCTTTTGAAATAAGGAGTCTTGTTATGTCATTCTAGCTAAGTTTCTTCTTTAAATTTCCCTAGTCTCTGTTGTTTAGTTATCTAAATGGTCAGTGATAATACGTGTGGTAAGACTTTCCTGTAGCCAGCCTGCTGACTGATAAGTGAGGTGTATAACTCAAGGTGCTGGAAACTTTCAGAACTTGTCCCAGCACCAGAGTACAGTATGCTGTGTAGTTTAGTTTGCAGTGTTTCAAGGAACTTTCACATTGCTCTGTCATGCAGACATTGCTGTATAAATGCTCTGCCAGTGTTGAGTTTTCCTTTCACTGCCATTCCCATTTAATAAAATTATGCAAAGTAAAATTATGCACTAAGTATTTACAACAGATATTAATGAAACATAATTTGGTGAACCTACCAGATTCTCTCTTGGGTACAATAATCCCAACCACCTTCATGCAAATTTAATACCATCTTTTTGGAGCGTGGAGGGAAACCCCAGACAGGCTCAAGCTATACAACTTAGAACCAGATTTTGCTCTCTTATCCTTCCACTTAAAAAAAAAAAAAAAAAAAAAAAAAAAAGTTTGGAGGTGCTGAAATGGAAGGGTTTGGTTTAATCCATTGCAGAGCTGCAACATTTGGATCTGGCTCTTGATTTGGGTTCAGAACTTCTTCCTCCCATCTATTTAAGCCAAAGTGGTGTGTTCATAACTGTGAAATTCTGTGCTTCTCCCTGTGGTATTTGAGTGTCAATAAAAGGACACAGAGCTAGGATCAGGCCGAAAGTCTGTATTCTCTGCTCTTCTCTAATACTGTGCTTTCAAAGGACAGTTAATTTCTTCCACGTTAAAACTGTTTTTAAATATTAAGTGATGCACTAGAGTAAGCTGGGACGTATTGCTGGGCCACACCAGGAAAATTTTATTTTGAGACAGTTGTGGCAAAGAGATGGTGTAACAGGCCGGCAATTCTTGCCTGGAAGCCTCTCCCTTTTAGTAGGTGATGATCTTGATGGGAAGTGTTAAGTGGGCTTTGCTGACTCACTGATGCAGCTGATTCATTATCTCATTCATAAATACGAGACTTAGGACGAGCTCTTGGGCAGATGAGTGAGTGTGGGTTTGGGACAGATAGTCTGGTGAGGGGGAGTTAAGTCATAGGGGCCGCTAGGGAGATTGGGAGGTTGGAAGTACATGTGGTATTTATTTTCTATGTGGATGCGTTTGGTAGAGCACTCTCAATGTATATATTGAACTGGCTCTGTGAGTGTATAGGATTTGTTACGGCTGTCACCGAGGTGTGGGGAGTCTCTGCACCCTGCATCCCCATTCACAGCCAAATGCGACTCTCAGCCAGGACGTAGACCCGAAGGTTTATTAGTCAACGGGGACACAGTGTAGAACAGATTTGTCAGCACAGTACCCAGAAGCAGCCAGTATACTCCATCCTAGAGAGAGGGGGCTCAGGGCCAAAGGCATCCCAAGCAAGCTGAGACTAAAGGTACGTCTAGACTACATGCTTCTGTTGCCAGAGGCATGTAGATTAGGCTACCAGGCATAGGAAAATGAAGCGACGATTTAAATAATCGCCGCTTCATTTAAATTTACATGGCTGCCGTGCTGAGTCGACAAACAGCTGATCAGCTGTTTGTCAGCTCAGCGCGGTAGTCTGGACGTGCGGGTGTCGACATCAAAGGCATTTGTCGACCACCCAGGTATGCCTCCTGGGATGAGGAAGGGTATTCCTATCGAAGGGTATGTCTACACTACAGCACTAATTCGAAATAGTTAATTCGAACTAAGCTAATTCGAATTAGTGCATATAGACCTAAAAACTAATTTGAATTAGCGTTTTGCTAATTCAAAATAGCATGTCCACATTGAGTGGACCCTGAACCGAAGTTAAGGCTGGCCGGAACCAGTGCCGGCAGGGCATCAGGTTAGGACTTTGTTACCCACCAGCTCTGTGATTCTTGGGGAACCAGAACATGGTCGCCTGTCAGCCTTGTGCTCTTGGGGAGTCAGGGAGTGACATTCATGGAAAACCATCCCCCCCCCCCTCAGGCCTCTGCTAGAATCAAAGACAAAGCAAAGAAAAGGCCGGGGAAGACACACCTAAACTGCTTCAGACAAGGGTGATACAATTAAGGAAACACCCCAACCTCATTTACATTAAAGATGGAACAGAGGGACATCTCATTAGCATACAGAATGGAGAGCAGCTCTTCCAAGGCAGGAACCGCACTGAACTATGGGACACCGAAAGCAGAGAAGCACTGCCTGATGGGAAATCCCTGCTCCAGATGCTAATGAACCTAAGCCTGCTCACACCCAAATTAGTCATTATCAGACCAATTCTAGTAATGATCCTATTGACATCTAAAATACTGAAACTGCCTAGTTGCATTGTGAGCTCGTTCAAGGAACATCGCCCATAACCAGGTGTGATCAGTCTCTATTGTCTCTCCTCTTTCTCTTTGAACTATCTCTATAAAACTCCTATCCTTGCCCCAAGAAAACTGTTCTGATACCTGGACTTAAACTGCATCAGTTCCATTGAGACTTCTTCATCTCCTGTCTGATCGTGCTGGGGGCTCTGTTCTGCTTCTCTCCTGCCCTCTGGACCCCCGGCTACCATCATCATCTGGGAACCCCGATCAGTGCAAGCTCCGTGGAGTGGTGAGGTCTCTCTCTCTCTCTCTTTCTCTCTCTCAACTCTCTCTCTAAGCATAGCCTCCTGACCCTGCCCTGTGTAAACTGTTATATGGTTACCTAACATTTGTAATCAGCTTCAGTTTAGATTTAATATTGTAATTGTTAGATTTAATATTGTAACTGTTTGATATCTATTCACTACTCAGAAATAAATCACTTTCATTGTTAAACTGGTTGCTTCTCTCTCTTTCTTTCTCTTTTGCTCACTCTTCCTTAAGGGGTGTTGTTTTGGCTTCCCCATTCGCTCTGCAACAACGCTTCTTGTACCCAAGCAAAAGATCCCTGTAGTGCCCAAAATCCTGTGGGGTTTGCTCATCGTGTGGTTTACCAGTGAATGACTGTGGTGTGAAAGTGGGGCTAGGGGGTGCTGAACCTGGGGCTTATGAGGATGGCAGCTTAAAGTGCTGTTTAATCCAGCCCACGGAGTCCAAAGGCACATGAGGGTGCAGTGTGGCATTGCTGTGAAACCCAGCCAGCTGAGTCCAGGGACATATGAGGGGGTCAGCTTGTGAGTGCTGAGTACCCAGTCCTCTCAGACGTGCTCTGATTAGTGGGTGTGAGTGTCTGTGTGTGTTGCTAAGGTGGGAAGAACCCCATTCTGAGGAACCTAGTTCCTGCAGGAGAGCTCCAGTGGGAGGGGGAATTGGCAGCAGGGAGAATTCAGCTCCATATGAGAGCCAAAGTAAGCACCAACAGCACACTGATAGAACTGTTAACCTTTCCCCAGTCCCATAAGGGTAACCCTGATAAATGAGCATACCCCAGAGTATTGGGCAAATCTGGTAACAAATTGGTGGAGGAACGTGGGCAGCACGTGATCCTGATCACGGGGTACTTGTTGAGTAGTTGCTGCAGAGTGGGGAAACTGAGGCACAGGTTTTTTTTTGTTTCCTCTTTTCTCTTTCCTTTTTGTTGTTGTTGTTGTCTTTTAGTGAGCTGCTTCTATCATTTCTATAGACTACTTGGTAAAGTTCTGAGTAGTTGCTCCAGAGTGGGGAAACTGAGGCAGCGGCCTGAGTCAGTTTTTTTTTCTATTTTTTTTTAATCCTTTTATTGAGCTCCTTGTATTATTCACATAGAATACTTGAAAAAGTTCTGAACTATGCTTGGAATTATTGTAGCTGAACTGTGCTTGGAATTAATGTGGTAACTGGTCAGAATTGTGCTTGGAATTATTGTAGAATTATTGCAGAGTTGTGCAAATAGGAATTAATGTGGTAAAGTTTCTGAATTGTGCTTGGAATTTTTGTAGAACTGGAACTAGGAATTAATGTGGTAAAGTTTCTGAATTGTGCTTGGAATTTTTGTAGCTGAACTATGCTTGGAATTATTGTAGAACTGTGCATTTAGGAATTTTTGTAGAACTGGAACTAGGAATTAATGTTGTAACAGTTCTGAATTGTGCTTGGAATTATTGTGGGACTGTGCAATTGAAAGTTAAATATTGGGCTTGAAAGTAAATGTTTATGAGTTATATTGACTGCAGGTAAAAGATAACTAGTGAAATAAGGAAAGTAGAGATGTCTGAGAGAATCCCTTTGGCTGCTCGCTTGAGACAGGAGAAAACCAATAGGTTAGAGAGATGGGTAATGAAGAAGGGGAAATGTCCCTGGGAAAGAGGATGTTTTAAGGGTGTGGATCCCCTGCTTGAAGCAAGTTTGAGCTTTGAGCAATACTGCACAACCATTAAACCACGAGGTAGTGCAAAAGATGCAGCTGCTGCATGGGCATTATTTTATGCATGTCTGGACATGGCCGAAATGGTAAAGGGAAGGCAGGAACTGGAGCTGGAGAAAAAGCAGTTACAACAGTGTTTGGATAAAAGTGAGATGGATGGATGTGAATTTATAGCAGAAAAGCTTAAAATGGTGACTTTACTTAGAAATATGCAAGAGGAAAGGGACAAGGCCAATATGGCTGCAGAACAGTACAGAAAAGAGTTGTCTCACACTAAAATGTTGTTAGAGGAAGCACGAGCAGCAACTCGCTTTCTAGCAGATGAAAACAAGGCAGCTAAGGCAGCAGCCAGCCATCAGAAGTGTGAGGCAGAGATCAGTAAACTACATGCCCAACTTAGTGCCCATAAGGGGGTGGTAGCAGCTGTAAGGTTAAGAGAGGACTGTGATTGGGAACCCCCTACAAAAATAGAAATACTCCCTGATACTGAACCCCAAGCCCCATTTAACCCCCAGTGGTCTCACAGGCACAATGTTGCCCCTGTTTCCACAAGGGAAGTTAAACACATAGTTGCAGGAACTGACCTTCCCACAACAGAGCTAGTCACCGATGTAACAAGGTGGTCTCCTAGCCAGGCCAAGGCTATTGCTGAGAGGCTGGGACCACTGAACGGTGACACAGCTGTGGCATGGATGGCTCGCATTTGGCAAATGTACCCCTCTGCTGATGGCATGGACCTTACCCAGTTGGCTCAGTTATGTGCTTCTCCTGGTGATGCAG
The DNA here is from genome assembly GCF_052426305.1 of Pelodiscus sinensis. Lineage (NCBI taxonomy): Eukaryota > Metazoa > Chordata > Testudines > Trionychidae > Pelodiscus > Pelodiscus sinensis. The sequence continues at coordinate 156,282,043 of NC_143054.1, read as the reverse complement.
ATGCTCTGGACATAGGCATAGGTTCATGGGAGCGGACTGCCCCTGGGCCCCGGGAATGGATGATAAGTGCTCTCAAAATATTACTGCCTGCTTCTTCCCTTAAAAAACTCTATATTCTGGAAGAGCAGAAACCTGGAGAGGCCCCTGAAGCTTACCTAATTCGCAAAAAGATGCTGGCAGCTCTCTCTGATTCATTGCCCCAGACAGAAGAGAACGGAATTATCACTTACCAGTATCAGGGACATGAATTGGTACAGAGCACATATGCAGGTCTAAATTCCCAGACAAAAATGACCATGGGGGCTGTGGATTTGGAACACCTTACATGGAATGAGCTAGTGGCAAAAATTAAACAGGTAGGAGATTTGTTAAGAGAGACTGGTGTTTTAAAAAAACAGATCAGCAGAAAGACTAACTGTGAGCCTGTACAGGCTATTACTTTTGCAAATAATGGTCCCCATTCTGCCAGTCGCACTCCCAGTGGTAGTCCCCCTACTTCCCACCGTATTGGGCAGCGCCGACCCAAGGAGACCCTTAGGAATGTGATCTGGATGGAGCTAGTAAAGTTAGGGGAAGACATGAGAAAATATGATCGCCAGCCCCTCAGCACTCTAATTAATGCTTTGTCTCAGGTTACACGGAGAACAGAGTTGATGGAGGGAGCTCCACCTCGGCCCACTGCTCCAGTGAGGAGTGAGTCCCCAACACTCACTCCCTGTCAAAACCAGAATCCTGCCTCCTCTTCTGAGTGCAGGCTTTCAAGGGAGTCAGCTGATCAATAGGGGTGCCCTGTTCCCCGTGGGCCTCCCCAGCTGATTGCAAGACTTCATTGTGACAGGTGGGGGAGACCAACTGTAAGGGCTACAGTGGGGAATCCAGGGACGTTAGCCCAGCTGCTAGTGGACACAGGAGCCTCAGTAAACATTCTGAGTCCTCGGTGGATCTCGGGAGGGAGACCCACCACTAAACAGGCTCAGCTCAGTGGGTGTGGGGGAGAAATCCAGGAAGCACCTGTTTGGCAGGATGGTCCCTTGCTAGTGGACAGACTACAGGGACAAGTAGAATGCTGTGCTCAGGAGGGAAAGGACATGGAAAGAACTGGAGACACTTGGGTGATTCACACCAAGGGGCATCAGAAAAATCCCTCAGAGGAAGCACACGGGAACAACAGAGCTGATGCCTTAGCCAAAGCTGCTGCTATCAGTGACCATACCAAAGACACAGACCAGGTGGAACAAACAGAGGCAGGAACTACTCAGGGAAAACCTTTAGGCCACGGAATAGATGCCTTAGAGTTAGGTACTTTTCAAGATGGGGATACAGAAATTCAGTCCTTAGCCAGGAAAAGGAAAGATCACACAGGAAAATCCAGGATGGAGCAGGTTGAAGATGTCTGGTGGGCAGAGGGTGCAGGCAGTGAAAGGCACTGGATAGTCCCCAACCAGATACAGTGGGACCTGATTCAATTTGTGCATGATCAGGGACATAAAGGGAAACAAGACAAAAAAGTACATTGGGGAAAACCTCTGGTAGTATGGGAATTAGGCCAACCAGTAATGTACAGAAAGTTTTCAGCAAAACAGCATTCTCTGACACACACCCTCTGCAGGATTGTGAATTGGGCTAGCCCCAGTGTTGACCAGGTAGAAATTCTGAATTGGAAAAATGGGAAACCCTGGCAGAAATGGTTTCATTCTTCACAAATCAAAGAGTGGAAAGATAAACCACCTGACCTGCAAGGAATAGCATAACTGACTTCTCCACCCTGCCAGCCACCCTTCTTGACTAGCAAGAAGGAACAGCTTGGGGCTGTTAAAAAAAACAAACAAAAAAAAAAAACACATGTCAGCTAGGCTTGTCAGTGCCTACCCTGATGCTGAAGCAGGAACAGGCCAAAGAAGTCCTGGACTTATTATGGCCATTCTTATATAGGCCACTATTTCATGTTCACTCTTTAATAATAATTCCCGATTCTCCCCGTATATACGGGGGGAGTGTGGAGTTTGTTTTCTCTTTTCTGCCCTTTTACAGATCCTGAACAAGAGCCATGACAGCCCACTGTTGCCCCAGCACTATGCTGGCCCTAAGTATCTGGAGTCTGATGCTACCCAAGCTCTATGCTGGACCTGTGATCCCCCTGAATCTATGGAGGTGCCTGCCTGCTGAAATGGGAGCCACGCCCCGGCCCTGCAGTGTCACTATCAATTCCATGCTATTGGCAACTCCTCAGGGTACTCCTGGGAAAGTATGGCCAATTGTACACAGGTTGCCACTGGAAAGTCACTCAAGTTTTGCTATGAAACTAAGACCACGCCAGACTCCATCCCCTTATTCTGTAAGTTGTTGTGGTCTTGAAAGGGACACCTACCATCTGATGCCACTAATGACAGCCTTCCAGGTGGTGAAAGGTACTGAATAATCCTGGTTTCTTCAGAAGTTTGGGTACCAGCCATGCCCTTGCATGTCATCATTGTCACTGGCATCCAGACACCTCCATTACCCGCAATGGAGTTGCAGCGGTCTCTAATCACACCCACTGGCAAGAATATCACACGGTCCCTTGTAAACTGGGAACCACTGAACTGGACTGTAGCGGGGCATGACCTGATTCAGCAAGGTCCCCCAAACGGGGTTGTGGAGACCAAGCATTGGAGGAACATGATTGTTTCTTCCCACAACTGGGAAATAAAATCTCACTGTTCCTTTGATGTTATCTAGAAAGATGGGTTTGTTATTGTCTATTGTTAAAGCATGTGTGCGTGTAAAAACAAGATTGTACTAATTACATTTGTAATTATTGTACTATTGTATTAATTAATGGACATTGGATCCAACTCATGGTGCCTTACATTAATCGCAATTTCTGTGATATAACTACAATTGTTAGCTGCGATAGCAAGTTTACTGTGCCTATATGGACTGTACAGCATCTCAAAGCCTACCCTGAGTTATACAAAGAGCTCTCTCCCATTGCACTGGGAATGGGTCTCAATGTTATTAAGGTACTATTAAATCATCCCTCCTTACAGCATGAGCTTCAGAAGCTCCAAACTCTGGAGATCTCTAGGCTAGCAGCTACAGCTGCAGACACAGGCCATCACTCCTGGTGGGAGACATTGCTTGGGTGGAGCCCCAGTGCAACTGGTCTTTTAAATATTATGCTTCACCCCATTGTGGTGATCATTGGTTTCCAAATTATACTAGTAATTGGTCTGATTCTACTGGTTTGCTGGATCCAACGACTGATGCAACAACTACAATGGATTGAAGACCAAACTCACTATCATGGACTAAGGATGTGATGGGGATACTTGCTCAGCGCAAGCACCCCATCAACGGGGGGACTTGTTACCCACCAGCTCTGTGATTCTTGGGGAACCAGAACATGGTCGCCTGTCAGCCTTGTGCTCTTGGGGAGTCAGGGAGTGACATTCATGGAAAACCATCCCCCCCCCCCTCAGGCCTCTGCTAGAATCAAAGACAAAGCAAAGAAAAGGCCGGGGAAGACACACCTAAACTGCTTCAGACAAGGGTGATACAATTAAGGAAACACCCCAACCTCATTTACATTAAAGATGGAACAGAGGGACATCTCATTAGCATACAGAATGGAGAGCAGCTCTTCCAAGGCAGGAACCGCACTGAACTATGGGACACCGAAAGCAGAGAAGCACTGCCTGATGGGAAATCCCTGCTCCAGATGCTAATGAACCTAAGCCTGCTCACACCCAAATTAGTCATTATCAGACCAATTCTAGTAATGATCCTATTGACATCTAAAATACTGAAACTGCCTAGTTGCATTGTGAGCTCGTTCAAGGAACATCGCCCATAACCAGGTGTGATCAGTCTCTATTGTCTCTCCTCTTTCTCTTTGAACTATCTCTATAAAACTCCTATCCTTGCCCCAAGAAAACTGTTCTGATACCTGGACTTAAACTGCATCAGTTCCATTGAGACTTCTTCATCTCCTGTCTGATCGTGCTGGGGGCTCTGTTCTGCTTCTCTCCTGCCCTCTGGACCCCCGGCTACCATCATCATCTGGGAACCCCGATCAGTGCAAGCTCCGTGGAGTGGTGAGGTCTCTCTCTCTCTCTCTTTCTCTCTCTCAACTCTCTCTCTAAGCATAGCCTCCTGACCCTGCCCTGTGTAAACTGTTATATGGTTACCTAACATTTGTAATCAGCTTCAGTTTAGATTTAATATTGTAATTGTTAGATTTAATATTGTAACTGTTTGATATCTATTCACTACTCAGAAATAAATCACTTTCATTGTTAAACTGGTTGCTTCTCTCTCTTTCTTTCTCTTTTGCTCACTCTTCCTTAAGGGGTGTTGTTTTGGCTTCCCCATTCGCTCTGCAACAACGCTTCTTGTACCCAAGCAAAAGATCCCTGTAGTGCCCAAAATCCTGTGGGGTTTGCTCATCGTGTGGTTTACCAGTGAATGACTGTGGTGTGAAAGTGGGGCTAGGGGGTGCTGAACCTGGGGCTTATGAGGATGGCAGCTTAAAGTGCTGTTTAATCCAGCCCACGGAGTCCAAAGGCACATGAGGGTGCAGTGTGGCATTGCTGTGAAACCCAGCCAGCTGAGTCCAGGGACATATGAGGGGGTCAGCTTGTGAGTGCTGAGTACCCAGTCCTCTCAGACGTGCTCTGATTAGTGGGTGTGAGTGTCTGTGTGTGTTGCTAAGGTGGGAAGAACCCCATTCTGAGGAACCTAGTTCCTGCAGGAGAGCTCCAGTGGGAGGGGGAATTGGCAGCAGGGAGAATTCAGCTCCATATGAGAGCCAAAGTAAGCACCAACAGCACACTGATAGAACTGTTAACCTTTCCCCAGTCCCATAAGGGTAACCCTGATAAATGAGCATACCCCAGAGTATTGGGCAAATCTGGTAACAACTTGGAGTGTGGAGCTGCTGCCTCAGGCTAGACGAGGTCTGTTCTTAAAGGGACCTGACCCCCACCCCAGACAGACAGTTCTCAGGGTTCCCCGCTTGCTTGTCTAACTCGATGAGGGACAGCAAAGCAGTCCTGTCTTGGAGTGCCCTGAGTGCACTTGCCTCAGGCTGCCATCTGGGGGAGTCAATTGGGGGGCTGTCAGGATCCAGGAGGCCCTGCAGGAGAGCTTCCACCCCGAGGAGCCTGCAGAGCCACCCCAGTCCTCCCCATCGGGGGCTCGTGCCCCATTCCTCCCTCAAGTCCATCCACTTAACCCTCTCTAGCCCCCCTTCCTGATGTACAAAATAAAGGACACGTGTGTTCAAAAATAGAAACTCTCTTTATTTAACAAAACTGGGGGGGGGGGGAGCGATTAACCTCTGGGGAGACTGGGAAAAGGAGGTGGGAGAGGGGAAGAGAGAGGGGGGAAGAGGGGAGGGGGAAACCTGGGAGGAGGGAGCTGGAAGGGAGAAGCCAGGGGAACAAGGAGGAGGGAAAGTATAAAACTATGGTATGCCATATCTTCAGTACTGTGTACAGATGTGGTCTCCTCGCCTCAAAAAAGATATTTTGGCCTTGGAAAGGGTTCAGAAAAGGGCAACTACAATGATTAGGGGTTTGGAACAGGTCCCATTTGAAGAGAGGCTAAAGAGACTGGGACTTTTCAGTCCCAGAAAAGAGGAGACTGAGGGGGTATATGATAGAGGTCTATAAAAGCATGAGTGGTGTGGAGAGAGTGAATAAAGAAAAGTTCTTCATTAGTTCCCATAATAGAAGGACTAGAGGACACCAAATGAAATGAATGGACAACAGTTTTAAAACTAATACGCAAAAGTTCTTCTTCACACAGCACATAGTCAACCTGTGGAACTCCTTGCCACAGGAGGCAGTAAAGGCTAGAACTATAACAGAGTTTAAAGAGAAGTTAGATAAATTAATGGAGGTTGGGGCCATGGAGTGCTATTAGCCAGGGGGTAGGAATGGTGTCCCTGGCCTCTGTTTGTGGAAGGCTGGAGATGGATGGCACAAGACAAATTGCTTGGTAATTGTCTTTGGTCCATCCCCTCTGGGGTACCTGGTGCTGTCCACTGTTGGCAGACAGGCTACTGGACTAGATGGACCTTTGGTCTGACCCAGTACGGCCATTCTTATGTTCTTATGTTCTAAGCTCAGGGCTCAGTGTTGGTGGTCTCACTAGACCAACTTGATTTTCATGCAAACCTGCTCCTGAGTTCGCATGTGGCCTTTGGTGGCCAGGCTGGCAGCTATCCTGCCCTAGACAGCCACATTCCTGTGCCTAGTGCGGAGCTCGTGGACGATGGATGCCTCCCCCCAAACCTCGATGAGGTCCACGATATCCGCACTAGACCAGCCTGGTCCTGGGAAGAGGCGGAGGGCTGGGTGACAGCAGGTGGCTGGCTCATGCCATGCCAGGTGCAGGGTCTGCTGGCTGGGTGCTGGCAGGCTTGCAACTGGCATGGGCACTGTAGCCAGACCGTGCCCCTTTAAGGGCTCCAGGGCCGGGAGGGGGGTAGAAAAGTTTCCCTGGTTTAGCCCAGAGTGGCCACCTGTGCAACCTGGGAAGGGCTAGCCTCCAACTAGTTCTAATTAAGTGGCTACACAGACCTTAATTCAAACTACTTAATTTGAACTAGGCGTTAGTCCTCGTAGAATGAGGTTTACCTAGTTCGAATTAAGCACTCTGCTAGTTCGAACTAGCGGTTTACATGTGTAGCCGCTATTAAAGTTAATTCGAACTAACAGCTGTTAGTTCGAATTAACTTTGTAGTGTAGACATACCCTAAAAGAGATAAGATCCATGACCACCCTGTCTTTGAAATTCCATAGCTGAGGGTCCTATATAATGCTATTAACACACCAGTGTTCTACTGATCCTAACTGAAGTTGTGGATCATGAAGAGAATTGTGGTGGTCAGAACCATAATTTTCATTGGGGGGATGGCTTTAAAGCAAAGAAAGTAAATATCTGGATTCCTCATCTTCTCTCCTAATGCAATAACAAGCAATTTATATTCTGCTGGATAGCTAGTGTCACTCTTATTTTCTCTCTTGTTCTTTTCTTATGTATCTTACAAAAGTAGACAGTAGGGATTTTCTCAGTGCTGTTTTTTAATTTGACCTTCTGATTCAGGAATTTCTACATGTTGTTGTGCTTAAAAATGCAGAAGTATGACCCAAAGCACCACCCACACTCAAATCTCCTAGGTTCATTTGAGACACTTTAGTAAGATTTGATTAAAAGGGGAGTGAAATGGGAAGGTAGAAAATAGTGACTTTTGTGTCATTTTTAGAGGGTTAGAGAAAAGAAACAATGTTCTTTTTGTTGTAGGTGGGGGCAGGGGAGACCAGCAGCAGAGGTGATGTTCCAAAACCTTCACTTTATGAAGATCCTACAGACTGAGCTGCTGAGCAAATTGTATGCAAAATACACCCTGTAATCAGAGCCATCTACCCAAATGCAGAATATGCCTTGCATAGGGCACCCAACAATCTGGGGCACTACTTCATCTTAATGTCCAACACCTGCCTCTTCTTATCCCTATTCTGTGTTTCTGCTTTTTCCAAAGAGGATCTCATTAATTTAAAAGTGAAGAAGCCTGTCAGAGCTATTAGCAGAGCATTAAACCTGTGAAAGAGCCATTCAAACGATAATGAAGCCATTTAATAGGCATTTGCCAACCCCAGGTATATACTGTCAGTTTCTGAATTTACTGTGTTAGTCCACAAGACCTTACTTTAAAATTTGTTCTAAAAATATTTCGCTAGTGCGTGTTGCTGAAGATCATAAAATCACCTCTTTAAAAAGTTGTCATTCCCCCCATCCCCGCCGGCTGCCATCTGACACAGGGGCATCTGCTTAATAGTACCTCATAGGGTTCCATAAATACTAAATTTGGCAGTGTTTGTAATCTCAGCACTCCTCCTTCAACAGCTGTAAATCAGCATAGTTCATAGGTTTCAACGACATGGAGTCATACCAGAGGAATATTTGGCCCACACGGTCACCAGACTCAAACAGACATGTAATTCACTGCACTACAGTCGCACCAGCCTCGGAGAAGATCGTTAGTTCACTTTGTTAGCACAGCAGTTCTCAAACACTGCCCTGGGCTGAAGGCCTGAGGGTTTGGCTTCAGCCCCAGGCCTCAACAAGTGTAACGCTGGTCCTGGTGATTCCATTAAAATGGGATCACAAGCCACTTTGGGATCTCGACCCAGTTTGAGAACCACTGGGCAACAGCCTCCCTGTTGTACTTTCACTGCTGATGCAGTGGCACAGAAGGACTAAACTACATGTGTCAGGCCAGGCAGTGGGAAAGATCTCAGGTAGGTCCCTCATTTACATCAACGCTAGCTAATAAAGGAAGGCCTCCCTTTCACTTGTTAACCAATTGCTCACTCTAGACATGTGTATCAGCTGCTGTTGGAAGCCTCTCGTTGTGTTAACATGGTTGAATTTAATAATGATAGTTAGTGCTTATCCAGACCTTCACCCTATTCAAAGCATCAACATTAAGTAAGTCTCACGAACCCCTTGTGCTGCAACTCAAGTTGTCACTGTTGGAGGCAGGATACAGGTTTAGATGAACCACTGGACTGATCAAGTTCAGTAATTCACTCCATGTTCGAGGATGCAAATTACAGCATAGTAGTTCCTTTTACAGCTGGGGAAGTTGAGATACCGAGAGGCCGTGACTTGCCCAAGATCACACCTAGTCATCGGTGGAGCTGGAAGGAGAATTTGGCAATTTCTGGCACCTAGCCCCAAGAGTCATCCAGTGGCTGCCTCTTGAATGTGAATACAGATAGATGCATGGTCATTTTCCACCACCATCTTCTTTTGTTTTGCAGTCTCTCTTTGAGGTTCACGAGCTCCTCCCTAACTGAGTGCATTACAAATGTGAAGTTGTGTGTATCAACAGTGCAATACACAACTCTTAATAGCAGAAAAAGAGGTTCTGTTTCTATATGTAATGGCATATTTATATGACAAAATATCTCGAAGAACACAGCCTGGCCCTGCACTTAATCAATGGGGAAAGAGAGGCAAACAATTGACAGCTTTAATAAAACTTGCTGTCAGATTCCTGACTTGACCACCAGCAACTGTTTACATGGCCTCCACTTAATTACACTCTTGACATCATTTTCCCTTTCCTTTATTTTATGAAAACATACAGCCTCAGAACAATGCCATGAGGAAATTTAGGCGATACCTTCTAATATGGCTACAGGCTGAATGGCTTGCCCTGATCATGGTTTGCCCTGAACAGATGTGGAAGAGAAAAGCGGAGACCCTGAGTTATGTGCTAGTTACAATTCCAGTCCTTGTGCTCTCTGAGGGCACGGACTGCTCCAGAGTGACTGGCAACAGCGGTGCTAGTCTCCTTCACAGGGGACTGAATGGGGAGGATGAACTCTAGGCCTTGGCACTGCCCTCTTCTTTGCACTGGCCAGGAAGGAGAAGGAGGGGTAGGCTGCACACTGTTAAACCTCTGGCTTACATTCCCATGGGGGGACATCCTGACCACACTGAAGGCAGTGGCAAAGCTCCCACTGATTTCAATGGACCTAGGATTTCATTCAAAGCCCTTGAGGGAAGGACTGACTAGACAAACAGGTTGTGAGTGGCAGGCTATGCTGTCAGTCTGCCGATGCTAGCATGCTGCACATTCACTGTCCATATGGCCCCAGAGCATTTTGACCTACTCTTGGAAACAAGAATAGAATAAGGTGCACCTGGGAACTCTGCATGCACATCAACTTCATCTAGACAAGCCCTTATAGTTGCCTCTTGCTTATGCTGGATTGGACACTTGCATGATTTCATTGACTTCAGTACAGTTACTCTTGAGTTACACCAGTAGCGTGGAAGGAGGCTTAAGAAACAAACTGTCTCTCTGCTATTCAGTAAACATGTAGCTCCAGCAATGGGGGGTAAGAGGTGGGGCGGAGCTCACTTACCAAGCCCATGAATACAGTGGGACCAGTTCAGCTGACACAGACTGAACAGAGAACTATATACGTTGGAAAAAGAGGGTCGGTATGGTTGTGAGATTCCTGATGGAAATAATTGTAGAAGCTGTAGAAACCATTTCATATTTAGCTAGAAGCCATCTTGTATAACAGAAACCATTTCAGCTTTTCTCTTTGGCACATAGACCAGAGTGAACTTTCACCCCGTGAGAAGAGGCCTACAGAATGGGCTATTGGAATGTGTTAATTGGGCTGGTTGGGACAGGAGATGTACTCCCTCGTACCTGTCTGCCATCTTGTTGATAAGACTTTGTTTTTCCAAGTTTAATTGAGGATTTCTGTAATTGGATGCCCTGACGTCAGACTGTTTGGCTAAGGGGATAAAGATACTAGGATTGATTGTATTAGCCAGCCTTACTGGGCCCGGCTCTGCTGGGACCATGTTTGGCTCACTTGGCTTTACTGATCAATAAAGATGTCTGTTTAGCCATGTAAACTGAGTGAGGCTTTTGCTTTGACATAAGTATTCACCTGAGGAAATTCACAGGCAATGCTGTTTAGCTCCCAGAAAGTGCCCCCAATCTGCACTCTACATCAACCAAAAACTTTCAGAAACTTTCCAGACATCCTGGAAACATTAGGAGTCAAGGAGCAGAGAACTTGACCTACAGACATATGCAGGCTCCTTCTCACCAAGATATGCAAACAACACCCCACCAGATGGATCATTAAAAGACAAAGCTCTTTTACCATGACAGGGAGGCTTTAGGAGCCAGCTGGTTGCTATATCTGCAAGAAGGAAGCAACAGCCGCATTGTTACTCGGGTATTTGGAATGTGGTTGGCTTGGCAGCAGTTTATGTTTTGTAGTGTAAATTTCAAAAGCAGGTTATATTTTTCTCTCCATTAAGGAGAGGCAGTTTTTATTCTGTGTAATCAAGTGGCAGAAGGAAATGCTTATGTTCTCGTGTGATTAAATTTCATTCACTTTGTTTCAAGCCCTGTAAAAGATCTGATGCCTGGTTTTTTACCTATTTTCCTGTACTTCAAAGAAAAGGGCACATTTCTGCTGGAGATGGACAAAATGACTTGGCTGAACTGGAATAGAATGGTATTTAGAGGAGAGGTATTTATCTACTTCACATCCTCTGACATCCCTCCAAGGTAGTAGTGAGTGTGAATGCAGATCTCCTCTGCCAAAACAACAGACATTGAATTACTGTCATCCTGCCTTGTGCACCAGATCTGAAAAGACTGGAGGAGAGAATGTGTGTGAAGAATTAGTGGACGCACAGTCGTGTTCCTCATGCTAACGAAGAGACTGGACTTGGTTGTAATTAATACAAAGGGGATACTTTATTGAGATTGACGCATATTGGACTTGTAGTTCATTCTGGCTCTCTAGCTCTCAGACAGACATATTTTAGCATAGTTTATCTAGTGATGCCACACAAGAGAAGAAATACTGGCCCTACTAGAGTTGATGGCAAAACTTCCAATGTCTTTAAAAGGTCTGGATCTTGTCCAGAGTCTCTGTAAGTCCTGTCCAGGACTAAATAGTCGGGGGGGGGGGGGGTACCTCTTGATTAGAGATGGTTGGGCATTTTCCAACAAAAACATTTTTTCACCAGAAAATGTCAGTTTCTGAAAATGAAAACTTTGTGTGTGAAATAGTTGGTTTTGATGAGTCTCCTGATTCAACAATTATCTGCAAGTAAAAAAGAGTATAGAAATGTCTCATTTTTATACAGTTCTTGCCAGATGAAAAGAGTTTGTTTTTTCCATTTTGAAGGGATTGTGTTCTTAGAAAGTTTAAAAATTCAAAATATTTTAAAAGGTTGAAATAAAAAAAACCCTCGGAATTATCAAAGCAATATGTTTCATTTGCCAATGGGGGGAAAAAATCAGTCTTGAAACAGGATGGAAAGTTAAAAAACATTCAGGGTTTATCTAGACTGCAAGGCTATTTCGGGATACCTCTGGTATCCCAAAATAGCTACCCCGCGTCCAAGGAATGCGTCCGCTATTTTGAAATAATTTTTGAAATAGCAGTCACGATATTTCAGCATCCCGGTAAACCTTGTTCCACAAGGAATAAGGGATGTCTCAAAATAGTGCTTTATTTCTAAATTTGGCACCATGTTGATGTGCCAAATTTCAAAATAGCCTATTTTGGAATAAAATCTAAATAAGAAACGCAATTTGCATAGTGCAAATTGCGTATCTTATTTTGATTTTAGGGTGCAGTCTAGATGTACTCTCACAGTGTGAAAATTGCTCCTCCCCAACTCTGCTCTGGATTATACTGCAAGTAGTTTTCAGTGAGGGGCTTACCAGTATTTCAACAATGGTGGTACTTCTTTCACAAAAAACGTCCTCCTGAGATGGAGGTGCAATGGGAAAGCTGTGCAGGGACAGAGAAATCTACGTTAGTTGTTTTCATGAGTTATAAGGCCAAAAGGAACCACTGTGATCATCTATTCTGGCCTCCTGTAAAACAGAGATCATAGGAATTCCATCAATTCGAACTTCTTTGACTTATAGGATGGCTTTTAGGAACCCCCCTCCCCCCACATACTCTTGATTTAAAAATTGCCAGGGATTGGCACATTAATCCTGCCTGCTACAGATCCTCTGAAGTGCTTGCTTCAAGGCGCTGCACCAATTTCCCATCTTTCTCTGCAAAGTCTAGCCACCTATTTGAGGGCTGAGCAGCACGTGTTGTAAGTTTGGCATCAATTTGGAATCAATCGAGTAGCAGACTAGCAGTTCAGGTTTTGGCTGTTTGCCTCTTGAGAGAGGATGAGGGAATTCAAAATCCAAGCACTTGGTTGCAGCACTTAGAGGAAGGTCCTGGCCTGCATTCTGGTTTATCCTGGGGAACTCCTCCTCTGTCCCAGTCTCACCCTACTCTGGTCCCAAGCAAAGTCAGCATTGGTATTTCCTCCTGGCCCTGTCTTATTACTCATCTTGTCTAAATGGATAGTCTTTGGGGTGGGGAGAGTGAGGGTCTCCAGCAGGGCAGATAAGTCCTGATAGAGACTCTGCCCCATGCTCCAGTGCTAAATTACCCTCACTGTTAATAAGGATAGAAATGTAGCCGTGTTAGTCTGGGGTAGTTGAAGCAAAATGCAGGACAATGTAGCACTTTAAAGACTAACAAGATGGTTTATTAGATGATGAGCTTTCGTGGGCCAGACCCACTTCCTCAGATCAAATAGTGGAAGAAAGTAGTCACAACCATATATACCAAAGGATACAATTAAAAAAATGAACAAATATGAAAAGGACAAATCACATTGCAGAACAGGAGGGGGATGCAGAGGCGGGGGGAGGAAGGAAGGTAAGTGTCTGTGAATTGATGATATTAGAGGTAGGGAGAGTGGGATGTTTGTGAGTTAATGGTATTAGAGCTGATAATTGGGGAAACTGTCTTGGTAATGGTTGAGATAGTTCAAATGTTTGTTAAGTCCTTGTTGGCAAGTGTCAAATTTTAACATGAATGACAGTTCAGAGGATTCCCTTTCAAGTGCAGATGTAAAAGGTCTTTGTAGCAGAATGCAGGTGGTCAAGTCATTGAGAGAGTGTCCTTTCTGGTTAAAATGGCAAGAAACTGTTTTCTCTTTGTGATCTTGTCTGATATCTGTTTTGTGGGCATTAATCCTTTGGCGAAGTGTCTGAGATGTTTGTCCAATGTACATAGCAGACGGACACTTTCGGCACATGATAGCATAGATTATATTTCTGGATGCGCAGGAATATGTATTCTTGATCTTATAACTCACTTGGTTAGGTCCAATAATGGTATCAGCAGAATGAATATGTGGACAAAGCTGGCAACGGGGTTTGTTGCAAGGGAAGGTACCAGGGTTGGTATTAGTGTGGTATGTCCTGTGGTGGTTGGTAAGAATCATCTTGAGGTTAGGTTGTTGTCTATAGGAGACTATGGGTCTGTCTCCCAGAGCCTCTTTGAGTATGGTATCCTGTTCCAATATAGGCTGTAGTTTATTGATAATGTGTTGGACAGGTTTAAGTTGGGGGTTGTAGGTGATGACAAGTGGTGTTCTATTGTTGGTTTTCTTGGGTCTGTCTTGAAGTAGATTGTTTCTAGGTATTCGTCTGGCTCTTTCAATTTGCTTTTTTATTTCTCTGGGTGGGTAGTTGAGATTTATAAATGCTTGGTAGAGATCCTGAAGCTTCTGGTCTCTGTCAGTGGGATTAGAGCAGATGCGGTTGTATCGAAGGGCTTGGCTATAGACGATGGATCGCGTGGTGTGTTCTGGATGGGAGCTGGATGCATGTAGGTAACTGTATGAGTCGGTGGGTTTTCTGTAGAGAGTGGTGTCTAATTTTCCATTGTTGATTTGTACGGTGGTGTCCAGGAAGTGGATCTCTCGTGTATAATGGTCCAGGCTGAGGTTGATGGTGGGGTGTAGGTTGTTGAAATCTCTGTGGAATATCTCCAGTGTTTCTTGGCCATGCGTCCAGATCATAAAGATGTCATCGATGTACTGTAGGTAGAGGAGGGGTGAAAGGGGATGGGAGTTGAGGAAACGTTGTTCTAGGTCAGCCATAAAGATGTTAGCATACTGTGGGGCCATGCGTGTACCCATGGCTGTGCCGCTGATCTGGAGGTATATTATGTTAATAAGGGGCACATTATTTCCAGTCTCTATTTGTCTGTCTCTGTATTTAAAGAAAAATGTTTTCTCTTAACCAGTATTAAGGATAAGGCAACACAACTAAGCAAATAAAACCTCTTCGAGAGCCACTTAACTCTAGTTGCTTCTATTTTCTACTTGAAAAATACATTGAAGCTATACCACTGTACCAAGTGCATAATTCCAATTATGAGTGATGCAGAAGGCTTTTTAGCATGTAAAGGAGCCGTACCATAACTGAGAATGCGTCCCAAAGTGTTCAGTGCTTGCAAGACAAAGAAAAAAAGTTTATTTTTCATTTTTATTTTGCTAGATCATTTATGAATATGACCCTGAGCAACCCTTTTCACATGGTTATCATGAAAATGGAAATCATCTAAGATTTACATCTAAGAAATCATCTAGGAAATTCATGCCAAAGGTATAAACTTTCAACCAGTCTTGAGCCCACTGTCATGTTATCTGTTCTCTGGAACTAGACTTTCCACTTGAGTGGCGGATGGTACAGTTGTGCAATCATCACCTGCTGTTGGAAGTCTAAAATATTCATCTGGCCTATAAAGATAAAAATATCTTGATCACAATAATAAAACTTTTGTGGGCAATGAAAAATACCATAGCCAGAACCCAGTGTTTCAGGACACTTAAGCCAGAAGCAATGCCAACTGAAATAAGATGTGGAAAGTGCATTGATATTTGTATGGTGGTATTCTGTGCCCCTGCCTCCAGTTTCCTTCTTTGTTTTCCTGCCCAAGAGCTAGTTCAGTTATGAAGACAAAGACAAAGACAAAGCTGGGCCAAGTTCTCAGGTGAGATGCCACTGTCTGGGGACTGTGTTTGGTTACAAAGACATGTCATGTGACGAATTATACTGATCTAAATCTTTTGCCTCTTAGATCTCTCCTTTCAACACTAAATCCATCATGACATAAGAGCAGAAGCAATCATCCTGGAGATAAAGCCAGAGAAGGTAGACTACTATTATAAACAAATCTAATTTTCTGTTCATTAATTAGATATGATCAAAATTACAGACAAAACAAAGAGTGAAGCAAACTGGTATGATGCTCAAGGCATTTCATTCACAAGGGTCATTTTCAGATGGCTATTAGTTTACCAACATTTGGCACTTTTAGTTGGAATTTTAGTACACTTGTTGCTGGCATAGGAGTAAATTTTGGTGGTTGGGAGGCAGAAAGTTGAGCAATGATGGATTAGCTTTAGAGGATGAAAAATATTAACTTATTTCCCTCATTAGAAAAGTTTGCAAAGTTACCTTACAATACCCTGTAGTTGGTTTTAAATATTTGAATTGTAACAGGAACTTAGGGCCACATTTTTCAGCTGACATTAAATCAACATAGCCCAATTAAATGATGCCTCTTTACTCCAACTAAAGATCTGATCCATGGCTTTTAGACCATATGTGTTCTTTTTTGGTATGAAAACAGTGGCATTAATTTGGCTGCCTTACAAGGCTTCCAAGAAGGCTTACTCCATGTATGCAAGCAGGTTTTTGTTCGATCACAATGCTCCATCAACATACAATTGACCATTTGCATATATGTATATATAAATAGAGTGGACACATGCACTGTGGAGATGATCTTATAGTGTTACAGCAGATCTCCATAATCATCCACAAGAGACCTAAGTGAAAAAACATTCTTAAGATTTAGGGTTCTGTGTAACGTGGCCTGTGATGGTGCATGCAGAAAGAAGCTGGACTCTGAAGAAGACATCTCTCTGTCCATACAAAATGGAAACGTATATATGAAGTGAAGTGATATTTTTTTCCTTACTGACCGCATATAATTTGTAGTGCACAATATAGACCATTTTTCTGATGTCCAGCAAACACTATAACATATGGAATTTATTTGGCCCTTCATTTATCTTTGTTAAAAATAGGAATTTCCATGCAAAAAAACCATTCAGATTCCAAACTGAATCATTTAAGTCAAGAAATGATCCTGTAAATGGGGATTGTACAAACTTGACTCTGGAATCACATGTTTTTACACTGTGATAGAATCTTTAATCACAAATTTGTGGGCTAAGTTTTCCAGAGCCCATGTTTAGGAGGGCAATGCTTAGTGAACAAGGCAGCTGTTTACCGTTCATTAATTTGTCTTTGGTGTTCAATTTTTTGGCACTGTGCCTCAGATCCTATATACCATCTGTATCCTGCACAGAATGAAGCAGCAGTGCAGTGGGAAAATTGATGTGAAAATGTAATTAAAAGTCTTTATCATAATGCATATGCACAAGGAGTCTGAATTAATGTTGTGTGATAATGAGCATTGCTATAAAATCCTGAATGGATGAATGGATAGCAGGGTGTTCAGTTTATAAACAAGACAGCCAAAGAAAGACCTAACTTTCAAAGACCTAACTTGTACAGATCTGGTAAATGTGAGAGAAGCTAGCATCTTTTAATGACATTCTGGGACTTGGATCAATGGGAGCGTCTACACAGCAATTCCGTTATTTCGAAATAACTTCGAAATAATGGATGGCTTGTCCCGACTTCTGAAAACCTCATCCCACAAGGAATAATTCCTCTTTCAAAATCGGTATTTCAAAATAGCGGTAGTGTGGACGCTCCACTGCTGCTATTTCAAAATAGCTCCTCCCCAGGGCAATTCAGAGCAATTACTCTTTAGTGCTTCCTGGGGCTCTAAATCAAGGCAGTGCATCCAAAGTAGGGGAGCCTGCTTCGGACTAACTTTGAGGCTTCCCTGTAGTGTAGATGTGCTATTTTGAAATAAGCTATCTTGGAATATTTCTTCCACAATAGTTTATTTTGAAATAAGTGTGCAGAGTATACCTACTGTAGGAGAGCAGAGTGTGGCTTTTACTCTGTTACATTCTTCATCATCTCTGGCTGCTTAAATGGCCACTCTCTCTTCTGAAGGCCGATGCCTGTGAATGGTGTCAGTGGTTTGAAGATGGAGCCCTCCTTGTAATGGACTGGGACGCTAATTCGAACTAGTTTTTTAGTCTGGATGCGTTAGTTCGAAT
Source organism: Pelodiscus sinensis (assembly GCF_052426305.1). Lineage (NCBI taxonomy): Eukaryota > Metazoa > Chordata > Testudines > Trionychidae > Pelodiscus > Pelodiscus sinensis. The sequence continues at coordinate 156,264,421 of NC_143054.1, read as the reverse complement.
TAGCTTAGTTTGAATTAACTAATTAAGTTAGTTCGAATTAGCGCTGTAGTGTAGACATACCCTCAGTGTTTACTTCCCCACACTCAAAGCTATTCTGGAGGAACTGCCTTTATGATATCAGAAACTAGCTCAACACTCCTGGTCTTTAATCTTTCATCTCTCCGCTGAGAGTGCCAAAAGAAAGCCACATTTCTGAACATGACTGTTGTAATTCGAACATCTGTCTGGATGGAACCACCAACTGATTTCACATATGCATCTGACAGTTGTCAGATGGGAATAGCTTTTGGGTACTAGTACTGCCTTTGACCACAGTGAACCAGTTCATTATTCCCTTACTAATCTCCAGCCTAGACAATTTCTTCCTTCATGTCTTTTTGTCCCCACCCCATAATCAATTTTCCTTTTCCTAGATTTGGTAGCATGTTGAACTGTTTTGTTTTGATCTTTTTTAAAAAATGTATCTTTCTTTGTATAAGACAAATACAATTTATAAACAAAAAGTTGGTTCAAATCAACTCTCCCTAAACATTTGGTTTTAAAAATGTTGAAGCAGGATTATTTGACAATTCCTAAACATTCAATCACATGGCCAGGTGGCTGAAGCTCTTGAATTCTAGACCCACTCTGACATTCATTTTCTGCATAGTCTTGGGCAAGACACTCATAATACTCAGCTGCCTGTGTCAAAAGTTGTTGTTGAGGGGCTGTCAATGTTTATTCAACAGGTTGATTATATCAATCACTGTGGGTTTGGATTTTTATAAGTAATTATGGGTATGCCTACCCTGCAATATAAGTCCACGGTTAGTAGAACTCAAGTTAGCACTCCCTGGATTTGTTAACCTAGAGCTTAAGCATCTACATGTGTGTGTATCCCCAGTTTAGGAATTGTTGAACCCTGCATCCCGGTCTGGAGTTTCAGCATCTACACTGTTTTATTTGGACCTGAGTCTAGCCACCCATATCCCAGACTTCCTAGCACCTTCCCATGGGTAGCCCCTCTCCCCATTTGTTGGTGGTGCAGTGTGAGAAAACTCAATTATCCACTAAACTTGACTGTCCAGAAGACAAAAAATAGTTGTGCTGTGGAATTATGAAATACATTTCCAGACTCTCAGAGCACAAGTCCAGTAGGGCTGTGTCTACACTGAAAAGCAATAGGGTTTGAACCTTTGGTCCTGGCTTGTCTCAGGCTAGGATCCTGTATAGTCCTGGAACCCTGGTGCCAAGTCCTGGGTTAGATCAATTTCAGAGCGTCCATACTACCAAGCCCATTATTTCAAAATAATGAAATTTCCTCCAGGAATAACGCTTATTTTGACATAGTTATTTTGAAATAATGGTAATATGGCTGCATCACTGCTACTATTTCAGAAGAACTCCTCCCCAGAGTAATACAAAGTAATTGCTCCCCAGTGCTTCCTGGGGCTGTAACTTGAGGCTAATTTCGAGGCTCCACTGTAGTGTGGCCACACTATTTTGATTTTGTTATTTTGGAGTTATTTCAAATTTAGGTCTTTTGAAATAATTTCCTAGTGTAGAACATGCCTGGTGGCTATGTCTAGACTGGCCAGTTTTTCCGGAAAATCAGCCGCTTTTCTGGAAAAACTTGCCAGCTGTCTACACTGGCCGCTTGAATTTCTGCAAAAGCACTGACTTCCTACTGTAAGAAATCAGTGCTTCTTGCGGAAATACTATTCTGCTCCCGTTCAGGCAAAAGTCCCTTTTGCGCTAAGCTTTTGCGCAAAAGGGCCAGTGCAGACAGTTGAGATTTGTTTTCCGCAAAAAAGCTCCGATTGTGAAAATGGCGATCAGGGCTTTTTTGCGGAAAAGCACGTCTAGATTGGCCATGGACGCTTTTCCGCAAAAAGTGCTTTTGCAGAAAAGCGTCCGTGCCAATCTAGACGCTCTGTTCCGAAAATGCTTTTAATGGAAAACTTTTCTGTTAAAAGCATTTCCAGAAAATCATGCCAATCTAGACGCAGCCTTTGTGTGTAGCTGGAAGGGGGATTAGACTCCAGTCTGAGTTGACATCCTGGACTTACATTGCAGTATAGACATCCCCTAGATGACTCAGACCAAAAGACCCACTGATTTTCAATGAAACTTGAGCTCTTTAGTCTCCTAGGTGTTTTGGAAAATTCCATCATATATAAATAAAGTAATATATTGTCATGGTCATTAGGGATTTCCAGGATGTGTGTTCTATTAAGGCATTAGCGGGAGACACAAAAAAATCTGTATTCTGGTTCCCAGTTCTACCAGGGCTCTTGTGTGACCTTTAACAACCCGCTCAGACTTTTTGCACTTAAGTTCCCTAATTATAAAGTAGAAATAACAACACATTCCTACCTCACAATGGGGTTTTGAGGATGATGTCATTTGTGTATTTGATACTGTGGTGATAGGTACCGTAAAAATAATTGGACAGATGGATGGTAAAAACCATGAAATTCAGATTTTCCACCCATTTTTACCATAGAGAACAGTCAACACCACCTGAGCAATGCTGAGGGGAAAGCCTGCCATGTGTGCTCTTTAATAGGGATCCTAAAACTGGTGTAGAATACCAGCTACTTTGAGCCTGCTGGAAGGCATCGGAATGAGGAACTCTACCAATCTCAATGACTTTCTCCACCTGTAAGGGAAGTCATTCAAACCTTCCTATAGGATCAAGGCAAATGTTCAGCATTGCCTCACTAGATCATGTGCTATTGTTGCATGGTGTGGAGTAGCACTGTTTTGTGCTTATCACGTGCTTTGTAAGGATGAATTGAGCTTCTTGGAAATCAGGACACCTCTCATTCTGCTTGTTGAGCACATCACTGGTTATTACTATCCTACTGTGAAACAGGAAACTTCAAACCACTGTTCCCCTAACACACACACACACACACACACACACACACACACACACACACACACACACACACACACACACACACACAATTCTGGATACATTTCCTGTTCTCCCCACCAAAACACCTGTCTCCAGCTAACAGAGCATAGAAACTGGGGCTCAGTCAAAGGAAACTGATTTGTTATAGTTTTGCACAGCAGATTCATTTGAATTAGTGCTATTATGATGTCATAGTGTTTTTTACTTGCACAGATTCAGAGATCACTGTGTGTTCATTAAAATATGCATGAGACCCAAATGCTTCAGAATATTTAGGGCAAACGGTTATCAGTCTCAAACCAATGCACTTGTTATTTGTTATTCATTATTCTCCTTAATCAGACACCATGAATCTTGCTGCAAATAGTTTACATACAACTCAGAAGCTGAAGAATGTTAAACAAGGCCATTTGGGGAATACTTATGAGAAGCAAATGAATAGTTCAAGCATGTCTAATGAAGACAGGAGAAGGAGCTTTTCAAACCTATGGAGCTTGTGGGAGTTGTAGCCTTTCAGTTGATGATTAGAATTATAAAATTATTTATGGGGGTGCGACATGCACTCGTCACAGATAAGTTATTTTTCTGGCACTTACTGAGAGTTAATTAAGATAAATTGTCTATAATTAAGAATATTAGAAAAATCAACATTCATGATGGTAAGATAAGTACAGTGAATTGGTTCCCTGCATTGTTCATACTTGCAGACTTAGAAACAAAAATGAAAGCATAAGTAAGTGGTGTATAGCAAAGAATTGGTCCAGATGTAATTTACATCACCTCAGGGACCTGATGGACCTTAAAATTAGGGAACTAGGCTGCACCTTTTATATCCCTTCTTTATGTAACTGTTTGGATACACAATCATATTTGATTATCTGCCATGACCATAACCAGATTAGTAGCTATCCATTGTGGTACTTGAGCTATTGCAATTGATCTTTTGGTCATTAATATTAATAATATGCCTCAATCATTTATCTTTCTTATACATCATTGTGATCCAACTGCACAGATACTGCTTCATTACCATATTGCAGCCTTCCATCCCCTGGCTACTTCTAACTTGTGCAACTTGCAATGTAGTATACATATACCTTTGTGGTCACCTGCTTACTTGTATAGAATGAGAGCACATAAACTAATATCTGGCCTTATGTCCTCAGGCCTTGTTATTATAACAAAGTCTACTAACTCAAGTTCTCCTACTTCTCATTACAGGTTCAACAACTTCCATTATTATTTCTATGAGCAGGCTTAGCAAATAAATTATATTTTACCCCAAAATATGAAATTTCAGAATTACTAACTATGGTATATAACACACCACTTAAATTAATCTCTGTACTAGGTGAGAGAAGGATACATAATATAACACTGACTTTTAAAAGGCTACTGAGGCAGTCTTGGTAATTATAGGCAGGTAAGTCTAGCTTAAATACCAGGCAAACTGGTTGCAATTATAGTAAATAACAGACTTCTAAGACACATAGATGAACACAATATTTTGGAGAAGAGTCAACACGAGTTTTGTAAAGGGAAATCATGATTCACCAATATACTAGAATTCCTTGAAGGGGGTCAACAAACATGTCGACAAGGGGGCCCCGTGAATATAATGTACTTGGATTATCAGAAAGTCTTAGACAAGGTCCTTCACCAAAGGCTTGTAAGCAAAGTAGGGGGTCACAAGATAAGAGGAAAGGTCCTGTCATGGATCTGTAACTGACTAAAAGATAGGAAACACAGGGCAAAAATAAATGATCAGATTTCTTCTCCCTAGGTTCTTCTTGTTCAGGTTGTTCTGCTCTGAAGGCAACCAGCCACCAACAGCAGCATAGAAGTAAGAGTGGCACTCAGAGACATTTGTTCACATTTCAAAATCCACCAGAACAGAAACGGGAGGACCAGAAAAGAGATCATGTCTGGGAAAACCGGGATGTATGATAAGCTATAGGTAAGAGGCAATATGTTAATTGTATGTACTTATATAGGAAAAAAATAACTGATTGATATCCAAGGGCTCTTTTGCCTAGAAGGCAAAGACACAACAAGAACCAGTGGCTGGAAGTTGAAGTTAGAAAAGTATAATTGGAAATAAGATTAAACTTTTAACAGTGAGAACATTGAATTTGCTTGTTATGGGATATGCTTAATTCTCCTTCAGTTGGGGTCCTCAAACCAAGACTAGCTGTCTTCTTAAAAGGCATACTTCAGTTCCATCACAAGTTATTGCACTCAATAATGCCTATTTAAGTAGTAGAGAAGTAAGTTACTGGATGGATTCTATGATGTGTGTTACGCAGGAAGTCAGGCTGCAGTAGTCCCTTCCGGTCTTAACATCGACAAATCCATCAAAAATGCTTTTGCTAATTTTAAGTGCTTTCTTCAGCAATTATTAACTCCACATTGACTTTAATTAAGCTCTCCACAGTCTTACAGATGTGTCAGTATTTTCTATTTTGTATTACGGTACATGCCAAGAGATTATTTCAAAATTCATTTCTGTACTCCAGTTATGACATTCTGGTCAACCATTCACTGTAGAGCAAAAATTAAAATAAAATTAAAAAAAAAGCTCCCTAGAAACCATCCCTCATAGAACAGCCATAGACATGTGGCTTAGATTCAATTAAACTGATAGGGTGCACAGTTCAGAGCCAATTTAATTAGTTCTCATTTTATGTAAATGAAATTTCCAGTTGTAATGAATCAAGTCATTGCTTTCTTGCAGCAGTTTCTCCTTTGCATGCTTAGTACTTGTCCTGTCCTTGGTTCAAACTTTAAAAAAAAAAAAAAAAAAAAAAAAGGAAAGGAAAGGAAAGGAAAGGAAAGGAAAGGAAAGGAAAGGAAAGGAAAAAGAAAAGAAAAAGCCCATGGAATTGAAAGACTGAATTCAAAAACAAAATGTTCTGCTCTTACATAAGTGTTATGGAGATGCCACAATAAATTGCCATCTGGTTCTGTTTAAATCATTGAAGGTTATGTTGTGGCTAATCTATGACATAACAAATTTCAGCTTACATTTCAGATAAATAAGTGGGAAAAATAATAGTATCACATGTTTATAGACAGGGCAAAGGCCTGGGTGCAAACCTCCTGGCTCTTTGGGGTGTTCACATTCAGAATGTCGCAGTTCAATGTATTTCTAATTTATTTAGAATCTTACTCTTAGAATGACCCCAAAGAACTTTATAATTATATACCAGTGGGAATCAGTTCTTCCATCACCTCCGTGCAACCACGTCTGGGGAGAAATGAAGCAGCTGCCTAGCAGCACACAACAAACAATACATAACAGTGTTGGACATGAAGTTGGCGAGTATCATATCAAGCTGAAACAGCAGAAGTTGTTTAAATCAGTCTCTCTGGCTATTTCAATGACCCTCAGACACAATAAATTTGTCTTCACGATACCATTGTGAAGTAGAGATTCAGGGAAGTGTGATACCAGTTTTACAGATGCAGAACTGCAGCACATGGGGTCTGTCTACACTGAAGGTACCCAGGATCTGTCTAGACACTCTTGAGCTCAGATTCAGAAGATTGGGTGGGCTTGGGCTCAGATGGCTACCTTGAGTTACCTCCAGGGCTGCAACACCCATACTGCTATTCCCAGCATGCTTATGCTAGCTCCAAACTGCTCCCTGCTACAGTGTAGACATAAGGAATTTATGAACAGATCAAAGTCACACAAGGTGGATGAGATCATATCTTTTATTGGACGGACTTCTGCCAGTGAGAGAGAAGCTTTTGAACTTACACATGGCTCTTCTTCCACTCTGGGGAAGTACTCAGAGTGTAACAGCTAAACACAAGGTGGAAGCCATTGTTTAAACTTTAGAGTAAATAGTGAATACGTATTTCAAGGGGCTATTAAAGATGAAATGGCCCATTAATACCTCTCCAGTGACAGAGATGAAAGGAGAAAAATCAACAGGAGTAATGGAGGAGAATACTGAGTTGTCAATTGTTGTAATAACCCATAAATCCAGTGTCTCTATTCAGTCCAGTATTTTCAGTGATAAATTTAAACTCCCATGCTCATCTTTTGAAAGTATGGTGCAACTTTCCTTTGAGGATGAGGACTGAGGGGTCAGTTATGGAGTGATTGCTTTGTGAAAAGTGTTTGCCCACAGGTGATGGGCTGCTTTTGTCTTCTGTCATTTTTCTGTGTGAGTTCATTAAAGCGTAAATGGTTGTGTTTGGTTTCCCCAAAACTGTTATAGGGAAATCCAGTGCACTGTATGTGTAGGACCCATGCATTTGGAAAGATGGCTTGTCTGTGGTAGAACCAGGAACTCTTCTATGTGACTCAGCTGAGTCCCAGCATAGACTGTAAATCAAACAAAGAAGGATGGTTTAATAAAAAACACAGTAGCTAGGATGCCTGTACATGCTGTCATTCCATTGCTTCATGAGGTAGGAGAATTATTCCTGCTACAGAACAAGTTATCACTGAGCTTTTCCTCCTACTTGAAACCCAAATATACACCTGCTTTTACTCCATAGAATCAGTGTGGAGGTTGTGCAGTATGGAAGCAGTTCTCATCTTAACTCTGTAAATTTCCTCCTGAAGTTGAGGCAAACACATGAACCCATGCCATTCTTAAAGTTGGGCTTATCTTCTCAGTTGTATTATTGATATATTAACCTCACACTGGTTTAGGCACTTAATAGAGGCCAGCCAGCTTTCTTCTTTTCTTTTTCTTTAAAGGCATGTCTTCTGCTTTTGGCTTTTACTTGATTTCACTATTATTGGTAATCTTGAATGAGGAATGCTGACTTGGCTTTTTTTTAAATGTTAAACTGCATGAAGCATATGCATACTATATGGCTACGTCTACACTGGCCCCTTTTCCGGAAGGGGCATGTAAATTTCACCAGTCGTCGTAGGGAAATCCGCGGGGGATTTAAATATCCCCGCGGCATTTAAATAAAAATGTCCGCCGCTTTTTTCCGGCTTTTAAAAAAGCCGGAAAAGAGCATCTACACTGGCCCCGATCCTCCGGAAAAAGTGCCCTTTTCCGGAGGGTCTTATTCCTTTGAAGTAGGAATAAGACCCTCCGGAAAAGGGCACTTTTTCCGGAGGATCGGGGCCAGTGTAGACGCTCTTTTCCGGCTTTTTTAAAAGCCGGAAAAAAGCGGCGGACATTTTTATTTAAATGCCGCGGGGGATATTTAAATCCCCCGCTGATTTCCCTATGACGACTGGTGAAATTTACATGCCCCTTCCGGAAAAGGGGCCAGTGTAGACGTAGCCTATAGGTTGGTTCTACATAGGTACTGACATGCAAGGTTTCCAATATAGACCCCTCTTTGTCAGACCATAGTTACCCATTTGTACAGGACACAGAAGCTAACTCCCCACCATAAATGTGAATTTAGCTTATTTTCAGTATGGGACTACTAGACAGAGGGAGAAAATCTTACAAGCAACTTATATGTATCCACAATGGTGAGAAGAAAGAGTGTCTAAAAGCAAGGTTTGGCCCAATCTGCATTAGGAAAAACTCATGGAAGAAAATGCCTTTAAGAACAGTATGTGAAAGGGAAAAAAATTAACCCTCTCTACCACATACACATCTCAGGAAAACTACCATTGGGAGGAAGGAAAGAACTCACTGGTCTTCTTGACTAGCCATTCCCCCTAAAACAAGAAAATGTAGAAGTTTATAAACATCAGTAACTTTAGCAAACCAACTAATGCATCATATTTATTATCAATAAAATATCATCCTTAAATTGTTTGCTGTTGGAAAGCAGAAATTGGAGAAGCAATCAACAACCCTCTTCAAATGCATTGCCCCTCATCACAGTTGGGAAAATTAGAATGCTCTTAAAATATGAAATTCAAGTGTGTGCATTCTTCCAGAAAGAATGAATCAGACCTTTCCGTGTCAGGCATTCATTCTACAGTAATTCTTCACACTGAGCCCAGACTGTTAACCTTCAGCTAAGACTTGTTTAGTAACCAGTAAGAACTGCTGATAGAATCAATATCAATCTAAATGTTAGTTCCTACTCTGTATATTTGCTGCCAGGGCCTCTTGGTGGTTAGTCAGCCCTAAGGTGACAGCTCCCGGGAACTAATGGTACCAGTGCTTTCAATTGGCTGGCGAGTAGTGGGAAGGGTTGCCAACCCTTCAGGAGTGTCCTGGAGTCTCCAGGAATTAAAGATGCTGCTTTAATGAAAGATTGTGTCATGTGATGACACCTTCAGGAATATGTCCAGCCCAAATTGGCAGTCCTAGTCCTGGGAGCAGAGTGGTTGTTTTTGTCCTGTCAGAAGCAGTCATTTCAGATGATGGAACTGCTTTCATGCTAAGTAAAGCAGCATATAATTTATAAAGTAAAAGGGTTGAAATGTTCAAAACTGGCTTCATGTCTCAACCCGCTTTAAGGACAGATTGTGCATTAAGGCATTGGCCTGGATTTGAGGCTGCAGAAAGCCAGTTACTACCTGGGAAGAAGCATACCTCTAATTTAAGGAAGAACTGACCATGTAAAATTGACTCACATCTCTTAGGGTATGTCTACAGAGCAGGGCTATTTCGGGATACCAGAAGTATTCTGAAATAGCTACTCCACATCTTTTGAACGTGCCTGCTATTTTGAGATAGCATGTGCACTATTTCAAGACCTATTTTGGCATTTGTAACCCTCGTTCCATGAGAGTCAAGGAATGTTTCAAAATAGCATGTTATTTCAAAATTTGCACCATGTAGATGCACCAAATTTTGAAATACACTATTTCAAAATTCGATGGAAATAAGATACACAATTTGCATAGCGCAAATTGTGTATCTTATTTCGAGTTTAGGGTGCTGTGTAGATGCTCCCATAGGCTACGTCTAGATTGCATCCCTTTTTCGTAAAAGGGATGCAAATTAGATACAGGCAGTCCCCGGGTTACGTACAAGATAGGGACTGTAGGTTTGTTCTTAAGTTGAATCTGTATGTAAGTCGGAACTGGCATCCAGATTCAGACACTGCTGAAACTGACCGCCAGTTCTGACTTACATACAGAATCAACTTAAGAACCCCAGGCGTCCCCAAGTCAGTTGCTGCTGAAACTGATCAGCAGCTGATTCCAGGAAGCCCGGGGCAGAGCAACTCTGCCTGGGGCTTCCTGTAGTCAACGCTGGTCAGTTTCAGCAGAAGCTGACTTGGGGACGCCTGGGGCAGAGCAGCTGGGGTGCTACTGGACCAACCCAGCAGCACCCCATCTGCTCTGCCCCAGACGTCCTGATTCAGCCGCTGCTGAAACTGACCAGCAGCGGCTGAATCAGGACCTGGGGCAGAGCAGCTGGGGTGCTGCCGGGTTGGTCCAGTAGTGCCCACGGGCGCTGCAGGACCAATCGGCAGCGCCCCAGCTGCTCTGCCCCAGAGTCCAAAACAAAAGCCTGGTCTGCTGGGGGGGGGGGGAGCACACTAGCTGTGCCCCCCCCCCAGCAGACCAGGGACATGGGGAGCAGAGCCGCAGCGGCAGCAGGGTGCCACGCCTCTGAGGCTTTGCTCTGGCAAAGCCTCAGAGGCAGGAACCCCGCCACGGCTGCGGCTTCAGTCTGGGTGCCTGTGGTCTGCTGGGGACGGTCCCCAGCAGACCACAGGCACCCGGACTGAAGCCGCAGCCGCGGGGGGGTTCCTGCCTCTGAGGCTTTGCCAGAGCAAAGCCTCAGAGGCGCGGCACCCCGCTGCCGCTGCGGCTCTGCTCCCCATGTCCCTGGTCTGCTGGCTTCAGCTGATTCTGCGGCTTCAGTCCGGGTGCCTGTGGTCTGCTGGGGACCGTCCCCAGCAGACCACAGGCACCGGGTCTCAAGGGGCAGCAGCAGCGGTTCCCGTGCTTCTGAGGCTTTGCTCTGGCAAAGCCTCAGAAGCGCGGGAACCCGCCCGGTGCCCCTGGTCTGCTGGAGACGGTCTCCAGCAGACCAGGGGCACCGGAGCAGCTTACGAACGGGGCTTTCTCGCCCCGACTTCCGGGGCGAGAAAGCTCCGTTCGTAAGTGCGGATCCGACATAAGTCGGATCCGCGTAAGTCGGGGACTGCCTGTATATCGAAATTGCTAATGAAGCGGGGATTTAAATCTCCCCCGCTTCATTAGCATAAAAATGGCTGCTGCTTTTTTTCGGCACGGAGCTTTGCCGGAAAAAAGTGCCAGACTAGACGCGGATCTTTTGGAAAATAAAGCCTTTTCCGAAAGATCCGTTATCCCTTATTTTAAGAGGACGGTTCGGCAGCATGTCCAAATGCTGCTCAGACTCTGAAGCTCCTCTGGAAGATTATTCCACAGCCAGATCCCCTCAATAGAGAATGCTTGGGCTTCCACTCTGACATGCTACACTAAAAATAAATACAAAGATCATATGAAAGATGGAGAAGACTTTGTGTTTGGTATTGTCCAAGTGGAGGGCATTTGTTCTGGTAATTCACAGATTTATATTGCAGAGGTTTGATCCATTAATTGCTTTGAATATTAAAGCCAAGGCTTTAAACTGGCATGTGAAGGTGATTGGCAGCCGGGGGAGGGACTTGGGCATTGGTTTAACATGCTCCTGACAGCTTGAATCAGGGAGAAGATATATGGTTTCATTCTGTACTAGCCGGACTTTGGCTGGACAGACAGTGGTAATTCCATCCCCTTGTGCAGGGGGACTCTGGGGAAAATACAGGCAATTCACCTGGGTAAGGACTGATATGAACTTCAGTACAGTATGCATGTACTGGTGTGGTCATACCATGCTAGAGGAGAGCCCAGGTGTGCTGGTGGATTGCAAGGGCATGCAATGTTCTACCTCGTCTATGCTGGCTTCCTCTTCTGACCAGTATGAAAGGAGAAACAGGCCCAGCTTTCTCCCTGTTTTCGTAGAGGTGATGAACACCCAATCCTGTGCTCAGCAGCGCTCTGCATGCTGTTGTGCTCAGCTACTGCATGGTGGGGCTCTTACCCTTCTCACCCTGTCATGCACCTGCACAGCAGCTGGGCGCAGCGTGGCCCACAGCTGTTTCAGGTGCCACATACTGCACTAAAAATATACACAAAGATCACATGTAAGATGGAGAAGGCAAACAGAGCCACACGCATACTGACTGCATGCAGTGCCTTGAAAATGGGCGCACCCATGTGCAGGGGTGACGGAACGGGGGATCACAAGGGTCATACCCCTCCCCCCATTTTTTACCCACTCTAAAGGTGAATGATGGGTGTAGGGTGGAGAGAAGTGAGCAAGGGGCAAGGTCTTAGTGAGAAAGGGAGGTGTGAGAGCAGGATCTCACTGAGAAGGGGCATCAGAAAGGGGGGGCAGGATCATGGTTCAGATCCTCATGGCCCCTACATGTAGGGATCTTCTTCCACTCTTGGCCATGCAATGCAAACTTTATTCTTGGGGCTAATGTTTCCCATCTCAGACACTGAAGAGTGGCGCTCTGTCTGGGTGATTGAACAGAAATGGCTCGCTGGTCTCCCTAAGTGTGGATTATAATAACAGGGTGGGGTGCATGTGAAAAGCTAAATGCTCTGTCTTCAGTTGCCTGCTTCTGTTTATGCTTGATGGCATCCACACTGCCTTTTTATGTCTCTTATCCAGTCAGCCAGGTTGTGGGCTGCACATATGGTTTGCTAGATTCATCTAGACGTTAATCTGGCTTGTTGTATAACAAAACTTCCAACCACCCCAAAATAAGTCAGATTAGAATCACACAGTGTGTGCGTCTCATTCATTATCATGTCAGCCTTGAACTGTCTGTCTATGAGTCATATTCATTCTCCGGAATGAAAAGATCCTAAAAGGTGTTTATTTCCTTAAAGGCGATGTATTAAGATAAATAATACTTTCCCACTTCTGCGCTGAGATTTGATTAGCATATGTATAATACTGTGAGACATTTGAAAGGAGTTATATATGTGAACAATATTAATATTGTTACCTTCCTGGTTGTTGAAACAAGTATTGTACAAGAAAACCTACTATATCAAAAGTTATACTAACAGTTGAAATTTGTTTATTTAATTAGCTTGTTTCAGTTTAGGGGAGTGAAATTAAACACTTTATTTTTGTGTTCACAGTCCTGTCACTTTGCCAAAATGTAGACAACATGCTATCTAAATGTTGGGCAAATAAACACAATGCCAATCCAGCTGTAATTTTTATACTCTTCCAAAGTTGCTGATATTTTCTAGGGAAAATGTCATAGGCTGCAAATGACAAAACTAAGGAAATGATGACATGCTATTTCTTTAGTTCTATTCCATTGTCATCTTTATTTATAGAGATTTGCAAGCAAATTGACTTTCCAGCCTATCCTTTCCTGGTATTTTTTTCTCCAGCTGAAGAGATTTGCAATCAAATAGACCTTTTCAAGGTTTGAAGCAGATTTGTCATTTTAGAATTTGTATCTCTTCAGCATAAACATATTTTTTGCCATAGGATTTATAGGAAACATATCCATTATCTGACATCCCAGTTAGCTGACTTCTTAAAGGTCTCATTCATTTTCTGTAGATACTTAAGCATCAATAGTTTCTTCTTTCCTCCACCCCATCCCGCCCCACTCCCAAAGTCTTACTGGGGCTCTGTGTGTACATATTTATGACAATATAACAGGATTTTTAAAAGAACAGGCAGTCCCCGACTTACGCGGATCCGACTTACGTCGGATCCGCACTTACGAACGGAGCTTTCTCGCCCCGGAAGTCGGGGCGAGAAAGCCCCGTTCGTAAGCTGCTCTGGTGCCCCTGGTCTGCTGGAGACCGTCTCCAGCAGACCAGGGGCACCGGGCGGGTTCCCGCGCTTCTGAGGCTTTGCCAGAGCAAAGCCTCGGAAGCGCGGGAACCGCTGCTGCTGCCGCTTGGGTGCCGGTGCCTGTGGTCTGCTGGGGACCGTCCCCAGCAGACCACAGGCACCGGGACCCAAGCGGCAGCAGCGGGCGGGTTCCTGCGCTTCTGAGGCTTTGCCAGAGCAAAGCCTCAGAAGCGCGGGAACCCCCGCTGCTGCCACATGAGACCCGGTGCCTGTGGTCTGCTGGGGACGGTCCCCAGCAGACCACAGGCACCCGGACTGAAGCCGCAGCCGCAGGGGGTCCCGCGCCTCAGAGGCTTTGCCAGAGCAAAGCCTCAGAGGCGCGGCACCCCGCTGCCGCTGCGGCTCTGCTCCCCGTGTCCCTGGTCTGCTGGGGGGGGGGGGGCGCAGCTAGTGTGCTCCCCCCCCCCCCAGCAGACCAGGCTTTTGTTTTGGACTCTGGGGCAGAGCAGCTGGGGCGCTGCCGATTGGTCCTGCAGCGCCCGTGGGCACTACTGGACCAACCCGGCAGCACCCCAGCTGCTCTGCCCCAGGTCCTGATTCAGCCGCTGCTGGTCAGTTTCAGCAGCAGCTGAATCAGGACGTCTGGGGCAGAGCAGATGGGGTGCTGCTGGGTTGGTCCAGTAGCACCCCAGCTGCTCTGCCCCAGGCGTCCCCAAGTCAGCTTCTGCTGAAACTGACCAGCGCTGACTACAGGAAGCCCCAGGCAGAGTTGCTCTGCCCTGGGCTTCCTGGAATCAGCTGCTGATCAGTTTCAGCAGCAGCTGACTTGGGGACGCCTGGGGTTCTTAAGTTGATTCTGTATGTAAGTCAGAACTGGCGGTCAGTTTCAGCAGTGTCTGAATCTGGACGCCAGTTCCGACTTACATACAGATTCAACTTAAGAACAAACCTACAGTCCCTATCTTGTACGTAACCCGGGGACTGCCTGTAAGTCCAAAGTATTTCAGCCAAGCGGTGCTTTCTAATTTCACTATTAAAGGTGGAGCAGGTGATGCCTATAGATAAGCCTGCCCCACATTTCTCATTATCAAACCTGTTTGCAGTTGCACATAAATTGCCAAAGTTTTATAATTTGCAATTATATTTTTCATAACAATGGGCTGCACATTAACTATAAGCCCTGATTCATTCCCTGAACACTACTCACCATGTGCACTGAATAAGGCCAGGGTGTGGAGGAAAATATAGCATGCAGTTATTTAATTAAAAAATGTCCCTTAATGCATATGCACAGAGAAGCTGAATTAAGATTGCCTCCACACCCCGAATTCTAGTATTCCTAATGTCAATATATTTGAGGTTGGACCGCAATGTTCTTTTAATGTTTTATTTTTATTTTTGTTATACTAGAGTGAATTTTTGTAGTAGGGAAAGTGCTAGACTGGGCACTTGCTTGGGTGCTTGCTGAACAGGGATGGTCTTAACTATATGCTTAAAGTTAAGTTCAAGTCCAGCACATTTATGTTCTTTGCTGAATGCAGGTCTGATGCAATGCAGGTAATTCCTGCCTGGCTATGAAAAGAAGGATGCACATAGTCTATTGAATCTGGTGTAGCTATCGGGTTTCCAAGGATTCCTGTTTTGTAGTCTTTATTTTCAGGCAGAACTCACATTGACTTTGACTGTAGTTCTGCCTAAGTGAGGGGTGCTTGTTTTGCCTTGGAATAATTTACAGCATGAGCTGCAGCTGTGCACTCTTCTTTACTCTGCCCTGCCAAACTTTGAACTAGAAGAATCGCCCCTAAGGATGAGAGGTAGTTTCAGTCTCCTGGACCTCTTTGTGGAGAATGCTAACAAGGTTCTTAACAAGCATAGGCCCAGTGGTATTTTTCTATGATGTGATCACCTGTCTACCAGGATCTGGGTTCAGACTGCCTATTCGTTTCACATATGCCTCTGAACAAATATCTGGTGATGACAACTGTCAGCCATGCCCAGTTTAGTCTGAATTCTCTGCTATGGTGAAAAGCTTCTTATCCTAGTATTTACTGCAGGTGAAATTCACCCCTCTTCTGAGTGCCAGAAGAATATCTATCCTCAAAATAAGGCATAAGTGCATATAAGCCTTCCGCATGTGCTTAATTTCCCTTCCCCTTGACTCTTCCTCAGCATTTCACTTACCTTAGCTCTGTGGATATTGCAGATATCATGGCAGGTTCTCAAAGACCTACAGATAGATCTGGGTCAGTACTATGTGCATACATTTAATCTTGTCCGGGAGGCAATTACCTGCATTCCACCCTCTAAAGAATTGCAGATTCTGAGTCCCTAGGAACATATTGCTTTCCATTATTTCTTTGTATTCCTTCTTTTCAGAAAACTCACTGTTGGGTTCTTTCTTCAGTGACCCACATAAATCAAAATTATGCAATGTATAAGGGTACATCCACGCTGCATGGCTATTTTGGGATTTTTTTGAAATAATGGGTGAGCTATTTCGGCATCCCAGTGACCCTCATTCCACGAGAGTTAAGGGATGTCTCAAAATAGCACGGTATTTCAAAATTTGGTGCTGTGTAGACACACCAAATTTCAAAATAGGTTATTTTGAAAGAGATCCAAAATAAAATATGCAATTTGCGTACTGCAAATTGCATAACTTATTTCGAGTTTAGGGTGCTGTGGAGACCTACTGTAAGATGACAGGCTGAACCTATGTGATCAAGGATACAGTCTTTGCCTTACAAATACAATCTGATAAAGCTTACACATGAGAGAGACATGTATCTATCCTTTACTGTGTGTTAGAGGGGAATTTCAGATAGCTTAATTCACTAAATACACCAGTGAAGGAAGATGTGGTGTGACTTTTGATCACTGCAGGGACCTGAGTAGGGAACTTAATATGGAAGAGTTAACAGTAACCACTGCAGTGGATAAGTCATAGTGTTTTAAAAAAATTTAGTAATGCATATGTAGAAGATGTCTTATAACAAGACATCTTCCCAAATATATGTATCATTTCTTCCTGACCCACAGTGTGACCTCAGTTCAGGAAAGCAGTTGAAACACATGCTTAAATTTAAGCACACGTTTAAAATTCTTTTAACAAATGGATGCCAGCAAGAATGCCACTAGAAAATAATCACCAAAGCTGGTTGCAACTGGTGAAAAATGAGCATTACATTTTGCACTAAAAATTATGCTATTTTTTTAACCCAGGATTATTGTGTGGATTCAAATTTTTCAATTTTCCTCTTCATTGTCGTATGAAATTCAGTGAGGCTACATCTACACTACAGTTCCCTTTCTCACATACACACCCTTGTACTAGATCTTGTTGAACTAGTCTGAGCATAAAAGCAGGATGGCTACAGTAACATGACTGGTGGCAGCAGATAGGATAACAAGTCTTGTGGATAAGGGAAAAGCAGTGGACATGATAAAGCATTTGATACGGTCTTGCATGACCTTCTTATGAATAAACTAGGGAAATACAACCTAGATGGGGCTATTATAAAGTGGGTGCATAACTGGATGGATAACCGTTCTCTGAAGGTGCATCTACATAGCACCCTAACCTCGAAATAAGATACGCAATTTGTGCTATGCAAATTGCGCATCTTATTTTGAAACTATTTCAAAATAGCTTATTTTGAAATTTGGTGCATCTACACAGTGCCAAATTTCAAAACAACACGCTATTTTGAGCCATCTCATATCCCTCATGCAATGAGTTTTACCGGGATGGCAAAATAGTTTGCCCGTTATTTTGAAAAATATTGTGAAATAATGGGTGGTTTGTGTAAACGCGGGGTAGATATTTCGAGGTACCTCATGCAGTGTAGACATATCCAGAGAGTAGTTATTAATGGTTCAGTCATGCTGGAAGGGCATAACAAGTGAAGTTCCTCAGGGGTCAGTTTTGGGACCTGTTCAGTTCAATATCTTCATCAATGATTTAGATATTGGCATGGAGAGTACTCTTATTAAGTCAATACTTATTAAGTATTGGACAGGTCTGAGCAGAGAGCATCATGATCCTTAATACTGACTCTTTTTATTATGGTGAAGCAGCAGACAAGACATCCTGCTTTTTACCTGGACCTGACCCTGTGTACAGAATGTTACTGGCACTGTGTCACAGCTCAATTGTTAAGTTTGCAGAGGATGCCAAGCTGGGAGGGCTTGTGAGTGCTTTGGAGGATAGACATCTATCAGGGATGGTCTAGATGGTCCTGGGTCCTGCCGTGAGGGCAGAGGACTGTCAGCCGATGGTCAGGGCAGTGCGTGGTATATGTGTGTGTGCGTGTGTGTTATACACCCGTGTCTTCAACTGCTAGGATCGAGATCCCTTCGCAGTGGACAGCCTAGAGAAGGCTGACAGGCGCCCCAAGGGTGTGCACGGAGAGCTTATTTCATCCGTGTCTTTAGCTGCTAGGACCAGGGTCCCTTCGCCGAGGGCAGCCTAGGGAAGGCTGACGGATGCCCCAAAGGGTCTGTCCCGTGGAGGCGACAGGACCCAAACGCCCAGCTCTCCCTCTCTGTGTCTGCCCTATGACCGGCTGGAGTTCATTTAATTGTGCTTGGTTCTGTTACAGCAACTGAAGGAGTCAGGTTAAAGCTTAAACAGTTACAGGTTTATTAAAGAAGCTTATAAATCATATGGTTACAATGGCTATTGCTCTATTTCTTAACTGCTAGCAAATATAGATCTTAAAAATGGTTACAAAGAAAATAAAGATAGAAAATAGAAATAATGGTACCAAGTGACAGCTTAATCTTTAAAGAGCTCTATGTCTATGTGTACACTTAAGACAAAGGACACATACAGTTACAATTTTTACCCCCTTCTGTGCCTCTCGACTCCAGTGTATCAGGCCAGGACTGGTCCCTCAATTCCTAGGAAAGACGAATACGATGTTGGTGTCCCCGTGGAACCTCAGGAGGCAAATCGCCTAATCCGACCAGCAGATAGATGGTAGATTGACGCTCAGAGTGAGTGTGCTGCTGGACCCATCTTCATACCCATAGGGGCCCGTATCCTCTTTCTTATCTAAGACGCCAAATTGTGTTGGTCCGTCTTTGTGACGCCAGTTCTTATAAAGGAGTTTCAACATAATTTACACTTGCAAGAGAGAGATAACTAAATTGTGAGTACTGGACATTCTTTACTGGGCGGGAGATTCCTCCCCCCGCGGACGGCTGTGTGATCGTATCGATATAGGTTTCAGTCAAGGGGACACCTCTGAAGTCTCTTGGTAAGCGATTAGCTCTATCACCCTCATATCTCTGCTTACAGTTGTCCAGGGTCACTGTGAGCTAGCATATCCGGGCCTCCTGTCAGGGCTTCAAAGACTATGCTGATTTTACTGCTCTGTGTGTGCCCTGTATGCTCAAGGCAAGCAAGATAGATGTTACCGGGGGGGGGGGGGGGGGGGAGGAGGAAAGGGGGGGTGTTTCCTGTCTGGCTATAGGGACTGGGCTTGATGATCTCTTGAGGTCCCTTCCAGTTCTAGATTCTGATTCTACCCTGGCAACCATTATCACTCTCCAGGGGAAGGAGAACAAGTCTGAACAGAGAGCATCCTGCTTTTTACCTGAACCTGACCCTGTATAAAAATGTTACAGACACAGTGTCATGGCTCAATTCCCCAACCTGGCACTTAGAGTGTAGATATGGGGACTGGCTAGCAGAATAAACTATGTGAGAACCTGTCTCTGTAACTCCCAGAGATACACTTGTCTGATCTCAATTTCCTGAGACCCAGAAAGAAAGAAGACTGGTCACTGCCACTACCAAGTGTAACTAAAAATATAAAATAAACTCTTTTCCAGGGAAGAGATCACTTGGAATCCCCTCCCTCAGGCAAAGCTCTCCCCTCTGCTCCAACCTCCATTTTGCTTGGAGTTGGGAAAACAAATGGAGATAATCCACAGAGAACAATGGGACTCTGCTTCTCCTGGGTAACTTAAGCACTTAGGTTTAAGGATAGAAAAATCAACTAATACCAATTAACCAAAACAAAAAGAAAACACGTTTATTATTAAAACAAGACTACTGATGCAAGGATAGTAAATAACTGGGTGTTAAAAGCCATGGACTGAAATAGATTCATGGAGAATCCCCAAGCTGTAATCCTTAGTTACCAAAGAGAAAAACCATTAACCAGCATGATTTCCAAATCCCCAAAGGAAAACAATAAAACCTGATGGACTATCTAAACTTTTTCCTACTTACACATTTCAGTGAAGTCAAGGAGCCTGTTCCTGGGAGAGTCCATCTCTCTTGCTACCTGGGGAAAAACTGCTGCTGACCCTAAAAACAAAAGGAAGGAAGAAAAAACCCTCCCCTCTCCATTTGAAATTTCTTATCTGCATTTCATTGGCTGAATGCCCAAAGACCCCAACCTCAGGTGCATCTCCAAAATTGCTTAACCTGGACACACTGATAATCTTGATGCTACTTAAAAGAGCAACAGAATAAACAGCATGCAAATCTCAGTGTTATCCTACCCAAGCTTGCTACTGAAAATTGGCCTCATAATAGCCAAACACATGTGAAAGCAAATCATGCTACAAACCAGCTTTGCTTTAGCCAAATTAGACATGAAATTCCAATATAAACCTAACAACCAAACTATACAGCACATTATAAACTAGGCTACCTACAACTAAACTACTTGGCAATCTAGTGATGGGGAAACATTAAGAGTTTCCAAATGTGGATGTTTATCTGAGCCTATGGAACAACCTGCATAGGCCATGTGGCTGCTATCCTCACCCAATCCCTCCACTCTAATCCACAGATCCACCTTATTCAGATTGAGTAGGCAGTCCCACACAGTCCTATTGACTTCAATTTCAGTAACACTGCTTTAGGCTTAAGGGAATACTGAACACAAGGTTGGTAGAATTTGGCCCTGTGTTTGTGACAGCTAGAAGTAAAAAGGCTTGACGTTGCTCTGTGATTTTGCTTTCAAATAAAGAGATAGGGTCAAATTTTCAAAAGCATCTAAATGCACTCTCAATCTCTCTGAAAGTATTTGGGATTTAGGCTCTAAAAGTATGTAAATATTTTTGAATTTTTCCCCTTAGCCTTTAAAAAACATACTAATCATGTCACTTGCAAGTATATTCTTCCCTCAGTATCCTACAGGTCAAATGTTGGAAGGTGGAATTCTTAGGTCGGTAGTTATACTTTTGCCCAATAGCTGTTTCTTATTCTTCATACACTTTTGCAGTACAGTGGAACCCATTTTATCGTGAAGTCATTTTATTTACTCAGCAACCTTGCCATTAGTACAGGCCTGGGTAAAATATGGCCTACAGGCTGGATCTAGCCCACCAAGCCTCCGCATCCGGCCTGCGGAGGCAGCGGGGAGCCCCAAGCAGCTTGGAGGGAAGGAGGGAAGTTTCAGGAGCCACCCTGCCCCCAGCACAATCCCATTGGCTGGTTTTTTGAATAACAGTCAGCCACAAAGAACCATGCCCCCTCTCCTCGGCTCAGTTATTCACTGAAGCACATGAACAGGAAAGTAGGCAGGCTGGCTGGGAAACATTTTAAACTCTGCAAGACTTAGCTCTGTAGGCAGGCAGGCTGGTTTGGCTGTTAACTGGTAAGTCTCCTGGCCACAGCCTGCCTCTGGCACTCCAGCCACTGCCTGCCCCAACTCTCTGCCTCTCCCCCCCCCCCACTCAACATACCCAAACCCTCTGTCCCCCTCTTGCACCCATACACCCTCCCAGATCTGGCACCCCAATCTCCTGCCCCTGATCACAATCCCCTTCTACCCTAGGTCACATCCCAAACCCCTGCACCTCAGTCCTCTGCCCTAGGTCACATCCACCTCCTTCATCCCAACTCCCTCCCAGATTCCAGTATCCCTCCTGTACCCCAGTCCCTTACCCCAAACTCCCTTCTCCACCCAACCTCCATCACAGACCTCACATCTTCTCCATTAATATTGTGTAAAAGTGCGGCCCTTGACCACTTTTCAAAATCTTGGAATGGTCCCTGGTCAAAAATTATTACCCACTCCTGCATTAGCAGATGTTCAGGCTAATCAGAATGGCACAGTGACCTCACTATAACGTGGTCTTTATATCCAAATTCACCATAAGAAACATCCGGTGTATAAGCCAAAAGTAGCTGGTGAAGCACTCCATAGAAGCTTCCTGGCCAAATCCAACAGTGAAATAAATCGGGGGAGTAAATTATACATAGGGAAAAAGTTCACATTCAAGTGAGTCTAAGTGGCAAACCAGAATGATTTTTACTGATCTGGAGTCAGTGCATGTTCAGAGTGACTGTACCGTAACAGTAAAACAGACTGGTGCAGCAGGAAAAATATCTTGCAGGAGGATGTAAGATAAAGCAGGCATCCTCTTGCATTGGCGTGCTCTTCTCCCTCCCATCTGCAGCATGACACAGCTACCATGGCAGTGGCACCTACTTATTTTAGAATTGACTTTGGCCATACATGATGTTAAGTCAGCATGAGTTATGTTGGTTTTATGCAACCAGTTAAATACTAGGTGAGTGTGAGTTGCCCTACTTTGCCACAGATAGGCACATCCATTTTATAGCTAGTATTGTTGTGTGCCTTCTACATTATCTTTAGAAGTGGTCAAATAGAGAGGAAAAATAAAATACAATTGAATACAAATAATTGGGTCACTTTAGTATTACTCATGACGCCTTTATTTGCTTTCTGTGACATTCAATCAGACCTATTACACAACTGTTCCCACCACATGGTTTGGTAGCCACCCTGAGACCACTGTGACATTTAGGAATCATCTAGTGAGAAAGCAAAAATGATACTCTGTGATATTAATGACCAATCACACACAAATTGTGAATTATTTTAAGTGCTCTTATAAAAATCAAAATCAGCAAAAAGAGAGACATTAGTTGAATATGTTGTTTGCTGAAAATAGTTCAGTCAGTTTGCATCACTACTGAAACTGGACTTTTACGACACATCTACAAGAAACTGTTCCTGTACACTGCACCAGCATCCTTAACCTACTCCAGGGTAAAGGTCACTTAAATGAAGCAATCTTTTACCCTATCCTTTTTTAGTGCACTGGGATCTTCCCAACCAAAGTGGCTCCCTGCTGATGTAGTGCCTGTCTCTCTAAAGGAACAGTTACCTAAGGCTGTGTCCAGACTCAAGGTTTTTTTCGGGAAAAGTAGCCTTTTTCCAAAAAAACTTCACCTGCGTCTAGACTGCAGCCGCGTTCTTTCGAAATTAAATCGAAAGAACGCGGCTTTTCTTTCGACGGCGGTAAACCTCATTTCACGAATGAATGTAAATAGGGCTTCTTCGAAAGAGAGCATCCAGATTCACTGGGTGCTTTCTTTCGAAAAAGCGGCTTGCTCTTTCGAAAGTTCCGTGTGCAGTCTAGACGCTCTCTTTCGAAAGAGGGTCTTTCGAAAGATACTTTCGAAAGAGGCTCTTTCGAAAGAAGCCTGCAGTCTAGACATAGCCTAAGAGAATGGACATTATTATGCTAGTCGCAGAAATCAATCAGTGCACATGTCTTTTGCAGAAAATATAGGCTATATATGGCAGAACTCATTTATGCATATAAAAGAGGTGCTTTATGATTCAGGGGCCAGCATCCATGGTCCAGATGCAACTGGAAGACAAACATGGTCCTATAAGAAAACACTCTGATTTTACCCTTAAAAGGGTTGTGTTCAGCAGATATTTACATCTGGAACTGGAGCTGCAAGTACAGAAACATCCCAACTGAGAAATATTTGGCATTCTTTGGGAGACCAGGAGAATAGCTTGTAAATTGGATCTTCAAAGAGACTTCACTTATCACTGCAAAGCAGAAATACCGGGTCTGACACTCAGTGGGCATAAAAAGAAAACACTCCTCTTTTGCGTGCTTTTCTGAGTGAAATGCACTAATATGGCCAACTGAGCAGCCACACTAAGTAAGACAAATGTTTCACTATTTTATAAGGAGAAAAACAGGAGTAGGAGGGATTAGAACTTAGAAAAAACCCAGAAACAGCCAACACAAATAGCATATAATTTTTATAATTGCATAGTGAAAACCTCTTTCCCTCTGTGAACAAAAGTAGAGTAAATAAGAACATAAGAACGGCCAAACTGGGTCAGACCAAAGGTCCATCTAGCCCAGTATCCTGTCTGCCAACAGTGGCCAATGCCAAATGCCCCAGGAAGAGTGAACAGAACAGGTAGTCAAGTGATCCCTCTCCTGTCATCCATTTCCAACTCCTGACAAACAGAGGCTAGTGATACCATTCCTACCCATTCTGGCTAATAGCCAGTGATGGACCTCTATGAATCTATCTAGCTCTTTTTAGGATCCTGTTAAAATCCTAGTCTTCACCACATCCTCTGGCAAGGAGTTCCACAGGTTGACTATGCACTACGTTAAGAAAACCTTCCTTTTATTTGTTTTAAGCCTACTATGTATTAATTTCATTTGGTGACCCCTAGTTCTTATGTTATTGGAACAAGTAAATAACTTTTCCTTATTCACTTTCTCCATCCTGTCATGATTTTATAGATCTCTATCATATCCCCCCTTAGGGTGCGTCTACACTGCACCATTATGTTGAGATAATTAGTGTTATTTCGACATAACAATATGAGCATCAACACAGCCATTCCGCTATTTTGAAATAATTTTGAAATAACTGATGGCGTATTCCAAAAACTGTAAACCTCCTTCTATGAGGAATAACACCTATTCCTAAATAGCTATTTCGAAATAAGGCATGTGTAGACGCTCCACTGCTGATATTTCAAAATAGCCCCTCACCAGAGCCATTCTAAGTTATTCCTCCCCAGTGCCTCCTGGGGCTCTAAATCAAGAAATCATGTCTACATTAGGGAAGCCTGCCTCAGACTAATTTTGAGGCTTCCCTGTAGCGTAAACATGCTATTTAGGAATAACTATTCCAGAATAACTTATTTCAAAATAGCTGTACAGTGTAGATGTACCTTAGTCTCCTCTTTTATAAACTGAAAAGTCCCAGTCTTTTCAATCTCTCTTCATATGGGGACTCATTCCAAACCCCTAATAATTTTTGTTGCCCTTATGTGATGTAGGCATAATTGTCTGGACTATGTAAAAGGAGATCAGGACTCAAGAGCAGTCAGATTTTAGGCAACTAAAAACTGAGTAGCATGGTTGGTAACAAAGGCCTAATCATTAGCCTATCCCGTGTACAGTGTGTAAGGAATGGCAGATGAGACAGACTGAATGGGTACAATTAGCTCCTAAAAAACTTTGTGTTACTATCACCTTGCTGATTTACAAAGCCATTCCCAAACTGCACTTTGTGGCCATGTAACATGGCAAACTGGGGTATAACCAATTGAAAAATCCCAGAGTATTGTGACCCACCCTCTTTACCGATACATATTGGCAAAAAGCAGCAGGTAATAAAAAAGTCTCTGGAGTCTTTAAATCATGCACAAAGTTATGCACACTCAAGGCAATAGGGGATACAACAGGAAAAGGGCAGGTGGAGAAGCAGTGAATGATGTGAGTGAAAGGAGCTGTGTGATCAAAGCCAGCAGAGATGACAAAGGGCAGGGATCTTCAGACAGAATAGGAAAAGAGGGTAAAGAAAAGGAAGGAAGGCTCTGTGTTACTTCCAACATGCAGCCAGACACTTGCCAGAGGCCCTCTGAGACCATTTCCATAGTTGTTTGCAGCCTGCACACAGTTACAATGGATTATGTGCAGTCAGCTAGCTACGTCCGTCCGTCCGTCTGTCTGTTGCAGACCCTGTGACCATAGATCAAAGCTTCCCTCTGTTCTGACTATCATGAGGAGTTAGGATTGTAAGGTACCTGGATACCCAGAGCCAGTAACCCTGGACACCACATGTGACACTCCCATTCAGATCTTCTAATTATTGCTGTACCATGCTCCAGTAACAAGCAGAATGTTCATACAGGCACACTGCACACTAGCTGACCTCACAACATGCCACCTCACACGACCTCAGAGTGAGTTCACGCCTTCTAGGAGGATGTTAGGGACACGTCCCTCACTTCTCCAAAGCAATTGATTTACTTTGTGATCTTTTCAGCTCTCATTGGGAGGGTAAAGTATATTTGGCTGCAGTGCTAGAGATTTTGTTATGCTGCTTTTAATGGTTTTCTAGGCATCTCATAATGTGGCCTTCTGCACAACTTGTCCTATGTCAGCAATAAAGAATCATACCGGCCTCAATTTAGCAAAGCATTTAAGCACATGCTTAAGTCTATCACATATGTGTAACTTTAAGTATGTGCTTCGGTCTCTCTGACATCAGAGGCAAACTTATGACTCAAAGATAGAAATTGTTGCTTTCTTCTATGACTGAATAAGAAACATTATGGTATTATCCCTACAGCTACTCTACATCTCTTTTAGCTTAATTATAGAGAATCTGCCTTAGGGTTACTTTTGCTTGGTAGTTGCTACAGCCCTCTCTGTTTCATTTTTGCTACAATTCTAAAGAAAAGTGACACAGATCTGTGTGTTCTAGAAAGCCCGTTTATATCTATTCACTCTCACTCCTCCATCTTGTCTAGAAGACCCATTACAGATGACCACAGGAGAGAAAATAAGCAAAGAATATGTTTCACTTGTTTCTTTTTATACTCAGTATGTTACTTGGCTCTCCGTCTCTTTCCTTCAGTTGTTGGTGTCCCATTTTACACAATTAGGACAATCTGCTTAACAGCCACGCAGTGTGGAAACATGATGGTGGTTTCACTGGGCTATGTCACACAATTTGCTTTGTCTATCTGTAAAGCACCAACCTGTTTTAAAACTGGATTTTGAGAAATTAGTTTGGGCTCCTTGAAAATCCTCCATTCGTGTCAGGGAAATTTTTTAAAAAAATGTTCATGTCTTACTTTCACCTAAACAAAGACACATAGGTAGGGATGTGATGCAAGTGGGAGAAAAGATATTTCTGAGGTGTCATAGCAGTTCCACAGTTTAGGTTGTATGTAGATTTGCTGCATGTGGAGAAAGATAGGATAGAGTGGGAAACAAGGTCAAAGCTGCTCTATGCAAAACTTCTGTGGGACGGTGAAGAATTTCAGTGTGATACAGAATGAGAGGGGAGCCCAGTGGGGCAACGCGAGTAGGCACTGATTACACCAACATAACAGCATGCAAAGAAGACAATTTTCTGTTGTGTGGATTGGAGAGGAGAGAGAGTGGCAACCATGAGGCCAGAAAGGAGAAGTAACAGTAGCCCATGCAGAGGCTGCTCAAGCTATAAGCAAAGTAGGCTGATGCCTATGCTGGCAGATTTCTTGGTAGAATGGTAGGGTGGCAGATTTGACATGGCTGTCCTGCTGTCATGGTGGAGGGCTGGCTGGGCCAAATTTGAGAGAATGAGGCCAGTGTTCCCTCTGAGCTGCAGGGCAACACAGCTTCACAAGTTATTAATCAGCCCTGCCCAGTCAGTCTGAGCTCTGAGCCTCTGGCTGGGTGGGGCTGATTAATTACCTGTGAAGCTATGTTGCCCCACAGCTTAGAGGGAATACTGATGAGGTGTGGTACACAGAAGCACTGAATAGGCTTCTGGGTCCAGGCAAGAGAAGAAGGCAGAAGAGACAGATATTTAGCAGAAGCAAGAGAGTGGAAAGCAGAGATTTAGAAGATGTTGTACAAGAAGAAGTGGCAGGGTTTTGGAAAATCTCAACTGTGAAGAGTAACTGAGGGAAAAATGAAAATGATCCTTTCCTTCCACCCCATTTGATCATTTGGGACCAGATCTTGACTTCTTCAGATGAATTTTTTATTGATAAATATTCACAGAACAACTTGGACACATTTTTCAGTCTATGATAGGTTCATACTGATGGCTTACAAATCACTCTCCATTCTTCATGGTTTGTGGATGCTCACCAAACCCACATAGGATTGCTTCTGTTTCCTGACTTGGAGACAGAAACCTTTTAAACAGGAAAATAAATAACTAGCCAATAATGGCTCATAATAGTTCTCCAGTATGAGTTTTTGTCTGAATAATTATTAATACTAAAATTCATAGGGATTTGGAGATACATAAACTTTTTTCAAGAATTCTCATGTTTTTCTGAATACTGACATGTAATGAATAATAAGGCGTTATAAAAAAAAGTGAATTCTGGTGAAATCAGGTTATTTCTTTGATCAGTTCTAGTATACAGCAAGCTAGTACTATACCAGAACATAAATCCCTTCGGCCTATTTTAATCCATGTTATTCATCTTTAAACTAGAGTTTACCTTATTCTAAAAGCTGAAATTCTGTCAGTAGGCAGAAAGACTGTGATTTTCCATATGTTATTTTCTAATTAAGGGCCCATTCCTGCTCCAACTGAAGCTGATGGAGAATGTCCCAAATCATATAGCTGCTCCTATATTTCAATAATTTCCTATGCCTGTTTTTATGGACAATGTCTTAAGGACCCTCAATACCTCTGTGAAGTTGGAGGTGTTTAATTTTACAGGGTTAGCAAAACGTAGCAACCCACATTTTGCCAGTGCCACAAAACAAACCAAATACTCACTTTGGAAAGGGTCGCCCTCGCTTCTTGGCTCTTGCTGACAATGGGTCCAACAACCATATGGTTGCAATGCATTTAAATCCTTTGACCTCCACAGCTTCTGAGCCTTGGGCTCCAGAAGAAATAAGTTAGGGTATGTCTACACTACAAAGTTAATTAGAAATAACAGCAGTTATGTCGAATTAACTTTAATAGCATCTACACAGGCAAACCTCTATTTCAAAATAAATTTGAAATAGTGGAGCCCTTATTTCGAATTTGGTAAACCTCATTCTACGAGGAGTAACACCAAATTCGAAATAGCTATTTTGAATTAAGTGCTGTGTAGACACTTAATTAGAAATAGGGGGCCTCCAGCCTTTCCCAAGGAGCCCTGGTGGCCACTCTGGGCACAACCAGAAAAACTTACTCGCCTCTCTCCCAGCCCTGGAGCCATTAAAGGGGTAGACCCTGGCCACAGTTCCTGTGCCAGTCCAGAGCCAGCAGTGGCCACCGGGGTCCCTGACCCAGTGGCCCCAAAACCTGAGCCAGCAAGCCACTGTCAGCCAGCCCTCCACCGCTCCCCAGGAGCAGTCTGCCAGCTCCCAGGAGCCTGACAGGGGCTGGAGAAGTTGGGCGCCTTCCTGGTCCAGGGTGGAGATCATGGACCTTATTCAGGTTTGGGGGGGATGCCCCAATGTTCATGATCTCTGTACTAGATGGAGGAAAGCGGCCGTCTATGGCAGGATAGCTGCCAGCCTGGCCACCAAAGGCCACAGGAGAATTCAGGAGCAGGTTAGCATGAAAGTCAAGTTGGTCCAGCGAGACCCCAACCCTGAGCTTCCCCTCCCCCTTCTTCCCCTTGCTTCCCCCTTCCAGCTCCGTCCTCCCAGGTTTCCCCCTCCCCTCTCCCACTCTCTCTCTTCCCCTCTCCCACCTCCTTTTCCCAGTCTCCCCAGAGGTTCATCCCCCCACCCAGTTTTGTTCAATAAATGCAGTTTCTATTTTTGAACATACGTGTCTTTTATTTGACATCAGGAAGCGGGGCTAAGGAGGGCTAAGTGGATGGATGTGAAGGAGGAATGGGGCACGAGCCCCCAGTGGGGAGAACCAGGGAAGCTCTGAAGGCTCCTCAGGGTGGACGCTCTCCCTCAGGGCCTCCTGGATCCTGACAGTCCCCTGATGGGCCCCCCAGATGGCAGCCTGTAGCAAGTGCAGGCGGGCTGATGGCAACGACCCCACGAGACACGAGCCAGGGGCAGCTCTGGCTCCATGTGGCCGAGTTCTGTGGTGTCCCGAGCGCGGGCACTCAGGGCACTCCAAGACAGGACTGCTTCGCTGTCCTTCATTGAGGTAAACAAGCAAGCAGGGAACCCCAAGAACTGTCTGTCTGGGGTGGGGGTAGGGTCCCTTTAAGCACGGAGCTCAGTTAGCCTCATGCAGCAGCCCCACACACTGAGTCCTAACCTGATGCCCTGCCGGCACTGGTTCCGGCCAGCCTTATTTTGCTATTTCAAAATAGCAAAATGCTATTTCAAAATAGTTTTTTGTATGGATGCGTTATTTTGAATTATTTTAATTCGAATTCACTATTTCGAATTAAGTTAATTCGAAATAGCACTGTAATGTAGACATACCCTTATATACAGGGCTCGACAAACAATGTAATCTAGTCGCCCGTGGCGAGTAGATTACACCCTGGAAGAGCCGGCACAGAGCGCAGAACCGTGCGGCTGGCGAGCGGGGCTCACCGCTGCTCGGCAAGTCCTGCTTCTACAGATGTAACCTAAATGGCTATTGGCCCTTGCCACCAAGTTACCTAGTGCTGCTTCTTCCCATAGAGATGTCTCCTCTGGGTGGGAAATGAGGTGGAAGGGAAGCCAGTATGATTCCAAGGAAGGGTGCTCTTTATTGTAATGCCTCTCAACATTTCTGCCAAGTTGAGGAGCATACAGAAAGAGGGTGCCCTGACTATGAGGAGTGGGTATCAAAGAAGGAGATGAGACCATAAGGGAAAGAGTCACTACACAAGCTTTCCTCGTCCATGGATCTGACTAGTCCTTACATTCATGTGCTTCTCCTACTCTTCTGAGTGAATGGTCATTAATCTGATGGTTGATTTGACAATGGCAGACAGACAAAAGAAAAGAAAACTCTTTGTGGTTATGCAGAGTTTCCTCCAGGCTACAGCAGGATTAGATTCTGAAGTCAATCTCTGCATGGTTGTATTAAACGCTAGGGCTGTGTCTACATTGGTGCGATCTTGCACAAAAGCAACCACTTTTCCACCAAAACTTGCTGCCTATCTACACTGGCCGCGAGTTCTTGCGCAAGAACACTGATGTTCTAATGTATGAAATCAGTGCTTCTTGTGCAAGAACTCTGATGCTCCCGCTCAGGAATAAGCCCTTTTGTGCAACTGTTCTTGTGCAAGAGGCCAGTGTGTAGACAGGCAACATGAATTTCTTGCGCAAGAAAGCCCTATGGTTAAAATGGCCATCAGAGCTTTCTTGCACAAGAGAGCATCTACACTGGCAAGGATGCTCTTGTGCAAAAGCACATCTCTTGCGCAAAAGCACATGCCAGTGTAGACACTCTCTTCTGGAAGAGTTTTTGCACAAGAACTCTTCTGCAAAAGAGTTCTTGCGCAAAATCATGCCGGTGTAGACGTAGCCTAGTAGTGTCAACCCCCATTTCCAAAGTGACACAGGCTGTTCCCAGATCCTTTGCCACACAGATAAGAAGCAGGGCAACTTGGTGAACAGTGCGCTGGGAGGACAGTTGGTTTCTATTCTTGGCTCTGCTATTGCTCGCTAGGTCATGCTGGGCAAATCATTTCACCACTTTTGTGCCCCAGCGTCCCCATATGGAAAATGGGGATGATGACAATGATCTTCATAAAGCACTTGGGGACTGACTGATGGAAACTGCTACATAAGAGCTAGGTTTTTTTTAATTGAAACATATAGGAACTGATTTTCCTCTTACTTATACCAGATTTACATTGACTCTCACTCCTGATTTTCACAGACCTTAATGAGATCTAAATCAGGCCATTTCTTCCTTTCTCTAGTGCTCCTTTTGAGCAGAGGGGCATTCTTTGGATAAAGGGTCACTTCTTACGCTGCAATGTCTGTCAGCTGGGAACTTTGCCAGAATAAGGATTTCTGAATGTAACCCAAAGAAAAAGAAGCAACAGCAGGTTTTTCTCTTAATGGATAGAAATATGAATTGTAATTACTTTCATCAACAGCTTCCAGAACAGTTGGTATTTTACAACAGTAATTTATTATATTTTAATTGAAATCATTCCATTTTTGTTTTCCCAACCATTTTAAAATGAGAGAACTAGCTGTAAGATGAAATACAGGAGCTTCCTTACCCATATTACACAGTAAAAGTAAATTAAAATTAATAATAGAGGTAAGAGTACTGGAATATTATACTATTTAAATTCACAAAGTGTTCTCATATTTTGAAATGATCCATTCTCCTACATTATTCATGAGCCATTGATCTAAGAATCTAATTGGATAGTTATTGACATTAATGGCAGGTATTTCAGTGTGTAATATGTACTTTCCTCTTACAATTAGCTCATTGCATGGCTATTGTTTCCTTCTGAAATATGATATTGCATGAGACTATGGTGCTCAGTAACAGAAAAGATGAGCATGCAACTGGGAAGAGATGAAGTGGTTTGGTTAAAATAGGAGAATATTTCATAAGTATGGAGCCTTCATCCCAGATCTAAATTCTGCCATTTCTGAGGCTTCAAAAAGTTCATTTAACTTTTATTATATATAGTTGCCTATTTGCAGGCTTTTCTACACTCTTGGGTTCCAGAAAGAAGCTGAAAAAGAGATGTACCAAAACTCTTCTCGTATCAATAGTGAAATTGTTCCTGTTCCTTACTTAAATATTGGAAACCGAATGAAAAAGCTTGTTTACATGAGATAGCTGGCTCCTTTTTGTAGAACCAAAACTTTTGGATATCTCATATAAGGCTTCCAATAAGAATGCAAATTTGTGGGTGCTTATCTGTATCACTTATGGCTGTTTCACTTATGGCTGTTTTCCACTCTCATTATATCTTGTATTAGATACACATTTTTCTGTATCACTTATGGCTGTTTTCCACTCTCATTATATCTTGTATTAGAGCGCAAACCCTTTGGTCTGATCTACACTTGAAAAATTAAACTGGTAAAAGCCCCTAAAATCATTGTAGAACACTGTCCATGTCAATAGAACCCACTATGGTTCACAAATGGTCTAGTAATTGTTTAGAACAGACTATCCTTTAGGTGGTTTAATCAGCAGTTAAAACGTAACTGGCTCAATCTGATATCATTTGGTACTAATGTGTCTTGGACAGGCTAGTCCAGTGTTTCCTTTAAGATTTTCCATCCGTGAATGGAGCGAGTTTTGACCTGTGCGCCAATATTGATGTCATAGGTGCATGTTTGGATGTGTGCCACTGTGACACCATCGGTTACTGCAGGGGCGGATATAGGGCAGGGCGAACAGGGTGGCCGCCCTGGGCCCCGCGCTTCAGAAAGCCCCGGCGCCGCTGCACATGCGCATGGCATCACTGCGCATGCGCTGTGGCAAAGTGGGGGGGGGGGCGGCCGCGGAATTATGCTGCCCGGGGCCCCACAAAACGGTCATCTGCCCCTGGGTTACTGACAATATATATATTAGTGTTTGCTGTGTGACAGGGCAGAAGATGGGGCAGGAGCTAATGCATCTGCACAGTCAGTGGGGCTTTCTTCCATAACAATTTAAATATATTGATCCCCCTGCCAGCCCCATGGCGCCAACTCCTTGCAGCAGCAGCCACCTGCCAGCCCCATGGTCCCATCTCCTGGTTGCAGCAGCCACCTGCCAGCCCCAAGGCCCCAATCCCAGGTGGCAGCCTCGGTCCTGGTGGCAGCCATCTCCCAACATGGCTTTTGCCACAGTGGGAGCCAGAGCAGTTGCCTCCCTCCGCAGTCGTGGCTGTGTCCCTGTCTCTGCCCCCACTCTCCACATGGCCCTGGGAACAGCATGCCACTCACCTTCCAGGTCCTGAAAGGTGAGTGCTGCTGTGCAGCTCTGTGAAGGAGGTGGGTGGGCTTCGAATTTTTGTGTGTGGGGCCATGTACCTTAGAGGGAACACTGGGCTAGTCTCTGCACTACTGTCCCACAATATCCTAGAATTCATGGCTTCTGGGGTCTGAATCAGGAACCAAGGGGGCATATGGTGGGCTCACCAGCCCTGCCCCCTTCTCCCCACGGTCTGGTCTCTTGAAATGCAGGCACGGAGACCTAGTCCTTTCAATGCAGGCCCCGCAGCCTAGTCCTTAAAATTGGATCCCCTCGTTGTCCAGGATCTGGGCAGAAGGGGTAGGGGGGTCTGGGCCCTCCCTCTCCACCGGGCCCCAACCCAAGGCCCTATCAGTGGCGGGTGATTCTCACCATTGGCTCAGTGGGGAGTCCTCCCCGAAACTTGCTGAGCCTGCTTGGCCCTTCTCTGGCCCCCGCCCTGGGTTGCTTCCTACCTCCTCGCCCTGTGGTCCCACCTGTGGATGCGGGTCTGGCAACAGCAGTGACATCGGCAGATGTGGCTCAGGAGACAGCAGGGGCTGGGTCAGCGATGGCTTCTCGGGAGGCTGCACAGTGCAGCCAGCATTGCAGCCTGGCTCGTCCCCGCATCAACAGCGTCAGGGGTAACTGGTTCAGCGCCTCCTGGTCCAGCTGCAGTGGCTGTGGCTCTGGTGTCTAGAGAGGAGCTCCTTCCCCTCCAGCGGCCAGCCCCAACTGAGCAGCCCGGCAGCCTTTTATACCGGGGCTGCACTGCACGCATGCCCAGCAGGGCTGCAGGGGAGGGGCGTATTCTACCCAATAGATGGGCTCTCTTCCCCCCTGTTCAGTGCAGGGCTGGCCAGCCCCATCACAGGGCACAGGTGAACACTAATAGGAACACCAGGGACATTGTTAACAGATTCAACATGGCTAGTATGGATGCATTCAAAGGACTGTACTTAATCTGATTCAGTACAAACCACCAGTTATCAGTGCTTCAGTTCTCTTGTGTAGACAAAGCCTGTGGAACATCTCTTGCTATATGTTTGTGCAGCATCTGGCACAAGTGGGCCCTGATCCTGCAACTTCTGAATGCTATTGCAATGCAAATAAACAATAGCTCCCCTTATGTTTATGTGGGGTAAGGATTATTTTAGATGACCCAAAATGCAAAGATTTGAACCAACTTTTTGAAAGTTCAAGAGTTTTGACCGATGGTTATGTTTCAGGTTCTTCTCTAGAGCCCTCTGAAATAGAAGGTTCAGTTCTCTATCTGTGGGTATTGAGTTTATTTAAACCTCAAACTCAGTGCCAAACAATTGAAACTTCTGTGTTTTACCTGGTTTTGCATCAGTGTAAAAGCACAAATTGTTCATCATTTTGATCAGAGATGGTATCTTGAATTCAAATACTTCTGAACTTGGGGAAAGTTCAGTTCTTCTTCTGTATTTAACTTTTTTTCAGTGAAATCATAATTTGCCCCAGTTCATTTGAGAGTTGATCCTAGTTTGCCAGGGCAGCAGGGGAACAGGGCTTCCAGCTGGCTCGCACTCCCAGGCTCTGGGGCACTCTGATCCAGCTACATCCTTAGTCCGACGTAGCCGGACCAGAGAGTCCCAGACTTCGGAGGTTCAACCTGTGTATGTGAATCACATTGACAACAACACAAGGAGCAGTGGTGCCTGCAGGATAACTGAGCGGTAACTGAATGCTGGATAATTCAAATCACTCACTACATAAGGTGAAAGCAATAGAATTAAGAAATCAAAAGCGATTAAGTTTTGCAGCGAATTTTTAAAAAAAAGTTAATATCTGTGCAACTTAGCAGCTGAATTTCTAAAAGCTGAATTCTACTCTCCCACAGACACAGAGGAACAACCACCAGGAATGGCTTCTTCCTCCATTAGGAAATTCTGTTTATGGGGAAATAGGCATCAGACGCCACTAGATAATGGTGAGTAAACTCTTACTTTTTCAAGTGACAGCATACATAGCTCAATATCTCCATGGTCAGATTGGTCATTTCTATTCTATCATGCATGGCAAAATGTTCTCACCCCATGCTCATATGTGCTTTCCACGGGAATCTGCTTGCTGGCAGTAAACCTCTGAGAACCTTTGAAAATAGGTCACTTGTACTCTGAGTTGTCATTGTGAATCAGGACAAAAATTACCAGGCTTCTGGCTAGGCAGTGGAAATGTGCATTTTGTACTAATGCACGTATTAGTCTTTTCTTGGAATAGGGCTCAAAGATGCATTATAATATACAGCATTCATTATCAATGCACTGCTTCAAAGTGGGCTGGCGTTATATAACCACCAGCAACCAATATCTTTCTCCATCTTTGTCTTGCCTTCATGTCCCCACTGAAGAAATATTGCAAAATTTATTATCATGCATTTGAATAAATATCTTGCAACAGTGTATGGAACCCCTTTTGGCACAGCTTGCTTTCCAATCAAATTAGGCTATATAAAAATGTAATACCTTTTTTTAAATCATCCAATTCTGTCACACCAGACTTACAGCAGTTAAGCTTACATAATGAACAATTCATTATCAGCTCCATTTTGAGATATCGAACTAAGACCATCATATGATACAACTAATTTAAATGTTTCTATTGCCATAGGTTGAAGAGTCTTAACCTTAAAATCCTGAATTGAATCAACCCTCTAATATTTTCCAAAGTACCGATGACTCAACCGTTCCCTTCTGAGTCATTGCAACTAACATTTTGTGAATAACACATCTTTAGGTTCATGGGGCATTTCCAAAAGATCAAAACAAGCTTTGTTTGGGCTCAATCCAAAAATGAAATTTTCAATTAATCAAAAAGTTGAGGAAACAATTATTTTGGGTCAATGGAAATATTTCATTCAATTAAAAATGAAATGTTTCCTTTCAATGTTGAACTTTTTTTCTTACATTTTTCATTAAATAAATAAAATTGAAGGACATTTCAATCAGATGTCATTTTGACCCAAAGAATTGAAACACTTCATTCTGAAAATGTCAAAATGAAACATTTAGACTTTTCAGAATTATTTTAAAAAACAATGTGGCAAAACTGATGTGAACTGGTGAAATGTTTCTGTGTCACCAAATCAATATTTTTCACCAAAAAAAGTTTCAGCTGAAAAAATTCAGCTGACCCCTCATGTCTCTCACATTTTGGCTAAGAAGTTGAGTATAAAGCACTACAGTGTTGAGCATAGAGTTTTTTTAAAAAAGAAAAAAAAACTAGAGAAATTTGACAGGCTGCTAAGAGCTTCACCCTAACCCAAAGATCAAAATGTCATGTGCTTCCAGAAAGAGATACCACTCTGGTTCAGGGAAAAGGAAATCTGAGTTTCTGCTGGGAACCTGGACATAAAAGGGCAACATAACACATTAAACATCAGGCAAGACAATTAGCCAGTGACAAGTCTGTGGAAAACAAATGAGTTATAAATGCAGAGCTCCCATTTAGAATGTAGATTCTTTCCAACAATCTACTGGAAATACTACCTGTACAAGTTACACTACATTTACAATCTCATTCTAGGGCATGCTGGTAATAGCACTGGATTGCAGAATTGGATGAAATCATGATAATTTCCGTTTCTGTTCTGCCAAAAAAACAATTTTCTGGAGTCAAATGCATGTAGGTTTATCTTGCCAAGTAAATCTCCTTAAATAACTGTGTTCTTGCCAAGCCTGGAATATCCAGTGGACTTTGGCACTGGTCTGAAGGTTTAATAGTTCAGACATATAGGACAGCAGGTATGTGTTACAGACCTAACATCAGATGGGAGCCAGAGCTTTGGCTACTGCACCCTTCCTCTATGCTCCTCCCAGGTTACCATGTGTGGTCAAAATTCTTCTGAAGCCTGAGAATGGATTTTTGGCTGGGGATTTCATCTTCCAAAAATGGTGGAGGGGACATTTACAAGAAGCCAAAT
Organism: Pelodiscus sinensis; assembly: GCF_052426305.1. Classification (NCBI taxonomy): domain Eukaryota; kingdom Metazoa; phylum Chordata; order Testudines; family Trionychidae; genus Pelodiscus; species Pelodiscus sinensis. The sequence continues at coordinate 156,227,228 of NC_143054.1, read as the reverse complement.
ACATCCTTTTGGTTCATACATTCCTGGCTCCATCCTTCCAAACTGCATGTATGTGATAGGAACTCACTCAATTTAGACTTTGTCCTAAGATCCTTTTATCATTAATGGGGCTCAGATAAAATTAAACGGAAGTAGCAGATGATTTTGATACAATATCTTGGCCCTAAATAGTGGCAATTGCAGGTATCTGAGCCCATTGCCTCTGATTTTGATAATGGTTTATTTGTGAACAATTTCACAGATGAAAAACAGCTTAGAGACTAACATATATATTAGTATTATGAGTTTTCATGGGCAAAACCCACTTCCTCAGATAAGAAAAAAATTCTTAAAGCTACTGTGTAATGTGAGCTTGATTTCAAACAAGTTAAAAGAGAAGGCACTGAACATCTGGGGTCAATCTTGGGTTATGAGAAATTAAAAGTATTGATTACAAGGTCCATGATAGACATTGGGTACATTGTCCCAGATTAAGGTATGTATGTTTTTAAGCATTGTCCCACATTAAGGTGTGTATGTTTGAAGTGTCAGTGAATAAGTGTTCTCAGGTATTTTATCATAGAGCAGGACTACTAAACACGTGGCCCGTGGACCGCAGCCCACAGTGCAGTTTGGGTTTATGTGGGGCTCAACATACGGCCCATGGGTGGGAACCAAAACAAAAAAGTAGTCAATATAATGGTCTTTGGATGATGTGCACTCTAGTAGCTAAATTCCTGGACTCTCGTTGCTCATGAAAAGTGCTGTCATATGGGTAGAAATTAGGTAAATATTGTATTTTATTAATATCAGCAGAACTGCCTTAAATGGGGCCTGTGCATTATGTAATCTTGCCTTAATCTTTGTATTCATGCCTGTCAGAGTGAAAGAAGCCACTTACAAACATTTGCATATATATTTGCATTTATATGCAACCACACTTAAGTTGCGGCCTTCGGCATGTGCTGTATCATTGTGCCCCCTGGAGCTTCCAAAGTTGAGAAGCCCTGCCATAGAGTGTATAGATTCAGGGTCAATGGTGGTAAAGCGGGTAGGTAACATCTGGTATTGCACTGGCCACTTCCTATAATTAAAAAAAAAAAGATTCTCTGGAGCTAGAGAATTCAGCTTATTGCTACCCTTATCTGCCCCTACTGGTGTGCACATGGTTCTTGGTTAATAGAGATATGCTACAACTTTCAGAGTAATCAACCTAACTCCTCCATGAATAATCCATTTTATTTTCCCTGATGAAGTATAACAGTTGACGAGAGGTGAAAGTATTGCCCAATGTCATTGAATAAATATGTCTCTCCATTTGTTTACAACTACTAGGAACTATGCTGGAGTACTTCAGTGTGAACTCGTTTGCTCTGTCCATTACTCATGTTTGCAAAAGGCTATGACTTTGATAAACATCAGTGATGTTTCTGGGGTTGAGGGCTGTGTGACACTGCTGTAGATTCAGTGGTTCACTGCTCATGGAAGTTTAATGATCACATAAATAGCAGATGCTATCGCTCCCCTGCTGCAGAAAGCTATCAAGCAAATTGATCTCAATGCTCTACTGCCTCCTTGGGCATATTGCAGATTTTTCCATGGTCTATTTTTGTAATGCTTCATTTAAATCTCTGCTCACATCCACAACTGGGAAAGAGGGGTCACATGGCTCAGCCCAAACAATGAATGGGGCTTACTATTAAAGGATCATTTGCTTTTTTCTCATAAAGGGAGCATGTCACAGCATTAAACTGCCTGGGCCAGCTTCAGTGAAACTAGCCAGTCCCAAGACCCTGAAAGACAGCTCAGGCACAGAACAGCAGAAACTCTGAAGTGCTTCATTCACGTTTATATAGCCTGAGCTATTGTGCCCATTTCAGCTATCTGTACTTAATGGTATCAGCAAAGGGGATAGGCGCTTACTTGGTCAAATTAGGTGGAAAATGAGTATAAACAGGGAAACAAAATGGAACAAAAACCTAGCAGACAGCATAACCTGCATTTAGGTCAGCGTGTGTGGCATGGAGCCTGACTATAGCTAGTTTTGAAGCCCTTCACGTGTTTAGCAGATTTCACTTCACTCTGGCAGAGGCAGCCAACCCTGAAACTGTAGTACATGCATTTGAAAAACACCGCACGTCACGTAAAAAGGAGACACGTGGGCAATATGTTTTAATCACTGTCTAAAAAAGGAAGGTGAAACCATAGCTATAGGGCTGAAAAATGAATCTTGGAATCTCTGGGGAGGGCTATCTGATAAGAGCCTGGAATGTAATTGGGATCTGGAAGAAAAGACTCAAAGAGGGACTCCTGGGAGACCCAGAACTCACCATTAACAAAGCAACTAGAATTTGCCAAGCAAAGGATGTCATCCATTGCGGAGTGAAGCTACTGGGAGAAAAAGTGCTCTGACACTGGAGACACAATAGTAAATCCAAGATATGACAAGCGTAAGCCTTCTGCCAGGTGGAACTGGCAGCAATAAGGGCTTGGTTCAATATCTAAGGGTACTTAACAATACAAAACTGAACCAGCTCAATCCTCTGCCCAGTAATCTGGGAAAATGACACACCACCACTGTGTGTCTTATTCCCCACTCAGAAACATTGTCTGTGTATGACAGAAGAAAAGTTTTATTAAAAGGGAAAGGAAACTGAGCAATAATTTGGGAAAACACCACAACCATGATTAAAAAGCATGCAACCATAAGCAAACACCTACCTGGGCAGGTTCACACCTCGCAACGTCTGACAAATGAATGGCCCTTTAACACTCCACTTCTGTTTTCTCCCTCTGCACCCTGCTGCTGTCTGTAGTGCTGCTCTACTCTGTCACAGTTGCTTGCTGTTCACAGCCACTAACTGTGATGCCAGGCTCTCGGGTGCCACCACTTAGTGTAGCTCTTTGCGATTTCACTGAGTAGTGGGGACCCTTTGTCCTGCTACCGCTTCATTGTCTTTCACTGCTGCCCCACACCAGGTATCAAGCTTAGCCCATTGATCTGCTCATCAGTAATTTCAGCTCTCCTTGTCACACCTCCCCCCAAGCTTTCTGAAAATTGACATATGAATATGGATATGCATAACGCAAAGATGCGTTATGCAAAACAGCTCATGTAACATACCATTTTTAAAGTTACACTTTGCTAAATCTGTATATCTTATGTCTGTGCATGTATCATTCTTATATGTGAAGTTAGAAATATAAAGTGTGAATCTGTTTTAATTCTTAATGTGCTAATGACGGCAATTATTCTTTCAGAACTTAATGGCTCAGTACTCAAACCAATGACTTGTGAATGGTTTTATTTTTCCTGTAAGCCCAAACTGTGGTTGGTACTAGAATGACATGTGACATGTGACCATGCCACTTGATACAGAAATCCATCTTGAATCTAGTACTTTTCCATGAGGATGGGGAGACTTACCAAAGGGTTCCTACCTTGGGGGAAAGTCTCTTTAAGGAATGGAAAGCAATAAGGTTTTTGTCTTCAGCTGGATTTTGAAATTGCCTCCCCACTCTGAGAGGATACACATGAAATTACCTGGAAACAAAAACTGTAGTGAGAGGGTGAAAGCAAAATTGCTGGGCCCAAGTCAGACAAAGATCAACTCTGGCTTGAGATAAGAACAAGGGTGAGAACTGCATCTTGAATAACTTCTCTTAGGGTATGTCTACACAGAAACATTATTTTGAAATAACTAGTGTTATTTTGAAATAACTTAGTCTGCATTTACACAGCAAGCAGTTATTTTGAAATAATGTCAAAATACTGTCAAACTGGAGGACTTCCTCTCTCCCTGAGATCCTGGTAGCATGTGATGCCTTTCATGATGACAGGACAGAGAGTATATTGAGTCAGGCCCAAGAGACAGAGGATCTGATCTACTGCACTGCTATGGCTGCCCTTTAGGGAAAATTGCCAACAGTTAGCGCCTTGTGATATCTGAGATCCCATTCTACAGCGGGACTGCTTCCTGGCACAATGGAGGCCTTCCAGGGAAGCCAGCAGATGCCATCTCAGAATCAGTTAGGACCAGACTGGGCCGGAAGATGGAGGCAGATGCCACAGCCCCATTTTAAGAGGGTGTGACTTATAGGACAAGGAAGAAGACTGTCGGGGGGGTAGCACCATGTGTGCACTGGAGAGGAATTTTAGGAAACAGATAGGGAAACAAGTGGGAGAGAGCACATGTGCGTTTGACAGACACATCCAATTGCTAAGACTTGCAAACGCCTCTGAAAAATTCCCATCTGTGCAGCAGTTTCCAACATTTGCTGTGCTCTCTGGGGAATATAAAGTCAAGTGGTCGGTACTTTAAAAGTCATTGGACTCCCCCCACCCCAATGTCTACTTAGCCTTTATTTTGTGGCATTTCCATCCTCTTCAGATTTGGCCCATTCAGGCATCTCCGTTTTCAGGGTGGTAGGCAGCCAGGCATGAAAATTGCTCACCAAATCGATGAACTGTGTAAAAGCTCATGAGACATTTGGTCTCCTGATGGATTGCAACAAGCTCCAGCGTGTTGTGTCATGATCTGCCTTGAGGACTGGTTGACACATGGGGGATGGTGTGGGAAGCTGCGCAGCCCCTTGGGAAATTGTTTTGCTTTGTAAAGCATAAAAAACCTAGACCTACTAAGTATTGCTCATAGATTATTCCCTCCCATTCCCATCTCCCTACCCACAGTAATCCATAAACCAGGGGGGTTGGAGAGTAGATTAAAATCTAAAATATAGCCCACACATTGAGAATTGACTGGAATTTTCCACAATTGCACAGAGATAAACATAAATACCTCAGAAATTGCACCAAGTTTTCCACTTACAAGTGACGATAAGTGGTTATAAAGAGAGAGAAAATCTGCTCTGTTACGCTAGTGTAAACTCACAGTAACACCACAGATTTCAGCAAAGTTAGTGCAGATTGAAAATGAAAGCAGAAATATTGCATCTATGAGGCAATATCTGGAATGCATTTGCTTCAGTAACTGCCCTATGTAAAATCAAGTGTCCACTTTTCCAGAGTGCATGTTAATGGTGTGGCTGGTTTTGCCTTTGTTGAATGTAAAGAAATGGGAAACCTTATATTGTTTCCCTCATGTGCCTATAAAGGGATCTTCTATATGGCCACACTGTTCATTTTATAGTGACTGTGTAAACAAGAGTCATATTTATTTTACATGTGCATACCCTAGAATGAGAGAAGTGTTAATTAGGTGGCATTATTAAAGGCAACGTTGAAGCTCATATTGGTTTGTAGTATTCTAACTTTATAGTATACTATCCAACTTCCTCTGCCCAAACCAATACAGACTTCAAAATATTTATTGATGAACAAAACATCACAGTAGTGAATTAGCCAGGGTTTCCTGTAGAAACAGGAGAGTTTGAAATGTGACATCATTTTTGGTTGATTCCATAAGAAAGTTAATTTATCCACTGACTCTGGCTTTCTTAAATGTTCTAGCCACTGGAGTGCAGCGTTCTCCCATCAGCATGCTGTTTTCATCTCCTTTCCTGCTCTGTGCCGCTATTACAACCTATCACTACCAGCTCAGGCTCCCAACACCCTCCTCATCATACACAAACACACCCGCAAACCTGGATTGGACGTGAGTCATGATGCAAGGTGTAGTAATAACACGGGAGCTGTACGCAAGTGGTGGTGAATGCTGAAAGCTTTTATTGGTTCTGATCAGCTGCACAGGAGCCCAGGGGGTACATGTTTCCCTTTTCTGAGCACTGAAATCAATCTTAAGAAAGATAAGAGCAGAAACCAAGAAAAAAAATTGAATTCCTTCTCAATCTCCCAAAGGGTTCTGTGAGAGAAAAGCAAATAGAAGGACCAGCCCTGACTCCTTTTTTTTTAAGTTCTCTTTGTCCTTTTGTGCATGTTTGCTTTTATCCTGCATATAAAAGAGTTGTTTGGCTTCCAGACAGAGACAGTGCAGTTCATGAAAAGGTAAAAATGTCAGGGTGTATTGTGGTAAAAACTACCCTGCTTAAGGGAGAGAAACAGTGTCTACTTCCCAGCTCAGATCCCCATTTCCATATCATCTGAATACCTTCCTTGTATTTATCCTCACCAGACTTCTCAGTGCTGTCATCCCCTGTATACAGAGCGGGAGGTGGGATACACAGACCCTCAGTGACCTACTCAAGGTCACACAGAAAATTTGTGGCAGAGCAGGGCGTTAAATTCAGGTCTCCCAAGCATAGGCAACTTGTGGTAGCACTTAGGAGGTTCACTGTCCCTGGTTCCCCTGCCAAAATTTTGATTGCTAAATGGGATGCCCCCTCATGTCCTCTCTCTGTTCTTCTGGGTGGCACTTCCTGCACAAAAGAGGAGCAGCTGTGACTGAATGCCAGTCAAACACTTCTATTTGCTGAGTGAAGTTCACCTCACCTCACCTGAGATTTGCATGTGGTAATCCTGGGTCTAATCACTAGCTGCAGACACTCACACTTGCTACTCTGTGTCATTGCCATGGAGTAAGAAGGCTTCTTCTGCAGCATGGAGAAAGGGGGTCACTTGCTGGTTTGAACAAGAGGAAACAGTGAATTCTTTGTAACCTGGAATGTTTAAATCAAGATTTGAGAACTTCAGTCACTCAGCCAGAGGTTATAGGTCTATTACAGGAGTGGGGTGGCTGAGATCCTGTGGCCTGCAATGTGCAGGAGGTCCAACTACATGCTCATGACCTTCCCTCCTGGCACTAACATCTGTGTCTAGAAGGTGGGATGGTCCAGAGAGGAAGAACGGTCTTGTGGTTCGAGCCCCAGATTGGATCTGGGTTCATTTTCTAATGATTTCAGAGATATCATGAGTGAACTTGGTCAACACCTTCATGTGTGACCTCAGTTCCAATCTATAAAGTATTGAGAATCTTCCTTAATTCCTTACTCTCCTCCTTTGTCTCTCTTGTCTGTTCAGTTTGCAGATTCTTTGGAGCAGTGACTGTCTCTTGCCATGTGTTTATACAGTGCCTAAGCCCAACAGGGCCTCTAGGAGCTACTGCAAGACAAAGCAATAACAATAATATATGTCATTACATTAGAGTAGTTCTCTCAGCTGTAAATCTCTCTCTGAAGTATTGAGCACATGTGGAGAACAGGCAACAACTCCCATTTTGTGTCCAACACTCTGTTCAAAGCCAAACTTAAAAAATAACAATTAGTCTGGTAGCACTTTATAGACTAACAAAACATGTAGATGGGATCATGAGCTGTCATCTGAAGAAGTGGGCTGTGCCCATCAAAGCTCATGATCCCATCTACATGTTTTGTTAGTTTATAAAGTGCTACCAGACTATTTGTTGTTTAAGTTTATCCTATACAGACTAACTCGGCTACCCCACTGAAGCTTTTGTTCGGAGCCAGTAATTTTTCCTTTCCTGAAGTGGCCTAAGCAGACAACAGACATGGGGTGGGGGTGAGAGATCAAGGGAGAGGACTGCTGTCTTCTCGTATGGTACATGGATCTACTGCTCTATCGTATCACAAACATGGTGGCTGTGTCTACACTGGCAAGTTTTTCCAGAAAATCAGCTGCTTTTCCGGAAAAACTTGCCAGCTGTCTACACTGGCCGCTTGATTTTCCGGAAAAGCAATGACGATCTACTGTAAGAAATCAGCCGCTTTTCCGGAAAAGCTTTGCCGCTCCTGTTCGGGCAAAAGTCCTTTTTCCGGAAAACTGTTCCAGAAAAGGGCCAGTGTAGACAGCTAGGTAACGCTTTTCCGAAAAAGCAGAGGAAATGGAAAAAAGCAGTTTGTACGCCTGGAGACCCCGTAGGAGCCCTGGATTTCCTGGTAACCCGAGCTCTTAAAGCAATCGCAGGCTGCTGAGCGCACGTGGCAGGAGCGTGCCTCAGGCCTGCGACCTGACCTCTGCCATGGTGCCCCTGTCCTGCCCAGCCAGCCTCACAAGCCAGCCATGGCAGTTCCTGGTGGAGAGCCCCCTGCACCCCCAGCTCAGGAGGCCCCCAGGGGCCAGAAAAGGCGGGCTCCCTCCTGGACCCCCCAGGGAGCTGGAGACCCTCCTGGACCTCTGGCAGGAGGAGGAGGGTCTCCATGACATCCGGTCCCGGCGCCGGAATGTCAATATCTTCATCTGGATGGCCAAGGCTCTGACCCAACAGGGACACCCTGCCCGGAACAGTGAGCAAGTCCGGGCAAAGGTCAAAGAGCTCCGGCTGGGGTACGTGTGCGCCAGCGAGGGCAGGGGGGCAGGACCAGACACCTGCCCCCATTACGACTGGCTGCACTCCATACTGGGCCAGCCAGCCACGCAAGGCCCGGACGTGCCCGTGGACACCTGCCAGCACCCCCCTCCCCATCATCCAAACCACCGAGGCGGGGGAGAGAGAGGACACAGCGGCGCTTCGGGAGAGGAGGCCAGCGTTGCCACCCAGCAGTCCCCCTCCAGCAGCTCCTCCGAGGCCGGGGAAGGATCCACTGGTGAGTCTTTGCAGTTTGCACTCACAAGGGCGGAGGGCGGGGGGAGGGGGAGCCAGGCACCCGGAGGGGGGAGGGGGAGAGCATGTCACTCAGGCCACGTGAGCTGCACGCTGCGTAGCATGAGGCAGCAAGCAGCACGTGCAACCACGTGCAGCCTGGTGACCGAGCGGCACATGGCCATGGCAGGCAGCTGCAGGGCATGCCTGGGACTGTGCTGCTCACAGACATTTGATGGGACCAGGGGGAAGGGTGGATGCCGGCTGGAACCGGCCAGGGCCCCAGGGTCTCAGCCCAGAGCTCGCACCTCCACCAAGGGTGCAGCACGGAGAACGGCACACTGTCCCATGCCTGGCTGTGAGGCATAGCCAGCTGCTCTTGGGTACAACACAGCGTCACAGTCCTGTGACCGTGGCCCCCACCGAGCCCCTCGCCTGCTCCCGGTGCCTTGGCTGGCTCCCCGAGGGAAGTCCCCACTGTGGCCACACATGTCCCTGGGCTATCCTGAGTTTTGCTGCAAGGATGGGACATTCCCCCACCCCCCAGTCACTCTTCTGGTTCCGTCCAGGAGATATCCCACGCGATGGGATCTGAGAGCCCAGACCACCTCTGCCAGATGTGCTCCCAGGCACTGTGTGGGGATGCATCTCTCTCCCTGTCAAACACCAGTGATTAACCCAAAGCTTCACAGTCTCCACCAGCAGGGAGTTCCACAGGTGAACGCAACACAAGCACCCTCCCGCCCTCCACGGGGCCAGAACACAGACCGGTGGTTACAATACTGGAGGAGGACTCTACTCCAGGGGTGGTCCTCCTTGCAAACATACAACACAGGGGAAAGGGGGGGAACCAAGTGGGCCCAAGCCACACAACTGTGGGGTCACCTGGGCTCAGGGGTGGAGGTCATGAGGTGTGGGGACAGTGGACGGCCTGCCTGACTGACCCATCCTTTATTCTCTTCCCTGCAGTGGGACCGAGCACAAGACCCTCCAGCAGCACCGGCACCCCCAGCTGGCCAACCCGGGAGGCGCAGGCTCCGACACCGGGACCAGCTGCTTCGCCGCCATGTTGTAGCGATGGGAGCAATCCAGGCCTCCATTCGCGAGCGCGTGCGGGGGACCTGCAGTGGTGGCAGGAGGCCTGGGGCGCCTTCCAGGCACAGTGTACAAGGATGGCCGACTCCATGGCCATCCTCACTACACAGTTTGTGCACGCTGTCCATTATGGCATGGCTGTACCCCATGCCCCCGCCATCCCTCCCGTAGCACTGCCCATGCCCCCTCCTGCCCCTGCAATGGCCCCTGCTCCTATCCCAGCTCCTGCCCCCGCAATGGCCCCTGCTCCTATGCCCCCAGCTCCTGCCCCTGCTCCTGCCGCCCCTGCTCCTATGACCCCAGCTCCTGCCCACCTCCCTGTGCAGCCTGCCCCGATGCGGCTTGCCCTGCATGTGCAGGTCCATCCCCAAAAGAGCGCTCACAGGGGCCACCCGTCCCAGTAGCACCTCCCCTTCCCCATCCCAGTTGAAAGTCTCCTCCCCCTCCCCCTTGTAAATAAAAAGTCTATTTTTCAGTTGATTCTTGTGTTGGTTATTGTGTTACTCGAGGTAACTATAAGAAATGATTTGAGATGCCAATTAGCCACCTATATTTAAAAGGGTTACAAACTGTGGACACCAAATTCTGTATTCTATCACCGGGGGTCCCTTTTTAAGTGGTCATTGGTTTGTGGCGCATAAATAAATACTGAGACTTTTCAGTAAAATTTAAACCACAAACTATATTAACATAGATAACAAACAAGCAAGAACGGTTAAAAGACGCACACTAAAGATTATGTAACATAGTCTAGACGCAGGGAGGACGATTGGTAGTGTTGCTGGCAACCTCAATCCTTTGGTCCTTCCGGGCGTTGGGAGAGGAACAGCCAGGAGGATCCCTCGACGGAAGATGACGGCGAAGCTGGCAACCTCAATTCTTTGGTCCTTCCGGGCCTCAGGAGAGGAACAGCCAGGAGATCCCTAGAAGACGACTGGAATCGGGTACGCTGACTTGAGCCTTCCGCACGAACCCAGAATCCTCTTTCCTGTTCTTCGGGACAGGCGATGGTGGCCTAAACCCTAGCCTAAACTAAAAAGAAAAACCCTAACTACGTCCGACGCACCCGACAAACAGTCACGATGATGGCCGATGTGCTTGGAACCGACGCTTTACAAGTGGGAGGAGGTAAGGGGAGAGGGTGGGGAACGGTAGGGGATGGGAGGGAGTCGTATGGGGAGACCCAGGCGACCCTACTACGGGGCTTGGGCGAACATGTCCACCAGGGCCTCTCTGATGCGCACCCCATCCTGGCACGCCTGGCGGATGGCAGCTGTGTGGGCCTGTTCGAACGTCTGTGCCTCGGCTGCCATCCATGCAGGGAGGAAGGCCTCCCCACTGCGCTCCACAATGTTGTGGAGCACTCAGCACGCGGCCAGTACCTCTGTTGCATTCCGCTCACCCATCTCGAGATGGGTGAGCAAACAACGGAAGCAGGCTTTCAAAGTCCGAAGGCGAGCTCCACCGGATTTCGGGCCCGGTTGAGGCGGTCTTTGAACCAGGCCTGGTTCTGGTCCAGCTGCCCCGTGTACAGCCGCATTAGCCAGGGCAGCAGGGGGTAGGCCGCGTCACCGATGACGCAGATGGGCATAGGCACATCCCCGACAGTCAAGTCCCGCCTGGGCAAGTAGGTGCCCACCTCCAACCTGCGAAAGAGTCAGGAGTTGCGGAGGATGCGGGCGTCATGTGCCTGGCCGGACCAGCCCCCGTAGATGTCCAGGAAGCGGCCCCGGTGGTCCACGAGGACCTGCAGAACAATGGAGCAGTACCCCTTCCTGTTCATGAAATGGCCCGCTCGATGCTCCGGGGCCCGGATGGGGATGTGGGTGGTGTCCAGGGCTCCCCCGCAGTTGGGGAACCCGAGGGCAGCGAAGCCGGTCATGGTATCATCCACGTCGTGCAGGCGGATGACTCTTGGGAGCAGGACGTCGTTGATGGCGTGGATGACCTGCAGAAGGGTGCAGAGAAACACAAGGGAACATATCACATACGGCAGGGGTGAGTGTGCGCGCCATTGGGCCCCCCCTTGATTCCCTCTGTCCTCACACACACACACACACACACACACACACACACACACACACACACACCAGGGCCCCCCACGCCCCACCCCCCCACCAGCGGGCCTGTGCAAGGGAGGGACGGCCCAAACCCCTGGACGACCCAGCCTGGACTCTTGGCTGCCCCTGGGCATGGAGTGCAGCACCCTCCCCCCACCCCACTCCCTCTGGGACTTACCTCCACGACGATCACACTGACGATTGATCTTTCCACCCCAAATTGCTGTGCCACCGAGTGGTAGCCAGCTTCCACAGCGCGATGGCGACCCTCTTGTTCACGGCGATGGGTGCCCGCAGCCAGGTGGTGGCTCTCTGTAGCGCGGGGGCGAGCCAGGCGCACAGCTGCAGGAAGGTCTGCTTTCTCATCCGGAAATTCCGGATCCATTGCTGGTCGTCCCATAGTCCGAGGACCAGCCAGTCCCACCAGTCGGTGCTTGTGTCCAATCTCCAGAGTGGCCTTTCCACGGTGGGGTGCTGATGCCCCCCTGTTGAGGGAGTCGAATGCAATCTCTGCCTCCTGGTCCACAAATAGCAGGGCACCAGCCTGCAGCATGAGCTGCAGGCACTTGCACACGTCCAACAGGGGCCCGAGCAGGCACATGGCCACCCACAGCTCCATGGCAGACAGGGCAGGGCAGAAGAAAGAAAACGCAGGAAAAAGCAGTTGGGGGCAAAAGGGTGGTGTCCCCAAAAGTCAGAGGGCAACCACCAAGCCTGCAAAGGGTGTCAGTCCCTGCCAGAGGTCCCAACGCACGGGAGCACGAGACAAACGGCTGTCCGGTGAGACCCCTTTAAGCACGTATATGAACGACGCTCCGGCCCCACCCCCGGAACGGTCTGGTGGCCTTTTGCCCTCTTCAAAATGGTTCCGGGCTTCTGCTTTTGTGAAAAAGCACGCCGCCAATCTAGACGCGCTTTTCCGCAAAAGCGCATTGTTATAACGATAACTCCGGGACCAATCTAGACGTGCTTTTCCGGAAATACTTTTAAGGGGGAGACCTTTTCTGTTAAAAGCATTTCCAGAAAATCATGCCAGTGTAGACGTAGCCACACAGTCTGGACTTGACCTGTAAGTGAGTCAAAGTGGTTCCTTTGTGATTCTACTCCAAAGAATCCTTACCTTTAAAAGATGTCATTCACAGAGTAGCACTATAATGTATCTTACTTCTCCAAGTCAGAGTGGCCTGCTTCACCTCTCCTGCCAACCACTTCCCCCATCTATTCTCTTTTGTTCCCAAAGGAGTGGCCAATCTGTCCTATATAGTCCCCTCCCCCGGTCCTTTCTGCCTACTTCTTTCTTTACAGCTCCACCTCCCTGCAGTGAACTGCAAAGGAACAGCTGCTGGGGAGGGTTTCCTAGTGCCTGAGGCTGGGGTGGAGGCAGGGAGAAGCAGCAATCGGGGTGAGGAACAGAGGGAGGTATTAAGATGCTGCCAGGAAAGGAAACGCTCAATGAAAAAGATACTAGTACCTGCTGTGTTGGCCCAGTCAACTGAGAAGCTGTTTTAAGCGCATAGAGGGGCACAAAAGAAGGCATAAAATTAGGAGTGGACGGCAAAGGCCAAAGGAGCATAGCACCAGATTGGAGTGAGGTTATTTAAAATGCATGAACTTTGCTCTCATATTTTTTTAATAAATGCAATGGCTGGCCAATAATCATGAGAGACGAGGTGATGTTTGCTGGAATCAGGGCCGGATTAAGGCATGGGCTAGCCGGGCAGCTGCCCGGGGCACCAACCTATGGGGGGCGTCTGATGGCAGCTGTCAGGGGTGCACAGTGTTAACCCTCACAGCGCTGGCCAGCAGCGCCCTTCCCCCCATGGCCAAGGGGCCCTGGCCGGCCAGGCTCGGCCCGCAACCTGCGCGCCAGAGGCAGTAGCTGGGCTGGGCCGGGCCGGGCACGTGTGTCCTGCCTCTGCCAGCTCCACACGCCCTCCCCCTCGCGCCGGGCGGGGGCGGGGCCGCACATGCACCCTGCCCCACGTGCCGGTGTGGGACCGGGCTGTGCATTCCCCCCTCCCCCAACCCAGAGCGCAATTAAACTGTCTGCCTGGGGCACTGGAATGGCTCGGTCCAGCCCTGGCTGGAATACACATGATAGTAGAGCTTCTGAAACTGTGTCTCGTGACTTTTTCTTTCCTGAAGAATATTGAAACTGTTTTTATTTAATTCTCTGAAATACGGTACATTTTCAGACGAAAACCAAAACTTTTTGGACTAAAACTATAAATTTTCTGTGGAAAGCAGACACTTTTCATACCAAAGGTTGTTTACTTAAAAACCTGATTTCCCATAAAAAATGTTTTGCTGGAAAAATTTCTGACTATCCCTACATGTCAGTCTATACTAAGATAAGAAAACTGTACCATGAGGGCCACCTGAAAGAATAGTCATCCCATGAGAAATTTACAGTGGGACTATGCAGTAACCAATGTAGGTCTTTAGAAGCAAATCCTGTGGTGAATGTCTCATGGGCTGATTAGACTTTTTAGTGGTCTTTAACGTGTTTCCTTCAGTCCTTTATAAATGACAAGTATTATTATTCTTATATAGAATGAATACAATGCAAAGGTTTTTTTCCCCCTTAGATATTTCCCAGAATCAAACAACCAAGAACGAACTAACTACTCAGCATCGGAGAATGTTTCCTGGAACTCAGTTCTGTGTTGGTGTTACTAAAATATTGTTACTCTGACCTGGCCTTTTTGTAAGCATTCCAGTTTACACTCCCATGGGGATTGAAACAATTATTACATTGCTACAGCTAGAAGCTTAAAAAGCTTGTAAGTGCTAGTGACAAGTCTAAGCAAACAAAATAGAATTTGGCTTCCAACACTGAATGTTTCCTTCCAACAAGACTGCTAAGTAAGTCCTTTGCAGCATTTTTAGTCTGGGCAATGGAAAATATTCCTCATGAAAGCTGCTTATTCTGTTGGAGAGCTAACTTTATCCAGTATTTAGCTGATGTTCAACTCCAGAGATGGGCTTTTGTATAGAAAAAGTCATTAGCGTTTGAGATGAGAGAGTACCAAGGGTCCCTGGAAAGGAAAATGATGAGAAAGGCTGATGGATGGATGGAGGAGTAAGTGGATGAACAGCACAAAGGAATTAATCATACAGACATTCTACATTGTTCATTTCTAAGGCAATTATAGTCTAACTGAATGTCTGTATTAGAGCTGTGTCGGTTCTACACACAGTGAAGTACTGAAGTATTATTTGGGGATTGCAAATGAATCCTAACCTCTTCTGAAGGGTCTTGATCTGTGATGTGCTGGAAATATCTTAATAGGCGGCTCCCACAAAAATTTCCTTCTGATAAACCCAGATACCCAGGGATTCTGCAATGGGGCAAAGGAGAAAGGAATGAGAAAAACTATTAATCTGTTTTGCCTTTTGCACCAAAATGCTTTTTATATGTCTATAAGGGTATGTCTACACTACAGCACTAATTCGAACTAACTTAATTCGAACTAGGCGTTACTCCTCGTGGAATGAGGTTTACCTAGTTCGAATTAAGCGCTCCGCTAGTTCGAATTAAGTTCGAACTAGCAGTTTGCTAGTGTAGCGCCTATCAAAGTTAATTCGAACTAACGTCTGTTAGTTCGAATTAACTTTGTAGTGTAGACATACCCTAACTGAGGAAAGAGGTGCCATGACTTGGCAAACAGATTTCTATAGAGTGCATTTGGTTGCTCATGTTCACACATTAATTCTGAAAATATACGGAATGTATCGATAACAAAGTGAAGTGTTCCACTTGTGCTGCTTGAAGTGAGCCCATGTGCATGTGTGATTGTGCAGGTTTATGGGAGGAAGAGCTGGAGGTATCTTTCCTTGGGAAGTATTTTTGATCATAGCTATCATAGGTGCTAGGTGGTACATTTTAAAGGCAAACGAATTTTATCTTCAGAAGTGCCTGGTGTAATGTTAGGCTGTGTCTATATTGGCATGATTTTGCGCAAAAGCACTTGCTTTTGCGCAAAAACATGCTGCCTGTCTACACTGGCTGGGAGTTCTTGTGCAAGAACACTGACATTCTAATGTATGAACTCAGTGCTTCTTGTGCAACAACTATGATGCTCCTACTCAAGAAAAAGCCCTCTTGCACAACTGTTCTTGTGCAAGAGGCCAGTGTAGACAGGCAACATGAATTTCTTGCACAAGAAAGCCCGATGGCTAAAATGGCCATTGAAGCTTTCTTGCACAAGAGAGCGTCTACACTGGCATGGATGCTTTTGCTCAAAAGCACATCTCTTGCACAAAAGCACATGCCAGTGTAGACGCTCTCTTGCACAAATACTTTAACGCAAAAACTCTTGCATTAAAAGTATTTGAGCAAAATCTTGCCAATGTAGACGTAGCCTTAGTAATGGTTTAGGGAAAATGCTCTCAGGTAGGGATGATTTAGCAGGATCCAGAGATGAACTCCCTCTGATTTTGTGACACAGTTTTAACAAGGGGCTCCAGAAAGCCCCTTCCAGCTCATCTCTGCTCTTAGTTCAGCCATCATCCTAGAGTCCACCTTTGCTTTTCAATGTGTAAGAGGGCTCCTGAGGCTGGAACTTGCATGTAGCAGATAAAGGCAGTGCTATAAGCAGGGGCGCCATTTCGGATTTTTTTTGGGGGGGGGCAACCTCTGCATGCCATGATGGTGGAGAGGAGAGTGAGAGCACGGGGGGGGGGGGGGGAGGGAGGGGGAAGCAGATTGAGGACAGAATATTCAGCAATCCTACCGAGCATGCTCAGTATAAGCCAAGCACCAAACAGAGAGAGGGGGAACCAAACCCATTCCCCCTTCCCCCCGCTCCCCACATGCATAACCTCTATCCAGGGGCTACCAAGATACTGGAAAACTCTACTTTTTTGGGCAGACAACTTAACAGTTAGCTGACAGGAGTACTATATCTAATTCTTATATAAAAGCAAGAAAATTAAATAAATATTAGACCCACTCAGCTCTAACAATATCGTATTCTGACATTTTGTGGCAAGTCACCGAAGGGACACTAGTTAGCCTTAGCATTTTAATGTATATTCTCACTTTGTTACTAACTCTGTGGAAAGGGAGAGACCCCATCAGGACGCCTGGGCTCTATCTCAGCCCTGGAAGCAGAGTGGGGTCTAGTGGGTTACAGCAAGGGAGCAGATATATTTCAGCTCTATAGAAGAACGTCACAATGGCCATACTGGGTCAGATCAAAGGCTGTTCTAGCCCAGTATCCTGTCTTCTAGCAGTGGCCAATGACAGGTGCTTCAGAAAGAATAACCAGAAAAGGCAATCATCATGATCCATCCCCTGTTGCCCATTCCCAGCTTCTGGCAAACAGAGGCTAGGGACACCATCCCTGCCCGTTCTGGCTAGTAGCCATTGATGGACCTAACCTCCTTGAACTTATTTAGTCTCATTGGAATCCTGTTATAGTTTGGGAATTTACACCATCTCCTGGCAAAGAGTTCCACAAGTTGATTGTGAAAAAATAATTGATTTGTTTGTTTTAAATCTACTGTCTATAAATTTAATTGGGTCCGCTGCTTGTGTTATGTTAGTGAAGGAATGAATAACATGTCCTTATTTTATTTTTCCACACTGTTCATGATTTTCTAGGCCTCTAACATATCCCCTTATCCTTTAATCATTTCTTTTTAAACTGAAAAGTCACAGTCTTGTTAATCTCTCCTTATATGGAAGCTGTACTGTACCCCTAATAATTTCTGTTGCTCTTTGTGTACTTCTCCAAAATACAATATATCTTTTTTTAGGTGGGTTGACCAGATCTGCATACGGTATGCAAGATGTGGGCATACAATGACTTTATATAGAGGCAATATGATATTTGGTTTTATTAGCTATTCCTTTCCTAATGTTCCCAATATTCTGTTAGCTATTTAGTTTTTAGACTGCCACTGCACATTGAACAGATGTTTTCAGGGAACTATCCACAAGGATTCCAAGATCTCTTTCCTGAGTGGTAACAGCTATTTTGTATCTCTAGTTAGGATTATATTTTTCCATTACTTTGGGATTAGTCCCTGTTCACCCCTTTTTCAAGAACATTTGTAAGTTTAACACAGTGACCCAAATGCAGATCCAAATGCACATCCCTGCAGCTCAACATTCATTCCTACTTTTTCCTCCCTTATCTTTTAAGTGGAGTTCCTGGCAATGTTTTCATGATGATCTAATGATCCTTCAATTACTGCAATGTCCAGCCTTTTGTTATTCTTAATCAGCCTGCCTTCCTCTTTTTATAACAAACTCCCTGTCCCAAAGGCAAAGCTGCAAGCAGCTCAAACTCTGTTGCATTTAAGAACTGCCTGTGGAGTCAGGGCATACAGTTTTAAGCAGACTTCAAGTATGAAATCTAGGGC
Source organism: Pelodiscus sinensis (assembly GCF_052426305.1). Taxonomy (NCBI): domain Eukaryota; kingdom Metazoa; phylum Chordata; order Testudines; family Trionychidae; genus Pelodiscus; species Pelodiscus sinensis. The sequence goes on along the minus strand of NC_143054.1, from coordinate 156,209,266 downwards.
ATTCAAACTTGGGGGGGTGGCTACTGCCCCCTTTGCCCCATCATAAATGTCACCGTTGGCTATAAGTCAGCTGCACTCTGCTTTTCCCTGGTGGACAGGCCTGCCAGTGGTGAGTGGAGTCCCCCAAAGAGGGTGGGGATGGCCAAGGAACTGACAAGATCAGAGAAGTTGGAAGATGAGCTGATTCAGTGCACCTGCTAGGAGTCCTCCACTAGCAAGGCTCAAAAGGAGGTGCAGCTGCATCTTAAAGCTGCCCTGCCTCATTAGTTAACTGGTCTTGACAAGAACTTAGGGACACAGAAGATACCATTTGCACATCCTTGTGCTTGCAATGTTTAATGGAACTCTTTCTCTGACACATTGTTTCTCAGTTCATGCTTGGGATGAAAGTTCACAAAGGAGTTCTTTTCTCCTTGTGCCCTCTTCCTGCCTCTCCCCTCCCCCCCCCCCCCCCCCCCCCCCCCGCTGGGCCACCATACAGGGGCAAGCACCAACAGACCTAGAATCTGCAGGAGAGTTCTAGAAATGTCACAGAACATACTCTACCTGGCTGCGGCCCTAAACAGAACTACCGCACAGTCCTCAGGTGTCCGATTCCACTACTCATCACTTCCTACATCTGCCTGGGGGAGAGGGACTTTTGCAAAATCACATGCTCCAGTCATGTGGGACAGCTAGAGGAACAACATGTCTGTGTTAACACTGGCAGCTCTGTTAAAGGTAAACAAGCTGTTATTGCCTTTGACATTCTGACATGCCTTTTCATGGGATTACACAGAGACAACATGACATAAAGAACTTCAGTGACTGAATGGGGCCAGAGAAAGTGGGTTTTAGTTGGGAGAATTAGCGATTAGAGAAAAAAAATGGAAATTCATTACATAACTCTGAAGAAACAGGGTTTTTTTCCCCCATACTGATTTTACAACACATAGCAGAGAGTTCCCGGGGACAAGTTGGAAGTATATGGGAGTTCCTAATACAGCTTTTGTCCATTTTCCAAAACCTGTCATGGTTTGAATTATTATTATGTCACATCCTGAAGACTGTGCTCAGTTTTTATTCATGCCTTACTGAGGCAAAACTGAGTGGAAAAGTGTAAGGACTTCAGCATTTGATCTGTATGTATTACTTTATATATAGTGAAACTGACATATACACAGAACACTGTTTTATCCTGACTGTGAAGTCCAGTCTCCTCAATTCCTATCCTGGCTTACCTTTCTCATCCTCCCAGGACAGATTCATCTCTGATTTAACTCCACTAAAATCCACACAATTCTACTCAAATAGAGAATTACAGGAATAAACCACATACGAAGTTCTCAAATTAAAAAAAAATAAAAGTTATTTCCTTTCAGACTATTCGCAGAATGCTTGTAATTATACCTGGTATAAATCAGACCCCATATATTACAAAATAGTGTAGGAATTGAAGAGCTTTTACATACTCTGGTTTACTGCAGCATCCTGGAGTTTCTGAGGGATGAATTTGTTTAGAAGCATGAAACATCATTATGGGTAAATACATTATCTGCTGATGGAGGCCCATACAACTAGATGTCAGTGGTCTGAATTTTCAAGTGACTAGTGATTTGGGGTGCTTCTATTTTTGGGTGACAAGCTTGAGACACCTCAATGAATTTGATTTTCAAAAAGTGCTGAGTACCTTCTGTCTACAGATCAGGCCCCTTCTGTTTCATGTTGGACAGCCCAAAATCATTTTTGAAAATATAGATCACTACGATCTTCCTCTTTTTCTGCATACTGCGCTGTTGCTAGCAGCTTAAGAGGAAAGTAGGATTTGTAATTTGGAAGTTTCATTTCTCCCTATTATTGTGTTTCGCAATGGACACTTGTGAATATCCACAGTCTATGAGTAAAAAAACGAATCCCAGCAAGAAACACAGCTCAGGTAGCACCATCTACAGCCATTTTATAATGGGTTCTATGAAGCTATGTTTCCCATGATATTGTCTGCATTCCGCTTTCCCCTGTAGTTAATTATAACATTCAGTGATGCACTCAAGAGTGGGGATGGAGAAACAGTGCAGCCCTATTAGATTTCTTCTCGTCCTCCCCCTCGAGGTATAGAAAAAAGTTTCAATTTATTCATCAAGGTCTGAGTCATCCAGTAAATAATTCAATTCCTCATCTTCACATAATGAGCTGGTTGTATAAACAAACACAGCTTTTTATGTCAAGCGTGCAAATATGTTTCCCAATGTTTTGTAGGCAGAGAATATAATACAAAAGCAGAAGAGTAGGAGACCTAAATAAAGGGAAAGAGAGAGAGGGTATGTCTACACTAGCTTGGTAGTTCAAGCTAGGTAGGCAAATGAGGGCAACCGGAGTTGCAAATGAAGCCCAGGATTTAAATATCCCGGGCTTCATTTGCATCTTCCTGGGCGCCACCATTTTTAAATATCCCTTAGTCCGAACTCCGTGCCCGTGGCTACATGCGGCACAGAGTAGGTAGTTTGAATTAGGATCTCTAATTCAAACTACCGTTACTCTCGTGGAACGGGGATTAGAAATCCTAATTCTAACTACCTACTCCATGCCGCGTGTAGCTGCAGGCACGGAGTTCGGACTAAGGGGGATTTAAAAATGGCGGTGCCCGGGAAGATGCAAATGGAGCCCGGGATATTTAAATCGCGAGCTTCATTTGCAACTCTGGTTGCCTTCATTTGCCTACCTAGCTCGAACTACTGAGCTAGTGTAGACATACCCAGAGAGATTATGCATACTGTAAGGGTGCAGCTAGACGGCAGCACTATTTCGGGATATTTCTGGTATCCCAAAAATAGCTATTCTGTGTCTTTTAAACAAACCCATTATTTTGAAATAGCTTTCAAAATAATGGGCTTGCTCTTCTGACATCCCTGTAAACCTCATTCCATGAGGATGAAGGGGCATTTCGAAATGGCACTCTATTCCAAAATACACTCGAAATAAGTTATGCAACTTGCATAGCTCAAATTGCGTAGCTTATAACGAGCTATGGGTGCAATGTAGATGCACCCAAAGACTTTCTTTGAGAAGTGTTGGTTTTAAAATGTACTAGAGGCCTAGAATCAGAGGAATGTGAGACATTAAATTGCCCATTCAGCTGATTCCCATGGGATAGGTACAGAGATGTGACCGCAGTGAGATACATTCCATACATCTCTGGTAAAAAAGGGAACTTTTAACTATTATTTCTCCTTGAGGCCACTATATGTAGAAGTAGAACCCTCTGCTTTGTAATCTACAGCCATAGCAAACAGGCACTGAATTAATAAGCTCTTGTGGCCTATGAATATTGGTGAGCCTCATGATGTGGTACACTCCAAGAACTTGAAGTTTGAGATAAGCAACTAAGGATTTTGATGTGAATCTTCTGTGTATGTGAATCTTACTATCCCAAGGGTGTCATTTGGGGTGGGAGGGTGGGGCTCAGGGGCTGTAGCCACTCCCCCCCTAAATTTCCTACTGTATCAGGACACTGTCTCCTGCCTCCCCTCTAGCCAGCAGTGAGAGCAATACAGGAAGCTTTCTTCATTTACTCCTCTCTCCCTCCCCCATGAAAGGAAGGCAGACTCAGCAAGCACAACCGAAGACCCAACTCAGTTAATTGGCTCCTATCTGAAATCAGGAGCAGCTGGTTAGAATCAGAGCAACTAAGATACTGGTTCCATTCTTGGAATGAACAGAACTGCAGCAGCAAATGCAAAACACAAAGGGCAGCAGTCATACTGCTTGCTTGCCTTCCTTGGCTTACTCTTCTTCCCTCACCAGACAGCCAAATTCTACCTATGCTGCTGTTCCTCTCCAGGCTCTCCTTGCAACCCCTCAGCCACACTGATTGAAAAGGTAGTTCTCTCTCCTCTCCTCTCCTCTCCTCTCCTCTCCTCTCCTCTCCTCTCCGGGTTTGCCTATTCTTTGCTTTACCAACAAGAATGCAAAGGTGTATCTGGCAGATCCAGTAGCAGGGCTGGGAGCTTCCGCTGCACTTTTTAAAAATTCATTGAGACCAGCAGGCTCAGTGAGTGGTGGGTGGGGAAGGAAGGTCAGAAGATGATTGCTGACATTTTCATCATGTTCTGCCCTCATCCTCACAGATTGCTATGTTACAAAGGCTAGGAGGAGTAAGCCCCTTGTGACACCAGTAGATACAGGGCTGCTGCCCCCATGCACAATCAGGTTAGCCCAGCTTTGGATGCTTCAGTGCAAGCACAGCAGAGCTAAAGAATGACCACCTGAGATCTTCCCTGCTCTCAGGAAACTAACATGATGTGTTAAACCACAAACATTGCTTAAATTACACTTAAAACTTTTCCATTTTTTCCAACATCCCAATTTTGGAAGGAATGGCAATACCTCAGGATGGTCATCTATTCTTCCATGTAGTCTCACTTGTCTATGGCTAGGCCTACACTAAAGGGTGAAGTTGACTTAAGATACGCAACTCCAGTTACGTTAATTACATCGCTGGAGTCGAAGTGTCTTAAATCGGATTTTGGCGCCATCCACACAGTGGGAGGTTGAGGGAAACACACTCTCCCTTCAACTTCCCTTATCCTCATATGAGCAGGACTACCAGCACCAATGGGAGTGCCTTCTCAGTTTGAATTTGTGTGTATTCACTAGACCTGCTAATTTGAACCCTGGACTGCAGCAGCTTCAATCTTCTCTGTAGTGTAGACATGGCCTATGAGAGTCTTTCCTTTGACTACAATGGGCTTTGGGTCAGATTACCTGGTAGGGCCCACACAGACTGTTACACACAAATGCTGTTTCCTCAGCAGGGTTTCAATTGCATGTTTTAATTCTATGACTTTTTCCCAGAACACCTTTTTCAGGAGCAGCTGGGTTTTTACATGTACAGATGCAAACAAATGCCACCCTAATCAGCCATCCATTTATAGTTGTGTGTCTGCTGTGCTGTACGCCCTTCTGTTCCAGCTGGTAAGTCTTAGCTCCTGTTTATTTACTCTTTAATATTTCTGAGGATGGCACAAACTCAAATACCTTCAGTGAATGTCATGGAGATAATGTTTATACCCGTGGTCCCCAACACGGTGCCCGCGGGCACCATGGCGCCCGCGGGGGCATTTGCATGCACCCGCCAGGTGCTCAAGGCTGGCCTGGCCCTGGGCACATGGCGCGGCGCTTGCGGGGAGCGTCGGCCCCGGGCGCGCAGCGCTTGCGGGGGGGAGGGGGGGAAGCGCCGGCCCCGGGCGCACGGCGCTTGCGGGGGGGGGGGAGCGGCGGCCCCGGGCGCGCGGCTATGGGGGGGCCCCGGGCGCATGGCTATGGGGGGGCCCCGGCCCCGGGCATGCGGCTATGGGGGGGGCGCCCCTGGGCGCGCAAGTGTCTCCACCCCCTGGCGCCCGGCGGGCGAACGGCCACGCCCCCTGGCGCCCGACAACCTCAAAAGGTTGGGGACCACTGGTTTATACTCTCAGATCCTTAGAGTAACACACAAGGAACCTCTTTCTAGTTGGGAATATAATTTATTTTTTAGTAATTTATTTACTTTTAAACATTCCTGAGAGAAATTAACTACCTCATTCGCCACTGCACAATTTTGACCATAAGTATTGGTATTTGGTATTTAAAAAATACCAGTAATGGCAAGGCTAAGCAGATTTTAAGCAGATTTTATTTATTGCTGCTAAAGATAGCATATTATGTATCAAACTTGTGTTAAGTCTCTAAAACTGACACCTCAAGATTTTGGATTGGAAATAGCTTGCTGTTGATTGTTCTAAATTTACAATAAACCTAAAATGTTGCTTTAATTGGTATTTGTTGTATTTTTTTTGTTATAAAAGCATTAAAAACACAGTTCCTGTCAGTTAATTTTTAAGTTATCACCTGCAAAAAAAAACCCAGGAGTTTTCAGGTGCCTAAGTAATCTCTGGAATACAATAATGGTTAAAGCTGTTCTCCCTCTTCTCCCACAAATCTGAAATGATGCTCACCCCCCCACACCCCACACCCCATCTCGCTTACTTTGAGTCTGCAAACCTCAGCTAGGAACAGTGCTCACAATAATTATTTTAATTAATTAATATCAGCCTTAATATGGAAGGAATGTCCAGTCACCAAGTACAATCATCTTTAATTTCAGCTCCTTCCTGAATCTGCCTTGTGAATGGGGCTATTGGATTTTCTTTTGGGATGAAACCTGTGTTGATGACGGATGGGTTCAAACAGAACTTTTTAGTGCAGGTTTCAAATTTAATTAGAGAGAAGAGTGTTCAAAGCTATGGTTTTGGTGTTAACTGGTGAGTGTGTAGTGACACACACACACCAGCAACTTTTGTTGAATGTGATGCACAAATATCAAGAAGATTCATTTAAAAACAACAAATGGTCTGTTAGCACTTTATAGACTAACAAAACATGTAGATGAGATCATGAGCTTTCGTGGGCACAGCCCACTTCTTCACATAAGCTTTTGTGGCTGTGCCCATGAAAGCTCATGATCCCATCCACATGTTTTGTTAGTCTATAAAGTGCTACCAGACCATTTGTTGTTTTTTAAGTTTATCCTGTACAGACTAACTCGGCTACCCCTCTGAAGCTTAAGAAGATTCATGGCAGTTTGCAGTCTTGACTTTCACTGGGTAAATACTAGTACACGCACTTGAAAGAAGGCTACATTTACCAAAACCTAAAGCTCATGAGTCTGCTCATCTGCTCAATGAGGAAAGGAAAAGTCTCCACCTTCTGCAAAGGAAACTGCAATATTAATCGAGAGCACCCTCTTGTGTAAAAGTATAACTGGAACCTCAAAAGAGAAAGAATGGCTGCCCTGTGAACACTGGACAGCATCATCTAAGTTTGCATAGCCCAGAGACATCCTAAGTCTCTGCTGGAGCTAACTCAACTGCCCTTGCATTTTTCTTATGTGGTCCCTTTTTTGATAGCTCTGTGAATTTTTCTTAGTATGAATGCTTGAAAATACAGTAACTGCAAAGTAAAGATAAGCTGAAATGTATAATGCAAAGTATAAAATGATTTTGTCATTTATTTCTCACCAAGCAGTATCCCTGGGGTATGAATATCAACATAGCAAGTAGAAGATCCATGCATTGAAATGCATATTGAAAATATTGACACACCTCTCATTTTCAGGTGAAGTGGGTTGCCTCTTGTGGTTTCTCTTTGTTCTACATGTCTCTACAGTATATATCAAAGACTACATGTTCAGTTGTATGCCAATAATGTTAGCATGAAATATTAAGAAGTTTAGGATTTTTAAAACATCTCATTTTAGTTGAACATATAACACAAGCCATGGAAGTCTCCTAAATAATAGTGAAGAAAATGAACAATAAGGCACATGCATAGATCACATGAACAGGTGCAACTGTGATTGAGATGTATGGTTTGATGACAGATGCGTGTCCATAGTAAAGCTGTGCTTCATATCTGTACATTCAGGAAAGCTTTTGAATTCATCATTCGATGAGAACTAATGGAGAGAGAACACGGTCTGATTGTCAGAGCATAGCGTTGGTATCTTAGGGTACGTCTACACTGCAAGGCTATTTTGGGATACCAGCGTCTTTTGAACGCGTCCACTATTGCGAAATATAGCAGACCCACTATTTCAGCCCTGTAAGGGATGTCTCGAAATAGAATGTTATTTCAAAATTTGGCACTGTGTAGATGCGCCAAATTTTGAAGTCACCTATTTCAAAAGAGAATCAAAATAAGATACGCAATATCTTATTTCTAGCTAAGGGTGCATGTAGACGCACCTTTAATTTCCTCATTCTTAAAATGGAAATGCTACAGCCCTACTCTCCTTGCTGCTGTGAGATTTAATGTTTTAAAATGGGAAAAGTACGTGAGAACAAGTACTGCAAAAGCACAAAATGTTAATTTTTATTATATAAGGATGAAATCTTACTTGGTTGACTTTCAAGAATTTGGAGGTTTGTGTTGAATAATCACTCAAAATCTCCTGTGGTCTTATCAGTTATTCTAAATTCTTGGGCCTGAAGAGAGGAACGGGTTATCTCATGAGAACAGATGCTGATGCGTCATGTAACTGCTTTGGCAATAAAAGGAGGTGTTTTCATGAAACTTCCTGTGTATTGCACCTTCAAATGTGGAGGAATTGGTCCAGCCGGGAGGCAACTTCATTTTGTGTTTTAGATCAGATGCAAAATATTAAAGTGAGTTCCTCACCGAAGGAGGATTTGTGAGTGTTCTTCCTTTGTTGCTTTCCTTAATTCAGAGGAATATATCTTTTGCTCTTTGTGTGTGTGGGGAAAACATGAGCTTGGTTGAAAATTCAGATGATAGGGGTTATTTGTAGGTTAGCATTTAAAACAAAGTACTGGGAGAGTCATTATGTTCCTGACTGTTTCTGCTTAGATCTTGAACCAATCTAATTCTCTATGGGCTAAACTCTTCCCTCTGCCTGCCACTGCCTCTGTTTACCCATTGGCAAATGCCATCAGTAAAAGTTACCTCCTTTTGTTTGTAAAGTATTTTCTTGTAGTTTAGAAGAATGGTGCAAAGAAATTTTATTATTATTATTGCAAGTTATTTTACAGTACTAATATCAGCCCTCTGTGGGACAGATATATTCACCTATATGGATGACAGTGTTAGAAGAAAATTCCCCATACCAATTAGTTAAGGTGTGCTGAGCACAGGAAGAAATCTTTTAAATACATCTTCATAGCAGAATTAAGGAATGACATGGTTGTGTTTCTCCATCCTGATCTGTTTCCCCCTTCTCCACTCCCCTCTTTGGTCTGGCAGTGGTTCTGCTGAATATTGATGAGACTATTGTTGGTCCAACCACAAACAGTTGTTTCCAGGTAATCACTTAGCACCGTATCAGCACTTAGCAGTCCCAATGTTCCTGACTAGAGGGTGACAAATTGAAAGGACAGACATGGCATTGATGTATTGCCAAATGGGTAGAACCCAATAAACAATGACAAATTGATTAATTGAGTGTATCCCCTCCTATTTTGTTTCTTTCTAGACAAGAATCATTTTAATGATGACTGAGCTAGGAGGAAAGATGCAAAGCAGCGTCAAACTCAGAGCGTTGGGTGCAAGCAGCTAAATTGGTAGTGGGGACAGGGAGTGAATATTCAAATTGAATACAGAATACCTGGTGTTTGGAGGCAATTATATCATCCTGAATATTTACACAGGTTCCACAGCAGCAAGGCCTTCTTCAGCAGCTCACCCTCCGTTCCAGCAGGATGTCACATTGTTTGTCAGATATCCAGATTTTCAAGGTGAAGAAATGGGACATTTGTCCCAGGGGAAGGGAGGTATACACAAGAGGGTTTGGACAATGACTGCGTCTCTCAGTCCTTTGTCTCCTTCCTCCCATGATGACTCACTACATCTGGTACAAGAGGAAGGAAGGTGTTCTATATCTGCATAGCAGTTGATGAGCCAGAAATCACCTCACTTTTAACACTATTTGGAGCCACTTTGTACACAGCTGGCAAATGCTCCTGCAGAGGATGCAATCCAAAGGTTCTTTCCTGTCCCCCAAAAATGCTTTAATCAGCTTCCTCTTCAAAATTCTAAACCTGAGATCTGGTCCACATCTTCCCCTCCCCCACAATAGCACTTTGGGTTATGGAATCTCTTCTTGGGGTCCCAGGACTGTAGCTGCCCCCCTGTAAGATACTCTGCCCCAGGATCAGAGCCTCTCCTGCAAGATCACCTTCCAAGAACTGAGAGTCTTTCATGGGATTGCAAATTTCCTCCTGTTGGATCCAGATCCCAGGGCAAGGACTGTTCTTTAGGAAGCTCAGAACCATTTTTTTCATTTGCTTTTAGCATTGTACAATCTTCTGTTCAGTGCACAGTTGATATGTGGGCAGGGAGAAGATCTGTTGGTGAACCCTCCAAGACAGTCTGTTCCGGAGCAATTAATCTTCAGAAGCAAGGGGGAAGGAGCAGGGTGAAAGAGGAAGGAAAGCCATGTTAGTTCAGAAAGCTATTACTAAGCTTTGTATCCACATGTAATGGACTGTGACTGCATAGGCAGACAGTCGGTCATAAATTCTAAGACCAGAAGGAACCATTGTGGTCATCTAGGCTGACCTCCTGCCTAACATAGGCCATAGGACTTCCCACAATTTTTAAAATACAACTGTAACTGGGGAATCATCAGCAAGTGGGTGTATATCTACTGAAGGCCACTGGCACTTGGCCCTATACTCTTTAACATTATCATCAATGACTTAAAAAAACCCCATAAAATCATCACTGATAAAGTTTGTAGGTCACACAGAAAGGTCAAGGTCAACATTCCTAGGCTCTTCAGAACCAAAAACATGAGTTTCTGCCACTTGAGTTGAAGGACTGAGTACCAGATTTTTCAAATTTATTTAGTTTCCTAAAGAGGCACACAGGTGCTTAGTGGGATTTTGAAAATCACCTAGCCCCCCACTGAATCAAGAAGAGTTTGGTGTCTAGAAGCTTAGGAGCTTTTCAAAATCCCCTTAGATACCTATTTACATCTCTAAGTACCTATTGAAGCACTAACCCTGACTAACTCTTGATCTGGAGTAAGATTTCACTGGGTTCAGTCACTAGATGGAGACACAGTCACATTCACAACACCAATGTATTAAATACACATGACCCTATTAGATAAGCACCTGAAAACTGTAGGATCAGACCTGTCATTTGGGGTGTATTTGTGCAATGAGTACCACAGCTGTATACACAGAAACACCACAGGGGTCATCAGAGATAGAAACTACTTAGGTCCTTCAATATCAAGTGCACAAGTTCCTTTCAATTGAACTAAAGAAACAACTTGTCCACATGTGATTAACTTGATGGCTCCCCCTCATTGGGACTAGAAGGAGATTGGGGTCACAGAAACTAAGCTCAGGTGTAACAAACAAGCAATTTTGAGTGTCTCAGCTGCTTTTTATAGAGATACAACATAGTTTGTCATGTCATGGAGTTCTTTGGGGAAGTTATCAAATACCTGAGGCTGTATAGTTGATTTGCCTTTAGATAAGTAACCAGTCCCTCTTTAATGATGACTTAAGGCATACCTACAGTTAGAGAACCAGGGGAAAAAAATCTGAGAGAAGAGTGTAACCTCTTCTTAATTGATTTGGCCAGCTTCAAGAAAGGCCAGTTAAACCTTATTACAAACACAGTTGGTGGAGGAAGCTTGGGTCATCAGGAAAATGCAGACACCTGAGAGAAGAGAGCAGTTTGATCCTGTCTGTATACACAGCTAAAACAAAAGACAGAACTATGTCTTTTGTTTCTGCTAGACCAGACTAACACAGCTGCATCTCTATTACTATATACGCAGCTAGTTTCTCACTTTTAGGGGGAGGGAGATTATGTTTGGGTTCAAGGAATGAAAAATATTATAGAGATTTCTTTTTTCTTTTCAGAAAGAAGCAAAAAATTGCTAGGGTCAAAACTATTTGGCTAATTTGGCCAAGTGTTGTGTATGATGGATTTTATTTCAGGCAACTTGCCTTCTACTGGTGGTGTAGCACACATCCTGAGCTAAGTGTCTGAATAGCATTTTATTCTTCAGAGGAGTTTCACTGAATTACTCTATGAACTGTTACTCCAGTGGGGCATTTAGTATTATAAAGAGACACTCAAGTAGCTTTAAGTTGAAAGTGTAGCTAGAGCTCATGGTGAATATTTCCTGACTTCTAAAAGTAATCTGGTGGGTGGGAATGGGGAGTCTGCTAACAGAGGACATGTACAGAGCTAGTGTAGTGCTCTCATGACTTCTGCTCAGCAATAGTCAACTACACAAATCTTGTTTGGAGACTGTTAAGAAGCCTTTGGTCTGTATTATGCAGAAGGATAGATTAGTAGATCATAATAACCCCATTTGGCCTTGAAATCTAGGGAATCAGTTCCCAGAGTTGTTCCTTAATCAGTGGATGGTTTTTATTCATAGTCATGTTATCATTTCAAATACACTTAGAAAGAGGGTGAAGAAAATAGCAATATTTGCAAGGTAATCAAATCAATAGCAACAGCTTCTATAATTACTGGAGGGCACTCTAATAATGGCTTGCCTTAGTAAATGATAATGTACAGTATGCTGAAGACAATGGGGGAAGGGAAGTTTGTACAAATACTTTGCTGTCCTTTAACTGACTAGCTTCTGAGCATTCACAATCTTCCAGGAAACAACCTCAGAGGAAAAATAATGTTAGCTGTGAGATCCTTTAAAAGCATGCTATCAAAATCCACAGCTGATGATGAGACAGATGTAATAGTTGAGAAATGAGAAATTAAATATTGAAACACCACACAGAACCAGCCTGAGTATTTTTGGTGTAGCCTGTTACATATGCATTTTTGCCCTTCTCTATTAAAATAGATATAACACACAAGCAATTCTGAATCCCATTTGTTACACATTGGGCACAAGGCTAACAAGTGTGAAAAGAGCTTCTGAGATGGTTCTTTAAGACATTTCCCAATTTAAGTTATGTGAGAAAATGAGAGAGAAACTCTTTGAGTCTTTTTACTGCTTCACATCTCCTGCTACAAGAGAAGTAGAGCCAAATACTTGAGTTGGGCTGCTGGTGTACTTGCCATTACTACTTTTACAGCTCAGCAGTGCATTGCTAAACTGAGAGTGGGGGGTTCCTCAGCTGCTGGAGGGTTGGAGGCATGTGCTGATTATCTTGAGCACTCATGTAGAGTCTGATTCACCATTGCCCTGCAATGTATAAGCCCTTAGCTACCAAATGCTACCAAATCAGAACTGTAGCACTCTGCATGAAAGGAGAGAGAGACAAACATGGAACAGTTAGGGGCTTGGTTTGCATATGGCTTAAGTGTATGTGAAAAACTTGTTGCATGTTTTCAGGAAGAACTTACTCTTCATAAAACTTGGTGGTGGTTTGTAAACCCTCCATTCCAACAACTGGATCAATGCCTCCGTTTCAAATAAGCACAAGTATAAATACCAAAATATTAAATGTAAATCAGAGAAAAGGGAAGTTAAGCCAAATGCAGGATGAAATGAAAAAGGGGCCAACAGTTTCTAGCTGAGAGAGCCCCCATCTACTTTTTACAGCAGTCTCAGGAGTTTTCATGGTTTCTAAACATTCTGCAGAAATCCCAGTTTACGCCTAAGGCTATTACCTTGTCATATATTTCATGATCCTCTTATGTTGTGAAGATACACTAGAGAAAATGACCCTTTGCTTCAATGTGTAGTACTTGCAATGCACATTGCAGCAATTCATTACTCCAAAAGGGTGAGCTGAGATTTGAACAAACTTTAACAAATATTTCCCTATACTCCTTTTAAAAAAATTGTCTAGCAAGTGCAATTAATCACTGTTCAGGGACGCTATCTGTTAAAAGTTTAACAAATATTACCACCTGGTGGGCATGCTGCATTAGTGCAACTCACAGCAATGTGTGCTACAAAGTACACAAGTAGATTTTCCTATTAATGAAGACCAACCCTTCTTCAGTCCCTTTTTCTGGGGAGATCTGGGGAAACTGAGGCCTAGCTCCTGATCTGAACTTTGAGTTTTCTCTGTAACTGGGTGGAATGGGAAACTTGACTCCAAATAGCTCCAAGCTTTGAAGAAGTACAAACCTGGATCCAGTTATTTGCAACTTAAGCCCATCTCTAAGTTTTTACCAAAGGTGTTTCTTATGGACCAGTTCAGTTAAAATTACACATTAAGACATAAAGAAAAAATATTTATTTTTCATGGGGCAAATGAGTATGAAAGCAAGTCATTGGTTTGTTTATGGCTTCTTGGAAATTTTCCTGTGAAGGAATTAAACAGAAGCTCTGCATTATCTCCATTTCTAGGTATTTTTTAAAATTTTGTTTTTTAATATGATTTTTCATTTTCTTTTAAAATGCCAGACCAATCACCTTAGCAGCTAATGCTCTTCCTAAGAACATGATACAGTACAGATCCAATACAGTTGTCTAGTCAAAAAAATTCACATGCAATTTTTAATCAAAATCCCAGCCCCTAAAAATGACATTTTTACAATCAACTTTTTTTCTCAGCAAATGCTACTTAGTTTACAGGCTTTACTTTTCATTACCGATCCTGCAGTCACATCTTCCAATTGCAGTGTACACCCCCCCTCAAGACTCCTGTCAGCCTTTGTATTTACTTGGATGTTTATGGCTGGTGAACAGCCTTTTTTTTTTTTTTTTTTACATTTCAGAATGTTTGCTGCACAGAGCTAAATAGGTTGGTTCAAAATACGGAGGGATTATTATGATTACTTCTTTCTTTCCTGAGTCGTTTCCACAGTTCCCAGGGAGGAGCATGTTCCTATTATTTCTAGGCCCTGGCCTACACTTAGGGAGTTATTTCAATATAACTCCCCTCATTTTGAAATAACAAGCGGAGCGTCCATACTACCAAGCCATTTATTGTGAAATAACAGGCTGATTATTTTGAAATCTGTACTCCTGCTCTCCTCGAGGAATAGCGCTTATTTAAAAATTGTTATTTCGAAATAGCATTAGTGTGGACGATCTGGTGCTGCTAATTCAAAATAATTGGCCTCCGGAGGCCTCTTATAGCAGGATTTCTGACCAATCTGGCCACACCTGGCATCTCCATTGCCCCCGTTCTCCTGTGAAGCTTAAAACTCCAGGCTGTAGGAAAAGGGCTTGTGCCATGTGATAACCTTTGCAAGCCCTGTGCCACACAGCAGCATCCCAAGCAGCCATGAGCATCCCCAATACTCCCCCAGAGCCTTCCACAGCTCCCAGCACTCCTGCTGCTGGCCAGGGATGCAGGAGAGCTCTGGCCTGAGATGGTGCAGAGACCCTGGACCTCATCGAGGTCTGGTGGGAGAAGACCAACCTCCAGGATCTCCAGACCAGGAAAAGGAGTGCGGACATCTATGAGAGGTATGCACAGCAGCAGGAACACCAGGACAGGATGAGCCGGGCCTGCGGTCCGGGCAGGTCCTCATCCTGCTGGAGCAGCATGCTGGCAGTTTGGAAGTACTGCATGATGAGGCTCATCACAAGGCCCATGAGCCTGGCACTGCTCTGCAGCAGCTCCAGCATCATGCTTTGAGTGCTGTGGCATCTGCAAAGGCAACCAACGTGCACTGAGTCTGTTTGTGTCCTGCGAGAGGGGGAGGCAGCGGAGGATCGGTGTGTGAGAAACATCCGTCGTGAGGAACCCATGAAAGCACGCACTGCATCTTGCCCGAGCAACCAGCCACAGGAAGTGTCCGCCTTCCTGGTGCCCTCCCCAGAGTGCTTCTGGGGGCTCTAAATCCGAGGCAGGCTCCAATTAGTGTAGACACTCTATTTCAAAATGATTCTGACTAATTTTAATGTTCCCCTGTAGTGTGGATGCGCTATTTTGATTTTGTTATTTCAGGAGTTAGTATTTCAAATTTAGTTATTTCAAAATCATTTTCTAGTGTAGACATGACAATCTCTGCCTACAGTTTGTATTGCTGGGCTATTCATCTTAGTTCCCCATCACTTCCATGACCTTCTTTGTCACGTTGTGATTTTTTTGCACGTTACTACTTGCAAACTTAAGCAGAGGGCTGGTTCACGCTAAGCCATGAGGCAGAGTTTGTCTTCTAAGAAACTCTGCTTCTCCCTCTAACAGGAAACATTAAAAATAATGTGTTGTAGGTTATCCTGACTGTGCAGGTATCATAATGAAAGTTAATTGGAAGTGATTGAAGGCCTGCCCTTACAAATGCTTAAGGGTGTGTGTGAGCTTACTGAAGACAAGAGCGCTCTTAAATGTGTACTGGCATTCAGATAGGGACATTAATGTTTACAAATAGAGCTGAACAATTATTTTCAGCTGATTAATTGACTTGATGCAAACGTTAATTTTTGTTGACTGAAGCTGATCTCTAACGGGTTTTGGCCATTCATAAAACAGCCAGCGGAGGAGGTAGCGGCACTCTGATGGGTTGGATCACAGAGATTCCCTTGAGACAGTCACATGATGGGCTGATCATACTACTGAGCCCAGCTACCTTCCCTCTGGGGCACCCTACCACCCTGTCCTGATGAGCTAAAAGCTTTGGTTTCCCCCAGTAAGGCACAGAGTTGGGGTAACAGCCCTCAGCAGAGTAACACTGAGAACAGCTCAGCTTTGGGAAGGATCAATTACAGGGACCTGACAGCACTCAGGAGCACAGTCCCAATGGGACCCAAACTCCAGATAAATTTATCTTCCTCTGCATAAAAGTTTTATACAGAACAAGCTCTTAAGTTTGCTCTCTTTATCAATGAAAGAGAGATATGCACAGCTGTTGCTCCCAAAGGTAACAATTATTTACGCTGGATTTAATAATAAACCAAAGTGATTTTATTAAGTATAAAAGTAAGATTTAAGTGATTGCAAGTGATAACAGACAGTTCAAATAAGTTACTGAGCTAAAATAAAACAAAACATGCCTGCTAAGCTTAATACACTATGGCTACATCATGCCTACTAAGCTTAAAACACTATGGCTACGTCTAGACTGGCATGAATTTCCGAAAATGCTTTTAACGGAAAAGTTTTCCGTTAAAAGCATTTTCGGAAAAGCACGTCTAGATTGGCAGGATGCTTTTCTGCAAAAGCACTTTTTGCGGAAAAGTGTCCGTGGCCAATCTAGACGCGATTTTCCGCAAAAAAGCCCCAATCACCATTTTCGCGATCGGGGCTTTTTTGCGGAAAACACTACTGTGCTGTTTACACTGGACCTTTTGGGAAAAAGTCTTTCGGAAAAAGACTTTTGCCCAAACAGGAGCAGCATAGTTTTTCCAGAAAATCACTGACGATCTTACATGAGATCGTCAGTGCTTTTCTGGAAATTCAAGCAGCCAGTGTAGACAGCTGGCAAGTTTGTCCGCAAAATCATGTGATTTTGCGGAAAAACTTGCCAGTCTAGACACAGCCAATGACTACATCTAGACTGTAAACCTCATTTTTTGAGGAATATAGTATCTCCAAAAAGGGTTTATTTTCGAGAGATCTGTGTCTAGACTGCCACTTTTTTTAAAAAAGCTCCGTTTAAAAAAAAGCAGCGGCCATGTTAATGCTAATGAAGCATGGGATATTTAAATCCCTGTTTCATTAGCAATTTCGACATGCCTAATCTACTTCTCTCTGTTGACAGAGAGGTGTAGTCTAGACACAGCTTATGAGAATTAGTTACAAATCATAACTTCTCACCTTAGTTCTTGTTTCAGGAAAAGTCTTTTTCAGTCCAGAGCTGTTCTTTCTGACCTGGATCCAGCAGCGCCTCTCTAGAGTTCTTGTGTTTTCAGGTCTTTTCATATATCCTCTTAGCATGGGAAGAAGTCTGTGAAGCCCATTGAAGATAATCATGGTTTGCTTACAATAGAATTTTCCCAGGGCAGAAATTCTTTGTTCAATTGCCCCTACCCCTATGGAAAAGTACAAAACTTCATATGGATTCCATCACTAGGTGGCATGGTTGCATGTCTTTTTAAAACTAATCATAGTCCAGATTTACAGGAAAAACAAGACTATTCACAGAATATTGTCTTGAGCACCAGGCCATTAACTTCTTTGAGTACTGCTAATGGACTTCACTAGCACATCTAGCAATATAAATGGGTTTATACTTCATATTTCTACTTCACATACAAGAATGATACATGCACACAAATAAAATATACACATTCAACAGATTACAAGCTTTTCAATGACAGATTACATGCCACCTTTCGCTTAAAGCATATTTGAGTTGTGCATATTCATATTCATATTCAAAGTCATAGGCATCACCACTCCATTCTCCCCCTCCCAACCCTATAGCCTTTAGCTCAGTTGTTTGGGCACTCACTTGAAACATGGGCACTCAGGTTCAAAAGTCCTGCTCTGGGCAGCCCTGAAGTAGGTTTTTTTAATTTATTAAACATTCCAAGTTCTCTTTACCCCACAAAACAGGCAGATAGCAGCAGTGCAAGTTTCCTATTGTGTCCCCTGCCTATGTGCTTCCTACCTAGCCTGAAGAGGCCACCTCATACATTCTGCCATGAGGCTCTCTTGGTCCTCTGAGACAATCTTTTATCCACAAAGCCACCTAGAAAAGCTCACTTGAAATGGGAAGCATGTGACAGATGGTGTAGTTTAATTGCCAGATCTGGGCCTACCACTAAACTCATCTCATATCGTGATTTGTAGCAAACCTAACACATTTTCACATTGAAATGAATGGAGACCAAGGAGTTGGCTTTAGGTTAATTTCAAATATACTGTGTCAGGCTACAGGGGTATGGCCTGGACCCTGGTGAAGAAGGGATCAAAACTCCATCTCAGCTTCTCCTTCCTCTTGTGACGCAGGAAATCATTGAGAAGAAAGGGCTCAGCTCAGACTGGGGAGTTTGTCCTGCCTGGCTTGCTTTCTTCCTTCCTTCTCTTGAGGAAGAAGATATAGCTGACTGTCATTGGAGCCAACAGACTCGCCAGGTCCCTGAAGGGTGGGGCGGGGGGGAGGGAAGGGGGAAGAGAACAGCTACCCTACCCTCAGACAGAAGGGGCAGAACTGGAGCTACCCTCCCCCAGAACACCTCAGAGCCACCCCAAGCATTCCATGCTTCCCCCAGGCAGCCTTCAGCATTGCCCAAAGCAAGCTGTGTAGGGCTCCAGCAGCAATTTACAGGGCCCAGGGCTCCACCTGACACCATTGCCATAGTAGCAGTGTCCAGAGCCTTAGGGCCTTTTTAATCAGCAGGCCAAAGGGCAGTAGCCCTTTTTGTCCCGTTCCTCCACCCCACCCCACCGCACCTCACCCATCAGCAAACCTGCTGACTGCAACTGTTATTTCTTTTGCTGACTCATTTTGCTAACTTACATATGGTACACTAATGTGTAGAAATTATATCGTTGTTTGCTAAATGACAGTATGTTACTGTGACAACATGTGTTTTGATTAAAGCCAAGTCTTTCTCTTGGCTATTAATGGTACCACAGAGTACATGTGTACAGTGATTAACAAAAATTTCAGTTACTTTTGATGTAGGGATTTTCATGCAAGGTGGCAGGCAGGTGGGACTGAGTATTAAATAGCAATGCTGGCATGTGGTTTTGAGGGAACCTAAATAGCATATGAAGGGATCCAGCTCTGATTGTATCACCAAGTCTCCTGGTTTTCATGCAGCCATGTTGCTTCTGCCTTCCTGCAGCTCCCTCAGATGGGTTACCTGACCCCCTCCTCACCCTCAGCTCGCACATGAGAAGAGGTACATCTGTTTATAAGTTTCTGCAGCCTCTGATTCTTCTAAATGCACTGGAAGCCAGGAGAAGGAGCCAGAATGAAACTGTAGGGAATAAATGGGGGCAATTATAGAACTCATGCTCTGCTGGAGATAAAGGAGGCCAATAGTTGCAAGAATGAGAGTACCAACCAGGGCACAATTCCAATCCATATGTGCCCATGTAATGTCATGTGCATGGTATTGTGAGGCCTGGTGGAGATGTCTCAGCCTGCCAATGATAACAAGATGAACAAATGACCTGGGACTGAGGACTGTCAGTAGCCAAGTTAATGGCAACTTTATATGAATTTCTTAAAATGCTGAAACCAGGCAAAATTTTAGTGTGGTTTGTTTTAAACCAAACATTTGGCCCAGGTTGGTGAATTTTTTTTTTTGGTTAGCCTGGGCTACAGTCCTTTATGAGCCCCTTTCTTCCTGTGAAAGGGCCTTATGGTTTTACTTGAAATTCTAATGGCC
This sequence comes from Pelodiscus sinensis, assembly GCF_052426305.1. Taxonomy (NCBI): domain Eukaryota; kingdom Metazoa; phylum Chordata; order Testudines; family Trionychidae; genus Pelodiscus; species Pelodiscus sinensis. The sequence continues at coordinate 156,189,552 of NC_143054.1, read as the reverse complement.
CACTAATTAGGTTTACCCTGAATTTAACACTGAAGTTACGAGTTCATCTGAAACCTGTAATCAAAATCAGTTTTTATGCAAGCCAAAACAAAGAATTAATCAGAATGGAACCTCCTGCAAACTACGGACAACAACCTTCCCATATCTCCAGTGATAGTCCCTGACAAAATGGACTGTATGTAATGGAAGAAAACAGACAAAAAAAAAATCTAGAGAAGGAAAAATTAAGGCTTCCATGAATGTTAGTCAAATATCAATCAAAGTTTGGGTTTGGTTGATCTTTTGTGTGTAAAAAATAGCTTTTTTGTGAAAACAGGAATTTCTCCAGGAAATGTCCATTTTTGACTACATTGTTTGGGTTTTTGACAAAAAAAAAAAAAAGAACCTGTTAACTAAGAGAGGTCTGGGTGATAAATTTCCCAAAAAAGGCCAAGACTGAAACATTTCCAGTTTTGAGTGTTTTGATGTATCTACCCTCCATGTTATCCCCCAATAAAAATGTTAATCAAAAGTTATTAGCACAGAAGAACTTGATACGGTAGATCTGGGGTAAAAGTCATGGAAAGGGAAATAAAAACTTCTCAGTAGCTCCTCCATTGAACTTCCTGGTTTCACAGTTCACCCCTGGATGACTTTTGGAGGGTGAGGAAAAGGCAGGATTAAGTTAGTGGTCTCTCTAAGGGTATGTCTACACTACCCTCCTAGTTCGAACTAGGAGGGTAATGTAGGCATACCGCACTTGCAAATGAAGCCCGGGATTTGAATTTCCCGGGCTTCATTTGCATAAGCTGGGAGCCGCCATTTTTAAAACCCCGCTGGTTCGAACCCCGTGCAGCACGGCTACACGGGGCACGAACTAGGTAGTTCGAACTAGGCTTCCTAGTTCGAACTACCGTTACTCCTCATTTCACGAGGAGTAACGGTAGTTCGAACTAGGAAGCCTAGTTCGAACTACCTAGTTCGTGCTGCGTGTAGCCGCGCTGCACGGGGTTTGAACCAGCGGGGTTTTAAAAATGGCGGCTCCCCGCTTATGCAAATGAAGCCCAGGAAATTCAAATCCCGGGCTTCATTTGCAAGTGCGGTACGCCTACATTACCCCGCTAGTTCGAACTAGCGGGGTAGTGTAGACATACCCTGAGTGTCTAGCCTTGTCTCATCCTGTTGCTACAAGGATATTTCAATATAACAATGTTTATCTTGTCACTAGTCTGATGCTGTTCCACCTTCAATGTGCAGATCCCTCACTGGAGGGGAGTTTCAAGCCAAGTCAGTGCAAACCTGAGGACATAATGCGGACATTGGGCTTTCACGCAAAGGCTGTTCCCTGCAGATCTCAGGACACCTGCAGACTTCGAAGTATTTCAAACCCATGTGAGTTTCCTGCCATTTCTGCAGCTTTTCTTCTTGTAGAAGAAGAGAGAGTTAAGCTTTGTGGTTGCTTTGTCCCAATGTATGTGGTATCTGTGACATACTATAGAAAGTGTTTTCAATACCCTCTAATTGCAGTCCTAATCATAGTCCTGATGATCACAGCAAGTGATTTCATGACCAACATTTTGAAAGGATGGATATTTGGGGGAAGGGCCATAAAGAGAGGCCATTTCATCCTATAGCAATAAAGCGCTGCGGGAGGGATTTGGGAACAGACAGAAGCACAACATGGTAAATATTAACAGGAAGTTGTGTGTGTTTCTCTGGTGATAGAAACATGGCAGATTATTGTCAGGATACCTCAGAGTTTTACTTTGATTCCCCTTCTTCCTCATTTGCACAATATTGCACTGAGAAATATTCATAACATTTTAGGCCAGAAGGAACATATGTCTATGTCATAGCGCAATCAACTTCACCCAGATACCTCTGTAGGAAGCCCACTTATTTGTGTCTGACTAAAATGTCTCTGCCAGAAAGATATCCAGTCTTGATTAGAAGACATCAAGAAATGGAAACTCCTCCCCTGCCCCCCTGCCTTGGTAGTTAGCGCCAGTGTTTAATCACCTTCTCTGTGGAGACTGTGTGCCTAATTTTTAATAACAATTTGTCTGGCTTTGGCTTACAGCCATGGATTCTTTGTGCCTTTATCTAGTCCGTTAGTAGCTATTTCTCCCCCTAAAAATACTTCTATACTAATCAGGTCACCTCTCGGTCTTTTTTGGATCAACTAAACAAATTGGCTGCTCTAACTCTGTCCCTGTTGGGCATTTTTTCCAGCCATCTAATCACTTATGTGGATTTTTTCTACACCCTCCCAAACATTTTTCACTTTTAAAGTGTGAAAATAATGAGGAGTTCTGTGGCACCTTAAAGACTAACGGATTTATTTGGGCATAGGCTTTTGTGGGCAAAAACTGCTTTGTCAGATGCATGGACATTTAAATAGGCATTTTAAAATGTGGACATTAGAACTGTATGTAATACGCCAGTTTCAGTCTCAGCAATCCCATTTTCAAAGGTAAAATGGTTCCAAAAAACATTTGTTAAAGGAAGAACTCCCACTACCCAACAGTGGTAAAAATTATTACTCATAATGTAATCACTTCTATTATCTTCTTCCTAAGCTATTAAGGGTTGATTTATAGCTGTCAAGAATGTGTGTGAAAATATTTCTGAGAAGCCATTATTCATGGATGCTGGGAATTTATCAGTGTTTATATGTTTTAATTACACTGAAACATTTGACATTCACTATAAAGAATTTAGTTTTCTTGAGGAACCAGCTGAGACAATTTAAAATGGGGGCATGGAGAATTTTAAGTTTCTGAAAATTGCAGCAAAGAATGTTTTAATTGGCATTAAATATACAACAGTATGTGTTATCTCCAAGTTATTATGGTATGTTTGCTGGTATATGCAGAGATGAAGGATAATGCCTTCGAATGCCATTCCTCCATGCGTGCTTGAACGAGGATGTGTTACATTGTATAGTATTGGTGTTTGGCTTGGGAGAAGGAGAATTTAATATTCACCTTTCTAGTTTGGGGACCAAGAATATATCTAAGCTCTTTCCATTGGTAACATTATCCTTGACCCTCTTTGAAATCCCCAAAGCAACTGTTAATAGCTCGGTCCCAGGAAAAGCGATACTGTATTCCTAGCCCTTGTGTGGGGCCAGTTGCTTAGCGTCGCAGTATATTTTGTGAAACAGTTGGCAGACTGATCAGATTTGCTCAGCTAAATGAATTAAGCAATCATACAATACTGCAGAGAATATGAGTGAGGAATTTCCATATTACAGCTCTTGATACTCCCACCTCGCAGCCCTGCTACCACAAATACAAGGCTTTGGCTGAGCAGGCAGTAATTTGATATTAAACAAGGTTCTTATTAAGCAGATGCATTGAAATAGTGCAGAGTTTTAAGTTGCATTAGTCAACTAAATGCTTTTTATTAGTGCTCATTAGGATGAGGGATAACTCAGGGATGAGGATTCATTAGCCAAGGACTGACCCTTTGAGGTATGGTAATTAAACAGCAACAAGCTTGTGAATAGGAGCTGGGCCACACACAGCAAATTCTGTGAGTCAGCTGTTTGGGCTGCCTGGTGTGATCCTTGCAAAATAGGTCAGTGAAGAAATTTAGAAATTTAGGGCAGAACTGCAAGATGGAATGAAATTTGTTTCCCTCTTTCTCCAGGTGTTAATTTAACAAAGCGCAGTGGCCTGTAAAAGAAAAACAAAACAGATGTTTCAACATTCTCCTGAACCAAATGCCTGTCTGAATAAATGGAAATAATATCCTTTTGCTTTTAGAACAACTTCTGTGCTCATTCAAAGACTAGACAAATCCATAATTCTGACTGATTGCAAGTTTGATTTTTGTTACAACCTCATTTATAGCACGTCACTCAGTGAACTGCTAGATAAGAAGGTTCTGTGGGAAGCAAGTCTAAATGGAAAAAAGGAGTTCAGGAGAGTTTGCAGTTCTTAAAGAGACATTATTAAGGGCATAAGAGTAAACTATTTCAATATGGAGGAAAGTATTATGAGAGACCAACCTGGGTTAAGCTGGAGAATTTCAATGACCTGAAACTCAAAGTCATACAAAAAACAGAAACTAGTTCAAATGATAAAGGATGAATATAAGAAAAGAAAAGAAAAGAAAAGAAAAGAAAAGAAAAGAAAAGAAAAGAAAAGAAAAGAAAAGAAAAGAAAAGAAAAGAGGCCAAATCACACAGCTAGATTAAACTCTTTCAAGACATAAGGGATAACTAAAAAACATTACAAGCAAGAAAAATACCAAGGACAGAATAGACCTATTACTCAATGAGGCAAGAAAGAGAGGATTTAAAAAGAAGCATCAGCAGCAATGAGCATAGTATTAAATGTCTTCTTTTGTTGTTGTTGTTGTCGACACTGATAGGTTAGCAGCAACCATCATTGTAGTTGGGGTGGGAGCTGAGGCTAAAATAGTGGAAGAGTAAGTTAAAATTACCTAGACAAGTTAGATGTCTTCAAGTCAGCAGGGCCTGACAAAATACATCCTAGAACACATAAGGAACAGGCTGACGAGATCTCTGAGCCATTAATTATTCCCCTTGAGACCACCTGGAGGATGGGAGAGATCACAGAAGACTAGAAAAGGGCAAGTATTGTACCTATCTATAAAAAGAGGAATACGGACAACCCAAGGACTTATAGACCCATCAGTTTAATTTAGATACTAGGAAAGATAATGGAGCAAATAATCAATCTGTAAGTACCTAGAGTGGGTAGGTAATAAGCCAGAGGTGGTTTGCCAGGGATAGCCCCTGGAGAGTTATAGGTGCTTTATTTACCTATGTGTCCACAGGTACAGCCACTTGCAGCTCTCATTGGCCATGGATCGCTGTTCCCGACCAGTGGGAGTTTTGGGATGCGGCATAGTCTAAGACACCTCCTGAAAGAACAGATCCATCGGTATCAGATGGGGTAGGTTCTTACAACTAGAAACTCCCTTCCATTTGGATTGAGAAACCATCAATAAAAGAGTCTAAAACCTCTTATTGTTCTGCTGTCCTCCTATGAAGCTGAGTTATGCAAGAGTACTCCTCCCATCAACTGAGTGTGCAACTCAGAGCACATTGCAGAAGAAGGATAAAAACTTCAAACAAAGAGAACTAGGAACTTTCATGTTGCTAGGACTGGGCATAGGCAGCAGGACATTTCTAGGCATAATCAAGAGATCCTTAGCAGCTTGACATTGGTTAGCTCTGAACGGACAAATGGAACTTCCTGATTACAGAAGCCTATGTCCACCTTTGAAACCTAAGGTTGCAACTCATTTGTGTATCACTTTGCTTGTTTTAATCTTTCAAATGACTTCTTAATTTTATTTTCCAATTTAGTAAATCTTCATGTAGTTTACTATAGGATTGGCTACAGGCATTGTCTTTGGTGTAAAACCCAATGCATAATTGACTAAGGGTAAGTGCCTTGCCCTAAGCTTTGGGAGTATTAGTAACCTGAATATTGTAGTGACTTTTCATGTAAGGAGCCATCTACCAAAGAGATGCCGGGTAGTAAAACAGACTAGAGTACCCAAGGTGGACTGTCTGTGATTATAATAAGGCTGTTAAAGTGCCTAAGGAGTTTACATGTGTTCACTTGTTTGGTGAAATTGAAGGTTAACCATCAAAATCCAACTTGCCCCACTGCCAGGTATATTGGCCAAACTGGACAGTCTCTACGGGAAAGAATTAACAGACACAAATCAGATATCCAAAAAGGCAACACACAGAAACCTGTTGGAGAACACTTTAACCTGCCTGGGCACTCATTAATGGATCTCCAAGTCACCCTGCTGTTTCAGGCCAATTCCACAAGCCAAATACACAGGGAAGGGTTGGAACTTAACTTCATTTACTAGTTGATTCCTATAAGAGAGGAATGAATAAAGATATTGTCTGACTCACACACTACCTTCCACATCCTAATGACTTCACCAAGAAACCAACCAACCAACCAATCAATGGGTATTTATAGAGGTGCAAATTGTTCTTATCAACCTCTTGTAACTTGAACAATCTAATTCACTATTTTTCCCCTTTTTTCCTTTCTCTCTTCCTCTCCCCCCGCCTTCCCTTATTTATTCTTGGATCTGGACTTTTAATACTCCAGTCATCTGAAGAAGTGGGTTCTGCCCACAAAAGCTCATGACACCATCTACATGTATTGTTAGTCTTTAAGGTGCTGCTAGACTATTTGTTGTTTTTTAAGTTTCTTAATCAACTTGGGGTTTGTGCATTTTTTTAATAGTCTGCTCTGAGATTCATGCTTGCTCTTACATCACTGTTGGGAGCATCACAGTTGTTATAAAGAGGAATGTGAAAAGTTATTCTCCTTATATACTGAGCACAGGACAAGAAGCAATGGGCTTAAATTGCAGCAAGGAAGATTTAGGTTGGATATTGGGAAAACCTCCTCACTGTGAGGGTAGTTAAACATTGGAACAAATTGCAAAGGGAGGTTGTGGAATTTCTGTCATTGGAGGTTTTTAAGAACTGATTAGCTCAACACCTAATGTCAGAAATGTTCTAAATAATATTTAGTCCTGCTGAGGGATTGGACTAGATCAAGGTCCTTCCCATTCCTGCATTTCAATGGTTCTGTTCCTGTTGAAATCAGCAGTAAAACTCCAATGACTTCAATGTCAGTAGAGTCAAGCCAATGTTGAATGCTTTTGAAAATCTCATCCTATAGGTAGTGCTTGGTGGCAGGTATAACAAGAATTTTCCACAATTAAATTTTATTAATTCTTGTGAATAGTTTAGCATCAGGATTTTCATGGAAATTTGGTTGGTCTCCTCAGTTGTGTCTACTTAACTGCCTGGCAGCCTATAAGCCAGTCCTGAGACAGACAGAAAAATCTCCTACTTCAAAACTAGAGATGAGTCTGATCCCCAACATGTGGCTTTAGGTCAGGATCAAGGATTTTGGTTCATCCCACTCTAAGTTAAGAGCCAGCTCCAAAATTCAGATCTAGATTTCAAATCCATGTCAAATCCAAGATCAGATTTGCTTTTGTATGGATTTGACTGAGACAATACAAAAACTACTTTATCATCCACAACTACAAATACAACCTAGAAGGGAATGAGAGAGACCCAGCTCCATAGTAATAACTAAATAAATGGAACCAATTTATGTATGGAACTGCAAAGAACCAGTTTCTCTTGTTGCAGACTGTCTACACATGGGTCCGAATTGATATAATTATTAAAACTTACCTGTGACATTTTCGCCATCAATTTCAAGTTTCCAGTTTTAATCAAATTTCACTAAGGCTACGTCTACACTGGCCCCTTCTTCGGAAGGGGCATGCTAATTTTGAAAGTGGGAATAGGGAAATCCGCAGGGGATTTAAATATCCCCCGCGGGATTTAAATAAACATGGCCGCCGCTTTTTTTCCGGCTTTGGGAAAAGCCGGAAAAAAGCGTCTCGATTGGCCATATCCTCCGGAATAAGAGATCCTCCAGAATAGGGCTTTATTCCGGAGGATCGGGCCAGTCTAGACGCTTTTTTCCGGCTTTTCCCAAAGCCGGAAAAAAAGCGGCGGCCATGTTTATTTAAATCCCGCGGGGGATATTTAAATCCCCTGCGGATTTCCCTATTCCCACTTTCAAAATTAGCATGCCCCTTCCAAAGAAGGGGCCAGTGTAGACGTAGCCTATGAGTTCATGAAGTTCAAGAGGCAGGGTAGAAGCAGGTTCTTGGGGGGGGGGAAGGGATGGAGTGGGAGTGGGACCTGGAATGGATCAAGAACCCCTTGGCAAAATGAGAAGTCCGCTACTATGACTTCATGTATGCACCACAGTTGTAACAAGAGTGGTCAGACTTTCATGGCTCATTCAATGTACTCTGTGCTGAGCAGTTTCAAGAATATTGTCCTTTGCTTTAAGCAGTGTCTCATCTCATATTAAATATGCCATTTCTGAAGTGAAGACCCCAGAGGATGAGGTTAACATTTGTTAATCCCAAAATATTGATAGCAGTAGAAATCAGTCATTGGAATGTTTATGGGAAACAAACACAAACAGGGCATGAGCACATCTAAAGTAAATTCAGTTTTAAATTTGAGTGAATATATATTAGTTGAGTCAATTTGTCTAGCTCTAGTAGTTACCTCCTCTTAAGCCATTGCTAATCTGCTTTTTAATGTTTCTCTTTCTGCATGTGTTTCCCCACTTTTTCCTTCTTGTCTAAGTCTAGACTGCAGCGCTCTCCTGGGATACTGGAGTTATTCCGGAAGAGCAAAGTTGCGTCCAAGAAACGCATCTGCTTTTTTGAAAAAAAATTAGAAAAAGCGGACGCGCTCTTTCACCATTCCTGTAACTGTCAGTGCACTTTTTTCTGAAATTTGGCACCATGTAGACATGCCAAATTTCAGAAAAGCCTCTTTAGAAAATAAATCGGAAAAACATACGCAATTTGCATACTGCAAATTGTGTATCTTTTTCCACGTTAACACTGCAGTCTAGACGTAGCCCTTGGTACTGGTATTTGAAGTTGATACTGTTGCAGGCCTGGTATTAAAATATTGAAGTGATGAAACTGGATACCCCTAGCCATTCCACCTTCCAAGTACTTTGGGGGTAGAGGGGTACCATTATACCCCAGCAACACTATTGTGATATCTGGTGGGTCACATTGCCTGATTATAATATCAATGGGTAGTCTCAGTAGCCTAGCTGGTCAGCTATTTCAGTGTTGTTTCCCTTTGCTCCTTGGCACCAGACATGCAACACTTTTTATATACTGAATTATTTATGGACTTGTGATTATTTAACATAAATACGTCAAAGTTACAATGCCCTGGTTGGCCATAAAGGAGTAAAAATCTTTCTTTAATTAAAATTACACGGTCCGTGTCGACTTTCCTTGGACCTAATCTTTTAAAACTGAGTTGGGAGTTTGAATTCCAAACCAAATACATGTGATTTAAGCAAAGACTAAATACAGAGCTCTCTTTCACTGCAACTGGTCTTGGAAGCCAATAATTTTATATGTTCTAGGGAGGTTTATATTATATGGGAGAGTTTACAATGGACTTCATTGAACAGTAGACCACAGTGGCAGTATTTTTTTATAAGCAGGACCTAATAAGGAGGAAGCAATGCATAATTCAGATTGTAAGTGTTCCTGGCTAAAGACAAAAGCTGAAGGGGCATCGCTGATGTTTCTGAACATGCTCTTATGATCAAACTGGTTATGAAGGTGCATGGGTTTGTTTCTAGAAACAGCTGTCCTTTCTGAAAAATTACTGTATCGCTTGGCATTGCAGCAATATACTGAACCAGCATGTAATTTAATTACCTGACCACCCGGAGAGTTCCATGAATCAAATTCAAGCCTGGTGTAAGCGGGTGCCACTACCACGGGAAATTTTATCCACTTCTACCAGAGCTAACTCTTGTCCAATGTTTTTCCCTGTTCCCCAAGAGCTTGATGCTTATGGTGAGCCATTTCTTGGGACTGTTGACTTTTCAATACACAGAGCACCCTAGGGTTTATGCAAAAACTATTTCCATTTTTGACTAAGGAAAACATCATCAAGGAACAGCAAAAGTAAGGTCTCCGTATGAGAGTACCTGTCTCTGGGCACAAAATGACTTCTGATTATTGCACAGAAGAGCAGAAATGTAAAGGTGCACTTACCAGAAAACAAAATGGTATCCCTTTGACAAGCTACATACAGCATAGGAAGAAACTGTGTTCATTAGAGAAATATGATGGACTTTCACAAAGGTGGCTAGCCTCTGTCTGCTCTATTACATTTGTAAGTATATGGGGGGGGGTTGTGTGTGTGTGTGTGTGTGTGTGTGTGTGTGTGTGTGTGTTCTGTCCTCTTCCGTCCAGTTTTAGAGTGGACCAGTTCCAGCAATTTTCCTTATTTGTCAAACAGGGAATGCCTCTTGAACTGAGATGGGTCCACTCGCTGGGTATTACTCAATAATCTCTGCCTATATGAGGTGTAAGCCTGCCACTCTCATATCATGTCACATTCCCAATGAGTTACTAGATGCACAAGCCAAAGAATCTTGCCCAGTGATTCTTGTATCTTGAGGCCCACAGAATTGGGCTGAGCTAGAACCTGTCTTTCAGAAAAGGTAGCCAGTGGGTCTGCTCATGGAGAAAAGGAACAACTCTGTGTATGGAAGAGTGGTGGAATCAGGCTGGTTGTTTTGGGATCTGCTGCTATTGTTTGTATCTTTTTCATGGAAACCTTAAAAGAGTTCTCAAAGTGCTGCACAAGAGTTCCATGAGTCTTTGAAAGTCCCTTTGAATTAGGGAAGTGCAATCTCCATTTTATAGTGGGGGCTTGAAGGAGCACAGAAGCTAAGCCAAAAATGTTCACCCTTGAGTATCTAAGGAGAGGAACACTTTGACCATGTGGACTAGCAAATCCGTGGCAGAGGTGAGGACATAACTCTGGCTTGCCTTCCACCCTTCCAAATCTCTGCTTTAGTTACTGGAGCATGGTGGGAGGCCAGTGGATGCATCATTTTATAAAAGTAAGCATGAGCACCGGGGGCAACCCAGTTCTCAGCAAAGTTTCCATTTTAAAACGAATCCCTGCTAAATATAGCAGCAACAAAATTTAGAAACATTCAAATGTTATTAAATAGTTATGCAGTGAAATTCTGCTGCCAACTTCACACAGAGTTCCCACTGGCTCCAATTGGAATTGCCCACACATATCTAATGACAGAATGTGGCTCTAAACTGATTAAGGATGTAGGGAGATCGGGGCTCAGCGACAGGTTCAAGTTCAGTTCGGTATGGAAAATCCTGAACTTGAAGTGTGACCTTCCAGGCAGGCCTTAAAGTAAGAAAACAAGCAAATAAACAAAATCAGTGCTCCCTCCCATACCAGAACTCTCCAGCCTCATGCTGGGATTTAGGAGATCCCTCTTAACTGAAACAAAATTATTTTTAAAGTAATCTTTATCCCACCCAGGAGAATACTCTACACATAGCTGGCCCATGACCAGGGCTTGGAATTCAGCCACCCGGGCCAAGTGTGGGATTGCTCACTAAGGAAAAAGAGCAGCAAGTGACATATGGATACTTTGCTGCAAGAGCTTAAAAAGAATCATCTAGCTGACCCACAGTGGTTTTAAGCTCTCCTGCTAAAGGAGCCATGTAAAAGTCTGCTTTCCTTGCGCAAGCCATTTCCGAAAAGAGTAAAATATCATTATTTTTCCCCATTCTCATCCATGTTATAGGATGGGCAGTCAATTTTGTGGTTGTATCTGTCACTTCCTAGTTACTAGTTGCTGCTGTGCAAAGAAGAAAAAGTGCTTATAATGTGTCATTCTATTGTCACGAGAGGGTTACCCAGTTAAAAAACACATTGCACCACAAAAACCAGCTCAATCCATTTTGGTATTTGACAACCAAATTACATACAAAAATGCTGCAAAACAGCCAACTTCTTACATACTACTACTACCCTGACCTGCTCAAAGTTCAGAATTATGACCAGAAATGTCTTGGCTTTTTACATGCTGTTCTTTTGCTTTTGGAACAGTAGGAAAGAGCCTGCTTTAACAATATAGCACTTGTACAAATCAACCTGAGAGTGACAGTGAACACAATCAATAACAAATATGTAATTTCTCTAGCCCTTAGAAAGGGAAAATGATCTAGCCAACTCCTAGACATTCAGCAAATAGGATGGCCAACATATTTAATGAGTGGCTAATGTCCAACATTCAGATAAATGGACTCAGTTTCTCAAAGGCTCTGAACATCCATAGCTCCCATTGGTACCAGGATTCTTAAAAGATGTCTGCCCATAAGTACTTCTTGGAATTTCCCTATAAACCTTTGGGACAAAAGAAGTCTTTGTTAAAGATTCCATGCCCCAAATCTTCCATTACTTGTTGGGGGGAGGGGGTGGTGCACTCCCACTCTGTCTGTGAAACAGCTGAGCAACTTTATTTCATCCCACTCCCCAGTTTTGAATGTTCCCACACAGGAATCTTTACAAATGCTTTTTTCCCCCCTATTTTCCCCCTCTTTGGACAATTCCATTTGAGCACCATCAATACGCAGCACTGTCTCCAACACTAATCAAAATAGCTCTTCCTTCAGACCTTGTACTCCTGTCAGATAGCCTTACCGTTGTTGGAGGTAATAGTGAAGGCAAAGTGTGTTTATTTTTTCTCCTGATTCTTCCAATGAATTTCCCCTCACACAGTGCCCATTTCACACTCCACAAGTAGCCTTGGAGGCCATTTGCCTCATTAATGGGGGCACACTGAACCCATTCCAGCTGGCAACTACTCAGATCACATTGAACTCAGTCCTGGGGCCCTGAATGATAACAAAGCAATTGATATTAAGAGAAGGAAAACTATCAGCTTAGATACTATGGGCAGATTGTAACTTTACAGTGCTCCTTTAGTACAGTGTAAATCACCTCCCCAGTAGCCAACAAGGGAACAAATTCCCCCTTCGAATCCACATTCCCTCTTATGCTTCCTCTTATTCTTCTGGCGGAGGAGATTCCTGCCAGTAGGCCAGCTGGCCAATGACCAACCAGTAGGGGATGGAGCCATGACTCCTTCACTCCTTACCCCTTCTTGCCCATGTCTTGACAGTTGGATGTGACTAGATGTCTTAGCTAGAAAGGCACCACTGCCCTTTTCTGAGGTCCCAACTTCTAGACAGAGGATCAAATTCTGATCTTGGATAAATAAGCTCAACCTGCATTGACTTCAATGTGTTTTGGGCAAAGCATAGGCACTCCTTAATGTTCACCTGTGTCATGAAATCTATGAGAATTAAGGGGAGGAAATAAATGAATGCAATTGTTTTAGTAAGCAAATGCAATATTGAAGAGATGCACTTCCCTTCCTGCCTGGTCTCCCTTGTCTTTCATCTCCCCTTTCCCTGTTTGTGCCTCACTTATTGCCTCATTTTGAATTTAGTTTATAGGTTTGGGGGTGAGGAAGGGCAGCTTTCTGAGGGACACAGCTCATTTGGGAGAGCTGAAAACATAATTTAATAAAACAAAATCTGGCCCTGGATTTTTTGATTTTTCCCTGGGCATACAAGGTCTGTGAGCTTAATATATTTCCTGAACCTTTTGCTCTTCCTCATGGCAGCTGTGGTCATACCTGTGCACTCAAGGGACATTTGGAAAGTCTTAGTTTATATGATCCATTAAGTTTTCAGTGTAATTGCATGGATTCTGTGAGAGAGCTACCAAGTATAATCTATACTGGTCCAGGTCAGAGCTCATAGTTATGTACCATATGTATCTAATGACAAATATAAAATTTCATCTAGAATTTCTAATTGCTTTACAAATATTCTCAGGATCTGAACGAGGGCAAACCCTGCCCAGTATACATATTTTTAAAAGTGAATTGAGTATTCCTGAGAAGTGCAAAATGGAGAGCAGTGAAAGCAGAGCTCCTCTTTCTATCCACATTGTGGGTATAATAGAAGCAATGGAAGTGCCAACTTCCCTACGCCATCTTGATAATGTGCCTCAGTTGCTAACCCTGACAGTGGTGCGAGAGTAGTTCATTTTCCACCCAGACTCAGGGCAAGTCTATACTTAACTTCATTGATGCAGCTGTACCAGTTTAGCACTTTTATGAAGATGCCTTAAGCTGATTTGTGAGAGCTCTGAGAATGGTATACTTATTTCAATATAGGTTTGTAATGTTGACCAGACCTCAATTTTTGGCCTTTCTCTGCTGAGAAGCTACCAATGATGGTACTAATGAGAACAGATGTTGTGACCAGGTTTTCAGATGCTGATACCTGACCATTGGGAACTGTGAGAGAGCCCACCAACTCATTTCACATTAGCCAGGAAGAAAGTAGAAAAACTGTTTTAAGCAAACAGCACGAAAGTAGCAAGTAAAAATATACATACATATAAAACAATTGCCTAGTATTACTTTGTTTATACAGCTGTGTTACTCTACCTTTAACATTTAGTTTCTTGGCACATATTTTAGCAGCTTCATTTTTAATAGCTATATTAGAGGAGGGACAAAAATCATTTAGGAAAAAATGGGCGACGATATACAAGATTTCCCACTTTAGCCATCGAGTGGGTATTGATGGTGCTCCAGAGTGAATGTATTCCATTATCATCATCATCATCATCATCATGTCTGCTGTGGGCTGTATAAGGCACCCATCACTTTAGTGTCAACTGAACATGAAAGGTTTCAAGTTAAAATAACAATTGGAAAGTGAAGAATTTGCCTTCTTTTTTTCTGATCTTCCTTTTTAGCCGTGAACTCCATATTCTATCCATCAAGATACATTATAATGTCCAGAGTCTTTTTTACAGTAGAATCTCATGAGTTTACACCTCATTAATTCACACACTTTATTATTGACATATAACACTGGCTTTTTCAGCAAAGATGAATCAGCAAAGTGCTGCAGTGAATTTTGGTATCACTTAGACTTCATGTGCTGCACTTACTAATAAATGATGAAGTATACATGAAAATTAAACATTTGTCAAAAAGGAACAAAGGACTTGTTGTGATTCTGCTTATCTTTGATTTTTAATTGTGTTCACTGAGTATGGTTGGTTTCCAAATTCAGCCACTCTCAAAAGGTTTCTGAGTCTTTCCTATCAGCTAATGAGGTTCCATTACATATTTTAAAATAGAATATTTACTGATACATGTTTTTTGAATGAACATTAAGGTATTCACTCGCATACTCTCTCATGCACATCTCAGAAACAAGGATGCAAGCAAATAAAGCCCATATTCTTTCTGCATACAGAACCATAGGAAATCCAATTTAATCTAGGAACTCTCTGCATTTTAGTTTAAAACATAAATTGATAGGTTTACCATCACTTCCATGTGGAGATTAAGTATTACCGCTGCACATTCATTCTCCAGTTTTGTTTCCATTTTAAATAGCATTTTACTATTGTTAGCAGGGTGCTTTGGTCCGTTTTCTAAATAATTTTCTGAACTCATGACCTGGAGCTTTCAAGGAACTGATGTAGCTGGGCTGGAACTCTCATGGCTTGAACTTGATACTAATTTGCACACAGCTGCAGTGTGTCCACCATCAACAGCAATCCATCCCAAACCCCAGCACTAAATAAATAAACAAACACCCGATCCCCAAACACACAATTGTAATCAAATGAATATGGCACTGTTCTGAACTGTGGCCACTAGGTGTCCATCTTCTCACAAGCAGCTTTTATTCCCAGCCACTGATCTCAGGGTACATGGAGCTATATACATTACACTTACTTTTTTTTTTTTTTCAAAAGAAAAGTGACTTGTCTTCAAGTTTGCAGTAAGGGGCTTCACTCTGCAGATACAGGCTGACGGCTGGATGCACAGAACTACCTATCTGGGCAATTGTTAACTTTGATTTTATGTCCACCCTCTTTTAAAAGGTGCTGGGAATTTACAGGAGCTGTATTGGGACATGAGGATGTGTAAAGCCTTTTTCTTTCCCTTTGGGGAGGGAGACAGGACTGAATTTGTGGTATATTAGTTTAGCTCTTATTCCCTTGTAACCCTAGCACATAAACAGAAGTCTATAGTGCAAAACAAATCTAATTTTGGTGCAGACTTCATCATGTGTGTTAATGAAGGTTATGAGGTTTAACTTGAATATATAGCATTTCTTTGCCTTCTCCCCATGCATTCATCAGACTTGAACATCTGAAAGTGGGACTGCACATTCATCATCATTTACCCCTTTTTTGTCCTGGACTAATTCCTATTTACCAGCATAGTTAATAAAAAAAGAGGTGGGATTAGCTTCAGTCCTCTAAATATTCCCTCAACTCCACAACACACACATACTCTCTGATCTGCCAGGCTCATGCAGTTCAACAGCAACTTAAATGCTGAAATAAAATTTCAGTTAAACTCCGACAGCTTGAACTAATTCCAACCAAACAGCCCACTTCATCTCACCCCGAACAAATATAAACTGAAAGACACTCTCTGTTATGTATATTAGTGAAGGTTTCCCTCCTCATTCTGTCTATCCATCTCTATTTATCTCCCTTCCCTCTGTCCCTGAGGAACAGCTGTCTAACTGCTGGAATGTTCACATTCATATAAATCTGAGACGGTATTTAATATCTTTTCCTTCATTGATTTCCTTTTTGTTCTCTCATTTTCATGTCCTGTTTCTTTTCCCCCTTTGCTACTTTACTCTTCTCCATAGAAATCTTTGTCAAGGCAGCTGGATTAATATTTTAACGCTGAGGTTTTTGAAGTAGCTAGATTCTCCAGCAGCAGGTATTAATCCTGACAGGGTGGATTCAGTCCTTCTTTCTCAGGTAAAGTCCAGGCTTTTTACTCTATAGAGGTTTTTTTGGGGTGACGGATAATTCTAGTTGCTCTCCATAGACATTAACACCCCATTCATCTTTCCATAGGAGTAAGAATTTGTTGAGCGTTGTGCTGGTTCCCTATCTAGTTGATGCCCTACATCCTGGAAATTCTCCACCCCTAGGGAGAATTTAGAATTTAGTGAAGCACTTTAGGATTGTAAAATATTTTCTGGCATGTTTTTAAAGAGTTTTCTTCTCCTTAGCATGTAAAAATTATGCCCACCAAGTCTACACCTTCAATTTTGCTGTTACAAAATGAATTACAGATTTTTCAATCAATCCCCACCTGAAAATGAAGCAAATTTTTGACAGAAATGAAAAAAATTGTATTAGAAATTTTTCATAGGAGGAAAACATTTTCCTGACCAGCTCTCATTAAGATGATTTGGTGTGAACATCTTTGAGCTGCATGATATATGGCACAGGAAGACAGAGTTAGTTCCCTGAGCAACAGATTTCTAGGAGACTCCTTACATAAGGCCAGCTGAATTGTGGATACCTGTTGGGATTGAAGGGTGATGGGTAGTTCACTCCATCTGAAAGAGCTGAAGTTATTTTCCATTTTTCAGGCCTCTGGCCTGAATAATTTTGCACTGTAGATCAGGGCCACTCCTTGTGGGCATTGCATCCAGTTTTTGTTTTAATTATGCAACCCACAGACTTGCTCCTTTGTATCAACTGTACCAGCATCCTCTTTTAGAAACAAGTGTTGGGAAGAAATAAGCTTGTGTTGTGTCTGAATATGGCTGGATGATATAGATTCTCTAGGATAGGGCTTCTCAGCTGAGTGTTGGGAGTGAAGCCTTGCTGGGCTGCACCTCGTTGATTGAAACAGCAGCAAAATCCCTGCCTCACTAGAACCCAGCAGAAAAAAGGAAGGATCGTCTGTCTCCTGATGCTGATGCTTCTTCTCCCTCCTGCCCACCACCTAGTCCAGGTTCAGCTTCTTAGTCTCTACCTACCAATTATTAGTAGGTAGAGACTAAATGGTGCTATCTAGGAGCTGGGGACAAGATGGGGGGAGAAGCCCCATCCCCACAGTCGTATCATCCCTCCTCACTCAGCAGAACACCAGTCACTTGCCAGCTTCTCACCCCACTACACCCCCACACTTCTCATTGTTTTTTCACGACACAAATCAGCAACAAAAATCCCTGGGATAAAATGGGTCATGAGATGAATTTAGAACTATAGACCAAAGAAAGATGAGAATGACTTCACAAATCTGTTGCTTTTCCCCTCTTTTCCTCTGAGGAGAGCTATATTTTTTATCCAAGTGCCCAATGAAATATATCCGGCTTTGTGACAATATCATTAAATTGATTCACCCAGACTTCTTGGAGGAGGCAGTTGAAATATGTTTACCCTTTCTCTGAGGTCTTGTAGTCAAAATAGGGCACTAAGGGTACTAAGTTTATCCTTTCTCTGAGATCTTGTAGTTAGAATAGCTGACCATATCATTGACGATGCTATCACTCTTAAATTTTAAGGGAAAAGACACCAAACTGGCCTGAGACAGTTTGTGTCAGTAATAATACTTGTACACAGAAGGTGAGATTTCCCAAAATGCTCAGCCATGGCCTACGTCCATTCCCACTGGAAGCAATGGGAGATGTACTGTGTACTGTAATGCAAGCAGCCAAGCCAATAGCAGAGTTAAGCCTTACATTTTTGAAAATCCCCTTGAACTCAATAGGGTCACAGCCTTGACCCCATCCAGGGTCAGAGTGAGGCCAAGCTGCCTCACTACCAACAGGCAGAGCTGGTTAGTAGTCCAGCCCAGACCCTGCTTCAAGGTGGGGCAACAGCCAGTCCTGGTACTTGGGCCTATGCGCAGGCCAACAAGTACAGTAATTCCTCATTTAACACGTGCCCGCTTAACATGTTTTCACGATAGCACGATTTTTTTTTTAGGGAACGTTTTTTGAATTACATGACCATCCCCAGAATAACACGATTTCCCCGACTGGCCTGTTGCCAGTGGCTGCGCGGGGCTTCCCCCGCCTCTCTGCAAAGCGTCGGAGGGTTTGCCGCTCGCCACGCCATTCCCCGGCGACCCCCTCTCGCCAGAAGCAGTGCGGGTCCCAGCAGACCCGTCTCAGGGGCATACTTCCAACCCAATCCCCCTCACCTCTCCTCCCCTTCCCTTCCCCAGAGACAAACACCTCCCCTCCCTGCTGTAACCCAGTGCCCTTTCTCCCCCAACTTTATGTCCCGGTCCCTA
Organism: Pelodiscus sinensis; assembly: GCF_052426305.1. Lineage (NCBI taxonomy): Eukaryota > Metazoa > Chordata > Testudines > Trionychidae > Pelodiscus > Pelodiscus sinensis. The sequence goes on along the minus strand of NC_143054.1, from coordinate 156,170,989 downwards.
CAGACACCACCGCCTGAAACGCAACCCCCACCTTTTCCATTATTTTCAATGGGAAAATTGACCCCGCATAACACATTTTCACTTAACACGATCATTTTCTGAAACATCTCTATAGTGTTAAATGAGGAATTACTGTAGTCAATATGCCCTGACCCTGGTTCAGAGTGGGGCAGCAAGCAATTAAAGTGCTCAGGCCTATGTTCAGGTTGAGCTGCAGTCAATAGGCATAGGTCCTTGTTCACAGTAGGACAGCAGACCATTCAGGGTGTTCAGGCTTAGAGACAGGCTGAGCAACTGTTGGGTCTCCTAGCTAGGGTTGCCAGATGGTTTAACCAAAAATACTGAACATCCCCTCCCTCCCCCCAAAAAGACACTGTTGAGAAAAAAACTCCAGCATGGCCCCTTTAAGGCCTTTGGAACCAAGTAAGCGGGGGGAGGGAGGACTTGGGGGGGTGGTCTGGAAGGGGCTCAGGGGCTGCATCAGGGAGCCCCGAGGCTGGGCCCGGTTGCTGAATGTGGTAGGGTTGCCAGGTGTCTGGTACTTTCACCTCCTGGCAGGGTTAAAAATCAGAAAATACTGGACATTTTAGGTGTCCAGTATTTTCTGATGTTTTTTTACCGAACAGGAGGTGAAAATACCAGACTGTCCAGGTCAATACCGGATACCTGGCAATCCTACTCCTAGCTCTGGCAGAGAGTCAGGAAGTACAGGCAGTTTGCTCACAAAGAGGAGGAGACAGTCACCCTGAGGTGCCACCGTGTCCCAGCCCAGGGCCCTATCAGTGGCAGGGCTGCCAGCCACTGGGTCAGTAGGGATCCTAACTCCAACATACTGATTCAATTTACTTCAATCTCCTCAGCCAGATCAGGGTCAACTATCCCTGAGCTACTTCCCAATTCCCCCCAAGGGCTTGGTACCGGGTCTTGAGGGAACAGGGACTCTGGCAGGTTTCCATCAGCTCGGGGTCTGGGATTGTCAGCGGTCATGGCCAGTCTTCCTCTTCCTGGAGATGTCTCTCACCTCAGCATCTCGGGAAAGGTGTCTGGCTCCTTCAGCGGCTGGGACTCAATTGAGCTCTTAGTTTCACCTTTATATTCTGGCCCTGCCCCCTCTGCTTCCTGGGGGTGAGGCTGGATTGCTCTGGCCCTGCCCACCAGGGTATAGTGGGGAGTTCTTCTGCTTCCAGGCCAGAGGGAGGCCAAGCTGCCTCACTACACTCCTTCACACTGTCTTTTATGTCTAAGGATCTCAAAGCTCTTTACTGTTACTGTGAGGTTGATTCAGTTCCTGTGGAGCCAGTTTTACATTAGTGCAATTCCACTGTCAGTGGGTTCCCGCCTGATTTACACCAAGGCTGTGTCTACACTGGCACGATCTCGCACAAAAGCGGCCACTCTTGCACAAAAACTTGTTGCCTGTCTACACTGGCCGCGTGTTCTTGCGCAAGTAAACTAACGTTCTAATGTATAAAATCAGGGCTTCTTGCGTGAGAACTCTGATACTCCCACACAGGAATAAGCCCTCTTGTGCAAGAGCTCTTCCAGAAGAGGCCAGTGTAGACAGGAAACATGAATTTCTTGCGCAAGAAAGCCCCATGGTTAAAATGGCCATCAGAGCTTTCCTGCGCAAGAGAGCGACTACACTGGCATGGATGCTCTTGCACAAAAGCACATCTCTTGCACAAAAGCACATGCCAGTGTAGATGCTCTCTTCTGGAAGAGCTTTTGCAGAAGAACTCTTCTGCAAAAGAGTTTTTGCATGAGAACGCGCCAGTGTAGACGTAGCCCAAGTAAATAAGCTCAGAATCAGCCTCTAATTGTTGCAATGGCTCTTGTAAAGGTTATACCCATTTTGCAGTTAGGGAAACAGAGGTGGCATAGGTATGTGGATTTAGGGGTCTAACTGGATATTTTCTTGGGACTTGCATTAGGGGTGAGGAATGAGGAAGATTACAAGATGAGAGACTACAAAGTTTTTTAGTGTTCATTTCCTTGGTATTATAAAAGGATGCAAGTATAGGAAAAAAGCAATAAGTGGAGCCACTGGATGTTGGCCCAATTTGCAAATGTTTGCACCAACAATATGACTTTCTTCAGTGGTTGCCTAGATACTTCTGTTAAATGATGAGCCTGCAGCTGGATTTTGCTTTTTTATTTTTTATCTTTATTTTAAGTATTTATTGTCTGAAAGTATTGGCCTCATAGTCAATTTTTCAGTGCCTGTTTTTCTGTTAAAATGTCAATTGCATTGGGCATATTTTCTTTTGGATCTTAATTCTGTTAAAAGACATCTGCATCTTGCTGGAATTTTTTGTGCAGGTCATTGTGCTAAAAAGATGGTTTGCTTTTGGATTAATTTTCTTGACCTACATAAAGTATAATTTTAAATCAAAAAGTCTCCAAATCCCCATATTGAAGGGACTTTATTCCAAGAAGTACACTGTGGATTTGTGTGTACAGATTGAACATGTGGTTAATGTGATCTTGTCATTATAAGGGTATAGAATTACATGAGAGACACAGCCCTGCAAATTTTAAGAAAAAAAGTTTTTCACTTTTGGTAACAAATTTAGCTGTCTGGGGACTAGATGGGGGAAACTGTTAATTTGAAAATTAAAGAGAAACAAGGGTGAGTAATATCCTTTATTGGACCTGCTCATATCCTGGGACTGACACCGTTACCTCTATACTAGATACAACTTGAAAATTGTGATACAAGCATAAGCATGCATTCGTAGCATGCCTCCATCATATAATAGGAGGCATAATTATTGCTGTGCCCATAGACAGGAGAGATGGAAAATACTCACCTACTTGGATTATCAGATATATCCTTTCTGAAAGTGCAACTGTCCACCAAAGAAAAGATGCCTTCATTATTATGCTAATTAGAATATCTGATTGTGTTACATTGTCCAATAACTGCTCACTTCAGTACAGCTCTGGGTGAGACAACATCTCCATTATTTTATACTGGGGATGTAAAATATTATTTTTATTTTTTATTAACATTCTTCATTATATATAGAAAGAGCAGATTTACCTTGCGTTGTTTGCGTTGTTTGGGTCCTTAATTCAAGTAAAGTTTTTTGTGGGGTAGTGAGGGTTCTTTTTAAAGAAAAGGAAAATGTACATGCTTATTTAGATTATTGTATTTTGCAAAAATACAGTGTTATTTTTATAAAGTTGATCTTTATTTCAGATTTCTTTAAAAAGGATTGTTAAAATTTTTCCATTTAAAAAATTACTAAAAAACTAAACAGGAATTCCATCAAGTGTGGTTTTTTTCTTCATCTCTATAAAATCGTATCTTCACTGGCTACGTCTAGACTGGCTAAAGTTTTCCGTTAAAAGCATTTTCGGAAAAGCACATCTAGATTGGCAGGACGCTTTTCCGCAAGAGTACTTTTTGCAGAAAAGCATCCGTGGCCAATCTAGACACACTTTTCTGCAAAAAAGCACTGATCGCCATTTTCGCGATCGGGGCTTTTTTGCGGAAAACAACTCTCTGCTGTCTACACTGGCTCTTTTGTGCAAAAGTTTTTCGGAAAAAGACTTTTGCCCGAACGGGAGCAGCATAGTATTTCCTCAAAAGCACTGACAATCCTACATGAGATCGTCAGTGCTTTTGCGGAAATTCAAGCGGCCAGTGTAGACAGCTGGCAAGTTTTTCTAAAAAAGCAGATGATTTTGCAGAAAAACTTGCCAGTCTAGACACAGCCAATTTGGTTTACAATTACATTGACTTGTAGTTTTCAAACCTTAAGCCTTGATTTAGCTATGCCAAAAACATAGCACTACTCCAATTTTCTCTTTTATCTCTTTTCTGTAAAGTTTATTGAGAAGCAATCCTATTCCAGGTTCATCCTATATTTCTGGCTCCTCTTGGTTCAGTCTCTTTCAATATTTGCTCAGTTATATCAGTTTTGAACTTTGTACTTGCTTTAGTGATTCTGTCTCTTTTCTGTTCGGTTTTACGAGAAGCAATCCCATTCCAGGCACATCCCATTTTCCTGGCACAACCTTACTGAATTTGGTGGTCTTTGCTCTTACTGTTTAGGATGAGTTCTTGATCAAACAGACAAACTCTCTAAAATATATAGTAGATTTATATTTATATCAGACATAACATGAGTGGTGTTGCTCAGAGAAAGTATTCCTCGCAGTTATTTTTAAACTTTTTCTTAAGAATTGGCTGAACAGTGTTCTAAGGTACAGTATGGATGAGATTACAGTTTCAGACATTATTGGCAGCAATATAAATAAAATGGAAATCTGACAGATAAATTTGATAGCAAAGTCCAAATCATTTGAAAAGAAACAAATAAAAAGGACAAGGTGTTTAATATGAAAGTAGCTACTGAGCACATGCAGTAACTACTTTTTCCAAATAAATTTCTTACAGAGTTTTATTACTTGACTAACTCAAGAGTTACTCTAGCCAAGCTATAAAAAGAATCCTTCTGTTACCTTTATGAGAACACTGAGGTATTATTAATGTAATAAATCTAGGGTGCTGCCATGACAGTTCCAGATATTAGGACCTTATTTTGTATGTCTGTGTGTGAATCTATTGCTCTGATGCCACATGCCAAAATATTATTTTAATAAGCAGGTTAGTTACATAGCAGACTGTGGGCCAAAAAAAGAGAAGAAATCCTAGACAAGTAGAAGTCCAGTCTTTCTGAGTCATGCCATCCTTCAGCCTAGTGCCCACTCAGGTATCTTCATGCAGCTCCTACTTCACCATATGGATATTTTGTAGGATTTTGAGATACAGAATATGACTCACAGTATATTTGAGTTATGTCCCTTGTGTGGTCACATGATGAAACCCAGAGCCAGAAAGAAGACAAGAGTCATTCAGTCCCTCCAATCAAGTGACCACTGCCCCTGAGGGTCCAATAACATGCTATTTATAGCAGCAAGTTCTTTGCATAATATGGCTAATCATGTTTCCCAGCATCCTATTAGATGCACACCTTCTTTCTGAGGATATTCCACTGACATAGTCCTTGCCAATGAATAGTGACATTTATTTTGAGTGTTATAAGTGTGTCACTACCAAGGATGTTACAGAAGTTCACTGTCTTCAAGTCACTCTCTTGGGGTATGTCTACACTACCACCCTAGTTCGAACTAGGGTGGTTAATGTAGGCAACCGAAGTTGCAAATGAAGCCCGGGATTTAAATATCTCGGGCTTCATTTGCATCTTACCGGGCACCGCCATTTTTAAAGCCCCGGTAGTGCGGACTCCGTGCCCGCGGCTACACGCTGCACGGAGTAGGTAGTTCGAATTAGGCTTTCTAATCCGAACTACCGTTACTCCTCATGGAACAAGGTGTACCAGTAGTTCGGATTAGAGATCCTAATCCGAACTACCTACTCCGTGCTGCGTGTAGCCGCGGGCACGGAGTCCAAACTACCGGGGCTTTAAAAATGGCGGCGCCCAGTAAGATGCAAATGAAGCCCGGGATATTTAAATCCCAGGCTTCATTTGCAACTTCGGTTGCCTACATTAACCACCCTAGTTCGAACTAGGGTGGTAGTGTAGACATACCCTTTGAGTCCCTCTAATTATCAGCTACATTTGGCTAACATTATGTTAAAGAAAAATAGAAACCGTTAATCTGAAAATTACTATGACTAAATATGTCTCCTGTTGTCTTGAATTCAGTTTGTATGAGTAAGAGTTCTGAGAGAACCTTCTAGTTGTCTCTCTGAAAAAGCAACCTCTTTGAATTATTTCAGCATCCTCCATTTGGATTATGTAAGTACCATCTTCTTGCTAGTGTGACAAGCTGCTACACAGTGGCTACGTCTAGACTGGCATGATTTTCCGGAAATGCTTTTAACGGAAACGTTTTCTGTTAAAAGCATTTTTGGAAAAGAGCGTCTAGATTGGCACGGATGCTTTTCCGCAAAAGCACTTTTTGCGGAAAAGCATCCGTGCCAATCTAGACGCGCTTTTCCACAAAAAAGCCCCGATTGCCATTTTTGCGATTGGGGCTTTTTTGCGGAAAACAAATCTGAGCTGTCTACACTGACCCTTTTGCGCAAAAGTTGTATGCAAAAGGACTTTTGTCGGAATGGAAGCAACATAGTATTTCCGCAAGAAGCACTGATTTCTTACAGTAGGAAGTCAGTGCTTTTGCGGAAATTCAAGCGGCCAGTGTAGACAGCTGGCAAGTTTTTCCAGAAAAGTGGCTGATTTTCCAGAAAAACTGGCCAGTCTAGACACAGCCAGTGTGTGCAGTCAGATCATGTTTCAGATGATAGGGAACATTAATGATAAGAAGTATCATCTACAATACACATAAGCTACTCCTATGGGGTAAGTAAAAACAGACTTTGAATTTTTTAAAAAAATCCTTTTTCTCCTAGCAACACTCAGCTATAGCATCTCTGCAAGGAACATGGCATTTTTTACTAATCAATTTTTATTGGGATGAAAGCAAAAAGGAGCTATGTCTGTGAGCTTCCCCTGTTCAATTTGGTATCTTTCCCTGGGTCTCCACTATCTTCTTGTGAACATCCAGCTGTCAATTTAAACTCAACATGGGCCTAACTGATATCCTCATCCTTCCTCCCATGACCTCTCATCTCCCTGTCAGAGTGGAACATGCCACCATCCTCTCATTCATCCGGCCCATAACCTGAGTTTTGTCTGACTCACCTTTCTCTTGAGCCACATCCAGACCATCCCTAAACGTTGCTGTTTCTTCCTACATAACATTTGAAATATATAAATGTTGTCCACACCATTAAAACTCTTATCCTGGTCCTTCTCATGTCTTGACTACGACAGCCTCATCCTGTTTGGCCTTAACTACTGAAACTTTGCGCCTCTCAAATTCTACTCAAATTGAAGCATCCTACACTTTCCTGACCTCTCATTCTGACTACATCACAGCTGCCTTTGAGTCCCTCCATGTGTTCCTCCTCCTTCACCACATCAAATACATGCTTCTTCTCCTTACCGCAAGGACCTTTAATATTAGACCCCCACCCTGCCTACCTATTCTGTATGTTATTGTATCATCAGCTGCCCTCAGTGCCCTGCCAACAACATCAGCTTGGATTGCTCATTGGCTTGCTACAAGAATCTTTACTCTTTCTTCCATGCCACTTTTTATGCATGAAAAGCCTTCATTCAAAAAATCAGTGAAGTCTAGTCCTGCTTCAGATTCTTCCTCGGTACTATTTTCTGCCATGACTACAGAACATCACTAGCTGTTCCTGGCTAGTCAACTGGCAAACTGAGATTATAACTACCTAATTCCATATTTCTCTTCTTTAATTACCACAACAAAGCCTACTATATCTGCAAAACTGTGCACATAACTAGTCTATTGGAAAAACATGGTTGTGTTACTGATCCTTTCTTCCCTAATTTATTTCCCCCACTTTACATCTTAAAGTAAGATTGTGAGGTATTTGGTCAAGGGAACTGTGTTTTAATGTGTGTCTGGAAATGCTTAGCATGATGGGGCTCTCATCTGTTTGGAGTCTCTTGGTGTTACTGTAATGCAAATAATTAATACTTTGAAAATACTCAACAAATATTAAGAGTCAGATGTGTCACAGGTGGCCTCTCACTGTGCACTTGCAGATGTGCTTGATAGGAGTTTATACCTATGATTAATGGGTATAAACTCCTACTTATGGATGTTTATATACAGCATGTGTAGACAAAGTCAGGTCCTTACACATTTAAATGACATTATTTGTGCCTGCAATATTACCGATATAAAAAAAAGAGGCCAAGTTGAAGCTTGTCCTAAAATCAATCACTAAAATACAAATACTGAGCACATTTTGTGTTGAAAGATAGCCTGTACATGCCACAGTGTAGTGGTACGTCCCATGCTGAAAGCCAATTGACAGAATTAGAAGACTGTGTGTATTTATTTTCACCCCATCATGCAAGATGGTTCTTGGACTATTTCTTGACCACCTTGGAGTTTTAGCTCATAGGACCAAAATTCTAAAATTGCTGATTGCTCCTCTAACACCTTTCTGGATGAAAAAAATGTCACAATGTACAAAGTACTGGGATAAGTTGAGCATCACAAAAGAAGCTGTTCATAGAAAAGGTTTTATCACTTGATTACTCATTCAGAGTAGGTGCTTTCTTTTCATCTGCTTTCCTGGATGAAATGATCTGACCACAGCAAGCGGTATAAGACTGCAAACCCACTGCAGGATGTCTGAATTATATGGAAGAAGATAAAACAGGAACTTGCAGAGAGAACAACCAGGTGCAAATCTGGCTGAAGTAGAAATATTGGTGACAGATGTTCTTCCTGGCCTTCTGGAAGAGTGTACACCAGACAGCATCTTCATCATGTTGTTTGACATCTCCCACTAGAGGGGAGCGAGAGATTACATGATGGCTTTTTCAACTGTATAACCTAGCCAAAGGATGTAAAGTGTTGCAGCACCTCTGCCTGTAAACACCTTCTCCATAGCACAACTTATTGGCAAGGGGATCATAAAGAATGCAAAAGATCTTTAGGGACACATGCACCGGAAGATTATACTGGTGACTTATGAAGCTTGGCAGCTGCCCTCCTTATAAACACTTTCTCCATTGGACAGACGATTGACTAGTGAGTTGTAAAAAAAGTAAAGGATCCAAAGGTGATTCCACTGGAATAGTGTAGGAGGCAGAGGTCTATCCTCTCCATCCCCCAGAGATATATGGTGACCTTGGTACCTCTCCACCAGTATAATGTATTGCAACTCTTTACCTTATTTAGCAAAATCATTTATGTATTTTGAGCTAAGAAATTGATAATAGCCCTAAAAACCCACAAACTTTTGTTCCTAAATTCAAAATCCTAACTGGAGGGCAGAACAAGAGAGGAAGAGCCCTGTTCCAGATCTGAAGCTCTGCTCTTAGCTACCCATCTACATGCCTCTTTCAGTCTTAGGCTAAGTCTATACAGTACTACAAAGATAAATAAGAAAAAGAAACACAATTTGTGGTATATCTTTTTCTGATTTACTCCTGAAAGAGGCTTTTCTGAAATTTGGTCTGTCTATACGGGGCCAAATTTCGGGGGAAAAAACCCTCTTTTGGATCATACATTCTTCCTCGTAAAACGAGGTTTAAAGGGATGCCGAAAAAACATGTCCACTTTTCCAACTTTTTTTTTGGAAAAGTGGATGCGTTTTCTGATATCCCAGAAAAGCTCTGCAATGTACACATAGCCTTAGAAATGCCTCTGAAAAGAGCAGACAGAAAATCCATAAATAGGAAAATAACAGTTTGAGTTTTACATCTTTGTAGTGTGCCAGCCTGACCACATTTCTTCTATCACACACCTTGCCGATGATGGTTCTTACGGAGTGCCAAGAAACTGCACAGAAAACATGTACCAGAAAATCAATACAATGTCTTGCCAAGTATGAGGATCTACTAATGCAACTGCACATCAATCAATCATTCTAGAAGCTTCTCTTCATCAGTTTCCTTCGGGATGCAATTTATCAGCTATCTGAGATTGTTGCTGAAGCATACCATTTAGGTTTATTTTGGTGATAAAATCTGACCTCTTGGTTGATAAGTGTTATGAACCTCTGAGTGATATTTTCCTCTGCCCTGTCTAGGAAAATAATTTTTTAGGGTGAGACTAGATTTTCAAAGGTATCATCAAGTAACTAATTAGGTAATTAGGTAACTAATTCCCATTGGCTTTCAAGAGGAGTTGAGCACAAAATTTCTTTTCGGGTCTTTAGAAAATCTTCCATGTAGTGATTAAATACTAGTTGTCTTGCAGATCGGTGAGTGAAGATTGATTGGATTTTGATAAACAGAGACATGTCATGTTAATTGAGCAACACGTGCCATCTGAAAAGGAGAATGACATAATTTACCTACCATCACGAATCCTGATGAGACCAGACAAAGATCTGATATTTCCAAATGCTACAGATAACACATCAAAATAGGAAAGGCTTTGACAATATAATGCTCTCTGCTTCTAAAATCTAATATATAGAGCTGAGTAAATAATTTGCCGATGAATTTTACCTCCTTTCCTTTTTGCATATTTGACTGCAAACAACTTAGGATTTTCAGGGGTGAAAAACACTTTCTAAGAATTGTTAAGAAATTATTCATTTTACATGTTTTTATTTTTCATCTACAGAATTTTCTTTGTATTTAAAAAGATTTTGTCATTTTTACCTGGAAACCTTTACAATTATTATTTGACACTGTTTTGAAATAGGATGACATTTTTCAAATCCCTATGTTGCATTTGGTTTTGAATTTCTGAGGGGGAGGGAAAAAAGTGGATTTTCGTTTTCATTTCACTTTGAAATGTTTTTTTTTTCAAATTAAAATGGCAGCTTTATAAATCTAAGGACTATGGGTATGTCTACACTACAAAGTTAATTCGAACTAACGGATGTTAGTTCGAATTAACTTTAATAGGAGCTACACTAGCGCTCCGCTAGTTCGAATTTAAATCGAACTAGCGGAGCGCTTAGTTCGAACTAGGAAAACCTCATATTACGAGGATTAAGCCTAGTTCGAACTAGCTAATTTGAATTAAGCGGTGTGTAGCCCCTTAATTTGAACTAGTGGGAGGCTAGCCCTCCCCAGGTTTCCCTGGTGGCCACTCTGGCCAACACCAGGGAAACTCGTCTGCCCCCCTCCCGGCCCCGGACCCCTTAAAGGGGCATGGGCTGGTTACGGTGCCCGTGCCAGGTGCAAGCCTGCCAGCACCCAGCCAGAAGACCCTGCACCTGGCAAGGATCGAGCCACCCACCCGATGCCCCCCCAGCCCTCCCCCTCTTCCCGGGACCAGGCTGGCAGCTCCCGGGAGCTTGCCCGGGACCGCAAGAGGCAGGCACCCGCCTGGGCTAGTGCAGACATCATGGACCTCATCCACGATCTCCGCACTAGGCACAGGAAAGTGGCCAGCTAGGGCAGGAGAGCTGCCAGCCTGGCCATCCAGGAGCAGGTGTGCAAGAGAATCAAGGGGGTCCACTGAGACCCCCGACCCTGAGCCCTGAGCTTACAATGGCCATACTGGTCCAAAGGTCCATCTAGCCCAGTAGCCTGTCTGCCGACAGCGGCCAACCCTAGGGACCCTGGAGGGGATGGACCAAAGACAGTGACCAAGCCATTTGTCTCGTGCCATCCCTCTCCAGCCTTCCACAAACCTTGGGCAGGGACACCACTTCTACCCCCTGGATAATACCACTCCATGGACCCAATCTCCATGACTTGATCTCACTTCCCTTTAAACTCTGTTCTAGTTGTAGCCTTCACAGCCTCCTGCAGCAAGGAGTTCCACAGGTTGACTCTTCGCTTTGCGAAGAAGAACTTTCTCTTACTAGTTTGAAGCCTGCTACCCATTCCTTTCCTTTGGTGTCCTCTAGTCCTTCTTTATGGGAACTAATGAAGAACTTTTCTGTATGCACCGTCTCCACCCAACTCCTGCTTTTAGAGACCTCTATCCTGTCCCCCCTCCATCTCCTCTTTTCTAAGCTGAAAAGTCCCAGTCTCTTTAGCCTCTCTTCATATGGGACCTGTTCCCAACCCCTGATCATTTTAGTTGCCCTCCCCTCTCCCAGCCTCTCTCTTCCCCTCTCCCACCTCCTTTTCCCAGTCTCCCCCAGTTTTGTTCAATAAAGACAGATTCCGTTTTGGAAGACATGTTATCTTTATTTTTTACATCAAGAAGAGGGGCTAGGGAAGGGTAAGTGGAAGGAGGTGAGGGAGGAATGGGGCACGAGCCCCCGATGGGGAGGACTGGGCTGGCTCTGTGGGCTTCTGTGGGTGGAAGCTCTCCTGCAGCCCCCCAATTGCCCCCTCTCCCCAGATGGTAGCCTGCGGCAAGTGCAGCCGGGCTGATGGCCGAGTGGTGTGATGTGCCCAGTGTGGGTAGTCTGGGCAATCCAAGCCAGGACTGCTTTGCAAGCGGGGCACCCCGAGAACTGTCTGTCCGGGGTGGGGGTCGGGACCCTTTAAGCACAGCCCTCGGCTAGCCTGAGACAGCATCTCCACGCTCTAAGTCCTCCTTTGATGCCCTGGCGGCACTGCTTCCGGCCATCCTTAACCCCGGTTCAGGGTCCACTTAATGTGGACATGCTAGTTCGAATTAGCAAAACGCTAATTCGAACTAGTTTTTTAGTCTGGATCCGTTAGTTCAAATTAGTTTAGTTCGAATTAGCTAATTCGAACTAAGTTAGTTCGAATTAACATTGTAGTGTTTCCTATGTTGCGGAAACTTTTTCATATTATGTAAACTGAGTTCCTGCATGACCTGCCACTGGTACCCACAGATCTTATACATCTGTTATAAGGGAAAGATTCTTAACAAGAGCAGTAAGAAAGCAGTATGAAAATTAGCACAAACATTTGTCACTCCATTTCAAGCAGTGTTGTAAACCTCCCCACCCAAACAATGAATCTAAAAAGGTAAAAAGTCACTTTATCATTACAAGTAGGGCAGGGAGAACATCCATGATGAGGCTGAGACCAAAATGCTGCCATTTCATTACAGTTCAAAGATAAAAAATTGCCTGAAAACAACTTAGCAAAATGATGCACTTTGCCACTGAAAGGTATGGTAAAATTCTAACCTTCCTCAGGCTCACTAATTTCTGCAAATACTTGCGAAAACTTCATGCTTTGCACATGTAATTTGAGACAATAAGAATTAATATTGTCATAGTTCTGTTTAGAGCAAATATTTCCAAATGGGTCCCATCTTCCCTTTCTAAAACAACAAGATGCTGATGGTGGGGGAGGATCAATAATTCCCACAGTTTTTATGATATTTAGGGTGTGTGTGTCCAGATTCAGAATCCCTTTAGAAATTTGGAAACAAATCCCTGAGCTTGTTTTTGTGTTTTTCTGTCATGCTGACTCTGACAGACATGAACCGAGTGGCCAAGATTTCATTTCAAGATGCCAAAAACAACAAAATTTATGTCCAACACCATTCTAAATTTTACATGAGACCCAAGTTCACATTCAGCTTGCTGCACCTCTGGGGGCTTGACTTGAATCTCATCCATCTGGTTAAGCAGTTCTCACTGTTTTATAATAGGAAAAAAACCTTGGCAGCTGAAGGGGGTGACATGAGCACTGAGAAGAAAAACTCAAGTTGTGCTCTGAGTTTCACAGTATAACCCTGAAAGGATGAGAACAGCAAACTTGCTCTAGAAGACAAACATTTGTTTTGGATTATGGAAGAAAAGGTGGGTTTGAGCCTATGAGTGGTCCCCGTTAGTTAACTGTTAACGGGCTTGTTTCAGTGTGCTGCGCCATGTCACAGCACAGAATTAACCAGGAGACCTTCATGCTCCACAGACTGATGCCAAAAGGCCAAGCCAATAGAAGCCACATGAAACTTGTTTCAGCTGGAACTTGCTCATTGCATATTTAAAGAGAGGGAAATATTGGGTCATGAGGATTCTGACAAAGGAAAGCGTCATATGGGAGAAAGAAATTGAAATCGAACCGTGCTTGCGCTAAAGGAAAAGGGCAAAGGCAAAACAGGGAAATTGCTGATCCTGAATAATTCTTACTAAAAAGTCTCTTGAAAAAGGAAATGAGGTCAGATGCCACAAAAATATCCTCAGCAGTTCCCGCACTGTGCACCTGCCCAAGTGAGATCTGAAGACGTGTGGTTCTCCACAGCAACGTTCCATCTGGATGTTTGTTTTTTATTACTTTATTTTAGATTCAGAGAAACAACCATGCAAGAAAAAAAAAGTAAAATCTTTTAGAGCAATCACCACATTTTTCTGCTCTGGTGCAAGCTATAACTTTGTGGAACATAAATTGGCTGCTTCTCCTACTAACAGAAAGGCTTCTTAGAAATTTCAGTACATATTTAAAAATAAAAGCCCATAGAAATAGTTACAGTGCTTGCATACACTTCTCAATGAAATTTGTAAGTAGCATAGTTTGAATGCTAGCCTACAAAAACATGTTTAAAAATCAGCATGGACTTGTAAGGAGTGCTGTGTGAAGCATGTCAAAATCACAAACCAAGTCAATGTTGATTGTGTTTGGGGGTTGTAAACCATTGTGAAACTTAAGCCAATTGGCTGCCTGGAAAGTGAGCTGAGATTTGTGAACCATGAAAGCAAGTCTGAGACAACCTGGGCTTGTTTCACAAAGTTGCAGTGTGAGACACAATGAGTATGTGTGTACGTTTTGATTTGAAATGTTGGGCTCAACACTGAAATACACAGTGTAAGGTAGGAACCCACTGAATCCAAATCTAAGCAACTGTTAGCACTAACCTGAGCAAAACAGTTCTATATTTATTATTAATTTGTCAGTATTTATATTTATTGGTCAAATCCAGGGAATTGTGCTTAAGTGAGAACAGCATGAAATCTGAGATAAGATGTCAGGATCTGGCCAACTATTAATAATAAATATCTGATTATGATTAGCTGCTGCTAGTCCCATGCTCTGTGCTGTAAAGAACCAAAGGATAACACATAGTGCCAGTCCTGACTCCTTACCATCTAAGAAGATCAATTTAGACAACAATTAAACACTCTGGGGAAAATTATGGTCGACCCTGAGCAAGAGCCCTAAAAGAAGGGGGAGGAGGCAGTAGAGGTCCTCCCTACTGCCACAGTTTAGCCATATAGGAGGGAGCTAAAATGTGGCTATGGGAATGGGGGTACGTGAAGAAGGACATTAGTCAGTGCTACCTGTGGGCATGCCGAGGCCTGTGTGTTATGGTGTGCTAAACACTGCAGTTCATGGAGAAGTCTCTACCGAGGGTCCTCAAGGAAGAAGTGTTTTCCAAGGTGCCTCAGGACAGGCAGAGTGTCAGGCAGAAGAGACAGCATTGCAGAAGGCCTGGAGACAAGTTGGGAGCAGGGTCGTCTGGCATGCTGGAGAAGTGGAGCGCATGTGAAGAAGCAGGAAGTAGTAGCAGCAGGCAAGGTTTTCAGGATGTGGGGATGAATCACAAACTTCCTTGTTACTTTCAACTGAGGCTGAAATCAGCCAACTTGTTTTAAATCCCAATGCTCTTTCTTCTGGCCAACAATGTCCTTCTCATTCTACTAGCTCTGGAGATTGCACCTATTGTACTGGGAGATTTGGAAAGGTTTTTGTACCAGATGATTAGAAACCTCTCAATTTGGCGCCTGTGTGATCAAAGAAAAATTCCAATGCTTGTTTTAATAAATGAAAATACATGGCAGAACGGTTCTTGCACAAGAGGGGGGTTTTGCACAAGAAGGAGCAGTATAGACTGCTCCTTCTTGCACAAAAGCCTCTTGCGCAAAATGGTGTCTCATTAGGTATGCAAATGAGGTGTGGCAATATTCATTGCCACGTCTCATTTGCATATCTTCTTACACAAGAATGTGCAAAGTAGATGTAGCCCTACTGTTTAAACTTGAATTATGCTTTATTGGAGTTAACACTGTTTATACTCTGCCTATATGCAGAAGAGAGTTAGGATGCTTAAAAATTCCCTTCTTTTCTATTATGCATTTATGAGAAAGGAAGCCCAAGGAAGATCAATACATCCTCTGCGTATAATACAAATGGCTCATGACGTATGTCCACAGGAGCTGTTTTTAGTGAGGATATTCTAGTTATTATGGATTTGACATGAACTTGGCCCAGTGCCCTGAGGGAATGCAATGTAGGCATAATTTGCTCTTCCTGTAATTGTCTATTTAACTTGGCAATCCAGAGTAATTTTTTCCTGTGAAATGAGACCGAGACGTCACTAAACCAGTGGTCAGATTAATTAATGAGACATAATAATACTCCTAATAAAAGCTCATGATATGACTTCTTTTACCGCCCCTTTCCTCTCATTCCCTGATGTCCTCCTCCAACTGAGAAGGAGGACAGGAATCCATGAGTCACACTTCATAAAAAAAAATTTCTTCAGTTGACGCACACAATACAGAAGAGAAAAATAATAAGTGCAGAACCATCTGTTTGATGGAGTCCTTGACATTTTATTTCATTTCCCCCCATTGCATATTAGAGGAAGTAAATATAAAAAACATTTGCTAATTATACCATTGTTTACTGTTCACAGAAACTACTGTTATTGAGTTTATCAGAAATACTACTCAGTCCTAGACGCATACCTTTGACATCCTTCTTTCTCTTTCTGACTAACACACATACACACACAAATTCTTCTTCCTCTTTATTTAAAATTTTCTTTCCAAGACCTTACAACACTTTACGAAGGTGGACAAGTATTCCCAGTGTACAGCTCTGGTTTTGTCAAATAAATAGATTCAGTGATTGGCCGGAGGGAGCACAGTGAGTCAATGGCAGAGCCAGAAACACAATCCAGAGATGAAATCCTGACCCCATTCTGCCAAAGGATGTGAGGTCAGGAGTCCATCCCAGATCTTCTGACTATCTTTCTGAGTCAATAGAACCTGACGACCAGACAGAAGAGAACCAGGCCCGTGGGGGGAAGACAAGGAGGGCAGTTGCCCTGGGCCCCGTGAGTCATGGGGGTCTGGGGCTCCTGGCTGCCACTGCTGCTACTGCGGCAACAGTGGCAGCTGCCCCTGGCCCAGCTCCTTCTGCCCAAGGCCCCATCCCCTCCAGGAGTGTGGAATCCTCACACACACATAGCTTGGTCACAGGCCCACAGAGGCTGTCGGCTTCCCTGAAGGGAACTGCTGAGTAGCAAGCAGTGGTATACTGTGCCTTAACCACTGTTGAGCTACGTCTAAACTGCATCTCTCTGTCGACATAGAGATGTAGATTAGGCACGCTGAAATTGCTAATGAAGCAGGGATTTAAATATCCCATGCTTCATTAGCATAAACATGGCTGCCGCTTTTTTCAAAACAGAGCTTTTTTGAAAAAAACCCAGCAGTCTAGATGCAGATCTGTTGAAAATAAACCCTTTTTCGACGGATCCTGTAAGCCTCATTTTTTGAGGAATACGGGATCTGTTGAAAAAGGGTTTATTTTCGATAGATCCGCATCTAGACTGCTGGGGCTTTTTTTCAAAAAAGCTCTGTTTCGAAAAAAAAATGGTGGCCATGTTTATGCTAATGAAGCATGGGATATTTAAATCCCTGCTTCATTAGCGATTTCGACGTGCTTAATCTACATCTCTCTGTCGACAGAGAGGTGTAGTCTAGACACAGCCTTGGCGTTGGTGCCTTCTAATACATTCTAGACCCTGGCAGTTATTTCCAATAATATTGGCAGTGTGACCATTATGTATAATTCATATGGCACTTCATAACCCTCAAAAGCTAGGCCCATGCCTTTTTGGAAAAGATGGCCTTTATAGAAGACTAGAAGATTTATGGAGCATTGCCTAGGTCTTTAGCTCAAATAAGTTGTTTTTCTTCCTTTAAAGCTTTGTTCTGGGGTGGGGCTGGGGAGGAGGGATTCAGGCTGCCCTGGAAAGAGAGGACAATCCCAGTCTTCTCTCACCACAGCAGCTTGGGGCCAGGTGAGAAACACCTCTCCATGGTCACTGCAGCTGCAGCAGGCCCAGCCCTAGGGCAGTGCCGGACCGAGCCATACTTGCCCCCGGGGAACGCGACACCTGATTGACATGGTAAGGGGCACCACGCTCCCAGGTGAGTGGCACATGCGCAGCCCCACCCCTTGGCACCAACCTATGGGGGGGGCGCCTGATTGAAGTGGCAAGGGGCGCCGTGCGCCTGGGCATGCAGCGTATGCGCGGCCCTGTCCCCAGGCGCGCAGCGCCCCTCACCACTTCAGTCAGGCGCCCCCCCATAGGTTGGAGCCCCGGGCAGCTGCCCGGCTAGCCACCCTTCCCCCCTTAATCTGGCCCTGCCCTAGGGGAGAGGTGCATGTCTCCTGGCTGGTGGACAAACAGACACACAAACAGACACACTGTCTCAAATATATAGTAGATAGCAGTCTCTTTTTTCACTCCTGCCCCCTGCTGGCCCAATAGGATTATAGCTGTGTCAGTTTCCGCATCTGACTTCTTACTGCCCTGTGGTCATTCTACAGCAGACGTGGGGAATCTTTTTTGGGTTGGGGGTTGCCGACCCATAGAAAAATCAGTTGGGCAGGAGGCTGCGGGGGCTGGAGTGCCAGTGCAGGCTCCCCAATGTTGGGGATGGGGGGAAGCCCTGAGCCCTGGGAGCTGGATCCAGGCAAGCTGGGGACCACATCTGGCCCTTGGGCCTTAGGTTTCCCACCTCTGTTCTACAGTACAAATGTACTCCTACCAAATCCCTTCTTTTCCATTTAAGGAGAAACAATTGAATTCCAGGCACATCCTATTGTCTTGGAACAACTAACCCCTCACCTTTCTTTAAAGTTATGCTAACAAGAAGCTGCATGCCAAATTTAGTAGGCCTAGTTGTTATGCTGTAGGAGTTCTTGAACTTATGGACTCTCAGACATATAGCTGGACACACAGACAGACAAACGCACAAACTCTCTCAAACATATAGTAGATGTGTGGACTGTGAGTTGGGTCCATTAAAGAATTACATCATACTCAGCACATTAGACAATGTACTCATTGTGCCATCTTTGCCCTACCTGATGTCCCTAAACCCAGCTTGTGTGTATTGCTGTATTATTTTAAAGGTTTCGAAAATAGGACCTCATGATGGGATGCAGAAACTCTCTCCTCTGGCTCACTGGTTTGATTTTGGCTAATGGTGTTAGTGAGTGACAGAAATCTCTTACCTTCTGATGGTGTTTCATTCAGTGGCTTGTTTGAAAAAGAGTTGATAATCTTAATGTCGTTGTTAGTAGGCAGCTATTTATTTGACAAAACCAGAGCTGTTGGCATTAATTGATCCTCTCAGCAGAGAGACCATGAACCATATGGCCATGAAATTAAATTAATCTTTCTCCCACAAGACCAAGTTATAACAATGTGAGGTCAGATTGGTGTAGAAGTAAAAAAGTCACAGCATTTCTCCCTTATCCCAGGGATAGAGACACTGGAAATTACAAAAAAGATTGGTTCATTTGGGGGAGCAGAGTTGGGTATTGAGAGAGTCTATTTCCAGTTGTTTCTTAGGGTACAAAACACTCAGGCAATTTTTCCATATACTGGCTGGGTCAGATTTAAATGACTTCATTGCTTAAATATCCATGAATATACTATCAGTAACCATGGCCATCCTGATGGGTTACAAATCAGTCTGGCTCATCTCTAAGATCAATTTATTCAAACCATGAAGACAGGATTATGTTCCATGAGCAGGTAAAATTCCCAAAACTGAATATGAATAAAAAAGAAATACACATATATTGCTAATCTATGATAATTCATAAATTGGCTATAAATAGTACTTATCAAATGGGCTAATCCACTACATGTCTTTGAGTGGTCATAATATTTGTTGAAAGGAACTGTGAGAATTTCCTGTAATAGTCTTGAAAGTCCTTACTGTATAAACCTTATGTATTGCTGTGGGTTGGGATTGGACGTGAGCTCACTATGGAGAGGTATGACAGATATTGCAACTTCAAGAGATATTTGAGAGAGTTTATATATGATTACATTCTAGTCCATAGGAGACCAACGTACAAAGGACTTCGGGATAGATAGTTTGGGCTTAAACTGACTCAGGACCTTCTTTCCAATCAAGCAAATGGACAGGACCTTCTATCCAAGGAAAGACTTCAACCCTTAGGGAAAAGTTGGATGAAGTTGACCTACTAGGGTCCCATAGAATTATTGGGTGATCTCTTGTAAGATGTGAGCATGGTTTTAGAAACATTTATTGTTTCCATATATTTTTGCCAGGTCTACCCATACATAATAAGCAGAAATTGACTTGTTTTAAGCATAGTTGGCTTCTATTTTCTGGTTGGTTGCTTGTGAGAGTTAGAAACTTTTAAGTGCAGACAATATACTGGTCATAGGCTTGGTAGAGAAAGCTAAGTACAGATGGTGGCCTGTTTAGACACACTGGCTTGCTGGGGATAACCCAGTGTAAATCCAGGGAGCTGGATAGCCTTAAAACTCCCAGTCAGGAGGGTATAAAACGGGCCTTTGTATGACAGGTGACGAGTGCCAGTTCAGTTACACTGAAATTGTAAAAGAAGCCATTATAAATATCTAGCACAAGAAAAACTATTCACTAGAAAGGAGCCCAAACAACAAAATTATTCATTCAGACCCTGGCATAAACTTTCTCTAGATTTGAGATTGTTCACAACAAGCTGGGATCCTTTTTTTACTATTCAACTACTGGAAATACCTAGATTATAAGAATGATTTTAAAACGTGACTCCATGAATCTGAGAAGCAGGGCTGTGCAAAGCCCAGAAACCACCAATGGCCCCCAAATCACATTTTTTATTTTGTTACAATAATGTTAGTCTCTATACATAAACACCTGTTTTCTTTCCCCACAATGTATTGACTCATTCTATCCAGTAGTCTTTAGCAGTTTTCCATCTGCAAATTATTTCTCAACTATGATTTGTATACACAGAGGAAGCAATGCTTAACCTCTGGTTGCTTATGGTTACCTTGGAATTTGACTTTTTTTATGGCTTGTTGTTCTTTATTGTACTAATGTTCTACAGAGCCAAGTGAGGTCCCCATCAGAAGGAAGACATGATGCAGACCTATAACTGCTATAATTGCTTTGGTTCCAATATTCTCCCTGTTTAGGCATTTTTCCAGTTATTTATTTTCTGTAATAGTTTGGAGCAAAATTTTAAGGTGTCTGATTTTAGAGCCCTATCTTGTATCCTTTGGCTACGTCTACACTGGCCCCATAAAACGGAATAGTCATGCAAAGCAGGTAAGTCAGAATAGGGAAATCTGTGGGGGATTTAAATATCCCCCGCGGATTTAAATAAACATGTCCGCCGCTTTTTTTCTGGCTTGGGGAAAAGCCGGAAAAAAGCGTCTAGACTGGCGCGATCCTCCGGAATAAAGCCCTTTTCTGGAGGATCTCTTATTCCTACTTGAAAGCCCTTGAATAGCCCTTGAAAGTAGGAATAAGAGATCCTCCGGAAAAGGGCTTTACTCCGGAGGATCGCGCCAGTCTAGACGCTTTTCTCCGGCTTTTCCCCAAGCCGGAAAAAAAGCGGCGGACATGTTTATTTAAATCCGCGGGGGATATTTAAATCCCCCGCGGATTTCCCTATTCTGACTTACCTGCTTTGCATGACTATTCCATTTTATAGGGCAGTGTAGACGTAGCCTTCAAGTTTAAATAACTCTCAATTAAAAAAGGAAATGTTGGGTCTCAAGAACTAGAGGATGCAGCTTTGGGAAATGGAGGGCCAGGTTTTTCCAATTGTATGACAACACAAAAAGTTAGTCAAAGTGTTAGTCCTAGAGCAACTGTGCACAACAAAAATCACATTAAAAAGAAATATATGGAGATTTTATTTTTTTCAATAAGCTTGCAAGAGAAAAAATCGGTTCTGATCATAGCTATTTCACAAGTTTATTTTCTGTCTTTCTCAATGACTCAAACTACTTCTCTCTTCATAAGGGTCTTGTGTATTTTTCATGGAACTGATTCACAGAATTTTCAGAAATCATCATTGGCTTCTTCCTGTTGTAGAGTATACATTTGACCACTGACTTCAGCTGACAAAGCAGATTTGTGGAAAATTTTTTATTATGAATTAATATTTTATTCTAAGGCTCTCCATTTCCATAGGCACAGGGGAACAGGAACCCACAGGTTCAGGTTCAGGTAGTGTCCAGTCTTGGAGTTTCTGTGGGGTTCTAGCTCAATAGTATAAGAAGAGGCAAGGTGGTGGAGCTGACCATGTTATGTCAGAGTTGACTACCAAGACAACATGGATGTCAGATGGATCCCCAGTTATTGACAGATTTTTATTAGGAGATGGACTGTCAAATGCTTTGGCCACTTCCACAGGGAGTGAAAGTCACTAAGAATCCACAAGAGTAAATGCCTCAAATTTCCATTAGGGATGTTAGATCATCTTTATGGGTATGTCTACACTACCCCGCTAGTTCGAACTAGCGGGGTAATGTATGCATACCGCACTTGCTAATGAAGCCCGGGATTTGAATTTCCCGGGCTTCATTAGCATAAGCGGGGAGCCGCCATTTTTAAATCCCCGCTGCTTCGAACCCCGTGTAGCGCGGCTACACGGGGCTCGAACTAGGTAGTTCGGACTAGGGTCCTATTCCGAACTACCGGTACTCCCCGTGAAACGAGGTGTACCGGTAGTTCGGAATAGGCACCCTAGTCCGAACTACCTAGTTCGAGCCCCGTGTAGCCGCGCTACACGGGGTTCGAAGCAGCGGGGATTTAAAAATGGCGGCTCCCCGCTTATGCTAATGAAGCCCGGGAAATTCAAATCCCGGGCTTCATTAGCAAGTGCGGTATGCATACATTACCCCGCTAGTTCGAACTAGCGGGGTAGTGTAGACATACCCTATTTTAGTAAATGTGTAGCCACCAAAAAGTTTATCAGCTACATGGATACTAAAATACTCCCCAGAGGCAAAACTGGCTGCCAGTGTGCTCCTAGCCCCACTCCTGAGGAGTCCCCTGCCAACCTGCACTGCTGCCTCTGTTTCAGAGGCAGCAGTGCAGGGTGGCTAGTGGAGCTGGTTGGTGAGGGGAGCCAATTTAAAAATTGGTTCCCTGTGTGGACTGGCTCCTGCCTGCTGCCCTGTGCTACTGCCTCTAATAGAGAGGCAGCACTGTGGGATGGAAGCAGCCCCTGTTCACGGGCAGGGGCAAAGCTCCTTGCGGACAGATGCTTGGGATGCTGCCTGGGATTCCACCCGCTTCCCCTCACCTCCTGTGCTGCTACTTCTGATATAGTACTGGAGGGAGAGGCAGCTCTTAAAAACCAGCTCCCCCTGAGCACCAGCTCCTGCCTACCCCTCTCCTCTCCCCCCCCTCCCCCCCAGCTGCCTCTATGGGAGGCAGCAAGGGAGGACAGGTGGCTCCATGAGCCAGCATGCACGGAGAACTGGCTTAAAAACCAGCTCCGCATGTGTTTTGGCTCTTGGCTACTCCCATCTATTCCTCCCCCTCCCACCACAGCACTGCTGCCTCTGATAGAGAGACAGCAGCGTGGTGGGGAGCCAGCTTCCCATGTATACCAGAGGCAGCAGTGGAGGTGGGGAGGGGCAGGCAGCTCCACCGAAACCAGCATCGTTCCCACCACCCTCCCTTTTGCTGCCTCTTTATCAGAGGCAGAAAGGAAGGGGATGCATGAAGTTATTTGCATGTGGCCCATTGGGGTTCTATATGTGGCCACGAGACATTTTGTTTCCCGTTGCCCATGCGTAGGGTTGTCAGATTCTGCTGGTTTTCATCTGTGTAGTTTTTTTCTACTAGTATTACTAAAGTAACACACATGTCAAACAAGGGCACCTGAAGTGAGGTGCTTGTTGATTGCACACAACATTGCAGCCAATCAAAGTCCTGCAATGGTTCAAGTGGCACACCCTATGAACTGTAGGTTTGCAAGCGCAGATAGCAAAACTACCCTATCCCGAGAGGCTGTCTTGGGTATGACAAGCTTGTGAACCACAGATGTGAAGGAAGGCCACTCATATGGCCCACTCACTAGTCTTGGCTGGACCTTTGTGGACTAAGATTGATATGTATTGGTGCTTTGTCTGGCATTTTATAGAATAAATACACTACTCTGTGTTTCCTTTATATATTACAGGATGTCAGCAGACATCTTAAATCTTTATTGAATGAAAACACTCAATAAAGGAGAAAGGGTATGTCTACGCTGCAAAGTTAATTTGAAATAACAGCCGTTATGCTGTAATAGCGTCTATACATGCAAACCGCTATTTTGAAATTAATTCGAAATAGCGGAGTGCTTAATTCAAATTTAGTAAACCTCATTCTACGAGAAGTAATGCCAAATTCGAAATAGCTATTTCGAATTAAGTGCTGTGTAGACACTTAATTCGAAATAGGGGGCCTCCAGCCCTTCCCAGGGAGCCCTGGTGGCCACTCTGGGCACAACCAGGAAAACTTACTCTCCTCTCCCCCGGCTCCGGAGCCATTAAAGGGGTAGACCCTGGCCACAGTTCCTGTGCCAGCTCCAAGCCTGCCAGCCCAGAGCCAGCAGTGGCCTCCGGGGCCCCTGACCCAGTGGCCCTAAAGCATGAGCCAGCAAGCCACTGGCAGCCAGCCCTCCATCGCTCCCCAGGAGCAGTCTTCCAGCTCCCAGGAGTGGGCGCCTTCCTGGTCCAGGGTGGAGATCATGGACCTTAGTCAGGTTGGGGGGGAGATACCCCCAACATCCATGATCTCCGCACTAGATGGAGGAATGCAGCTGTCTATGGCAGGATAGCTGCCAGCCTGGCCACCAAAGGCCACATGCGAACCTAGGAGCAGGTTTGCATGAAAATCAAGTTGGTCCGGTGAGACCCCCAACCCTGAGCCCTGAGCTTCCCCTCCCCCTTCTTCCCCTTGCTTCCCCCTTCCAGCTCCCTCCTCCAAGTTTTCCCCCTCCCCTCTCCTGCCACCCTTCCCCGGTCTCCCCAGAGGTTCATCCCCCCCCACCGAGTTTTGTTCAATAAACCCAGTTTCTATTTTTGAACATAGGTCTTTTATTTGACATCAGGAAGGGGGGCTAGAGAGGGATAAGTGGAAGGACGTGAGGGAGGAATGGGACACGACCCCTTGGTGGGGAGGACCAGGGAGGCTCTGAGGGCTCTGAGGGCTCTGAGGGCTCTGAGGGGTGAACGCTCTCCTGCAGGGCCTCCTGGATCCTGACAGCCCCCCCGATGGACCCCCTGGATGGCAGCCTGCAGCAGGTGCAGCCGGGCTGACGGCAACAACCCAAAGAGACGCACCGGCCTGCCCAGGGGCAGCTCTGGCTCCATGTGGCCTAGTGCTGTGGTGTCCCGAGTGAGAGCACTCAGGGCACTCCAAGACAGGACTGCTTTGCTGTCCCTCATTGAGGTAGACAAGCAAGCGGAGAACCCTGAGAACTGTCTGTCCGGGATGGGGGCAGGGTCCCTTTAAGCACAGAGCTCAATTAGCCTCAGGCAGCAGCCCCACACACTAAGTCCTAACCTGATGCCCTGCCGGCACTGGTTCCGGCCAGCCTTAACTTTGGTTCAGGGTCTACTCAGTGTGGACGTGCTATTTCGAAATAGCAAAACGCTATTTCGCAATAGATTTTGTGTATAGATGCGTTATTTTGAATTAGCTTAATCTGAATTAACTAATTCTAATTAAGTTAACTCGAATTAACGCTGTAGTGTAAACATACCCAAAGTGAATAAGGAACTGTTATTTACTCCTTCTCATAACACAAGAACTAGGGAACTCCTAAATGAAATTTATATGCAGTGGGTTTAAAATAAATAAAAGGAACCATTTCTTCACAGAATGCAGTCAACCTGTGGAATTCTTTGACAGAGGATATTGTGAAAGCCAAGAATATAGCAGGGTTCAAATAAGAACTCCTGCAGCATAGGTCCATCAATGGCTATTAGTCAGGAGGGTCAGGAATGGTGTCCCTGACATAGCTCCTTTCTAACGGTAGAACTATGCATTTGTCTTTATTGAATTTTGTTTTGTTTATTTCAGACCCGAGCCTCTAATTTTTGACGGTCATGTTGAATTGTAATCCTGTCCTCCAAAGTGCTTGAAACCACCACCCCCTCTCCCCTCTCCAGTTTGGTGGCATCTCAGATTTTATAAGCATAGCTGCCATTAATGACCTGGATAATGGAGTAATATACTGAATAGGACTGAAACCAGAACTGCTCCCACAGGACCACACTAGATCCATGTTCCCTTGAAATCACCCTAAATAATACTAGAAATGGACTAAGGGGGAAAACCCCTCTGAATCCAAACAATGATGGGCCCACTGGGCTTGTAATTTCAGCCCAACTATAAATAATACATTCTGGTTTGGTTGCAATTGTGGTTAAAACTATTATTTTCAGCGGGTCAGGCTAAGGTATGTGAATCTCTGGCATGTGAATTCTTTTTATTATTCTTTATAAGTTAAGTCAGCAAAGAATTCTGAGTTGAGTACTTTACACCAAAGAAGATGCATTGCTTACCCCAAGGTATTCACAGGCTCAATGCAAAGGTGAAACAAATCAGGTATGAAATACAGTGGAACCACCAGGGGAAAGTTGTATTTTAGAGCATTATTTTTCATGATGTACTCCTGGGGGGAAGGGTACATTTCAGCCGAGTGTGAGCTGTGTGGAGGAAATGAGTGACCTCTATTTTTAAAATTTCACGATCACACTTTTATGGCTGCCCAGTGGCTCCTTTCCAAGAATTTGGCAAAAGAGGCTGGGAGATGAGGTGCAACACCTTGGATAGTGAGCCCCAGACAAAGTGATGGAGAAGGGAGAGAAGTGATGACAGCTCCCTGCCATTTGATTAGTAGTATTGGCTTGCCTTCAGAAGAGGTCACTTTCCAGTTCTTATGTCCAGTGGAAAAGATCCACAATCACTGCCAACAAAAAAGAAAGGAGTAGGAAGACAGGGGGGTTCCATTTAGTCACAGTGTTCCTCAGAACACCACGCAGATCAGCTGGATTCCTCACTCAGCTGGATAAGGGCTCCTATCTCCACCCCAAAAAATGCTTCATTTGTAAGAGCTTGACTTGGATATGTTGGTGCACTTCATGGTTTTGACATTTTCCTATATGTGAGCTAACATAAGCAAATACCTTCTTTGATCTTTTGCATGCAACTTTGTGATATTATACATTCAACCCCATGCTTTCTTTTACAGATGTTGGGTTCAGACACCACATGGGATCTCCTAGACAAGCAATTTAGTGTACTTTTAAAGGAAATTTACCCATTTATTTTGATGGAGTTAATGTGGAGATGCTGACCTTTATAATCAAAGCTGTTGTGCTGCAAATGTTCCAAATATGTTGCGTGCTTTGCTAACACCACTAACATTTTGTGTATGATTAATAGTGTTTATAAAGCATGTAAAAGAGTTTTGGAAGCATAGGTTACAAGAACATTAGTATGAATCGTATTTGGAGATTAACATGATAAATACATGGTTGGGCTTGTTTGTTCTTAGCCAGGTTATTTATGAGGGTAGAAAAATCAGAAACAAATGAAATGAGGCATTTGATTTTTCTCATAAGGCAAAAAAAAAAAAAGAGCTAAGAACTTTGGGTTGTTATTGAACCAAGATGCGTGTGTGTGCTGGCCATTTTTAAAGGATGACTGCTCTTGTAAATGCAGAAGACACTGGTTTTCCTGCTGCCATTGAAATCCATTAGAGTTTTACTTTGGTGATTGAAACAAGTAGTAAATATCTGGATAGAAAACCTTTAGGGGCTCCCCTTCGCTATTGTTTACCCATAAGTAATGTCCAGGACAAAGGAAGCAGAGTCAAACACAGGCAGGTGAGGTAAACAACCTAAGGTTCTGATCCAAAGCTTGCTAAAGTACATTCAAGCCTTAAGAATCCATTTTTTCTTTCCCTTGGGTTTAACTTAAGAGTCTCTATGCTGAGGTACTAGGATTTCCTTGTTGCTCTCATTTTGAGCTGTCTGCTTTCACCCTTTCTTTTTTTAGCTGCCCTAGTAAAAAAGCCTCCATTTGGTGGGGGTTGGTTTGTAAACGTGTTCCTCAAATATAATATAAATGGTCCATTTGCTCACAGAGCTAGATCTGAAGGATTTTCCCAGAATGTCTAACCTAGTTCCTCCTGCGAGTGGTGAAAGGGGACATGAGCCACAGTGACTTAATAGGTTCACATCTTCCTTAGAGATTAGGTTCAACGAATAAGCTGGGGGAGGAGGAAGTGTTCCTTGGCTTAGGAAGAGAAACCCAAGGAGCGAAATGACTAGTCACTAACCTTGAGTGACATGAGGTACTACAAGGAAGGACAAGAAGTTTGAACTTAATCTGGAGCACAACAGGGCAGGGCCGTCCTTAGGATTTATGGTGCCCTAGGCGAGATTATTAAACTGGTACCCCAATGCCTGACTTGCTCTTCCACCCCTATCCTCTCCCCTTCCCTTTCCAGAGATTCCAGCAGCCAATTCCTATCCCCCTCCCCCACCCTCAGACTGCTGCAGGCAGAGCATTCGGCCCTCTCTAGGACCCAGCCCTGCTGTTACATGTGTAACCCTTCCGCCGGGTAGGCCTGGCAGCAACCAGGGCTGGGTTCAATATCTAGAGCTATGTCTACACTGGCGGGTTATTGCTCAAGAACAGCTGTTCTTCCGGAAAGCGTCCACACTGCCCACCCGCTCTTGCGCAGGAAGATGTACAGGACGGCGTGGTAAGAGAGGGCTTCTTGCGCAAGAGCTACGCTCTTTTTTAACAGGTGTGAGCCCTCTTGCACAGGAGCTCATGCGCAAAAGGGCAGTGTGGACGCTCGGCAGTGATTTCTTGTGCAAGAAAGCCCTATGGCTAAAATGGCCATCAGAGCTTTCTTGCATAAGAGACTGCCCAAACGGCTATGGATGCTCTTGCGCCAAAGCACACCTCACACATGGCAGTGTGGACATTTTCTTGCGCAAGAGTTCTTGCACAAGAACCCTTGCACAAGATGTTCTTGCACAAGAAGCTGCTAGTGTAGACATAGCCTAGGGGTCCATCTTACACAGAACCAGCTCAAGTCCCCGCCCAGCAGCCTGGGGAATTCAGACACCCCTGGGTGCCTCTGAGAGGCAATGCTTCCCCACTCACAAGCACAGAGTCTGAGTGAAGAAAAGAAACTTTCAATGAAAGAGAGAGAAGTCACATGGCATTATCTTGGGAAAATACCACAACAGAGTTCACTTACCCAAACTTTCTCCGTACCCCACTTCAGATGCCCCACTTACAGCTCTGTCCAGTCAGTGCAGACCCTGACATCATCCAAATGACTCCCCTCCTTGAGCCTGAGGCTAGGCCACCTTTGTGCTACTCCTGCTACATCTGCACTGTCAGCTTCTTGCGCAAGAGCTCTTCCACAAAAGAGAGCATCTACACTGCCATGTGCTTTTGGCATTGAAAGTTACTTTTCTTCACTCACTCTGTGCTTGCAAGTGCGGAAGCATTGCCTCTCAGAGGCGCCCAGGGGTCTTTGCTCACGAAAGCTTATGCTCCAACACTTGGGTTAGTCTATAAGGTGCCACAGGACTCCTTGTCACTGTGGGAGTGTAGACGCTGTCTTGTGCAAGAAAGCTCTGATGGCCATTTTAACCATAGGGGCTTCGTGCACAAGAAATTCATGTTACCTGTCTACACTGGCCTCTTCTGGAAGAGCTCTTGCGCAAGAGGGCTTATTCCTTGTGGGGAGAGGAATAACTCTTCTGGAAGAAGCCCTGTTTTCCAACGCTATACTGTAAATTTACTTCTGGAAGAACACTCGTGCAGTGTAGACAGCCGGAAAGTTTTTGCGGAAGAACAGCTGTTCTTACACAAGAAGCTGCTAGTGTGGATGTAGCCCTGTAGTCCACTGGCCGCTCCTGCCAGCCGGTCATTCCTGCTAGCTGCTCCACTGGCTGCAATGGGTCAGGCTCCCGGCCAAACCAGGGATTTCAGCTCTTAGGGTATGTCTACACTGCCACCCTAGTTCGAACTAGGGTGGCTAATGTAGGCATTCGAACTTGCAACTGAAGCCTGGGATTTAGATTATAGTTTATACCCAGCGGTGAAAGTAACTTAATGTTTCTTCCAGGTACTGTCGTATTGCAATCCAGGTCCCTGCCAGCTCTTTCAATAGCTCCCTGCTGGCTTTTTCCGGAGCTCAGCCAGCTCTTTCCAGAGCTGCACAGCAGGGCACACCCGCTTACTGTCACCCCTGGGTACACCTACCCACACAACAGAGCATGATGTTGCCATTATATGCTTTAGCACTAGTAATCTGAAGTCAGCTTAATTACCAACTGAAACAAGTGGATTGTTGATATTGGGCCAGATCTGGGCAGCTGGTACCAATGGAGGTAGTTCTGGCCTAGAGCATTTAAAAGTGATCAAAACTGAGCCTTGCTTCTCATTTCCTCCAACGTTTTCTCTCTGGTTTCTGAGCAGAAAAATCTCTAGAATTGTTTCATTTTCTGTTCTTGGTGTTACCTGATGTGACGGTGGCAAGTGACAGAAAAGCCCAAACCACTGGTAGTTTGGAACATACAGAAAATGCGGCAGATGCATTAGCATCAGGAGAATGTGAGTTGGTGGACACGGAATGCACCAGGACTAGTCGAATATTGCAGAAAACTTTGTGTCTTTAACGGGCATTTTTGAAGACCAGGAATTTTGCAAGTGCCTTTACATTCTAAAAAAATGATCCACCCTGATTCATCTCCCTTACACTAGGATTTGTACTTGTGTGGCATTATTTCTTTGAAGTCAATGCCTGGGTCCACCCAGAGCTTTCTTCGCAAGATTAGAGTCTAAACCAGGCAAATGCAACTCCTGTTGATCCCAAGTTTTCAATTCCAGAGTTGCTAATCAATTTTCTAGGATTATTTGTAGACTACTTGGGTCTTGACTCCAGGGGGAAATTGACTGCCATAGACAGAGCAGAATAATCATTCTGTTCTCATTGTGCTGGTATAAGGTCCCTGTCTGGACACTCTCTTCTGAAATATGCGAGTTTATTCTGAAATAACACTACAGCTCTCTAGGTACTGTTAGTCAGATCTTTTATTCATGGGGTATGAGTCTCATCTAAGATCTAAGATCCCAAATGGCCCCCTCAGTGTGGCAGTCA
Source organism: Pelodiscus sinensis (assembly GCF_052426305.1). Lineage (NCBI taxonomy): Eukaryota > Metazoa > Chordata > Testudines > Trionychidae > Pelodiscus > Pelodiscus sinensis. The sequence goes on along the minus strand of NC_143054.1, from coordinate 156,140,351 downwards.
CCACTCATTGCAATCAATCTTCACTGTTTGTCAGAGGCCCCCAACTTGTCTTAGGGTGTGTTGACACTGCACCCTTATTTAGAGGTAACTAGTGTTATTTCGAAATAACAATGTGAGCGTCTACTCAGCCATTCCGTTATTTCAGAATAACGGACAGCTTATTCCAAAATCTGTAAACCTCATTCTATGAGGATTAAGGCCTATTCTGAAATAGCTATTTCGAAATAAGGCATGTGTAGACGCTCCACTGCTGCTATTTTGAAATAGCCACCCACCAGGGCCATTCTAAATTATTCCTCCCCAGTGCCTCCTGAGTTTCTAAATTAAAATAGCACATCTACATTAGGGAAGTCTGCCTCGGACTAATTTTGAGGCTTCCCTGCAGTATAGAAGTGCAATTTCGAAATAAGCTATTTCAGAATAACTATCCCGGAATAGCTTATTTCAGAACAAGCGTGCAGTGTAGATATACATTTACACTAAATCCCCTTACACCACTCTGGCAATACAAAAAGTTTTAAGAGATGTAAATTCAATTTATGGCCAATTTAAGGCCCCATTATACTATCAGGCTGTGTCTACATTGGCACCCTTTTCTGTAAAAGGGATGCTAATGAGACACTTCGGAATTGCAAATGCCGCGGGGGATTTAAATATCCCCCGCAGCATTTGCATGAACATGGCTGCTGCTTTTTCCGGCTCGGGGTTTTGCCGGAGAAAAGCACCAGTCTAGATGGGATCTTGTGGGAAATAAACCCTTTTCCGGAAGATCCCTTATTCCTACACTTGAAAGTAGGAATAAGGGATCTTTCGGAAAAGGGTTTATTTTCCGCAAGATCTCGTCTAGACTGGCACTTTTCTCTGGCACAACCCCAAGACGGAAAAAAGCGGCAGCCATGTTCATGCAAATGCCGCGGGGGATATTTAAATCCCCCGCGGCATTTGCAATTCCGAAGTGTCTCATTAGCATCCCTTTTACGGAAAAGGGTGCCAATGTGGACACAGCCTCAGTGCTTTATAAAAGGGCTATGGTATAAATGAGAATCTGGCCTTTAGTATTCATCTTGAATCTATCTAATTGCCACATATATGAGAGAGGGGGGGAAACCCACAACATTCTAACCTCCAGTTTTTCACTGTGCCAGAACTCGCAAGCAATACTCGGTACTTTGGTCATTAGTTCTGAGTTCGTTGCCATGCTGATTTTAGAAGGCTCAGGGGAAAAACAAAAGCATCTATAAAGGCATTCTAATTTTTAACATAAGCTTGGGCTTTGATTGTAAAATGTATCTCATTTGGTCATCTTGTTTTTTAAATTCACTGCCATTCCCTAAATTCATCACTAGCTGCAGCTGCTCAACACTTGACACCTGTAGATTTACCCCGGAGAGGCTGCAGACCGAACTAAAGGATTTTATAGGCATCGAGGCTAATGGCTAAACTTTCAAGATTTGTTTTTCAAATAAATGCACTTTTTTCCATATTACATGTTCAGTGAGCCAGAGAGATAGATTGGATAAAGGTTCCTTATGTGAAACCTACCATAAGGCCCTTTAACTTAGGGAGCTAAAGAGAAACAGATTGAACTCCCTTGATGAAGAATTATTTTTAAAGAAAGAACCATATAATGAGTGTCTCATTCTTGCTTTAAATTCTTGGGCTGTTTTCAAGCATAGGATTTAAATTGCTCCTAATGAAAAAGAAATTCTATTTGTTTTTTCTCAGAGTACATACTACATTTTGAAGAAATTGAAATTGCTTTGCCAATGTGTGATGTTTCATTCCTATGGGCGTTTTCCATGTAAATTTGATATTTGAAGGAATTTAAAATGGGGACCTTATAAACCTTCTCTTTCTCCTAGACAGTACGGATTCTATAAGGTCTCCCTCTGTCTCGCACATAAATATTCTTTACATCTGTAGCAAATGGAAGAGAAGTGATAATTATTGTTAGCTTATCAAGAGCCATTAAAAACTAGACAGTAGAATTGATGCTGAAAATCAAATTCTTAGACTTTAGGGGTGTTTGGCATCTGAACTTGGTTCCAAATTTTGCAAGTATCCCCTCTCTCTATATATATATAATGGGCTGAACCAACACTCTCCAATTTGAACACTCCCAACTTTTGGAGGTGTTCAATATCCAGATATGGATCCACAGGATGTGGATAGGACTCATCTCTAATAGAAATGTGAACAATAAGAGCCACTTTCTTGGCTGTAAGTTGAAGACAAGAAGAAGGAGAAATAACAGAGCTACCAAAGAGTGTAGAGATATGAACTGGGGCAGCTAAGACCAAAAAGTTCAAATTGAAGTTACAGACAACAATTGGATCGACAGGTGCTCAGCACCCTCAGGCCATTTATTCGGGTGGGATCTTCAAAAGCACGTCAGTGACTTAGGAGTGTAATAATCCCATTGAAAATCAATAGTCTCCAGTAGATACCTACATATAGATGTAGGTGCCTAATAGCAGGCAGCAAAGTTCTGAACATTTTTACTCACGAGAATTTTTCTCCTTTAAAATAACCCTGTATAGAAGCCATGTATTGTAATAAAAAAGCCTTACATTTTGTTAAACAAATATCTTTGGCATACTTGGGGACAATGTGTAGATAATAAATATGTGTATGTGTGCATGTATTTTGTTAAATATTATCCATTGTATGCCCTTTTCGAAGGTAAGGCCTTTGGAGCAAAGACTGTCTTTTGTGATTGCACCATCACCAGAAACTACTAATAAATAAAAACTTTCAATTACAATTGTTGATTAGTTCCCGCCTCCCCTTCCCCCACATTGGATGCCTGCTGTCTAGGAGTTTCAATAAACAACAGCAGATTTATGTTTTTTGGTGAAACCAACCATCATCAGCTGCAAATGTCTTTCAAGTATAGTGCAAGTGTCCAGCCTGCAAGACAAATTTTAATAACTGCAGCCTAAAGAAACAGCTTCAACTGGGCATGGTCATTCACTAGTTTCTCATTTTCAACAAAGCATTCAAATATGGTCTAAACTCCTGCTGCCATATACAGTCCAACATAAACACAAACACACCAGCCATGGGGAATTTCGGCATGTGTGTGTCAATTACGACTGTCCCTCTTCAGGCTAATCATTACAAATAAATGATCCAATGCAAGTAACAGGTCTTTCCTGTTCACACACTGTACAAGAAGCTATCCTCATTTTTGACAGTGTATTTGGCTATTTGATCATATTTTTCAAAGTGTTTGGATAAATAATTTTCAGTCTAAGGTGTGGGCACAAATGATTCATTTCTATGATTTCCTATTTCGTATTGGAAGCATGAGGTTGGTCACCTCAGGCACGTGGTATTTGCCTCGGTTTTAATTATAATGCAAATGTTGCTCATAAATATAGTACATTTTATACCTTCCACCAATAGTGTGAATCTGGTGCACATCCTGCTGCATAGCATTTTTGGAAGCATACAGCTGCTGGTTGGCAATATTGCCTTTCTATCTGTCTTGACACAGCTGCATTGAACAAAATCTTTTATAACTTAGATATTAATTACTTTAAAGTACTGACTTTGCCAAGGTAATACTACTGTGTGTACTGTTGGGATTTGTTGAAGTAACTTTTAATTGCACTATAATGAAGAATCTTTATCTCCTGTGTTATGTTGTTTACAGCCTTTCCCTTTTACAGTTCCCATAGTAACTTCATTTTCACCTGCAGAAATAGCCTTCACTTCAGGACATAGAGGTAATGAAATATTGCAGTATTTTCTACTTGTCTCTTTGGCTCCTTCCTTGAGTTTGAGCTCAACTGCAAATAGAGCTGCCTTGTCTTTTCTGAGTGCTCCAAGATAATTAGATGATTTCATTATGTAATATGAATTCATCATGCTAAATTGCAACTAAAGGGAGACTGGAGAGGGGGAAACTATTATTAAGCAATATATTCTGAAATGTGCCATAAGGATTTCCAAGATCTCTTCAGAAAAGATTCCCTAAAGAATTGTGCTTCCCTCCAACAAGCTGCAACACCTGTTGCTTTTTCTGGGAGGGTGACCAAACTGCAAAGCCTGGTTGGAATTCTCCATGGAAAATATTTGTCATTGTTTTCAAGGTCTGCTCTATGAGATTTCTTTGAGGAGAAGAATTGATGCTGTCTGGGTGAGATTAAAAAGAAAACTCCAATGATAATTTTGCACTTCCATAGAATCTTACATCTGAAGAAATAGAAACAGGCGTGACAGTAATTCAGCACTTTAGTTGAGAAATATTAATGAACTTAAATTGAAATTAATGTACAGTGATATTTATTATAGCAATGCATGTAAGCTGCAGTGAAATTGTTTAGTGTAGAGGTACATCTAAGCAGCACATTTTGCATCTGGACCTTGAAATACCAACCACTCCTCTCCAGCACACACCAAGTTACTGGATATTCAGATTTGGTGCTTTGGTGAGGGCCATCCAACATTTCAGAGAAAAGTACAATGATAGTCCCAAACTGTGTCTGTTTGTTGCAGTGTTACCTATGGGTATGTCTACACTGCAGAGTTTTCGTTTTTCAAAAAAAACTATAATTACGTCCACACTGCAATTGTGTTCTTTCAAGAGACAGTTGAAAGAACACAGGGGGTTTTCTGACCGTGATAAACCTCTTTCTATGAGGAAGAAGCCTTTTTCTAAAAGAGCTCTTTCGGAAAAAGGCTTGTGTGGACGGGAATGAGGGGTTTTTGTTAGAAAGAAGAGGCCTCCAGGGAAAAGCACAGGTACCCTGGTGTCTACTCCATCCATCGTAATCACAACTTAAATGCAAGATAGCGTCCAATCAATGTGGATGCTATCTTTCGAAAAAGCAGATGACCTTTTGCTGCGTGGATATGCTTTTTCGAAAGAAGTTTTTCTGGAAGATCTCTTCCGGAAAAGCTTCTTCCGAAAGAAGCCTGCAGTCTAGACATAGCCTATATTGGAACTTAGGCTAAAGGGAATTCATCCTTTGAAAAGTATGAAGGTTCTACTGTACTATGAATCGATTTTACTTGCACACTCAGTTCTGAGTTCTGTATATGATATTTCTCCTATCTAAATTTTCATGTATATTCATCACCACTTATAAGCAAAATCTACATGAATTAGTCATTGGCAAAGCAAGGCCAATATCTCTCGACATTTCTCATATCAGTTATATTTTGGACAAGCAATTCATTCAAAATTTGACTCAGACCTATTGGCCCCTTTCTGCAATATTTGTCTTTTTCAGTGTTTTTTCCTTATCAGCTTTTTAGAAATCCAGCCAGCCTTGTACAGGAATACTTCAAGTGTCTTGCAGCAAACTACACACATTGTGTCTTCCTCTGTGGTTAGCACATTTTTGGCATCTTTCCATCTAAATAAATAATAGTAGTTATCCCCTTGAAAATAAATGTAGGTTAGATCCATGTGTGTAAGATTAGATAATGAGATTTACTGCCCCCCCCCCCAAAAGGGAATTAATTGGAAACTTGGGCTATGTCTAGACTGCAGGCTTCTTTCGAAAGATGCTCTTTCGAAAGATCGCGTCTAGACTGCAGGCGGATCTTTCGAAAGAAAAATCCGCTTTTTCGAAAGAGAGCACCCAGCGAGTCTGGATGCTCTCTTTCGAAGATGGCCTCTTTACATTGAAGAACGCCTTCCTTCGAAAGAGGAACTTTCGAAGGAAGGCGTTCTTCCTCGTGAAACGAGGTTTACCGCCATCGAAAGAAAAGCCGCGTTCTTTCGAAATAATTTCGAAAGAACGCGGCTTGAGTCTGGACGCAGGGGAAGTTTTTTCGGGAAAAGGCTACTTTTCCCGAAAAAACCCCTGAGTCTGGACACGGCCATAGTGTATTAAGTCATCAGTAGCTCCACCCCAATCTCAGCTTTTTGGGGGTCTCTGTCTTACTGGGAGATTTTTTAACTGTTCTAAGGATTGGTTAGCTTATTGGTATTGTAATGGACTTTGCTTCATGTCTTCTCATCCACTAGTCATCCCTGTCCCAAGGTAGGAGGGGAGACCAGCTGGAAGTAGCCTTAACTCCTCTTCCAATGCTTGGGATACGCACAAATTCATGACTGCTACAGGAGGCAGCAAACTTCAGTGAGGTACGAAAAAGTTGGTTGGTGTTTTGCTGAAGGGGAAGTGGATTCCAACAGATTTGAGAAGAGAGGAAAGTGATGAAGACAGAGCTGTTACAGGATGTGAATGTGAGGTCCCCTGAGACTGCTCCTTGTGACTCCCCCTGGAAATCTTTTTCACCCTTCATGCAGCTAGAATGTTTCATCTCCTGAGCTCACTTGTGGGATCCCCACCAACTGAGCTAGTTTAGGGGCATTAGGGGCCTGATTTTTCCATTCCCAGCTATGCAAATAAGGATCTTTCTAGTCAATGGATGGAAAATAGGCATAAGTGAGAGATAGATCATGCCCCAGGTACAACAGCTGATTATAAATGCCTTTCTCTAAGGAGTTTGTGTAGTCCATCCAGTCTTCTGAGTGAGAGCTCTGATGTCAATGAGAGTCCTGCATGAGGAATAAAGGTAGAAAACTTCTGTCATTTTTACAGAAGAGGGATGTGATATTTATCTGTGGCAATTATGGTGGTGCTTGCATGCCTCTTTGCAAGTGTATGCCTAAACATGGGGCCCATTTTGTGCTAACAATGAACATCTGCATTCTTTTTTCATCAGTAGCTATTCATTTTTACAGACAGAAGGCTAAGCCACAACCTGTCTTTTGAATCCATCCTAAGATTCAGGATATTTTCAAATTTAAATTTGGGTCTCATTGTTGCAGATGGATTTCATCTTTATAGGTCCTACTATTGGCACAAAACAATATGCTGGATCTGAGTTATCCCCAAACTTGTGGGGGGGTGGGAGACTGCAAATCAGATCTGAGTTTTGAGACACTAGCCCTTCTCTGACCTTCTTTCATGCCTGCTAGTTTGCATATATTTGGAATAACTCTTAGAACATACATTCTACCCATGTCAATTACTTCATATTTACCTGCAAGTGGTTCTATTTTCTCTCTCTCTCTTTTTATTCACTCTTGCTTTTAAAAATTACATACTAAGCAATTAATACCCAAGAGCCTTATAGAAGGTGGTAATCAGTGTCAGGGTTCTCTGGATGGTTATAATGAGTTACTTGAGAGTCCATATGTGGCAGGTGAAGGAATCACTGAGACTTGCAACAAGATATATTTGTCTCTTGGGAAGACCTGATGACTCATAAGACACTGAGCTAATAGCATGGTGTTCACTATTAATCTGCACCTGCAGTGTTGGTAGAAGAGTCAAAATCGGTTTGGTTCAGACAGAAACATTGCACAGGGAAGGCTTTGTTAATGGGGATTCTCTATATTCTAGTAAACAGGAGAAGAGAGCATTGACTGTAGGTGGAACTGAAGAGAAACAATCAAATGAAAAAGAGTCCCATTCAATTTCATCACCGAAAAGCATAGAGCAGACAAAGCCTTAGTTTAATTTCATCCACTAAATGAAGAAACTGCCTAGCCCCAGGCTATAGATAATTAATAATACATTTGGACTAAGACAAAAAAAACACTTGGTCACTCAAAATATCATCCAACCCCTAGTAAAAATAATATTCCCCATTAACAACAAATGAATTAGTGGACCTGTTGGTAACCTGAAGAATAAAAAGGAAGCTGAGGTACCATAGCCTAGTTGTAGTGAATGCTACACTGCTGAAAGCTTTTGGCATGCTGCCTAAGGGAGGTTCATTCCTAACTGTTTTTAACATATTGTCCTCCTTCTTCTTTCATATGGCTAGTGCAGAGCAGCAACTACTATTTCACCTAAAGTTGATCAAGCCAAAAGTCTACATCAGCAGTAGCAGAATGTAAGTAACATCTTTAAGAAACGCTTTGGGAAGCTTCAAGGCATGAGGTGCCATGTAAATATGAACTTATCATGAGAGCATATTCCTTACATGGGGTGGCAGCGTACCACTCTCCACGTACATATGCGGTCTCTTGCTGCCTTGCTCACTTTAACATTAAGCATACATAGAATGTACTTGTAGTATTTATAGAGACCTGTTAAGTGTATTTGGCACTACTAACTCCTACCCTTGCTCCCTGTCACAAGGTACATAAGAGCCAACTCTTAAGATAACTCTTTACCTGTATTTAGAGCAATATCTATGTTTCAATTCCACGTCTATGTCCTCAATGCTTTTCTTGGTTGTGCTGTAATTGGATCATAATTAGGTCAAGTCCGGGGAGTCCTTAGTCTGTTTTTCCTTAGTCCTCAGGCAAATCCCTCCTGATTTCAAAAAGATTATTATTTTAACTTTTAGGCCAGTTTCCAATAAGTTTAACTCTTCAGTCTACCAATGAGTTTGTTTTATTTATTTATTTATTTGTAATTTATTTTCCAGTCTTCATTTCCTCACTGCTTTTGGTGTGACGTGACAACACATTCTTCTTGGTGGATTTTTTTAGGCAATGTTTAAACGTAAGCAGGACAGAAAAGGTGCTTACAATACGCTGGAAGATTTTGAAAAAATCCTGTACAGAAAAACAACAAAGGAAGGTAGCAGGAAACAAAGTATTAATTTCACGTTCCACCATTAGCTTGCCACCTGTTAGCCCTGATCATTACCCAGAGCGCAGAGGGGAAAGGCTAATCTGTAGCACATTTATATCAACAAACTTGAACAAAAAGCTGCCTAATTATACCATTGAACCTGTGTCAGTTTTAAACCCAGCTCCATTTCCCAGATTGGCTGTTTGCCAAGCCCAGCAAGCTGGTGTCCATAAGCTGCATGCTAATGACAATGTCCTTTCATTCCAGGAGCAATATAATTGCCAAAAGACGTTTACACACTCATTATTTTTATGGTCATATTTCAGATGAAGAAGCCAAAGGTCAGTGCAGGGTTTACTTGGCAACATATTGGAATTAGTTTATGTAGAAGTTAGGCTGTATCTCTTCAATCATACATTGCATTGCCTAAAATAGCGCTCTCTCTCTCTCTCTCCCCCCTTTCCCCCCCCTCCCCGTGTGTGTGTGTGTGTGTGTTTGTGTTTCCCAGCACTGGTCAGGATTGTGATAGCAAATGAATGAGGAAGGAAACAAAAATAATGGAGGTGGATCTGAATTTGGCCAAGTATTTAATGGCTCTATTACATCTCTATTACTGATGCTAATATTTCTCAGTGGCCAGCTGGATTTAGATTATTTGGATTTGGATTATTTCTTCTAGGGTAGGGAAGGCTTGAGAAGACCAGTCAGGTCTCGGGGAGGGTCTAAGTCATGAAGTTAGGGTGTGGACAAATGTGGATTAGTTTTGATTCAGTATTTTAGACTGACTCATTGCAAAGTCACGTCATTTGGACCTTGGTCTGAATTTCCCAAAGTTTGGGGGTATTTACACTCTTTGTTTCAGTTCAGTTCATGACTGAAATGGGTCTTAATCACAAAATTCAGATCTAAGCCAGAGCACCCCCCAAGACCATGGATTGTCTGTATCCCTTGTCTGGGTTCAGGATGTACTTAGGACAGGACACTGGTCTGTCTATGTACACCTCAGCAATGCAAAATAAAGTTTACAAAAAAATGTGACTTTTAGGTTGTGTACTTAGAATAGTACACCCTGTTCAATTTGGGCCAGTCATGTCACTCAGTGGCGACATCTTCTGGGAGAGTCAGAAGAGGAAAACGATCAAATCCAATAGTGATTCTCCTTCGACTAGAAGAATTTACTATTTTAGGTAAATGCTTGAAAGCTGATTTTGTTTGTGTAGTAGTGACAGTAGGGTATGAACAAATTCAGTGCTTGGGTTTCAGGTTCTTTCTGCCAATATTGCTCCATTTTAAGTTGCCTTTTTTTGAGAACAGCCAATCCAATTAGAGCAAACCTCCGATAATGATGCCGTGTGGTGAGAAGCAAAGACACTGATGCTCTTGCTGTATCTGCTGTGTTCTGACATTCTATTGAAATGAAAGAGCTTTCTATTGAAAACTGCTACAGGGACATGTGCAGTCTCTGGCAGCTGGAAAGAAGCATATGTCTGCTTCTGCGCCAGCAACCAAGCTACTGCTGTTGATGCTATGATTTGAGTCAAACTCCAATTTTTCCTTGTTTTACTTTTGGGTACACAACACTCCTCACTGCAAGGAAAATGTATTTTCTATAGCACCTCTTTTTAAAGCCTTCATCTGGAACTCAAATTAATGGGAGCAGTCTGGGTCAAATCCAAGCTTGATTCATCGTGAGGAAAAATAGTTAGCGTCTGATAGCAGTTGGTGCCAGTGTGAAATGTTTGGTTTAGTCCAGGATGAGTGGTCATGGTTAGCTGGATGTAGTTTGCCAGGGTTAGCTCCTGGCAGGCTGCCAGATGCTTTATTTACCTGCGTGTCTGCAGGTATGGCTACTTGCTGCTCCCATTGGTCGTGGTTTGCTGTTCATGGCCAATGGGAGCTGCAAGTGGCCGTACCTGTGGACACACATGTGAATAAAGTTTCTGGCAGCCTGCCAAGGGCTAACCTGGTGAACCATCTCTGGCCTGTGAGCCTCTTGTTTAATCCATTAGCTTTTTCATGTCACAAATCTATCAACCTTGCACACACAAAAGAGTTCCATGTGTGTTGGACAGAGTCACATAAGTATGGGAATAGGGAAACTTTGCGTCCTCTGTTGTTTATTCATGCATAGGTATGATGAATTCCATTCCCAAGGCTTCCAAGCGTGGTAGGGAAGTTTTAAAAGAATATTTGCATGTGGCCCCTCTTTTTAGAGTGGCCCAGAATCACCTCTTCAAATTCAGACTCTCCAACATTTGTCATGTTTGAAATCAGTATCTAAATGTTATGGCTTGGCCCTATATCTAATGGTAACCCACCAAGATGTAATAACCAAAAATAAAGCTGCATCCACTGTAGCTAAAGGAAAGGGTGGGTTTGGAGGCTAAAGCACTTGTTCAGTTAATACAAATATCAAGGTGGGGGATGTAAAAAATTATAATGAATATAAGGTGTTTTTTTACTTGGGTTTTTTAATTTATTTGTGTTTTTACTTTTAAAGTTTTCCCCAGTGCAAAAGGCTCCCTGGATCACAGCTGGGTTACAGTTACTATAATAAAATGACAGGAGCTAGGTACAGTATATAATAATAAAATACTAGTTTATTAAGTCAAATAGTAAAGTTAAGTTCTAATGTGGCAAAACATACTGATTGTAGCTTTATAGTTTTGGAAGCATCTGCAGTTAGTTACTGTAGTTTTACTATCAACATTTTCAAAATAGTCTTCTGGTTAAAAATCCAACTACTTATACTTTTATTGGATTTTGAGTCAACCTGAAGTGAGGTGCAATGTAGTAAGCAGTTTGGATGTGACATGGAGAAGAATGCTATTCAACCTGATAGCCCTGTGATGTGTGTCAGCATGTTTCAGAGTGGATTCCTTGCTGACCCCAGTGGCCACCAAGGCGGCCACTGCAAGCACCCTGGGCTGGGACGCAGTGGAGTAGGGAGGGCCCGCGTCCCCCCATTAATCCCTATACTGGGTAGCAGTCTCTCCCTCCCCACTTGTGCTGAGAACTGTGTGTTTTCCTGCCCCACCCTGAACCAGGTCCTGGGCTAAAACTGACTGTGGGAGCTGTTTGCTTGCCTGCCCGCCCTAAACCAGGATCGGAGCTGTGTTGCCATTTAGGCTAGTGCAGGCATTGAACTGTCTTAAAGGGGCCGCTGGACTAGTAAGTTAGGCCTGAGAACCAGCCAGGGGCCCAGGACTGAGTAAGAATTCTTATACATACATACAGAATGGGAAGTGACTGTCTAGGAAGTAGCACTGCAGAAAGAGATGTAGGGGTCCTAGTGGACCAGAAGCTAAAAATGAGTCAACAGTGTGACACTGTTGCAAAAAAAGCAAACATGATTCTGGGATGCATTAATAGGAGTGCTGTGAGCATGACACAAGTAGGCCTTCTTCCGCTCTACTCTGCACTGATGAGGCCTCAGCTGTAGTATTGTGCCCAGTTCTGGGCAACACATTTCAAGAAAGATGTGGAGAAATTGGAGAAGGTCCAGAGAAGAGCAACACAAACAATTAAAGGGCTAGAGAACATGAGCCAGGAGGAAAGACTGAAAGAATTGGGCTTGTTTAGTTTAGAAAAGAGAAAACTGAGAGGGGACATGATAGGAGGAGGAAGAAAAATTGTTCTCCTTCGCCTCTCATGACAGGACAAGAAGCAGTGGGCTTAAATTGCAGCAAGGGAGGTTCCTAACTGTCGGACTGGTTAAACACTGGAATAAATTGCGTAGGGGGGTTGTGGAGTCTCCATCACTGGAGATATTTAAGAGCAGGTTAGATAGACATCTATCAGGGAAGGTCTAGATGGTGCTTGGTTCTGCCATGAGAGCAGGGGACTGGACCTGAAGATCTCTTAAGGTCCCTTCCAGTTTGAGTATTCTATGATTCTGTGATGGGATCAACATTCCCCAGGGTGATGCCCCTCAGTCCATAGAGGCCTAGGGTGTTGATGGCTTTGAATAGCTGCATGTGCACAGCCCCAGCTGTGGATTTCCCCATGCCAAATTGCTTCCCCACGGAACGGTAGCTGTCTGGCATGGTGAGCTTCCACTGGGCAATGGCAGCTTGCTATTACAGGGGATTGCTGATCTCATGCAGGTGTCCTGTCACCTGAGGGCAGGGGAGAACGACTCACAGAGCTCCAGGACAGTGGCCTTCTGCATGCGGAAGTTCAGGAGCCACTGCTGGTTGTCCCATCGCTGCAGGACAATGCAGTCCCAGCAGTCTCAATTGGACTCCCTCTGACAGAAGCGGTGTTGCACGGTGCAGGATCACTTGCTGCATTGGGAGCGCCAGAGTCTGGATGAAGAAGTCTCCTGGTCCGGGCTGGTCATTGTCATCCTGAAGCAGCACGTGGGCAGTGTGGATAAACTGTGCCATGAGGTGCAGCACGAGGCCCGTGAGCCTGGCATTGCTTTGCAGCAGCTCCAGCTCCATGTTGTAAGTGCCGTGGTGTCTGCAAGGGCAACCAGAGCACCCAGCATGCATCTGGTGTCCTGCGAGGGGGGAGGCAGTGGAGAAGTGGCGTGTGAGACGCAGCTATAGAGAGGAACCCCTTTAAGCGCATGTCTCAGCTAGTCTCAGCAAGCAGCTACAGGAAGTGTTCGCCCTTCCCTGAGTTCTTCTGGGGGCTTTAAATGCAATGCAGGCTCCAATCAGTGTGGACGTGCTATTTCAAAATAATTCGGCTCTATTTTGATGCTGCCTTGTAGTGTGGACGTGTTATTTCAAAATAGTTTTTTTGAGAGTTGTTATTTCGAAATAAGTTATTTTGAAATAATTTCCTAGTGAAGACATGCCCTTAGAGACCCTGGGTGAAATCTTGGCCCAACTGAAGTCAATGACAAAACACCTCTTGAGTTCAACTGAGAGAGGATTTTGCCCATTATCCACTTGAAATAAATCACAGTTCTGTCCAAAAATATCATCTGAGTGTGATTACGAGTAACACTGAAGGTTACCACAACTGCCAGTTGTTAATGGAGGGGAAATTTTATGTTCTAGTAACACTACTGGAAAGCAGGGTCAGAGTCGTAGGAGGCCTCAAGCTAGTGTGACAACACAAACCCTCCTGGCACATGAATGGTTCTTGTGTCTCTTGCAAACCTGGGATCCAAGTGGTGTGAGAACCCACCCACCACTTCTTTTTCACAGAGAGAGCCTGTTCCTGACAAGCAGAGATTGCAGAAGAAACTCTACAAGGGGAACCCTATACAGATTCGTGGCCTCAGGGATAGGATCTGACCTATGTGCATTTCACTAATACTGTAGTAGGAAATAGTAAGAAATATAGCAGCAGATTTCAGCCACCTTTTCTCCCTCCTATATGTCCTTTTGTGAGGCTAAAAAATACACAATCCTCCTTAGATGTGGCATGCCCCAGCCATGTCCCCTCCTGCCAGATGTCAGTTTCCAGCTATTGAGAAGGATGCATGAAGGGCAGAATCACAGGGCAAGATCTATCCAGTGTGATAATAACCAGGGTGGATAAATGAAGGACACTAGTCTGTGAGCTGTCAGTCCAATTCTATGTTTTCTTTTTTCTGGTAGCTGTTACTGAATGTTTCAGACCTACTACAGACCTCTACTGTAAAATTTCCTTATTTAAAATTTTGATTGCCAGAGGTTCACTTATATGATCTTCCTCATTGATACTTAAGTTGCAATGCTCTGGTTGTTCCTGCATGGCCTTTATTAAGGCTTCTGTGTTTTCCCTGGACCTTCACTTCTTTTGGTAAAAGCACGTGAGAAAGGAGGATGAGCAGATTAAAGGAAACCATGTACTGTTATTTTCTTTTCATCTTAATTATACTGGTTCAGAAAATGGGTCCATTGCTGATCCCCTATCATGATAATGGTAAAAACTCCATCGCTTTCTTCTAGCACTGAACAGGGAACTTTCTTAGAAAAAAGGAAACTGTCTTATTCCTTCTCTTTAACCGCTTCACTCTGGAGCTTCAGTTGCAGCTTCCCCCAGCCCTCTTCCTGCCTGGCTTCCTGCTAGAGGTCTGAAGAAATAGGACATAATTTTTCAGAGGAAGTTGTCAACTTCCCCAACCTAGGGAACTGAGACAATCTGACCTCCCAGTGGTCTCAAGCAATTGGCATCATAGATTTCAGGCAGCGCAGAGTGACTCTTACTGTACTCAGAGCTGCAGCATGGCCCAAGCACAAAACAACACATCAGAATTTGAAACCTCTCCTGCTGCGTTGGGCCCTTTATGATTGTGGGTTTGGCAGCATTGTCTAAACTGGCTCTGGTCTTCAGCTGCAGAGTTTACATCTAGATCTCAATGTATCCAAAGTTTTGAGTGCTCAGAGACTGGGAATAAACAGGGACATTTAATTGGGTTCTGAATTTTCCACTATATGGGAAGGTTTAGCTCTGGAGTTTTGCTGTAGACCTATCTCTCACAAAAAGCAAGCTGCTGTTATGTGACACTTTGATTTCTGTAAATAAACAGAAAACTAATTCAAATGAGTATATATTAGGAATGCACATCAGTTTAACTTTGTGTTCCAATATACTTTGAACTGTATGAAAGTTCAGTTGAATAGGGTGAGACTTTATCAATTACCCAATTTGGCAGCATCTGATTTATTTTTAACTCTCATTTCAAAGAACACAAATGATTTAAATTCATTTCCACCAATTGTTTCCCAGTCTTCTGCTACTTGCTCAAATTGGATCACAGTCCTCTGTGCTATTGTGCATTACAGTTTGAGGAAAATAAAGATAAGTTCAGTGCCACAAAACAAAGGAGGCGCAACCTCCAATTCAGTCAAACTGAGGACTCCATCTACATACAGTGCATAAGTTCAGACATGGTCTAGTTGTTCTTTGAATACACTCAGGGTTGTTTTTTTTGTTTGTTTTGGTTTGGTTGGTTGATTTGTTGTTTTTTTTTCAGTACACTAGTCATTCTAGTGACAGGCAAAATTCAATTGTTTTTGTCAGATTCTTACCTGATCTTCAATTTCTATAGAAACTTGGCTGAAAATCTCACAGAATCAGGCTCTCGTAAGCTTTCTAACAAACTATAACAACACATAGTCTTTCAGGTTATTATGGTGTTTCTGATTCAGTTCAGATCTTAGAAATACAAAGATGTACACGAAAGTTTAGCCAAGCTTAAACTGTAAGATTTGGGGGGGCAGGGAGTGGACTTTTACTTACTATATTGCTACAGTGACTGTCTCAGTAGACTCTAACCTGCCCCACAACTCTTTGGACTCTATAAATATTAATTAATTAGAAGATTTAGGTACATGTTGGTGTCCATTTTTATTGTAACTAGAGTTTACCAGTCCCTATTTGTTTCCATTCCTTTAAGAATGTTTACCAATGTCATATGTAAAAACTAACTCAAAGCTTAACTGAAACCAAATATTATGTTTGCCTTAAAATGGAGGGAGAGGTCTGCTCATTGACACCAATAAAAGCATTCAGTAAACAAACCTGCATTTCCTACATTTCCTTAAGACTTCAGATCCTTCCTTTTTTTCCTGTCTCTTTTTCTCTCTCCTAAGGCGGTGCTCATTAACAGGTTCATTTGATTCTTTCCTTGGGAATTCACCACAGTTTGCTCTCAATCTCAGGGCAAATAGTTTATAAGTGACCTGCCGGATGGTGTTCATTAACTGCCTCAGTCCCAAAGGGAGACTGATATTGCCGTAATTAGGATACTAGGGGGGAAACTTTGAGTGCTCCAAGATGGCTTGAGGAAGTTAGATGAGACATCCTAGCTGTTCATCTTCCAAGGTTCAAGGCAAAATGGAAAGGGAACAATAACAACAAAAACCCCACACATAGGTAGTGAAAATCTAAAGTAGAAGCTGTAGGTTGGACAGTGAAAAGCCCTGAAATATTTTTATTGGTAACTTTAATATTTGTGAACTTTATTACAAATACAATGTTGAACTCTCCAGAGAATGATAATTAAGGGGAGTATAAGGTAAACATTTTCATTTCCTCCCCCCGAAACACACACCTTCCCTTGTGTGTAAGTGCATATGTATGTTCAGCACCTCAGTTATATCAGTTGCTTTGGGAAAATATTTGCAAAGTTATATTGGTCTTCATGAGACAAAAGGGTGATAAGGTGTTGATGATTGTATTTGTTATTCCAATGATAAATTTTATGTTATGGATCTTTTTCACACTTATGTTTTTCTAAGATATAATACACTGCTGTATAATAATAATATTGTAATGTAATATGATCAGGATTATTCTGCGTAAAAAAGAACAAATGAAGGTATCCTGAAAAAATCTAGCATTGCCACAGAGTTCTGTCAGGGTATGTGTTTTGCACCTATCCTTTCCCCTAAGGAATTTTTTAAACTCTTGAAGTTCTTTTTTTAAAAGTTTGTACTTGTTCTCATGCCTCTTTCATATTTCACTGAGGTGTATATTAGGTAGGATCATAATTTAGTCCCATTGATTTCAGCCCATAAATCACGGTGAGCTAGAATTCTGAGCTTAACATTCCTAATCAAGCAATCCTGAGCTCCACCATTTTTCACAGTATAATGTCACCCTCTGTGACCTTGGAAAAATTCACTTCTCCTCTTTGCATCTGTTTTCTCATCTACAATTGGGAAAAAATTACCACAAAGGGTTAATGAAGGGTCCTCAGCAGATCATTGTAATTCGTTGAAGATTAAAAGTGCCACGTTAAATATTATTAATGAATCTTTTACTATTCCAGAGAAGTGCACCAACTTTGTGGATATTGCAGTTTTCAAATACACTGCTAAAGTAAACAATGTCATAGTGTTTGATGTGTAGGCAACTTACATTCAATGTACATTGTATCAGCCACGACCTCTATGTTTATGGTGACTATCGGAATAGTGATTACGATACAAGAATGGAAGTGAGGATTCAAAGCATGCATTATCATATAAGAGTGAATTTGGTCCTGATCCAAAAATCAGTGAAATTAGTGGGAGTTTTTCCATTTGCTCCACCAGGTTTTGTACCAAGTCCTACAATAATGACTAAAGCCAAGGCTTGGAGTGTGCCCCTATAAACTCCATTTCCAGGAGACTGAGCACACTCAGACATAGATGACAAAAATTGCTGGATCGTCTCTCCAACAAACCTGTCTCCTGAATTCTTATTCTGATTCAGGTTCAATATATTATAGTACAACAACAACATCAATTTCCTTGTGAACAATGTGTAGCCATCTTGGGTCCATGGGGGGAAAAAAGCAATGTGTTACGGACATTAGCCACACACTTGTAAACAGTAAGATGGTGTCATGTTAAATATCATAAAGAAATACCATGGTTTGATTTTTGTGTGTGGCTGCAATGCACTAGGCCTGAGTGCTGTTAGTTTTGTTCATTCCAAAGCATTATATCCACTTACACAATATTAGAAGAATGTAATGCGACTCAAGAGATCTGTGAATTGTAGTTATGAGTATGAGCGAACGTCACTAAGAGAAACAGCAGCTATCTGCTCTGTTTGTTTTCAACTGCTATGTTTGTTTAAATTACTGTGTTTGTTGCCTGATTTATTTTCAGACAACCACACAATAAGATGGTTACAAAGAAATGGCTATCCAAGTTATCTAAGTCAGGTAGTCATTTGGCATACAAAAGCCTAAAAGAAGAGGGTGTCAAGGCTTAATGGTATGTGTTTTGATTGTAAATGGTTGAAGCTTCTTTGAAAAACACTCCCTACAGTGCATTAAATCAACTTGTATATTATGCTTTTTTTCCCCCATAAGGAAAGGACAAAATACCATACTAGACAGTAAAGAGAGACTGAATCATTTTATTATCATACTTCCATGTCTGATATAAAATTAACCTTTTATTTGTCAGTTACTTGATTGCTTAATGTCCAGGAAAAATATGTGCATTTTAATTTCATCCACCCTACAGTTACCCACTTTACAGATGTCACCATGGCATAATTATACTTTGTTCTTAAATTTCACCTCTTATGTGAGAATCTTAAAATGCTTTTTATCATACCACCTTTATATCAGGCACATTACAAGACAACCATTGCTCAGTTTGACTGCTTGGTTGCACTGCGAGGGCCTTATAAATGTGTCAAAGAAATGACTGCATGTTATGCATTATAGTCTAGAGAGGAACAAATTTTTCAAAAAATTTCCTGTTCTATTGTTGTATGTTAAATGGTCCCATAGCGAGAAAGTAGCCAACCATCTAACATTCTCACCTTCAACCTCTCCAGCTCTTACTAACGTTCATCTTTCCTACCTCCTTCCTCTGCTTGAGTCTAGTCTTCCCAGATGGGAATGACCTTCCCTCTGCCTCCCCCTTCCCTCTTTTTGTGTTTTTGAGACATGCTATGCATGAAAGTGCAAACACCTGGCAGATATTCCAAGGAGCAATCTGCAGTGCACCTTCTGCACTGAACAGGCATCTGAACTGAGCCTCCTTTTAGGGATCCCAGAGGTCCTCTCAATCAATAATCCATGTATTTTATGAGTGCTGGATTATAGGGATTTGCAAAGGGGGTGGTTAAGTAATGCTTCAAAGAGCAGTTACTACTAACACCTGCAGCATTAATAAGGATCTATTCCTAGCAAATGCACAATTTAGTAATAATTCCTAATTCATAGAAAACCCCATGATGCATCCTTCCCCCCCCCCCCCCCCCGACACACACACAAACAGACAATACTTTCCATAGATTCAAGTGGATTTAGATGACTGAGACCCAACATCTGGCTGCGTGATGACATCTCAAATATGCAGACATCATGCGGGGACCCAGAGCAGTTAGCTAAAAAAGGGATAATAATCATGTTGCTTGCATCACACGCCACTTGCATGTTCATGCTGGGTGGAAACAGTTTCCTGTTCTGAGGTGTCTCAGGTGGTTAACTGCAGGTGCCCCAATGAGGGAATGGGAGCATTGTCAATCATTGCCTGGTCCACTGGGGAGACCAGCTTTCACTGGTGTGAGGAGGTAAGACACACAATGAATGGAGGAGCTGCAGCATAACCTCTAGGGATGAAGTCAAGGACATGGTCACAGTAAGCTGATCGAACATCCCATAAAAACGTTGGCCTCCTATAGCAAGAAAACAGTGCCCCCTCTAAAAGGCTAAGGCTACACTACAAACTTTTTCCAGAAGAGGAAATGCAAATGGAGCACTCATTTGCATATCTTGCACTCATTTGCATATCTCTTCCATTCTTTTTTGCCGAAGAAGGTTGTGCGCAAAAAAGCGCATTTGCATTTCCTCTTCCAGAAAAAGTTCGTAGTGTAGTCATAGACAAGAAGGGGGAGATTTTGTCCTCTCTTCTGGTTTTCAAGCTGCCTAAAGTGTAGATCATTTAGTCTAATAATAATAGTCTTACATGTCTCTCACTGGATCTGCACTGGCTTCTCATGCACAGAGAACCATTGGATGGCCGCTGTTGTCCATCAGTAGAGCCCTGTAAATCTGTGAATATCTGTTTTACCAAGGATTGCACTATGCTAGTTATGGATCTAACGTTGTCCTTGGAAAGTCATAAAACCTACTCTGCATCTTCCAGGTACATGTGAGGGAAAGGATAAGAAAACTACTCTAAAAGTTCTTAGTGAGAAATAGGGAAGTTTCTATTGAAAGCTATACCCTCAAACATTCTCACTTCACCTACCACCTGTCAAGTGCTATATATTGCTGTTATCCATGGGGCTGCTAGCAAATATACAAACATCAGGAGCTGGAATAAGAGAATGTTTAGCATAAAACAACATGATCATGAGCTCAAGCTTCCATATTCCAGTTAATAAAGCACAAGAAATACTTTCCACTTTGTCTGATAAGCATCTGTATTTGCCAAACAAATTAAAGGATGCTGACAAGGATTAGGGAATAATCCCAAAGGATTCTTGTACAAATATTTTATAGCCCCGTTGAGCCTGATGGCTGCTAATGAGACGGTGGTGGTGATTTTTTGGAGGAGCTATTCAACTGTTTGTTATATTTAGGTTTCTGCCAGGGTACTGCTGTCTATAGATCACTTGTTAGCATCCATTATGTGTGAAGAGCATCTTTAAGAATTTTGTCAAGGGCCCCAGAACTGTGGGTTCTTTTTATGGAGTTAGTGCGGATCTCAACAAACAATAACATCTGAATTTTTTTAAAAACGACGAGGAGTCCTGTGGCACCTTATAGACTAACTGAAGTGTAGGAGCATAAGCTTTCGTGGGCAAAGACCCACTTCGTCAGACATGCATCTGACGAAGTGGGTCTTTGCCCACGAAAGCTTATGCTCCAACACTTCAGTTAGTCTATAAGGTGCCACAGGACTCCTCGTCGCTTTTGCAGATTCAGACTAACACGGCTTCCCCTCTGAAATTTTTTAAGGAGCCTTAAAGATACACACATACAAATCTCTTAGGTGCCTTAAAATGCACTTGAATAATGGACACTATTTATTTATTTATTTGTTTGTTTTCTATTGCTACTGCGCAAAAGTTACATTTCTTGTAGATCACAAGACATAGAGTGTCTTTAACAATGCTACTCACTAGAAGGGTTTCTGTCTGTTACCTGTCATCATAAGTAATGTGCTGTTAGTCAGAGAGCTGGAATTTGTCTGGATGGTCATTGCAAGCTTAGAGGAGAAGCCTTTTATCTAGAAGACGGAGAGTGTTTTCCAAATTCATTAGCTTGAAGGAGCCAGCTAAAGCTTATCAATCCGCATGTTTCTCATTTTACCATCTTTGGTGCCTGTTCATTTTCTGCCCTTGCCTTTCTTTCATGGAAGTAAAATATCCTTGATTAATTCTCTCCTTGTCTCGTCCATAACATGCATTGACTATCTGATGCATCTGCTAGTCTCAGAAAGACTAACCCCGTGTTTTGCATGCAGCTGATTTTTTTGGCTGGACCATCCGATATTGAAACACCAACCTACATGATTACCATTAAAGTAACTTAAGGTACATGGTATGGTAATTCCACCAGCTTTTTATTTTCTACCCCAAAAACTTAGGGGCACACATTTTTCTTAGGCTGATAGAAAAATACACTGAGAGACTCACCTAGTGGCAGATCATAAGATTCTATTGTTATCAGAATTTCCCTTAGCTATATAGCAGCAGACAACTTCAAACCTCAACAAGCCATGTTAGGGAAATCTGCATCCTAATCCATGTTTTGTAGATCATCAGGAAGAAAATGGAAGGGAGAAAAGTGAGGGCAGTGGGCTCTGCCTCTGGAGAAAGGGAAGCCCCAGAGTGCACTGCTCTCTTCGACATCTGTTGGACTAACTGGAAAAGCAGCAGTAACTGAAAGAGAGATGGATCCAGCCCTTCTAAGAAGAAAGCTTTGTAAAATGGGGCCTTGCCAGGCAAAGGGAGAATTAATTCTAGAGGACCCATCCCTAGAATATTTTTTTTAAAGTACTATTAAGACAAGACATTAAACCAGGGTATGAACAGGCCCATTTTTTCCCTCTTTTTATTGTTTTTACTTCAGTTAATTGCAAGGAATAGGAGCCAGGGCAGTAACAGTGATCAGGAGCCAGTGTGTCTGGGCTTAATAGTGAACTCAGCCATTAACTTGCACTGTGGTTTTAGACAAGCTACTTGACCACTTCTTGCCTCAAAGAACAAACCTGTAAAATGGATACAATGCTTGCCTCAGCTCATATTGATAAAGCACCTTCCGTGGGAAGCTACTGAAGTCAACAGTGCTATGGCATTTACACCAGTTGAGGATCTGTCCTTCTAATCCTGAGACAAATGTAACCCTTCTGCTGGGTAGGCCTGGCAGCAACCAGGGCCAGATTCAATATCTAGGGGTCCATCTCACACAGAACCGGCTCGAGCCCCCACCCAGTAACCTGGGAAATTCACACACTCCTGGGTGCCCCTGAAAGGCAATGTTTCCCCACTCGCAAGCACAGAGTCTGAGTGTAGGAAAGAAACATTTAATAAAACAGAGAGAGAAGTCATACGGCACTGACTTGGAAAAATACCACAAACAGAGTTCATAGCCCAAACATTAGCTAAGCCCCCACCCCACTAGCCAAGAATCACCCGAAGTCCCAAAGTCTGACACCCCAAAAGTCTCTGTCCCTAGTCAATGCCGCCCAGAGTCCAAAAGTTCACCCGCAGGGTTTTACCTCCCAACCTGGGTAGGAATGGAGGTGGGGAGATAGACGGGGGGCACCTTATGTGGTCCGAGGCCGATGGCCCCACTTCTCTGTAGGGTTCTGCTGCAGTTTTTAACACGAGCCACTCTGCCATGCTCCACCAGCTGTCTTGTCCCACTCCACCGGATGCTCCGCTGGTCGCCTGCTGCCGCTCCTACTGACTGCGCCGTGCCGCTGGTCGCCTGCCGCCGCTCCTACCAGCCGTGCCGTGCTGCTGGTCGCCTGCCGCTGCTCCTCACCTGCTGCCCCTCCTACCAGCCATGCCGCTTGGTCACCGCTTCTCACCTGCTGCCGCTCCTACCAGTCGCCTGCCAGTGGTTCCCACCAGCCACTCCGGTGGCTGCCACCGCTTTGCTGGCTGCAATGGGTCTAGATCCCAGCCAAACCAGTGATTTCAGCTCTCAGTGATTTCAACTCTTTAGCCACCACCTAGACTGACAAAGGATTCCAGCTTCCACTGAACTAGCAAAAAGACTCCTCGTGGAGTCTGGTTTAGGTCTGTCCTTAAAACAAAGGGGCAGGTTGGGCCAGTCTTACAGCTTACACCTGGCAGGTGTGACATAGGCTGACTCATGCCCTTTAGCCCTTCCCTCAGCTCAGTTCACTCAACTCTGGAAGGGGGAAGGCTTGTTCCTTGAAGACTTCTTACAATGATGATGTCTCTCCTGCAAGCACCACATTCCATTCCAACACTGATCCTCCATCAGCCCTGGCTGAATTGGATTTACATAGCCACACCTCGGATTCCCTCCCCTTCCTGGCATGAGCTGTATTTACATATCAACAGTTAATAGTTAATTATTTTGCAGAGCTAAACAATTGTAGTGGGCACACCCATGCCCAGGACAGCTCTCTTCTTTTAGCTGGCTGATAGCAAGCAGCAGTTCAGGCTCTGCTTACACAAACATATAGGCTATGTCTACACTGGCGCGATCTTGCGCCAGAGCTATGCAAATGAGGCTAAGCATGGAATATCGCTGAGCCTCATTTGCATATATAATGAGCCTCCATTTTTTGCAGAAGAGGCTCTTGTGCCAGGAGCTGTCTACACTGCCCCTTCTTGCGCAAGAAAAACCCTCTTGCGCAATGCTGCTACGCCGATTATTTTCAGGAATAATGGCATTGCGCAAGAGGGTTTTTCTTGCGCAAGAAGGGGCAGTGTAGACAGCTCCTTCTTGTGTAAGAGCCTCTTCCACAAAAATGGTGGCTCATTATATATGCAAAAGAGGCTCGGCGATATTCCACGCTTAGCCTCATTTGCATAGCTCTGGCACAAGATCGCGCCAGTGTAGACATAACCATACTTAGATGAAGAAAATCCAGATAAGCTCTTCTGAAGTTAATGAACCTGAACCCAGATGGTGTAAATGGGCACAGTTCCATTTACTTCCACAGAGCTGCAGTCATTTACACCAGTTGAGGAGCTGGCCATTTGTTATTCTGGCTTTACACCTAAGAGCAAGATTTGGCCAGCTTTATGGAATGAGCAGTACAATAAGACACTGAAAGGCTACAGGGCAACTCAAAGAGAAACACACCCACTTCAGGAACTCCCCGTTGAATTGGAATCCACCCCTGGTTTGGAAGGCACATGTGTTTCTGGGAAAACATTTCACATTGCA
This sequence comes from Pelodiscus sinensis, assembly GCF_052426305.1. Lineage (NCBI taxonomy): Eukaryota > Metazoa > Chordata > Testudines > Trionychidae > Pelodiscus > Pelodiscus sinensis. The sequence continues at coordinate 156,116,021 of NC_143054.1, read as the reverse complement.
GCAGTTTATGGCCTGGAGACTCCTGCAGGTACTTGGTTTCATTCTGGAAGTGCAGCCTTTTGCAGTTGTAACAGCTGCTTCCCTTGTTCCTGTTTTTTCAAAATCTGGCTTTGCTCTTTGCAGTAGCTCCTCCTTCTCCCTAGTGGGCTCTGAGAGATGAGCGAGGAGGTCAAACAACATGATATTTCCTACCATCCAAACCAAAATTTCAACTGGAGTCTTAAGTTCTGCTTGAGTTGGAGTAGATGAACTGGCATCCACTGCTAAAGCGCAAGAAAGAGTTGTGTCCTCTTAAAGGGACACTGCCAAGTAAACGTTATGTCCAAAATTTGACCTCTTTTCAAGCTGTTAGAATATAGCTTAGGAACACCTTTTCCTAAAACTTGGCTTGTCATATATGTTTGTATTATGTTTCAGCAAATAAGCAAGTAAAGTTACACAGAGCTAATCCAATGGGACTTACTTTTTTGTGTGTTTGCATAGGAAAATGTTTCTTCATTTCAAGGCTCAGCATTAGCCTGAGCTACAACATTCAGATTTGGATTTCAAACAGCCTAGAGTTCAGGGGTGTTTGTTCAGAACCTCCTCATTCAGAAGTACTATCAGAGCCTGTTCTTTTTCTATCGGCATCAGAGGTAATCTTGTAACAAATCCCTTACCAGTTGCTAACAGCGTAACAAGAGGAGGTCTAGGACTCTGATCATTCTGCTCTGGAAATACAGGCCCTTGGTGCTTCAGCTAAAGGAGAATCTTTTTGTGTTTTGCATTGTAGGGTCTATAAAATGCAGGTGAGCATTTCTATTCAATCGTGTGCATAAACACTAACCTGCCCCGATCCCTCTGCCAAGAGTATAATGCACATTTTACTCTTCTCACTCACGCTCAGTCTTAATCTTTTTCTAAAAATGTTCATGAATATTATTTAAAATTGCCCTGCACTGCACCAGATTCAGATCTGTTACACCAAAGTGTACATGAAGTAATGGTATAGTCACTAGTGGAGTTACATTGGTGTAACTCTGAGGCATGTCACTGGGTGTCACTGGCCCTTTAAGAGAGAAGAGGATTGCAGCTGTGACTCATCAGAAGTCTCCCAGTTGGACTTAAGAGAGCAGTTCTGGGCCTTATAAAAGGGACCCTCATGAGTCAGGCCTGCGAGTTATTTGGGAAAGGGACAAAAAGAACAGCTGCGGGGCTTTCACTGGCCAGAAGGTCTGGGTAGTGTGGACGACGACTCTGGACCAGCAGCAAGGCCCAGGGCCAGGAGGTAGCCACTTTCTAGCACAAAGAGCAGGGAGCTGGAAAAGATGCAGGAGGAATGAGAGACTTTTCATAAGCCAAGGCTGGGCAGATAGCATTGAGTCATTGCTTCATTAGCGCTTTTGCGCTCTACTAAGGAAACCTTCCAGTTTGAAGGATAATTGAGACTGACAAAGAGCTTGGTGGAGCCTATACCTTTTGGGTTGTAGTACTGGACTTTATTTTGTGCTCTGGGGTGCCTCTATTTAAAAAAAAATAACCCATTTCATATTCTAGTCTGCGTGGGAGAAATGTTCTTGAGGAGCCATAAGAAGGGAAAACTGAGGGTGGAGTGCCTGCAGTGCCTCCATGTGCCAGAAGGGGGAACTCCAAGATGGCAACCCTAGGACAGCCTATATGAACTCAGAATCTTCCCCCTGAAAGATTGTGACAAAGGGCACTGTTCTGTATCAAAGGCCTTCTGCTGCTTCTCACGATGCATGTAACTAACACACCTTATTCCCTGACTTGGGTTGACACTAGTGAGCAAAGAAGGTGAAGATAGGGCCCCCCCCCCCCCAAAAAAACAAAAACAAAAAAAACCCACAACCAACCAAACCTTTTTCATCAAAAAACAAATTTGATTCATTCAGTCAAAGAGGCTCAATTTCATCCAATTGTTTAAAATTGGAAAAAAAATCAAACTTTCATTTCCACATTTTCTAAATAATGTTTTCATAGTTACATTTGAAATGACTGTTTCAAAATTGCCTTCAACGTTATTTTTAAAAACAAAGTGACACATTTTGCTTGACCTGAAACAATATTTTTCAAGTCTTCAGGTAGCCAAAAGTTGTTAATGTCAATTCATCCTGAAATAAGCTTTCTTCAATTTTCAGAACTACTGAAAAATTACTTGTTTACACAACTATATACAATGTTCAGTTCAAATTCAATTTTTGCATGTATTGCCAATCTTGGGCAGTAGAAATGAAAATAAACTCGTAATCTATTTTATGAATTCATTCAACCATCTACCTTTAAGATGAGAGATTTTCTGTACAGTTACTTGCTAATCCCTAATGCATTTTAATATACAGCAACCTAATATTTCAACTTGGCCATTCCTGTATAAAATGAGGTTAGAGTTGGCTGACTAAGTACAGTAGACTGCTGAAGATTTCCTGATCATATATATTCACAGCTGATAATACTAGTTAGCACTTATAGGCTGTGTCTACACTGGCGCAATCTTGCGCAAAAGTGATCGCTCTTGCGCAAAAACTTGCTGCCTGTCTACACTGGCTGCGTGTTCTTGCGCAAGTAAACTGACATTCTACTGTATGAAATCAGGGCTTCTTGCACCAGAACTTTGATGCTCCCACTCAGGAATAAGCCCTTTTGTGCAACTGTTCTTGCGCAAGAGTCCAGTGTAGACAGGCAACCTGAATTTCTTGCGCAAGAAAGCCCTATGTTTAAAATGGCCATCAGAGCTTTCTTGCGCAAGAGAGCATCTGTACTGGCATGGATGCTCTTGCACAAAAGCACATCTCTTGCACAAAAGCACGTGCCAGTGTAGACACTCTCTTCTGGAAGAGTTTTTGCAGAAGAACTCTTCCGCAAAAGAGTTCTTGCGCAAAAACCTGCCAGTGTAGCCATAAAGTACTTTGCTGTCCACTTTCAAATCACTTTATGATGTACTACTGTAATATCCCACTATACCTGTAAGGTAGAAAAGAAGAATTATTAGCCTTATTTTACAGGTCACACAGCAACTTGGTGGCATAGGCAAGAAGAGAATTTAGGAGTTCCTAGGAGCCACTAGACAACACTGTCTCCTTTATGCCTTTATGATGATTTTAAGCTATTTTTTTTAATCAGGATAATTTATGTTTAAAATTTTGTACACATTGCCTGCGGGAATAAAGACTCTTTGCAGATTAAATACAAAGGAGGTATGTTTCATCTGCAGCATATTGTTCGATTTATTTTGAGCCTGAGCTTATGAAATCTGCTCTTTCTGCCAAGAATGTTGATATCTGAGTGAACCCCTTCTACTCCAAATACTGCTCAGTAACACTAAAATGAATTGCTGCTGCAGTAGTGACAGGAGACTTCACAAAGGCTTGGAAATAACCTTCAGTTTGCATAAGCCACCAACATTTCATATCTTAAATCAAACCACCTGCATCTGCAAAATGGATAAAATCTTAAGCAAACTGGTCCCTCTCGTGATATTTCCACTCCTCCCAAACTGTCCAGGAAAACAAAGAGATTAGTTTCTTTTATGCCATCATGGTGTTTCTCGTCCTGGAAGTACAGAGGCATTCAAATATTAAAAATGTAAGAAAAGGGAGGAAAGTTATCGCAAACTTTCTCTAGCCTTCAAATCTGTTCAGTTTGCATTTTGATAAGTGTGAGCAGAGCATTTTTACTGTATCTAGATGTGTTTGCCAGCCCATGCATGCATGGAGTGCTATGTGCATTAGAGATGAGCAAGGAAGGGGAGGTTAAAACAACCTGGTTTAGTATTAATGAGAACACTCATGAGGCTATGCCACTGTCAAATTACTGGTAGCGGGAGGGACTAAATAGCTAAGGGTATGTCTACACTAGGGTGGCTAATGTAGTCATTTGAACTTGCAAATGAAGCCCGGGATTAAAATATCCTGGGCTTTATTTGCATGTTCCTGGGCGCCACCATTTTTAAATGCCCGGTAGTTCAGACTCCCTGCCCACAGCTACACGCGGCATGGGCTAGGTAGTTCGAACTAAAGCTCCTAATTCGGACTACCGTTACTCCTCATTGCATGTTATTTCAAAATTTGGCGCTGTGTAGACAGGCCAAATTTCAAAATAAGCAATTTTGAAATAGATTCAAAATAAGATATACAATTTAGGAAAACCACACTAAGCTATCCCCTCTAGCTAAGGTATACCTTCCTAAATGTTGTTTTCTAAACCACAGTATGTACATATCCAAATATACATGTTATTTTTAACTGCTAGAAAAATGTGCTAGGTTTTATAAAGACAACATTTTCAGTGTCTCATGTTTTCTAGCCTGCTGCTGATTTCTCATAATGGTTCTTTCAGATTAGCAACTCAGGTGTGATCTAGAGTAGTCAGGCAAAGTCTGACCAAATAAATAATTTGTAACAAATAAAATTACATACCGTATTTTCCAGCGTATAAGGCTACTGGGCGTATAAGACGACCCCCTAATTTTTTAGTTAAAAGATAGGGTTTCATCTTATACCCCAGTGCCCCTCCGCCTCCCCGGCTTTGCTCCCGGTGTCCCTGGTCTGCTGGAGACGGTCCCCAGCAGACCAGAGGCACCAGGAGCAAAGCTGCAGCAGCAGCGGGGTCCCGTGCCTCTGAGGCTTTACCAGAGCAAAGCCTCAGAAGTGTGGCACCCCGCCACCGCTTCGGCTTTGCTCCCGGTGCCTCTGGTCTGCTGGGGACCGTCTCCAGCAGACCAGGGACACCGGGAGCAAAGCCTCTGAGGACGCCCCGGCAGCGGGACAGCCCCGGCGCGCCTGGGCTGCCCCGCCGCCGGAGCCCCTCCGCGGCTTTGCAAAGCCTCGGGGGAAGCCGGCGGCAGGGCAGCCCAGGCGCGCGTGGGCTGCCCCGCCGCCGGCTTCCCCCGAGGCTTTGCAAAGCCGCAAAGCTGTATACCCGGCGTATAAGACAACTCCCGATTTTGGGGGGATGTTTTTTAACATCAAAAGTCGTCTTATACGCCGGAAAATACGGTAACTGGTTAATTTTTCCACTTTTTCTGGACATGGACTATCAATGGGATAGGAATGGTTTTGTCCGATTTATTTGCTTGAAATTATTAAGCAAGATCTTTAGTTAATATTTATCAGATAACTAGCCAGGCACTGTTCAAGATTGAAAATTTGAACTGTTCTTATTATTTATTATTTGTACTAGCCAATTAGCCCGTCATAAGATGGGATTTTCAGGTCTTCTCTCCTGAGCTCTCTCGCTCCGTCTCTCTCTCTCGCTCGCTCCTTTTACTGCCTCTCCCCATCTCTCTCAGGTCTCCTCCGCCTCCTGCCTCTCTCTCCATCTCTTTCTTTCTCTTCTCCCCCTCCTGCCTCTCACTCTCCCTTTCTCTTCTCCTCCTGCTCCTGCCTCTCTCTCCCCTCACTCTCTCCCTGATCCCCTACCTTTTCCCCTTCCCTCCCACCGTGGTGCTCGGCTGAGTGCTGCCTGCTCAGCCAGGCTGCCATGAGAGAGGGGGGCGGGGCGGTGGCGTACACGGCCAGGGGGCGGGGCCGTGTACGTCACCGCCCCGCCCCCTTCCTTTCCCACTCCAGGGGAGCCCAAATGGCCCTTTGCTCTGCTGGCTCCCCTGGCGGCCCGGATGAGGGTCACAGCACTCAGTTGAACGCCTCAGTGGAGGGGAAGGGGGGGCGGTGACATACACGGCCCCACCCTCTGGCTGTGTACATCACTGCCCCGCCCCCCTTCCCCTCCTGCCGGGGCCCAGCTGAGTGGTGCAGCGCGAGCGCCACTCAGCTGGGCCCCGGCGGGGGAGCAAGCGGTGGCAAGCTGCTGTTTGTGGTCCTGCGCTTCCTGCGGACCCCAAACGGCCACTTGCTGCCGCTTGCTCCCCCGCTGGGGCCCTGCTGAGCGGCGCAGAGCACCCCAGTGAAAGGGGAAGGGGGGCAGGGCGCTGGCATACACGGCCAGAGGGCGTGGCCATGTACGTCAGCATTACAGACGCACAGACACTGGGCTACTATATATATGATTCTGGTAGCACTTCAGGGCCCCCATCATGGGGCACCATTGTGCTTGGCATTGTACACAAACAGAGCTAAAAGATTGTCCCTGCCCCCAAAAAGTTACAATTTAGTTATGATTGGCCATGTAAGTGAGGTGAGTCATGTGATCGGCTTCTGTTTGTGATTGTATAAGTCGCATGGCATGGCAATGCATCTACCCAGGTCTCTCATGTGACTGGTTTCAGGAAGTGAATTAAAAGTTTGCCTTCTATGAGCATTGCTGCTTATAAAAAGCTCACCTGTACAAATGTTCATGGAAAGAAAACACAAAACAGGAGTGTAAGGATGCCTAAAACAAATCTGTATTTACATCTAAAGAATATTTACATGCAATGTTTTGTATAACTTGCCAGGGTCTAGTCCTAACTTACAAGTTCTTTGTAATCAATGTCAAAACTACCATTGACTTTATTGGCTCAGGCCCTAATCATTTCGCTCTATACCGTAGACGTTTGATGGTGTCTCATGCCTGTAGCATCTCAAGGAGGTTTATAATAATGTTATAAATAACCCACATTCTTCCTGAAGAGGGAATAGTTCATTAGAAGCTAGTGAAATAAACGTAGGGCAGCTAGAATCTAAGGAGACCTGTGAAGTTAGTAATGTAATACATACAGCAAGCCATGCACAGGCACATGGGAAGACATCTTGGAGAGAAAGAGAGTGGACGTGCTTTTCCCCCCTCATCTATCATTTAAATTTCCTGGCATTCCTCAGATCGAAACACAGCCTTAAACATTCTCAAAATCTAGTACAGTGAGTTTCATTTAATTTTCCTTTTCTAAAATACATTCCACTGACCTGTTGCCTCAGCTATTTTATTTCCTTTACAGTTCCAGAATATAGTAAAGTGAATGATTATCTAAACTGTGGTATTGTGCAGCCCAGATTACTGCCTTGTCTGAATTTCTGGAACTTGGGAACACAAAAGAGAGCTGGAAGGAATTCAGCTCAACTGTCCTGGAGCCTGAGAAACTGAGTCTATTCAGATTCAGTAGAATGCATCCAGGTTCTGAGTACCAAAAGTGGCTGCTTTAGAACAGGCTAAGTACCTATATCTTTAGCTCAGGCAATACATCTGAAGAAGACCTTGTACTCTAGGATCTTAATCCTGCTCCTGCTGAAGTCAGTGGCAAAATTTTCATTGACTTCAAAGGAGCTCCTTTGAGCCCCAGTAAATCCTATTCATGAAGCACTGGGGAAGGCCTGCCCTCGCAGAAATAAATGCCTCCCATTTCCTTCATGTGGTACCTCAAACTGATGTTCCCTGTGGAATATTCCCTCGGTGAAGATTTCAGGACTCACCCATCCCAAATAATTTATCGTGACCTCATCGCTGAAGCAGTGGCAGGGTAAGGAGATAAATCACTAAGAAACAGCAAGAGAAGGGCAGATGAAGCAGCACTCAGAGAAGAAATTGTGCTCCAATTTATTTCACCTGAGTGCTTCAGGCCTTCCTCAAATATTCCACATAAATGTTGTGCTGACGTACTATGTCTTGTGTGCTCATCTTCATGGGTTACTGAGCCTACTCATACCTGCGTGAAGATACCTCCCAGTAACTTAGCTGGCGAATGTTTCCTTATGTGACTTATTGTTGGGATAGCATATTCAAAAAATAGAGCTCGCTTTATAGGAAATGTGCTCTGTTTCAATGGGAAAATCAAGACTGTTTTTATTTTTACGCAGACTACTGAGGGTTTTTTTTTTTTTTTTAAACTGATATTTGTATCAACAAAACTGAGTTTGTTTTCCTGATAAAAGTTACTGTAAGAAAAAGATTCCTGTGTTAAGCCTGTGTGTTTCATGTACTGCTGGAGGACCAGGAGCATTCACCAAGTTCTTTCTTGGTAAGTGTGTGTGACTTCTGTTAACACATTGGGTTTAACTATAACTGTAGGGAAACACACACATATGTCCAAATTACCAAAATAAAGAATGGCAGATTCATGTGACTTGAGACCCAAAACTACATTTTGCTAAGGGAGAGGAAGCTGAGTTCAGCATATTTGGGGCCTTTCTGACCCCTCATGGGATGGCAAATTACGTCAGAAACCATGATGCTGACCCTGCCTATGCATTGCTCTGGATCAGATACTAAGGAGCCATTCCAGAAAACTATCTTTTGTTCCATCTATCAGCAATCATCGAGGGACTCCTTGTGAGACACAATCCAATCTCTTATCTTTTCACGAGTAATGTGTTTCCCCATACATTTTCTGGAAAATGAATCCGCTTTTCATTACAACTTTGTTATTGCAGTCAGCTACATAGGCACTCCCCAGCCTCTTCATGCAGAACTTGAAATCCACTAGTTGACTTGCAAACACTGAGCTCTCCCCGGGGTTTCAGCTGAGATTGGAAGTGCTAGCTTTCTGCAGCAAAAGCTGCTGTGACATCTCTGCAGCTGAAAGCAAGACTTTTGGAGAGGTGGGCAACTGTGTGTAGTGAGTAGCATAGGAAAGAGCTAGGCAAAGCCACTTGGTGAAGTTTTGATTTCTATTGCATTTCAGTTCTGCTAAACCAGTGATTCCCAACCTCTTTTTATACTGTGGACTGGCAAACCCATCCACAAACTTTTAGCAGACTTGTAACATTTTATTTGCAGATTTGCATGAATATGCAAATCTGCAAATAAAATGTTACAGGTCCACCAAAAGCCCCTGCCTCCAGAGTTGTTGAGAACAGCTGGCTTCAGCTCCAGCAGTCACTACATGGCGGGCGACTGCTGCAGCTGAAGCCGGCTGTTTGCGGCAGCTCTGGGGGCTGGGGCTGGGGTACATCCTGGCTCCCTCAGCCCCTTAGCCACTGACCCCAGAGTCCCCTGCACCCAACCCTCCCAATGCCAGGCTTCCAACCTCAGAGTCCCCCAGTGCCAGCCCCCCATCCTAAACATGTCAGTGCCCACTCCATTTCCAGAGCCCCACCACACCCAAGCCCCTCAAAGCCCCCCCAGTGGCAGCCATCAGTCCCCAATATTAGCCCTATCCCCAGAGCCCGTGTACCTACCCGCCACCCCTACTAGCCCTGCTCTCAAAGCCCCCCAGTGCCAGCCCTACCCCTGACCCCTACTAGCCCTACCTCCAGAGCCCCCCAGTTCCAGCTCCTCACCCTGGATGCCCCAGTGCCCCACAGTGTCATCCCCCTCCTTAGAGCCCCCCACCCCTTAGAGCTCCCCAGTACTAGCCCCACTCCCAAAGCCCCTCAGTAATAGCTTCACCCCAGAGCCCCTCCAGTCCCAGCCCCAGACTCCCCAGCACTAGCCCTGTCCCCCCTCAGCTAGCCCTGCTCTGCCTCCCATCTGCCAGCTGAAAGAGCTGCCCGGGTCTTGGCTACTCTAAGGCTGCCATGCCAAGCTCCACTTAGCCCTCCTGCCAAGCAATGAGCTGCTCTTCTGCAGCCGGGAGGAAACCCCACCCCTGTCTGGTGCTGGTTGGCTGATAGGCAGGGCAGGACACGCCTCTCCCAACAGGCACAGCAGGAGGAGAGACACTGGGTGGTGTATCCCAGCCCTGGCCCCCAGAGCTGCTGCTGCCCAGCAGCCAGGGGTTCGCGGTGGTGTTTGGGAACCGCTGTGCTAAAGCACAGGTCAAGAGCACTGGGATCTCAGTCTCATATTGACCAAATATAGAAAGCTTGGGGTAGTACTGAGAGAGAGTTCTGCTTTTTGGCCAGTAGCTGAAGAGTACTGAGAATCTGGCTTCTATTAACTACGGGAGCCATTTATCCTGATGGAGTCTCCATCACTAGCAAATTTAAACTCCAGTTGGGGTGTTTTTCTAAAAGAGGTGCTCTATCTCAGAAGCTTTTCAGTGTAGTCTGGTGGCCTGTGCTATACAGAGTCAGACTAGATGATCACAGTGTCTTTTGTGATCTTGGAATCTCTGGGCATGTCAACACTAGAAAATCATTTCATTTCAAAATAATAAACTCCTGAAATAACTATTTTGAAATAGCGCATCCACACTAACGTCTCAAAATTAGTCCGAGGCAACCTCCCTTAATGTGCCTGCGCCACCTCAACTTAGAGCCCCAGGAAGCACTGGGGAGTAATTACTTTGAATGACTCTGGGGAATAGTTATTTCAAAATAGCAGCAGTGGAGCATCCACACTGCCACTATTTTGAAATAACTATAAGCGTTATTCCTCATGGAAATCAGGAGTTATTCTTTCAAAATAGCCAGCTCCTTATTTCAAAATAATGGGCTTGGTAATGTGGATGCTCCGCTTGTTATTTCGAAATAACACCCTAGTGTAGACCAGGGCTATGAGTCTATTCCTATTGGAGGGGCCAACAGCTCCATAGGCAAACTGCTGGTAGCGGCTCTGTGCTCCTGGAAGGGGCAGGGCTGAGGGCAGCCATCTCTCAGCATCCCCTGGAGTGTGTGGCACCAACCTCCACCACAGCCTTCAGAGCTGCTCAGGCACAGTGCTGCAGCAATGATTTAAAGGCCCAATTTGCCCCTGATGCCTACTGTTTGTTGTGTGAGCCTGGGCAAGTCAGGCTACCATTCTGTGCCTCCATTTCCTCATTTGGAAAGGGGAGACAATAGGGCAAAAACCTCCCACACTTCATACTGTAGCCACCTAGAAATCTTAGGATTGCTCTCCCTATCTTCACACAGCCCCCATTACCACAGTACCTGAGCCCCTCACAGCCTTTAATGTATGTGTCCTCACAGCATTTCTGGGAGGTACAGAGGTCTAGTATCTCTCTTTGACATAAAGACTTGCATGAAACTAACTCAATGAAACTTGCACAGGATCATCCAGGAAGTCTGCAGTAGTGTAGGGATGTGAATCCAGGTTTCTCAATCCCTGGCTTGGTGCTCTACCCACTAGACAATTCTTCCCATAGAGGCCAGAGTGACTTAGTGTGCATCCTCTGCTAAGAAAGAATATTAGCACAGTAGGGCCTGTGACACACAGTTGTAGTCAGGGCGGTAGTACACTTATACACACTTTCCTCTCATTACAAGACTTACCGATCTCACAGGTGCATCATGAGAATTAGTTCATGTTCCCTTGCACTTTGAGAGGCTGCAATGAAAGGTGGTCTAGGCATGCGAAGAATGTCCTGCTATGATATTCCCCACTCAATACCTAGGCCAAAGAGGTAGGTTTTTGGAGGTGCTCCATACAGTGCCTTTAATCAGTCTGTATCTCCAAGGCTACTCAGGTTTACCCATTGCTAATTAGGCTGACCATATAAATAGCATCGCAGAGTGGAGTGTCCCAGTGGCAGATTGATAACTTCCAATGGGCTTTGGGCTGCATTCTCTCTGAGTTACAGCTGTGTGATTCCTTATATCCCGATCCCTGGATATTAAAACCAAAAGCTCGATTTACCCACATGGTGCTAACTTGTTCATGTGCAGCAAACTGCAGAGAGCTGTCAGCAGTTGAAAGGTCACCCCGGGCAGGCTGTGCTGTGTAAATGTGTTGCCCTGCCTGCAGCTGTTGAGAGATTAGGTTTCAGAATCACCTGCTCTGGCTGAGAATACAGGAACTTGCCTGTCAGACACAGCCCAGTAATTACTCCATACTCATCTGCACCTTCCTTGTCTGCCTCCTAATTGAGGTTTAACAGCCTTCATTCTGGGTGTTTGTAAAACAGGCTTCTCACATCTGAGCTTCAAGCCAATTAACATAACATCTGGGATAACCAATACTAGTGAGTCCTTTACACAGTGCACACTTTCCTGCTGCTCAAGCACACAGGGTAGACCTCATTTATAAGGGCCTGATCCTGCAGTTAATTCCAGAGACAGAATGCCCATTGATGTCAGAGGGAGTTCCAGGAGTAGCCCCTATGACCACACAGCTGTAAGTTTAATTAAAATACTCTACCCATGCTCCAAACATGTCTAGTTTCATCAAAGCAAAAATCGGTCATAGGTGCTTGACTACATCCATGCCAAATTTACAGTTTCAATCTTCATCTGTTTTTACTATATTCCCTTTCAAAGAAATGTCATTAGAACATTTTGACCATGGGCAGTGAAGATTTTTGGTGGTGATTAACCCTACTCTCCTATCATTCAAACACATTATCACACTCTCTGCAAAGAAGTTTATGATAGAAGTTCATCTTCTGGCAGAGCCCAAGCATAAAAAACCTTAGCCATAAAGTGAATTTTTCTGAAAGTGTATCTTTTGTTCAGTTTGCAATCCAAACCATAGAAGCAGCTAGCAGCATGACTTCTAGAATGACCACGTTATGCTGTAAATCAGGGGTGGGGAACCTCAGGCTTGTCCAGCCCCCATTTTGCCTAGATCTGGCCCCCATGGCCCAGGGCTCCCCTTCAGCATTGGGGAGCCTGCACTCATGCTCCAGCCCCCTGCTGCCCCACCAAAGGGCTGGAGCATACAAAATCTACTAGCCTAGGCCTCCCTAGGCTCTGGTGTGCTAGGAGAATGCAGGGAGCGTCCTTCTCAGGGACCAGGTCAGTGAGGAGTTGGGGGTTTTGTTTGTTTTTTAAACTTCTCACTCATGTGCAGCCCCTGACTGATTTAATTTGCATCAGTGGCCCCCAACCAAAAAAAGTTCCCCATCCCTGTTGTGCTGATTTGGTGAGGAAGTGGCCCTGAAACAAACTTCCATTTCTGAGTGTTCTTAACAGCTGTGCTGGATTTGGGTCTAGATCCAGCTTCACCACATTCCTTTTTCTCTCTATAATTGCCAGACCCAAATTTTAGATCTCAATTTAGATCCTTGTATCTGCTCTGAATTTTCAGTTGCGGGGGGGGGTTGTCATTCTATTCTGTTTTTTATTTTTCTCTTGTTGTTGACAATCTGAAGAGACATCTAATTATGCACCGAGGGAATTATGTGGGACTACCTGGAGCAAGGCTCATTTCCCTACATAGAATTATTCTTCTGCGTGTTTGTTCCAGCAACCGCCGCCCTTACTGCTAATTTTTAGTTACAATGTGAATATTATACAACTGTTGGCTACAGTTTAAAAGAGCATGGACATAGGTTCCAAAACTAGATCATTATTGCAGTTACCAGTGGCCTATGAAGCAATCGCTGTGTCAACCTCTGCTTCCCCTCAAGACTTTTTCCAAAAAAATCTTTGACATTTAGTAACAACTGATTTTTATTGTTTTTTTAATTTGTATTTTTGGCCTGTTTTGCAGATTCATGTTGCTGAATGTCAAAGCAAAACAGGGAGGTTCTTTCTGGTGGTTCATAAAATGTGAATCTGGAAGGCTATTTCTAGACTGCAGGCTTCTTTCGGAAGAAGCTTTTCTGGAAGAGATCTTCTTTTGAAAGAGCATGTCCACGCAGCAAAAACGCATTAAAAAAGCAATCTGCTTTTCCAAAAGATAGCGTACACATTGATTGGACACTATCTCGCATTTAAGTTGTGATTACTATAGTTGGAGTGGCCACCAGGGCACGTGTACTTTTTCCTGGAGACCTCTTCTTTCAGAAAAAAACCCTCTTCCCTGTCCACACACGCCTTTTTCTGAAAGAGCTCTTTAGGAAAAAGGCATCTTCCTTGTAGAAAAAGGTTTACTGCTGCCAGAAAAAACCCTGCATTCTTTCAACTTACTGTTGAAAGTACACAACTGCAGTATGGATGTAAGTGTAGTTTTTTGGAAAAATGGCCATTTTTCTGGAAAAACTTTGCACTGTAGACATACCCGAAATCTGTTCCACTTACTGTGGGGCAGATTCTGACTTCAGTCACTGAAGTTACTCTAGCTTTACACTGGAGTAACTGAGATCCAGATCTGGCCCTATGCAAAGAAACCATAGAGAATGTATTGCATCAGAAAAGCTAATCAGGCGCTTCAGATATTTGCCAATCAGTCTTTATTTACAGTTGGACCCTGACTACAAACCATACATGCCAGGAGTGCCAGAAAAGTATAATTCTCTTAGAAACCGACTTGTAAACCTATAAAAATAACCAGTCCTACTAATGTCTGTACTGCATCTGCCAATGTTATCTTTGAAGACCTACCAGACTCAGAAATAAGGCTTTGGCCCTTCTCCCAGAAACCAATCTGTAAGATACATGCCACACTTCAGAGATCTGACATTCAACCAGAGCTCCACAGTAGATTGAGTCAGGCATGGAGGATTCTGATTACTAGCTGCCTTGACGTGATTTTTGACAGTTGTCTCATTTTCCATGATATTGTACCAAATACAGTACTTCTACATGCATCTGAATAGGGAAAAAGCTCTCTGGGCACATGAACCAAGTTGCTTTTGTTGGAGAAAATTTGATGCATGTTTTTTCATAAATGTTACTGTAGTCTCTTCCTCACTTAAAACAATAGCATATTCTAGTATCACTTTCAAGTGCATTAAAGGCTTTAATAATCTAACTCAGGCTGGCAAACCAGTATCTCAAAACTCCCACCTATCTGAAATCTGAATCCAAATCTACTTATCTTCTTATTCTCTATATTTTTGAAGGTTCAGAAAGTTAAAATATCCTATAGACTCTCTTTTTCAACCCACATACCAGGACTCTTGCCTTAACTACTTGAAACCACGTTGTAGTTTCAGCAGATCTAATAATTATCTCCAAATTTTCACATTTATCTCTAATACAGAGAAACTCCAGAGTGGATTACAAGTTGAAAAGAGAGGAGGAAAAAAACAACACAAGAGACTTGTTCACATGATTTGTTCTGTAAAGTTTCAACGTATTTTTTAATCGAAAGGGCAAAAAAAAAAAAAGGCAGTCAACCAATTTAATTTCCATTTCCCCAAATTTTGATGCACTTGCAAATATATTTACCCCTTGCATCTCTGCTTCTTGGAATGAGACCTAGTAATTAATGCCTCTTGACATTAGCATGGGGTGAAATTTTCTGACTACTTTAATAGAAAGTTAGAAAGACATTTATTGGTAGGGATGCTAGCAACCCTATGGATAAATAATTCCAAAATATATTTTCTCGATTACTGGAGACTACTGACTATTATCAGAGATATGTCTGAGTGAAACGCTTGAGGCAGCGTGGGGACTTTTAGAGGAAGATCAGGATCCAAACTTCACAGCTGGTTCTTTACCTTTTTATTAGACTACAAAAAAAACTCTCAATCTAAATTTCATTGGCCTTGAGGTCTGTTTGATCTGGATGTAGAGTGAGATCCAGCTGTTATAACTTGTCCCGGTCACTGGTTATATTTTGCCAGCCTCCCCTTCGTTGGGCCTGCTGAACACTGCATCACTAGGACATATGGTGAAATTCTGGCTCCATTGATGTCAATGGCAAAACTTCCATGATTTCAGTTGGGCAGGATTTCACTCTTAATCTTTCAGTCTTTACATGCATTTATTTAATCAGGGACCTCAGTTATCAGTGCACTCAGAAGTACCAATTGTAAATGAGGATGAAATCACAGCTCTGGGCAATTTACACTGGCTGATTCCATGCCACCAAACTAAAAAGTATCTAAATAGAAAGACATAAAACCTATGCCCTCTCCCCCCCGCCCTCCATGCTCACTATGCCACAAATAGCTTGAATGCCTAATGGTATAAAATCCCAAAGCTATGCCTATTGTATAATAATTACATTCATCATGATTTAGCAATGAAATCTAGGAAAGGGATAATTTGATAGGCATGCTGGTTGGAGTTTAATAGACTAGGTTGGCGTTTATACATATTTACTCAGAGGTGTTGCCCTGCCTGTGCTGTGTAATTATTTATTAAGTGGCAGTGGTTACTGTGCTTTCAACGTCAGAAAGCTCTGCTCCCTTTTGCAAATCTTCATAGTCCACATTCCCACTGAATTCAGTGAAATTCCCTGCGTGAATAATACAGAACTGAGCCCTAGATTACATGCAGACAGAAGTCCACAAATAAGTTACAGATTCAGACACACTACAGTCACGGGCATGAAACCTACATGCTGTATAGGCTGATGATCAAGACAGCATTGAACATGAAGTCTGATTTGATTGGACCTCATCTCAATAAACCAGAAACATACATTGACTAATGAATTTGTAGGTTTCGGTTTCCTGAAGAAAAAATCCGTGAGTTTCTGCTGCTGTTCAAGGTGCAATGACAGTGTGAGGGACATCATAATTCCTGTGAGACAGCAATGCAAAATACTTTACCGCCCGACCTAGCCCCTGGCCTTCATCACTGCTCTAAAATGAGGCTTAGACCACTTAGGATTGGCCAGGGGTAGGGGTGTTCTTCCATACCTCAGCATTCTCTAATCTGTAATCTTCACTAGCCATCACCAGCCTCGCATCATGTCCCTCAGTGTTTTTTACGCTGTTTCTTTTTTTCCTGGAGAAATAATAAGAACAAACAGTTCGGGATGGGTCTTCTCATCATTACTGTGGACTGAAGAAGTTCTAGAATAAATACAGGTCTGGTAGATTACCAGTGAAAAGCATCATAATTTTTACAGGGAACTCAGCTTCTCTTTTTTTTTCTTCCTTTTTCTTTTAATTACTAGCTCTTAATAAAAAAACAGGCAGAGTAAAATGGCTGCTAAGGCTTAATTTCTTGTTCTTAGAATAGTGACAGTTCACAGAGACTTAGAACAGGATTCAGCTGTGCCATGTACAGTATCTCTGAATACCTTCCAAACACAGTGCTTTGGTACAACTTGTTCATTACTTGATTAATAAAGATTGTGTGTCCTGTTTTAAGCATCAAAACTACAGTCCATTAATCTTGAGAGAAATTTTACTTCCAGTTCACATCTCAACTTGAAGGGGGAAGAAAATGGCCATGGTGTTTCCATTTTTAGGAGAATGGCATGCCCCTCTGGGAGACAGTAAATTGAAATTAAGGCTGTTTCAGTTGGCCTACAGGATATGCCTGCAAATGTGGACATATCGAAATGGTGAAAAAGTCTGTTTGTGCCCATTCATATAAAGTGAATAGGTTGTAATGTTCTCCAGCCCCTGGGAACGGTGGCTACACTGAGGAAAGAAGGCTGGAAGAATGAGATGGATTTGACATAAGTATATTTAAGTGCTCTGAAGGCTTTCTCTCCTCCCTGTGGTTTAATGGTGTATTCCACTGGGATCCACAAGGAAGAAACAGAGTGAATCCCTACAGCTTTTCTTTTTAAGGATAACAAATTTTAAAACAGGTGTGAGCACAGACAGATCTTCTTACTTGTGTTTAAGTTCTTTTCAGCCAGGCCCCTCTCTGTGTGTATTATTATCATTCCGCAAAGTAAGTGCTGGGGAGTGTGGACTAGGGGGAGAGGTGGAAAATAGAGGTTGGAAAAAATAAATGACTGCAAATGAATAATATGAACTAAGTATGCTGGTCATGCTCGATGAAATTTATTATATTGCGGTTACTCACAAGACATATTAGCCAAGGTTACAACGAAGATAAATACAAGGATTCAGTGCAGGAAAATGTCATATTTGGAAAATGATGAAATCTGTGACTAGCATGGCAGAAGACCAGATTGTTGAACAGCTTCCATTACTGTGCAGGAAAGCTATCTCTTCTTTTAGTAGAATACCATATCAAGGGAGCAACTCTTCATCTGGGCTGATTTTTGTCTCCATTCATTTAAGTGATGGCCCTCTTTCCAAAAACAACGAGGAGTCCTGTGGTACCTTAAAGACTAACAGATTTATTTGGGCATAAGCTTTTGTGGTTTTTAACCACAAATGCCCAAATAAATCTGTTAGTCTTAAAGGTGCCACTGGACTCCTCGTTGTTTTCACATATGCAGACTAATAGAGCTACCCTGAGACCTCCTTCCAAAGTCTTATACCGTTGTACTGCCACCTCGTGGCAAGGGTGCACAAAAGGCAGCTAAATAAAGATGAAAACTTATATTTTCAAAAATGGTCAGTGATTGTGTTTTGAGTGCCTCCATTTGGGGTGCCCGAGATGCGACACACTAAGGGGCCTGAGTCAGAAAATCAGACCTCTTTAAGGGATTGCAAGTTGAAAATCCCAAAAGGAATCACTAATAAGTAGGAGAGAAAAGGTGTGTGGAGCTGGGCTCTCTCTGTTCCACTTTCTCTCCCCACCCACCTTCTCCTGGGAAAACCTTATGTCTGCAAGTAAGTCCAGGTAGGAAATAAGTGAGATTCTCACTCACTTGTACTCCCATTTGGGACTGCATAGGCTCCTAGGCTTTAAGATGTATGAAATTATTATGATTTGAACCTAAACTCAATCGCTGATACCAATTTTTACTGTAAGACTGCACTGCAGTTTTCCATAACCTCAGCGGTAATGGAATAATCATTGATGGGGCTAAGAACAACCAGCTTAACTTCCACTGTTCCCAACATGGCTATTATCAAACAGAAAATAAAATAAATGTCCTTATTCTCACTCTTAAGTCATTACTGAGACTGGAACTAAAACCAGAAATCCACAGACGTCCCACCCCCAAACACTGGAATCTTTAAGAGCTAGCAACAGAGTGTACAGCGTGTGCCCATATATTCCCATCCATCTGTAAAAGTATTGGCTTCTGGCAACTTTGCAGAGGTTTCTCCTGTATTTGTAAATTTCATACCAGAAGGGAGTGGCTTCATCAGTTTTTCATTTCAGTCATAATAAAAGAAGAGATAGAAATCAAAGACAACTGTTCCAAGGGAGTGGAGTCCACAGTGCATAATTACCTGTCCCTCAGCCAAGGGCAGATGCTTGAACTGTTTCAGTTCTGTTATTACTCTTTTGAATACAGCTAATGCTGATAACATAGAGTCCCTTTCTCCTCTCTTTTTCCTTTTGTTCATCTGTTGCAAATACAAGTAGAGTGCAGCAATCTTTCCCTGAAGATATCCCAGCAGCAATGCTCTTCAATAAAGGGATTTAGCATTCCTTGAAAGTTAACACTATGTTAATCCCATGGTAGATTTCATTGTTTTGCCACGCACTACCGAAGAGCTTTTTGGCTATCAATTACAAAGGCAGAATAAGAGAGACCACCATCATTCTTTCCCTGGTTACCTTAAGCCAGATTTGAGTGTAACTGCAGGAAATGTGTGTTACGGAAGCTAAAAACTTCATTTATCAGATGAGACACTACCTTATATGAGTAATAACTGCTTAATCAGATGGTCTCAATACAGTTGTTTACATGAAAATAAAGCAGACTGCTCATTTAAAATTCATTGCTGTCAACCCAAATAGGAAGGTTATTTTGATTCCAAAGCTTTAATGGGGATTCTTCTTAGCTCATCTAGAAGTGGACCTTGGTTTCATTCCTCTGGCTTGTTTCAGCAGTTGTCTCCTTTACATGCTGTAATTCTTTCATGTAGTTTTTTTTTCAACCTGGCATAAAAGTAATAGGTAATTCAAATATCTATATTGTCCCTGCACCCTATAATGATATTAAAATGACAATTTTATTACTCTCGTAAAATGTTTGCAGCTTCCCTGCAGCGCATTGTAATTTCACCAATGGTTGCAGAAGGTCTTAAATTATATTTGTACAAAATTGAGATGAATGGATTTTTCATATTAATGCATTTCTTGTTGGGTAATAGGGATTTTTTTCCTTTCCTTTTGCCAAATGCAAAGTGAAAAAGCAAGTCAGTTCAACTATTTGTCAACTCCCGTTAGAAACATTTAATACTAATAAAATTTATGGATTTAGTTTCCAAAGGATACTTCCAAAGAAGTTTATGATTACTATGTTAGTACTTAAATACAGCCATTGTTTGCCTTTTAAATTTCTTTAAAGTTCTATTCTTGTGGCTGAGTCAGTATTGGATGAATGTTTGTTTAATGGAGCTTGTGAAATAAGTCATTTTGTTACCCACAAAGAAGCCACATCGTGAACTGTTCCATGTTTGTTTCTTAACAAAGGCTTACAATGTATGTTCATGGAGTTTATTCTGCTAAATTAAGATAGAAATAGTAAATTCAGCTGCAGTTTTAATAAATCTCTTGCATGTCTCAAATTAGGATAAGTGGGATGTTGTAATTTGTTTGTGGTTGTTTTTCAAACAATGCTGCCTTCACAGGTTTCTGATGGTTTTAAACAAATCATTTCCTGTAAATGGATGAAGTAGTTAACTGAGAGAATGTGGATGTTTTATGAATATTGTTACCAGTGTGAAGTTCTCTGTTGGGCTGATCACTTATCTTCATAACAAAGTCTGAACAGACTGGGCATGCAGTGAGATCCTATGAACTGAAGTGGGAAGATAGTTTGAGTTGGCTGGAGACCACACAGCTGTGATTTAATAAAAAAAATGGCTTCAAAGGAAGGGCAAATTTTGCTTTTAACATCCACAATACTAAGGAATATTTGGAGGGGGGAAGTTTGGAAGAAAGAGAAAAGAACATCCTTATTTATATTACACTTAAACACAGCATAGCTTCACCAGGGGGGACAGCTTGAGCTGGAACTTCACTGAAGCAGCAAATACAACATTGGGATTATATATTTGTTCTTTACATCTGCTAGTCCTCTGCGTTTCTTGCTTATCCAATTTATAGATAATCCACCTGCAAAGCACTAATGAATTTATCATTCAAAACAGAATAAATGAATATAGACTTGAGCACATGAACTTGGACAAGAAACCTTAGCCAAAAGGAGCCTTTCTGACAAATCTAAGAACTATGGAAGGTTGGAGGGGTTTAGGACAGAGCTGCTGCTGAAGACTTTTGAATTTTCTTTGTTGACAATAACATTTACTCAGCTGGCTGAAGCTTTTGATTGTTGGTTTTGTTTTGATTATTTTTCTTTTGAATAATAATTCCAGATTATCTGGCTAATGTGCTTCTTTTGCTCTCTCCCTCTCTCCCATTTTTTTTCCTCTTGCATATAACGAAAAAAAATAATTGATGCTGAAAATCCCTTGAGGTTTATGCAATGCCTGGGAGTAAAAATATCCGCATTGCATTTGAAATAATATTGCTTGAATGAAAAAGTCACGAGTCTGGAATGAATGTGCTTTAATTAATGAATTACAGTATCTTATTAATAAACAGTAACTCATGATAGTTTTTCATTTTACACCCCTGTCCAATTAGACCCAAGCAGTAAAGTATTATCTTTTATTTTCCTAATGTCCCTAAATGATACACATCTTCGAAAGAGAGACGTGTGTGTGTGTTGTGAAAAGATATGGAGAGTGGGTGGCAGAAAACAAGCTGTGAACACAAGCCGAATTCTTGGACATAATATCTCGAACAGAAGATCGTCCATCACAGTTATTGAAACTGTGACCAACAAGCCATAAAGCTGACAAGAAAGAGTAGGAAATATGACTTGTTAGGTGGGGGCAAACCAAAGAGGGAATTACAAAAGGAAAATTCCATGATGAATTAGTTTGTATTTTTTGTTTTCATTTCTGACACATGGAAGGAAATGCTATATGTTTTCTTAAGGAAGTGCAAATTTCTCCACTTCATCCATTTTAAATCCTCACCCTTAGGCCTTTTGTACTGAAGCATAAAGTTTGGAAACCTTAAATGGTCATAATGTTTCCCTGTAGAATTTGGCCTCAGAAACCTACTCACAGTTCAGTAGGGCTAAAAAGGAAAACCATTTCACAGCACTTTGGCAGCATCATTTAAAAGGGAATTCATATGGAGCATCAATTTAGTCTCAAGGTTTCTTTACCATATTTGATGAAATATAAGATGCAATTGGAACAAGCGGCTAAAGAAAAAAGGCCATAAACTTTTTAAATTGTGTTGTAAAACACGCAGTGTGTTAACGTGAAATAAGTTACAGACTTAAAAGAATTTACAATGATTTGCACATATAATAATACAATAGGCTTGCAAGGTGCAGATGTTTGCTGGCAAATCTGGTATTTTAATACATGTTCCCCTTCAGTGAAGCTGCAAGATTTGGATCTGGATATTAATAACTCAGTGACACTGGAAAGCAGAGTTGAAGGAAAACTAGTAAAAGAGGGGAATCAATCACAAATAGAAATCTCAGCAACATGCATTTAAATGACACTCCAATTTTTCACGCATGGAAAAAGCGTTAAGTTTGCAAGTTAGTCAAACAGTTAACATCCTTGTTTTCCCTCAGCTCACTCATAACGGGTCCAGTCCTATGACTCAGATGGATATTCCCATTGACATTAATGGAACTCTCCCTAAGCACAGGTTGAAGGATTGGGCTGAATAAAATGTTTAAAAAATGATAATCGTTGGTAGAGAACATATACATACTTTATGGGTCCACCTAAACCTTACTCAAGTGTGTTCGCCTTGAGGTGCACATCTGCAGCCCACCAGCTGATTAAGCTTGCTGTAAATTAGAGTTGGCCCAGGGCTGCTCTAATTTATGCCATGGGCTACATCAGCCTCCAGCCAACCCAGAAATTGGGCAGTGGCAAAGTCTTTCAGTATTACCTTTGCCCTTCTCTCTCTGGGCCATGCTTCCTATGAGGAGTAGCTCAGAATCTGACTGCTTATACCAGAGGTGGTCAATAAGTGGTTAGAAGGCTGGAAGCAGTTCGCCAGGGTTAGCTCCTGGTGGATCATGACCCGCTTTTTTTACCTGAGCATCTGCAGGTAGACTTCTTGCAGCTCCCATTGGCTGCAGATCATTGTTCCTGGCCAATGGAATCTGAAGGAAACAATGTCCCAGTCTGCACCAATTCCTGAAGCTCCCATTGGCTACGAACGGCTATCCGCAGCCAAGAGGAGCTGCAAGCAGATGTATCTGCAGATGCTCAGGTAAATAAAGAAGCTGGAAGCCCTCCAGAGGCTAGCCCTGGTGAACTGCATCCAACCCATGGGCCACTTCTTTCCCACTCCTGCCTTATTCACCTTTCAAAAGGGTCAGAGTTTCCTCTTTGCTTAGGAAGGAGGATGGGTATGTCTACATTACAGCGCTAATTAGAACTAACTTAGTTCGAATTAGTTAATTCGAACTAAGCTAATTCGAACTAACGGATCCAGACTAAAAAACTAGTTCGAATAAGCATTTTGCTAATTCGAACTAGCATGTCCACATTAAGTGGACCCTGAACCAGGGTTAAGAATGGCCAGAAGCAGTGCCGGCAGGGCATCGGATGAGGACTTAGAGCATGGAGCTGCTGCCTCAGGCTAGCCGAGGGCTGTGCTTAAAGGGACCTGACCCCCACCCCGGACAGACAGTTCTCAGGGGTGCCCCGCTTGCAAAGCAGTCCTGGCTTGGAGTGCCCTGAGTGCCCACACTGGGCACATCACAGCACTCGGCCATCAGACAGGCTGCACTTGCCACAGGCTGCCATCTGGGGAGAGGGAGAAATTGGGGGGCTGCAGGAGAGCTTCCACCCCCAGAAGCCCACAGAGCCAGCCCAGTCCTCCCCATCGGGGGCTCGTACCCCATTCCTCCCTCACCTCCTTCCACTTACCCTTCCCTAGCCCCCCTTCCTGATGTACAAAATAAAGAAAACGTGTGGTCAAAAATAGAAACTCTCTTTATTGAACAAAACTCGGGGAGACTGGGAAAAGGAGGTGGGAGAGGGGAAGAGAGAGGGTGGGAGAGGGGAGGGCAACTACAATGATCAGGGGTTTGGAAAAGGTCCCATATGAAGAGAGGCTAAAGAGATTGGGACTTTTCAGTTGAGAAAAGAGGAGAATGGGGGGGAATAGGATAGAGGTCTATAAAAGCATGAGTGGGGTGGAGTGGGTGCATACAGAAAAGTTCTTCATTAGTTCCCATAATAGAAGGACTAGAGGACACCAAAGGAAAGGAATGGGTAGCAGGCTTCAAACTAGTAACAGAAAGTTGTTCTTCACAAAGCAAAGAGTCAGCCTGTGGAACTCCTTGCTGCAGGAGGCTGTGAAGGCGAGAACTAAAACAGAGTTTAAAGAGAAGTGAGATAAAGTGATGGAGGTTGGGTCCATGGAGTGGTATTAGCCGGGGGTAGAAATGGTGTCCCTGCCCAAAGTTTGTGGAAGGCTGGAGAGGGATGGCACGAGACAAATGGCTTGGTCACTGTCTTCGGTCCATCCCCTCCAGGGTCCCTAGGGTTGGCCGCTATCGGCAGACAGGCTACTGGGCTAGATGGACCTTTGGTCTGACCCAGGACGGCCATTGTAAGCTCAGGGCTCAGGGTCGGGGGTCTCAGTGTGCCACCTTGATTTTCATGCACACCTGCTCCTGGGTGGCCAGGCTGGCAGCTCTCCTGCCCTAGCCGGCCACTTTCCTGTGCCTAGTGCGGAGATCGTGGACGAGGTCCACGATGTCCGCACTAGACCAGGCGGGTGCCTGCCTCTTGCGGTCCCGGGCAAGCTCCCGGGAGCCGCCAGCCTGGTCCCGGGAAGAGGGGGAGGGCTGGGGGACATCGGGTGGCTGGCTCGAGCCGTGCCAGCTGCAGGGTCTGCTGGCTGGGTGCTGGCAGGCTTGCACCTGGCACAGGCATCGTAGCCAGCCCGTGCCCCTTTAAGGGGTCCGGGGCCGGGAGGGGGGCAATAGAGTTTCCCTGGTGTTGGCCAGAGTGGAAAGCTGGGGAGGGAAAGCTGGGGAGGGCTAGCCTCCCACTAGTTCGAATTAAGGGGCTACACACCCCTTAAATTGAACTAGTAAGTTCGAACTAGGCTTAGTCCTCGTACAATGAGGTTTATCTAGTTCGAACTAAGCGCTCTGCTAGTTCGAATTAAGTTCAAACTAGCGGAGCGCTAGTGTAGCGCCTATCAAAGTTAATTCGAACTAACATCCGTTAGTTCGAATTAACTTTGTAGTGTAGACATACCCGATATTAGTTTTCCTCTTGGCAAAAAAGTTCCTTACTGAGTCCTCAGATCCAGACCTTAATGAGTCCCAATTTAGTTCCTTAGGTACAAGTTGATTCTTCATGGATGGATGGAGAGAAATTATGACTTGTCTATTTAACTCAAAACAATGTATAAAGAACCCAGTTTACTCTGTTGGAAAGGTGAGGGGAAGCTTCGTAATAAATCCTGAGGTGCTGTGGGGGATATTGCATTGTGCTTCATTAGTAATGAGCAAAGGTGTTGCTCACAGGCCCCTCTGCACTGCTTAAAATTGGGCTGGCAGTGTGCACTGTGCAGGAGAGGCAGCCATTACAAGGGGCTCTCTGAAACCCCTGAATATTACAAAGGAGTATTTGTGGCTGTGGCACATAACCTGATGCTAAAAGGGCCAGATAGGTCACTAGACCCACACTTGTGGAGATCCAGTAGTTGAGAACACTTGCAACCATGCCAGGACGCAGGTCCGCTGATGCGGGGGGGGGGGGGGAGGAGTTAAAAGGGACAGATACACCAGGGCCCAGGGATTCAAAAGGACACAGGGCAGTAGCAGCGCCTGAAGCCCTGGGTCCTTTAAATTGCTGCTGGAAAGGCAGCAGAAGGAGCAGCATGGGGTTTCCTGGTGGCACTGTCACAGGTGGGAAGTCACAAATGTGGCCTTGTTTCCTACGTATCTGCAAGACTGCAAACTGAATCAGAACAATGGTCCATCAAGCCCAGTGTCCTGTCTTCCTACAGTAGTTGGTGCCAGATGCTTCAGAGAGAATGAATGCAATAGATCAACTATCGAGCAATCCCTCCCCTGTTGTCCAGACCCAGCTCCTAGTAGTCAGAGGTTTAGGGTCACCCAGAGCATGGGGTTACATCCCACACAGTCTTGGTATAGCCACGGATGTGCCTATGCGCCATGAACATAACCAGTTCTATTTGAACCCACTTATACACAAGCAAAATCAATGCTCAGAATGACTGGCAGCCATGCAATAAGCAATGAGTGTGCACTGCTGGCACTCATAAGCAACTTCCCTAGGATGCGTCTACACTGCACCATTATTTCGAGATAACTAGTGTTATTTCAAAATAACAATGTGAACGTCTACACAGCCATTTTGTTATTTTGAAATAATTTCAAAATAACAGGCAGCTTATTCTGACTTCTATAAACCTCATTCTATGAGGAATAACACCTATTCCAAAATAGCTATTTCAAAATAAGGGGTGTGTAGAGGCTCCACTGATACTATTTCAAAATAGCCCCTCACCAGGGCCATTCTAAGTTATTTCTCCTGGGGCTCTAAAGCAAGATAGCACATCTACATTCGGGAAGCCTGCCTCGGACTAATTTTGAGGCTTCCCTGCAGTGTAGACATGCTATTTCAAAATAAGCTATTTCAGAATAACTATTCCGGAATAGCTTATTTTGAAATAGCTGTGCAGTATAGAAATACCACTAGTGACTAGCCAAGTATGTGCAGCCCAGTCTTCATGAGCAATGAGAATTCATTGATGGGTGTAACAGGGTGGCTTGCCACATGGTCTCAATTATAGAATGAGTCCCGGTTGGGTTGAAGTAGGTGATCCCAGCATAAAAAATGCAGGAAGCTGCCACGAAGGGGAAAGTCCCAGAGTACAATAGCTATGTCTGTGGAGAACAAGCTCCTCCTGTAGGGCACTGGGTCAGCAGAGAAAGAGCTCAAGAGGCAGGTGAAAATGGGAGAAAGTTCTCCAAGCAGGGAGGCTTGGGATGTACCTACCCAAGCAGGATGGCACAGGAAAGGCCAGCTGGAATGAAGACTGTCACTTGCATTTTGTGGTGTTTTGGGTTAACCAGAGGAGAAACATTTTGCTGCTTGGAGCCAGAGGGCCAATATGTATCGGGGACTGAATAAATGGAAACCCTTGTAGGCATGGTCTGACTCACCTTGGAACTATGAGTCCAAAAGGCCCTAAAGAGAAGGGAACAGAGACATGGGACAATGGAATGATGTGTGGCCATGCAGGAGTGTGTGGGAGGCAGCTGTATCTTATTACAGTGGGAAATCATTGCATGAGAAAGTATTAATATGGGAACCAATTTTAATTCTCATGCTAACCCTATTGGGTGATATTTTTATTATAAACCACAGTGATCAGTGCTTTTTTTTTTAAGCGGCAACAAAGATAGTGCTCTTAAATCATGCCCCACGTCATTGTACCATATCTGGGGTTTGAAATGTTCTGAATAGACAAATATGGAAAGGAAAATCTGTCTTAAAACCCACGATGCCCAGATCCTTAGCTGGCGTAAAGCTACATAGCTCCACTGACAGCAGAGAAACGAAGTCAAGGTACATTGCCTGAGGATTTGTCCTTGGTCCCTGCATTCCTATAGACCATACCTATTGCCATGAAAACATTTTGCCAAGGAGACGTGAAGCAAGCTGCTAGGAGATCTGTAACTTGTCTGCATCCTGCAACTAAGCACATCGGTCTAAGAATAGTGTTGACTTACTATTGGCAAGATTTTCAGTAGGAGTTGCACACAGTGTAATTGACAGCATCCTTTTCCCAGGGATGTTGGATTAGAACAGAAAGGTAATATTTATGTAGTAGCTTCCTGAGAAACATGGGCTTGTCCTAGCATTTGTATATGATAAGCTGTCAGATAGGACCATGCGAGGCAAAGCAGTTGTCCTTCAATATCCACCTAAGTGAAGTTGCTTGTGCTTTTAAGGGCTGTTCTCTGTATGTCCCATTCAGTGCGCCCCTGGAATTATCATTCATCTAACTGGGACTTCTCCATGAGTGGAAAAGGGAGAATATATTCGTCATTGGTGCCAAAACGTTACACTACCAAAGGCCTCATCCATACTATGTGCATCAAATGGAGTATATTGCAATATGTCTCTGGCTTTCAGCCACCACGCAATCCCCCCATGTGGAAGTATAACTCATGGTGATTAAAGGTATCAAATTCTCCATTGTACCCTCATTATCTTAATTCATTGCACACTGTGAGATAGAGTAGAGATTCTCCACCTTTTCACACACTGTACCCCTTTCAGGAGACCCACGTGTCTGGCACCCCCAAGTTTCACCTCACTTTAAATCTACTTTGCTTACGAAATCAGACATAAAAGCACAAAAGTGGCCCATCGCTTTTCCTGAAACATTGCTCACTTTTCTCTTCTTCACCATATAAGTCTAAAAACAAATCATTACCCCCAGTTGAGAAATTCTGCTATAGTCTCTGTAACAGCATAAGCATGTCATTGAGTGAATGAAATTTTATTCAGTAGGGACTTTGCTAGTGGTTTTTATGTAGCTTGTTTTAAAATCCAGCAAATATCTAGATGATTTGATATACCCTCTGGAAAACCTCTATGTACCTCCATGGGTACACAAACCCCTGGTTAAGAACCACTGAGCTATAGTTTGTATGGACCTCGCCACCATAAACATTGTAAGGGAAGAGCTGGTGAAGATTTTAAAAAGTTGACTAACAAAATGAGATTTTTATTTACAAATTGTTCCTAGTTACTGTCCCCATTGCTTTGTTGAATGTGAGTATGTTTCCACAAGAACGTGACCGGTCACAAAAAGCAGGGGAGAGAGTAGTGAGAACTTTTGAAAAATGCCAGCCAGTACTGCTTTCAAAGTGAGTTGACTGTCACTAGAGGCAAGACAGAGAGAGAGGGAAGGAAGGGCTATCGTCTCCATTTTACAGATGAAGAACTGACATGCGCAGAGTGAGTGGCTTCCCTGCGCTCACACAGGGAGCTGAATCTTGACCCCAGGTCTCCTGAGCCCCTTGCTTAATTATCTTCTGTAAGGGAAGAGAAAGTCCCACTGGCTGGCTAAGTTCCCCAGCAATAGCAACCTTTGTCCTGCTTCTTAAATTAAGATAAAGAGGACTGCAAATTAATATTTATATATTACACTTAAACCTTTGGGCCATACTTAGGTGCCCCATGTACTACATCCTTCACAACAGTCCCAGAAGGGATTCACATATTATTTTGTAGCACAAAAGCTCTCCTTGGCGTGTTTTCTGCCTCAAAACACTGTAGAGGGACCAAAAACACTCTTTGATTTAGGAAAGGAAATGTTGGAATGTACCATAGTTGAGCTCTGGAGGAAAGTACTTCATGATATTTTTTACTTTGTTTTGTTTTCTTTTAATCAAAGTAATTACTTACAAATGACTATCTTATTTCTAGAGTGAGCCCCAATATGAATCTGATACCAGAAGCAAACATGATATAAGGCCTACTGAAAGGATGGGACAAGAGAAATCAATCTTTTCCATCTTGATAAGAAATCATTTCAGTTTAGTACATTTCACAGGTTGTTGGTTGTTTCTTTGCTCTATTTTCCTGAGGTGTATTTATGAGAAGGAATATTCATTAGGGCAAGTTGTCACAGAACCAGACCTGACCAAAGAGTTTTCGGGGCTCAAGGCAGCACACTGTGGTCAGGGCAGCGAGTGAGCAGCTGTAGGAGCAGGGCCAGGAGCTGGGCAGCGAGGGGCTCTGAATGCACGGGGCCCAAGGCAACCGCCTCGCTCTCCTTGCCCAAAGGCCGGGCCTGCACAGAACCACAGGCCTGGTGGTCTTCCATGTTTCTATGAAGGTCCCTGGGAATACACCTTTAGAATGTTAACTCTCCTTATGCTCACACACTCACTGAGGGTACGTCTAAACTACATGCCTCTGTCGACGGAGGCATGTAGATTAGCCAGATCGGCAGAGGGTAATGAAGCCGCGATTAAAATAATCGCAGCTTCATTTAAATTTAAATGGCTGCCCCGCTCTGCCGATCAGCTGTTTGTCGGCAGATCGGGGCAGTCTGGACGCGCCGCGTCGACAAAGAAGCCTTTCTTGATCGGCACAGGTATGCCTCGTGAAACCAGGTTTACCTCTGCCAATCAAGAAAGGCTTCTTTGTCGACGCGGCGTGTCCAGACTGCCCCGATCTGCTGACAAACAGCTGATCGGCAGAGCGGGGCAGCCATTTAAATTTAAATGAAGCCGCGATTATTTTAATCGCGGCTTCATTTCGCTCTGCCGATCTGTCTAATCTACATGCCTCCGTCGACGGAGGCATGTAGTCTAGACACACCCTGATAGTCTTTCAGGGAGTGTCTAGACTACAGGTTTTTTTCCAAAAAGGTGGCCTTTTTTCAAAAAAAGTCCCCTGTGTCTAGACTTCTGCCACGTTTTTTTGAAAGTAAATTGAAAGAACGTGGCAGTTTTTTCAACCACGGAAAAGCTCGTTTTACGAGGAATAACACCTTTTTTCGAAAGTGCTCATTCAAAAAAAGGTGCTATGTAATGCAAACTGTGCTTTTTTGAAAGAGAGCATCCAGACTGCCTGGATGCTCTCTTTCCAAAAAGCAGCTTGCTTTTTTGAAAGTACTGGTTGTAGTCTAGATGCTCTTTTTCGAAAGAGGCTTGCAGTCTAGATGTAGCCTAAGGTGCCACATGACTCCTCATGTGAGAGTTTTATTTTCTGTCATTGGGGTAAGCCCCTTGACACCACCACCTCCTTGGACTGCACCTCTGAGACTTCAGCACAGCTGCCTCACTCCATGAGCTCCCCTCAGCAAGTCCATTCTGGGGTGCTTGCAGACTCAGAAGAGCAATGCAACCCTGCCCTCTTTGTACTGGAGTGACTCTCAGCCAGCATTGTAAAACAGGAGGGTTTACTGGAAGTCTGGAACAGAAAGAGCTTGGATAGTCTTGAAAGTTACAGCACAGTCCTGATGGGGCTGTCCTGAGTTTGAGTGGGCCCAGACCGCTCTTTGTCCCCGGTCCAGAAGCATTCCTCCTTTTAGCAGACTGCTCTATATCACCTCCCGCAAATCCCCTGCTCCATTCTTTGTCTGCTTTCCCAGGCGAACAGATCACTTGATGGCTCTCTCTTCAGCCTTTTGTTCTCCCACTGGCCAAAACTGGCTGGCTTTCAAGCTGGGGGTGAGCCTGCAGATCATCAGTTGCTATGTTACAAAGGCTACGTCTACACTTCAGCGCTATTTCTGGATATTGGAGGTATCCCATAATAGCTATTCTGCATCTTTTGAGCACACCCATTATTCTGAAATATAACAAGCTCGCTATTCTGACATCCCTGCCAACCTCATTCCCCAAGAACTAAGGGATTTTTTGAATTAGCAATTTATTTTTAAATAAGTGCAGTGTAGACAGTGCCAAATTTCAAAATAAGCTATTTCAAAATTAACTGGAAATAAGCTATACAATTTGCATAGCTCAAACTGCATAGCTTATTTCGGGCTCTCAGTGCAGTGTAGATGCACCCAAAATGTCCAGGCCATTGTCTGAGGTCCAGGCAGATAGCTGGGATCACACCTGGTCCTCTGCAGCAGCAAACACCCTCTCCCATCACCTAGTTAAACATGCAGCTGATAGGAGAAACTGAGGTAGGCATACAACACGTTAAGAAAATCCCCCTCTTGAGCACACAGGTTTACACCACAAATTTACAGTGCCATAGTTGCCCCAATGGCTTTGTAGCACTTCTGGTGAAGATGCTCTAAGATGACATGAGCGAGCTCTCCTGTTGGATTAGTAATGCCACCTCTGTGAGAGGCAAGAGCAGTTCTCCTGTCGACATAGCACTGTCTACGTTGGCTCCTAGGTTGGCATAACTACATCACTCCTGTTTGTAGATTGTTCACACCCCCGGGAGATCTAGTTATCCCAAAGTAATTTTGAAGGCTTACAGTTTTTATCCTGATTCCTGGGAGGAAGAGAAGTAATGGGATATATGACCCATACATATCCTTGTATAAATACCCAAAAGTGGAACCACCTGCTGGAGCCATGTGCAGGGCTTTGTGGGACAAGCTCAGTTCTCACCCTAATGCTAAACCCTAACCCTAGCCTTAAACATCTGTGTGATGGAATGGTCTTTTGCCAAGAGGTATAGCAACAGTGGTTGTTAATTTCCTTGGCCTCTGGTATTCAGGGGTGAAGATAAAGGGATGAGAATATAGGATAAAAGGATGTGTGTGAAAGGTAATATACCAAAACAAATCTATATGGTGGACTAGCCTTGAGTGCATGGACTTCTTCAGGGATACTTCTGAAGTGAGAAGAGAGTCAGGCACAGCGTGTCTACTGTGTATATATAATAGGTATAGATATACAGTGTATGTGTTCTAGGGATGTAATAGTGTAGCTGATAAACTGATGAGCAAAAGCTTATTGGTTAATGCTATAGACTATATGCATTTCTCCCCCACCCCTCCCACGCACACGCAAGTACATTTTTTAGCAGGCTGACCAGTAACCCGGCTCAGTCCTGGCTCACACTGGGTCCTAGACCTACCCCCACTGCGACTCTGCCATCTAAAGTGTATTAGGAGCCAGGTGGGCAATCAGCCTGGCTCAGTTCCAGCTCACGCCGGGTCTGGGAGCTCAGCCCCTTCCTTGACAAGGGCTGTTGCCTCCCTACACTGCTGCCTCAGTATGAGAAGCAGCAGCACAGGGCAACAGGCAGCCAGTCTACAAGGGAAAGTGGTTTTTAAACTGGCTCCCCTTGTGGATCAGCTCCCACCTGGCGCCTTGTGCTGCTGCCTCTGTGTCAGAGGCAGCAGCACAGAGTGGCAGGGGGCTCCTCGGGAGTGGGGCTGGAGTGCACTAACTGCTGGCCCCACCCCCAGGGACTATAGAATAGTCGAGTAACCAATAAGAATTCATGAGGTTAATCGACTATTCAATTAACCCATATTTAACATCCCTAATGCATTCTACATATCTCTCTGTACATAAATGATTCAAGAAAATGTTCATTCTAGTCAAGGGAGACTCATTTTTACCCTTGTATGGTTCAGAACTGTGGTCACCTACACTCCGTGAATGCCAACACTATATTTCTTTGTACAGAACTTGCCAAAACACCACAACTCTTCACTGTGTTTAAAAAGGGGGAAAAAAGAAACCACAAGGAATTTTTATTTTCTACAATCCCCAATCAGAAAGCAGAAGAAGCTGCCAAATTATATGATAGAAACTCCTACACAATAAGCCCAGTAGAGCTCTAAACTGAACTTCTGTAGCTTTTTAATCGTAAATCCAGATGCCTTCATCCTCAAGTCTTTTAAATGACCTCTTGCTTGAAAGTCAATTTGTCAGTCTCCTTACAGAGTCTGAAGAAATCATCAAAGCCTCTACACCAAATAGTTCTGAAAATGTTACTTCCAACTCAACAGCAGCATTGCTACACTTGTTTCCTGAGGCTGGGAACTTGCATCTCACTCCTGCCAGCAGGACCTGAATAAATTCAATTTTTTAATTAAGGACTGCATCGGAAAGACTATCCTTTTACTAATCTATGGGTATACATTTGATGGCATTGGTGAAGGACTTTAAGGAAGAAAAAGACACAGGACCAAAGCTATCTCTAGTAAGCCAGGATCTCAGTGGAGTTATGCCACAGATGAATTTGATCCTTTATGTAGCTGAATTATTTGAGATACTCTGAAGATGAACAAAAATTTTGAAATAATGCACCAAATAACTTGAATTAATTTCACCCATGATATTCCGATCAAGAGTGAATAAATCTAAAAGAACCCAACAATTGATGTACACATAAAGTAATCTGATTGAGCCTCATTCTCCTAATTTAGAACTAATGTCTTAAATTGACCATCTAGATGGGAAGAGCAAGGTGTCCTAAATTACGTTAGTTCCAGAAACAAAGCAATCACAACAGCAGTTACGGACAAACTTCAAAAAGTTTGTCCAAAAATCAAATAATATTTCTTTAAACTGCTTAATCAGGCCTTGAAATTTCCAGGAGAAAGACTCTTTTGTAGTCCTGTTGCTTTCTATTTCTGGCTGAACCAGAAATACCACTGAAACAGTATATTTGTGGACAGTTTGACACCATCGCTTGTTGTCCTGGCTACAATCTGGAATCACAGAACCACATGATAACCAGTCAGAACCCACCTGAAGTTCTACTCAAACTGATACCTAAAGCTCTCAGCTCAGTAAATTTCTTTTAATCTTGAGAGCTTTTTATATCAGCTTGAGCAGAGTTTCAAGTTGGTTCTTATTGATTATCATCTATAGGTTGGTTCCACCAATCCTAATAGCAGTAGTCCCACATGTTGATTATTTACTATGAGTTAGGTACACACTCCTTAGCGGATCATCTATAGGTTGGTTCCACCAATCCTAATAGCAGTAGTCCCACATGTTGATTATTTACTGCGAGTTTAGGGGCAGACAATATGTTCAGTCCTGTAGAAGCAACAGAACTAAACTCCTTGCACTGAGAAGGGTACAGACATGCACAGGGCGTGGATGATCTGAGTGGATCAGAGAAAAGTGATTGCATTTTTTTAAAGTCTCACATGCTCCTCTTCCTCTTGTAGCTGGCATGAACAAGGCATATGACTGATATGAACTGCTGATCATGAGCTTTTATGGAGGATTTGAGTGAGAAGAGAGTGGAGACTTGGTGCACTGGAAATGAGCATTTGTTCTATTTAGAAGGGGCACCAAGGAAGACGGCACAAAGGAAGGAGTGGGAAAAGGAAATCAGGAGACTATCAGACTGGCAATAAGAACAGAGATGGTTGGCCAAGATGGAACCAAGTAGGGTTTGAAGGTGAAAGTGAATGAGGGGGCATGTTTGTGCTATGGAAAGTAGGCAGTTTCCTGTTGTTTGGAAAATTTAACATGGAGACTGCTTCATGTTCTAATTCTCCAGTTACTGATGGGAATGTCTAAGCATGGGCCAGGTACGGGGACCCAGGAATGGGATTAGAGAACCACGTAGTATAAAACGGTATCTGCCCTGAACCATCATCCAAATCTCAGATGGAACTGAATTCAAAACAATTTCAGGCTTGAAAAAACCTTTGGAAAATTATGATTTAGAAAAAATTAAAGATGGAACCGGAAGCAGAAATATAAAATTATTCTGAGGGAGTCTGTTCTCATATTTCTGACTAGTACAACACCAGGAAAGCTCATGGGTCTGTGTTTCTGGCATATCCAGTCTGGCTTCCCTACACAAAATGTAATTTCTGAACTTCTGTGTTAATTGAATTAAACTTTTGATTCAAATTACTAATGATTCTGGGCCAAATTCAGGGGATCTGTTTTATCAAACAGACTCCTTTCACCTGTTGTTAGATTCCCAACTGGAGCACCAATGCTTCAGTTCAGAGGTAATTGCAGCATGCTAGATCATAGCTAGCTCACGTACAATCACACCTCCATATTGCACTATAGCCAGACTCTACAACGACGGTGTCCAACACACTAGCCACTAGCCACATGTGCCTATGTGGCCAGTTGAGTGAGGCTAGTTGGCCAAAGCAGTAGTCACTATCATGGTTACTGCTTCAGAACTAGTTGGACACCACAGCTCTACAAACTTCCTACACCGCCCTACAGATGTATACATGAATCTGTGGAATCTAAGTTCATTCCACTTGCATGTTGAAGAACGAAAATAAATTGTGTGCAGAAGAAGTTGTGTACTATTTTCCCTTACACCCTCCTACTAGTTGCCTTCCTGATGCTTGTGTCAGGTGGCCCCCGTGGCATGTGAGTTAAACCAATGTAGACTTTAAACTGTCTACCCTCAGATTCAGATTCCGAGCAAATTATCATTGTAATTGGTAAATATGCAGGGTTCTAAGTAAAATAAATCTAGGGGGGTGTCGGAGTTGGATTTTTGAGTAGTCCAATGATGTTTCTGTACCAGTGAAACTCCATTCATTGCAATAGGAAGCTACTTCCTATGCACATACATTTCACTGAGATCAGAATCAGGCTCTATAAGATGTAGTGGGGTGGAACACATATTGAGGAGGGCAGAAAGAGATGTAAATCATACCAATGTAGACTCCCATATGGATTCTCCACTAAATCTGACCTCTTGACTTTGTATTTTGGATGGCTGAAATCACTGTGTGATGGGATGAAGTCACAGAAGACCCCTTGGGGGGATGCCTCCCAGAGTGCTGACAAAGCCACTAACACTCGTCTCCTTGCTCTCTGGGGCTTCTCTCCACCCTCTCCTGCTGGGCCAGCTCCCTGGTCTCCCCCAGCCAAGGCACAGAGCTGAGATCACTGCCCCTGTCCCCCAAGAAGTAATGTGAACACTGAGGGTATGTCTACACTACCCCGCTAGTTCAAACTAGCGGGGTAATGTATGCATACCGAACTTGCTAATGAAGCCCAGGATTTGAATTTCCCGGGCTTCATTAGCATAAAGCCGGCGCCGCCATTTTTAAAAGCCGGCTAGTGCGACCCCCGTGCCGCGCGGCTACACGCGGCACGGGCTAGATAGTTCGAACTACGTAGCCATTCCACGTGAAACGAGGAGTACAGATAGTTCGGAATGGCTACGTAGTTCGAACTATCTAGCCCGTGCCGCGTGTAGCCGCGCGGAACGGGGTTCGCACTAGCCGGCTTTTAAAAATGGCGGCGCCGGCTTTATGCTAATGAAGCCCGAGAAATTCAAATCCCGAGCTTCATTAGCAAGTTCGGTATGCATACATTACCCCGCTAGTTCGAACTAGCGGGGTAGTGTAGACATACCCTGAAACTCTTCAGGTCCAAGGAAAATACCAATTAGGGTGCACTTTCCAGGGAAACCACTCCCCAAATGGGACCAGAACCCAATATGAATAATTCAGAGTAGCCTCCTTTAACAATGAATGGGGGATGTGCACACTGATTGCTCCCCCAGGTAACAATAATTTACATTAGGCTTGATAGTAAATCAAAGTGATTTTATTAAGTACAAGCAGTAGGATTTAAGTGGTAATAAGTGAGAACAAGCAGGGCAAAGCAGATTACAAACTTAAAATAACAGAAAACGTTTAGCTAATTCAAACACTAAAATCTCAGTACAAACTTATTACACACTCACCCTAAAATTGTTCTTGTTCCAGCTAAGCCCTGGGTCTTTGGTTCCTTCCCTTGGGTGTGCCACACCAGCCAAAGACAAAGGAGCTCCTAAGCTTCCCATTGTTTTATAAATTCCACTTTGGGTGGGAATTTTGTTTCTACATTCCACCCTTAGATGGGATGTTACCTGGCCAGCCCCTACCAGTTAGGGAAGTCACATGACTTTGTAGGATCAACCACTGCTAAGTCTTAAAGCACAAAAGGCTATTTACATATGATTGCCCAGACGCTGAGGCACCCCAGCATTGGAAACACCCTTAATGGATTTTCCTTTGCACATTTAAACCCATAAAGCATTCCATACTCCATATGTCTAATTTTACACCCCAAAATGATACATACACCAAAATAACATATACAGACCCAGCAGATTATGACATGAAGATTGATAGGGCTCATGAGGCAATTTGTCCCAAGCATCTTTGAATTATGCATATTTGTGGCCACAAGTCCATTTCATAAAGCATGGGGGAGGGTCCGTCACACACTCCATATCACCTCTCTGATTCAGGCAGGTAAAAAGACATGTAAGATGAATGTGGTGAAGGGTTGTTGAAATAATAGATCTCACAGAAACTTTTTCCACATACCCTGATAATGAAACCTTTGAGGTTACCACAGTCCTCTCTGTTTCTGAACAGAGCTTTTCTTTTCTTGAAGGGAAATAGCAAGAAGCAATTAGATGCAACTTATAGAGAGACACTGCTTCTATTCTGTCAAATACTGCACATTCCACAGCACTTGCTCATCCCACTTCCTTCCCTATGGAGCGGCTGCCTGACTTTCCCAAAGCCGATATTAATATCACAGGCCATTATAATATAGTTATTTTCATGGAGGCCTGGGAGGAAGTCACGTGGCATTAATTGGTCCCTGGTGTCCAGAAGGTCTCCATTTAACTTGTTGTTTTTACTCCTATCAGCAGCAATGAAGTGGAAAAGCTGAGGAAGTAGCAGGGATTTAGTGAAATAAGACTTTTTTTAGAATCTGGATTTTTTTTAGTATCTGTTTTGTTAATGAATCATTATTTATCTTAATTAGATGAACAAGTGCACGAGGTAATGCAAAGGCACACACACACACATGTGTCTGTCTCAGCACTTGTAAGTAATCAAGGATATATAGTGCTGATGAGTATCAAAAATACTTCAGCCTTTCAACTTAAGGCTTAACTGTCTGTATGATGTATCTATTTAGACCCTTCTAAAAACAGATATGGGCCCTATTACCAAAAAATGTGAGCACCTCATAAGTTTAAAATGTATTATTCCTTGTACAACCTCTATGAGGTAGCAAAGTACTGGTCTCACTATTTTTTATTAGTTAGCCTCTCCATGAGTCAGTTCCCTGAACAACTTGCCCAAGGTCATACAGAGTCTGTGACACAGTAGGAAATTGACCTGAACACTCCTGACCCTAACACCCTTACACCTTACCCACTAGGCCATCCTTCCTCAAATTTTTGTCCATTATTTTCAGCTTTGATGAAGGCTCCATGGAAGGAAAATTGCTCTTTTCCTCCTGTTTTTCTTTGTCATTAAAGAAAGTGTAGGTATATAGTGCTGTTTGAAGATTTTGGTGTTTCTACTGTAATGAGCCATGAAACAGTTCTGTTTTCTTTTGTGATATTCACAAGTAAAATATGTTTTTGGAGAATTTTATTTTTAGAAGGACATTTATTATTTTCCTGGGATGCATAAGGCAATACGGTTGCATAATACAGTCTGCCAAAATAACTACAAATGGGAAAAGTAAGATTCAACAAGCCTTGTTGAACAAGATGGAGAAAAAGATCTGTCCACATTTGCCTGTATCTATAAACACATTGCCTTAGTCCACCTATATGTTTGTTAGTGTTCTTTGGACAATTCTCAGAAGTAACTAGGGTCTTAATATAGTGATGTTCAGAAGTGCAAAAGGAAGTGATCCAGAAAGATTTTCCACAGGACATTTACCTCTTTGAGGTCACAGTTCAACAAAGCATCAGATCACGTGAGACCTCATGTGTCATTGCTTATTGCTCATGTTATTTACGGAAGACCATCATTGTCCCAATATCCAGTGGAAGATCTTGTGGCTCTATTGTGTCATAGAAAGGTACCACAGTACAAAATGTGTTTGGAGATTTTTTGTTGAGAGTAATCGAAGTGCTTAAGTGGAAGGCACAGCAGCTTTGAACCATGTGATCACTAAGGGTTAGCATATGCCTTTCTTTTTCACAAAATATGAGCCAGACATGATCCCCTCCCTTCCCCATAGTGTAGCTTTTTACTGAAGTCCCGTCTAGTCTTGGACTTCTAATGGTTCTCTGATCATAATATCCCTGCTCTGTATTTGTTAAACAGAGCTTATGGAAGAGGCTATTTTCACTTTTACCAACCAAAAGGGTATATACTTATTGAGTTTGATCAACAGTGAGAATTTTTTCACACCGTTTTCTTTGGAGAACCAAGATTCCTGCTTAATATACTGCTGTATTAAGCAATGATGTCTGTTTTATATATGTGCATCTTACACATAAACACACACACACATGTCATTTATTACTGAAATTCAGCAGTGAGACAACTGTCATGTTGTTAGGTTTCTTTTTACAGGGCCAACAAGAATGGTTTCTTAAGGCAGTCTGTAAATTAGGGTGTGTTTTTTTCCTTTGTCCTCTGCTCTCCCTGTCCAGTTATGACTCTTGTCTGGAGCTGTACAATATTGTCACAAATACAAGACCATAGGAAATAATGTGAATGACTTCCTGTTTTGCTACGGTCTCAGATCCCCAGCTAGAGAGCTAAATGCAGCTTCAGCAGTGGAGATATGCTTATTTACACCAGCAGAGGATCTAGTCCCTGAAATGTAAACCAATCAATATGTTATTTACAGTTCATGAATTTTTTGAGTGAACATGATCCCATTTTCATGTAAATCCTGGTAAAACCATGTAAACGAAATACACAATAGTGCCAATACCATAAACGAGGTGAAATTTAAATAAACTGAGCTTTGAATTTAAATGTTTAGGAAATTGATGTAACTTATAAGTGAAATATTTATGTGAAACACAAGAAAGCAAAACTGCCCCAAATTTTCACAGCTCAAGAGCCAGATCCTCAGCTATTATGGATTAGTATTACTGGAGTTTGCACCTACCTGGGGATCTAGCCCTTACTTGTGACTAGTCCATTGTGTTCAAAATCACTGTAAAATGAATGTCAGATTTTTTGGGATCAGAATCAGCTATATGTTGGAAAGAAAGTATGATGGGAAATTATAAACCCACATCCATTAAAGAATAAGGACAAACAATAGTACTCTAAAGAAATGTCTATAATATTTTCAGGAAGCTTTACTAGACACTTCTCATTTTGAAGCATTACTGTTCAATCTTGCAAAGAAAACTATTTCTGAGAAAAACCCTCAAATTTTTCTTGCTGTTTCATCACAGTGTCTCAATTCTAGCATTGGCCAAGTCCATACGTCTGTTTTCTTGATGTTGTTGACAATTAAAGTGACACGGAAGGTGACACAGTGTCACTAACTGAAACTAACTTGTCTTAGGCTCACTTTTTTCTTTCTCCAGAGTAATTATGATGAGACAAAAAAGAAAATGAAACATGATTTAGGGAAGTTTCTGTAACAGTTACATTCTGGTTTGATTTAATGTTCTCCATAAAATTACTACATTTGTGTTTCATTTAATAACAGAACCAAAAAAAAAAAAAAAAAGGAACCACAAAACAAGTTCCTCTGACCAGTGTTTATTTGGCAGTCTTTGCTCCTCTGCAATACAGCTAAAAGATATTTGCAGATTGCTGCATTTCTTTAGATTTGTGTCTTCCTCAGTGCCACAGGAAATAGTAGTCTGATAACTTCATCTTTGCCCAGCAGCTGTCATCCTCAGTCCTCTAGATACTTACACTTAACACTGCATTTCTCGCATTCCTAAAACAAACCTTGGTATCAAAGGGGGCGATGCAAGGAATACAAGGCAACATCCTAAGTAGTGTAAGGAGGACAAAGCTATTGCAGAGAAGCTCAATGGATTTTTTGTATCAGTCTTTGCTGCAGAGGATGCAAAATAATGCACGTTGGGAAATATATCCCCTACTATACTAAATGATGGGATCTAAGGGTATGTCTAGACCATATGCCTCTAACGACAGAGGCATGTCGATTAGGCTACCTGGCATAGGAAAATGAAGCGGTGATTTAAATAATCGCTGCTTCATTTAAATTTAAATGGCTGCCGCACTGAGCCGATCAGCTGTTTGTCGGCTCAGCACACTAGTCTGGACGCTCCGCAGTCGACATCAAAGGCATTTGTTGACCGCCCCGGTAAACCTCATCCCACAAGGCATAACAGGGCAATTGACAAATGCCTTTGATGTCGACCGCGGAGCATCCAGACTAGCACGCTGAGCCGACAAACAGCTGATCAGCTCAGTGCGGCAGCCATTTAAATTTAAATGAAGTGGCG
The DNA here is from genome assembly GCF_052426305.1 of Pelodiscus sinensis. NCBI lineage: Eukaryota > Metazoa > Chordata > Testudines > Trionychidae > Pelodiscus > Pelodiscus sinensis. Next base: position 156,074,908 of record NC_143054.1, on the reverse strand, counting down.
ATTATTTAAATCGCCACTTCATTTTCCTATGCCAGGTAGCCTAATCTACATGCCTCTGTCGTCAGAGGCATGTAGTCTAGACGTACCCCCAATGAGCTGTTACCACTCAAGAAAGAGATCTTGGAATCATCATGGATAGTTCATTGAAAACAACTTCTCAAAGAAGCAGCAGTTCAAAAAACTACCAAAATGTCAGGAACCATTAGGACAAGAATAAGACTGAAAATAACATATCGCCTCTATATAAATCCATGCTACGCCCACACATTGAATACTGTGTGCAATTCTAGTCACTCCATCGCAAAACAATATATTAGAATTGGAAAAAGTACACAGATGGGCAACAAAATATGAATGAGAGTATAGAATATCTTCCATGTGAAGAGAGATTTTAAAAACTGGGTCTGTTCAGCTTTGAAAAGAGACAACCAAGAGGGTAGAGATATGATTGAAATCTATATGATCATTAATGGGGTAGACAAAATGAAGATGTGAAACAGAGATACCATTGCCTATTAACAGGCCCACTGATGGGGGGGGCAAATAGGGCAATTGCCCTGGGGCCCAGCGATTTTAAAGGGTCCACAACTCCCAGTTTCCCCCCACCACTACTGCAGCAGTAGCAACAGGTGGAGACGTGGCCGCCATTTTTGGAATCGCCGCCAGAGCACCATGCAGCACGCTCCAGAATACTGCTCCATATGCTCTGGCTGGATTTGAGTGCCGACTGGTGGCGGGGAGGACAACACGCCATCCAGATGGCGCTGGGGGCTGGTTGTCCCATGCCATCCCTTCTGTCCAAGACCCTACTTCTTCTGGAAGTGTAGAGCTGGAGAAAACCCTCACACAAATTGCCCAGGGGCCTGGCAATCCTGCTGCCACGGGAGAGGCTCCCCTGCCCATGTAGTCATGAGATAAATCAAAACTCAGCCACTGAACTCACTTCCCTTGAGTTGTAAGCACTACATTCTCACTTCTGCTTGGGACTGAGTGTATGCGTAGAGGGCAACTGAACTGCATGCGAACCCCATGATTTTAGCTGATATCTCCCTCCAAATCTGGAGGGTAACAGAGGCTAAAGGCAGAAGCTACTGCAAGCCTTTTGCAGCAGCCTGGGGCAGTATGCTGCTAGCCTATGTGCTGCACGGGTTCTGCTGAAGTAATCGCTGAGTGGCATGGGAAAGTGTCCTCCTGTGATGGGGCCGGCCCACAACATTTTGGCAGCTGAGGCAGGGAGTTCAAATGATGCCCCCATGCCTGCTTGCATCAGCAGCAGACACAATTTTCTACACTTTGGGTCCTAGTGCCTTCCCTTACAGTCTGGCAACTGAGGCAGTTGCCTCAGTTCGCTTCATGGTAAGGCCAGCGCTGTACTGTGATGACAGAAAGAAGGCTGCACTCGGCAGAAACCTTTGGCAGGGGATTGCAGACTACCTGCAGGAAAGTTTCATTGCAATGGCCATGGCAGATTTCTGGGACATCCCAGAGTGTTCCGTGTGGCCCCCTCTGCCTAGCTCTAGAGGGGGGATGAGACATAGATAACGCTCCTCCTCTCTGGATTGTTTCACTGCCTCTTTTAGCATAAGTAAAAAAGAGTACATCACAGATGTGTCCGGCTCCTTTAGCAGTTCCAGCCCTGTCATGTCAAAGTAAGCAGCGTACTTAACAAAGATTCCTTCCCTGCATCAGGCTCACCCCTGCTGAAATGTAGGGTCTGGCAGGACTATTCTGGAGTCAAAAATAGATCCTGGTTCACTGCACATCTGGATCCTCGGTCACCTGACCCCCCTAGTCCTCCTTTAGGGAGAGCAGGTGTCCAGTGTTTGACTGGAGCACCTGGTTGGAAAGGGATCCTGGCCATTGACAGTCCAGTTGGGGGTGCTGCAGAGAGGGGTGGCAAAATTGTTAGCCTCTGCATGGCATGGCTCCCAGGAAGCAGCGCCATGTGCCCCCTCTGGTTCCTAAACATAGGGGCAGCAAGGGAGTTCTACATGCTGCCTCCCACCACTAAAGTCACCCAGGAATCAAGGCCAATGGGTGCAGCAGGGGCAGTGCCTGTGGACAGGGAAGCATGCAGAGCCACCTGGCCAGTCCTCTGCCCCGCCCCATAGGGGGCACATGCCACTGCATCCAGGAGTGGCTTGAGGTAAGCACTGCCCAGAGCCTGCATTCCTGAGCACCACCCCCTTTGTCCTAAGAACCTGCTCCAGCCCTGAGCCCAGCCCGGAGCACCCTCCTGTACTCCAAACACCTCATCCCCACATCTGCACCCTCAGCCAGAGCCATCTCAGCCCCCTTGCATTCCACTGACTGCCTCCGCTTAGAGCCCCATCCTGCAGCTTGAACCTCCCAACCCCAGCTCCGCCCCAGAACCTACCACTACCACCAGAGGTCCATCTAGTAGCCCTTTTCCTTCATGCCCCAGGCAATTTGCCCATAGATGTCAAGGTCTCTACCGCTGGATCAGAGCTGTGCCTTGCTCAGTCCTCACAGATGTAAAGAATAGCTCCACTCCCCCAGCTCCCAATCGCATTGTATAGCACTTGGCTTACATTTATAAACATCACACTTTTAATGAGCCCATGAATTATGTAGTTCTTACTGTGCACTTATAATTATTAAGTGCTTTCCACTGAATCTCTGAGTTCTGTAGTTCTCTTCATTACAATTAATATGTGTTTGAATACTACATTCTGCTGTATGGGTTATGATTCAAAGGAGAATTCATGCCCAAACAATATAAATGTCTGGTGTAACAAAACCAGTACAAAGAATAATGTGCAATAAAAAACAATAAAATGCAAACTTAGAAAATTAACAGAAAGGAACTTTAAAATTAGGAGGGTAGAAATAAGTCCTGTTCATTTCAGCCAGTTCCTGCAAACATACACAAACGATTACTTTCACAGGTCAGTGGATGTGAAGCTATGGCTGTCCTTGCTGCCCCCAACATGGAGTAATAGGGATAGGCACATAGTGCATGATGACCCAAAGACTTAGGGGAGGTCTCAGTTGATTGTATATCTGTGATTGTTGGACCTGTAATCCAACAAGTCTGTAACATTTGTGTATGATGCCTGAGAAGTCCCACTGTGTCCTGGTGCATCTTTCCCTCCTTTTTTGGCTCTGACTCCTAGACCTTTCTTCTGTCTTCCCTTTTCTTTGCCTCCTTTTTCTTTGTCTGATATATTCACCCTCAGGGCCCTCTTCTCAAGGTCCAGTGCTGCACTGGCCTGCAGGAACTAAATGACCATGTTCTCCCTAGTCTGATTTTTTCTCTCCTCCTAATTGGGGTCAGGTATTCTGCCCATGTGGAGGGGGCACTCCTCAAGATCACCACAGCAGCAGCTACAGAATAATCAGACAGATGTATCATTCTATTTACAGTCACAACAGAAAGTGAAAGACATCCCATAACTCTTCTCCCTTGTTCCAAAAAGAGTTTTAAATAAGACGTGCTTAGTGACACTTTGGCTTTCCAATGCCTCTGCCTAGCACCTCTCTTCAGCCGCAGCCACAATGGCCTGCCAAGGGAGAGGAGGGAATTATTCAACTGTGTAAAACAGTACTGATTTGAACCCGGTTTCCATGAGTACAGGACAATAGCACAGAATACTGACATTTCCCACAGGCAGTAGTGATTTCACCTCCTGTCTCACTCCTGAGGGTAACACAGATAGAGAAAGAACAGCGGCTGCTCACATCCTGAAGCCACCCGGGTGTGCATGCCACTAGCTTATACTTCAGTGGCGCCTGCTGAAAGTCATTGCCTAGTAGAGGGGTGGCTAACCTGTGGTCCAGAGTCACATGCGGCTCTTCAGAAGTTAATATGCGGCTCCTTACACAGGTACCAAATCCAGGGTTGGAGCTACAGGTGCCAACTTTCCACTGGGCCAGAGGGTGCTCACTGTTCAACCCCCAGCTCTGCCCTCTGCGCTGTTCTCCTCGACCCTTCGCACCCTCTCCACTGAGCCTGTCTCTCCCATGCTCCACCCCCCCCCCTCCAGTGTCGCCTACCGAGAGAGCTGATCACAGTGGGCAGGAGGAAAAGGAGAAGGAGGCATTGACCGGTGGGGCTGCCAGGCGGCAGGATGTGCTGAGAGTGGTGGTTGGGAGATGATCAGGGCTGGTGACATAGAACTGTTGCTCTTCGGCAATGTGCATTGGTAAACTCTGGCTACTTCTCAGGTTTCGGTTATCCATCTCTCGCCCAGCGGAGTAGAAAAGTGTCCCACTGCAGAGAAGAACTAATGCAGCCATCAGAAACCGTTGAGAGAGGACTCTACCGCACTGCCACAAAAGTTTCACCGAGCTGTCCCAGGTGGAGATCTCATCCCTATGTACATAAACAAACCACTCCCACCTAACCCTACTGGGGAATGAAATGTAAATACAAATTCTACAGGTGCTTGTTTGAGTAAAACAATGAAAAGTCAATGTCTATGTCTTGCTAACATGGGGGATTGTTGGGCTGCACCCTACTTTCAAATGTAAACATTTTAAGGGAAAACACATGTACCCACTTATCCAAGGGTCCTTCACCTGCATCAGGTCATCTGCATTTGGCTGCTCGGCTTGACCAAGCTGCCATGGAGTTTTGAATGTGAATCATATGAGGAGTATTTGAGCATGCACGGTGCTGTAGGAAAGCTAAGTGTTAGTAGTAACAGAGGTGGGCCAGGAATGAATAAGCCTTTGTTAATCCTAAAACACAGCTGTAGTGAAAGTCTACAACACAGTTCTGACTTTAACAAACATAATTCAAAGGCTAAGATCTGATGCTGTGAAATAGATTTTTAAATACAAGCTGCAGCTTGTTCAACAGGCCATTCGTCATTTCATTTTACTTGTCTGGGCCGAATGTTTTGGCTGTCCCGTGTAGACCTCCAGGATTTCCTCACCCTGCTCATTCATCTTTCTTTCATGGTCACAAAAATCACATTAGTGACACTCGGAAGGCCCACACTCTGGCCCTGGCCCAATTCAAGCTCGAACAAGCCATGCTTCCCAGGATGACATTCTCCCACTAGCCAACCAGCATTTCCGAAACTGCCGCGAAGGACAGTTGAGGCAGAATTATATAAAAGAAGAAGTTAAATGATCCTTTGCACCAAACTCAACCTAAATACTTTCTGAGGTTCAAAATATGTTAGTTAATTCTCTGCACCCCATTATTTTTCATTTTTGCTCCTCTTTAGATGCGGGTTCCAGTGTGGCTATAAGCAGAAAACACTGGGATTATCATGTGAAGCCCTGTTCTTAAGAGATTTCCAGCCCTATTCTGGAGACTCTGATGGTTTGCTAAGCTTCAGATATATCTACAAGCCAGAGATGGCTCAGACTAAAACCTGGGAGACACACATCCCCAAACTTTGAGTGACATTTGGCTCCAAGTCTAATCTCTAGCGTATTTATTAAGCCAAACCCAAACTGTAAGTGCTAGATCCTCAGCTGCCATTAAAGAACTGAAAATGCAGCTCTGGCAGGAGATATAAAGTTCCCCTTTTTATTCCGCCTATCTTGGATTTGTTGTATGTCATATTGGTCCTCTGGCATCAGAGCATGAAGACTGCTCTAAATTACACTAACTGCCAATAACCACACAGTGCCAATACCACAGCTGGAGCTCAGGCATAAGGGACCCTCCCCTTTATGGGACTACCCCCCTATCCCAGCAGCCAAAGGAGGAGTGGCTGCATTGTGGTAATCCTCCAGTTGCAGGTTTAGGAGCCTGTTTGTTGGCCACAGAATTGCCAGTGAACAAAATTGTGGCCCAATTATTTTCAGGTTCATCTTTTGCTGTCTCTGCAATCACCTGGCATTTTCTCTCATTCTGGTTGGATGTCTGCAACCAACATTTCAAATATAAAAGGGTCCTCACTGAGGTACTCATTTATGGACTAATTCTCAAGTTTCTGAGGCTTTTCAAGACCTATAGTTCTGTTATTAGAAGAGAGTGAAATTGCACAGCTAGGAAAATTGTTGAAAAAGATACAATGTTTGGCTCCTTCCTTCAGCTCCAGAATGTACTGTGTGTTCCTTGGACACTGGACAAGATTTTGGGCAGTTCCAGATAAGGTATCCAATAACTCTACTCCGTGTCCCCACTTTCCTTACCCTCGTTCCAGAGAAAATTGGAAATGTGCCTCAGAAATAATTTTATTGTGAGGCAAGTTATGAAAATGTACTTCACTGTTTTTCATTGACCTCTCAAATGAACTCCCTAATTAAGTGTGAATGGGAAACTGACTTGGAGCAGGTTGTCTTGGATTTTGGACAGGAAAGACATAGTAAAGTTTATGAACTCGATATGCAGACTGAACCAGCCAAAAGCAGAATTTCGCCTTTCTTCCGTATACTGCACATAGAATATGTATTTAATATGGCACTGAAAAATATGAAAACGGGAGATTCTTAAACCATCTGTTTGTGCTGAAAGTAAAAAAAAAAAATGTGGCGAGGGATTATTCCAGATGAGAAAGATTTCAGAAGATGAAATATTTGTGCAGAGAAATTTTTATCTTCTCTTTATCTTCTTTATCTTTTTAAAAAAACCTGATGTAGTAATTGTAAGAGGCTACAACTAGGTCAAAGACATGAGGTTCCTATGTGCAGTGGAACTTGTTTATAGCACACTTGGATATGAGGCAACTCTCTATAAAGAGAAGAAAGCAAGTCTAAAATTACTTCAAAATGCTGGCGTGCAAATTTCAGTTCTTGTTGGAAGCGAATCTCAGCTAATCGTGAAGTTATGAAAGAGCGTGCATGCATGCACATAAATTATAGGGGCTTTGTTAATTTAACCATTATGGATTACATTCAATCTCTGTGCCATACAGCTGCACCAGAGGTTGGGGGTAGCCAATGAGGCATAAGGAGACTCTCCCCATTCTTATGAAAAGGCAAGTCTGAAGCCCCTGCTGCAGTGGAGCTCAGGGACATAGGCTATTCCTGAGATTCTCAACAGAAAGAAAATGGGGATGAGGCAGAGCTATGGTTTCACCACCACCAACTGTTTCATAGCGGCATAACTGGAGTCACTCCAGATTGATACCTGTGAAAATGAGAGGAGACTCGGGACCCACAGTATCATAAGATGGAGCAACTGAGGAAGAAAGAGGTTAAGTGGCAGACCCAGGGCCAGAGAGTAACTCAAGATCAGGACAGAAGTCAGTTTTCTGGCCCCTTGCCCAGAGCTCTGCCCACGAAAGCACCTGTCTGTAGATACGTGCAGCATATCGATGGTTGCAGCTTTTCTCTTTGCACGAAAGGGTCAGGAAGGATATCTACATCAGTGCATGGGCATATCCTGGGGTTTAATGTGTGCAGGCACACACAAAGTGTTGTGAATACAAAGGGAGTGGGCCATTTCTCCCCAGTGAAGATTTAATACCTATCCTGTAGAAAAAGAACGCATGTGATCCTGCAAAATGTCCTCGATTCTTAAAATGCCCAGCACTTTGTAGCATTTGATCCTAACAATGTGTGTGTCTATATATATATATATATATATATATGGTTGCATGACCATACAGGCTCCTTTGGGTGGGGAAGGGGGAAAGGTGATCAACACAGCAGGAGCATCCCCAGAAGCAATGATGGTAAGGCATACCCACTATCAACAGGCAATATATTTATTATTGGAAGAAGGTACAGAGGCAGCTTCCTCTGCTCCTGGTGCTGCTGACTCAACCCTCCCCCCACTCTCTCTGCCCCCCCCCCAAAAAGAACAAATAGGAAAACAAGAAAATAAGAAACATGTACATCCAACACCTCTTACTTTCCCCGGGCAGGAAGCACAGCCTCCACAGCGGTTCTCACGGTTATTTCTTGAACCCAGGCAGGGGCCACTGTCTTTAAGAGTTTCCCGCATGCACACCCAATCAGTGCAGAGGATGCCTTCACTGAAAGTCAACAGTACATGCACATGCAAGGAATTTGCTAAGGAAGGGGTATAAAATAAAGAAATAACGAGCATTCAGCCTTTGTTCTGCAACAAGATTTTTTCTTAACCCCACTTCAATAGCTAATGTCATCGTTTGTTCAATTCAGTCAAAATATAACAGGCAAGATCACTGGAGCACTTCAGAGCCCTGTCAAATCAATATAAACTAATATACATTATTTTTATTTACTCACATCTAATTTAGGGCTACATCACCGTAATCCTTCCAAGAACACTGGCATTTTTTCCTGTAAATCTATTTGATGTAATACCTTGACTTTTGCTCTCTTTTCCCTCCCCAGCCACAAGATTTAATATAAACGAATTCATGTCTAGAACAAACACCTGCTGACATCCCTAGGGTGTTCTAAATCCGAAAAGGACAATTAAAAAGGGCTTATCTTGAAAGTAAGACCCAATAAGCTGACTTCTTGTCATTGCTAAGAGTGCATCACAGTTTTGAGTTTGGGCTGCTCCCTTGAGTGAGTCCTGCATGTCAGGTGCTGGGAGTACATGAGAACACTGGCCTAAGAAACAAAGAGTCACTCCACTGAATTTTTCATCTCGTAAATATGTCATCTCAGCTCCATGTTCTTTTTGAGAAACTTTCCACTGACTAGGACGAGATGGAACTCTTCTGGAAATACATAAAAAGTTTAAAACAGAACCAGACCTGCACTTCTGCTTTCACTGTGCACAGAAAATAACTATCCAAAGCTCATTTTAGGCTGAGACGTACGACTATCATTTTCCTGTTTTTCTTCCTCAGCAATTGGTGCAGAAGTCAAGTGCTGCCATTTGGGAGACTGGAGTTCTCATGCTAAGCTTAGATCTGAATTGGAAAGCTGTGGGGAAGCCGGGAATGGTGAAGAAGAGGTTAAAGACTGGAACTAGGAATTAGAAAATCTGAATTCTATTGTAGGTTCCGTTGCAGATTTTCAGTGTGATATTAGGCACATTCCTTAGGTTCAGATTCTGAAAAGATAGCCATTGGATAGATTTACTTGATTGTGGGAGCTAGCCAACCAATTGCTTGGGTGTGCAGCCTCGTCATTATATAAAGCTGTGATATGCTCTCTGAATATTGCTCTTGCATATTAAGTATAGACCTCAGATATCATGTTCAGTTATGGTCCCAAAAAAGGTACAGCAGAAATGGCAATGGTTCAGATGGGCTGCAAAAATAAGAGGCATTGAAAGACTTCCAAATGAGGAGAGCCTGAAAAGACTGGGACTGTTTAGGTTAGAGAGAAAACAAATAGGAGTTGACAAGAAAGCAGGCTTAAACATAATGAATGGTACAAAGGTGTTCCTGTTTAACTCCAATATTTAAAGATAAATGCAAAGTACTCCATTTAGGGTGTGTCTAGACTACATGCCTCCTTCGACGGAGGCATGTAGATTAGCCAGATCGGAAGAGGGAAATGAAGCCGCGATTAAAATAATCGCGGCTTCATTTAAATTTAAATAGCTGCCCCGATCTGCCGATCAGCTGTTTGTCGGCAGATCGGGGGAGTCTGGACGCGATGCGCCGACAAAGAAGCCTTTCTTCATCGGCACAGGTAAACCTGGTTTCACGAGGCTTACCTGTGCCGATGAAGAAAGGCTTCTTTGTCGGCGCATCGCGTCCAGACTCCCCCGATCTGCCGACAAACAGCTGATCGGCAGATCGGGGCAGCCATTTAAATTTAAATGAAGCTGCGATTATTTTAATCGCGGCTTCATTTCCCTCTTCCGATCTGGCTAATCTACATGCCTCCGTCGAAGGAGGCATGTAGTCTAGACACACCCTTAGGAAGGAACAATCACTTGCACACATAAAGAATGAGAAATAGCTACCTAGTAAGGAGTACTACAGAAAGGGATATGGAGGGGTCAGTAGTAGACCACAAGTTAAATATGAGTCAACAGTGTGACACCGCTGCAAAAAAGAGCAAACATCATTTTGGGTGTATTAGTGGGAATGTTGTAAATAAGAAACAAGAAGTAATTCTTCCGCTCCATTCTGTGGTGATTATTTTGCCCAGTTCTGGGTGCTACATTTCAGAAAAGATGTGGACAAATTGAAAAAGTCCAGAGAAGAGCAACAAAAATTATTAAAAATCTAGAAAACATGACCTATGAGAAAAGATTGAAATTACTGGGTTTGTTTAGTTTAGAAAAGAGAAGACAGAGGTTATGTTTACACTGCAGGGCAAAGGTCAACTTAAGCTATGCATCTTGAGCTACGTCAAGTGTGTAGCTTAAGCTGATATAGCTTCATTCGGCTTTTGGCACTGTCTACGCAGCAGGATATCAAAGGAAGAACAGTCTTCCTTTGACTTCCCTTACTCCTCTTGAAATAAGGATTACCATGGGTCAGAGTAAGAAGTTATCCACTCAACATTATTTCAAAATAATAGCTTGTTGTGTAGACACACTCTTCCTTATTTTGGAATAATGTCAATAATTCCGAAATGGTGCTGCTGTGTAGACATACCCTTGGGCTACATCTATACTGCAATGCTATTTCAGGATCCTGGAGTATCCCAAAATAGCTATCCTGTATCTTCACAGCAAGCCCGTTATTTCAGGCTCAGTATTGTGACGTCCCTGTAAACCTTATTCCACAAGGAGTAAGGGACATTTTGGAATACAGACAGTCCCCGAGTTACGCGGATCCGACTTACGTCAGATCCGCAGTTACGAACGGGGCCGTTCCTCTCCCTGGTCTCCAGCAGACCAGGGAGAGGAAGCAAAGCGGCGGAACACGTGGGCAGCGGACAGGGCTGTCCGCTGCCCACGCGCTCCGAGGCTTGGCTCTGCTTTGCTCTGCTTTGCCCCCCTGCCCCCCCCCATCCCCCTGGTCTGCAGACCAGGGGGACGCGGGGGGGGGGGGCAAAGCAGAGCCAAGCCGCGGAGCGCCCGGCCAGCTGACAGCCCAGACGCTTCTGGGCTGTCAGCTGATCGCGCGCTCCGCGGCTTGGCTCTGCTTTGCCCCCTGTTCCCCCCCCCCCCCCCCTGGGCTGCAGACCGGGGGAGGGGGGGGCAAAGCAGAGCCAATAAGAGCCAAGCCGCGGAGCGCGCGATCAGCTGACAGCCCAGAAGCGTCTGGGCTGTCAGCTGGCCGGGCGCTCCGCGGCTTGGCTCTGCTTTGCCCCCCCCCCCGGTCTGCAGACCAGGGGGACGGGGGGGGCAAAGCAGAGCCAAGCCGCGGAGCGCGCGGGCAGCGGACAACCCAGACGCGTCTGGGCTGTCGGCTGTCCACTGCCCGTGTGTTCCGCCGCTTTGCTCCCCGTCCCCCTGGTCTGCAGACCAGGGGGACGGGGAGCAAAGCAGAGCAAAGCCACGGAGCCCGAGGGCAGCAGGACAGCCACGGCGCATCTGGGCTGTCCTGCTGCCCCCGTGCTCCGTGGCTTTGCTCCGGACACCTGTGGTACAGCAGCTGGGGCGCTGCCAGTTGGTCCCGTAGCGCCGCTCTGGGCGCTACTGGACCAACCCGGCAGCACCCCAGCTGCTCTGCCCCAGGCGTCCTGATTCAGCCACTGCTGGTCAGATTCAGCAGCGGCTGAATCAGGACACCTGGGGCAGAGCAGCTTGGGTGCTGCTGGGTTGGTCCAGTAGCGCCGAGGAGCGGCGGCGCTACTGGACCAACCCAGCAGCACCCCAGCTGCTCTGCCCCAGGCGTCCCCAAGTCAGCCGCTACTGAAACTGACCAGTGGCTGACTACAGGAAGCCCCTGCCCCGGGCTTCCTGGAATCAGCCGCTGATCAGTTTCAGCAGCAGCTGACTTGGGGATGCCTGGGGTTCTTAAGTTGAATCTGTATGTAAGTCAGAACTGGCGTCCAGATTCAGCCGCTGTTGAAACTGATCAGTTTCAGCAGCGGCTGAATCTGGACGCCAGTTCCGACTTACATACAGATTCAACTTAAGAACAAACCTACAGTCCCTATCTTGTACGTAACCCGGGGACTGCCTGTAGCTGGTTATTTCGAAATTTGGTGCTGTGTGGACAGCGCCAAATTTTGAAATAAGCTATTTCAAAATGAGATCAAAATAAGATATGCAATGTGCGTAGCTTTCAACTACCTTAAAGGTTGTTACAAGGGGGAGGGAGAAAAATTATTCTCCTTAATCTCTGATGGTAGGAGAAAAAGCAATGATCTTAAATTGCAGCAAGGGAGGTCTGGATGGGACATGAGGAAAAACGTCCTGTCACCTACGGAGACTGTGGAATCTTCATCATCAGAGATTTTTAAGAGCAGATTAGACAAACACCTGTGAGGGATAGTCTAGATGTTGCTTGGTCCTGCCACAAATGCAGTTAACTAGCCTTGATGGCCTCTTTGAAGTTCCTTCCAGTTCTAGAAATCTATGATTCTATGAGCTACTAACTATAGTATGAAACAAAAGAGACATCATTTTAAGTATGTGATACTATCCACTGACAGAGACAGGACACCAGACTAAATGAACTCCTGATTGGATCCATGATGGCATTCCCTGGGTTTGTTATGCTGTGATGCACCCCAGAATAGCAATCCTAAAACTCAAGGAAATCACTCAGATAGGTGGCCAATCAAAATATGTAATAACCATGAACTACTTAAGTCAACAATTTGAACACTATATTACTACAATAGTCCGAATAGCAGATAGGTAACAGCAGGCAGGCCCCGAGTAACCACACTCCTGAAGCTATGTACAAACACACACACAGAAATGGGAATTGGATCACTCAGTTCAGGAGCAGGAAATGAACAGGAGCATGGAGCAGGAAAGCAACTCACACAGAATACTGTTCCTATGGCAGACACAAAAATTGTTAATGCTCTATAAAAGCCAGGTTGGGTCCCAGCTGAAAATGTGGGCCTCAATTTTGCTGTGCTTTGTTTTACACATCTGTGAAATAGGGTTAATAATTACCTACCTCAGGAGTGTACTTTATGGCCTAAGTTTTTGTAAAGTGTTTGAGACTCTCCTATACAAGGTTTGACAAACATCCAAAGTGTACATGGGTATGCTCACTTAAGAAGGTTGTAATTAATTGTATACTCGCAGGCGCTTATAATTTCAACCCACTTGAGTGAATCCATCTGGACAGAGTTCAGAGTGTCCAGGATGGACTGCTTCCATATCTCATTAGGTTTGATGATAGAGGGATTAGTGAAGGGAAAAGAAGAAAAAATAAGAGTATTAAAGAAAATAGAGGTTGCCTGAACCTTGACTAGTGAATATGTTTAACTTCAAATTTGTGTCTACTGAACACAGCTGTTTATATGGTTCCAATTACAATAGAATTATTTTAGAGAATATAATAATTAGCATACCTCCAAATTAAGCCCCTCTGTAGGTTCATGTTCGTTTCCTTGGTTTCAGAGCATTAGCACAACTGATATACATACGTGTATAAAAATGGATTAGTCAAAGTCTTCTGGCTCTAGTCATGTTGTTATGAATCATCTTCATCATGTCACGCTTGTGCTTTGCTTTGTCTGCTGGCTCTTACGTCATCAGTATGTTGTTCTGTTTAGTGATACCAAAGCCACAGAGCTATTCCCAGAGTATACTTCTCAGTGTGAGGATGCCAAATTAAGGACATTCATATTTTCATAAGAGAAAGCAAGGGGCTCATTTTAAATAATGCTAATCTAAACAAATGTATGTTCTTTTTGGGTGAAGACCTCCCAGAGGTGTTCACATTTCATGACAAAATCTCCTTGTACAAGAGCTTGCACTGTTTCCCAGATCAGAAATGCTTTGGGGAAGCTCCAAAGCTTGTCTCTCTCACTGAGGGTATGTCTACACTAGCTCGGTAGTTTGAGCTAGGTAGGCAAATGAGGGCAACCGGAGTTGTAAATGAAGCCTGGGATTTAAATATCCCGGGCTTCATTTGCATCTTCCCAGGCGCCGCCATTTTTAAATCCCCCTTAGTCCGAACTCCGTGCCCACGACTACACACGGCACGGAGTAGGTAGTTCGAATTAGGATCTCTAATTTGAACTACTGGTACACTTTGTTCCACTAAAAGAGATGACTGTGCCCACCTTGCACTGTAAGACCTTGCACCTTGCACTGTAAGTTTATTAGTCCTGTCTATGTACATTGACTGATATCAGCCAATATACATAGACAGCACTAATAAACTCAATCAGGTTTTATAAAGGAAATTAATACACTAGCCAGTAATCTAAACACGGTTGAATCTCTCTAATCTGGCACTCTCAGGTCCTGCCTCCAGCCCTGCCCTCAGCATCAACTCTTCTGCCCAGGCCCCACCCACCACAGAAGCCAAACCCCCTTCTCCCTCCAGCACCATGGGTAGGTGGGGCAGTATGCTCCCCCAGCCTCCCTGGCCCCGGAGCACAGGGAGGAAGAATGGGTGGCACGCAGTCCCAGCCGCCCTGGAGCATGGGGAGGGTGGGTGATTGGGGGCAGCAATACTTCCCCCCCCCCCCATATGCCTACAGTAGGCATTCTGGGGGTGGAGTATGAATGGGGCCAGGCTGGCGGATTGGGAAGGCAACACCGTCCCCTGCCTTTTATACCTACTGCCCTTGTCTTGCATGATTTTAGTGAGCCAGATGTTCACTTACCATGGGTGTGGCCAAGTTTCCGTGGTCCCATAAAGTTTGTTTATGGCCACCTGTCCTGACTCTTCGGGTATGTCTACACTACCCCGCTAGTTTGAACTAGGGTGGTAATGTATGCATACCGAACTTGCTAATGAAGCCCGGGATTTGAATTTCCCGGGCTTCATTAGCATAAAGCCGGCGCCGCCATTTTTAAAAGCCGGCTAGTGCGAACCCCGTGCCGCGCGGCTACACGCGGCACGGGCTAGATAGTTCGAACTACGTAGTCATTCCGAACTATCTGTACTCCTCGTTCCACGTGGAATGGCTACGTAGTTCGAACTATCTAGCCCGTGCCGCGTGTAGCCGCGCGGCACGGGGTTCGCACTAGCTGGCTTTTAAAAATGGCGGCGCCGGCTTTATGCTAATGAAGCCCGGGAAATTCAAATCCCGGGCTTCATTAGCAAGTTCGGTATGCATACATTACCCCGCTAGTTCGAACTAGCGGGTTAGTGTAGACATACCCTCAGTGTTCTGTGCTGCTGTTTGCTCTAATTTACCCCTAAATGTCTTCTAAGAGCCCAGGAAGCATTGGAAGTGTTGGCAATGTAGCTAGACAATATTGACCTCCTGTAGTCCAGCAAATTTCCTGGTTCAGCACCAGTTGAATCCCGAGGGTGCCAGACTAGAAAGGTTCAACCTGTATTAAATTGTTAACGTCTAGTAAAGAAAAGGCTTCCCTTCTCCACTGCTGCTTAAGGACCAGTTTCTGATCTTGCTTTATTTACATTGATTCATAGTTACTTATGGAAGTAATGCCACAGAAGTCAATGAGATTATTGATATAACCATTTTGAACAGCTCGCAGGGTAAGGGGTTCACAATCTGGCAATAAGAGATTTTGAGGCATAAGAGGTTGTCAGGAAAAAACAGGAAAGGACCAGAAGAAAAACACCTGGCTGGGAATGGGAACCAGAATCCAAGAGACCTCCTTGTTAATGACTTCTGATGAGCTCAATGTAGGCATCTGCAGCTAAGGAAGCTCCTGAGCCTGACAATACCCTTTTCTCTACTTTCCACCCTCCCACTTCAAACAAAGCTGGTTAATTTTGAGCAAAATAAACAAATCCAGGTACTACATAGTGGTAAGCAAAGGAATTTAGAGAATAAAGGATTTTACAAAACAAATGTAATAGTGTACATGTCTCTCTGGGGCCTCAGATGAATGGAATTTAATTTTAGTGATTACCACTTTTGTGTCCCAATCCTTAAGCCTACTAAAATTATGCTCCCATTAATTTCAGGGCATGGAGTCAAGTTTTCAGTGATTTGATTTCCAAGTGCCAGTCGCTATTAGTGCTGGTGTTTACCCCACACTGATATTCAAAGAGCTATTTGGTTATAAGGAATTATTCTTATTAATATTTTATTGCCTTTGAGATTTTTAGATACAGCTGCAAGTATGTAAATTATGCTTGTGTCATTGCCCAGTGGTGGCCAGAGCAATCTGCTTATGCTCTGCAAGAGAAGGTTTTGCTTCTTTGCCTGCATCTGAATGCTGCGGATGGCTGTTTTTGTAACACAGATGGCTGTATTGTAAAAGTGATCATTTATAGAGCTGAGCTGATTTTTTTTTCACTGCAAAAAAACTAGACAAAAACAACATTGTCTTTTTTTATGTCAAAAACTTTCTGCTAATTTTATGGGGTTTTCATTTTTAAACACACCCTTCAGAAACCTACCCAAAATTTCAGATTCTGTTTGCCAAAAAAATCCAATGTTTACAAAAGTAGATTTTTTAAAAATGATCAAAAATCCATTTTCCATTAAAAAAAAAGTCTTGAGGAGAATTTTTGAGCCCATTCTAATTATTTGGATTTGGAGCCTGATTTTGCCATTTTTGAAGGCAATGGGAACTCTGGCACAGGATCTAGTTCACAAGGATCAAAATGGGAATTTCCAGAATGATCTTCCATAAGAAGCTGTCGTTGTGTGAACACTGAAAGAATCTAAAAAGGAGCTGTTGTGCTGGTGGCAGGCTGGTAGAGTTCCTTTCTGAATTGTTACACTTAAAGCTCTAGGCAAATAGAAATAAAAACTACTTGAATTGCAATATAATGGAGAAAACAGATACTATAGAAGTCTACAGAGATTTTGAGCTCAACCATGGAGACAATCACAACTGACCCACCTCTTAACAGAGCCCTCCATTCTCCAGCTCAGTTCCTTTTCGGCTTTGGAACAGTGCAGCTGAAGATGTGGTATCTGTTCTTTTCCACCGCATCCGGTACCCACAGTGCTAGCCTTTCCCCAGGCTTCCTTCTCATAGATCTCTGTTGACCCACTGCTCCAAAATCTCTAATCCTTCACTAGTCCTGAATGAAACAGAATATTACAAGAGATTTCCTCTGGAGCCCAATAAAGAGCTTGAATTTTTTCTGGATTGACTAGCCTGCTAATTCTTAAATGGCAGGTAGTTTTTTTAATCTGGTCGAAGAGGGTCTCAGTTTTCAGTCAATGTTCGGCATGCCTCAGCTTGGCGATCGTTTGCGCCAATGTAATTTCACAAGCTGTACAGCCAAGAGTAACCTTCATCTGTTGCCTCCTTGTTTAGCCACCATGAGAAAGGGAGACTGACCAAGGTTTTTTTTAAATAGGTGCTTGAAGGGTGACTTCTAGGGTGGGATTTCAAAAGATGCTACAAGAGTTAGGTATTGAAAAGTCAATAGGCGTCGGGGACTTAGGGTGTCAAACAACTTATGCACCTGAACTCCAAAGTTAGGCACCAAAGTCAGTGAGTATAGCACCAATGAAATCCACAAAATGCCTGCTTGGCTGCCACCTAACTCTGTAGGTGCTGCAACTCATGTGGCACCTACATTTCCATTGCAAATGTTCCCTAGGTGCCTAAGTTTTAGATTAATGTGTATGCACACTATTGCCCCGCTCTAGGCATCCAGATACCTATCTCCTCTCAAAGTCCCAGAGTGATCCAAGAACCCTGGGAAGATACATGTTCAGCTAAGTTCCAGGAAGTACCCAATTCAGTAGGCTGCTTGTAGACAAGCCTACTGAATCAGATCCCATTCAAAATCCTGAGGATGAAGTTGTGCCCACCTTAAACTGTAGCTCAGTGGTTAAAGAACTTACCTGGTATGTAGGCGACTCAGATTCAGTTCTCCCTCTCCCTCAAAATGGGAGAAAGGACTTGAATAGGGGTTTCCCACCTTTCAAAGCATGTTCTATTCACTGAGCTAAAGGGTGTTCTGATAAGTGGGACCCTTAGTCTCTTCTTGTGAAGCTATTCCACTACGGATAAATGAAGGAGAGGTGATTGGAAAAGGAGGATTTGACCAGAGATCTCGCACATCTCAGCTAGGTATGCTAACCTCTGGACTGCAAAGTCACTCTCTCTCTGAATCAATGACTCTAAATATTTATCCAGAGTGGAAAAGTCATTCGGCTGGAGAGAAAGTAGAAATTACTCTATGTTCTCAGCAAACTAGACTGTCTAAACAGGGCAATGGCTGCACTATGCTTTCTCTCTGAATACCATGAACAGTATAACTTTCCAGTTACAAGTTACTCTACAGCTCTTCATAAGCAAGCACATTTATTCTTAAGGTAAAGCATTATGAACAAAAATGTTAAAAATAGTAACAGAACCTACATAACAGCTTACCGATGGTCACCCATAAGTCTTATGGGGCTCTCATAGGTCAAGTCCTTCCAAATCTTACATGATGAATCCCTCTTTGACAGAAGATTCTGTCCCTTTTTGGATGAGGAAGAGATTCCCCAGTAATCTAAACTCGGGCTGTTTATCGAAAAGTCCTTCCTCTGTCTGCTGGTCTCTGGACTAATATTTGCAAACCTCTCCAGGAGGGTAGGACTCTTCTGGATAGGTTACAGCCAGGCTGATTTGCCTTAATCACTCCCCAACTCTTTTAGTTTGTGTCCAAGCCCTCCCCAAAGGAGTAGAACACACTCATACATTTAAAACACTGGCCCCCACAAGTATTGCACAGGGTTGTCACATCTTACCCCAGAGAAGTTACACCTGATCCTGGCACAGGGGAATACATAAACAGTACAGTAAGATCTTTCAAGGATATTGCAGAAAATAGCCATCTCTGCCATAGGCATCTCAATAAGCAGCCTGATATATTTCAAACATGTTGAGCACTTAGCAGTTCCCACTGACGTCATTGGCTGCTGGTGAGTGCTCAGTCCTTTTAAAATCAGGCCAGTTATTTAGATGACTCAGTATGGATTTTTAAAAGTATCTGCCAGTATTTTTGTCCCTTTTGTCAGCTCATTCTTTTGGAAACTTTTCAGACTGAAGCATTCACAGTTCTTTGGGGACCCCATCTTATTTTCAGAGTAGCCTTGTAATTTTAGTTTTGTTTTGCTGTTGTTGTTGTTGGTTAGCTATGTCAGGAGATTTCATAAGGTAGTTTTATTTAACTTAAGGAAGTTACCACACTGACAACTCATCATGGGTTGTGAAAGGTGTAGTGACTTGGAAAGTTTGCCTCTCTGTCAGAATGAAAAGTGTGAATTCTGAGCTTAAAAATCCACAAGGAAAACTATGAAATAATTCAGCAAAGGCCTAGTCCTGCCTTTGCAACACACATTTTTTCTTTTCTCCTCTTTGCTCTTTCTTATACTAAAGTTATTTGCTGGAAAATGAAGGGTTAAATTTACCCTTCCTTTATATTAGTTTCTAACGACGTAAACAAGGGCAAGGAGGCAGGTGGCATGTCTGCCAGGGTGAGACTGTAGTCACAGAAAGCAGCCAAAACCTCCCATTTCAAAGGAGTCCAACAAGGCTAGTGTAGACCAAAGTATGACCAGGGCTATGTACTGTTGTGGCTTTGTTTATGAGAGAGCGTGATAGCTTCTAAAGGCTGGCCCAAAGACAGCATGGCTATGTCTACACTGGCACAATCTTGTGCCAGAGATATGCAAATGAGGCTAAGAGTGGAATATAGCCAAGCCTCATTTGCATATCTAATGAGCCGCCATTTTTGTGGAAGAGGCTCTTGCACCAGAAGGAGTGTCTACATTGCCCCTTCTTGCACAAGAAAAGCCCTCTTGTGCAATGCCGTTATTCCTGAAAATAATCAGTTACCTAGGCAAACTGCCGCACTGGCAGAAATTGCCTAGAAAAACGTCTTTCTTTCTTTTTTTTTTTTACTAACTAACTAATTAACAAGTAACGAACTATCTAATAAAAAACTAACTATCTAATAAAAACTAACTAATTTACAATGTCTTTCTGACAGGATTTGCTCTGAGGAGATCACGGAGCTCCGCCAGCAACCTGGGGCGGCTGAGAGGAACTGGCGGGTGGGCCGGTCTGCACTCGTGATCAAAGGCGCGAAAGCCGCGCGCTGCAGGGGGCATGCACAGACCGGCCGAAGACGGCTCTGAAAGCTTCCGACCAGCGGCGCCGGGACGGACCCGACACCTAGAGTGGAGCACCCACGGGGCCACTGGGAGAAGAAGCCCTCTAGCGCAATGCCGTTATTCCTGAACATAATCAGTGTAGCGGCATTGCGCAAGAGGGTTTTTCTTGCGTAAGAAGGGGCAGTGTAGACAGCTCCTTCTGGCGCAAGCGCCTCTTCCGCAAAAATGGCGGCTCATTAGATATGCAAATGAGGCTCGGCGATATTCCATGCTTAGCCTCATTTGCATATCTCTGGCACAAGATAGCCCATGTGTGTCCTAGTTCTATTGCTAGCTGGAGTTCTTCTGCTGGTGAGGACCCAGTGGAAACTAAAGTTACATTTCATAGGCATATTACCACCAAGGCAAACCAATGGAGTCATTGATGATCCTCCAAGGTAGTTTGAGGCATTGTCAGCACAATGCGGTACAATTTGCCCCTCCTTACACTAGTAGAGATGATTCCAATCCTGAATCTTTACTTCTTAGGTCTTGCTTTCTTTTGTTGGTTGTTCCCTGCTTAGGCAATGCCACGCATCTGTTTGTGCACTCCAAATAAAGTCTGAATGGAGATTATGCCTGGGTTAAAATAGGACAAACATGAGGCTTTGCCAGGGATTCCCCACTTAGCAGAGGAATTTGTGGAGGAGATACTGATGGAAAGTTAGTATGGACCCAGGATTTTGTTCTTGCAGTGGGTGGCAAGGGAGTCACGTACCCAGTAGCTACTCTCTACCCACTCATGGACATAGAATCATAAAACACTAGAACTGGAAGGGACCTCAAGAGGTCATCAAGTCCAGTCCCCTGCCCTCATGGCAGGACCAAACACCGTCTAGACCATCCCTGACAGGTGTTTGTTTAACCCGCTGTTAAAGATCTCTAATGATGGAGATTCCACAACCTCCCTAGGCAATTTATTCCAGTGCTTAACGATCCTGACAGTTAGGAAGCTTTTCAAAATGTCCAACCTAATCCTCCCTTGCTGAAATTTAAGCATGGGACTTCTTGCCCTGCAGAGAGAGACACACACTTTTGAGCTTACACACAGCTCTTCTTCCACACTGACCTGAAGAAAAGCCATGTGTAAGCTCAAAAGTTTGTGTCTCTCACCAATAGAAGTTGGTCCAATAAAAGATATGACCTCCCCACTTTGTCTCTTTAGACAATCACTTGTTATTTAAACAACGAGTTAACTGCAAAACAAGACCTATCTGCATTGCATTTGCAGAGAGGTCTAGGAACAAATGGCCAAGAGCCTTGAGCTTTCATAGTTACATTCATATTTTAGGATCTTTCATAATCCCTGGCTTCATAAAACTCTCCAACCATATAACCATATTCTTAAAAGAGAAAAAAATGGGGAGAGAGTCCCATATCAATACACACCAACTAGGGCCCATAGTGTAGACAAGAACTGTACTATTTTCTAAGCATAGGTCTGCCAGAACACCTCAACCCAACTGCAACAGATCATCCATTTCAGAGGCTTCTCTCCTGAGCAAGGCTATCAGTTGTGCTGCATTACATGGTGCTTTATATATTCCCCAAAACAAAACCCCACCAAAACAAAATTCTATTCTTCAGACACAATGATGAGGGAAAGAACAAACCTCCCATGACAGATTTTAGTCTGCTGGAAGTCCCTTGGGTACTATGGAAAAAGAGAATTGAGTCAGTGCAAATCTCAGCAGATAGGAAGATAAAATGAAATCCTCAAATTCATTGTACCTGTGGCCCAACTCATTGGACTACTACAGCATTTACCTGTATGCCACTTAGTCTACATACAATTGCTCCCATATGGTATCTTCTTCTTCTTAATTAACCCTGGATCTTTTTCATAACCTCCCTTTTATTTTAAATTCTGCAAACCAAATCTGGGAGTCTCAAATTCTAGTATCAAAATCCCATAATCTTTAAAATAGTATTTTTCCAGTTCTTGTAGGAACATGGGATTTATCTTGTTGTGTTAAATCCATCTGATTCTGGGTCTTGTTTTTGGCAGTGACCAATAACCTTTGTCCTTCTTCTATATCGTTTATTTTTTAAGACTAATTAGATTGTAAGGTAGTTGTAGGGCATGGACCCAGGGTGGAATCTTGGCCTCACTTAAGTTAATGGCAAAAATCCATGGAGGCAGGATTTTATTCCTCTTTCTAGTTAAAAGTGGTTAGCGCTTTTAGGCATTGTAAATGAAATACCATATTTTGGGGAACAAATCCTTCCTCATTTCCATAGACAATCATAGTGTGGCTGATACTTGAGATTTGATTGTTCTTCTTATCCTGACATAATTACCACTGTATTACTAATGGTCATAAAATGATCCCTCATGTTTTCATCTCCTTCCAGAGTCCTCAATGGCCTGCTGAGGCAGCAAATTCCAGAGTCATTACAGACTGAGTGAAGTGCTACCTTCTATCTGGTCTTTAACTTGTGCTTCTGACATGTCTTTTGATGGATGACCCACCATCAAGCAATGACTTGGTGCTGACTCTTAAAAGAAAAAGAAAGATTACCAGTTTTATAAATTCAAGATAAGTCAGTTTCCTCTGGTGATGCCTTCAGCCGGGTGGCAGTAACAGAAAGATTAATAGTAGCACAAAGCTTAAATGATAAAATTAAAAAACAACAAATAGTCAGGTAGCACTTTCAAAACTAACAAAGCATGTGGAAGGTATCATGAGCTTTCTGGGCTATGTTAGTCTTTAAAGTGCTACCAGACTACTTGTTGTTTTTTAACTTTATCCTGTACAGACTAATTCTGCTACTCCTCTGAAGCTTAAATGATAAGGCAGTGTGTATGTTAGGAAACTCCAAGCCTGACTCTTACAAATGTACCATTAGATCTTTTTAAAGGTCAGATGCTAGGACACCCTTCTGATGACTTCAAAACATTGTCTCCTTTGAATTCCTCCCCACCACTTTAATTGTATTAACTATTCACAGCAATAGAAAGATACTGTCCTGAGGAAGTTGCACAGGACTAAGTTAAAATTAGTGTCAGGTCAAAACTAAGTCAGCTGTAAATAAAAAAATTGTATTTCTTTTTAAAAAGTAATTATCCTCTGCTGATAAACTAATTCTAGATCCATATGGGATCGGAATGAGTGCAGACTTTTCTTTCTGTTCCACGCCTGCTGAAAAATCCTAGTAGATTAAATTCAACAGGTGCACAGTCTTGCTTGTTTTCCTTCCTTCACTCCTAAGGAAATCATAAACCAAATACAGTGCTGGAGGATAGTTTCTGGGGTGCCCAGAGAGCAAACTGAAAGGGAGGGTGGATCAATGAGCATCCAGTAGGGACAGTAAATCAGCAGACTAAAAAGGGAGTTCAATGTACTTGCTAGGCCTCAGGAGCTCAGTCCAAGAACAAGGCCTCTGTCAGTCAGAGCCTAACATTAATGTCAAATCCAGCTGGGGCTGGCAGCTTGCAGCTATGAGGAAATGATTGAGCTGTCTGTCTGTTGCTAGTGATCCACTAGAGGCCATTGTGACACAAAGTAAAAGTCTCTTTAGAACGCAGTGTGCACTCTTCCTATTCTGTATTTCTTTTTCCAGTTTAAAAGGATGAGGGTGTGTGTGTGTGTGTGTGCGCGTGTGCGTGTGTGTGTGTGTAGCTATTCTGTATTTTATTTCTCAGGAAGTTGTGAAATTTCCCCTGTATCATAGAGGAAATTCTGCTAGCCAGAGACATTGATTTGATCACGTTATGGGTATTTCAGCTATGCAAGATGAATGCTAATGTCCCCATTGAACAGGATATAGAGTCATGTCCAGCTACATTGTAATCTAGAAAAATACCCCAAGTTTTTTCCACCAACTTTTCTTTTCCTATTTGCTCTATTTTGGGAGTAAGGATTTTAAGAGGACTTTTGTGACTGTATTTAAAAATCAGTTTGTCTCAAATTTTCACTCTTACTAATGAATAAAGAAAGGGGATTGATGAAAGAGAAATGTATTTTTGTCTTAGTGCAGGGGCCAGATATCAAACCTTAAACTTGTTGCTGGTGAAAAGCAGAATATTGTCCTTCTTGCATCCTCCATACATCGGAATCATGTGGGGCAATAATGAAATGCCTTGCTGGAAAGCAAGAGTTTGCAGGTCTTTGAAGTCATACAAGGCTTTGGGAAGTTAGGAATAGGTCCAGCAAAGCAAGACCAGTGGACAGCGCTCAGGAAAGGCAGTTCAAAGGTGCAAGTTATCACATCTGTGGTGGCCTACGTTTGCAAAGAGGACATGATTTTGACTGCCTCAGCTTTGGGGTGCCCAACTTTAGGAACCTTACAAGGCGTCTGAGGTTTCAAAGTCTACAGCACCCACTGCCTGAAAAGTATCTCAGGTGGGTCATTGGGACCCAACACTTACTGCCAATTGGCACATGGGTAGAAAAATGTGTACATTCTTATTCACCAAGGAATGCCATATGAGGTTTTAAGGGAAAGATGGGGTCACTTCGATCAACATCATTGTGGGAAGTATTTACAGAGGCTACATAAGGTGTTATGCACGTACACTGAAAAATATATTCTTACAGTGTATATCAAAGTATGAGTCACTAGAGGGGGTGAAAAACAAGTGTTTTTCTGTCCAACAAGAGATGTTTATTCATGTATCTCTCTGTCAATATGTAAATAACACATTTACGCTAACGCAGTGTATATCCATTTACATATAAAGTCCATGAAGACACGTGAAGGCAACAAGAAAGTATTACTCAGGAAGAACATACCATGGAGGGCTATTCTGCCTCTGAGTAGAGGCAATGAACTTGTGGTGGGAGTGTAAGAAGAAAGCAAAAGAGACACCTTTTCATTCCCCTTACCTTCATCAAAGCAGGTTCTCTGCCAACCTTGATTGAAATGCCTCCAAAGACATTGGGTGAAATAAACTTCTTTAGAGAGGGGGTTAATCTGTTAGTTAAGTGTAGTCTCTAGAAAGCTTTGGTTTATATGTAACCTTTGGTTTTCAGTATCCTTAATATCACTTAAAACTTTAAGAATAAGCTTATTCTTATTATCCCTACAAGTATATCTAAGTGGTGAACCAGAGCTGAATCTTTCAAACAGGTGTATATACTGTTGGCTTGGAGATGACAGACCTGGTATTTCCATGAGTGTTCAGGGCCTGAGGAGCTGAATATTACATGCGAGTACCTCAAAAGGCTCAGAAACTGGGGTGTACCTCTTGTTAACCTGCAATGCAAAATAAGGACTGACGTAGCCCAAAGGAGAGTGCTTCTGTGGCTAGAAGACAGGCAATGTTAGGCCAGGTCTACACTACAGGAGAACATTGACCTAAGTTGACCTATGTGACTAGCATAACTGGAGTCAATGTACTTAGGTTGAATTTCTGCAGCATCCCTACTGCAGGAGGTCAAAGGGAGAAACTCTCCTGTTGACTTCCTTTCCTCCTTGCAACCCGGGGAAGTACTGGAGTCAACAGGGGTCTGATCAGCAGTCGATTTAGTGGGTCCTTACTAGACCCACTAAATCAAACCCTGGGAGATTGATCTCTGCAATATCAATCTCCTGATAAGGGGAAACAACCCCCCAGCTAAGCACAAGCAAGACTCCTTCACAGGCGACAGGAGATAACAAGGGGACTCACTGTCCTGGTTACCCCAAGAACTATTACAGTCACCCAAAAATTAAGGCAGTCATAAATCTAGCCACTTTTGAAAAATTAGGCCGTTATGCATAAAGGAACTATATACATCTACTATACAGGCAGCCCCCGGGTTACGTACAAGATAGGGACTGTAGGTTTGTTCTTAAGTTGAATCTGTATGTAAGTTGGAACTGGCATCCAGATTCAGCCGCTGCTGAAACTGACCAGCGGCTGACTACAGGAAGCCCGAGGCAGAGTTGCTCTGCCCCGGGCTTCCTGGAATCAGCCGCTGATCAGTTTCAACAGGCTGAATCTGGACGCCAGTTCCGACTTACATACAGATTCAACTTAAGAACCCCGGGCGTCCCCAAGTCAGCTGCTGCTGAAACTGATCAGTGTCTGATTCCAGGAAGCCCGGGGCAGAGCAACTCTGCCTCGGGCTTCCTGTAGTCAGCGCTGGTCAGTTTCAGCAGTGGCTGACTTGGGGGCGCCTGGGGCAGAGCAGCTGGGGTGCTGCTGGGTTGCTCCAGTAGCGCCGCTCCTCGGCGCTACTGGACCAATCCACCAGCACCCCAGCTGCTCTGCCCCAGGCGTCCTGATTCAGCCGCTGCTGAAACTGACCAGCAGCGGCTGAATCAGGATGCCTGGGGCAGAGCAGCTGGGGTGCTGCCGGGTTGGTCCAGCAGCACCCAGAGCGGCGCTGCTGGACCAACCGGCAGTGCCCCAGCTGCTCTACCACAGGCGTCCAGAGAAAACCCTGGACTGCTGGTCTGGGGAGATGTGGAGCAAAGCCGCGGAGCACGCAGGCAGCGGACAGCCCAGACGCGCCATGGCTATCCCGCTGCCGGCGTCCTCAGAGGCTTTGCTTCCCGTCTCCCTGGTCTGCTGGTCTCCAGGGAGACCAGGGAGACAGGCAGCAAACCCCGTTCGTAACTGCGGA
Organism: Pelodiscus sinensis; assembly: GCF_052426305.1. Taxonomy (NCBI): domain Eukaryota; kingdom Metazoa; phylum Chordata; order Testudines; family Trionychidae; genus Pelodiscus; species Pelodiscus sinensis. The sequence continues at coordinate 156,048,407 of NC_143054.1, read as the reverse complement.
TCCGACATAAGTCGGATCCACGTAACTCGGGGACTGCCTGTACTATTCTTACTCTTAAGTAACATTTTAAAAAGATTGATTCCAAGAAATTCTCTAGATTTTTTTCATATATTCACTGTATGCCTGTTTGGTAACAAAAAGAATTTGGGTCCATAAAACTATCTTTCCCATCCAACTCAGTACTCATTTCACCTCCATAATCATCATAGCTGATTGCCTCCCAAGTTATTAAAAAAAAGAAACAATAACAGGTTCTCACTTATTTATCCTTCTTTCCTAGACTTTGGGAGAAACAGCTTGATTAGGTTGCAGAGCTTTGTTTGCATTTGTTGTTCTTTTTTGTTTTGTTTAGTAAACTGCAATAATCCAGTTGGGAGGTCAGCAACGGTGGATCACTGGGATCATTTCTGCATCATAAGAGATGGACCACAAACTTCTGAACCGTCTCAGATGGAAGGGGGTATATGTGTTGTCATGTCTTCTTGGGCATCTGGTAGGTCACCAAGGCTGTAGTCTGATTTTAACAATCTGAGAACAGAGCCCTGCCCCCCAATAGTTCAGTGCGAAGAGTTTTCTTCTTTCTGTAAGCATTATTCCAGTGTGGCATGACAAACAGCTGGCTAAGGTAGAATCCCCCAAAATGGAGACCTCAGTTAGCCATGGAAAGTGCAGGCCATTGCTGCTGTTTATGGCTGATGTGCAGTGATGTAGAGTTATGTCGTCTGTTTGCACTTCTGCCTGTGTTGACTCACCTGCTCTTCACATGGATGTTGAATAAGATGAGGGAGAACATGAAGCCTTGCAGAACTCAGCAGGGGAGGGCTTTTGTGATGTCCATCACAATCCACTGGGTATGCCCAGAAAAAGAGCCATTTCAGGGTGTTCCCATTCATCCCTGCAGACTCTTGGAGATGGAACAGTTGTATTTGGTGAGAAGCAGTATCAGATACCTCCAAATGGTCAAGAGTCTGCATGTAAGTGGCTTTCCCTCTCAGTGGGAGTAAACTCTCAGTGGGAGTAAACTTTGAGGTGATTTAGCAGATTTTGGCTAAGTCTCAGAGGGGTAGCTGTGTTAGTCTGTAACTTTAAAAACAATGAACAGTCCTGTGGCACCTTAGATACTAACAAATAGATTAGGTCAAGAGCTTTTTTGAGTAAAACCTACTTATTCAGATGATCTGGAGTGGAAATTACAGCATCCAGGGTATATATAACAGCAAAAGCAGTTACCCATCAACTGTAGGACCAGTGTTAATGAAGCTAATTAAGACATATGGTAAGACTATTTCATTCTTGATTTCTTTCCTTTTTTTAGTTTTGCCTTCATAAAAGTAATAATCCTCATAAAATTAATATTGCCATACCTCATGTTTGTATGAGTTGATGCAATCTGATCCTGGTAACAGGTGATTTCTTGTAGGAATACTTATGAACTTCATGAGTGTTCTCATGCTGAGACAGAACATCCATTTGCAGTGTGATTTATGAAGCAATAAATTCACTGAGCCTGTTTCTGATGATGGTTATGCTGGTGTAAATCACAAACAATTGCATGTAAGTCATTTGCCTTACAGTGATGTAAAATAGGTGGAAGTGCAAAGGGCTTCATGGTCCCTGTGTAAAGGACAATGTAAACATTACCTCCCTTGGGTAAAGAATTGGGAAACACATTCAATTTTGGACTATGGGATAGAGCTTCTTCTATGTCTGAAAGGACTGGCCCCACCTGGCTTTAAGGCTATGCAACTCCACTTTTTGTTCATTGTGTATGGATGTGCGTTGGGGAATGTGGTTATTCAGTGGCTGTCCACGATTTTAAAAAGCAGGACATCCAGATTTATTACCAAAAAGGCAAATCTCTTGTTTCTGAAATATAAAAGTTGCACACACACACTTTGAGACTAAAGTATGGTGGGGGGAGGGGAGAGTTGTATAAGAGATACCAATCTAGAGTGAGTGTTCAGGGTATGAGGAGCTGAACATTACAGGTGAGTGCTCTGAGAAGCTCAGGGACTGGGATGCATCTGTCAGGCAAAATAGGGCTATGATATAGCCCAAAGGAGAGGGCCAGTTTCTGGGCCAAAATGGAGAATGTGAACCTGACATTCTAATATAACAGTTTATAAACTAACAACTTCTAACAACATACAAACTTACAGGGATCCAGAAACATAATCCTGTGTTATCAAAATCTGAGAAAGAATAATAATGTAACAGCATTATCAGATGTATTTTCTAATTGCCTTAGGGACACATTTTCAAAAGGCCTTCAAAACCATGCCAAAATTACATTCCCTTGTTCCCTTTTGACTCAGTAAAAATACCCTGCATTTACTATTCAAGGTGGCCATTTAGACGCATAGTATACGTTCTTAGAGCTCATTCCTGCAGCCCTTTCTCCTGTGGGCAGTCAATGTGACGGTAAGTTTTAAGGGTCCTGCCTTTTTGGATACTTTCCCTGCTTTGGGTTTGATCCTGCAAACATTTGCAATGGGTGTGGGCTTTATGATCATGAGCAATTTCGTAGGCTTTTATTGAAGTACCGGTACTTATGCTACAGCCAGTAGTGCTGCTTGATTAAGCCCTTTATGTATTATGTGAATAATTATTACTAAGGCCCCAGGCCTAAAATATACCTCCTGTGAGCACACCTTTGTGTTGTGCAGTACCCCAGTGACAATTCTGTGGCCGTGTGCAGGATCACTAGTTTTTCAATATGTCATTGAAGGATTGGAAGAAGACCAGGAGAAAAAAATGAAGAAAGATTCATACTCTGGTGAAAAAGTTTCACGAACTTGGAAAAAGCTAGGCAGAGAGAGAATAACAGGGACAGGAATAGTATTCTGTCGTGCAGTTTCTGCCTAGCTTTGGGCACCCAAAGGTGCTCAATGGAATAAAGAGAATTATTTTTTTCAAACAATCACTGACAATAGCGATAGTGGTATCATCCCTCCATCCAATGGGTTGGACCAGTGCATGGAATGAGTGAGTGGCAGAATCAGGATATAAAGGTAGAGTCCTGAATCCCAGCTACCTGCTCTCTCAACTAGAAAACACTGCTTCACCACATAAAACACAACCATTGTGAAAAAAAGTCATGTGCACAGAATATCAAGGATAGGAGATGTTGCTTTGTTGACATTGTAAGTGCTGACTTCCTGCATGGCTTCCTGACGTCCTCCTTACATTCTGCCTCCTCCCCCCCCCCCCATCTGTCCTTTGTTCCAAGAGTGCCAGGTCCATCCATTGCTAAGCTTGTGTTGGATGACCCCATGTTGGAAGGGAAGGGGGACTCGGGCCCTTGGCCTCTTGCTCTGAAGGCAGATATTCCAGAGGGGAAGATACTTGGAGGAGCCCCCCAAACTCCCAACATTCTGGACCCCCCGTACCCGTCCTTTGTTCCAAGGGTGCCAGGTGCATCCGTGGGTAAAAAATTTGTGTGTGCTCTGTACCCACCAGGAGCCAAGTTCCCCCTTTGCCTCCCTCCCCCACTGAGCTCCTCTCACCCACTGGTAGCCCTGCTGATTGCCTCCACTGCCCTCCCAGCACTTCCAAAGTGCTGCGAACAGCTGATTTCTGGGGTTCAGGAAGGGTCAGGGATGGGTGCACTCAGGGGATGAGATGGGGCAGAGGTAGGGACTTTTAAGGGCTGGAACAGGAGCAGAGCAGGAGTGGGACTTGGGGGAAGGAGATTGAATAGGGGCAGAACAGAGATAGGGCAGGGCTGGCGTGGGGCAGAGCCTGGGCTGGAGTGGAGGTTTCAGCACTGCCCCTTTTCCAGTTAGAGGGGAAGTTGGCACCGATGTTTGACATTGTCTGAAGGTCTTTGGATTTAGCCTCCTCTCTAGTTCATTTCTTTTAGGGCCACATGGAAATGCCCAAATACATAGATCTATGGCTAGCCTCTGGAGTCGGTTCTATGCATTACTAATCTAACTAAACAGTGACTATGTGTTGCAATCCCTGATGTGCAGTTGTTTAATTTATTCAACTAGCATTTGGCCTTCAGTTAAAACCCCAGATGGATTGTGCTGTGTTTATAATTTTGCAATCAATATTCAAAAGGCTGGTATCAAAACAGCTTGTCCCCAGCAAGGGCAGAGCCTCGCCACCACAATTTTCGGTGACTTCAGCAGGACATGTTATGACAGACAAGCCTGATATTTGATAAGTGCTACTTCCCTATTTTTTAATGGTCTTTTTGTGCCAAGAATTTTTGCTGCTTTTCTTTTAGCCTCAAATGCAATGATTTCCCATCATACAGTACAAGCGCTTTTTGAAGTGCCCTGAGGTGGACTTTTCCAAGCGCTGTGCGGAGCTGTGCTGTGTTGTGCGGGATTCTTCTGTGAGCTGCGGGGAGTGCCACTTGCTTCAGTCCTACTTGGAATTTGCACAGCTTGGTGAAGTTTCTCAGAATGACTAAAAGAGTGGAACCAAATAAAAAACCGCAGAGATATTTGTATCTTAAATGTGCTTCAAGTAACTGCATTATTACCACAGCACCTCCTGAGCTTCCCGTTTTTGTAGATTGCACATTGTCGCCACTTCCTAAATAGCTGTATTTATTTATTGAAACTCTACAGGTTTTATTTAACACCTCAAGTGCAAAACACTTCTTATCCCAGCCATTTGGGCCATGTTCTTCAAATGTGGATGCTTAAAGTTGCCCTAAACAAGGAGTCAAGTAGCTCAATCTACACTTTCAGCTTGGGGCATGATTCCCAACTCAAGGAGACACACTCTCTGGATGAGTTAATATTCTAAAATTTAAATGTAGCCATGGCAGCATGATCAGCACGAGGGACTAGTATGAGCCTGTCAGTGCCCCCAGGCATGTATTCAGACAGCGAGGCACTCTCTCCACTCTCACTGCAACAGCTGTGGTCTATTTTTAGTATGCTTTTGTGATGTGAGCTAGCATAGGTATATCACCACAGGCTGGGGATCTCAGTCTCATTTAGCAGGTTAGACATACCCCAAGGGCAGCACCTAAATAGGTGGTCTAATTTTCAGAGTGCCAGTGAAGAGTGCTCAGGATCTGTGGAGATCAGCCCTCTAATTTATCATCCTGCCTCACTTTGGAACTAGGCCCCAAATCAGCAAAGCACTAGGTATACGAGTGATTTTTTTTTAAGTGTAATTCCCCGGGCTTCAACGGGACTACTCATGTAGTTAAAGTTAAGCGCATGCTTCCATACTTTGCTGAACTTGGCCCATACTTGTCTACCACTTGTATATGTAGAGTGTAGATTTAGGTACCACCTGTCCATATAGGTTTCAAATCATTTATTTGAAGATAAAATGGCAAAATATGTTAAGGTGAAATATTTGCAAGAAATAATTCAGCTACTGTAAAATTCAGTAATAATAATCCTTGCAGAAAGCTCTGTAACTCTTATTATGAAGGTGAACAGTGCAAGAAAAACCCAAAGTGTGCTTTCTCTCTCTCTGTCTCTCTCTCTCTCTCTCTCTCTCTCTCTCTCTCATTAACCTTTGGAGAATTATTGAAATTTTTAATCATCATCCCATGATAAAAGTTTCAAGGGACTTATGAAAATGCAGCAAAGAATACCCTTTTCTGTAATTTACTATTTCCTGCAATTCATCAAACCGATTTTTTTTTCAAACAGCTTTGGCTTTTTTCAGGACCATCATATATCACAACCCTACTACTTGTGACTTTATTTCCTCCTGATACTGTCCTCTCTTTGTGCATTATCCATCGATTAGCATTTAGTTTATGAAAACAACTTAAAGATGACTGGCAAAGCAAGACTCAAATTGATGATGTATAAGCCCCATATTGTAACTCATGTTAATTGTATTCCATCTGCATTGAAAGGGTTACCTGTCAGAGATACCTACAAATTACTGGGCTCATTACAGGGGTAATCGGGTGAAATCATATAATCTCTGTTATGCAAGAAGTTAGACGAGATGATCGATCTCTTCTGCCTCAAACTCTGTGAATCTATGAGATTCCACTAATAAAAATTAAGCAAGGCAGAATAATAAAGCTGAAGCTGTAATAACTGAGCTGAAGATATTAGCCTATCAAAATAGTAATTGATACGCACTAAGCAAAGCAGAAATAATGGTGACAAGACCAAAACAAATGTTGAATGTGAATAGCAACATGTAAATATTGGCTAGGAGTGCTATGGACAGGGAGAAGAAGCTATAGTAACATATTTTATATGCAAAAACCTAACCAAAAGTGCTAAGAACAGACATATTGTTCAGTGATATTCCCTTTAAGTTAGACATAGATGAGAAATAATCAGGAATCTGGTGAGCATTTTTGTGCTAAACAATTTAGTAACATTTTTTCCTGCACCAAAATGTTATATGAAGTTAAAAAAGGGGAGGTGTGGTCACCTTAGGGTTGCATCTACACATGTTTTGTGTGACATAAACTTCTGCACACTGTTAGCACATTTAGCTCACTGAGCTCCATAAATCCAAGGGGAAACCCATATACATTAGTGTTTCATGTGTACTATTTATTTTAAAAAAAATAAAAGCAAATATATTATCTATTTTACTTGTCCCAGGAAATCTCTATCTCACTTACACGGGATTATCTGGAGAGAGGCTTTACTTCCTGTCGGTACGTCTACACTCCAGAGTTAGTTTGAACTAACGGACGTTAGTTCGAACTAACTTTCATAGGCGCTACACTAGCGCTCCGCTAGTTCGAATTTAATTCGAACTAACGGAGCGATTAGTTCGAACTAGGTAAACCTCATTCCACGAGGATTAAGCCTAGTTCGAATTTACTAGTTCGAATTAAGGGGTGTGTAGCCCCTTAATTCGAACTAGTGGGAGGCTAGCCCTCCCCAGGTTTCCCTGGTGGCCACTCTGGCCAACACCAGGGAAACTCGTCTGCCCCCCTCCCGGCCCCAGATCCCTTAAAGGGGCACAGGATGGCTACGGTGCCCGTGCCAGCTGCAAGCCTGCCAGCACCCAGCCAGCAGACCCTGCACCTGGCACGGATCAAGCCACCCACCCGATACCCCCCAGCTCTCCCCCTCTTCCCGGGACCAGGCTGGCGGCTCCCGGGAGCTTGCCCGGGACCGCAAGAGGCGGGCACCCACCTGGGATAGTGCGGACATCGTGGACCTCGTCCCCGATCTCCACACTAAGCACAGGAAAGTGGCCGGCTAGGGCAGGAGAGCTGCCAGCCTGGCCACCCAGGAGCAGGTGTGCAAGACAATCAAGGGGGTCCACTGAGACTCCCGACCCTGAGGCCTGAGCTTACAATGGCTATCCTGGGTCAGACCAAAGGTCCATCTAGCTCAGTAGCCTGTCTGCCGACAGCGGCCAACCCTAGGGACTCTGGAGGGGATGGACCGAAGACAGTGACCAAGCCATTTGTCTCGTGCCATCCATCTCCAGCCTTCCACAAACCTTGGGCAGGGACACCACTCCTACCCCCTGGCTAATACCACTCCAGGGTCCCAGCTTCCATGACTTGATCTCACTTCCCTTTAAACTCTGTTCTAGTTCTAGCCTTCACAGCCTCCTGTAGCAAGGAGTACCACAGGTTGACTCTTTGCTTTGTGAAGAACAACTTTCTGTTACTAGTTTGAAGCCTGCTACCCATTCCTGTCCTTTGGTGTCCTCTAGTCCTTCTTTATGGGAACTAATGAAGAACTTTTCTGTATGCACCGTCTCCACCCCACTCATGCTTTTAGAGACCTGTCCCCCCTCCGTCTCCTCTTTTCTAAGCTGAAAAGTCCCAGTCTCTTTAGCCTCTCTTCATATGGGACCTGTTCCAAACCCCTGATCATTGTAGTTGCTCTCCCCTCTCCCACCCTCTCTCTTCCCCTCTTCCATCTCCTTTTCCCAGTCTCCCCCAGTTTTGTTCAATAAAGACAGATTCCATTTTGGAAGACATGTTATCTTTATTTTGTACATCAAGAAGATGGGCTAGAGAAGGGTAAGTGGAAGGAGGTGAGGGAGGAATGGGGTACGAGCCCCCGATGGGGAGGACTGGGCTGGCTCTGCGGGATTCTGGGGGTGGAAGCTCTCCTGCAGCCCCCCAATTGCCCCCTCTCTCCAGATGCAGCCTGCGGCAAGTGCAACCGGTCTGATGGCCAAGTGCTGTGATGTGCCCAGTGTGGGTAGTCCGGGCACTCCAAGCCAGGACTGCTTTGCAAGCGGGGCACCCCTGAGAACTGTCTGTCTGGGGTGGGGGTCGGGACCCTTTAAGCACAGCCCTCGGCTAGCCTGAGACAGCAGCTCCACGCTCTAAGTCCTCCTCTGATGCCTTGCTGGCACTGCTTCTGGCCATCCTTAACCCTGGTTCAGGGTCCACTCTGTCTGGACATGCTAGTTCGAATTAGTTTAGTTCGAATTAACTAATTCGAACTAAGTTAGTTCGAATTAACCTTGTAGTGTAGACATACCCTGAAATCTTCCTGCTAAAGGTAAAGTTGGTCAAGTAATGTGTGTCCTAGAGGGGGACCTTGAGACACTTTGGTTCAGTTCCTTCCTCTGGCCCAGGCTTCCTGTATGATCTTGCATACATCACTTAATCTTTTTTTGGTGTCCCTCAGTTCCACTTGTAAAAAATTGAGATATTAGCATTTTCTTACCTCGGACAGGGATACAGTGTGATTAAATGCATTAGAGATTATGAGGTAATTATTATGGTACTGGAGACCATGTAAGTACCATAAATAGAGTCCTTAAAATTGCTTGCCTCATCCTTTATTCTCTTTTAAATTAAACAGCTTCTTCTTCTCCTTCTTAGCTGTACTTTAAGCAAAGCAATAAACAGATCATTGTAATACCCCCCATATTTTATTTCCCTGAAAATCATTTGTATTTTACTAACTCTAAATGAGTACACTGTAATACATAACACAACACAGCCATTGGTACTGTTCACAAGCCAGGATGTCTCTTTATGAGTCAGACAAATGAAATACAGTCTGACTAACCTGACTCTCATGTATAAAATGTTTTAGAAACTTACTTGACCCCAGCTGGGAAATCATCTAGCTATGAGCTGGCCCTTTACTCAGCTCATTACCCAGGTTAGATGGTAACAACCTGATGAAAGCTTTAACTTTTGCACATTTCTGGTTTATAAAGAGGAAATGACACTCGATTAAAGCAGTTCTAGGAAAGGAGAAACATTATCAGATGTATATTAATTACCCAGCCATTCATGGCTAAATATAGCAAGGTAGAAGTTTTATAAACAGTGTTGTAATGGTTCAGGAAATCATGTCATACATGCTGTACACATTGTAATCTGTGTGCTGAAGCCTATCCCAGTTCTTACAACTCCCATTCATTCATTGAATTCAATGGGAATAGTGCCTGGGAGGGACCTTCATGGCTAGCCCCTATGGCTGTGTCTAGACTGGCAAGATTTGCGGAAAAACTTGCCAGCTGTCTACACTGGCCACTTGAATTTCTGCAAGAACACTGACTTCCTACTGTCTGAAATCAGTGCTTCTTGTGGAAATACTATGCTGCTCCCGTTCGGGAAAAAGTCCTTTTGTGCAAAGCTTTTGCGCTAAAGGGCCAGTGTTGACAGCTCAGATTTGTTTTGCGCAAAAAAGCCCCAATCGCAAAAATGGCGATTGGAGCTTTTTTGTGGAAAAGCGCATCTAGATTGGCATGGACACTTTTCCGCAAAAAGTACTTTTGCGGAAAAGCATCCATGCCAATCTAGACACTCTTTTCTGCAAATGCTTTTAACAGAAAACTTTTCCGTTAAAAACATTTGCGGAAAATCATGCCCGTCTAGACGTAGCCTATTTGTTTTAAAATGAGAAAAGCAGGCACATTGGAGAAAACATCACAAACCTGCCATAGACTTAGATAGAACTCCTCAGTGAAATCATATGGGTCATAGGTGGGAGAGAGAAGAAAATAAGGATAAGTTTGGTAAGGAGGGAAACTCAGCTCCACTTTCAGCTTCCCCTATTATACGAAACTCCATGTTTCCTTCATGTCTCAGAGATGGCAAGTTTACTGTTTTTTTCTTGAGAGCCAACACGAATCATTAATGGTCTTTTCCTCTCAGAGGTCTGAAACTATCAAGAAAGTTCTCCTTTTCATTTCAAGTCATTTTCCAACCATGGCCATTCCATGTCAGACTTTATTTTCTGATAACGAGGAAGAATGATGCCAGGGCTAGGGCACAAATTTAGCACTTGGGAGATCTGGGTTGAAGTCCTTGCTCTGCGACAAACTTCCTGCTGGGCCTTCAGCAAGTCACATAGGGTATGTCTACACTGTCACCCTAGTTCGAACTAGGGTGGATAATGTAGGCATTTGAACTTGCAAATGAAGCCCGGGAGTTAAATATCCCGGGCTTCATTTGCATGTTCCCGGGTGGGCGCCACTTTTAAATACCCGTAGTTCGAACTACCTGCCCGCGGCTACACGCAGCATGGACTAGGTAGTTCGAATTAAAGCTCCTAATTCGAACTACCGTTAAACCTCCTTGCAGGAGGAATAACGGTAGTTCGAATTAGGAGCTTTAATTCGAACTACCTAGTCCGTGCCGCGTGTAGCCACAGGCAGGTAGTTGGAACTACGGGTATTTAAAAATGGTGCCCGCCCGGAAACATGCAAATGAAGCCCAGGATATTTAAATCCAGGGCTTCATTTGCAAGTTGAAATGCCTACGTTAGCCACCCTAGTTCGAACTAGGGTGACAGTGTAGACATACCCTTAGGCTGTGTCTACATTGGCCCCTATTCCGTAATAGGGATGCAAATGTAGCACTTTGGAATAGGCAAATCCGCGGGGGATTTAAATATCCCCCACGGCATTTTCATTAACATGGCTGCCGCTTTTTTCCGGCTTGTAGATAAGCCGGAGAAAAGCGCCAGTCTGGACGCAATCCTCCGGAAAATAAGCTCTTTTCTGGAGGATCTCTTATTCTTACTTGAAAGTTGGATCACCTGAAAGTAGGAATAAGAGATCCTCTGGAAAAGAGCTTATTTTCCGGAGGATCGCGTCCAGACTGGCGCTTTTCTCCGGTTTATCTACAAGCCGGAAAAAAGCGGCAGCCATGTTAATGCAAATGCCACGGGGGATATTTAAATCCCCCGCGGATTTGCCTATTCCAAAGTGCTACATTTGCATTCCTATTACGGAATAGGGGCCAATGTAGACACAGCCTTAGTGTCTCTGTGCCTCACTTAGTGTCTCTGTGCCTCAATTTCCCATTTTAAAATAGGAGACATTGTAAGGATAAATGCATTTATTATTGTAATTATAATAAGGGGGGACATATCTGTACCCTAGATTAATCTCATGCTATTCCCTTCCCATTTCGTCAATAGATCTTCTGTCCTCCTCCTTTTTCTCAGACTCTGTGGCATGGTTACTTTTATGTTAGGATGGAAGAAGCAACAAAGAGAGGCATGACTGTAAAAATGGAAAACATCCATTTTTGTTAGAGTGTCATCCATATTCATGTCATGAGAGCTGGGATTTTTTTCCCTCTTTTTGTGATTAAGTTTAGTGCCTGATCCTGCAAGATAAAGTCCCTGGGAGCTGAGGACATTCCTTATCTCATGGCTTCTGCTCCTTAGTTAGCATGGTTCCATCTCATTGGAGGCTGTGGGGTGAAGCTATGCTTAAACACCAAGGCTTGTTTTAGGCAACCTATCAGCGTCACACCACAACATCCTATCACCCCCACCCTCCAAAACACACACACAAGTTGGCTAACATTCTCCATGGTGTTGAATTACAAGGTTGACTAACCATTGATATTTCTTTTATTACTAACATTACCAACAAAATTACCACAATAAAAAATGAAATGTAGTATGTAACTCTATCATTTATTGCTCTGTCAGCACTGGCCAAACACCGCTTGCATTTAGTATTTGGCTGAGTGCCGGAATGAGGAGATATTTGGTAAGTACCCTCATACCATCCCTTCAGCCCAAAGACATGTACTCTTATGTGCCCACCATCTATATTTTCTTCCTCACAAATGAAGCTCCAAATACATCCTATCCTGGATAAGGCTATCTATGAACCCAGACATCCCACCCCTGCTTATAAAAGCCAGAGAGCTCTCTGAACACAGAGGAACTCCTGGGAACAATATTCTACTTTCAGAAATGAATGTCATTCCTGAAGAATTGGACCTGACTTACAGGATTGATAGCTAGACAGTTGCTGGCACCATGCATGTCCTAGGAAGTCCTTGAAAAGGGATATTGCTAAGTTGTAAAGGGCAAACTGATACACTGTAAACATGTAGGAATTCTGAAATAAAAATACCACACATGTATGATTTTTCCATGCCTCTGGTACTTCAAGGATAAATAGACTCATTTACTGTAATTTTGCATCTGTCTGATCGTTTTTACATGTATATAGGACCAAATCATGGCAAAACTGATTTTGACTTCCATTGGAGGATCTGACCCTTAAGAATTAGCATCTGGGGAGAATGCACTGAAATTGAGGGTGATTGTCAAAGCACATTGGAATTTAGAACACATTTGTTGCGAGGAGCTCACGGGGGTAACCAAGTTGTCAAAATTGATTTTCTTTTCCTCACTAGACACAGGAGCATATTTAAATCTCATTATATGGGGTGTGGAGGAATGGCTTGTTAGATGTCAATAGTATTTCTTTAATACTGTTTATGTGCTAACATCAGGATAGCATTTCTTTTTCTTTATTAAATAAAATACTGGAGCAGCTTGGCATCCCGGGAGCTGCCCCGTCAAGAGTGGTGGGAGGTGTCTCCATGTACCAAGTTTTCTTCAAACTGTTTGTCTCTGGTAAAGATAAAGCAGTGCACTCCAGGTTGCAGAAAGCCTGTAATATGTATTTTCCAAATAGCAGAGAGATTCATCATTATGAATGGATCCTTTCTGAGAGCCTTGATCATATTGTCTGTAACAAAGCAAATATTACAAATAAAAACAACAGTCAGTCAGGAGCATTTTTTACTTTCTGTATTTTCAATTATCATTGTAACTGAAATGAATCATTTTTTCATTTGGAAACAGTTTTACTTCCCTTTTCCCCTCTGGACACATAATTTTGATTTATAAACATGGCAATCCTGAGTAGAAGGAAGTTTTAAGCACAGTATATGCCCTTCCTAAAGCCTGGGATTTTGTTTTTTCAGAATTTTTGGAAAATATTTTAACTAAACCAAAAGCCTCAATTTCGTGACAATTCCTCCCATTAAAATGCACTTTTAACTGAGATAAAACTGTGTCCCAGTATTAAGTCTTATAAATCTTCCCTGCAGAGCTCTTTACTAACCAGCTACTGCATGCTTACTTTATTGACTATGAGCGAATAAATCAGTTTTCCACATCACCCCATTCTCTTTGCTCATGGTTTTATTTGGTGTCCATCCAAAGGGCTCTGATCATAGACACAAGATTATAAAACCATTTCTTGCATTGAAAACTATTTAAGAAACAAGCAGTGAAATAAATTTCTTTTAGATATTGGTTTACACTGTGAGTTTGAACTTGTTCTGTAACACAACGCATTTTCACAAACCTGCAGAAGTCATGAAATTAAAAGGAATGGGTTTTTCCTCCATCTTTCTCTGCTTAGCTTTATTTTCTCCAGTGCAGAATCTGAATATTTTGAATTGAATCAGGCCTTTGAGCAGTTAGCAGAGTCTCTATGTCCCCATTTTTAAAAAACGCTCTTTGTGAAATATTTTTCTTGTTTCCACAATGTTCCTGGAAATAGTGATATTTTATAGAATTTTGAAAATTATCACAGAAGCTTTCCATGACACATTTTCTATTCCCTGACTGTCTGGGGAAATCCCAAAGCCACTTTCACTTCCAAATGCATGCTTGAATTTTGAAAATGCTGTGGAAATGACCCCCACAGATTTATGCAATGGTGACTATCAGCAGATTTCTGTCAGAGTTTATATTTTGATTATTTTTTTCAGGCAATGGGTTCAAAACATTTGAGCTCACCTGTTAAATTGTACCTCCCAATTATCAACAGTTATGCACCATCTCTGGATTTATGCAGTGGTCATACACTGGAAAATATTATATATTCTGGATGAAATTATACTAGAACCCAAGATGGGCATGTGTTTGCAAGATATAGGCTCTCTCAGGAAAAACAGCTTGTGACAGAACAATGCTGGACCCCATCTATAGCCATGGTTCAATTGCTAACTCAAACCTCAAACCCTAGTCTAAACTTCAGCCAGTCCAAATCTAAACACAGCCCCCTTGGCTCATCTCAAACTGGCACTTAACTATGTCTCAATAGTGGCGTAGAAAATGTGTGCTAATAAACTGAGCTCAGGTTATTTTTAATTCCAGGACAGGACCAGTGAAATCTCCTCAGGATTTGAAGGGAGGTAACACAGGTTAGTTCCATAGGGTATGTCTACACTACAGCGCTAATTCGAACTAACTTAGTTCGAATTAGTTAATTCAAACTAAGCTAATTCGAACTAACGCATCCAGTCTAAAAAACTAGTTCGAATTAGCGTTTTGCTAATTCGAACTAGCATGTCCACATTAAGTGGACCCTGAACCAGGGTTAAGGATGGCCGGAAGCAGTGCCGGCAGGGCATCAGATGAGGACTTAGAGCGTGGAGCTGCTGCCTCAGGCTAGCCGAGGGCTGTGCTTAAAGGGACCCAACCCCCACCCCGGACAGACAGTTCTCAGGGGTGCCCCGCTTGCAAAGCAGTCCTGGCTTGGATTGCCCGGAGTACCCACACTGGGCACATCACAGCACTTGGCCATCAGACCGGCTGCACTTGCCCCAGGCTGCCATCTGGGGAGAGAGGGCAATTGGGGGGCTGCAGGAGAGCTTCCACCCCCAGAAGCCCGCAGAGCCAGCCCAGTCCTCCCCATCGGGGGCTCGTACCCCATTCCTCCCTCACCTCCTTCCACTTACCCTCCCTAGTCCCCCTTCCTGATGTACAAAATAAAGTACAATTGTGTTCAAAAATAGAATCTCTCTTTATTGAACAAAACTGAGGGAGACTGGGAAAAGGAGGTGGGAGAGGGGAAGAGAGAGGGTGGGAGAGAGGAGGGCAACTACAATGATCAGGGGTTTGGAACAAGTCCCATATGAAGAGAGTCTAAAGAGACTGGGACTTTTCAGTTTAGAAAAGAGGAGAATGAGGGGGGATAGGATAGAGGTCTCTAAAAGCATGAGTGGGGTGGAGAGGGTGCATACAGAAAAGTTCTTCATTAGTTCCCATAATAGAAGGACTAGAGGACACCAAAGGAAAGCAATGGGTAGCAGGCTTCAAACTAGTAACAGAAAGTTCTTCTTCACAAAGCGAAGAGTCAACCTGTGGAACTCCTTGCTGCAGGAGGCTGTGAAGGCTAGAACTAGAACAGAGTTTAAAGAGAAGTGGGATAAAGTGATGGAGGTTGGGTCAATGGAGTGGTATTAGCCAAGGGGTAGGAGTGGTGTCCCTGCCCAAACTTTGTGGAAGGCTGGAGAGGGATGGCACGAGACAAATGGCTTGGTCACTGTCTTCGGTCCATCCCCTCCAGGGTCCCTAGGGTTGGCCGCTGTCGGCAGACAGGCTACTGGGCTAGATGGACCTTTGGTCTGACCCAGGACGGCCATTGTAAGCTCAGGGCTCAGGGTCGGGGTCTTAGTGGACCCCCTTGATTTTCATGCACACCTGCTCCTGGGTGGCCAGGCTGGCAGCTCTCCTGCCCTAGATGGTCACTTTCCTGTGCCTAGTGTGGAGGTCGTGGACAAGGTCCACGATGTCCGCACTAGACCAGGCAGATACCCGCCTCTTGCGGTCCTGGGCAAGCTCCCGGGAGCCGCCAGCCTGGTCCTGGGAAGAGGGGGAGAGCTGGGGGGCATCGGGTGGCTGGCTCAAGCCGTGCCAGCTGCAGGGTCTCCTGGCTGGGTGCTGGCAGGCTTGCACCTGGAACGCGCACCGTAGCCAGCCCGTGCCCCTTTAAGGGATCCGGGGCCGGGAGGGGGGCATACGAGTTTCCCTGGTGTTGGCCAGAGTGGCCACCAGGGAAAGCTGGGGAGGGCTAGCCTCCCACTAGTTTGAATTAAGGGGCTACACACCCCTTAATTCGAACTAGTAAATTCAAACTAGGCTTAGTCCTCGTGGAATGAGGTTTACCTAGTTCGAACTAAGCGCTCCGCTAGTTCGAATTAAGTTCGAACTAGCGGAGCGCTAGTGTAGCTCCTATCAAAGTTAATTCGAACTAACGTCTGTTAGTTCGAATTAACTTTGTAGTGTAAACATACCCATATATACGAGAGAAGAGGTAAATGCCTTTCTTTCTTTCTTTCTTTCTTTCTTTCTTTCTTTCTTTCTTTCTTTCTTTCTTTCTTTCTTTCTTTCTTTCTTCAGGCGACCCTCACAGAATGTATTTCTTTGTGTTTCCATCAGGAAGTTCAGCACATCTCAGAAATGCAGCCTCTGAAACTGAATTCCTATGTGTATTCTGCAGAGGTGTCACATGGCAGGGGGACATGTGGAGTCATGTGCACACAACCAGATTTTTGTCTTCCAGTTAGCATAGCGTTTTTTCAACACCCCTGAAAGTCTGATAACTGTCACCTCCTGCCAGGAGCTGGTGGGAGCCTCTCCAGCCCATGGCTCTCTGTGCTGTGAGAGTCGGGGCACTGCCTGGCTGCTCAGCAGCCCTCCATATTCTGCTCCCCAAATCGGGCTGCCTCTGCATAGGGTGCTTCCCAGGCAGGGTGGGTGGCACTGCTCCAAGCTGCACCCCTGTTACATTCCTGCCTCTCCCTGAAGGAGCCCAGCATCTGCTAGTGATGTCCCTTGGAGCCAACACCTGCTCATGGAGCTGGTCTGGTCTCCAAAGCACTCGCCACTGCCTGGGCACTCCTGGCTATGCTGCTGCTCATCCAACGGCAAAGCATGAGACAGTCATTGCCCCCCCCCCCCCCCCCGCCCCTGAACCTTTACATTGTACTGCCTCACCCTGAAGAGTTAAACATCCTCTCTGCTATGCTGTAGCACATGAATGGAAAAACAGCATCGCTCTTGCACATGTTGTTCCACAGTGATGGACCCTTGGGCTGTTTTGCAGGATCAGATGGCATTGTTATTTAACTGCTATCAGTATCACCTGGTGAGTCCCGCCTTTCTGTGCTAGGTGCTGTACAACGTATAAGAAAAAGATGCCCCCTTCCTTGAATTGCTTACAGTCTAGCTACAGATGTTGCTATTTATGTAGCAATTTATGTGACTTGACCCCAGGAGCTGGATAGATGGAATCCTGCATGGATGCATTTATATCCGCATCCATAACTGTACATGCAAAAAAGAGCAGCAGATATCTGCATCCATATCTGCAGATGCGAATACTCACAGATATAAAGCAGATAGCTGCAAAATTGCAGGGTTCTAGATACAAAATTTGTATCCACATCAGCATATGTATCTGTAACAATTAGATAGCAACAACAGTTGATTGCTTTGAACTGGTGAGACTAAGGCTATGTCTACAGAGCAACATTATTCTGAACTACCCAGCGTTATTTCAAAATAGCTTAGTCTGTGTCTACACAGCAGAGAGTTATTTTGAAATAATGTCAAAATACTGTCAAGCTGGAGGACTTCCTACTCTGACTCCTGTAACTCTCACTGAGGGTATGTCTACACTACCACCCTAGTTTGAACTAGGGTGGTAATGTAGGCAACCAGAGTTGCAAATGAAGCCTGGGATTTGAATTTCCCGGGCTTCATTTGCATATAGCCGGACGCCGCCATTTTTAAATGTCCGCTAGTGCTTCCTATTCCGAACTATTGCCCCCCCCCCCAGTAGACCAGGCTTTTCTCGTGGACGCCTGTGGTAGAGCAGCTGGGGCGCTGCTGGTTGGTCCCAGCAGTGCCGCTCCTCGGCGATACTGGACCAACCTGGCAGCACCCCAGCTGCTCTGCCCCAAGCGTCCTGATTCAGCCGCCACGGGTCAGTTTCAGCAGAGGTGTCCTCGGCGCTACTGGACCAACCTAGCAGCACCCCAGCTGCTCTGCCCCAGGCGTCCCCAAGTCAGCCGCTGCTGAAACTGACCAGCGACTGACTACAGGAAGCCCGAGGCAGAGTTGCTCTGCCCCGGGCTTCCTGGAATCAGCCGCTGATCAGTTTCAGCAGCAGCTGACTTGGGGACACCTGGGGTAGAGCAGCTGGGGTGCTGCCGGGTTGGTCCCCGCAGCACCGAGGTGCAGCGCTGCAGGGACCTACCCGGCAGCGCCCCAGCTGCTCTGTCCCAGGCGTCCAGATTTAGCTGCTGTTGAAACTGATGAGCAGCTGATTCCAGGAAGCCTGAGGCAGAGAAACTCTGCCTCGGACTTCCTGTAGTCAGTCGCTGGTCAGTTTCAGCAGCGGCTGAATCTGGACGCCAGTTCCGACTTAAGTACAAATTCAGCTTAAGAACAAACCTACAGTGCCTATCTTGTACGTAACCCGGGGACTGCCTGTAATGCACATTGCCAGATGATCAACATTTTGATATCACAGCTAATGAAAAACTTAAGCTTAAATGGATCAGCAAAAGAAAGTTCAACATTTATTCTTAGGGAAGGGTAGTGAGAAGATGTAACCTTGTAGCCTTGTAACACTGATGTAACATTGTAACCTTGATGTAACATTGTAACCTTCAAGTGAATTATATATCTGGCACTAACCCAGAAAAAAAGGCAGGGGTAATGAGCGAGAAATCTTGGTTATGTCCAACTGTAAAATCCACAAGGGATGCAACAGACAAGGCACTGGACTAAATATCCACCAAAATCAAACTCTGGGTAAGAAAATAAATAATGATATTCTGCCACGGAAAATTACCATTGCATACACTGAGGCATGTAACACATGGGAGGGGAAGGAGAAATAATACAGACGGGTATCAAGAATGCTTCCAAGACCATGAAAATCACAAGTAAAACAAGAGCTGCAAGAATATGTGAAGACAAATGGTAAGGGAGCAACAGCAGCAGATGTTCTCCCTTAAGGACATAAATGAAAACAGGAATCACTGACAGAGAAATGTTGCACAGGAGCTTCGCAGGACAAATATATCTTTATCAGACCCAAAACACCATCATGCTCAGCATGAAAGTAAAGGAGAAGATCACAGACAGCTTGTTAATGGAGAGGAGCATTGGTGCAAACAGCAATATAGCAGAATTACCTACAGCTGAAAATGAACATTCAGGGCTACACCTAATGTCCCCTTTCACCATAGGCAAATAGGTCCTGAAATTAGTACCATCAGCTGCACAAGGTCAAGATGGGATACATGAAGGCCATGCTGGAGATATACATCTCTGTTATACCGTGGAGCTCATCTCTAGTGGAGCTTGCTGCATGGAGTTTCAGGGAAGTGGCTGAAGACAAAGGGTGAGTCTCGGTGACAAAGCCCCTGGAACTGCTGCTAAATAAATCCCATGGGCCACTGTCTCCAACAGAGTGTGAATTCAGGAGCTGCTGCAGAGTGGCAGAGGAGCAGCTCCGTGTCCTATATGCTTTGATGAAATATAGGATCAAATGCAACACTCTGCTACCAACGTCATCAGAATGGAATTTTCCCAAGCACCTACCAAACTTCAGAGCTGAAGTCCTATATCACTTAGGGCTTTTTTTTAAAAAAAATCCTACTTAGTTTTTATTAACCTATGCTTTTTCCAAAGAACTCAGCAGTGGAGTGTTGGCTTACTTACAGGTGACTATCGCGCTGGGCTCGCAGATATTTTGTTGAACAGAGGTGCAGAAATTCCTATGAATGAAATGAATAAATCACATACAGGATTCAACTTCGGCCCACAAATCAGGGCCTCCGACATTACAGTGCTGTATCGGCACATAACAACTAAACCGTTCCTGCCCTCACTTAGGTGTAAGTAATTAATGGAAAGCACCGGAGTATTTGTGAATAAATCAAATCCATGGGATTTGTAAAATAGCTTAAAAGAGGGGCCTGCATATTTTGCTTTATTTTAAAAGCATTCTTTTAAAAATATATTTTTAGAAAAGTAGGCTCAGTAAATTATGGAACTTGATCAGTCTTTTCACCAGTGATTGTTAATAAGGAAAGTTTAGGTTGGATTTTCATTCCCTGACTTACTATGAGTTTCATTTTCTATATGTGAACTAATAAAGTAGACTACAGGGTCTTGTTGACAAAAGTCCACTTTTGTTGACAAAACTATACCTGCGTCTACACTACCACCGAGTTCTGTCGACAGTAAGTCGACAGAATGCGACAGCTTTGTTGATGGCGATAAACCTCATTCTACAAGGAATAACGCCTTTTGTCGACAGAGGTTTTAGTCCTACTGAGGTTTTAGTCTGGTGACACTTTATTTTAATCTTTTTTCCAATAAAACTGTTTATAACAAAGACAATCTGAATCTGAGAGTGAGTATCCCCTGGTATAACAGCAAAACACCCCTGGAGATAAGGATTCTCTCTTTTGTTCTCCAAGCATGAGATGTGTCTAAGAGAAGTGTCACCCATAGTCAGCCAGCTGCTCAGGCTGAGACATGTTAAAAGTGGGTCCTGCCCCAAAAGGTGGATGGGGAACTCTAAAGAGCAAGATGAAGTCTCAGCCTGGTGACAATTACAATAGTTCAGAAAATCTGCCAACTGTTTGCTTTATTGTTTTCACAGCTTTCCCTTTGCCATTGTTCATGATCACACTGTAGGTTTCCCAAGTATACCCCAGGCCTCAGGGATGCTCCTATTTCATCCCACCGTTTTTGAGCATCACGTTTTTCAGACCCAAGGGACTGGATGGGATTTCCTCCAGAACTTGCCAATTTCACTCCTGAAGCCAGTCAGAGTAAGACTGACCCACTGCCCACTGACCCACTGCCATCCCACAGTGCTAAGCACATTACCTCGACAGTGCCCCCAGCCTGTGCTGGACCAGCAAGCATGTTCTGCTGTGTTATTTCACTGTGAAGTAAACAAGCAATTTTAGCTTCAATCATATCCTGTATTTGATAAGCTTGATTCAACATTAGATCAAATGTAATGCTAGTAAGTTCTGTTGGGAAAAGAGCTCTCCAAAAAGTGGCAGTGCTAACAATAGGGTGTGCCCACAGCATTGAATTCACACCTGGAATTCTTTTTTTTTTTCCCCTAGAACATTTAAATCTGAAGTCCATTCGGGGGAGCTATGATCCAAAGAATTTTCTCATTCTGTTTCTGTTTTCCTAGGCTAGCATCATCCATTCTTGTATATAAGCTACTTTTTGTACCTCGAGAGAGAGGGGGAAAGGCTAAGATTTGACTAAATGGTTCAAATCTAATTGACATGCCTCCCAACATTTAATCCAAATTGTCAAAATAGACCATGTATAGCATATAGAAGATAGGGTTTGACGTTTGCATTTGGCAGTTGCTCCAGGCACCTCTAAATAGATCTTCCAGATGAGGCTTTTGGTCACAACGTTCACAGAGGTGTTAAGTACAAAAGCATTCCTACAAGGAAAAACTATTTTTCCCCTAACAAAGAGTGTGTGTGTGTGTGTGTGTGTGTGTGTGTGTGTGTGTGTGTGTGTGTGTGTGTGTGTGTGCGCGTGTTTCACAAAATGGTGTTTGCATAAACTATTAGGGGAAGAGTGAAAAAGGAGACAACAAAACCTTCCGCGGGATTTCAAGTGTGCTGATGAATGGAATACATAGGCAGAATTACCCTGGAAACTGTTGCACCATCTGAACAGTACATACTGTCCCTGGCAATGCACACATCTATATTAAGGACAAGATGCTTACCAAACTTTATAAATACCGTGCACTGTCTGATTAATATTACATTTTGGACATTTGTTTATGTTGAAAAGATTATAAATTAAAACGTCAAAAGTGCCCAAGTGACTTTGAAATTTAAAAAGTCTCAGGGTATGTCTACACTACCCCGCTAGTTCGAACTAGCAGGGGTAATGTAGTCATCCGCACTTGCAAATGAAGCCCGGGATTTGAATTTCCCGGGCTTCATTTGCATGAAGCCGGCCGGTGCCATTTTTAAATGCCGGCTAGTTCGAACCCCGTGCCGCGCGGCTACACGCTGCACGGAGTAGCTAGTTCGGATTAGGCTTCCTAATCCGAACTAGCTATACGCCTCGTTCCTCGTTCCACGAGGCATACAGCTAGTTCGGATTAGAAGCCTAATCCAAACTAGCTACTCCGTGCCGCGTGTAGCCGCGCGGCACGGGGTTCGAACTAGCCGGCATTTAAAAATGGCGCCGGCCGGCTTCATGCAAATGAAGCCCGGGAAATTCAAATCCCGGGCTTCATTTGCAAGTGCGGATGACTACATTACCCCCGCTAGTTCAAACTAGCGGGGTAGTGTAGACATACCCTCAGAGGGGTAGCTGTGTTAGTCTGAATCTTTAAAAACAATGAACACCTTAGGGTTTTAACTACACTACAAAGTTAATTAGGACTACCAGCCGTTACCTCAAATTAACTTTAATAGGCGTTACACATACAAACTGGTAGTTCGAATTTAAATCGAACTAGAGGAGCGCTTAATTCGAACTAGGTAAACCTCATTCTACAAGGAGTAACGCCTAGTTCGAATTAAGTAGTTCGAATTAAGGGCTGTATAGCCACTTAATTCGAACTAGTGGGAGGCTAGCCCTTCCCATGTTGCCCTGGTGGCCACTCTGGGCCAAACCAGGGAAACTCTTCTGCCCCCCTCCCGGCCCCGGAGCCCTTAAAGGGGCATGGTCTGGCTACAGTGCTTGTGTCAGTTGCAAGTCTGCCAGCACCCAGCCAGCAGACCCTTCACCTGGCACGGCATAAGCCAGCCACCCGCTGTCACCCAGCCCTCTGCCTCTTTCCAGGACCAGGCTGGCAGCTCCTAGGAGCCTGCCCGGGGCCGCAAGAGGCGGGCGCCCACCTGGTCTAGTGCAGAGATCGTGGACCTCATCGAGGTTTGGGGGGAGGCCTCCAACATCCACGATCTCTACACTAGGCACAGGAATGTAGCCGTCTAGGACAGGATAGCTGCCAGCCTGGCCACCAAAGGCCACATGCGAACCCAGGAGCAGGTTTGCATGAAAATCAAGTTGGTCCAGTGAGACCCCCAACTCTGAGCCCTGAGCTTAGAACAGAAGAACAGAAGAATGGCCGTACTGGGTCAGATCAAAGGTCCATCTAGCCCAGTAGCCTGTCTACTGACAGCGGCCAACACCAGATTCCCCGGAGGGGATGGACCAAAGACAATGACCAAGCAATTTGTCTCGTGCCATCCAACTCCAGCCTTCCACAAACAGAGGCCAGAGACACCATTTCTACCCCGTGGCTAACAGCACTCCATGGACCCAACCTCCATGAATTTATCTAACTTCTCTTTAAACTCTGTTATAGTTCTAGCCTTTACTGCCTCCTGTGGCAAGGAGTTCCACAGGTTGACTATGTGATGTGTGAAGAACTTTCGCTTATTAGTTTTAAACCTACTGCCCATTAATTTCATTTGGGGTCCTCTAGTCCCTATATTATGGGAACTAATGAAGAACTTTTCTTTATTCACCCTCTCCACACCACTCATGATTGTATATACCTCTATCATATTCCTCCTCAGTCTCCTCTTTTCTAAGCTGAAAAGTCCCAGTCTCTTTAGCCTCTCTTCATATGGGACCTGTTCCAAACCCCTGATCATTTTAGGGGCCCTTTTCTGAACCCTTTCCAAGGCCAAAATATCTTTTTTGAGGTGAGGAGATCACATCTGTACACAGTACTGAAGATATGGCGTACCATAGTTTTATACTTCTCCTCCTCCTTCTTCCCATGGCTTCCCCCTTCCAGCTCCCTCCTCCCAGGTTTTCCCCTCTCCTCTCCCACCCTCTCTCTTCCCCTCTCCCACCTCCTTTACACAGTTTCCCCAGAGGTTAATCCCTCCCTCCCCCAGTTTTGTTCAATAAAGAGAGTTTCTATTTTTGAACACACGTGTCCTTTATTTTGTACATCGGGAAGGGGGGCTAGGGAGGGGTAAGTGGAAGGAAGTGAAGGAGGAATGGGGCATGAGCCCCTGATGGGGAGGATTGGGGTGGCTCTGCAGGCTCCTTGGGGTGGAAGCTCTCCTGCAGGGCCTCCTGGATCCTGACAGCCCCCCGATTGACCCCCCCGGATGGCAGCCTGTGGCAAGTGCAGCCGGGCTGATGGCCAAGTGCTGTGATGTGCCGAGTGTGGGCACTCAGGGCACTCCAAGACCCTCACTGAGTTAGACAAGCAAGCGGGGAACCCTGAGAACTGTCTGTCCAGGGTGGGTGTCAGGTCCCTTTAAGCACAGCCCTCAGCTAGCCTGAGACAGCAGCTCCACACTTTAAGTCCTAACCTGATGCCCTGCCGGCACTGGTTCCAGCCAGCCTTAACTTCAGTTCAGGGTCCACTCAATGTGGACATGCTACTTTGAATTAGCAAAATGCTAATTTGAATTAGTTTTTAGGTCTAGATGCACTAATTCGAATTAGCTTATTTTGAATTAACTAATTCGAATTAAGTTAGTTCGAATTAGTGCTGTAGTGTAGACATACCCTTAGAGATTAACACAAGTATATCATGAGCTTCATCAGATCTTGAGCTTCATCAGATTCCTCGTGGAATGAGGAGTAACGGTAGTTTAAATTAGGATCTTTAATTTGAACTACCTAGTGTAGTAATGAGCTAGTGTAGCCATACCCTTCGGTATTATTGACATTTTATCTTATGACAGGCAAAAACTTGAAGTAAAAAAAAATCACTCAGACCCTAATCAAACATTTGAACGTGCTGTAATATGATGTTGCATGTCATCACGTATAAGACTTCTTTGATTATTTAGGATGGAATATTCAAAACAGCCGAAGGCTACATTAGCCTATGAAAATCAATGCAACGTTTCTGACAGTAGTAGATGGTAGACTATTATGGTGTTTGTTTGCTGTTCTTTATGAATAAGATCTAGTGGGGTTTGGGGCAGAGAGAGGAGTTAGAGATGAGTTTTGGTCTGTATTTAGCACATGGTTAAATCCAGTCTCACTGGGAAAGGGAACATCTTTTAGAGTATATATATTCTATTGTATAGTTTAGGGGTTTACCTAAGAAGTTCTTGGGTATGCCTCTGCTAACGGGATGTCATTAAGTATTTTGATGCATCACCCGTCACAAAAGTAAAGCCTCGTGATAAGTGAATCATAAAAGTTTCTGAGGATACCCCTACACTGCATCAAGCCTCTCTCTGAGTTACGAACGAGTTACAGACCAAACACTTGGCTGTAATTCGATCTGTTCGTAACTCGGACCCCATTGAGTTACACATGACAACGCTGTTTGTAAGCGCAGGTTGCATTTGTAACTCGGGGACCACCTTTACGACCGCTCCATGGGAGCTTTGGTCATAAGTGCGAACAGTCGTAACTCGACCGTTGGCAACTCGGGGAGTGACTGTAGTTATTTCGGAATAAGCTATTCCAGAATAGTTATTCTGAAATAGTTTATTTCAAAATAGCATGTCTACACTGCAGAGAAGCCTCAAAATTAGTCCAAGGCAGGCTTCCCTATTGTAGATGTGCGATCTCGATTTAGAGCCCCAGGAGGAATAACTTAGAATGGCCCTGGTGAGGGGCTATTTTGAAATAGCAGAAGTGGAGCATCTACACATGCCTTATTTCAAAATAGCCATTTTGGAATAGGTGTTATTCTTCGTAGAATGAGGTTTACAGAAGTTGGAATAAGCCAACTGTTATTTCAAAATTATTTTGAAATAATGGAATTTCTGTGTAGACACTCGCATACATAACAGCCATTATTCTGAAATAACTGCTGTGTAGACATACCCTGAGGGATGAGGGCATGAAGAAGCCAAAAGTTTGGCTGTTTTATCCAAGTCAAACATTGTGAGTCAGCAAAACCGGGCTTGCCACTTCATCGCAACAGGCATAACTTTTCTATTCTGACTTTCAGGTGCAGAACTACCTACTGAGGTAGAAGAGGTGGGTAAAGCTTTTTTAAAACAACTAACAAAATCATCCATAGCACAGAATTTGGTGGTGATGGGGGACTTCAATTATCCAGACATATGTTGGGAAACTAATACAGCAGGGTACAGACTATCCAATAAATTCTTGGACTGCACTGAAAACAATTTTTTATTTCAGAAGTTTGAGAAAGCTACTAGGGAGAAGCTGTTCTAGATTTGATTTTAACAAATAGGGAGGAACTGGTTGAGAATTTGAAAGTGGAAGGCATCTTGGGTGGAAGTGATCATGAAATCATAGAGTTCATACTAAGGAATGGTAGAAGGGAGAACAGCAAAATAGAGACAATGGATTTCAGGAAGGCGTATTTTAGTAAACTCAGGGTATGTCTACACTACCCCCTTAGTTCGAACTAGGGGGGGTAATGTAGTCATACGGAATTGCAAATGAAGCCCGGGATTTGAATTTCCCGGGCTTCATTTGCATAAAGCCGGCCGGCGCCATTTTTAAATGCCGGCAAGGTCGGACCCCGTGCCGCGCAGCTACATGCGGCACGGGGTCCGACCTTGCCGGCATTTAAAAATGGCGCCGGCCGGCTTTATGCAAATGAAGCCAGAGAAATTCAAATCCCGGGCTTCATTTGCAACTCCGTATGACTACATTACCCCTCCCTAGTTCGAACTAGGCGGGGTAGTGTAGACATACCCTCAGAGAGCTGGTAGATAATGTCTCATGGGAAGCAAGACTAAGAGGAAAAAACAACTGAAGAGAGTTGGCGTTTTTAAAAGAGACTTTATTAAGGGCCCAAAAGCAAGGTATTCCACTGTGTAGGAAAGATAGAAAGTATGGCAAAAGACAACCTTGGCTTAACCATGAGATCTGGGTGATCTAAAAATCAAAAAGGGTTCATATAAAAAGCGGAAACTAGGTCAAATTACAAAAGATGAATATAAGCAAACAATACAGGTATGCAGTGGCAAGATTAGAAAGGCAAAGGCACAAAACAAGCTCAGACTAGCTAGTGACCTAAAGAGTAACAAGAAGACATTCTATAAATATATTAGAAGCAAGAGAAAGACCAAAGACAGGGTAGGCCCATTGTTCAGTGAAGAGTGAGAAAAAATAACAGGAAACTTGGAAATTGCAGAGGTGCTTAACGGCTTCTTTGTTTTGGTCTTCACAGAGAAGTCTGATGATGTAGGAATGCCTAACATAGTGAATGCTAGTGGGAATGGGGGAGATTTAGAAGATTAAACAAAAAAAAAGAACAAATTAAAAATCACTTAGAAAAGTTAGATGTCTGCAAGTCACCAGGGCCTGATGAAATGCACCCTAGAGCTGATAGAGGAGGTATCTGAGCCTTTAGTTATCATCTTTGGAAAATCATGGAAGACAGGAGAGATTCCAGAAGACTGAAAAAGGGCAAATATAATGCCCATCTATAAAAAGGGAAATAAGAACAACCCAGGAAACTACAGACCAGTCCGTTTAACTTCTGTGCCAGGAAAGATAATGGAGCAAGTAATTAAGGAATTCATCTGCAAACACCTGCAAGAAAATAAGGTGAGAGGTAACAGCCAGCATGTATTTGTAAAGAACAAATCATGTCAAACCGATCAGACAGCTTTCTTTGATGGAATAATAAGTCTTGTGAATAAGAGAAAAGCAGTGGACATGGTATACCTAGACTTTAGTAAGGCATTTGATACGGTCTTGCATGATCTTCTTATCAATAAACTTGGCAAATACAACTTAGATGGGGCTACTCTAAGGTGGGTGCATAACTGGCTGGATAACCATTCTCAGAGAGTAGTTATGGTCCACAATCATGCTGGAAGGGCATAACAACTGGAGTTCCATAAAGGTCTGTTTTGGAAACTGGTTCTGTTCAATATCTTCATCAACCATTTAGACATTGACATAGAAAACACGCTAATTAAGTTTGCAGGTGTTACCAAGCTGGGAGGGGTGCAACTGCTTTGGAGGATAGGGTCATAATTCAAAATGATCTGGACAAACTGGAGAAATGGTCTGAGGTAAATAGGATGAAATTCAATAAGGATAAATGCACTTAGGAAAGAACAATCCATGGAGAAATTGGAGAGGGTCTAGAGAAGAGCAACAAGAATGATTAAAGGTCTAGAGAACATGAGCTAGGAGGAAAGACTGAAATAACTGGGCTTGTTTAGTTTGGAAAGGCAAAGACTGAGAGGGGACATGATAGCGGTTTTCAGGTATCTAAAAGGGTGTCACAAGGAGGGAGAAAATTGTTCTCCTTGGCCTCTGAGGATAGGACAAGAAGCAACGGGCTTAAACTGCAGCAAGGGAGGTATAGGTTGGACATTAGGAAAAACTTCCTAACTGTAACGGTGGTTTAACAATGGAATAAATTGCCACAGAAGGTTGTGGAGCTATTTAAGAGCAGGTTAGATAGACATCTATCAGGGATGTTCTAGGTAGTGTTTGGTCCTATGATTCTATGAACTAGGTGAAAAGCTGATACAGGGTTCAATTTATGAAGGATAAAAGAGTAGGAATATAATTCATGCCATTCAACATGAATTTATGGACAGTTGTTCTTGTTAAACTCAAGTGATTTCATTCTTTGAGATCACCAGTTTGAATGATAAAGGTAACCATGTGGATGTAACATACTTCAACTTTTGTAAGGCATTCGACTTAGTATCACAGAACATTCTGATTAAAATGTTAGTAAAATACAATATCAAAAGTGAACAGATGGATTAAGGTCTGGCTAAGTGACAGCTCTCAAAAAGCAATTGACAGTGGTGAATCATCATTAACTGGAGGTGTTGCTAGGGGAATCCACGGGGATCAGTACTAGACCAGTTTCTAGTCAACATTTTCATCAATGATTTCTCAGTAAATATTCTATTTCTGCTGATAAAATTAGTGGATGACACAAAGGTGGCATGCTGACTCATGATAAGCACAGGGCCTCTTTGTACAGAGCAATCTGCATCCCTTGGTACCCTTGGCCTATTTCAAACAAAACGTGTTTGAATAAAGTTGAATGCAAAGTTATGCCTCCAGGAACAATGAATGCAGGCCCTATTTATAGAAGGTAGGCTTGCTGTCTGGGGCAGGGGAGGCAAGGGGGGCAAAGCAGGCAGTTGCCCCAGGGCCTGGCGATTCAGAAGGGTTCGGGGATCTTGGCCACCACTGCTGTTGCTGTGGCAGCTGAAGCCACAGGCCCTTTAAATCACCCCAGGAGGCCCGAATGGCACTGAAGGCCAGGTGAGAGAGACTAGCTCCCAGCCCCACCCCTTCCGGCCTTGGAAATGATTTTGGAGTCACAGTGGACAAGCTTCTGAACATAAGCTCCCAATGTGATGCCATGGCAAAAAGCGCTAATGAGAGCCTTAAATGAGGACTAGTCATTAGTATTAGGAAGTGATTTTACCTCTGCATATGGCATTGGTTGACTGGTGCTGTAATATTGTATACAAGTTTATTTTTAAAAGAATGTGAAAAGATAGAAGAGTGCAGAAAAAAACTACAAAAATGATTGGAGGACTGAAAGAAGAAAGAGATTTGATTACAGTATAAGTACCTTCACAGGGAGAAAATACCAGTTACTAAAGGGCTCTTAAGTTTAATGCAGAAAGTCATAACAAGAACCCATGGCTTCATGCCTAAACCAGACAAATTCAAATTAGAAATTTGATTCAGGATTCCGGTGTCATAAAAGTCTTTTTCACAAATTATTTTTAGAAACATTTACTATACAATATTGCATCCATTGCAGACTCTTAGTTTTGAGACAGTGTGATTGAAAATTAAGCTCCATTATTATTTATTATTATTATTATTATATAGAAGATGTGTGCATGGTGCACTACAGAGATGTAAAAAGACATTGCTCTTTTCACAAAAAGCTTTGTCCTACAGTCCCTCAAACTGAATCTATCTGAAGGCTCTGGCACAGTTACCATCCTACCCCCACCATCATCACCAAAAACAGGATTTTGAAATGCTGCTGTAATGACCTACTTATAACTTACAGAATATGATTGAGTTTATTATAGGCAAACTAAACTAATATCGGGAAGAAAAAATATCAAAAGTAGTACCTTGTTAGTTTTTTCTGTGATATTTGATACCGGTTCCAAGTAAAAGAGATTATGGTTTTCTTTTTTTCCTTGCTGCAACTCTTTTATACTTATGTTGTAAGATGAGTTTAGGAAATCACTCTGAAAATGATCATTTCAATTGTAACTTTCCATTTCACTGGGCAACTGTTATAAAGATGTTGATCAATTTTGTAGCATGAGTGGTTGTGCCAGTGTGTGAAGACAGTTGAATTTAGAATTGTTATAGGAAAGATCGTAGGGCATCAAGGGCTAGGAAGATGACAGCTGACAGTAAATTCCTTGTTTGAGATCCAAAAATCAATATCATACTGCAGTCAAAGACATATTTTAAAGTACTGCTGTCTTTTTTATATGATCAGCATTTGGGTGTGATAACCTAGTTCAGTATATTAAACTGGGTGGAGTACATATTATATAATATGTGCTTTTACAAAATATCATCTCTTACACTCATATTTCACAATAAACACACTCTTCTCAGTTTCATATACTTCTTTTAAAAAGACACCTTTAAGCAGATTTTCTTCAGGAGCTTTATACATCTAAGCTCAAGAGAAATGTTTCATTTTTATTTTTAATTACAGCAAGAACAAAGACATATCTTTAAGATTTACAAATGCCCCAACAATTTTGGAAAACCAGACATTTCACTAACGCATAGGTGCTAAAAAGTTAAAATGGATCTAAAACAAATGTAAAACTTTAGTTTGTTTAGCCACAGCCAGTGAAATGCAAAAGCAAACAAAGAACAGAAGTGACAGAAAAATACATTTTCCCAGTCTGTTTCAATTTCAGCACCTGGCATTGCTTCCAATGAATTTAATTAGAAATGTGTTCTTGAAGCAGGTTTGGACACTATATAATGTAATCAGTTATTATAGGATAGTCAAGAAATTTCCCTTTAAATATATTACTTTTATGTAGCTCTTATCCTTTGAATATATTTTAAAAATCTAGAATTTGTAAATTTAATCCTTACATAAAAGACTATATTTTGGGAGTTCAGCTATAAAAAGGGAAGCATATATTAATGGGAAGGGTAAAAACTTGTTCTAATAAAAGTTTTTTTTCTATAATCCTATACTGAGTTGTTGACATTAATATAAAAATATTCAGTGACTATTTAAATTCTTTACTTCTAGTTTTCAAACAGCACTTTAATTCAGCCGTTTGCCTGATGTCTCACGGTAGCCCAACGTGTTATGTGCTGGTGATCATTTGCTTCAAGGTCTGACGGGACTGGGAGTGTGGTGCAGGAAGAGTTGTTCATCTCAGGGAGATGGACTCCTTTATTCCTACATGTCATGAATTCCTATGGCTAAGAAGAGCAATGAATGCTGTTATTATAGGATAGTCAAGAAATTTCCCTTTAAATATATTACTTTTATGTAGCTCTTATCCTTTGAATATATTTTATTTGGCCAGGTGAAAAATTGCTGATATATTTCTGACATCAGTTGTTTCCATTGGCCATCTGAGTGACATAGCATCACCAGTGTCTAAATGGAACACCAGTGCATGAACTGATATGCAACAGTCTACTTCTCCCCCCATGCACTAATTTTCCCCTTCCTTTCCTACATACACACCATGGGGACAGTCTAGTGAGATCCTGCGCCCATTCAAAGAACACCTCAGCGCATTCATGAATAAACATTTCACAGCCTATCCTCAGGTCTCCTAACCTGTGTACATAATACAGCTAGGGCACCATTAGGCTAGCTCATACTCTGATTTTAATAGAGACTCTTTGTGTTTGATTGTTGCCAGAGTTTAAAACTGTTTCTACTTTCCTTCTCACATCCCTGTGAGCTAACCACATACCCTTGCTGTAGCTGTCCTGTAACTGCCTTTATAATAAAAAAGGATCAGAAATCCCCTAACTAATTTTATCACTGAGAGGGCTGGTGAGCAGAAGTGTATGTACTATGGAACTGAAACAGGTGTGGTTTGTGCATTTTCCACATTTAGTCTTGGCAAAAAAAAATTGAACATAGAATATTAATTACTTGACACTGATAAATGTGCCTTTGGAATCCGTTATCTTGAAATAAAAAATTTTGACCCAAATTCCTCACCTACAGTAAGCCTGCAGGCAGTCTAAACATATAAGAATGGGGGGGAGGAACCTATATAATGAGTCATATGAGGATTTTAGAAAAGGTCTTTTATTATTTGTATAGCATGTTTAAACAGCTGTTTTCCTACCTGACAGCACTGTGGGCTAGATTCTGCCACCTTTCTCAGTCTCACTGCTGGAGGGGGGAGGGAGTATTTACATATCAGTGTGTGCTATAAAAAACGATCTTGTGCAAATAATAAAACAACATTTCTGGGGTAACCTTAACAACAGAGAAGTAAAGGGCAATGATTTCTTAAGGTAAGAAATCGTATGTAAGCCAGCTGCTGTCGTCAGGGAAGGCTAGTAAAATCTGCAAAAAGGCCTGGCTAGTAAACCAGACCATGCATTATCATCTTGTTTTGTTCTTTTTCTTCTCTTCTGCCAGTGCAGTCTATAGATAGGGCAGGCATTGCTCGTGGTACGTGCTCTGGACTTTGCTTTCAGGATGGACTCAGCTCCGTATTTATCATGTAGGTTGTATCAGATATGCTACTAGCAAAGTACTGGCAGCAAGAACTTTAAAAAAAAGTGAACCGGTGGGAAGTATTTATGGGAAAATCAGTGAATATTTGGACTCACTTTGGCAGCTTATGTAGCTGGTTCTGCCTTTCCCTTGCCCTCTGCTCCCTTTCATCATCCCAGATAAGCCTCTTGGAGCAAGACTTTTTAACTCTGGGGTAATTCAAACTCTCCATTAAGAACATTCAGACCAGGCTTACTCTGCAGTATTTGCACCATATGGTAGAATGATGTTATTCCCTATGGGAAATGTTACTTAATCCCTCTCTAAAACATTTCTTTTAAGACCTCTCAAACCTCATTTCTTCTGTCATGCCTATAAGAAATTGGCCAATGAGCATATATAAATATAGATACATATACACACATGCACATGTATATGTAATAAGGAAATAGCAATACACAGATAAATAATTTAATTTTCTTAGCTATAAATACAAATTATGCATGCCAAAAGCTCTAAGCACCTAACAATTGATCAAAGTTACCCATTCAGCAGCATTAAATACATACATACAGATAACAAATGAACTCAGTCAGTCAATAAATCAAAGCAACAGAAAAATCCCTTGCACATAACTTTCCCCCTCCACCATCTTCCTCACCACAAACAGCCCTCACCATGTCACCACCAGGTGATATTTGGTGTAGTGTATATGTGCCCTAGGGTGTGTCTAGACTACATGCCTCCTTCGACGGAGGCATGTAGATTAGCCAGATCGGAAGAGGGAAATGAAGCCGCGATTAAAATAATCGCGGCTTCATTTAAATTTAAATGGCTGCCCCGATCTGCCGATCAGCTGTTTGTCGGCAGATCGGGGGAGTCTGGACGCGATGCGCCGACAAAGAAGCCTTTCTTCATCGACACAGGTAAGCCTCGTGAAACCAGGTTTACCTGTGTCGATGAAGAAAGGCTTCTTTGTCGGGGCATCGCGTCCAGACTCCCCCGATCTGCCGACAAACAGCTGATCGGCAGATCGGGGCAGCCATTTAAATTTAAATGAAGCCGCGATTATTTTAATCGCGGCTTCATTTCCCTCTTCCGATCTGGCTAATCTACATGCCTCCGTCGAAGGAGGCATGTAGTCTAGACACACCCCTAGTGACTAGAGATTTTGGGAAATTGGTAGAAGTTAGGCAAGTGCTTCAAAACTCTACTGGACAGGCCTGAATTTTAGAGAAAATGTGCGGAGTACTTCCTGAAAATCTGGTTGTATATCCACAACCTGAACCACTGGGCATTTTCAGAACTCTGGGCCCATGGATGAATCTTATTATAAAGGGCCGAAAATGTTTCCAGCTCACATCTCTCTTTCCAAAAAAGGCTGACCAATCAGAAAGGGGGAAAAACAGCCAGCCCATTGGATGGAGGGAAGGGGAGCACAGCATCACAACTCTATGTTAACTCCCAGGACATCTGCCCTGTTTCTCTGACACTGAAACCAACATTCCTCCTCAATCAAAATCCTGCAAAGAGAGAGTATACGCACATCTACAGTTTGGGCATGATGGCCACGATTTTCTAAAACCTGGTCTACTCTACAGTGGGAGGTTGAACTGAGGTATGCAACTCTAGCTACGTTAATTACATAGCTGGTGTTGACGTATCATAAATCACTTTCCCACACCGTCCACCCAGCAGGAGGTTGATGGGTCCCATCAGGTTGATGGGTCCCATTTCCCTTACTCCTCATGAAGAGCAGGAGTCCCAGTGTTGATGTAGGTGCTCTCTGAGTTCAATTTAGCATGTCTTTACTAGACCCACTAAATTGAACCCAAGAAGATTGACTGTGGCAGCATTGATCTTAGGCATAGTGTAGACATGCCCTAGTGACTAGAGATTTTGGGAAATCCATAGAACTTCATCTATGCTTAAAGTTAGGCAAGTGCTTCAAAACTCCACTGGAAAGGCCTGATTTTTAGAGAAAATGTGCTGAGCACTTCCTGAAAATCAGGTTGTATATCCACAACCCGAACCACTGGGCATTTTCAAAACTCTGGGCCCATATATAAATCTTACACAGATTTGATTGAATCCTACTCCCCAACATTCATATTTTGCTTGTTCAGACTCTCTGGTCTGTGTGGAGAATACCAGCAGATTGTGACTGCCATCTGTGAGCAAATAGTAAAATTAGAATAAGATTTTGATCTATGAAAGCACCAAGAAAAATCTGATCTATTTCTTTTCTTTTCATTTCTTTTTTTAAGGAAACCAAACCCACAATGGAATCATAACATCTCTACTGTCGGTTTTTTATGTGCATGCAATAAAAGAAGTGAAACAGTAATGGACCCCAATCCACTAATAAACATCCTTTAGACTATTATTCATAGTGCACATTGCCTTGATCATTGAGGCCGATCCTACTTTTGTCTAAAAGTTCGCAGTTCTATAATGTCAACTGAGATGTTTGTGGTTATACTATTCAGTGAAATCCCTTGATAATACAACAGATTGAAAGCCCTCAATGTGGCTCATGTTGCACATAGCTTTTATTTTGACACAAGTTCTTGTACCAGAACAACCCTGAATTAAAAGGGGGGAAAAAGAAAGGATTTACATCTGAAATCCAGAAAATATATAATTTGGTACATGTGAAAGAAACTTTATCTCTGGATCAGAAATCTGAGGAATAATCTGAGTCTGAACTACACTTATTTAAGGAGCAATGCACTATAGCTATAGTCGTGTTGGTCCCATGATAATACAGAGACAAAGTGGATGAGGTAAACTTTTACTGGGACCAAATTCATTTGGTGAGAGAGACAAGTAAATCACATTCAAATCCTCAGGGAGAGCCTGCTTCAATACAGAAATAAATCCCCTTCTAAATACACAGTCCTAGTTGTCACCTCACACTGGCACCCATAGAGGGTATCGTCAAACAACTGCAACCCTTACTTGATAGGGACTCCATCCTGAAAGAAATCTTTCCTGAATCTTCATTTCTGGCTTTCAAACAGCCCCCAAACCTCTCCAAGATGGTCATCAGAAGCCTAGTTCCCCACAGACCAAGACACAGCAACTCCCATTGGCACCAAACATTGCTGGAACAACAGATACAGAACCTATAGGCATACAATGGTCAATACCTACAACACATCTTCCGAGATGTATGGGTCCTATTACATGTGGTGTACCTTGCCCAATGGATTAAGGGCCCCAATAACAACTATGTGAGTGAAACAAAACTATCACAGCACTCTAAAAAAAAATGACAAAAACACCACATCATTTGTGGACAAACACTTTTCACAGATCGATCACTCTACATCTGACCTCTCAGTCCTCATCCTCAAGAGAAAGCTGGCCAACATCTTCCAAAGGCAAGTTAGGGAACTTAAACTCATTACTTTGCCAGAGACTAAAAATCATGAACTTAATAAAGACACTGGATTTATGATTTATTACAATAATCTGTAAGCCTCTAAATCCCCTTTTTTGTCCTATTGCTGTGGAAGTGTTAACTGGCCACTTCACACTTCATCTCTTACAATACACAGGCCCCTATGTGGGGCAGGGGAGTGAAGGGTGCCCCCACCACCACAGTCCTTCATGGTCCACCATAGGGCCAATTCTGGCCAACCTAGGGAATCCAGGGGCAGCACATTGCCCCAGCCTCCCTCCCCTGTGCACTGGCTGGCTGTAGGAAAGCAGGAAAGTGTGCTGCCCCAGCCTCCTTCCCCCATGCTCCGGCTGGCTAGACAAGGCTGGGCTGATTCTCCACTTCCTCACCCAGGAGCGAGGCCGAGGGCTGGGCTGCAGGGGGAAGAGGGGGGCACAGCTGTATGGTAGGGGGAGGGGAGCAGCCACTAGCCCCTCCCACTGATTGCACCTTCCCACACACAAAAATTCCTGGGCACGGGCCTGATACATATTAACTGCTTATGCTAAACAATCTGTTCCACCTTGTACTTAGCTGTGACATACTCTTCCCAGACCTGAAGAAGACCTCTGGGTAAGCTAAAAAGCCTATTTCTTTCCCTCCGTTGGTCCAACAGAAATTATTAGCTCCCCTACCTTGTCTTTCTAATATCCTGGGACCATCTCAGCTACTACAACACTGAAAACTTTAAAATGTTAACATTCTGCACAGAATTTGGTTCATATTTATAATCTTTGGAATCTTCCTTAGCCCTACATTTCCTTTATACCTTCTACTCTTTTCATCTTGAGTCCCTTGTTTGCACTTGCCAGTGATTATACTTTACCTTTGCTTGCTTGCTGTGAACCTCACCTAGGTAGAGAAGATCACCACGACTCTATATACTATGTAAGTCCTGATTCAGCCAGTTGATAGTGAACTACATTGGGACAATGAATGATATGAATAGGAATTGCCCAATTGAAACTTAGACCCCACTTGCTTCATTACATACAATTTCACTAACCCTTTTCATATGTTGGACCAAAAGCATGCACTGGAAAGATCATACCCTATATATGGCCAAGGGACATAGGCTTATTCAAAGACAGTGCTCAGGAAGGGAGGGGCTGTACCAAAAGCCTAGTGCAAGGCTTTACAGCTATGAAATCCAGCAATTTTTGCCAGCGGACGCAGGAGTTGATTGCGTGGGTGCCAAGCCGCGGGGCCACACACAAGCTCCATGGCTCAGCCCCAATGCAGCCTATTTTAAAATTATTTGTTTTAAAAAATGCTGAATCAGACACTGAGAAACTGACCAAAAAACATGCACATAAACTATAATTTTTATTATAAAAACTCCTATTGGGAGCATAGATGCAGTAGAAATCTGCTGTAAAAATATTCACAATGCTAACAGCAACCTAGAGTTCATGGTGTTCAACCGCATTAGTATTCTTGGCTGCTACGGTACTCTGACTAATTTAAGAGGGTTTAAGGTTAATAAACCATAGTTGCATGTTATTATCTGTGCAGTTCATACACTCTAACTAGCGATGTCATTTGGCCATAGATTTATGAGGACTGCCATATTCGTATAGAGGTCATTTGTTTCTTAGGAACATTTACTGGTGTGGAGCACAAGTCTTGATCTCCTAGGCTTTAATACGGCTACACCCAGTCAGGAAATGGCTTCAGTCCACAGTGTGGGCCGACAGGAAGTGTGGGGAAAAAATCCCTCTCCTTCTCAAGAGCTTAATATCTCCCCCTCAACTAAGTAGAATGACCCTATGTAACAGAATCAACTCACTGCTAAGCTCCCACAACATGTTTAAAACCTCTTTGGCATCAGGGTGTTTCTCTGAATTCAGACTTAAGAAAAGTGCTGCTGGGTGGGGAAAAGGCTGGCAAAAATAAAATGTAATCCCGTGTCAGAGAGGCAGCCTTACCCTTTAACAGGCTCCACAATTTTACTATCTGCAAAAATAAGGAAAGAGACAAAGGTGGGGGGGGGTCTTTCTTTCCTTCGGGGCTTTAAAACCATATTCTAAACGTCCAAGGATATTAATCTGTCATGAAAAGTATAAAAGATGATGATATACATGAAAAGAAAATGATCTACAACAGTGTTAAGCCATGGCATAATTACAATTTTTGTTTTTTAGGGACTGGCTCCAAAATAGTTTGTTAGAAAGAAAGAAAGAAAGAAAGAAAGAAAGAAAGAAAGAAAGAAAGAAAGAAAGAAAGAAAGAAAGAAAGAAAGAAAGAAAGAAAGAAAGAAAGAAAGAAAGAAAGAAAGAAAGAAAGAAAGAAAGGCCTGTAGTCTGTTACCAGCCTTCCTCATCCTCTCTGAGCTGAACTCAGGGTACAAATCTATATTTGTAAAACACCCTCATCTACCAGTTAATCAAAGCCCTGGAAATTCAAGGAAACCTGTGTTTATGGAAATCTGGCATTTCTGTAAAGTTTTGAATGAGAGCTAAATAGAGCAGTTCATCTTATTGAAACTAATGGCTTCTGCCAAGTGGTTTTGCAGTCCTGGGTCTTCTGGCACAGTCAGCATTTAGGAATTCATTTATGAGCTGGGTTAGCTGGAGACTCTGGAATTCAAATTTATGTCTAAGACTTAGTGGCTTGTTCCTGATAGGTCTCCGAAAAGAAATTGTAATCAGTTTACCAAACTCTGACTGCATAATATTCAGAATAGAAAGTTACTTTTTTTCTGAAAGATGTTTTTTTCCTCCCTGGTGAATGTACATTGTGCAACCAAGAGTGACTTTTAGTCATCCGCTCATGCTTACATTTGAAAAAGCTTTGTCTTTGAGCTCTGGAGTCAGCTTCTGAAGGGCTTGATCCTCTGCCCAGTGAAATCAATGACAAAACTCCCACTTGACTTTGGTAGTGCAGGTTTGTGCTTGAAAGGAACTCTCTAATGGTAGGCGGAGAGCAAAGAAATGTGCTGTTTGTCCCACTCATTGATTCTGAGACTCAAAAACATCGGATAATTGACTTGGGCTCATAGGGCTCCAATTGTGGAGCTAAAAACCCCAGCTCTGAACCCAGTGAAGTGGGCCTCAGAGGCCAGGCTATTGTCTAGCCCTAATGTTGGCACTGCTATTTTTAACCCCACCGCCTGAGCCTGCATCAATTAACCCTGGCTCTGAGACTCGGTACCAAGGTTTTTTTTGTTAGGGTGGGGTTTTGCTACTGTTGTGTTATTTTTTTCAGTGTGGACATACCCTTCATTATGCTTTTAATTTCTTAGATGTATGTGTCTAGGTCAAGGAGCTAGCCAATAAAATTAGAATATGGACTTTATTTCTGAGTCACATAAACACTTTTAGCTAGCAATGGGCAAGAATTGTTCTACCCTTTCAATGCAGCTATAAACTCGCTCCTCTTTTCCCCCTTTCAAATCTCTTTCAAGAATTCATTGAGCAAATTAACAACTTGGAATTTTGCCTACAGTTTTTGTTGGCTTTGAGTTTCAGGGAGTTACTTGATAAACAAAAGTCAATGGATTCAAACAGTAACACGGTAATTTAAATGATTAATCAAGTGTTAAAACTAGCTTAACCTCTCCTGTTTTACAAACTCTATATCACCCTCACTAAACTAATAGAGGAATAAGACACCCATCTGGAAATCTCATCTGAAATATTAGATTGAGAATCAAAAATTCAGCCAAGAAGTGTGGCTTGTAGGGATATCCTGTCGGATAATAAATTGCATTAATCTTACTTAAATTTTCCATCTAAATCATGCCTTGAGACTCTATTACACTGAGGGGAATGTGCCTAGCTTTAAATGCATTGTGCTACTGAAAAGGTTATTAAAAGTGGGGGGAAAAACAGATAATGACTTTTCTTGTTTTTCTCCTGACTACTTTCCCCAATATTAAAGAACCCAAGTTACATATTCTGGCACCTAATGAACAAAATTTGCTGCCAGAATTTTCTAACAGAAGATAAGAAACCTTCATACTCAGAATACTCAATACAATTATTTCTTTTATTTATATTTTTTCCTTTGGCCAGAAACTACGTGCATGGACAAAAATAACCTCAGAGCTTTCCCAACATCATCACAGCTAAGCATTTTCCTTCCTCGGTCATTCAAAAGAGTTTCATTATGCTAGCTACAATGAGTTTGAAAACAATATAGAAAACTTCCCTCTGGGGTTTTCTTGGACCTGTAATTAGGGGTGGGAAGGCCAATGGTTTTAAAGCTCTGTCCATCTTTTCTGCGTCTTTCCACCCTCTATTGTCTGCTGGCATAGGGAACTTGTGGTAACACCCCGGAGATGCACTACCCCTCTGTCTTCCTCCCAAAATGTTGATTGCCTCATGCCCCTTCCCTGATCCTCTCTGGACCCCTCCCCTCGCAGGCACCAGCTGCCTATGTCTGCTGGTGCCATTTGCTAACTATTAAATGTTAAGAAGTTATGTTAAAATAACGTGCCCACTGATTTAAACTCATTAACCCCCAGGAAACCTGAAGCTACAGTCATCATCAAAGATAGTAGGAAAAACAGAACTCCTGTGGCAGGACCCCGCTCCATTGTGCTCATTACTGAGGTACACGTAGAACCAACCCTTGAGGCCCTTGCTCAAGGTGAGCTGCACTTCTGAGGCACACTCTTGTTCTGGGGGGTTCATGACTGGAGAGTGGGAAGATACAGGCAGGGACACGGATGGTTTGAGGGGGAGGATGGAACAACGTAAAGAGCATAGTGAGCCCTTTCGTTGCTACTGCAGATGAGGAGGTATCTGCTGGAAAGTTAATGCAGCCTGATACTAGGTTAATTGTTGAACAGATCCCCTCCATGCCTTCAATTTTGACTCCATCTATTCCCAAACAAACAACCAATGAGTACAGACTGAGAAAGGAACTCGGTTGTGACCCCAAGTCAGCTATTGAGGGCATCCGAAAAGAGGGACAAGGAATGCACAATAGGACAGGCAGTTGCAGACCCAATGTTCTATGTTTCTGGTGCAGGGAGAGAGGAAATACAGCCAATTTGCCCCTGGGATGGATAGGCAAGTGAATCTTAACTGAGTAGGTGATGAGCTTTCATGGACCAGACCCACTTCCTCAGATCATATTCTAAAAGAAAATTGGCATGACCATATATGCCAAAGTACCCCTCCTCAACTTACGCTACATCGATGACATCTTTATGATCTGGAACCATGGCCAAGAAACACTGGACGCATTCCACAGAGACTTTACCAACCTATACCCCACCATCTATCTCAGCCTGGACCATTCTACACGAGAGATCCATTTCCTGGACACCACGGTACAAATCACTAATGGAAAATTAAATACCACTTTCTACAGAAAACCCACTGACTGCTACACTTACCTATATGCCTCCAACTTCCATCCAGCACATACCATACGATCCATTGTCTATAGTCAGGACCTCAGGTACAACCGCATCTGCTTTAGTCCCACTGACAGGGACCAGAAACTTCAAGATCTCTACCAAACCCACCAGGGGAAATAAAAAAACAAATTGAAAGAGCCAGATGAATACCCAGAAACCATCTACTTCAAGATACGCCCAAGAAAGGCAACAACAGAACACCACTTGTCATCACCTATAGCCCCCAACTTAAACCCCTCCAACTCATTATCAATAACCTACAACCTATTCCGGTACAGGATACTACACTCCGAGAGGCTCTGGGGGACAAACCCATACTCTCCTAGGGTATGTCTACACTACAAAGTTAGTTCGAACTAACGGACGTTAGTTCGAACTAACTTTCATAGGCGCTACACTAGCGCTCCGTTAGTTCGAATTTAATTCGAACTAACGGAGCGCTTAGTTCGAACTAGGTAAACCTCATTTTACGAGGATTAAGCCTAGTTCGAACTAGCTAGTTCGAATTAAGGGCTGTGTAGACCCTTAATTCGAACTAGTGGGAGACTAGCCCTTCCCAGGTTTCCCTGGTGGCCACTCTGGCCAACACCAGAGAAACTCTATTGCCCCCCTCCCGGCCCCGGAGCCCTTAAAGGGCCACGGGCTGGCTACACAGTTTGTGCTAGTTGCAAGCCTGCCAGCACCCGTGCCAGCAGACCCTGCACCTGCCACAACATGAGCCAGCCACCCGAGGACACCCAGCCCTCCACTGCTCCCCAGGACCAGCCTGGCGGCTCCCAGGAGCCTGCCCGGGGACGCAAGAGGCGGGCGCCCGCTTGGTCAAGTGCAGAGATCGTGGACCTCATCAAGGTTTGGGGGGAAGCCTCCAATGTCCATGATCTCCACACTAGCCACAGGAACGCGGCCGTCTACAGCCGCATGGCTGCCAGCCTGGCCGCCAGGGGCCACCAGCGCAGCCGGGAGCAGGTGCGCTGCAAGATCAAAGATCTGCGGCAGTCCTATTCCCGAGCCTGCCAGCCAGGGGCCGACCCGGAGGCCTGCCCCCACTTCCACGCCCTGGACCGCCTCCTGGGGGCTCATGCAGTCCCTGCCCCCCGGGACGTGATAGACCCCGGGGCAGAGGGACCGCTCCAGGAGACGGAGGAGCAGGAGGAGGGCTCCGAGAGCCAGGAGCCTACCGGCAGCCTGCCCAGGACCTGGGACCCCCGAGGCACCCCACAGAGTCGCTCGCCTGTGTCGTCCGAGGCCGGGGAGGCGTCCACCTGTGAGTACCATCGTGCTCCCCTTATGTGTACGGGGGGGCTGGGGCGAGAGGGAGCCCCGGGACCGTGCGCCTGGGCCTTGCCCACCACGGAGCAGCAGCTGGGGATCCTGCAGGGGCCCTGGCCTTGCAGAGGGGAGCTGGGTTTCACACACCTGGGCCCCTGGGGTAATTGACCGCTGGTCTTGTTGAACCACAGCCGCAGCACCTGGGACTGCAGGGCACACCACACCGCCTGCAGCAGCTGCCCGTGCCCGGGCAAGCAGGAGAGCCAAGAATGAGGAGGACTACCAGAGGTGGCACCTCCGGTTCATGGATCACCAGCTCCGCACCCAGGACCACTGGGTCCAGGAGGACCTGAGGCTGCGCCGGAGGAGTTTGGAGGCCCTGGAGGAGCAGGGCCGTGCCCTGCGAGGCTACCTCCAGAACCTGCTCGACCGCTTCCCAATTCCTCCTGCTCCTGCTCTCCCTGCTGCTCCCCCTGCTCCTCCTGCTCCTCCTGCTCCCCCTGCTCCCCCTCCTGCTCCCACTCCTGCTTCCTCCACACCCCCCGTCCCTCCTGCCCCCCCCCCCCACAACCATTTCCCACCGATGCCCCCGGACCCGCAGTGTGGCGAGACGGGAGAGGCAGCCAGACTCCCAGCCCTGAGCTTTCCTTTCCCTTCCTCCCTTCTCTCCCCTTCCAGCTCCCTCCTCGCAGGTTTCCCCCTCCCCTCTCCCACCCTCATTCCTCCCTTCCCCCACCCCAGTTATGTGAAATAAACATACGTTTTTGTTTGAAAAACAGGTGACTTTATTTTACAGTAGGTAGGGAGGGGAAAGGGGAAGGGGGGTAGGGTGGAAGAAGGCCCCAGTGGGGCATGCAAGGGAGAGGTCAGTCCTCCTCCTCCACCTGGAAGCTCTCCCGCAGGGCTTCCTGGATCCGGACGGCCCCCCGCTGGGCTTCCCGGATGGCGGCGGTGCGGGGCTGACCGTAGTGTCCAGCCATGTGGTCAGCCTCAGCCATCCAGGCTGGCAGGAAAGCCTCCCCCTTCCGCTCACACAAATTGTGGAGCACACAACAT
Organism: Pelodiscus sinensis; assembly: GCF_052426305.1. Taxonomy (NCBI): domain Eukaryota; kingdom Metazoa; phylum Chordata; order Testudines; family Trionychidae; genus Pelodiscus; species Pelodiscus sinensis. The sequence goes on along the minus strand of NC_143054.1, from coordinate 156,004,641 downwards.
GCTGCCACCACGGGAGGGATGTTGTGCTCGGCCAGGTCCAGACGGGTGAGGAGGCATCGAAAGCGGGCTTTCAGTCGCCCGAAGGCCCCCTCCACCACAATGCGGGCCCTGGTCAGCCTGGCATTGAAGGCCTGGCGGGAAGGATTGAGGTGCCCCGTATAGGGCTTCATCAGCCACGGCTGCAGTGGGTAAGCGGCATCCCCCACCAGGCACACGGGCATGTCCACGTCCCCGACCCTGATGTGGCGGTCGGGGAAGAAGGTCCCGGCCTGCAGCCGCTGGCACACGGAGGAGTTGCGGTACACCCGGGCGTCGTGTGCTTTGCCGGACCAGCCCACATTAATATTCGTGAACTGGCCCCGGTGGTCATACACGGTCTGCAGGAGGATGGAGATGTACCCCTTGCGGTTGACGTACCGGGACGCCTGGTGTTCCGGGGCACGGATGGGGATGTGCGTCCCGTCGATGGCCCCCCCGCAGTTGGGGAAGCCGAGGGCACCGAACCCCCGGATGACGGCGTCCGGGTCGGCGAGGCGGACCACCCTGCGGAGCAGCACCCGGTTGATGGCCTTGACCACCTGCGGAGAGAGACACAGCAAAGCGCCAATCAGTGGGGCGCCCAGGGTGGCTGGAAGCGTTCGTGCTCTAGCAGTGCCCCGCGCCCCACTCCCGGAAGCAACCCCCCTGTTGGCGTGTAGTACAGCCGGGACAGACCGACCCCTCCGGTGCGGGGCGCTTTCGCCTCCTCCCACCCCCCCTTTGTCCCTGGGGCGGCCCATCCCCTCCTCGCAGCCCCCTCCCCCCGGCTCGGTGGCCGACGAGTGCCATACCTGCATGAGCACCGCTCCGACGGTGGATCTCCCCATGCCGAACTGGTGCCCGACAGATCGGTAGCTGTCCGGTGTGGAGAGCTTCCAGAGGGCGATGGCCACCCGCTTCTGGAGGGGGATGGCGGGTCTCATGCGAGTGTCCCTTCTGCGCAGGGCAGGGGCGAGCCACTCGCAGAGCTCCAGGAAGGTGTCCCTCCTCATCCTGAAGTTCTGGGTCCACTGTCGGTCCTCCCAGCGCTCCAGGACGATGCGGTCCCACCAGTCGGTGCTGGTGTCCAGACGCCAGACGCGGCGGGGCACGCCTGTGCCGGGGCGCCGCCGCGGCTCCTCCACGGCCCCCATGGCGGCCAGGTGGAGAGGCAGGGGGCTGACGTGCACCAGGAGGTGCCAGGCAGCCTCGAGCCATTGGTGGCAGGCTTGCAGCAGCAAGTCCAGAAAATGCACCAGAAGGTGCAGGGCGAGCTGTGGCTCCATGTTGCCACCTGCAGCGGCGTCCCCGAAGGGAAGCACCGACACAGACGGGCACAGAGACCAATGCTTTGCTGTCCCTCGGCGAGGTTGGCAAGCAAGCAGGAAAAGCTGAGAACTGGCTGTCCAGGGGGGTCCCTTTAAGCTCAAGCCTCAGATAGCCTCAGACAGCAGCCACACAAAGCAACTACTGACCTGATGCCCTGCCAGAACCGGTTTCAGCTGCCCTTAAATGCCCCCCTGCGTCCAATCAGTGTGGACGCGCTAGTTCGAATTAGCAAAACGCTAATTCGAACTAGTTTTTAGTTTTAGACGCATTAGTTCGAATTAGCTTAGTTCGAATTAACTAATTTGAACTAAATTAGTTCGAATTAGCGCTGTAGTGTAGACGTACCCCTTTAGACAACCATCTAACCTCAGGAAGATTCTTACCAAGAATCACAGGACATACCACATTAATACCAACCCTGGAACTTTCCTTTGCAACAAACCCCGTTGCCAACTTTGTCCACATATTTACTCTGGTGACACCATTACTGGACCTAACTATGTCAGTTATACGATCAAAGACACATATTCCTGTTCATCCAGAAATATAATTTATGCCATCATGTGCCAATAGTGTCCTTCTGCTATGTATATTGGACAGACTTCTCAGACACTTGGCCAAAGAATTAATGCCCACAAATCAGACATCTTCACAAGGAAAAACCTGTCAGTTTGCATTCAACCTACCTGGACATAGTCCTAAGAACCTTACTACATGCATCTTACTTCAAAGAGACTTTAACACCAGATTACAAAGCGAAACTTCAGAACTTTCATTCATGCTTAAACTTGACACTTTATAAATGGTCCTCAACAAAGATGCTAATTACCTTACACATTATAAAAACAGCTTCCCCACTTATCACTCCAGATTAGCCATTCAGGGTATGTCTACACTACAATGTTAGTTCGAACTAACGGACGTTAGTTTGAACTAACATTCATAGGCGCTACACTAGCGCTCTGCTAGTTCGAATTTAAATCGAACTAACGGAGCGCTTAGTTCGAACTAGGAAAACCTCATTTTACGAGGATTAATCCTAGTTCAAATTTACTAGTTCAAATTAAGGGGTGTGTAGCCCCTTAATTCGAACTAGTGGGAGGCTAGCCCTCCCCAGGTTTCCCTGGTGGCCACTCCAGCCAACACCAGGGAAACTTGTATGCCCCTCTCCCGGCCCCGGACCCCTTAAAGGGGCACGGGCTGGCTACGGTGCGCGTTCCAGGTGCAAGCCTGCCAGCACCCAGCCAGCAGACCCTGTACCTGACACGGCACAGAGCCACCCACCCGATGTCCCCCAGCCCACCCCCTCTTCCCGGGACCAGGCTGGCGGCTCCCGGGAGCTTGTCCGGGACCGCAAGAGGCGGGGCACCTTCCTGGGCTAGTGCAGACATCGTTGACCTCGTCCACGATCTCCGCACTAGGCACAGGAAAGTGGCTGGCTAGGGCAGGAGAGCTGCCAGCCTGGCCACCCAGGAGCAGGTGTGCATAAAAATCAAGGGGGTCCACTGAGACCCCCGACCCTGAGCCCTGAGCTTACAATGACCGTCCTGGGTCAGACCAAAGGTCCATCTAGCCCAGTAGCCTGTCTGCCGACAGCGGCCAACCCTAGGGACCCTGGAGGGGATGGACCGAAGACAGTGACCAAGCCATTTGTCTCGTGCCATCCCTCTCCAGCCTTCCACAAAGTTTGGGCAGGGACACCACTCCTACCCTCTGGCTAAGACTACTCCATGGACCCAACCTCCATGACTTGATCTCACTTCCCTTTAAACTCTGTTCTAGTTGTAGCCTTCACAGCCTCCTGCAGCAAGGAGTTCCACAGGTTAACTCTTTGCTTTGTCAAGAACAACAACTTTCTCTTACTAGTTTGAAGCCTGCTACCCATTCCTTTCCTTTGGTGTCCTCTAGTCCTTCTTTATGGGAACTCAGGAAGAACTTTTCTGAATGCACCCTCTCCACCCAACCCCTGCTTTTAGAGACCTCTATCCTGTCCCCGCTCCATCTCCTCTTTTCTAAGCTGAACAGTCCCAGTCTCTGTAGCCTCTCTTTATCTGGGACCTGTTCCCAACCCCTGATCATTGTAGTTGCCCTCCCCTCTCCCAGCCTTTCTCTTCCCCTCTCCCACCTCCTTTTCCCAGTCTCCCCCAGTTTTGTTCAATAAAGACAGAGTCAATGTTGGAAGAAACGTTATCTTTATTTTGTACATCAGGAAGGGGGGCTAGGGAAGGGTAAGTGGAAGGAGGTGAGGGAGGAATGGGGCACGAGACCCGATGGGGAGGACTGGATTGGCTCTGCGGGCTTCTGGGGGTGGAAGCTCTCCTGCAGCCCCCCAATTGCCCCCTCTCCCCAGATGGCAGCCTGCGGCAAGTGCAGCCGGGCTGATGGCCGAGTGCTGTGATGTGCCCAGTGTGGGCACTCCGGGCACTCCAAGCCAGGACTGCTTTGCAAGCGGGGCACCCCTGAGAACTGTCTGTCCGGGGTGGGGGTCGGGTCCCTTTAAGCGCAGCCCTCGGCTTGCCTGAGACAGCATCTCCATGCTCTAAGTCCTCCTCTGATGCCCTGCCGGCACTGCTTCCGGCCATCCTTAAGCCTGGTTCAGGGTCCACTTAATGTGGACATGCTAGTTCGAATTAGCAAAACGCTAATTCGAACTAGTTTTTAGTTCTAGACACGTTAGTTCGAATTAGTTTAGTTCGAATTAACTAATTCGAACTAAGTTAGTTCGAACTAACTCTGTAGTGTAGACATACCCTCATTGATTTATAAACAACTATTCCCTCCCTTCCTTTCCCTCGCTCCACCTTCTGTACTAAATCTGATTTGTCAGTTTAATAATGTGTCCACTTTTTTCCTTGTATTCCTTTGGCATATATGGTCATGACAATACTCTTTCAGAATATGATCTAAGGGTCTGGCCCACAAAAGCTCATCACCTATTAAATCATCTTGTTAGTCTTTAAAGTGCTACATAGTTTTTCCTTTTGTTTTAGCAAGAGCAGACTAACACGGCTACCTCTCTACTACTTTTTAACTGAGTGGAGCAGTTATTTTACAGCAGTATTTGGTACTGAAGCAACTGCTGCTGGATCAGTGTGTTGAATCTACAGTTAAAAAAAAAAGTTGACACAGGGGCCAACTTCCCCTATAGCCAGGGAGGTGCTCGACCCTCTTCAGCCCCACCCCCTGCCACTGCTTCGACACCCCCCCCCCATTTCCACCCCTTCTCCCAAGCTCCTGCCCAGCCTCTTCCCCACCTCCTCCCGAGTGGGCCCCCTCCCTGCTCCTTCCCTCTCTCCTCTTCCCTCCCCAAGCTTCCTGAACACTGTGAATGGGCTATTTGGGGTGCTTTGGAAGCTCCAGCAGGATGGGACATGCAGGAAGTGAGAGACCCACAGGAAGAGAGGAAATAAGTAGGAATAAGAAATCCTCCGGAAGGCTTTATTTTCCGGAGAATAACGTCTAGACTGGCGCTTTTCTCCGGCTTTTCCCCAAGCTGGAAAAAAGCGGCAGCCATGTTAATGCAAATGCCGCGGGGGATATTTAAATCCCCCGCGGATTTGCCTATTCCAAAGTCTACATTAGCATCCCTTTTCCGGAAAGGGGTGCCAATGTAGACACAGCCTAAGTGTAATTAACCACTGGAACAATTTACCAAGGGTCATGGTGGATTCTCCATTACTGAGCATTTGTAAATCCAGCTTGGATGTATCTTTCCTTAAAAGATCTGCTCTAGGAATTATTTTGAGGAGTTCCAAAGCCTTTCTTTTATAAAAGGCAGGACAAAATGATCACATTGGTTCCTTCTGGCCCTGGAATACTTCTAATGAATAGTTCATTGAAAGCAGTTAATAATGGGGCGTCATGTACTGCTGAAAAAAATGTGTGTATGTGTGTGTGTGTGTGTATATATATACTATATATATAATGTATATATAGTGCCGTGTTCACCAGAACTGCTCACAGATAGACACAATTATAATCCAACACGTCAGCAACCACATCATTCTGAATCAGTGTGCATATTTCCACAGCTTTGCATACACCCTCTGGTGTCCATAGCACTGATGTGCAATGTGGTTTCTCCTTGCTATTTCCCAAGTAGCCAAGAGGCACTGGACAGCTTTCATAGTGGCAGGAAAGAATCTTCTCTCTAGACCACGGAACCCCCATGCAACCAATCAATCAAGGCTTCTTCAGCTCACTGGCTACACTTGCCTCTGGAAGATCTCTTACCATCCCCACGGGACGATCCAGGTAGAAGCAGCTGTTTCAGCCATCGCCATCTCCTGCCCTGATCATGCCCCCACCTCCTACCAGTCCTTGATGCCACTTCACAGAAAGGTCACAGCAACCAGTGCTGTCCACCAAATTTGCGGCAAAGTAGGATTTTACAGCCACAGAGGAGTGGTATTTGCTCCGAAATTACATCCCTGTTTCATGTACTTTACCAGATTTGCCATTATTTGATGAGTTCATTCATTTACATGAATTTTTTGTGAACTTTGCAATTGTTTGCAGATATTTTGGTGAAAAACTGCAAATTTCTCTAAGGAGCTGCAGGTTTTAAAAAGGTGGTGGAGGAGATTGGGCTAGCTGTAGTATAGTCTCAAAAGCTCAAATTTGCTTTTCAAATTTCAGTCTTCAACACAAATTGTTTGTAAAAAAATAATGAATCCAGCAAATTCTTCTTAGGAAACAAGTTTCCATCAAAAACAATGAGGTAAGCTTCCTACTTGTTTCTCTAGGAGTTGTATACATATTAAACAATGTTATGAAAAGAAAATCCTTAGGGTTTATTCCAGAGTAACATGGGTTTAATAAGTTACTGCTAATACATATATGGATTAGAAAAGGTCATCTGAGATGGAAATTTCTAGTCTTACTACAGGAATGTTGTAAATGTCCCATAAATAAGGATTATAGAGCCAGGAAATTCAAAGTTAAAGTTTTAAGAAGTTAAAACACTGTTAATGTAAGAAATGCATACTGGTGGCAAAACCTTAACTTTAGCTTCTGGCGACGCCATGAGGGGAAAAACGGAGGGGGAGAGGATTTTTAAAATGGCTTTAATCTCCTCTAGAATCACAGCTCCTGATATGCATTAATCAGAACTAAGCGTGATTATACTAATGTCAGGATTTCTTTTGAGTACAACTTTAATGGAATTTTCTGGGTGTTTAATTGAATTTTCAGAGTTTTGGCATAGAGGACTATCTTCAATCCTAAATGGCCAGATCTTCTGAAACAAATAAAAAAACCAACCTTTCTAGACTAGGATTTTTTTATGCTCTGAATTTGAAGCTAATTAATATTGTACTGGCATGTAGAAAAAATCATTATGAAGAATAGAAAAACTACTGCTCACCATCAGCAGGTCATTTTGTGAACAGCACACTCAGTTATGGTCCCAATCCTGCTCTTATTGAAGCAAATTGTAAAATTCCCATTAACTTTAATGGCACAAGCTCAGAGCCTTTGTTAACAGTTTTGCTTATGGATCTAGTGCAGCATTGATCTACTCAAGTAAATTATAAACATCGTATTGACTCTAGTATTGCAGCACCCAGCCTCATGCAGGCCTATATATTTTATCTGATTTTTAATGCTAAAAGCAATGTGTTTACTTTTTGCATTACGTCGTTGCAGAACTGTGTTGTTCAAGATCAAAGTTCCTTCATTTAGACATTGAAGAGGGAAAAAGGGGGGCAAAAAAAAAAGGTTTTGAAAGGAATGAAACCCTGACCAAATTAAAAAAGGTAATTTATTTATTTTCTGTAAAAGAAAATAATTACATCTAGGCATCTAGTCTGACCACAGATGCCAAGTTTTTGCTTGATTCAGCTTTAAATGGTTGAAAATATTATTTCCAAATAAATAGCTTTTAAAATGGAAATTCTGACAAAACTGTAACTTCATAATAGTGCTGTTGTGAAAAATCACCATTATTATCCAACTGGTACTATCGCACTGGTGTAATAATCAAGGTGCAGAGAAAGTAGAAAAAAATTAAAAAGAAAATGTTGTTTAAGTGATCTTGCTCATAAATTTCAGAATAGCTCTATTCCATAAATATTTACTGAAATGTATTAAGGGAAATTATCCACATCAAACAAACTTTTAAAGCATCAAGTAATACTGCTTTTCTTATAATAAACAAATAAACTTATCTCTTCTCCTAAATTATTAGAGATTTAAATTCCACACAGCTCTATCTGGTATTTCTAGGGCACCCATCATTTCAATAGCAGAACACTGAATACAGTAATCAAGAGAGTCATAGATCTGTCAACATTGGACTCTGGCCTTCAATTCTCCATGTTTGGGCAGCATATGTTCTCTGCCTCTTTCTTGTGTTTACTGCTGTTGCTTGGCTTTGGTTGTTGCAGGAACACTTCTGCAGAAAGCTGATAACGATCCGAAGCCTAAGAAATCTTATCTGCTTGGGGTACATACAGTATTAGCATTCTTGGGAATGGTAGTTCAGTTACTCTCAATTAAAGTGTGGTAACAAAAAGTTACTAAGTAGAAATACTTATTCACTGTCTAAAACATTCAGGCTCCATGCAGCTCTTAGTGCCCCAGCCCTGCCTCTTCTGGGAGTGCTAAGCCAGCCCCCTCTCCTTGCCCAGGGGCCTGCACGGGCTGCAAATTCCTCTTTTTCCATTGATTGTTCTGTTTTAACTTTTCCTAAGAGCCACAATGCCATCAGTGAGCATTTATTAGTATAAATAACATTAACTACAGGTTGAACCTCTCTAGTCCGGCACCCTTGGGACCTGACTGGTTCTGAACAAGAGAATTTTCTGGATCATAGGAGTGTCATCTAGCAGCATTACCAGCACTTCCACTGCTTACTGGGCTGTTAGAGGACATTGAGGGGTAAATTAGAGCTAAATAGCAGCACAGAACACTGAGAGCTACTGGCTGTAAACAAACTTTATGGGATCGCAGGAAATGGCCTCACCCATGAAAAGTGGACATCTGGCTAACTAAAATCATTCCGGATGACAGATATTTCTGGACCAGAGACTTCTGGACAAGAGAGGTTGAAACTGTATAATAATAACTATAGCATTTTTATCCACCTATCTCAAAGCACGTTAGATATATGGGTATGTATCATGCCCTCATTATGCCGATGGGCACAGAGATGTTGTGACTCATCCAAGATCCACCAGCAGAAACCAGAAATAAAACTCCTGACTCTCCGTCCTGCAAATCATGATGCCTCCCACTCAATTCTGGGTAAGATTCATACACTAATAATAAATACAAAAATGCTTTTTGCAGCACTTTTTATCTTCAAGGCACATAAACCTGATATGTTACCTCTTTAGGTAGAAGATTTATTCTATTCTTTATATTTATCGTTTCACTGAGATTAACACTGACACTTCCTAAGGAATTTTGGCTAAAATACAAATGCAAACTCTGCTGATTTGAGCTGATTATGTTCTTCTAGCTTAACAAGTAAAGCACTCCTGAAGGCACCAACTTCTTATCCTATCATTTAGGAATGATTTCAACAGAAATTGTATGAATCTGGGGTATATGGAAGTGAAAGACTGAATCAAGCTGACTAAAGCAAAGGCATAGTGCACCCAGATGATATGATCAATACTGGTAATTATTTTTTGTGAAATCCTGACCAAACTCAAAATCTCAAGGAAAATTAATTTGAAACCACAAAGCTTCATCTGATTTGATGCCAAAGCCATGTAAACCCAGACTGGATTGCCATGAAAAACCAGGTGTGCATGCCCCTGGGGCTAATGTTCCTTCCAAATATTAGTGAACCTCAGCCAAACTTGGTAGAGGGGTGGAATCCCAAGCTAACCAAGTTGAAAGCAGTTTGGGGTATGATTGCACACATTTCACCTCACTCTAGCTGTTCATTTTCACAAGCTATCCTCCAATCACAGAAAATCTGGTCTAGAATTTTCAGACTTGCCTACCTAAATGAGGTGCTTCAAGGATTTGATTTGACCCTCATAGACTTAACTATGGTTAAGGGCTATTATGAAGATGAGGATGACCAATTATACTCCACTGAATGTAGGACATTAAATGAATGGCTTAGTCTGCAGTAAGGGAGATTTAGGTTAGATATTTTTAAAAAACTGCCTAGCTGGAATAGGTTGCCAAAGGAGGTTGTGGAATCCCCATCACTGGAGATTTTAAGAACACATTTGACAAGCACCCGTCGAATATTGACTATGTTTACATGGTCCTGCCTCAGTGCAGGGGGCTGCACTACAGGGCCTCTCCAGGCTCCATTCAGCCCTAAATTTCTGTGATCCTCCATAGTTCTAGTTGTTTCAGATGAACAACTAAAAGCTGGATATGAAATAAAACCTTTCTTTCTTGGGTCTTTCAAATAAGGCTTGAAATTTCTGCAGCACAAGCTTTTTCATGAGATTTCTTGTGGTTATTGCAGCCGGATGGACCTGTATATGGAAGGGCAGAAGTATGCCAAACTGAGAGAGAAAATATTTCATCTGACTTTTCTGAACCACAGAACAATGGGTGCTAGGTTCAGTTTTGCATTCAGATGAATGTTTAGTTGGCTCATATTTTATCCAGACCAGTTCTCTATTCCCTAATCTTTGATGGATGAAGTCCTAGACTAAATTCCTGGTTATTGAATAACCCAAATTTTGGAAAATCCATATCCAACTTTTCCTATTAGTCCCTGTTTTAATGGGCTGAATTGAAACGCAGGATGCAAACACCCTGAATTGTGGAACGTTTATTATCCAGATTCAGATATGCCGCTTGGGCCTATTTGTAGCCCTAAAATTCCATAAAATGGGTCAAACTCATCTCAGTTATGAAGTCAAGGACATTTAATCAAGGCATGAAACTTCATGTAGATTATTTAGTACTGCTGCAGGGTCTGCAGTCTCCATGCTGAAGTCACCAGTGAGGTCACATTTTTAGCAGTGGGTGCAGAGCCTGCCAACTGTAACCAAAAGTTTTCCTTTGAAATATGTGTCAGATTTTACATATGGCCAAAAATGCTTCTCACAATGGGAGCTTTCAGGCTGCAGCACCAAACAACATACATGCGGGTAACCACTTCTCTGCTAGTCCTCAAAGGCAACAGCTTCCCTGCCAGCATCTCATGGGCATTCCACTGAGGTCAAGGATCCGCCAGGTATGGCTGGTACCACTTACAAAGTTAATAGACTTAGTCTAACTTCAAACCACGGTGTAAACGCTTTGAAGTGAGACAAAACATGTTGCCATGGAAAGATCAATACTTTCGGGGTTGTGATGAGTAGAGTAATTGCAGGCCAGACCACCTCACACCCCACCGTTTTATATAGTGGTGAGTGAGCCACAAACCCTTCCCTTTACATAAGCATCCTGAAGTCACAGGATAGAATGTTTAGAAGCTTGCTGGTGATTTAGGGGTACAAGTCATATTCATTTCTAATGGGACTTGTGCTTCTAAATCACCGAAGTGCTTTTAAAAACCCAACTATTCATCCTCTTGGTCTCAAACTCTTGTGAACACCCGTGCTATAAGTATAGAACTTTTGTTCACTTCAAATAAGAACACACCAGCTACAGATCAGCATCAAAACTTCACTGTGATTTTTCCATATCCCTCAGTTTTTCAGGTGGATTATTCATTCTCTAAAGAGTCACACAGAAGGTTTTCTTGTGAGATCTTCAGTACTCCCTGTTTTAAGCCAAGTCCAGAATACTGCAAGTGGCACTTGGAATCCCAGGAGACAAAAAGAAGGGCAGTCAAGCCAGAATTTAAAATAAATACATAAAACTTAAGCAAATATTTTTGGATCTCCATAGCAGGTTTAGGTTTTGTTTGATTCAAAGTAATAATAATACTTAGCACTTATCCTGTACTTTAATGTTTCAAAGCGCTATACAAACTTTGCAGACCTACAGCTTGGCCAGCAGTTTGGATCAGTTTTTATTCAAACTGAAACAGCTCTCTCAGACACTCTTGCAGGTAGAGCAGAGGAATAGGAGTCATGTCTGTTCTGCTACATCCCTGTGTTAAATTAAGAAAGTTACAAAACCTCTGTTCCTCAGTTTACCCACACGGGAATAATAACTTTTTCCCTAGCTCCCAAGTCTGTCATGCAATTTAAATCAGTAATATTTGTAAAATGCTTTGTGATCCTTAAATGAAAGTTGTTGAGCAAGTGCCTATTAGTGTATTTCCTTGATTCAACTGATTAAAATGAAAGACTAAATTGGGTGATGAATTGGAGAGTGGGAAAATTGATCAAGAGCTGAGAAGCATCAAACCTTCCATGATAAAGCAAGTTGCGGTAAAATAGCGAGCACATGGGATTAATAGTTCATGAATCTATTACTTAAAAAGCTGAAGATTTTTAAAAAGTGTATCATAAAATACATCAATAGATAAAACATGTCCAAAGAAATTCTGTCAGGTTCTAGTGTATATTCCTTGTGGCTTGTGCTCTTTTTCTAGGACTTCTTGTTTCAGGAGTTGACTTTAAAGCTTTGCACGGCCGATGGCCCACTTTATGATCTATAGACATATTTACTAATTCAAACCGCTTCAGGGGCTAATTATATTCTGGGCATGCTACAATAGTTGGATGCCAGAAAACGTTCTTGTTCTTTGAAATGAATGTTTGGTAGCTTTCTCAAGAAGACCTCATTTCATAAACTCCAGTTACAACAAATGAGCACGTTCCTCTTTTTGTTTCCTCTTTTTTTGCTGAATTTGAGAAAAATAAGCAAATCGCGCCACAGTGGAAAAGATTTCATTTTCCCTTAAAGTACATTTCAGCAGCTTTTCAGCAGCTCTCCCCTCACGCACTGTCTTTTAGTCAAAGGCCCCGTGATTAAGAGGCTGATCTTGCCTGTGCAGTAGGGAAAAGGGAGAGGGATACTTTCTGCTCACGAGTGCCTATTGGCATCGAAGGGTGTCTTTCTGTTGGCTCTAATGGGTCCTCGATCAGGCCCAGTAGGGGTGCATCTACACTGCACCGTAACTCAAAATAAGATACTCAACTTGAGCTATGCAAATACCGTATCTTATTTCGATGCTATTTTGAAATAGCTTATTTCATCATTTGGCACTGTCTAAACAGAGCCAAATTTCAAAATAACCCACTATTCCAAAATGTCCCTTACTCCTCATGGAATGAGGTTTACAGGGTGTGATGTAGTGTTGGTACCTTGCTGGTTGTTATGCTGGGCAGTGGGCTGTGGGTGACCCCCACTGGCTGCTGTCTGTAGCACGGGCCCAGAAGGACAAGGGGTGAGTCATTATGCAAGGGGCTCTGAACCTGTCCGACCAGTTGCCTCCCAGGGAGAGAAACAAAGGAAGGAGGGGAGGCTGGGGGGAAGGGCTGGAAGGGACGGTTTTGAGTTTCTGTCAGGTATCATGGAGGAAGCAGCCTAAGCAACGGGCTGGGATTTAGGGGCCCAGTCTCCTACATCTCAAGGGGGGCTGAGGCATCCTAGGCCTGCCCTGTAACCGGATTACATCTTTGCTGTGCTGTATCCTGGAGAAGCAATAAACTCCCTCTATTCTACTGGCTAGTAGAGTCTGTTTGTGCCACTACGGGGGTGCAGGAGGCGGGGGAACGCCGATGCGCCACCACACAGGGATATCAGAATAGTGAGCCTGAAATAATGGGCTTGCTGTGAAGACATGGGTTAGCTATTTTGGGATACTCCAGTATCCCAAAATAGCGTTGCAGTGTAGACATAGCCTGGCTATGCACATGCTCCTTCTTCAGCCTGTATATTGCCTAAAAGTATATCAGAGTATGTAATGATCCAAAAGGAGGAGCATGCTATGAGCTGAAAATGGAGGGAGTTGTTGGATGGTCTCCTCATATGTGATCCTGGCCTCACGTACACAGGCATGCAGGCACCAGCTGAGGCAAAACCAGTTACTACTGACAAGTACATGATAAAAGGCACCTGGACCCACAGATGGTCGGCAGAAGGAGGAGAAGAACTACTGATCTCAGTGGAAGTTCAGCACCTTGCAGGACATGGTCAGTGCATTGCAAGAGTGGGCGCTCCATTAGACCTAGCAGTGTGCACCAGCAGAGATGGTAAAGAAAGACCTCTGAAATTAGTAGAAAAGTCCCCTTTGACATCAGTAGGATTCGGACCAGGCTCACAGTATAGGAAGGCGAGGGTTATGTTAGAAATCTATCTTGATCTTGCTTCGTTTAATATGTTCCTATCCAACTTTGGTGATCTGTATACAGAGTGTACCTATCAACGTACATTTGAAAAAAAATATTTTCCATATTTAAAACCATGTTTTTCAAGTTTTACTTCCCACAACCAATCTCTGCTGTCCCACAGTTGTTATCACAGTTTATTCTCAATAGATGTTGCCACCTCTTTGATCTCTACATCAACATATACAGCTTTAGAGCACTATGTTTACGGAGATTAAAAGAAATCCTAACCCTACATGTATACACTGATAACCTTGGATTTGATTTGTGATTGAGGACCTGAAAATGGTTTTTTCGTTATGGAATTTTAAGGTTTACAACTGCAAGTCAGATTTTTTTTAAGCCTTTAGGCAGCACTGACTTTCCTTTGGATTCTATTTGATTCTAATGTAAGATAGGATCTTAAACAGCTGGTCCCTCTGAACTTCAGAATGGCATTTAAGAGTATTAATTTTAGTGATATCCTCCTAGCCAATTCTCCATTGTATGGACTTGGACATTATATACCACTCTTTTCCCTGGTCTACACTAGGGAGTTATTTCGAAAAAACTCCTTATTTTGAAATAACAAGTGGAGCATCCACACTATCAAGTCCATTATTTCAAAATAAGGGGCTCGTTATTTCGAAATAGTAAGTCCTGCTTTCCATGAGGAATAACACTTTTTTCAAAATAGTTATTTCAAAATAGTGGTAATGTGGATGCTACACTGCTGTTATTTCAAAATAACTACTCCTCAGAGTCATTCAAAGGAATTACTCCTCAGTGCTTCCTGGGCTCTAAGTTGAGATAGCGCATCCACATTAAGGGAGTCTGCCTTGGACTAATTTCAAGGCGTCCCTGTCATGTGGACACGCTAGTTCGAAATACTGATTTCGGGAGTTATTATTTTGAAATAAGTTATTTAGAAATAATTTCCTAGTGTAGACATGCCCTTACAGAACAAAAAACTCCAAAGTGGCATTGGCATTGATTTATTTAGTTAGCTTAATTCTCCAGCCTACTCAATCTGTGCTCTTTATCTGAGAAAGTAGCTCTCACAGTATAACAGAATATTTTGCTTATAGTAGTTTGCATACTCTTTAGTAGTAGGGTCATTTGGCGCGGGTCTATACTAAGGAGTTATTTTTAAATAACCCCCCCTTATTTCAAAATAATAAGCAGTGTGTCCATACTACTAAGCACGTTATTTCGAAATATGTACTGCTGCTTTCCTCGGGGAAGAAGCTTATTTTGAAACAGTTATTTTAGGAGTTATTTCAAATTTAGCTATTTCAAATAATTTCCTAGTGTAGACATGACCATTATCACATTTCTTGATAGAATAAATACCTGGTGAACTACACTATCCACACTCCTGAATAGGAAGGTGGACTTCTTTGTGAAAAAGGAAACATGGCAGACTGTTAGCAGCCAATCTCAATATTTTACAAAATTATAAATTCCACGTGTTTACAAAAATCCAAAGTAATACACTGGGGTTTGTTACACTAACACTATCTTGGGCTCTTTGAAGTACTGGATCACTTCTGAGAGTTATTCCTACAGAATCAACAAAACTGATTCATGCCTCCCTAATTCCAGTCCAATTATTAACTGTGGGCATTGCCAATATAGCCATGTACCATACCCCACTACCATGAACAGCAGGAAGAGGAAGGGGGTATGGACACGCACCATTGACACCTAATAGGCAGACTCAGAACTATTCAGCTGTGTGTGTGTGTAATGAGCTGCAGGCTACTACCAGTGATTTTTCTTTTTTTCTGTCAATAGGCGTCTTGATTCTGGAGCATAAGTATCTGAGTTCTAGTACCACGATTGCTCAAAGCTGCAAGTGTCTGTGATGTACAGACTGTGGGTATGTCTACACTGCAAGCTCATTTCGGTAAAAGATATTCCAGAAGATATATTCCAGAATAGCTTATTTCAAAATAGAGCTTCCACACTACAGGGAAGACTCCAAATTAGTCCAAGGAAGGATCCCCTAATGTGGACGTGCTACCTCGACTTAGAGCCCTGGGGGGCATTGGGGAGGACTAACTTAGAATGCCCCTGGTGAGGAGCTATTTCGACATAGTTGCAGTGGAGCATCCACACACACCCTCTTTTGAAAGAGCTTTTTTGGAAGAGGTGTTATTCCTTGTGGAATGAGGTTTACCGACATTGGAAAAAGCCCTCTGTTATTTCAATTTTCTTTCAAAATAACGCAGGGTGGACAGGAATCTGTTACATCATTAAAGAGGCTCAGGCTTATAGCTTTGCCATTATTTTATACGTCGTTTCCAGGGAAGCCGTGATTATTTTTAAAAAGCCACTAGTGCAGTTGAGAGATTTCCTTCTATACATTTATTTCTGGGAGCAGTTAGATAAGTAGAAAAGTCATGTCACTGCAGGCATCAATGTATCTGCTCAGGTGCCCAATTGTTTTTATGAATGAGGTCTCACAATTTACCAGGTTTAAACCTGCGTTTGGACATTACATGGTAAAGTGGGGATGGATTTACATCCAATTCTTTCCTTCGTGAAGCAGGCAGGGGTTGTTTTCTTACATATAGCGAAAAAAGAGTGAACTGTGTATGGTTGGAATCAGTGCATGTAGGTAATAAACAGTAAGACACAAGTGCCTGGAAACTTACCTCACCAAGAAGAGATACTGGGGTAACATTTAACAGATTTTTTTTTCCAGCTGGCACTTGATACTTAAGTCCTTTTCAAGTGTCTGACCAACTCCATGTGCTTCAGAAACCTCTTTGCCAATCCCAACAAGACTTGAGAAGATCACAGAAGTTTTCGCATACTTGGCTGCCCCAACATATTAAACAGTCTCCTTCTAGGATGTTTTTATTTTTCAGCCTATATCCCAAAAATCTGATTTTCCTGGATACAGAAATTTAAATGTGGGTGGGCTCACTAGCTTCTATACTCACTCCTTTCTTACCTGGTCTAAGTAAAATTCTTCAGGCTAGAATTCAGACTTGTCCCAAAATTCCTTAGAGTGCAATTTTATT
This sequence comes from Pelodiscus sinensis, assembly GCF_052426305.1. NCBI lineage: Eukaryota > Metazoa > Chordata > Testudines > Trionychidae > Pelodiscus > Pelodiscus sinensis. The sequence goes on along the minus strand of NC_143054.1, from coordinate 155,988,074 downwards.
ACCCTAACTTATGTTGAGCGGCTCTTATTCACACACGTGATCAGCTCTTCAGCTGGGGTAAGCTAGCATAGTTCCAGTGATCAGCCCCATTGTCTACAATAGACTTACTGCACCATGACCCAGTGCTGCTGAATTGAACCCTAAGAATTTGTTCGTGTCCCCTATTATATACCCAGTGCAAAACACATTATTACAAAGATCCGCACATTCATGTAATATTAACTGTAAAAAACACTCCCTCAGGAAATCTCTCAGATTCCTCACTTAGCCCTTCCCCTCAGGGAAAACCACACAAAGAAATAGACCAGGATTGATTTCTGAGTCCTTAAGGAGGTCTGGCTGGATGCTCAGGCTATGTCCATTGCTGGTTATTTTATCACTGAAGTTCAAATGATCGCCAGACACATAGTGGCATTCCTTAGTCAATCCTCTTCCATACTAATAACACACCCATCCTAATAACACAATTCATACCAAGAACACGCCTATACCAAGAACACACTGAAATCAAACCAGTGATAACGGAGGTGGATGCTGGGTTCCACTCATTGTGGAACTTCTGCCACGTAACATATTGAAAATCAATAAGTCAGCGGCCGACCAAAACACTGAAAATCAATAAGTCAATCTGCTGCTCTTTCAGCCTTCCTCAAAACCCCTGTTTCACTACCATACATAAAGTTGGTAAATCGTAGTTCTTTGGAGCAAGCTAGATATCACACTATCTCCACAGAGGCCACTGCTGGGCATGGAAGATGGCAGCAGCTGCAGCTTGTATGCTTGTCCACAGAGTACAGTAAGGCTACTTCTACACTACACAGTTATTTTGGAAGAAGCTATTCCGGAACAGTTATTTCAAAATAACTTAATTCAAAATAGCACATCTACACTGCAGGGAAGCCTCAAAATGAATCCGAGGCAGTCTTCCCTAATGTAGACATGCTATCTTGAGTTAGAGCTCCAGGAAGAATAACTTAGAATGGCCCTGGTGAGGGACTATTTCGAAATAGCAGAAGTGGAGCATCTACAGGCAGTCCCGGGGTTACATGGATCCGACTTACATCGGATCCCTACTTACAAATGGGGTGAGGCAACCCCGCACTAGCTGCTTCCCCCCAGCAGACCAGGGAGACGCGAAGCTAGTGCCCACCTCCAGCAGACCAGGGAGTCGCGGAGCGGCTTTTCTCAGCAGACACCTCAGCTTGAGAATAAAGGACTGAGGGAAGTGAGGTGTGGGAGAATAAAACTGAGCTCTGGAGAAATGTTTGGCTAGAGTTTCCCCTACAATATGTACCAGTTCTGACTTACATACAAATTCAACTTAAGAACAAACCTACAGTCCCTATCTTGTACATAACCCGGGGACTGCCTGTATACACACCTTATTTTGAAATAGCTATTTCGGAATAGGCATTATTCCTCGCATAATGAGGTTTACAGAAGTCGGAATAAGCCATCCCTTATTTCAAAATTATTTCAAAATAACAAAATGGCTGTGTAGATTCTCGCATAGTTATTTCGGAATAATGGCTGTTATTCCAAAATAACTTTGCTGTGTAAACAAGCCCTAAATGTCACGCTAAAGCCCTGAAAAATTCAATCCTGTCTTATTTTCGAGCAATGTCATCACTGTGAACCAGTTGTGTACTAAAAAATGCAAGAGAAGAGTTCGTGAAATCCTGAGCTCAAACTTCTTACAGACTTTTGGTTTCACTGTTTTTGATGCTCATCTGAATTGAACTTCCAAGCCTTTTAAGATGTACCCATCATGACTCCAGATACTGTCATCAGGGCTAGCACTACCTGGAATTAAGCTATTTATTGTTCCTCCTAGAGACAAAATGGACTGACAAATGTTAAGGATGATTGATGGATTAAATAACAGTTGAGGACAGTCCATACTGTCGAGTCTCTCCTACTGGGACTTGATTGAGCTGGTGCTTTTCCAGCCTTTCATATAACTGATAAGTGCTACTTCTGCTCTCTATCCTTTATGAATCATGTGTTCGTAAAGGATTATATTATAAAGACCTCAGAGAAGTGCACAGTCTGTTTTTTCCTTACCTTCTGCAGGCAGGCATTCTGACCTTCCTTACCAAATGGGACAATCACCAGAAGTACAGAGATAGTCTTATGGCATTTATACCATGCACTTTGCAATTATGAGATGGTGGACTGGGCTTTTGTTCTCGCTGTTTCTAAGAGTTACACTCACATATTGACATATTTTTAAATAATCTAGAATAAGGAATTGTGTTTCATTTCAGAAACCAGTAGAAGAAGTTGATGTTTGTTTTTTGGGGGATTAGCTGTGTTAACAATAAACAAGCGGTCCCTTCAACAGATGTTCTCAGAGCAATGTGAAATGAAAGAGAGGGTACAGCTTCAAGATTATAAACTCTTTGGATCTTTTATTCCACATGTACACAGCACCCATCAAAACAGGGCCTATGCTGGGGTTTCTTAGTGCTACTGCAATTAAAATAATTAATAATAATAATATGGGAATGGAAATATCCATTCTGATAACTTGTCATGATCCCAAAAGAGGCCCTGATCCTGAAATACTCTGCACACAGAAGTAGTCCTAACTTGTAGCCCCATCTGTTCCAATGGGATTCTACATAAGGACTGTAAGGCTGGCCTCAGTGTTTGTCCAAAAAGAAAACTAACAGTGTCACATACACAGGAACACTGAAAAACTGCTACACGTTAGTGAAAGGCCAAGGACAATCATATTTTGCTGATTCAAGTTCATCATCATCACTATAATAATGGGGATCCTACAGATACCAGTTACGAAGACGTACTGAGCAATCTGCCGATTCAAAACCCAGCCCAGGTTATTATTAGAGTTCAAAATCTACTAGCATCTGATGTCTGCTGGGGGTCTGTGAGAAATAGATTGGTGATCTCCATCCAGCTCCTGAGAGAGAGTCGTCTGCATCACAAAATCACCACCACAATGAGCATTAATTGGCAACCTGGTAATGTTCTTCTTTAGAAAAGAAGGGGAGGATTTTGATGGCAACAGAAATGAAACTATTCTGTCACTCTTAGAAATGATCCCTCCAGAAGCAGGCTGAGGCAACTGGGTAGGGCAATGTGAGGAAAGATGCCATGACGGTGCTTGTCCTGTACTTGTTTTCTGAATAAACACAAGACGTTTTGTTTCTCAGGGTTGTGAATCTGTCCACCTATCAGAAGCAGAAGGGTGCACTCAAAAGTCAAAAAATGGTTATGCAATATTTGGCAAATGATTCCACAATGTGTACAAATCCTGGCAAATGTCTCCAGTTCTTCCAAAACCGGGAGTGGCCTGCATTTTACCATAATTTACTATAAAACGTTTCAGTTTTCCTGCAGACATTTTGTGAGGCAAAAGCCCATGAGTTTCACTCAGCTCCCGTTTCGGCTTCAGGTCTCTTCCCATTTTCTGCCCAATCTCAAGGTCCTCCTCAGAGCTTGCTTCCAGTCTCAAGATCCAGCAATGGAATTTTATTTTTCTCAGACAACGTTCCTTTAGACCTTTGTGCTGAAACAGTTCCAAGAATGTAGCTGCGGGAGACTGAGAAACCCCAGAATAAGGCTGAAGTTCAATTTTTAAGTAAAATTATGATTTATGGAGAACAGCTGAACAGGTTGTGAGCTTTCACTTAAGAAAATTTGGAGGCAACAGAGGATTTAGTAGCATTTTATATGCTTACTAGTTTGTGAATCTCATAAACTGTATTGGACCCGTTTCCTGCTTAATTATCTCTGACTCCTTGCTGTATTTTCTGAGCACCTATAAAAACATAAGAATGGTCATACTGGGTCAGACCAAAGGTCCATCCAGTCCAGTACCCTGTCTGCCGACAGTGGCCAATGCCAGGTGCCCCAGAGGGAGTGAATTGAACAGGTGATCAAGTGATCTCTCTCCTGCCATCCATCTCCACCCTCTGACAGAGGCTGGGGACACCATTCCTTACCCATACTGACTAATAGCCATTTATGGACTTAATGTCCATGAATGTATCTAGTTCTCTTTTAAACCCTGTTATAGTCCTAGCTTTCACAGCCTCCTCAGGCAAGGAGTTCCACAGATTGACTATACGCTGTGGGAAGATAAACTTCCTTTTATACTCGCATACTACAATTAATTTATTCCTATAAAACCACTGGGAACTAAGGCATGGTGAGATTAAGTGACTTGACAAAACTCACATAAGAAGTTGTGAGTGGTGGAGAGAGGTGAGCTAGGAAAAGATCCCAAATTTCTTGAATCCCCATCTCATTACACCAATCACAAAATGATCTCTGTCACCTCCCATCTTCCACTCTCAGGCAGTCATTTTCATTCACAAAGAACAAGGTTCCACTCTTGTATAAGTCATTGACCCCAAATTAATCTGTTAGTCCTACCTTCTAGTAATTTAGGAGATAAACTACTGACTTAAACAGTGTGAAAATATAGTCTAGTACTAATACTACAGTACTATAGTAATATCACACTACAGACTTTATGGCCATAATCTATAGGTGTAGACTTGTGTTATAATTCCTTTTTTTCTATTGAGAATATACATTCTGTCTGACTATCTAGGTATTTATGTGGTCTTATTTTCATAGTGCCTCTCCAAAACATTAATGGATTTAGCCTCCCAATATTACTGTGAGACAGGGAAATATTATTTATGCCCATTGCACATATGGGAAACTGAGGAACAGAAAGGACTATACACCTTGCTGAAATCAACACAGAAAGCCTGTGGCACAACTGGAAATTGATCTCTTTTCATTTTTATTTTCTGCGCTTTCTCCATCAGTACATTATAGCTTTATTGGACTTCTCAGCAGCAAAGGAGAATATTTTAATCCTTCCTCAAATATTTATCTTCTCTTTTTTTAATAAGACTGCTTCTATTCATCTTATTTTACTTATGTATTTATTTTAACTTAAATAAAGACCCCATCTGAACCCTACGAACTTGTACAATGATTAACACTTGCAATCAAGGATGTATATCCTTCATAGACATAAAGGAAATATTACAGCCTAGAGCCACATCACAAAATATTAATGACGTAAGTAGCTCAAAAATAACTGAGGTGGCTCTATATAAATACTAAAACCACTATAGCACAGTGAGTTATCCTTACCCATAGAATCTGCACACCTCATAATCTTGAATATATGTATTCTCACAACACCCCTGCGAGGAGGGGAAATTCTATTGTCCCTGTTGTACAGAGGGGACGTGAGGGACAGACAAATGAAAGACCAGGGTTTTTTAAGGTATTTAGGCCCCCAAGAATGCAGACAAGCATCCAGTGGGGTTTACAAAGTTCTGAATCTCTAACGCCCATTGGGCACATCTGAAAATCTCACTAGGTACCTAACTGTATATATAGGTGCCTAATCACTTTTAAAAATCAGGCTCTGATTGACACGCCCAAGGTCACACAAGATCTGAGCATTGAACCTTGTTCTTTGCAATCTTTTGCTAGTCTCCTAAACACCAGACCACCTCCTTTCCCAGGTCAGCCTTTCTAGGTCTCCTACTTAGACAACTGTTTGAGAGTTACACAGGAAAATGACTAACAACCAGAACATGTGGCCTGTCCAAAGTTCCATAGATGTTTACAGTAAAAGCAAAATCTATTACTTTTTGATTAAACATCTACATTTAAAAGTGCTTTCTTATGGCACTCATTTACAGTGCATTCAAATGTACAAGGACTGAACTCGACAAAGCTATGAAGACGCTTGTGTTGGGCTTATTGTCTATCTGCTTAGCACTTTCAATTGCTGTGACACTGAGTTGCACTCTGTTAAAATCACTGAGAGGTAAGTGACTTATTTTGTTTTGGTCTCCCTTCTTTCCTATTATTTCACTTATCTTGAAGTGGGAAATTTCAATACAGATCATGTCCCATGTACAGCACTATTGAACTTTGAAGTGGTACTTGTCGTGCATTATGCTAGCAATGCCCAATGATCTTGTCTCTTTTTTAACTGGGTATACCAGTGTCAGTATTTCAGTTATTCCTGTGCCATTAACTGCAGAATGGTGCAGAGCTAAAAATACACATCAGTGATCCAATGAGAGGAAGATGCAAATCCTTTCTAAGATATGATTGTCCTGTAGGCTGCTTAGGTTTTCTTAGAGAGAGAAAGAGTGAAGCTGTGATGTTCTGGTCCAGATTTCAAATATCCCAAAGTTCAGAGTTGCTACACCCTATTATAAAGAAAAAAAAATGGATCCAAACACAAAATTTGAACCTTACAAAATTTAAGGATGTGCAGACTCAAGATTTGTATTTGGGTCTGTCTTTGAGATTAGCCATCCCTTGTTTGAATCTGGGGGCTATGACTACTAATGGTTTCTCTATGTATGCAGAAAGGGATCCAGAAATGGTTTAGGAAGGACAAAGTCTGGAAAAGCTCCAGAATTCTAATATATTCAGAAGCATGAGACAAACAACAGTGGAAGAAATACTGTTCAAAGTGCTGTCCAATGGGATCTCAATGGAAGTGTTATTGTTAAGATGGATTGGATATGTATTTTTGCAAGTATGTTTAGATTAGAAGCACGTTTGAAGCGCAAACGCAGAACCTTTGCTCAGGCAAAACTCTAAGGGTATGTCTAGACTTCATGGCTCCGTCGACGGAGCCATGTAAACTAGTTTACCCGGCATAGTCAATGAAGCAGGGATTTAAATAATCCCCGCTTCATTAAAATAAACATGGCCGCCGTGCTGTACTGACAATCAGCTGATCTGGCACAGTGCAGCAGTGTAGATGTGGATCTTTCAGCTGGGGAAGCCTTTGCCAACCGATCCCTTATGCCTCGTGAAACAAGGTTTATAGGTTCGGTCGGCAAAGGCTTCCCCAGCCAACAGATCTGCGTCTAGACTGTCATGCTGTGCCGGATCAGCTGATTGTCGGCACAGCGCGGCGGCCATGTTTATTTTAATGAAGCAGGGATTATTTAAATCCCCGCTTCATTGACTATGCTGGATAAACTAGTTTACATGGCTCAGTCGATGGAGCCACGTAGTCTAGACATACCCTAAAGGTACATCTACACAGCAATGTTATTTCGGAATAACTAATGTTATTCCAAAATAACATAGTCCACATCTACACTACAAGCAGTTATTTCAACATAATGTTGAAATACTGTCATGCTGAAAGACTTCTTACTCTGACTTCTGTAACTCTCATTTCACGCGGAATAAAGGAAGTCAGAGGAAAAGTGCTCTTTCTCAGACTTCCTGCTGTGTAGACAGCACCAAAAGCTGAAATAGGCTATTTCAACTTAAGCTACGCAATTGACGTAGCTGAAGTTGCGTAGCTTATTTTGGCTTTAGCCCTTTGTTTAGACATGCCCTAAGTGACTAAAATGGTAATTTTATCTTATACATACTGCAAAACTGAGCTCTTAATATGTGTTTGTCTGAACTCAGTATGTGTTCCAGGCAGTGGGTATTTGTTATTTGTGTATGCACACATACTAAGCCCACAGTCGGGTAAAACTTCCACTGAGCTCCATAAAGGCTGTCTGATTAGACCAGCCATATATCAAAAGTTCACAACAGTACAGCACAACTACATTATTCCACCCCCAGACAAACGGAGCTGACTAGCCTAATCCATAGCATTTTAATTATTAATGTGCTCTAATAAAGGGGATAAAGTGCCTGTAGAGCAGAGCATTTCAGAGCTCTGCTAAAGATCATGCCTATTTTAATTTAGAAGTTCAACTTGAGAAGAGACAATGCTGGCATTGTGCTCCTGTGATTTAAAACAAGTCTGTCTTGAGGATTTTCCTTCATCCTTATCTGTAATAATAGAATTTTTAAAAAGCAAGTGAGAGAGAGCAGCAGCGCTGGAAAATATCTTTCTCAGAAACTATAGCAGACAGGTCACAGCATTTTTAAACAATGATAATAACATTTATTATATCAAAGCCATTTTATGTTTTATTTGGAACTCTGGCGCCTTTTTTTTTAAAGTTCTCATAACATGACAGTAATTACTGCCATCAAGATGTTCCATAGAAAAAACTAGGCCGAAGTCCAGATGCTTCTTTTTTCCCCTCTCTGCACCTTCCCCCCCAAGAGGGCACATTACATCATGGTGTCGTTTATTTTAAAAGGGCCTCACGAATGTAATAATAGTAATTGTAGACAGGGGCAAATGAATGGGGAGAACCCCAGGTCTGCAAATTCCATTTGCGAAGCACTCCTATGCCTCATCGGAGGACCTTCTTGTTAGCAGCAACTTGAAAATACCGTTTGTGTGATGTGTTAAATAAACGTTGAGCTAAAGTCATTTTCATCTTGGCACCATTTATCCCCACTTCCCTCTTGGTCTCTCAGTGAAATGGAAATGACCAGAACCGCCTAAGCGCATGGGCTGGATGCTCTCGCATTAATATTGCCTGGAGGCAGATCTACTGTTTCAGTGCTGCTCCTCTGATGTGGGATTGTAAGGGGTGGTATTGAGTTTTTGCCAGCGAACACATACGGTGCTGAAATTAAGGAGGAAATTGATCAAGTGCACTGTGCCTCTCCACACCAACTTGCCGCTTCATTCATATGGACCTTGGTCACTGTTATCTTTTTAGTAAGTATTTAAGAGTGGGAAGGATTGGTGTGATCTGTAACTTTCTGGTTGCTGTGGCCCAAACTGTAATACTCAGACTCAATGACTTCACTGAGAAGTGAGGGTTTTCCGAATACTAATCACCTGGAGGTAGCAGCCTTTAAAGCTGCCATCCGCTCCAAAGCTACCCAGCATCATCTTCTTTTCACCCCTTGACTTCACAATAAATGTACCCCCTTGAACATGCCTGTAGGCCAGCAGAAAATCATCATAATGTTGTATCTTTTTGCCAAGGTATGGTAATGCCCTTCACCTGTTCCACCACATTGCTTTGCAGTGCGACCATTAATGTCATGCTGGCATGTGTGAGTGATTTCAGGTCAGGCCTGGTGTCTTTGTGGTGTGGTGCAATGGTATTTCAACACATTGCCATTGCACTGTGGCATGATGTCATGGTGCTGCCATACGGTATGGCTCAGTCCTTTAATGAGGATACAGCATAATGGGTGTCCGGGCAGGGGCCTGGGCTAGATGACTGATCAAGGTCTCTTACAATCCTACATCATTATTTCTGTGATAATTAGGGTGACCAGATGTTCTGTTTTTAAAGGGACAGTCCTGTATTTGAGCCTGCCTGCAGGCATCCCAACTTTTTTAAAAATGGGCAAATAGTTCCATATTTTCTGTCTCTTCCCTCCCATCAGTACTCATGGGTCCCGCTGTTGGTCAGATCCTTGCTCGCCACCTGCCCACTGATCAATGGGGTGTTCCAAAGGCTGACGATGGGGGTGAATGTGAGAGGCTGGGGGTCTGGCAAAGCTGCTGTGTGTTGGGCCAGCTGCTCTCCCTGCTGGTCCTTCAGGGAGGCCCCTGCTGCATGCTGGCTCTTGGCCAGCAGGCTCCCTTCTCTCTCCCCCCACCCTGTTTCCAGCCAGTGCTATAGCCAGGGCATAGGAGATGGCTGAGTTATGTTGGTGGCCAGCAGCAGCTTGGAGGTCTTAGCTGCCTTTCTACACTGTGGAGGCACAGGGAAGTAGGGGTAGAGGGCAGGAGAGAAGAGATGACCTCTAGAAAAACGTGGGCCAGATCATCCCTACCCCCATTTCCACCCCCTTCTGCTGGAGCAGCTCCCATCCCTTCCCTCCCACACAGTGCCGAAAGGCTGCTGCTTGTCACATTCCAGTGTGAACCCCAAAAGAAATCTAGGGAGGGAGACCTGTGTCCTTGCATACCCCCCACATGTTGCCTTGAGAAGACATGGCACCAGGTACCAGGAGAAGCAGGTCCTTCTTAGGGGCCCAGCCAGGCATGGAGGATGGAGAGCACTGAGTAGGGAGGGGAGGCAAGGGTCAGTCAGCCACCCCAACCCCGTGTGTGAGAAGTGTACAGAAATATATGTGTGTGTGTGTGTGTGTGTGTGTCACCTTTCGCTACACAAACCTTAAAGATAAGGAGGCAAATAACAAGACTCCAGCTATGCAGTATTTCTTTTTAACAGAGGCTCAGTCAACTGGATGTTAATTTGAATGTTTGCACTGCACAGTGCTGATTGATTACCATTGAATTTGCCTGAATTCATGTAATTTTACTAGGTGTCCCATATTCGGCATAGGGAAATATGGTTACCCTAATGATAGCTGTACCACTAGACATACAGACACTGTTATTAAGTGCTAGGGGACATGAAAAACATGGCATCTGTCAAAAACAAATGTCTCGCCAGCATGCCAAGAGAGATGTTACTACTGCGGTAGAATTTTTATACACTGAGAAAGACGCAGAGTGAAATCTGGCACTCAGTGTAATTCATGGGAGTTTTGTCACTGACCTCATGGGGGCTAGTTTTTCACAGAGTATTTGAGACATTCCTTTACAGCAGTAGGGCCATGGGGTGGAGATTAAAATAACTCTTTTGTTTTTCTTTGCCTTTTCAAGCTTTGTAGGTAGCTGTGTAAGTGTTATCACTGTTTTCACTTTACTGTATTAAGTCAAGTCCTTACATATTACTAAGGAATTTTTCCCATCAGTATCAGAAAAACCTTTTCTTGTCACTCTCTGCAAAAATACCATATGCCAACAGCGGTAAACCTCTTTCTATGAGGAAGAAGCCTTTTTCCAAAAGAGCTCTTTCAGAAAAAGGCATGGGTGGATGTGGAAGAGAGAGGGTTTTTGAAAGAAGAGGCCTCCTGGAAAAAGCACAGGTGCCCTGGTGGCCACTCCCTCCACAGCAATCACAAATGAAATGCAAGATAGTGTCCAATCAATGTGGATGCTATCTTTTGAAAAAGCACATTGCTTTTCCTTGTACTTTTGCTGTGTAGATGCTCTCTTTTTGAAAAAAAAGTTTTTCTGGAAGATCTCTTTCGGAAAAGCTTCTTCCAAAAGAAGCTTGCAGTCTAGACATAGCTCCTGTGTCTACATGATTGTGGGATGTGCATTTTCAAGCCCTTCTGTCTGAACTTGGTGTGGCTAGTTGAAAGCAACAGCTGCAGACCCAAAGCACATACTCTACCTCAGTCTTCCCATATACATCTCTAAAACTGGTTGCCAGATCAGTAGTCTGTTGTAAGAGAAGGAAATGATCATGTTTAGTGAAGAGAAAGAGTTGAAATTCTCTCTTCTCCCTGACTCCCATTAATTTCTTCCCTTCATGCAAACAGTTGCATGGCATATTGATGCACCAGGGAACACAAGGAAGTGTGGTCCAATGTAATGGGCAGAGGATTGGGAGAAGGGAGTCCTACTTCTTTTTCCTGACTCTGCTGCTTATTCATTATGTGACCTTGAGGCTCATTTTCCTTATCTATAAAATAGGGGTTGATGATATATAACCATCTTTTGTGAAGAGCTTTAGGATTTACTGTTGGAAAATTTTATTAGTTCTAAGTATTATGGAGTATGATCTCACTTAATAGGTAAATAATCCCAACACATCAGCACTTTACAAGTTAATGGAAGGAGATTTGGGAAGCTTAAGTGGGTGAAAAAAATTGTGTAAAGAATGATGCAGGATTTGGTGATGAAGAAACTCCTACTTAAATATTTTCTGAGTTGCTATGCAAAGATATGGAATTTCCTGATCCACAATGGAAACCTCCTTGGAGCACATTTGTACTGAAACATGTAGCTCCTAAGGTAAGGGACCAGATATAAAGTAAGTGATCATCAATAAACAGCTCTTTTTTATGCTGCATATCAGAACACAGCTCTCACACATTTTTCTTCTTGACTAAGATCATTTCAATAAGATTTACTTTATTCAGGGAAAAGCCTGGAGAAAAATATATGATTGGTGGAGCCCCACAAATTTGTGGACATCTGCTTTATAATCGCGAGTGTCTGCGACTCATTTTTGCAGATACAGATGAGGGTGCAGACGCAACATTTTACATCTGAGAGAGCTCTACCGATTGGGTCCACTATGATTAGCTACTGACGTTTTCACAGAATATATAAATAAGATATAGGAAAGACTAGCTAGCTTTTTCTAGTCCAGCTCCCTTCCAATACAGCTCTAGTCATTTAGCCATTGCTTCATTACTGCCACTGCAAGAATATCATGTGGTCCATGTTTCTGGTAATGTAGACATTTTACCTAAATTATATTCAGCTTTTCTGCAGTCCCATTTTAAATGATGCGAAGGATGGAACCTCCACTGCTTACCTTGGAAGATTAATAGGCTCACCAATAAAAAATGCTCCCTAACATTCAATCTAAATTTCTTTGCTAAATATTATCTCTAGTTATAATCTTCTGAATCAGCTTAAACAAGAGCTAGTGGGGGAAGGGACAACTGTTGATTTCTTTTTCACTTCTTCTTTCTTCAACAATTGAATATTAAAAGATTTGAAATTCAGAACATTTTGATCAGCTGTTTAGATAGTCAAGAAATGGGGCCAAAATTTCCCCAAAAAGTGTGTCAACATTTTTCCTGAGCTCATTCTTAATTTTCAGATTTAGAATTTTGCACACAAAACAATTTAAAAAATGACCATTTCTGTTTTAAACAACCTTCTCAACCTGTTGTTACACTCTTTAAATATGAGTAGATGGTTACCAGAGACCCTTTTAGAAGCTACTTGGTCACGCTAAGTATACACATGCTTAGTTCAATTAATCTGTCTACCACTCATCACGTTGTTTTAGGCGTAGATGTTATCAGCTGATGTGCAAGCAACAAAGAACCCTGCACTAAAATTTTATAGGTTACAAGTCTTGCAATTTACTCAAATATGGTTCCATCCTGAAAAGTGTTCCTATCATGACAGACTCTTTCTTCACAGATCTCATCCTGATAACTTTACTGACAAAAATACATTCTGCCTCCATTTGACACCTATTGGCCCATTAGTGCCATCATAAATGTACTGGATTCTATTTATTCTTTAGCTTCTTCAACAGGATTATTTCCAGAGTCACACGGGTGTCATATGTGGCCTTCACAACCTTTATTACTGGTGTGATAATCAAAAAAGGAAAACTCCACTTTGAGAATCCAAGCTGAATTCACATATTTAGAAAATTAAAGATTTTAATTTGAAAGCTAAGCACATTTGGTAGGGAAAAGCTAGAGAAACAATCATAGAATCATAGAAATGTAGGGCTAGAAGGGACCTCAAGAAGAAATCTAGTCCAGGCCCCTGCACTATAGCAGGACACAGTAAACCTACATCTTAAACCTGGAACCTTTTTACAGACACATTTTCCATCTTTTGTGGTCGTATTTATATGGGTGACATATTTAGCACCAAAAAAATATACCTTACACTAACTGATGGGGTAGCATTTTCTATGTATTTTTTCCATTTATACCCACCTGTAGAGGCATTACCTAGAATAAAATAATATTAAAAATCATGTCAGCTCTTCTTATGTATTTTATGAGACTAAATTTAACACCAGTCTCACTCTTTCTGTGCTCACAAAAATACTACCATTTAGAAATGCTCATACTTTAATTACATTGAGACATCTAAAAAAACTGCAGCATTCACAAGTCAGCTAATTACATGTCCGACTGACACTAATGACACCCACTAATCATAGGTGCAAAATGCTAGCTTTTCAAAATCTGGCTGTAGATCACTTCTTTTTTTGTGGCAATGAAAATTACTGTCACATTCATGGGAGCAGAGAATTTTCTGTGAAATTTATTAGGCTCACTCCACCAAATGTTCTACTAGTAGATCTGCCCCACACTATTTGAAGAAAGTATAATTAGAAAAGAATTCAGCTAATTTTGGAAAGAATGGCTGGCCATAACTCATTCTGTCTGAAAGCTGGAAGCAATACAGCAGAAAAGAAATGAGTGGAATATTCAGCTGTAGAGGGAAGATGCAGTTCTTCATTCTGAGCCTGCCAGGGCTACTACATGATGCACAGCAAGTAGTTTAGAAACTCTTCTACATATAAGCAATGTAACATTTCCATGTGAACTCTCTCTCAGCCACAGAAAGTTCAAACTCTCATCTAGATCCAAGGATTCTATTGTTGTAGTGATGGGGCACGGGCATGTTACACTAGCATGGGGCTCATTAATATGGTTAACCCTACGGGCCCATTGTACAATGCAGCTGGTGGCCAGTGCAAAGCTGGCTTCAGTTGGCTTTAGTTTAGCTTTGTCTTTTCCAATACTAGTCTGGCAGTGTTCCAGATTTCAAAAACTTCAGAGGGGTAGCTGAGTTAGTCTGTAACTGGAAAAACATAAAAAACAAGGAATAGTCTAACAGCACCTTAAAGACTAACAAAACATATAGGGTATGTCTACACTACAGCACTAATTCGAACTAACTTAATTCGAATTAGTTAATTCGAAATAAGCTCATTCGAATTAGTGCATCTAGACCTAAAACTAATTCGAATTAGCATTTTGCTAATTCGAAATAGCATGTCCACATTGAGTGGACCCTGAACCCGAAGTTAAGGCTGGCCGGAACCAGTGCCGGCAGGGCATCAGGTTAGGACTTAGAGTGTGGAGCTGCTGCCTCAGACTAGCCGAGGGCTGTGCTTAAAGGGACCCGACACCCACCCCGGACAGACAGTTCTCAGGGTTCCCCGCTTGGAGTGCCCTGAGTGCCCACACTCGGTACATCACAGCACTTGGCCATCAGCCCAGCTGCATTTGCTGCAGGCTGCCATATGAAGAGAGGCTAAAGAGACTGGGACTTTTCAGCTTAGAAAAGAGAAAACCGAGGGGGGATATGATAGAGGTATATGAAATCATGAGTGGTGTGGAGAGGGTGAATAAAGAAAAGTTCTTCATTAGTTCCCATAATATATGGACTAGAAGACATTAAATTAATGGGCAGTAGGTTTAAAACTAATAAGCGAAAGTTCTTCTTCACACAGCACATAGTCAGCCTGTGGAACTCCTTGCCACATGAGGCTGTGAAGGCTAGAACTAAAACAGAGTTTAAAGAGAAGTTAGATAAATTCATAGAGGTTGGGTCCATGGAGTGCTATTAGCCAGAGGGTAGGAACGGTGTCCCTGGCCTCTGTTTGTGGAAGGCTGGAGATGGATGGCATGAGACAAATCGCTTGGTCATTGTCTTCGGTCCATCCCCTCCGGGGTACTTGGTGTTGGCCGCTGTCGGCAGACAGGCTACTGGGCTCTTAACTTTTAATTCTCTATTCCTCTGAAGAAGTGGGTTCTGCCCATGAAGGCTCGTGATACCACCTACATGTTTTGTTAGGCTTTAAAGTGCTGCAAGACTATTCGTTGTTTTTTAAGTTTCTCCAGATTTTAGTTAGAGCATCCTGAGGGCTGCTGTCCCTTGAACCAGTGACCACGAAGCTGGGGGTATGTCTACACTACAGCGCTAGTTCGAACTAACTTAGTTCGAATTAGTTAATTCGAACTAAGCTAATTCGAACTAACGCATCTAGAACTAAAAACTAGTTCGAATTAGCGTTTTGCTAATTCGAACTAGCAAGTCCACATTGAGTGGACTCTGAACAGGGCTTAAGGATGGCCGGAAGCAGTGCCGGCAGGGCATCAGAGGAGGACTTAGAGCGTGGAGATGCTGTCTCAGGCTAGTCGAGGGCTGTGCTTAAAGGGTCCCGACCCCCACCCCGGACAGACAGTTCTCAGGGGTGCCCCGCTTGCAAAGAAGTTCTGGCTTGGAGTACCCGGAGTACCCACACTGGGCACATCACACCACTCGGCCATCAGCCCGGCTGCACTTGCCGCAGGCTGCCATCTGGGGAGAGGGGGCAATTGGGGGGCTGCAGGAGAGCGTCCACCCCCAGAAGCCCGCAGAGCCAATCCAGTCCTCCCCATCGGGGGCTCGTACCCCATTCCTCCCTCACCTCCTTCCACTTACCCTTCCCTAGCCCCCTTTCTTCTTGATGTACAAAATAAAGATAAAGTTTCTTCCAACATTGACTCTGTCTTTATTGAACAAAACTGGGGGAGACTGGGAAAAGGAGGTGGGAGAGGGGAAGAGAAAGGCTAGGAGAGGGGAGGGCAACTAACATGATCAGGGGTTGGGAACAGGTCCCAGATGAAGAAAGGCTACAGAGACTGGGATTGTTCAGCTTAGAAAAGAGGAGACGGAGGGGGGACAGGATAGAGGTCTCTAAAAGCAGGGGTTGGGTGGAGAGGGTGCATTCAGAAAAGTTCTTCCTGAGTTCCCATAAAGAAGGACTAGAGGACACCAAAGGAAAGGAATGGGTAGCAGGCTTCAAACTAGTAAGAGAAAGTTGTTGTTCTTCACAAAGCAAATAGTTAACCTGCGGAACTCCTTGCTGCAGGAGGCTGTGAAGGCTACAACTAGAACAGAGTTGAAAGGGAAGTGAGATCAAGTCATGGAGGTTGGGTCCATGGAGTAGTCTTAGCCAGCGGGTAGGAGTGGTGTCCCTGCCCAAAGTTTGTGGAAGGCTGGAGAGGGATGGCATGAGACAAATGGCTTGGTCACGGTCTTCGGTCCATCCCCTCCAGGGTCCCTAGGGTTGGCCGCTGTCGGCAGACAGGCTACTGGGCTAGATGGATCTTTGGTCTGACCCAGGACGGCCATTGTAAGCTCAGGGCTCAGGGTCGGGGGTCTCAGTGGACCCCCTTGATTTTCATGCACACCTGCTCCTGGGTGGCCAGGCTGGCAGCTCTCCTGCCCTAGACGGCCACTTTCCTGTGCCTAGTGCGGAGATCGTGGACGAGGTCCATGATGTCCGCACTAGCCCAGGAAGGTGCCCGCCTCTTGCGGTCCAGGGCAAGCTCCTGGGAGCCGCCAGCCTGGTCCCGGGAAGACGGGGTGGGCTGGGGGACATCGGGTGGGTGGCTCTGTGCCGTGCCAGGTGCAGGGTCTGCTGGCTGGGTGCTGGCAGGCTTGCACCTGGCACGGGCACCGTAGCCAGCCCGTGCCCCTTTAAGGGGTCCGGGGCCGGGAGGGGGGCATAGAGTTTCCCTGGTGTTGGCCAGAGTGGCCACCAGGGAAACCTGGGGAGGGCTAGCCTCCCACTAGTTCGAATTAAGGGGCTACACTCCCCTTAATTCGAACTAGCTAGTTCGAACTAGGCTTAGTCCTCGTGGAATGAGGTTTACCTAGTTCGAACTAAGCGCTCCGCTAGTTCGATTCAAATTCGAACTAGCGGAGCGCTAGTGTAGCACCTTTTAAAGTTAGTTTTAACTAACGTCCGTTAGTTGGAACTATCTTTGTAGTGTAGACATACCCTAATATAGTACAGCAGATGGGGACTGTTTAGGTGCAAGGAAGCCTTGCACATGCCTTCTTTCTCAGGCAGATCCTCTACTTCAGCTTACTGAGGAGGGCATTGGAGCCAGCTATGCTTGTTTTAGGTCCAATATCAGCCTTCAGTACCCATTTCACAGGCAAAACTGGGGCCTTATATTTTAATCCTGGAAGGCATTTGGTATGTCACCATGTTGTGAGATAGACACTGAAAGTATGATATCATTATGTTAGGAGGATATCTATTAACGGCACTTGTTCTACATGAGGAAGAACCACTGTTCAAAATACTGCAAAAGTGACTTGGAATATTCCAGCATGTTGAGCCAAGATCATTAAAAATGCTAGGATGATCTTGGGCTATTATCTGGAATGGTGTTCTGTTTCTTTCTGAAGTAATGAACACAAGGATCCTTATTCTGATCTCACTTACACCCATAAAAGTTGGCATCAACTTCACTGAAAGCTAAGGAGAAGCATCAGTTACATCAGAATCGGGCCCAAACTTGTATTTTACATTAACGTATCCCATGCCTCTAGAATCTTACAAAGGAGATACAAAACCTGAGGTGGCAAACTTGGATTCCCCCCTGGTACCCTGAGTCATTTGCATCCAGTTCCAAATTGTTGTTACCTTCAAGGTTGGGCACCACTTTGTCCCACCCTATGTTTCCAACTTTGACCTGATCTCTAGAGAGGAGGTGCATGGGAAAAGATGTCAAAACCCCTTTGGGGCTTTCTCTCACTTCTCTTTTTGGTGGATTTTTCCAGCTGTTGTGCATAGAAAGCCCTCCCAGTCAATATTCACCAAGCATCAATCTCCTCATATTTAAATCCCTCCAAAAATCCACTTTTTCTGTGCTATGGTTGAGCAGAGTTCCCTCAATGTCACAGTGAATTGCTGGCAGGGCATTCTTCATGAGGGGCCTTCAGGTCTGGAACTCACCTCCCTCCCGCCAAACACATCCGCTGGTACAGCCCAAATTTGTGAACTTTCAAGGTTGATTTTTAAAGCATTGTTTTTATTTGTTTTGTTCAGAGGGCAGAATAACTGAAGTTGTTTGAAGGATATTTTTGGAGAATTATCAGGAACGTTTCCTCATTTTTCTTTTACTGAAAGGCTGATTATCACTGTTGATGGCAGAGATCCCAGTTGTTTTGTGTTTATATTTAATTGGGCTTTTGAATAATGGTTGAGAGCATCTAGATGGGTTTTTGTCTGGTTTGTTAATAATATTAATAAACATATAAAAATAAATGTTAAAAGATGTTCACATACCATAATCAAGTGGTCTCTTTTCTGTAACCCATTTCCTGCCTCTTCTCATGCTCCCCACTGTACACTACTCCCATGCATTATATCACATCTAATTGTAGACCCTGACCTTCCCTTTTAGAAGGTCTTCTCCTCCAGTGGAATAAGTTCTTCAGTTCAAGGACAAGGTCTCGTGATTGTTCCTATAAATCGCCTAGTGCATTTTCAGGCTGTATAAGTAGCATAATAATAGTGGTGTGTCCCTTCAGTTGCCCACTACCTTCCAGCTTGTGGGCTGATGGAGCCTTCCTGCTGCTTTGTTGGTCATTTTTTCCATTTTTCTTTACCAAGGAGAGGCTTCCTCTGAATTTCCATTCCAAATGATTCCTTTGTGGGCAGAGGAAGACCACTTCAGTTATGAAATCCTAGCAACGACCCAGAGTCAAAATATAGAAAGGTGCAGTGCAAACAAGGCATAAAAGTTAAAAGGCTAATGTAATAAATGGGCATAAAATATAATTTACACTTCAACAATTGGTATTTAGGATGTTTCTTCATTCCTCGCATGGTGAATAGGCTCATTTCTGTGTACTTAATCAGGACACACTTTAAATCATACTGTATAATATACTTTGTGGTAATATGTGATGGCCAAAGTATATAAAATATGATGAAGTTAAGAAGTTGCAGCTGAACTAACAATATATTCTCCTGGAAGGGAGACATTAAGTAAATCGTGAATGTTTTCTGATAGCCAATTAAAGTTCCTTTAAGAGCTTTCTTGCATCTGTCTACATTCTTCAGTCAGAACTCTTTAAACAAGCATTTGCAATCATAAATATTGCCTAAAATACCAAAGAATTAGCAACTAAATGTGTCTCTTGCAAGGAGCACTTAGCACATTCAACACAAACTTAGATCATTTCTTGTAAAGAAGTAATATATTTAAAAGAATGTTGGACAACAACACCAATTTTTATATCTGGGGTATTCGTGTATGGCTTTTTCTATTAAGAGACCACAGATCTGCATGGTGAGAAAAGAACAAAGTTCAATCCCAATGGAAAATTATGAACGTTTGGAAATTTCCCTGAAGACTAGCTTTATAGTTAAAATGTAAATTTAATTCCAGAATAACCTTCTGCTGATGAGAAAAAGCAAAGTTAAAGCAAACGCTATTCCACTTACATTATTACATAATATAGTAGTGAATGGCATGAGGAGATGTGATCTGGTAAGTCACTAGCACAAAGGACTAGGAGGCAGAATTCCTGGATTTTATACTAGGGTCTGCCACTAATTTTCTAAGTGACCTTGGACACATCACTTATGCCAAATTTTTGAGTGTCCACTAATTTGGGTACCTTCCTGTTTGAATGCATAACCTAGGACTTCTGGGACCCGATTTTCAAGGATGGTGTGGACATGAAGCTGCTATTGAGTTCACGTGGAGCTGTGGAGGCTTGTTGGGGGTTGTCTGCATGTTCCAGGCTGGCAGTATCGGCTAGTGATGGTACTCTGATGCATGACACCTAAAGGCGAGAGTACATGGGTTGATTCCTCTGGCTGTTATAGTTCAGGGATCACATCACCTACAAAGGCCATACCACCTAGCAGCTACAGTTCAGGGGTAGTGTTGTTGGAGGCAAAGGAGGAGCAAGGGGAGAGTTAAAATGGTGGTTGTTCTTTCTCACCTGTTAATGATGATATTTGGTTCCCTAAACTTTTGGAGTGTTGTCTGTTAACCCCCTATCCCTTCCCTGAGTGAGTGCAGAAGAATGTCTGAGGTAAACAGCAGGAGTAAACAACAATGCACACGACCCCCAGAGGCCCAAACTCAGAGGCTGCATGTGGCTGATCCTTAAAGGAGAGAGGGACAGAGACACAGTGGATTGACCATCAAGTGGAGCCTCCCAGAACGCCCTCTGCTCGGATCGCCTGGCCAGCGGACCAGCTTAGGAGTCAACTTGGAAAGATCAAACAATATGAACTGCCCTCTGCTCGCCTTATCATCCTGCCTGGGACTGTAAGTGTGATTGAGTGTATGAGTGAGATTCCCCTCCCTTCCCAGTTTTAATTAAATAAATAAACCCTTTACACTGCTATGTGGTGATCCCCTCTCCTTAGTGTTTAAAGCAGTTGCAATCCACATCACCTTGCAACAGTGTCACCTACTGACAAGAGAGAAGGGATAGTGTCACCTTATTCCACAGGGTTCCAACCCATATCCCTTCAAAGTAGTAGACCTTGTATAGGGCCTAGGGCCTGACACTTCCAAATGTGCTCCCTGGGTCACTTCCTACCTTTGTTCTAGTCTCTCCTGTGTTTGCCACTGATTCATCTTCTGAGTCTCCTCCACTGGCAACAGCAAGTTGTCACCATCAACTTCCATGGTCAGAAGGCGGCTTGGCTATAAGGCCTGGTGGTTTCTCAGCAAGAAGCTGCTACATCCAGCTGCATTCCTCCCTGGTCAGCCCTGACTAAGCTGAGTTGCTCCCTTTTAAATGTTCCCTCCACGGGGAGCATGTTCAGCAGAGAGGAGCGGGTTGAGACGACCTCTTGCACCCAGAACAGCTCTTTAACCCTCGCTTCACCAGTGTGGGGTTGGTACAGGGCTCAATACTTCTGAAAATCAAATCTAAGGCCATGATTAGGCAAAATGCTTAAAGATGTGATTAACTTTAAACATGTGACTAGTCCCGTTCAGTCACTGGTTTAAATGGGACTATTCACAGATTTAAAGTGCTTTGGTGGATTGGAGTCTGTCAAGATCTGTCAAGTTGAGCAACCCCAAACCTGAGCAATCCAAAATGAAGGGCTCCTTTTGCAAATGTTGCCCTTACTGTCTTTGGTCTTGTTTCCTTCATTTATGAAAAGGATATACTATTACTTGTCCACCTCCACAGGGACGATGTGAAACAGGTTAGTCCTTGTAAAGTTCTTTCAGATCCTTAGATGAAAGGAGGCCTAGAAGTGCAAAGTAGTCCCAGATTGACTAGTAATCTGATTCTCAACCAGCTTCTAAACTTGCAGCCTTGAAGAAACAAATTTATATAGGGATGGGATGGATGCATTCTAATGAAATCTGAACCACGCCCGAAGCTTGTCTGAGATGCAGAACAATTCCAAAGATATCCCTCTCCCCAGTTTTTTCTAATTATTCACATTGGGCCAAATTCCTTTTCCAGTTACACCATGCAAACTCGTGAACTTCTTCAGGACTGCATGCATGTAAATCACAGTCAAATCTGTTATCTTGGTATTTATTAATTCACATACAATATGATGCTGTCTGAGATACACAAATTGGTTTTGTCAGGATGCCAGGCAGGTAGCCATCAAACAATCACGCAACAGCATATGTCAGTATCATTCACTGAAACCTAGCCTATCATCTATCAGTAGGGCGCTATTTATCAATTGCCTTCCCCATACTATTTGGGCACCATGTACAAATTTAAGATTCACACATATAATTCATCCTGCTTTCCATCACCCCAGGTTCAGCCATTTATTCTTGGATGCAGTTTGTGGAGGATATTCATTCTAAAACACCAGACAGTGATTCTGTTCTAATTCTGACCACACATCTCAAGCCAAGCTAAAAGCAGAAGCATCAAAACGTAATGAGAAGCATTTTTCTCAGCCAACTGAAACCTGGAAATTGCAGATGCCTCAGACGCTACCCCTGTTCTCATGACAATTTCAGACACAGGCTTCTCAGAGAGTTTGATGTGAACTCTATGCTAGAGCCAGTTAACATTTATTTAAATTAGAACTGTACATGAAAAATAAAAATCTTTCACCTTTTTTTTCCACAGTTGTTCCCTTTCTCAGCCACTAGAAGAGCTGGTTACAATTTTGATAAGAAAAATGATGGTTTTTTTACAAAACGTTTTGCCTTTTTTTTTTCACCAGCTCTGCTCCGAACCGCTTGTATTTCACCAGGTTTGCAGTTGTCAAGCCAGTTCCATGAAAGTTGACACAGGCAAGTGTTAACTGACAATTCCCTGCACCCTGAGGACATCACCTTTCCACCAGAGGGATGCATCATTAAAGTAATAACCCAGCTCCATTGGTGCAGTTTGCTGAGGGGATGTGCTGACTCAACACATACGTCAGCCACCTCATGCTCTCTCCCTGACCAGCCTCACTCATAGTGCTGACCCTGAACTCAGAGCAGATTATGGTCTCTTTCCACAGCCAAAACCTCCTCTAGCACACTTGACCCCCACCACAGTCCTATTCAAGAAGAGGCCAAAGTAGACCAAGGGCTTATACTGGCCATTCCTGTAGACTGCAAAAGTCAATCATGCAAATGCTGTAGATTAACCACTC
Organism: Pelodiscus sinensis; assembly: GCF_052426305.1. NCBI lineage: Eukaryota > Metazoa > Chordata > Testudines > Trionychidae > Pelodiscus > Pelodiscus sinensis. The sequence continues at coordinate 155,965,200 of NC_143054.1, read as the reverse complement.
TCCTGCCCTCCCCAGGGAGAGTGTGTCTGAAATAATTGCACATATGTATTTATATCTCACGCTCTGACAGAAATCTGGCTTCCTGAGAGCAAACACATTAAAGCAAATCCATTTCCCATCCACCCTCCTACCCTCCTCCGCTTCTTTTCTTGGCATCAACCTCTGTGCTGATATACCACTTCATCGGGTCCTTCTTGTATCACAGATCCCTTTTTATTCATGGTATTTGCATTCGCCTTCCCAAACAAGTCCAACAAGGAGATTTCAACAGGGAAAACTGAGGGCTTTACACATTGTCATCACCTTGGGTAGCTTCCATGCCGCCATTTGCAGAACTTACATCTCTCCTGCTCCCTGAGAGAAGCCTCTCTAGCTTAACTGAGTTTAATTCAGTTTAGAAGCAAAACAAAAATCAGGAACAGAATCACAGTGATGTTTGTGAAATAGAACAACTCTCCCGCCCCACTCCAGCCCTCAATGACCAAACGGTACCACTAGCAGCTCACTCTCCTAACCTACCCAACAAGCCAGATGCCAACCCTCTTCCCCCCACCTCTCTTCTGGACACCTCTCTAATTCAAAGAGTATTTGGGAATCCTCCTCCCCCTTATGTTCTTCTGATCCCAGCATCCTGCTTCCCTCCCGTCCAGCCTCACCCACTTCTCCACTCTCATATGCAGACCCATTACTAACCCCCGCAATTAAAATCCAAAAGGCCCTCTTGGGCTGTGTCAGACCTCGCATTCCCAAGTGCATCACGAGGCAGGGTAAGCTGAGGATACTTTGGACCATCTACTATGTGGTTGAGAGTCTGTCCGTTTGTCTGTCTGTCTGTTCAAGAACTCTTCCTAAACAGTAAGAGCTAGGAATGCCAGATTCAGTATGCAGCTTCCTCTCATCATAACTTAAAGCAAGGTAAAAGTTTGGTGGTGCCAGGAAAATGGGATATGCCTGGAATGGAACTGCATCTCATAAAACCACACAGAAAAGAGACAGAATCACCAAACAGGTGAAAGAGGCTGGCTGGGAGCAGCCCCTCTCCCCCATCTGGGACTGCCCCAACCCCAAACCTCCCATTACCTAGCTGAAGCTTTCCCCACCCCCTATTCATACAGGAACATTGTGACTATTCCCCTTCCTCAGGAAGTGAGGGGGAGAGTGCATAGTTTGCTCCATTCCTCGCTCTGGCTGGGGAATGCAAGGGGCGGAAGAACCTGGACCTGCCCCAGTGGGGGACGTGCATCCCTAGCCCAGCTGTGGCCACTGGAGTTGCAGAAGCCATGGAAAAGTGCTTCTCACCTGGCCACACACAGCTGTGGTGAGAAAGAGCTGGGGTAGCCCTCTTTCCACACGGCAACCTGCCTACTGAACCCGTCCTCCCCAACCCCACCCCAGAACATTGATATAAGGAAGCATGTGCATTTTCACTTTATTTTCAAATTAAAAAAATGAGCTAAGGACCTGAGCAACGCCGGGTAAATCTTCTAGTCTCAGGGTATGTCTACACAGCAAAATTATTTTGAAATAACAGCCCTTATTTCGAAATAACTTTACCAGCGTCTACACAGCCAAATCGCTATTTCTAAATTAAATCAAAATAGAGGCAGCCTTATTTCAAAATTGATAAACCTCATTCCACGAGGAATAGCGCCAATTTTGAAATTGCTATTTTGAAATAAGTGCTCTGTAGATGCTTATTTCGAAATACGGGGCCTCCAGCCTTCCCAGGGTGCCCTGCTGGCCACTCTGGCCCCAACAAGGAAAACTCCTCTCCTCCCCCCCCCCGCCCGAAGCCCTTAAAGGGGCAGACTCTGGCCACAGTGCCTGTGCCAGCTCCAAGCCTGGCAGCCCAGAGCCAGCAGTCACTGCACCTGACACAGTGGCCCCAGCATGAGCCAGGCAGCCACTGGCAGCCAACCCTCCACCACTCCTCAGGACCAGTCTGCCAGCTCCCAGGAGTCTTCCGGGGGCCGGAAAAGGCGGGTGCCTGCCTGGTCCAGTATGGAGATCCTGGATCTAATTCAGGTTTGGGGGGGATGCCTCCACCACACCCTGGACTACTGGGTGCATGAAGATCTGCAGCTCCGGCAGGAGAGCTGGTGGGAGCTGCTTGCCTAGGGCCGTGCCATCTCTGACTATCTGCAGATCCTGGTGCAGAGACTGGTTCCTCCTGCCGCTCCAGCCCCTGCTGCTGCCCTAGCTACCGCTCCTCCTCCCACTCCTGCTCGTCCTCCCACTTCTTCCTCCCCACCCTCCTCCCCACTCCCCTGGGGATGCCAAGGCCCCCGCACCCGCAGTGCTGGGAAACAGGTGGGCTGGCAAGACCCCCAACCCTGAGCTTCTCCTCCCCCTTTCTCCCCCTGCCAGCTCCCTCCTCCCAGATTTACCCTCTCACCTCCTCTTTCCCGCCTTCCTTCCCTCCCACCCCAGTTTTGTTCAATAAAGAGAGTTTGTTTTCTTCAGCACATGTGTCTTTATTTTACATCGGTAAGGGGGGTTAGGGAGGGGTAAGTGGAAGGACATGAGGGTGGAATGAGGCACAAGCCCCCAGTGGGGCACACCAGGGAGACTTTAGTCCTCCTCCATCTGGAAGCTCTCCCGCAGGGCCTCCCAGATATGGACAGCCCCCTGGTGGGCCTCCCATCCAGGTCGGCCAAGTGGTCAGCTTCTGCGATCCAGACTGGCAGGAAAGTTTCCCACTTCCTCTCGCACAAATTGTGCAGCACACAGCACGCTGCCACCACATGCGGAATATTCCACTTGGAGAGGTCCAGGAGGGGAAGGAGGCATCTAAAACGGGCCTTCAGTCGGCCAAAGGCACCTTCCACTACAATACGAGCCCTGCTGAGCCTGGCATTAAAGGTCTGTCAGGAAGGATTGAGGTGTCCCGTGTACAGCTTCATGAGACAGCGTTGTAGGGGATGGGCTGCATCCCCCACCAGGCACACAGGCATGTTCACGTCCCCAATCCTGATGTGGCGGTCGGGGAAGAAAGTCCCGGCGTGCAGCCTCTGGCAAACGTGCGTTGTGTACTTTGCCAGACCAGCGCACATTAATGTCCATGAAGTGGCCCCGTGGTCAGACACAGCCTGCAGTATGACAAAGAAGTATCCGTTCTGGTTTATGTACAGGGAGGCCTGGTGTTGTGGGGCACAGGGATGGGGATGTGTGTCCCATCGATTGCTTTCCCCCCTCCCACCGCAGTTGGGGAAACCCAGGCCACCAAACCCATCGATCACCACGTCCACATCAATGAGGCGGATGACTCTGTGGAGCAGCACTATGTTTATGGCCTTGACCACCTGCACAGGGACACACAAAACCAAGAGTCACTGGGGTGCCAGGGTGGTTGAGAGTGCCCCCTCCCAGCCACTGCCCCGCGCCCCCTCCCCAGGAGCAACCCCCTCTGCAATCCTGGCCACTGCGGGCAGTCCGTAGTGCGGGTGGGACAGAACAAACCCTCCCGGGGTGGGGGGCTTGCACCACCTCCCCCCTTTTTCCCTACGGCATCCCATCCCCTCCTTGTATCCCGCCCCCTCCTGGCACAATGGCAGGAGATTGCCATACCTGCATGAGCACTGCTCCGACGTTCGGATCTCCCCACGCTGAACTGGTTCCCCACAGATTGGTAGCTATCCGGCGTGGAGAGCTTCCAGAGGGTGATGGCCACACGCTTCCTCATGTGCATGTCCCGTCGCTGCAGAGCAGGGGCGAACCACTCACAGAGCTCGAGGAAGGTGTCCTTCTTCATCCTAAAGTTCTGGGTCCATTGTTGGTCTCGCCAGCTCCAGGACGACGTGGTCCCACCAGTCGCTGCTGGTGTCCAGATGCCAGATGTGGCAGGGCACACTGGCGTCCAGAAGCTGCAGCTGCTCCTCCACATACCCCAGGAGGGTCCGGATGACGGCCTGGGGGTTGGGCTGCAGCAGATGCTGCGAGGCAGCCTCCAGAAAGTGCTGCCAGGCTTGCAGAAACACATCCAAAAGAAGCACCAGAGTGCCCAGGGGGAGCTCCGGCTCCATGCTGCAGAGTGCTGTGGTGTCCCAAGTGAGGGCATGCAGACAAAAAAAATGCTTTGCTGTCCCTCAGCGAGGTAGGCAAGCAAGCAGGGAAACATGAGAACTGGCTGTCCAGGGGGTCCCTTTAAACACAGGCTTCAGATAGCCTCAGGCAGCAGCCACACAAAGTAACTCCTGACCTGATGCCCTGCCGGAAGTGGTTTCAACTTACCTTAAATGAGATTCAGCGTCCAAGAAGTGTGGACGCACTATTTTGAAATAGCAAAATGCTATTTCGAAATGCATTTTGTGTGTAGACACGTTATTTTGAAATATCTTATTTCAAATTAACTATTTCAAAATTAGATATTTTTAAATAAAGCTGTAGTGTAGACATACCCTAAATTAACACAGATGTCAACCCCGTAGCAAAACAATGCCAGGACTTGCTGGGAGTTGCGTGATGAAACCAGAAACAGGACCTGCTGGGTGTCTTCCAAGAGGATCTTACAATTCCACTAAGCATTTAAGCTTTCACACTTTCCCATGTGTGTAAAAACTTTTTCAGGTTCACCCATCAGAAATATGTCTTCTGCTGTCTTACCACACAGCCCCAGACAAGTCTTTTAACTTTCTGTACCTCAGTTTCTCCATCTGTAAAAGGCAGACATTAAGAGTTGCCTCTTAGGAGGATTAATTAACTAACACATTATTATTTAATGTGTGCAATTAATTAACTACATCATTATTTATTTATTAAACACATTACATAATAATTAAAATACTTAAACACATTATATTATGTTTAATTATTTAAATACTAATAATTTAATTAATTAAACACATTAAATAATGTATTTACAGCACTTTGAGAGTGGAGAGCACTTATCCATGTTGAGCAGTGTTTTTATGTATGTTGCTTGTGAACTATGGTACCACCCTCAATTAAAGAGCTTCACTTGTGAAAGAGATGCTTATTTCCACTTCATCGGTGCAACAGCTGTCTGAATGGGTGAAGGCTAAATTGGTGTCACCATGTCAATCTACTAGCCTGGGGACAAAAGCCTGTACCATTTTGGCTGTAGAGAAAGCAACCCTGATAGCCACTGCACCTTCATCTGCATCCTGACTGGTGGTGCTCTGATGACAGATCTGACACAAGTAATGCCTTGGGCCACCACCATATTCCTAATCCCAAGCATTGCAAAATCAAGAGTCCAAAAAAACCCCACTTCTAGACTGATTTAAAAATCATAAGTTTTAAAATAACATAATTTGGGTTCTTTTATGCCCCGTCTGGGCTGTAACCCCCCACAATCAAGTTTCTAAGCGATTCTCCATAATCACAAGGATAGAAACATTTCTTTTTAATGGAAGCTGAGGTGCTCATCGTCAACAGATTCCAGGAGCAGGGAACAGCCCAAATATTCTGACACTTTGGATAACAACGGGAGAGTTACGGCCCTTTTTTATTTTTGAGAACACTGTCTCATTTTGGTGATGAGGGAAATTGTGGTTAGGATGCTGCACAAAGACTGAGGGTGTCTTGTTGAGTTCCTGACTCTGCTACAGACTTCCTGTCTCAGCATGGGTAAGTCACTTACACTCTCAGGGCTCGATCCCACAAGGAGTCATGCTGAGCATTCTGGTTTTAAAGAATGAATATTCAGGATGTCTTTTGAATCCATTAGGTTACGGGGCATGTGAAACTGCTTAAGAGATGGAGGGCCAGAGTGCTTAGCACCTTCCAGGATTGTGTCCTGCTTCTCTCACGTTTCCATATGTAAAATTGGGATAGTACTACTTCCTCTCACTTGTCATCTCTGCAGGGCTTAGTTTTAAAGTGTCTAGCCACCCAGTCTTATCTGGGGCCTCTAAGTGTTACTCTAATTAATAATAATAATGAATAATTAGATTGTACTAATTGTAACTAATTGTTATCTTGAAGGGGGCATTTTAGAATGTGGAAACATTAAATGAACTGAAGACCTGCAAAACTTTTATGTTTATAGACTTGCCCATATGCTGTGTGCATTTCATGACCATTCAAGAGGACATGCACCAGTGGAATTCGAAATCCAGCAAAGGGGCTGCTGATAGAAAACTGAAAAACAATATTTGCTAATTTACAACTAATAATTAAAAGCTCCTGTCAAGGAGCCAAGCTTCCAGCATGTGTTTAACATTACTTCTGAGAAGGTCATTTGCTGACTTCTCCAGAAGGGAGTTCCGGAGAGTGTACAGTAAGTGCATATAGTTGAAATGAGCAGCCTCAGCGCAGACATTTTGCAGTCTTCAGGGATGCACAAACAACTCTGCCTTGGCAGAGCAGTAACAATGCCCTGTATTCACAAAGATTACAGGAACTTCAATATTGTGTGGAGCGGGGCGGGGGGAGTCTTGAAATGTGGATAAATTGGTATTCACCAAGTGCCATTCCTTAATTTACAGCAGTCTTTAACTTCGGGAGCAATTGCCAAGGTGCTCATAAAAAGAGAAATGATGAATATTCAGGATGTCTTTTGAATCCATTAAGCAACTGAGGATGAGGTCTCCATATGTACAGCTTCAGTTGTTTTCACATGCTGGTAGAGAGAGAGCACCAAGATGGCATCAGGAAAAGAAGTGGCTCTTTGGGTTGCCAGTGGGGCAAGAGGAAAAAAATGCATATATCAAGTAGGTGGAAATGAGAGTTACTTTAAGTATTGTAACTGGAACTAAATGTGCCTTCCATGGGTGCTGGGTCAGCCTGGGTTTCCAAGTGACCTATCATGACGAGCTGTGTGGACAGGGGTACTAATTAAGAGAGTATTGTCATCAACGTTGTAGTCAAAATGATATTATTCTCAGTTTAAATCTTTCTCTCCAAGGACCTCAAAGCACTTACCAAACTATAATGAATGAAGCTTCACAGACTTCTTATCCCTATGTTACAGATAGGAAAAGTGATACTCTGAGAGGTTAAGTGATTTGTCTGAGGCCATGCAGCAAGTCAGTGGCAGAGCAGAAAATAAAACCCAAATTTCATCATACCCCCATTCCTGCTTTCTCCCTTCAACTATGTTCACTCTTCTGTCACCATCTAGTCAAAGAATAAAGGGAAGATTACCAGTGGATTTGGAGACTGGTGAAGAAAACATGTTCACCATCTCAGGCAAGGATGTTACATCCTCCCACTGGGGCATGTTTCCAGTTCATGAATCACAGAGGATCTTAAGACAGAGTCATCAGAGGACACAGTGGCATAGGTTATATGCATGCATACTATACATGGCCAATTGTCTCCATGAATTTTAATCTTTGGTGTGATCACATTGCCCTCTCCTGACTGGGTCACAGAAGCTACAAGAATGGATTCTAACACAGCTGCCAGAGAGTCGTTTTTTGCTTCACAGGCACAGCAGCCTGTTGTGAGGAGCAGAATTTCTCAATGTCACCAGGCATGTGCAATCACAAGCGGTGTAAGAATATTTATCAGTGAAGGTCTGTGAGGCTGCAGAATCAGCACAATAGCACAACTGAACTGAGAATCAGGGTCCATGATAATTTACCCTGGAAGACTATTTGATAATTTCCTTAAAGTCTGGCACAACAAATACTTGAAATGGTTCTGAATCAAAAGCCTCATCATCCCCTAACTTGGGGATTGTCTGGATCTTAATCAAGATCAGCTCTTATTCCCAGAAGCAATTTGGACCCCTTTGACTGAAGCAGCCTACTAATCTACTAAAAGGAATTCCTCCAAACTCTCCACAAATGCCAAACATTTATGGAATGGGGAGTCTCAATCTTTTGTATAATGTGGGCCACATTGTATTAGAAATATTGTTTCATAAATCACCTGCTTTCTTCTTCCAAACCATGTGAACCTCTTTCTCTTCCATTCCTGATCACAGAACAACCCCGTGACATGAACAGCAATTGCTTACACTGGGAAAGTATTTAAGACGTTTTAGCTGGGATTAAATGCTACAGGTAAAAGCAAGAAAAAGAATCTTGTATCGCTGTGTGCCTAAAGCACTATGTACCAGCCAACTCTATACAGATCATCATCAACCACACCTTGGGAACATCCGATGTAAATGATGAACCACCCTCACTTACCTTGCCAGAACTAATGGAGGTTTCTACCTCACGCGTAAAAGGCAACAACATATTGAATATCAGCTATTCTTGATATGTATATTTATTGTAGTTACTTACTTAGCTGTCGTTGATACTGTTAGGTTCTCATCAGCACTGTGAGTCTCCCATCTAAAGTTAAGTAAACAAATACCAAGTACATCAAATGACCGACTTAATAAAATTACATGCAAGCCATGCCCCTATTTATCCAGGGCTTATCCAGGAGCAGACTTGGACTTTCTGAATGTATTCATTCTTCATAATTGCTCACCCAAGGCTGTGAGCTCACATATTTCAGCTGAGGGGGATGCTCAGGGACTACTGACTTTGACTCTCTCTTAAACTGATCACTGTTCATTCTTTTGCATGTGTGATTGGACGCTTGAATCACATGAGATTGTTTAGGTCTCTGATAGGATGAGCAAAACTACATAAACAGAAGGCAAGTGACACACGAGTCCCCTTGTTCACAGGTAAATATGAGAATTTACAAGACTAGCCAGGCCTCAACATGAGGTTGAATGCAGCCCCGTTCCACACGATTGTTCACAGGAAACCAATCAAAAAGAGGTGCAAATAAGTGACATCCAAAAGTGATTCAGAATCTATGGCACTATAATCACCGGCAGCTCACAGAGGCATGATCAACATGTTCACATGCATCTTTCCATGTTTTCCCACGGTTTTTATGGTTAATAATAACTAATGGAAATACCAGAGATCATCCAACAGGAGCAAGTCTAAGAGTTACTGCTAGATTTTGGTAACAATGGCTAACTGAAACATTTCAATGATACTATGACAAAATAACTCCAGTCATTGTAATTCCGCCAGAATTAAGTAGCTCTGAATGAGACTCTCACACTAGAACATTCAGAAATCATCCCCTATTCAGCATGTTCAGGAATTCAGTAAATCGGATAATGCTGGATTTTATAACAAGGAAGACAGCATTGAAGCATTCTTCAGCTGGTGAACTCCCATCTGTAATGGTATGATTAGCTATGGTCTGAGAAGGAAGCCAGCAGTGTCTGCATTCCAAACCACAACTAAGATTCTCTTTCACTTTTCATCGCATTGCAATGAAAATTAATTTTCCTTCATTGTTTATTCTCGTGAAGAAGAGGAGATTTATTGAGGGGGGAACTCACAAGGCACTTAACTGAAGGATCTCTCTGAAAGAGGCTCTAAGGATGGGAATCTTGTCTGTCATCTTACCTTCTAAGTAATATTAGTATTGGGACTCTTAGAAAAATGCTCAGATATTACATTCTATTACTCCATCACATGTAGGAATATTGCAAAGATACTCCTGTTCATTTATCATTGTAATAGAGCAGACCAATGTTCCTTGCACTCAGGATATTATTTGCCCAAATGTCTACATTTTCAGTCTAAAATAATTGGTCTTAAAGGCCAAATTTTCCACAACCCAAGGCCCTGGCCTGATTTGCACCTGCAAATATGAATGTGCAACTCTTCGGTGAGCATTTGCGTGTGCAAAATTGTTGTGTGTGTGTTTTTGAAAGCACAGCTCCCTGGCCATGCACTTTGTGCAAGCAAAATAAAAGGCAGTATCTAATGATGTGACCCTAAAAGTTTATTTCTCTTTCCAATAAATATGAGCTTTCTCAAATGGTCTGTCCTCTTCCAGCAAGACATGTGTTTTTAAAATATATATGTCATTGTGATCTGCTGCCCACTGGGAGCTTTGCCGTTTAAGGCTAGGTTGTACCCCTATTATCTGTGAATACTTTTGGATTTCTTCTTGATGCTGCTGCCATTGTTTGTTTATCACTTTTTGTGAGTCATATTCTACTCTCCACTCTGATATTCCACAATCAGAAAACTATTTCTGATTAGTCCTCAGGGTCCAATAGAGACGCAGATTTTCATTACTAACAAACAAAGCACATCAGTAATTTCCCTTCCTCTCTCTTGGAGCGTGCAAGCAGAAGCATTTGTGCCTTTTTTCCTTAAATTTGAAGTTAGCACTGATGAAGTTGGGGGACATTGTCACATTGTCCTGCCAAAGTGTTTCAATTCTGACGTGGACAAACCACTTCTAGGAAAGGAGCAATGGCTCCTTCTTCCATTCTCACTCTTCTTCAGTGCTTTCAGTCTTCTCTGGACTGTCCTTCGAGGGAAAACAGCATGTAACAAATTTGAAAAGAGGAAGGGCTCAGCTTGACCCTCCTGAGGATTGAACGTGAGGTTTTAGGGAAGGTAAATGAATTTAGATTTAACTGTTTAGACAGATAAATCATCCATTCAGACACAGAGGCTATGTCTAGACTGGTATGATTTTCCGCAAATGCTACTAACGGAAAAGTTTTCCGTTAAAAGCATTTTCGGAAAAGAGCATCTAGATTGGCATGGAAAAGCACTTTTTGCGGAAAAGCATCTGTGCCAATCTAGACGCCCTTTTCCACAAAAAAGCCTTGATCGCCATTTTTGCAATTGGGGCTTTTTTGCGGAAAACAAATCTGAGCTGTCTACACTAAAGGACATTTGCCTGAACAGGAGCAGCGTAGTATTTCTGCAAGAACACTGACAATCTTACATGAGATCGTCAGTGCTTTTGCGGAAATTCAAGCGGCCAGTGTAGACAGCTGGCAAGTTTTTCCGGAAAAGCGGCTGATTTTTCCAGAAAAACTGGCCAGTCTACACACAGCCAGAGGGTCATCTGATGCCCTTCTCACTTGCATTAGTATCACAGGGTATGTCTACACTACAAAGTTAGTTCGAACTAACGGACGTTAGTTCAAACTAACTTTAATGGGCGCTAAACTAGCGCTCCGCTAGTTCGAATTAAACTAAGTGGAGCGCTTAGTTCGAACTAGGAAAACCTCATTTTACAAGGATTAAGCCTAGTTCGAACTAGCTAGTTCGAATTAAGGGGTGTGTAGCCCCTTAATTCGAACTAGTGGGAGGCTAGCCCTCCCCAGGTTTCCCTGGTGGCCACTCTAGCCAACACCAGGGAAACTCGTCTGCCCCCCTCCTGGCCCCGGACCCCTTAAAGGGACACGGGCTGGCTACGGTGCCTGTGCCAGGTGCAAGCCTGTCAGCACCCAGCCAGCAGACCCTGCATCTGGTACAGATCGAGCCACCCACCCGATGCCCCCCAGCCCTCCTCCTCTTCCCGGGACCAGGCTGGCAGCTCCCGGGAGCTTGCCCGGGACCGCAACAGGCGGGCACCCGCCTGGGCTAGTGCGGACATCGTGGACCTCGTCCATGAGCTCCACACTAGGCACAGGAAAGTGGCCGGCTACGGCAGGAGAGCTGCCAGCCTGGCCACCCAGGAGCAGGTGTGCATGAAAATCAAGGTGGTCCACTGAGACCCCCGACCCTGAGCCCTGAGCTTACAATGGCCGTCCTGGGTCAGACCAAAGGTCCATCTAGCCCAGTAGCCTGTCTGCCGACAGTGGCCAACCGTAGGGACCCTGGAGGGGATGGACCGAAGACAGTGACCAAGCCATTTGTCTCGTGCCATCCCTCTCCAGCCTTCCACAAACCTTGGGCAGGGACACCACTCCTACCCCCTGGGTAATAGCACTCCATGGACCCAACCTCCATGACTTGATCTCACTTCCCTTTCAACTCTGTTCTAGTTGTAGCCTTCACAGCCTCCTGCAGCAAGGAGTTCCACAGGCTGACTCTTTGCTTTGTGAAGAACAACTTTCTGTTACTAGTTTGAAGCCTGCTACCCATTGCTTTCCTTTGGTGTCCTCTAGTCCTTCTTTATGGGAACTAATGAAGAACTTTTCTGTATGCACCCTCTCCACCCAACTCCTGCTTTTATAGACCTCTACCCTGTCCCCCCTCCGTCTCCTCTTTTCTAAGCTGAAAAGTCCCAGTCTCTTTAGCCTCTCTTCATATGGGACCTGTTCCCACCCCCTGATCATTTTAGTTGCCCTCCCCTCTCCCACCCTCTCTCTTCCCCTCTCCCACCTCCTTTTCCCAGTCTCCCCGAGTTTTGTTCAATAAAGACAGATTCCATTTTTGAACACAATTGTCCTTTATTTTGTACATCAAGAAGAGGGGCTAGGGAAGGGTAAGTGGAAGGAGGTGAGGGAGGAATGGGGTATGCGCCCCGATGGAGAGGACTGGTCTGGCTCTGCGGGCTTCTGGGGGTGGAAGCTCTCCTGCAGCCCCCCAATTGCCCACTCTCACCAGATGGCAGCCTGCGGCAAGTGCAGTCGGGCTGATGGCCGAGTGCTGTGATGTGCCCAGTGTGGGTACTTCGGGCAATCCAAGGCAGGACTGCTTTGCAAGCAGGGCATCCCTGAGAACTGTCTGTCCGGGGTGGGGTTCGGGATCCTTTAAGCACAGCCCTCGGCTAGCCTAAGACAGCATCTCCACGCTCTAAGTCCTCCTCTGATGCCCTGCCGGCACTGCTTCCGGCCATCCTTAAGCCTGGTTCAGGGTCCACTTAATGTGGACATGCTAGTTCAAATTATCAAAACGCTAATTCGAACTAGTTTTTTAGTCTGGATCCGTTAGTTCGAATTAGCTTAGTTCAAATTAACTAATTCGAACTAAGTTAGTTCGAATTAACGTTGTAGTGTAGACGTACCCATACTGGTGAATCTCCATTGATTTCACTGGAAATGTGCCCAATTTACATACACATGAGAAAGAACTCTAGTAGAGCTGATAGAAAATTGTCAATGAAAGGTTTTTTGGGGAGGGAGTAATAAGGGAGTGTGCAAAATACTTTTTTGACCAAAACAAACATTCTCCTGGAAAATGATTGTTTTGGTCAAAAATTTTCTTGGGTTTCAGCCAAAAGAAATGGGAACTTGATTTTGTCATTGGGGGAAACGGGTGGTTAATAAAAGCTTTAGATTTTCAAAAGCCAAAACCCCAACATTTTTTTTACTAAAAAAGATTTTTGAAAACTGAAAATTGCTTAGCTAATACTTTAATTGTGAAATTTCTAGAAAGCTGGGGGGGGGGATAATTAAACACAAAATATTATTGGTATTTTTCTACCAGCTTTAGAATCGAGCCCAAAAGTCATAGGACATTTTCAATTTGCCTGTTGAAAAATTACCATTACAGAAGTTGACACAAGCTGCATAAAATATAAGCTGGCAACAAGTGTGTAATGTAATTTTACATGGGGTGGTACAGTGCTTCACAGAACAGGAAATGAAAGACATTGGGCAGTTGGCCCCAGTCCCAGAGTTTACATGGTTTAGATAAAAACTTTTTTTTAAAGGCAGGGGAATGGGAAAGAAATAAAGAGATATAAAGTTGCAGCCACATAGGTAAAACTTCAATTCCTTCAAGAGACTGACGTATGCAGCAAACTATATAGTAAATAAAATGCACAGCACTCACAGAGAGATCATACATGCTATATATACCACAGTGGATATATGTGAATCCTAACACTTTGAAGTGGGGAAAGAAGTTTTGGGAAGGACTGAAGATTTAGTCCTTTGTCTTAATTGTTTGCAGACAGTTATTTGAATTAAGGCCTTTATTAAGAGCCTAGTTCTCCAAATCATGTAATCAGGCACTTAATTTTAAGCATATGCTTAAGTCTCAGTGATTTAAAGTTAAGCTTGAGCACTTGCTTAAGGGCATGAGTTGTTGTTGTTGTTGTTTTTTCTGAATTAGGGCTGAAAGAGAAAACATTAAACCCAAAAGATAACACATTCAAGAAGAAAGGCCAGGAAAGGGAGGACTTTCATTATTTATAATAACTTTCTGGAGTTAGGTCTGATGAAGTTCAATCTTATACCATGATAATACAGAGCACAGTTTGAATGGGAGTTTGAAATTATGACCGTATCATTACTAGATGGAAAGGCGCATGGTGTTGTACAATATAAACTAAAAGAATAAGGATCCAGCTTGATCTTGCAATATAGAAGTCTCAGCTTCATCAACTTCCAATCCTGAAAAATGTCAAAACTTCCCCTGTCCCCCGGAACAAAAGATCAAAATCTCAAATGTTTTTGCAAACCAATTTTCTGGAAGAAAATGAGTTTGGGTCAGTTGAATCATTTCATGTTGGCAATTTTAAAAAATATTATTACAAAAATTACTATGAGAGACTCAAAATGAATTCATTATGAACTGAAAATTGAACTTTTGGTTTAAAAATTTTCAATGACTTTGTAAACTTTTTTTTAAATTGCCATGGAAATGATCAAACCAACCCTTTCCAACTAAATGTTTTGGTTTTAATGAATCAGCATTTTTGTCAAAAGAATTTGGTCAAAACTTTCCCAGTCAGCTCTATTAATAATAATAGACTGTAGGCGTGGACACAGCGCTTTGCAGGAAGCTCTCAGTAGCCCACAGGAACAAGAGGTACTTAATTTGTTAGACACCTTCTCCCCCTTTCTGCCTAGGTTGTAGGTGTTAATTTCTTATTTTTTTACTTTAGCAGTAAGGCAACCATTGAGTGAATGCATCATCATGCTCTGTATATTTTCAGCACACAAGGCATAGGGTTTGGTTGCCACACTTCCCCCAGTATGTCATCAGATTGAAAAGGAGTTAGAAAAGAGATGCAAGAATGATTTGAGATCTGGAAAACACACCTTACACAGAGAGATATAATAAGCTCAATCTCTTTTAAGAAGAAAGTTAAAAAGTGAGTTGATCACTATCTTTGTGTACATATCTAGGGAGAAATTTCTGGGAGTAGACAGCTCTGTAATCTAGTAGACAAAAGGCAGAACAAAATTCGATGGCTGGAAAATGAATCTTGACAAATTTAGACTAGAAATCAGGCACCATTTTTTTTTTAACAATGAGGCTACTCGGTCATCAGAGCAATTTACATTGAGATGTGGTGGATTTTCCATCACTTGAAGCCTTTAAATCAACACTGAATGTCTCTCTAAAAGATATGGTCTAACTCAACCAGAAGTTATAGACTTGATGCAGGAATTATTGAGTGAAAGTCTATGGTCTGTGTTAGGGAGGAAGTCAGACTAGATTATCATAACAATCAGTCCCTGCCGGCCTTCAGATCTATTATTATATTCATTTACTGTGGAACACATCCTTTGAAATTACCATGGACAGTGGAAATAATACTTCATCTTTTCCTCAGTAGATCTCAAAGCATTTTACAAATATAAATAAAGATTCATATCCACATTTTACAGGAGAAAGGGGGGGAAACGTCATTTTCTCAAGATCCAGGCATAGAATCCAAATCTCCTGATTCCCAGACCCTTTTCTAGACTGAGCTCCCCGGATGATTCAATACAGATTTTAGTGTGTGAGAGTATGTATGGGTATGTCTACACTACCCCGCTAGTTCGAACTAGCGGGGTAATGTATGCATACCGCACTTGCTAATGAAGCCCGGGATTTGAATTTCCCGAGCTTCATTAGCATAAGCGGGGAGCCGCCATTTTTAAATCCCCGCTGCTTCGAACCCCGTGCAGCGCGGCTACACGGGGCTCGAACTAGGTAGTTCGGACTAGGTTCCTACTCCGAACTACCGTTACTCCTCGTGAAACGAGGTGTACCGGTAGTTCGGAATAGGCACCCTAGTCCGAACTACCTAGTTCGAGCCCCGTGTAGGGGTTCGAAGCAGCGGGGATTTAAAAATGGCGGCTCCCCGCTTATGCTAATGAAGCCCGGGAAATTCAAATCCCGGGCTTCATTAGCAAGTGCGGTATGCATACATTACCCCGCTAGTTCGAACTAGCGGGGTAGTGTAGACATACCCTCAGTTTCTTAAACTAAAAACCAATAGTAGGCCCAAAATGGATTCAATTGTAGTCACCTTCAGGAAGAGAATAGAAAAAGAAGGGATCCAGGGGCAGTGACAGAAAAGATCAGAGAAAAGAAAAGATTTCCATATGAAGAAAGAGAGAGTAAAAAGAATGGGACCACTTGGTTTAAAAGGAAGATGTGCTACAGGTACACAAAATAATGAAAGGTGTAAAACAGGCAAACCAAGCACTTCTTCTTCGTAATACAAGACTACGGAGACATTCAATGAAACTGAAGTGTAACAAAATTAAAACCGATAAAAAGAAATATTTTATACGTCTCATAAACAACCTCTGGAACCCACTGGAACAACATACCACTGAAACCAGATGCTAACAGGATTCAAGAAAATGTTTGGCTTTTGTATGACTGATGAGAAAGTCCGCGGTTCAGCTAGCATTATTTTGAAATAACTTAGTCCGCATCTACACAGCAGGCAGTTATTTCGAAGCTGGAGGACTTCTTACTCTGACTCCTGTAACCCTCATTGTACGAGGAGTAAGGGCAATCGGAGGAAGAGTGCTCTATTTCAAAATAAGCGATGTGTAAATGATTCCAAGTTCGAAATACTCAATTGACGTAGCTCAATTTGCATAGCTTATTTCGAGATAAGCCCTGCGGTCTAGATGCAGCCTGAGTGTTCTCTATGTGGAGCCTACTTTGGTGCATATGTGCCTTGTGCAGCCAGGTTTGGATCCTGGAGACCAGTATCTTCTGGGGCCTTGCATAAACTTTACATGTACTCATGTCATCTGTGCAAGAGCATAGAAATCCTAGTAATCAGTACTAATAATTCTGTGCTACCACGCCTGGCAACAAGTCATCATAACACTGCCTCATTGGTTCAAATTTGTCCAAAATTTTCTAGAGTATGCAAAAATGTATTAGGATTAATATCTACCATGAATTAAGAATTTAAGATAGTAATTTCTTTTCAATGGACAAGTTCTTCAGTGAAGTCATTGTCAGAATCTTGGATTCAAATGCTTCCTGTCACATGATGGCTCATCCTTCATCTCAGTGTGCCACGAGGTTGTCATATCCATGATGGTTTTCTGGGGAAGGGTAATTTGCTAACTGCGCTTGCATCCCTAAAGTTTGCAGGATGCCCTGATTGAGCCATAGCAGGGCTTTAAATGGATGCAGAGGGAGCACATGGCTCTCACAGTTAATGCTGTGTGCAATCAGCACGCACCTCACATAAGGTCAGATTGTTTTAGAATACAGGCAGTCCCCGGGTTACGTACAAGATAGGGTCTGTAGGTTTGTTCTTAAGTTGAATTTGTACTTAAGTCGGAACTGGCGTCCAGATTCAGCCGCTGCTGAAACTGACCAGCGGCTGACTACAGGAAGCCCGAGGCAGAGTTTCTCTGCCCCGGGTTTCCTGGAATGAGCCACTGATCAGTTTCAACAGTGGCTGAATCAGGACGCCTGGGACAGAGCAGCTGGGGCGCTGCCGGGTAGGTCCCCGTAGCGCCGCACCTCGGCGCTGCGGGGAACAACCCGGCAGCACCCCAGCTGCTCTACCCCAGGTGTCCCCAAGTCAGCTGCTGCTGAAACTGATCAGCGGCTGATTCCAGGAAGCCCGGGGCAAAGCAGCTCTGCCTCGGGCTTCCTGTAGTCAGCCGCTGGTCAGTTTCAGCAGTGGCTGACTTGGGGATGCCTGGGGCAGAGCAGCTGGGGTGCTGCTGGGTTGGTCCAGTAGCGCCGCTCCTCAGCTGCTACTGGACCAACCCGGCAGCACCCCAGCTGCTCTGCCCCAGGCGTCCTGATTCAGCTGCTGCTGAAACTGACCAGCGGCAGCTGAATCAGGACGCCTGGGGCAGAGCAGCTGGGGTGCTACCGGGTTGGTCCAGTAGCGCCGAGGTGCGGCGCTGCGGGACCAACCAGCAGTGCCCCAGCTGCTCTACCACGGGCATCCACGTGAAAAGCCTGGTCTGCTGGGGGGGGCGCACTAGCTGGGCAGTCCCGCCACCCGCGTCCTCCGTGGCTTTGCTCCGCGTCTCCCTGGTCTGCTGGGGGTCCCCCCCCCCCAGCAGACCTGGGAGACACGGAGCAGCTTTTCTCGCCTTGGAGAATGCGGGCGGCGGGACTGCGGCGCATCTGGGTGGTCCCGCCGCCCGCGTCCTCCGGGGCGAGAAAAGCCCCGTTCGTAAGTACGGATCCGAAATAAATCGGATCCGCATAACCCGAGGACTGCCTGTATTTATGACAAGAGAAAATGAAACTCTGTGAATTACATTGCTTTATTTGTGTGTCACTTCAGTAATTCGGTAGAAAAAACCCTACACAGAAGGCAACCAGCAAAATCTGGCAACCTTACTCCTCAGCAACGGTCAACAAAATGTCTCGCGGGTCACAGATAGAATCCTGAGGGCCTACATGCAGCTCTCAGGCCACAGGTTGCCCATCACTGTTCTAGAGCAATCCATAAGGGTGCCTTTGAAGCCAGAGAACCTAGAGACCTCTAGAAATAGCCACCAGGCTTCTGGAAGTGTGAAAGTCCTACAAGACACCACTGAGTTGGACATAAGCTCACAAACAACAACAACCATAATTTTTAATTAAGGGATATACCAATAAATCTTCATATTTCAGGGCATAAATCAACCAGAAGCTGAAAGGGGTTAGAAAGAAATTTCCCCTCAGTGTTAGTTATTCTATAAGTATACACAGCTAATTTGCTAGCACCTTTTTCTAGAGTATCTGTAGTCAACAACTGTCAGGGGAAGGATATTGGGGCGATCTGATTTGTCTATTCCTACGTTTCTTTGCTTCATTCTTTGCCTCTTTTTTTGTTTGTTTTTCAGACTGTAAATTCTTCAGAGCTGGGACTGTGTCTTTCTTATATGTTTGGAAGTAACCAGCACATTGTGGATGCAACTCCCAAAATAACAATAATTAATATTAATAATATTTATTATCACAATTGGTATTGGATGCTCAGACACCACTGGAGAAAAGTCCAGTATAAATACCGAAATAGCTTTCAGAAAAAGGTGGTAGCGTAGCAGAAGCAACACAAGCATCATTTGTCTTAAGTAAGATTTTAATACTTTAAAAGCTGTGATAAATTATAAAGAAAGAATTTTCCTTATAGGATCAATTGTGGAGTTGTATTTTAGAGCTTTTTCTAAATGGAGGAATTAATCCTACTTTTGATCCCTTTTTATGACTCAGATGAAATGTTAAAATCAGATTGTTTTAGAATATTTATTACAAGAGAAAAAGAAAATCTGTGAATTATATAAAAATTAGCATATATGCTTTCAATATGCTGCATATTTTCTTTGGTTGAAGACAGTAGAATGGGAAATTGAGCTAACTTGTTTACGGTTAAACAGCACTCTTTAGTATCTCATTTTGCTATGTATTAAAAATCCAGTCTGGAGCCAAAAATGCTAAGAAAAGAATTAAAGACAAGAACACACAATAACTTTAAGTAATGGCTGGGAGATTTAAATAGTTCACATCAGCAGAAAAGAATGGGGAAACCTACAGTGCACTGACTTCATTGATACCCCATTTATCAGCAATTACTGACTCCATTAAAGGCAGAGTTTACAGCAGACGGAGAAACAGAGCCTAAAATATGTCCCAACAGATGGACGGAGAGTGTCAGTGATGCCGTATTTCAAAGGCATCTGCAACTTTGTTATCGTTGTACATGGAGTCAGAAAGACAGCAAAAAAACAGTGGAGTAAGGGCCAGCAAATGATTTACTTGACCCTGCATGGGCAGAACTGACAGCAAAAACCTCATTAATTCCTTAGGTCATTCTAGAAGACATTAATTTGGTTTGGACTTGGGACGCAGGGAGATTTTCCAGACGTATACCAGGAATTATGAAATCTCTATAGCCAGAGGAAAGTATGTCCAAATCACTTTCTGCATAAATCAACCTGACTTTCTGAAGAAGGATAAAATGCTTAATCAAGGGAGTTATGGAACTTCTTGTACTTATTAGACAGAAAATAAAACAGTATTTTATGTGATTATCAGTTTGGGGAGGATTCTTCCCTCCCCCGCCCCCAGCTCCTTTGTCCTGCGGTCCTGCTTTGCCAGCATGCCAACAATGAGCTGGAAAAAAAATCTGATACATTAATAATTTGTGGAGGCCATGGTAGTAATTTGCTATATATCCACACACTATATAGACACATGTTTTGGTCTTCTCCCTCAATGCTGCCAGCTGCCAAATACCTTCACCTTCCTCCCCCACATTTAGTTCTTTCTTTCCCATTGTAGAAAACATCCCAATGGATAACCAGACAAGCGAAGCAGTGATGGTGGAGGGGCTTTCTTCATGTGGCGCAAGCCCTGGGATCATTATTATTCTGTTTCTGCTCTGTCCTTACTCCAGCTAAACTCCCACTGAAGGTAATGGGAAGTCTGCCTGACTAGGGACTGAGTGAAAAAACTCATGCCTACTCCTGCCAGGAGTCATGTTCACTTTTACTGAAGAACAACAAGAATTACTAGCATGGGTGAAGAAAACCAAACTGGCCCCTAATTCAGAATTTTCTTAATTTAGCCCCTATTTGTAATGCTTGGATCCAAATGAGAATCCTGAACATAAGAGCACCAGTTGGGCCAAACCAGAACCAACATCTGAACTCTCCTATATTACTGGCCAGGGGTGAGAAGATTGGGGGGGGGGGGGTGCTAAAGATCCAAATCTCAGTTTTGGAGCTTGAACCCATCTCTTGTTGCTTGTTGCCCCCTGTATGCTGGAGTATAATTTGCATGAAAAGCAGCTAACAACAAAACCAGTTGAAAGCAGCAGTGAACAGGAAAGAGCCCCCTGCACATGCCTTCCAGTGCAAATGCATAAACCACAGGCACACAGAGTATCTTCCTTTGTACACGTCACATTCATCATGTTTAGAGAAGGGTTATCTCTCCCTGAAAGGAACATGCATTAGTACTTTTTTCTCATTCAACACTGGACACTCCCTATCAACAATAGCTGGTCTCAAGGGGAGAAAGAGGGAAATTAATCATTGGACGAGACAATTTAAAGGAGTTAGGCTATAAAATAGAGTTCATTAGGAGGCCATAAAGTATTACCATCTAACCAGCCATGCTTTCTGCCAACCCATCCCAGTCAACAGTACCCACCTCTATGCAGCAGAAGGTCATTTACTTCCTCACTTCTTACTGAACATAATACAATTGGGTGAAAAATTACTTCATCTAGTGCGAATGTTGGAATTGATATATAGAGCAATATAAAGTGAAAAACTCAACTCAGCCTGAACAATAGAGCTACAGTTAGCACACCCATAATAATAATATTTAGCTACTATATAGCACTTTCAGCCAGGGATCTCAAAGCAAGGTACAAAAGGATTTAGAGTTAATCAATTCTTCCATAAGTTGTGTGTTCTGATAGATGGGGAACTAGGGCAGCTCTGATTTGGAAGACAAAAGACAAAACGAGCTCACTTGTCCATACAAGACATGGCCATGCCCATCCTCCCTACTTGGTATGGGCATCTCATTAGGATCAGGAAACGGCTTTTGATGCCTCAGAAATGTGTTTTGTTGGCAAATGCCACTGCTTTCCTACAATAACAAAACGTTTTCCCTCTCAAATGGTTTTGACTATAATTACTGTGCAAAGCAGTTATGCACAAAGTGTGGCTGAAAGTGCTAGCACTCACAATGATAGGACAGGGGCAAGAGTTGAGTCAAAATAGGAAGCAAATAGAAGAATGTTCCCAGTTGATGGATTGCACAGTAATGCACATCTGGGCTTCTTTGGGGCCAGGGAGAATAAGCTCCTTTTCCAGACACAAAATTATAGTTCACTTCTTCCTACAGACATTAGCTGGTGACCTTAGCTGTGCACACAACTCTAGAAGCTAATGCAATGTAATGTTTCATTTAGGAAGACAACTGCTGCCCACCAACTACAAAAGCAGTGAAAGAGGCAAGCAACTCTGCTTTTGGCAGCTGTGTGCCTCCATGTAATTTCAATACATTCACTAGGCAGTCCCATAGTCTTTCTAGTGCTAATGCTGGTGGCCTGAAAGATACAGGAAGTCAAAGATGATCTGGGTCCCTTACAACCTTAAACTCTACTATTATAATTATAATTACAAATGAAAGGTTTTATCCATAAAGAATAAGGATTCAGGAACACGTAGGTTGTAGGAGGAAGTCAAAGAAGTATAAGGAACTTTTTATTCTGAGAGTGATCACTGATAAGAATCATTTACTTTTTTGGCACCAATATGTCTTTATTAAAAGGGCACTGTCAACTCAAGTATCAGGAGTCTGGTTCTCATTTACAAGGCCACTTGCCACCATGGTGGAAGTGTAAAGAGACCCTAAAGTAGGAAAAGTCTCAGAGGGGTAGCTGTAACTTTAAAAACAATGAGTAGTCCTCTGGCACTTTAGAGACTAACAAAAATATATATCTAGTATCATGTATTTTCATGGGCAAAACCAACTTCTTCAGATGAGCTTGAGTGGAGGAAAAAAAAAAGCTCATCTAAAGCCCTTCTAAAGAAATGGGTTTTGCCCATGAAAGCTAATGATACTATATATATTTGTTAGTCTCCAAGGGCGTATCTAGACTATGCCAAATGGTCAAAAGAGGATATGCAAATTCCGCAGAGCTTTTTAAAATGAAAGTAATTAAGACGCGGCTTTTTTCGGCAAACTCCCCCTTTGTTGAAAAAACGCATACACCTCCTTTTTTAAGGAAGAGTGGCTTTTCAACGAAGGGCGCAGCTCTGCTTTCGAAAGTGCGATTGGAAGAAGATATGCAAATTCCCATGGGAATTTGCATATCCTCTTTCGACTGTTCGACATAGTCTAGATACACCCCAAGGTGCCATGTGACTACCTAAAGCAGGAGTAAGTATTATTCACACTCACTGTAAGGTCCATTAGCATGTGTGCAATTAGAAGACTTACCCAGCATTACCTGGCTCCTTCTGGGCAGGGAGCTGGTGATATGGGGGGTACAGGAGACAGGCCAGGGCCTTGGGTATGGGGGGAGGGAGCAATGCAGGAGGCTAGGGGTAGGGGGCTCAGGAGGGGCTCAGGGCAGGGGGACCCATCCAGCATAAGCCTTTTCTCTTCCCCCAGACCCTCCCCAACTGCCAGGGGCCTTTTCTCTCCCCCCAACCTCCCCAGGGCCCTTTTCCATCCCCTCAGCCCTCCCTGCCCCTTCTCCCCCAAGCCACCAGGTAGGGTTTGGAATGGGAGGGGGGACTACTTACTTGGTGTGCTGGCAGGCAAGATGGCAGAGCCACAGCCCTCCTGACCACTCCCTCGGTAGTATGGCTGCCCCTAATGGACACACTGCAGGATAGCTCTCCCCTGCAGGTTCACTGCCCCCAGTGGCCACTCTCAGCATCGTGTCCCTCCAACAAGCCCCCTCCCTTTCCATGGTATGGAAAACAGCCCCTTTCCCAGTGCTTCCTGTTGTCCTACCACAACCAAACTCTGACCTTGCCTAAAGTTAGAAGAAGAGGAAGCAGCCTACCAAACTTGGTGGTCCTAGCTCATATACTTTAGGAGGAGTTCTTGAACAAACAGACTCATAGATAGACTGATGCACAAAGCTCATATGTGTGCGCATGTATATATAAATTATTCAAATATTATCAGATGGAATTTTCACTCTTTATGCTGCTGCTTTTTTTTTTTTTTTTTTGCATTTCTCTCACATGGAAGGCAAAAGGAAACTAGCCAGTCTCACTTTGGTTTCCAGCCCATTTCACTTTCAGGGTCTTCTACTAAGAGATTCTACAGTACTTAGGATGTAAACACAGCAAGAAAATGTTGGCTTGTTGCTGAACTTACTTTTAAATTATTCCCTTGGAACTTGTTACAAATCATAGGCATGTTTTCTACTGGTCTTAAATATTGTGAACGCTTATTTAATTTAAACAAAACCTAAATGCTGAGCCAAACTTCACTTCACAGTGTCTCCCTTTAATGAAAAGTTCTAATGAAAGGCACATTAGGGCAGATTCATTCCATTTTTCTCTCTAGGGAGCTATTTGGCCCTTTATTACTGAGAATCAAGCTGTCTTACTTCAGTTTGCTGGGAAAAGGCTGAAAATGTGTATGATCATACTATGCTCCTCACATACTTTTGTGGCTACTCGGAAACAGTTTTGTCCTCGTTTCTAATCCTGGAAAGATTTTTTTTTTTTTTTTGTAATGTGAATCCATTTAGGATGACTCACTGGGACATTAGCTTTATCTTCATCTGTTTTTACAGGAATTAGACTCAAGTGATTTTTGTGGCTATCCTTGAGCTGTATTTGAGAGTTTCCTGCTCTGAACACACCACTAAAGCGCCAACGTGTTAACTTTAGTGATTACCCAAACTAGACTCTAGCCAATAAAGCTATTGTGGTTAAATTAGGTGTCTGTGATTCTTCTCTCACATTATCTGCCTTTGAATCACCCCTGATTTACACTATGAATGGGCTAAACTAAAAAAAAAATGTGTTGTGCAATAATTATTAGTAAGTATAACAACATGCAGTATTGTCTCTTTTGTTACCTAGTTTACAACTTTGTTGATTTACTTACATTTTTATTATAAACATGTGAAAGCTTTATATTAGATTTGTGAAATAATAATATCCTTGCAGGACAAAAATACTTTCATTTAATGTTTTAACTCTGAATCAGGGAAAAAAACTATTCAGAAAGGTCACTTAAGCATATGCATAATGTTACTTAGCTTGTTGTAAGCATGTGCTAAAGTACTTTCCTGACTATTTTAATTATTATGTGGTATATGACAAAAATGATTTCAACAAGAGGATGTGCATTTATAATCCAGTATTTAGCTAAACTGCATGTGAGCTACAAATGAGTAAGTATACTTGCATGTATATGTTTTTCATTAAATAATATTACAAATGAAAACTAACTAAAAATCATAAGCATGTTCTCCTGAATTTACAGGCTCTTTAATGTTTTATGACAAACAAGTTTCTAATTTATCTTGAAAGTGGCCAAATTTTAACATTTTTGGGGGAGCAGAAAAATAAATTATTTTTTTTACTTGTACAAAGGAATTTTGTTAACTCTCATATGCAAGTTGTGTGTCTGTCCTTGTAACTACAACTAGAATTGTCCCGATTAAACATATCACAGTTCAGCAGAATACACTATATTGCACCTGTATCTTCTACTTCATCTTTTTTTTTTTTTTTTTTTTTTTTTGCCACTTCCCTATAAAAACTCAGCAACTTTTTATAGCCTTCTTCTAAAACTGGTGTTATTTAAATATATCTAATAGTTTAAAACCTTTTTTTTTTTGTATAGTGGTATCTAAGGCCAGGTCTACACTTACCCATAAGTTGACACTCTGGATTTGATTTAGTGAGTCTAGTAAGGACCCACTAAAGCAAATGCTAATGGCACCCCCATCAACCCTGGTACTCCACTCATGAGGAGTAAGGGAAGTTGACAGGAAAGTTTTTCCCACAGGCTATGTCTAGACTGCAGGCTTCCTTCGGAAGAAAGTTTTTCTGGAAGAGATCTTCTGGAAAAACTTCTTCCAAAAGTTTCTTCCACACTGCAAAAGTGCATAGAAAAAGCCATCTGCTTTTTCAAAAGAGAGCATCCACACTGAATGGACGCTATCTTCCATGTAAGCTGTGATTACTATGGACAGAGTAGCCATTAGAACACCTCTGCTTTTTCCTCTTTCCTCTTCTTTTGAAAGAACTCCCTCTTCCCCATCCACACACACTTTTTTTTGAAAGAGCTCTTTCGGAAAAAGGCTTCTTCCTCATAGAATGAGTGTAAAGAAGTCACGCTATTTGTGCTTTTAGTGGGTGCCCGTCACCCATTTTATTGCACCCCTCAGATAGCCCAGCACCCCTTAACATAGTCCCGGCCCCCGGCCCTTTAGTCCCAGAGTCTTTCTAGTCCCAGGCTTTGGCACCAAACAGCAGGCCCCAACGAAGCGCCTCGCCCCACCGGGAGGAGTAGGGGGGTTCGGGCCCGCCCTCCCTCCGAACCCCGGCCCAGGGCCCTTAAGACAGGGACTACGGGTCCCTGCCTAGTGGATGGGGGTAGTGCCCCTAAACACACCCACTCACGGGCTCCACGACCCTGCCCTGGGCCGCTTCCTACTCGGTCCCTCCCAGGGACCAGTCCCCTCCGAGGGTCCTTGCCTCACCCTCGCTCCCTGGGGTCCACATCCCCTAGTCCTCCGCTCCTCTCTCCTCAAACGCTGTGCCAGACACAGTTTTAAACCCCGCGCCAGCCTGGCCCCCGTGACGTCACCCCTCCGCACCACACTAGCCCCTCCCCCCAGGGCATTCTCCGGCGGCGCCCCTTGCTCCCCGCGTCCCGTGACGCCGGACCCTAGGCCCGCGCTCCGCCCCAGGGTCCCCATGGTGTGCCTTCTACCCGCCCCCCAGGGAGTCCTTCGGCCCTCGCTCCGGCCCCCCCGAGTGCGGGGCGGGAGCGCCCCGTCACAATGAGGATTACCAATATCAGAAAAACCCCTCTGTTCTTTTGATTTTCTTTCGGAAGAACGTGATTGCAGTGTGGACACAATTGAAGTTTTTTTTGGAAAAACAGCCATTTTTCTAAAAAAAACTCTGTAGTGTTGACATACCCACAGTGGGGATACCATAGAAATTCGATTTAAGATACGTTGACTCCAGCTACTCTATGCTCATAGCTGGAGTTGTACACCTTAAGTCAACTTTCGCGCGTAGTGGAGACCTGGCCTAATTATTCAAACAGAATTGTAGATTTTCTTGACAAAGTTTGTCCTCATTTAATTAAAGTATTATTTTACTAAGTTATAACCTTATATGGCATTATTTAACAGTATATTTGGCATGCACATTTGCAAGGCAGACTAAGACCAGCCAGCCCTGTATTATAGGCTGAGGAAGCTAACAAAATGTACTTTTATATGGGCTCTGAAACATGTAGGGTTACAAAATGCTGTACAGACAGTCAAATGTAATCTGGGGAGAAAATGAAAATGTTGAGGAGGGATTTGATTCAGTGAAATCAAAAGACTTGGTTCAGAGAGAGAGGGACCGGAGAGAAAAAGTGAGTGTGAGTTCTGCCAACCTATTGACTTTCATATGGAATGGACCGAAAGGTGGTCAAGACTATAGGAGACAATTGACTGCATATAAGGAACGGTGGGAGGTTTTCAACCCAGGGCAGTGGTTTTGAATTGAATTCAACAATGGAAATAAGGTGACAGAGGATGAGAGCAATGTGATCTCACATCTTGGAATAAAAGGCAAGGCTGGCCACCAAATTCTGGTTCCCCTACATGTTAGGGATTTGGAAAAACAATAAAAGGAAGATTTGTACGTGTTGGGAGGGAATGTGATTAAAGATTTCGGCAGAGCTGGGGCCAAGGTAAGGACAGATTATTCTGGTAATGCTTGGGAGCTGATGATAGATTTACAGGAGATGGAGGCAGGAAAAGAAAGCTTAAGTTCATTAGTACTAGTAGTAGTTAGCACCAGCTAGGGCCCCACCATTATAGCCACTGGACAAAAGCATAGTGAGAGTCAGTCTTTTGTCCCAACAAGTTTATAACCTAAATAAACGAGACAGATAAAGGACAGAAGAGTAAACATAGGCACAGAGAAGTGACATAATTTTCCACCATTGAAAAATAGACCAGTAGTAGAACTGGGATTAGAACTCACGGGCCCCACCCAACACTGCTAGTTACTAGAATACACGGACACCTCACAGAAGATACTATGAGTTAAGAACAAAATTAAGATCTGAGTTAAAGAGCCTGATAGTGGAGTCCTTCACATATATTTACAGGGATCTCCTCTTCTTGCTCTTTAGTGAAGTCTGTTTTCAGTCAGCTCTGATTATATTTCAAATGTATAATCACAGCCGTCTTCTAAGATGAAAGCAACAATTCTTCTATTC
The DNA here is from genome assembly GCF_052426305.1 of Pelodiscus sinensis. Taxonomy (NCBI): domain Eukaryota; kingdom Metazoa; phylum Chordata; order Testudines; family Trionychidae; genus Pelodiscus; species Pelodiscus sinensis. The sequence continues at coordinate 155,937,409 of NC_143054.1, read as the reverse complement.
CCTCTCTTTCCATTCATCTCAGTGCCACGGGGTTAGAGATGTGTGTATGAAGCAATATACCACGTATGACTAGCTAATGAATGAAAAAACATCAAAAAAGAACAAGACAGAATGGTTACGTCTAGACTGCAGCATTTTTCCGGGACACCAGGTATCCCTGAAAAACAATGTCACATCCAAGGAATGCATCCGCTTTTCCAAAAAAAAAATTTGGAAAAGTGGATGCGCTCTTTCGCCATTCCTATAAACCTCATTCTACAAGGCATAAGGGATGTGTCGAAAGATCAGGTTTTTCCAAAATGTAGCACCATGTAGACGCACCAAATTTCAGAAAAACTTCTTTCGAAAGAACATCGGAAAGAGATACACAATTTGCGTACTGCAAATTGCGTATCTTTTTCTGATTTAACTCTGCAGTCTAGACACAGCCAATGAGGGCCTCTTCTTGCTTACAAAGGCAGTGTATTCAGCTGTTAGAGCCAGAAACTGGGATTGAGGATGCCTGTGTTTTATGCCAACTCCATCCCAATTAAGCAGAATGTTTGCTAAGTCCGTTCAAATTTATCAAACATACATTTCCATTTTCTGTCATTCATTTACAATGTTGCCAAGTCTCTCCATTTTTTCCAGAGTCTTACTATTAGGTGTTTGATTTAAAACTTCAGCACCTGGAGGCAAGTGATTAGCAAGACGTTCAGCTTCCATTATGGCTGTAGAAAAAAAAAGCTTGAAAATATGACTTGAATGCTCCATAAAAGTTCAGAAAACAAAAGGCAGATTAAAAAAAACAAACGTTTTTGTCCTGTTTAAATAAGGATGTTTTCAGCCACTCTCATGATCTTTTTATAAATTCCTGATTCCTTATTGTTGCAGCTTCGGGACTGACAATACTGTGGTTAATTGGTTCCCTGAAAGATGTTTCAGTAAAACAAGTGTCTTTATTAAACACATCTGAATCCAGCAGAGTATGCTCTAATCCTATCATGCAGCAAACAAAAGATCAAGGATTTATTTTATTTAACTGCAGGACTTCAAGCACATTCACAAAACTCTCAACTGGTTACGTATGTAAACAAACATTGTTTTTTAGTGTGCAGAATGCAACAGCCATCTCTGAAGTTTCCTGTTGTTCAGAAACCTCTTGTGAAATGATTTATTGATACACCAGCCTTGGGAAGGGAGAGCTGGGCAGCACCAGAAAATGGGAAGGGAGGGAGTATTGTACAGAATGAACTGGAGAAGAAGCAGGATATTTGGTTCCTGAGAAGCTGTACACAATAAAGAGAATCCAGCCTGAGTTTAAAGGACAGCTGTGGTCTGTGGCTGAGATACTGCTAATTCTGGGTAGTACAGAGCATACTTACTAACTTTATACATATGAGTGTGTGACTGATATTGCCCTCTTATGGTAGGCCTACTTGGAGGAACTACAGCTTTTGACATTTGTGAGTTCTTCTTCATCTTAAGTGATAGAGGCCCATGGTTTGGAATTGAAATCAGAAGAGTACCTCTGAACCCACAGTCATCTATCTGAGAGACTTATTTAGTAATTGCAACTGCAATTGACAATACAGGGGTCTAGTCTATGTGCAAGGATGTTTTGTTGTAGGCAAAGCTGATGCATGAAAATGTAGTGTCAGACCCTCTTAAACCAGCTCGATGGGAGAGGATGTGTATTCCCCCAGTTAGGGATAATCCTGGCCTGCACAAGCTGTTGTAGCAGGCTTTATGACACTTCTCCAGGGTCATGGGATATGGAGGAACTGCAGGGCTGGCCCTACCATGAGGCAAACTGAGGCGGCCACCGCAGGTGCCAGACTGTGGGGGGCACCACTAGGACCCAGAGTGTAGAAAATTGTATCTGCTGCTGGTGCATATGTAGGTAGCAGAGCAGTACCATGAGAGGAGTAGAACAGGAAGAAGGCAGAATCAAGACCTTTCAAAGTTTTGGCCCAAGCGAGGGGGCAAGGAGGCATCATTTGAGCTCCCCGCCTCAGGTGCCAAAATGTTGTGGTCCGGCCCTGAGGAACTGTCTAGTGGCAAGATGGGAATGTTCTGAGACATTGAAAGTTCATGTCCTGAGTGTGTGGGGGGGGCGGGGTTGGAGCACAGTTATCTCTACTGATCCCTAAGATCCACCTTCATCTGCCTTATGCATGAGCTTGGGACAACAGAGGACGGCACCCGCTTTCATTATTAGACTGGGGATATCTCAGTGATCTAACTGAGCTCATTAATATCCGGCACCAAGAATAGTACTAACTCCGAAGTGTCCCTTCTCCACCCCAGAGATGAGAGCAAGGTAGTCCTCTTCTAGCAATGGACCTGTGAGCCAAGGTCTTCAGACAATCCCATTTAGTCTCAGAGATCAGCACAAAAGCATGCAGGGCATCCCATCTGTAATGCTGCTGAGATCCACGGGGCCCTTCCTTGACACGAGTACAATATATTTTCACTAGTTTTATCTTTTTTTCCTTTTTAATCTAAAAAATTAATGACATTTTCTCAAGCAAAAAAACCGACCATGTGCACATGCAAAAATTAATGAGATATAAAAGAAGGGCAAGACCTTGTCATCTGAGCATGCAAGCCTGTCTACATTGTACCAGGATACCAGCTTCTGTACCACCAACAACTCTCTATACCAGAGCTAGTCAACATGCAGCTCGTGGGCCGCATGTGGCCCATAGCCCGTTTGTTTGTGGCCTGCGGGGCAGTTTCGGTTTATGCGGGGGCTCAGCATGCGCAGGTGGGATCCTTAGAACATGGCCTCCACTGGGAACATGCTCCATAACGGCAAAGCATCTTCCAGGTGAGGTGAGCACTGAAAGACACAAGCAGATGGGCTGGCTGGAACAGATGGGTGCAGGGTGTTAGCATTTCTAGCCACCAGAGAGGAGGTGCCAGGAGTGACAGAGCATTGTGCCAAGTGCTTTGTATTCATGTGCGTCAGTGTGAAAGAAGCTATTTGCATATATATTTGCATGTATATGTGACCACCCTTAAGTTGCAGCCCTCAGTATGTGCTGTGAGTACCATTGTGGCCCCCAGGGCTTCCAAAGTTGAGTAGCCCTGCTCTATACTATATTCAAATTGGGATCTGGGGCTTATACCTGCTTCATGTAGGCCCTATACTGCCAGCACTTATTGTCACATACAATACTTGCGACTGCATGTAGCCGCATTGACTCAGCCCATGGTTTCAGTCATGTTCGGCCCTACCCTTTTTGGTGTCTTCATACTTCTCAACAGATTCTATATATGGCTTATCACCAGGCCACTTCCTTTTTAGCTCTGCACTGTGAAGGCGTGCAGGAAAATTTCAAAAGCAACTGCTGGTTGTTCCTTGTAATTATGTTCACATGGTTCTGAGAAAGTAGATGACCAATCAGCTTGTAAAGACTTTTGTGTATGTAGCTAAATAACTTAGTATTTTGTTTTCTCTCCACAATGCCTATACTTTTCTTCCAGGAATCTGCAAAGGTGAGTCAGGGCTGATGCAGCGGGTTACAAAGGAGACGTACACCCGGTGTTCTCTCGTGGGCATGTTCTTATTTGTTCCTTCTTGTCTCAATCTAAAATAAAAGTCATTCAGGTTGAGAGGATGCTAGTTTTGTCTGGACAAACAATACAAAGATACGTCGGTTGTTTCTCATGTCAATTTCTCATGTCAAGCATCAATGCAAAAAAATGTCATCCTGATTCAAATGAATTGTCTATAAATAATTCAACACTGTTTAAGGTACCACTTATATTTAATTTAGAAAATGTTATGAGGTACCCACAGTTGACACTTGTCAAGACCAAATGGAAATCCCCCAACAATGAGATGACAAGCAACTAAGAACAATATTGGTGGCAGAGAATACAGTTAGTATGTCAAACTCACTTGACTAACATAAAATCAACAGAATCAGTAGAGCTCTGTAAAGAACACCAATTCTTTTCCATAGATATTTCAAACCTATTTTTTCGAGACTTACTGCTAAATTTGGAAGAAAAATGTTTTGATTTTTCAGTCTTCATGGTGGATGTCTCGGGTGACACATAACCAGGCTTCATCACTAAATTTGGTCCACCAGTTGCATCCTTGGCTTCCACTGGCCAGATACTGATGGAGAGCACTACATCTGATCCACGCACTGTGAATTTTGAAGCTAAGACTAAGACATTTGGGGATTTTAAGAACACATTTCAATCAAAATCTTTACTTTTCTGTAAACATGTGGATTGGTTTACTGATATTGAAAATCAAACACTTAACTGAAAAATGAAATTTTTAATTAAAAACATTATTTCTGTTTTGCCATCAACATATCAGAAAATCTCAATCAAAATGAATTTTTTTCCCATGATAATTTTCCTTTTTGCATCCATTTTTGTGGAAAAATGATATTCAGTTTTGACCAACTCTAGGATTCATATTTATTTAGTGAAATAGGAAAGAGGAGGGGAGCTAAACATCACTCCTCTAAATATTTATTATGCATGTGCTTAACTTGACTTCATTGTAATTGAAATAAAGTAAAATTTGCCTAAATGTTTGTAGGATCACATCAGGATCTATGTTTGTTAACAGCTTTAGGAATTGCCATCATCATCATTTGTCCTTTGGGCTCCTAATGGAGCATAGGGCCTCCACAGTCATTCTCCATCTCTGGCGAACCACCTCATTGGTTGTAGAAGTTGGGTTGTGTGTACTGAATGAGGCAGGGGATTGCAAGCAGAGAAAGAAGGTTCTTATGGATAAGGCAGTTGCACACCGCTCTGGGGAACTAGAGTCTGTCTCTTCCTCTGCTACAGGGTCCCTATATGTTGCTAGTCAAGTCACATAAACCAAACTCTTTATAGGTGGTCACTAATTGTGACCATCATCTGATGAAGTGGGTCTTTGCCCACAAAAGCTTATGCTCCAATAAATCTATTAGTCTATAAGGTGCCACAGGACTTCTCATTGTTTACACTAATTGCGTGTTCCTCATTTTATAGGTGCTTGACTTGAGACTCTCAAGTCTGATTTGCAGAAGTGTGGTGCACTCACAGCTGCAAGTGAAGTTAACCAGGAACTGTGCTTGAACATATTAAGAATTATATATATTGTTACATATTTTGAAAAATCAGGTCCTAGGCATTCAAAATTATTGGATATTTTAACCTTAATCTCTCTGTGCATCAGATCCCCGTTTGTGACCTTATGTAAAATGTAAAGATGTTGTAAAAATAAATCCCCTGGGCTACGTCTACACTGGCATCCCTTCCGGAAAAGGGATGCTAATGTAGCACGTTGGAATAGGCAAATCCGCGGGGGATTTAAATATCCCCCGCGGAATTTGCATTAACATGTAGGAATAAGAAATCCTCCGGAAAAGGCTTTATTTTCCGGAGAATAACGTCTAGACTGGCGCTTTTCTCCGGCTTTTCCCCAAGCCGGAAAAAAGCGGCAGCCATGTTAATGCAAATTCTGCGGGGGATATTTAAATCCCCCACGGATTTGCCTATTCCAAAGTCTACATTAGCATCCCTTTTCCGGAAAGGGGTGCCAATGTAGACACAGCCCTGATGTTTGGGAGGCATTAAAATACTACAGTAATAAGAGCCCTAGAAAAGGCCAGGAGGCAATTAATAATTCTGTCTTCCAACCAGGGAAATGTGCAGTAAACAAGGCTTGGGGGCCACACACTGAACAATGAGCATAACACAATACATTGAGTAGCCAGCTGTTCATTGTGTGAGCATAGTCCATTCTGTGTACTGAATGAAGAAATGCATGTGGAACCAATAGTATGTGATATGTAATTAAAACATACATACAAGGGGGCCAAATTAAGGTTGCATAGGCCACCTTAATTCTGTCATTTCCTAACTCCTGATTGCTTGGCAAATTTAATAGCATTCTCTGTTATACGTTGTGTGTGTTATTCAAATAAGCTGTTAATAATATTAAATGTAATGACTGTTTGTTATTACTCATGAAGGTGCTAGTGCTGTCTTTTCATCACCTTTACAGAGTGAAAACTGACAAATTTCTCTATTTAAAATAGTTAGGAAAAAAAACCCGTAGCATGTCTCCACCCTGAGGAACCAAACTGATGAACTCTAACTGAAGCATTTTCCAGATTAATGCGTGCTGATACAGCGTTCTATAATAATGATTGAAAACAAAAGTGTCTGTCACTAATCAATGTTCCCTGTAAGTTGTGTGCTTCGACGGCCAACCAGGAGAGATTCAAATGCCGCAGTTTAGCAAATCATTCATACCTGCCAGCATGTGTTTCTATGGGTGGTGCACATCTGCACATGCCTTTGTACATATAGCAAAATTTATTCAGGTTGTGGATGGAAAAGATTAAAGGGAACACTGGTGAAAATAAGGTCATTTGGAGCCATTATTACAGAGTAGTGGGCTAATAATCATTATAATTCATAAATAAATATATAGCTGTTATGTAGTGCTTTTCATGTGTAAATCTCAAAGTGATTTACAAAGTGTGAGATCAGCTCTTATAAACCCAGCTCACGGCCCTATGCTCGCTTGACTATGTACAAAAACACCAGCTCCTGCGTTGACAAGAATAGAGAGCTCATGCTGTTAAAATTTAAGTCTGGAATGTTCACAGTTTTCCCTGTCAAAGGGGATTGACTCCTCCCTCCCCCCCACCAACTTTGGCTTGTTCCTGTTTTCCTATCTAGGCCTCACACAGAGCAGAAGATAGGCTGTGGTGTGCCCCTCGTTTACAGGGTTTGGCATGAAGGATTGTTGACCAGTTGCTTCTGTGATTAAGATAAATTCTGTTGTCCGGATCAGCAGACTATCTGGTGTGTCTGTCATTTACCACTTGATTAGTTATAACAAGCTCTGGATGAGTGTGCATGTAGGAGTTGTACCATTTAATTTGTTGGGCCAGTCGGGCTTGGAGACCACAGTGGATGTAGCAGAAGCAGAGAGGAGTATACATAGAGAATGCATGGAGATAGCAGCAGTTAATTAACTTGGTGTGTTTATTTGGAAAGCAAGCAATACAAATCAATGCCTTACTCCCCCTGGAATCCATCACATTTCAGTTCCCTCCCTACTCTTAAAAAACATCGCAAAGCTTTTCTATTTTTTGACTCTGCATTTATTTTTCTCTTTTAATGCCTTACTTTCACTTTTATACACACACACACACACACACACACATATATGTGACCCCCTTACTTCTGTTTTGTATTTTAAGAAAGTAGCAGTCTATGCTGTGTTTATTGGATTGTAATGAACTTTATCCTGTTGTAGAGCAACGCAAGTGCTTTGGCAGCCTTGGGAATGTTATTTAAAGAAAATCACTAGCTGTAGTAAAGTACAGAACACTTTAAAAAGGCCCAAAACAGATGGCACAACCCTGGGATGTGTTGGGCACATCCTGAAAGGGGCTGACCTGAACTGTTTTGGGCCTATTTTAAGTGTTCGCTCTCCACCTCTACCGGCTAGCCATTCACATCCTCACCTTCAGATATATATAGCTGGATAAGCACCCCTCTTCCTTTTTACGGTTACGCTGCACTCCCTTAATCACAACCCTATATTGCCTCTGCATGTGGTTCTTTAAGTGCATCTTAAGGATCTGGCAGGGTATAAAGTGAACTCCCCAAGATGAGAACTTTTTTTTGGCAATAAAGGGTGGGCGGGGTTTGGTTTTTTTATTCATAAAACAGGATGATCACCTCTCTCAACCCTGGATGATAGAACCATGAGCTAGCATTACATCACCCTCCCTTATGGGAGTAAATACATCAAGCAGATCACTCCCTGCCAAGCCACCCCCATATATGTGTGCCTCTCAAGTATTTGGTAAGTCTTTCAATGAGACTTTGAAATGGGTAGAATTTATCAAACAAATAACACATCACAGGCATTCCCTAGGGCATACACAGTTGGTGCATCAATGCTTGTGAGCATAGGCTATAATCAGTCTTAGTCATGGGCCCAACCAGTATAGTTCTGGGGTGTTTGTGTCGGGATTTCTCATCGAGGCCCATTCCTGATCAAACTGTTGGTCCATCTACCTTGGAACTCTTCTTTTCTCCAGCGGTAGCCAAGCATTTTGAACTTCTGTCCACAGAGCATATAGAACACTGTGAGACAAATTCACCCCAGGGGTATAAGAACAGGGAACAATTTGAACCTAAATGCTGTCTTTTAATAGTGAAAATATTTGCAGCAGACAGAGAACTGTAAGAGTTTTATACATGGAGAAGAAAGTTGTGCTGCTCTCCCCCACAGCCTTCTAAAAATAGCAAATTACACACCTAATAAATGTATCAACAGCCCATGAAATTGACAGCCTGAAATTGAAGAACAGGCCGGCTGCATTTGTAGAACTAGTATTTAAGAGTCTGAAGGTGAATTGGAAAAATAGCAACTGACATTAAGAATACAAGATTAATTCAACTCCGCTTTAATTGAGACAGCATGAGTGAGCCAGAGAGAGCGGATCCCAGCTTTGTCTGGCTCCACAGAAACTCCACCCACCACAGCGCTTCAGCGGGGAATCAAGTTACACGCATTACATCACCAGAAAAACCTCCCTTTTGGCTGATCAGACCTCGAGAGCAGGACACTGATGTTTTCAGAGGCAGCAGCCTTATGCAAATTAACCCTTTCATGGGTGCCACGTGACATATCCTATAACCTTTTCTGGGAATTTGAGGAAAGGTGGAAATTCTCCAAAATGGCTGCCTGGAACTACTTCCAGAGTCACTGCACCCCAGAAAGGACCTGTGATATGCAACTCTGGAAGTTGTAGGGTTCCACATGGTTGAAAATGAGGATGGTTCATCTGTGATGAATGTAAAGTTAATCCCTTAGGTAGTTGGACATAAGCAGGACCCTGTAGTTCTTACTTGGTCTCAGCCTTAGTGAAGTATGCACTGCCAAGCACCTCTGGGGGCTCCCTGTATCCTGCCCCAGACAAAGCCAACATGGAAGGTGCTGCTGACCATGTTGCAGTACTGCCTTGGGCATTGGGGATGTATTTCCCCCATAGGGTGGCAATCCCACTCTGAAATGCTGGCCATAAGGGGGTCACTCATGGGTATGCACTATTCTCCTGCCTTCTACAGTGTTTCCTGCCAGCCTAGGCAGCAAGGCCCCGATGGCAAGAGCTGTTATTTGTATTTCAGAACAGACACGCAGACTCTGCAGAGGCTGCAACCCTGAAGCCTGCAAAAGCATTAAACAGGCCATTCTGACCAGAAGTCTTGCTTGGGTTTCCTGGCTTAAACAAGAAAGTCCTTCTCAGAAGCAAAGGGATAAGCTCTTCTACAGGCGATATTTCAAAAGCCCTGCTACTACTGAGTAAATAAATGTGTGTACCAGATACAATAAACATTTTCTTCTGTTCTGAAATCAGATCTGCAGATCCCAAATCCCCCTGTGCTGGGCAGACTGTAATTGCAGGATATGTTAAATTTTCTTTATAGCCAGCCCTGATGGCTGTTAAGTGACCACTCCGCCCAGTACAGCACCCCTCTCTGGCCTGCTACCATGTGTAATGAAAACCAGATGTTTGTGTCAAGTTAATAATCAATACAGCACTCATCCCGAGTCAAGTAGGGCTAAACATTTGCTGAGAGAAGCCATGTAAAAGCTGCGATAAGCAGCAGTTCCTTGCAGCCCAGTGCTTAGGCTATGGCTTGAGCCTGAGATAAACCATGTGAATTCCACACAGCAAATGGTGGAGAAGGGTGTTTGAGGCCAGCCTCTGAAAGTAACTGAGACAAATAAAATAAATGCAGCTCATGGCCCCATCCAGTGCTTCTTAGGCCTGCTGCTTCTCCCTGAGCAAACACCACAGCTTTGTGCCAAGGCTATATGCTTTATTGGTATATCAAACTGAGGACACAACATGATAACGCGGCTTTGTTGTCAATTCTGAGTGCTATGAAATGATCCACGCAAGTCCTGAAAACACTGAAATAGCTCTCTCAATCCCAGGAGCAACAGTCCCTCAGAGCAGAGGGCTAGGGGGCTTTGCTCTCCATACAGGGAGTCAGGCCATGATCTGGGGTGTCACCATCTGATTTTGCAGGTTCTGTCATCTGTGTGAAGGAGAGAAATGACCAGCAATTCAATCAAGAGCATGTTGGCAATGTTGATCATGCCAGCAGAGGATCAAATGGCCAATAAAAATACTTATTGCACCTCCTTGTACGTGAGAAAACCCCCACAAGCACAGTATCAGAATAAAAAAGGGATATACACACAAAGGTGAGGGAACAATATGTGGTTTCAGGCCCACAATGCTGTAAAGTGCTGAGTACCCTCTACTCACGCAGAAGGGAATGGGAATTGAGGGTTCTCAGTGCTGCAAAAGATCAGACCCTAAAGGAATGAGATTATGGATAAAAAAAATTTAAAAAATACATATTTTTGTAATCACAGATTGAATTGTAAAAGGGAAGGTTTGTTGTAGTGCAAGACATAGAAGCAAACTTCCTGGCATTTTGGCTCAGAGGTCCTTTTGGGGGGGTGATATAAGCATGGTGTTAGTTTCCATTGGACTATGTTATGGATCTGATTACAATGGCATTTAACTCTTGATAAGACAGCACAGCAGGTCACTATCTCATTAGCCTTGGGAATCCATCAGGTGGAGGTAACTAGAGACAGTGCCCTGTGCCCCCTTTCACTGGATTAGTCTTAATTGGGACTGGAGCTGTCCCAATCACTCAAAAAGTGAATTGCAAATTAGCAGGATGAGATTGCTCTGCAGCTACAATGAGGGCCATTGTTTGCAACTAGATGGATGGCCACTGCTTTTGTCAAGTTGTGTGTGCCTTAGCACAAATAACGATTTGTGTCAAAAGTCCATAGCCAAATATGTTATTTTCTCTTCACGGTTTGCCAATCAGCATTATCCTTTTTAAACCTTGTGAGACAGCCAATCAGAGACCAGAGGCAATACCATGTGATGTAGGTGAGAAACTGCACATCACAAATCCAGAACAGTCAACCAAGTGAATAGTTGGAATGAACTGAATGAATCCGATACAGTGACATAAATTAGCAGCCTTTTACAAATGATTCATGAACAGTAAATGAAGGTGGGAAGCGGTGATAGTAAATGTCCACTGCTTAATTAGGAAAACATTAGCAATGATTTTGCCGATAGTAAAAATTGTAGCATTACCCCAACAGAGGCGACTGAGGAGCGGTAGCTGTTAAGATGAGGTGATCTGCGATCTTCTGCCAGGGCAGGACAAAAGCAGACAAAACATCTCAAGGTGCACTGTAGTGTTTAATGCTATATCTATTGGTAAAAAGCACATTATTCTCGCTCCCCAATGAGTGCCTGCTGCCAGTGCTAACAGACACTCATGATAGAACTAGACGCCAACACAGCTGGCTGCATTGCCCTCCCCAACCATGTGAGGCAGCCCCACAGTTAGTGCTCAGAGTGGCTGAATATTCTCTAAGGGTACGTCTACATAATCCCCCTAGTTCGAACTAGGGAGGCTAATGAGGGCAACCAAAATTGCTAATGAAGCACAGGATTTAAATATCCCACACTTGATTAGCATATTCCCAGCCGGTCGCCATTTTGGAAACTAACTAGCCCGAAGTAACTGCCTGCGTCTACATGCGGCAGAGAAGCGTGGTTCCGAGATAAAACCCTTAGTTCAAACCTCATGGAATTCCATGAGGTTTAACTGTTAATTCGAACTAAAGGGTTTATCTCTGACTCGCGCTTCTCTGCTGCGTGAAGAGGCGGGCAGTTACTTCGGGCTAGTCAGTTTCCCAAATGATGACCAGCCGGGAATATGTTAATAAAGCATGGGATATTTAAATCCCGCACTTCATTAGCAATTTCGGTCACCCTCATTAGCCTCCCTAGTTGGAACTAGGGGTCTAGTGTAGACGTGCCCTAAGTTCAGTAGAGTTACTCCTGGCTAATGCTGGCATGGGAACATGTGAGGACCAAAGAATTTTCATGTTAGCATTCCACCTAGGTCCTCTTTCCCTGGGCCAAGGAAACAAGCACTTCTTGTGGACTCATTCTTCCCACCAAACCTATGTCAGAGGATTTTTGGACTTTAGAAGTTGTTGTAAGAAGATTTTAAGTCTCATCTGATGAAAGATTTATTACACCGCACTCTTCCTCGGCTTCCCTTACTCCTCATACAATGAGGGATACGGGAGTTGGAGTAAGCAGTCCTCCAGTTCAACATTATTTCAACATTATGTTGAAATAACTGCTTGTGTGTAGACACGGACTATGTTATTTAGGAATAATGTCAGTTATTTTGAAATAATGCTGCTGTGTAGACATAGCCCAAATGTCCGGGGAGAACCTGCTTCAATACAGAACAAAAAAAACCCATTCACTCTCTGTCGCTAATTGTCACCTACCACAATGGAACCCAAGAGTTACAACTGATAAGTGACAGGGAGTACCACATGCTGAAAGAAATCTTTCCCAATGTGCTTTGGCAGTGTGGACGCGCTCTTGTGCAAGATGGCTACGTCTATACTGAAGGCTTCTTGCGCAAGAACGGCCATTCTTGTGCAAAAACTTGCAGGGCATCTACACTGCACGCACATTCTTGCACAAGTAAATGCACAGTAAAGAATTGGAACTTTACTTAATTCCACGAGGAATAAGCCCTCTTGCCCAAGAGCTCTTGCACAAGAAGACAGTGTACACAGGCAACAGGAGTTTCTTGCGCAAGAAGCCCCTATGGCTAAAATGGCCATCGGAGCTTTCTTGCGCAAGAGAGCATCCACACTGCCATGACTGCTCTTGCGCAAAAGCACAGCTCTCACATGGCAGTGTGGACATGCTCCTGTGCAAGACCTTTTGTGCAAAAACTCTTGTGCAAAACAGTTCTTGCACAAGAAGCATGCAGTGTAGATGTAGCCAAAGCCTGTAATGTAGACATAGCCAAAGTGGAAAAAAAATCCAGAATTGATAGGGCTTTCTCCCCTGTCTTACCAGCTTTTAAGAGGACACTAAATTACAAAGTAAATATCATTTGAAATGCTGTGGATGTGTCGCTTGCCTGTGTCCTTTAACTATGAGAAATAACACCAATTTGGGAGAAAATGTAAATTTACCATGGGGAACATCTGCCCCCAAGTACAACATGGAGTTTGATGAAAGGAACAAATGAAACAACAGGGGATCCAAACATTACACAATAGTTATATTTGTGTTTAGCGGCTATAGTCATATGCTACACCCAAAAAAATCCTATGCATTTTGACAGTGCTGCTTGTGTGGACATAGAACAAAATATTTAATAGTATTTGTTTAACAAAGGATATTATGTAATGCCAGTTTTTTCTTGGAAGGTGCCAAGTCAGCAGAGAGAGAAGGGGAGCATTACTCATGAGGCTAGAAAATCTTCTGTATCTTTTCCAGTGAAATATTTTTGTATTTATTATCACTGATAAATTGTTCTAAAATGGATCCTTGGCTAAAAGACACCATGTTTCACAACACTCCCCAGAAGGGAGGTAAGTGTTATCTAAGAAATGTCCTTATTTTACAGTGCCAGGGTCGGGAGATCGTAATCCCACATCTCTAGAAAGAGTCCCTGGCTCAAAGACCTCATTTACAGAGGAGAACTGATGCATACAGAGCTGTAAGTAATTTGTTCACGATCTGAAGAAGAGCCAGAAATTAAACCTACTCATTGTATGGGCCAGATCACAGCTGACCAGACAATAGGAAGATCACAGAAGCTGCTACCAACCAATTCATGAAAAAGAGCGAGGGGGGAGAAGGAATAAGTAGAGACATGGTTCTTCCCTCTAGAAAGCAGCTCACAAAAAGGGGCATACTGCACCCTGAAAATCTGAATTAGACTGTGCTTCTCCCTGCACAGCTGGGAAGCTGCCTTTCCCAGGCACCATGCCTCCAGACACTCCCCCTAGACTTCTGCAGCTCAGCCCTGCCCCTCACTGCCGACAGTGCGTTAAAGGCAGCTGGTGATAATGCATGGGAATTTACATGTACATGTTTTATTAAAAGCATTTTGCATTACAAATGCTGATCCCCATGCCTCATAAAGCTACTACAGTGTTTCTCAACCTTTCTTTTTATAAAGTATCCCTTTTTCAAAAAAAATAGTATAAGTACCCCCAGACCCGCAGCTCTAACCCCTCCCCTCCCCCAGAGCCAGGCACTGGACATATGGTAACCCTACCTTTGAAATGCCTTCTCCCATCCCCCAGCCCTACCTTGGCAGCTTGTCTGCAGGGAGCAAGCGGTCTGCCAGCGCTGGGCTCGCCGTCTAGGGCTATGCATTCCCACCCCCACCCGGCACCCCCCCCCCCCGCATGGTGCCCGGGGGCAACTGCCCCCCTCACTATGCCACTGATATGGGGGGTCCTTTGGAGCAAAGCTCATTGTGCCACTTCACCGACTTTTAGCTCCTGTCCGCAATGCCCCGGGCTGCGGGCGGGAGTGGGGGTAATGCACATCTCTAGATTCAGCCTCCCTCTCCTCTGGAGCACTGCCAGAGAGCTGGCCATGGAAGTGATTTTTTTTCTTTCCACCCAAACCTGCCCCCCAACTTGGCACTGCCTGGGTCTCACCAGAGCCGCCGCCACAGCCACACGCTTTTCCCTCCAGTGCTGGGGCGTGTGCACAGAGCAGCTGTTAACATCTGGGAGCGTGGCTCCGAATGTTCATTTTGACAGGCATGTGCCACCGCCCCCTCCCTGATCCCCTTGGCAGGGTAAAATCCTCGACATTTTTTGCCAAATTTCACTTGTGTCGATGTACCCCCCAGACTTCTCTCGTGTACCCCTACGGGTTTGCGTACCACTGGTTGAGAAACACTGTGCTACTATATTTGTGTTTCTGTGATAGGAGTTAAGGTCTGGGCTGGCCTAGGTTCCCAGGAGATCTAAGTTCCATTCCTGGCTTTACCACTGACTACCTGGGTAAGTTTGGGGAAATCATTTAATCTTCTCTGTGCATCAATGCCACATCTGGAAAGTGAGGGGAGCAATGGGGGGTAGGTTCTTTGAGACAGACACTCTCTTACTACATGTATGTACAAAATTAGCACCACGGGGCCCTGAATTCAGTGGAGCCTCAAGGTGCTGCTCCACTACAAATCTGAGTAACAAAAGATGGCAACAATCGTCACATTTTTATTAATATGAATCTTCTGAATGCCGGTGATGACAACTAAAGCCTTGTATTTCCATTTTGCACAGTAGTTCAGAGCTGTCTGTGTCATCCATTTGCAATTTGTTCTTCAAAGAGTAGGTTGAGCAAGAAGAAATGTGAGCAAGACCACAGAGTCTTTCCCTTTGTTTATTTTTATCTGTGTCAAGCACTGGTGTGGACTATCTTCTTCCAAACAACCAAAATAATAACAGCAATGAGAGCTAGTTGAAAAATTTCCTTCGCCATTTCTTTCTGTTGAAGAGTGCCCTCTCTTTTTTATTTTCATGAGAAGTTGCAGTAAAAACAAAAAGTTTGACAGTTTCTGTTTTTTCAATGAAAACTAAAACCCAAAAAGGTTCACTGTTCAAAATCCAACCAATTTGAGTATTGTCATTGAAAAGCTAGAAGATGTCTGGGAATGTTTTTTTGGAAAAATACAGACATCTTTTCATTTCTTATTTTTTCACAGAAAATGCTATTTTCTGAACAGATAATAATAACAATAATAAATCTCTCAAGAGACTATGATACAGAATATGAAAAGATGGGAGAAAGGAAAATGCTGAAAAGATGTTAGAGGAAGAAAAAAGGGGAAGAAATATGGCAAACAGATGTTGCTCCTCATTTTTCTTCCTCTTTTTTATTATATGAAAAAAATATAAACAGAGGAGCTAAAAATAAGTTATACATGTTGTCACTGTTTGATAAATCCACAGAGCAGGCTTTTGTCTTTTTTTGTTTTTGTTTTTGTTTTTTAATCTCTTGTCAATGTATTTTAAACTAGGTGGGGTGAGAAGTTAAATTAGTAAGGCAGGCAGAATTGTACCACTCTGGCAAGTTAAAGTGTACACATTTTCACACATAAAGGCCCCCTTTTCACTGCTAGAGGCAAGTGTCCAAACTAGTTTCAAACATTCACTAGCAACATGCCTGCATTTCTTTCTAATAAAAATTATTTAGGTTCCTGACTGTTAAGTGCTTCTAAACACAAAAACAAATAACTCCATAGTATTTGCCCAATATATAGGTCTCGTTGCCTTCCATGGTATTTGCTTTTCCCTTTGGCTGCATTTTTATTAGCTGTAAATTGCATAATTGATTGTCTTGGTTGTTGTACTGTTTTTTGGAGAAATTGAGATTTATCGTCATTAAGTGTGGTTATCACTGTTTACACAATGACGCACACTGTCTGAAATGTGTCTCAGGCTAAATGCTGATCTCTAACCTCAGAAGAAGATGGGACTCTCCAGATTAATCTTGATCCTCGCCCACAGTGCAAGTAATTGGGCTGAAAGAGGAGCAAACCATTATAACCACGAGGTTTGAGAAGTAGGATAGGAATCATCACATCAGTTGTTGCAGATCTAGCTAAAGCATTGGTGCAGTATAAGCAGTATAAACCAACCATCCATTTGGACTTTTTATCTATGCCAGTTAGTAATGACTAATCTGTTTCCTCTCAATCTCCTGAAATAAACTGAAATTAAGGTTACTGTAATAAAAAGGACTTTACCCAATAGAAGCCTCTTGCCCTCTCCCTCCTGCCACCCCAATTGATCTCTAGGGGCAGTAGAGACTACAGATGTTTGCATTTTGCTGTTAGCCTGGAGGTACTTTCTAGCCCCTGTGAATCTGCCACCCCAAAATCCTGGAAAAACCACTGATTAAAGTTGCAATGTCTAAAACAGAGGCCTTAACTCATAATGCAACAGCTGGCAATGTGATTCTGTCTTGATTTCTTGAGTATGAAGCACAAATTTCACCATATGGAACCTAGTTCGTGTTTTGTTGGATCTCAGTGGTTTGGGGTTTGAAGAACCCTTGGTAGAGTCCAGATCAAGTCAGGTCAAATATCAACAAGTTTCTGTGAAACCTGCAAATAGCTGAACCAGGGGCCTCTCAGGGTTGTCTCTGTTTTTGCTGGTTCATAATAATGTCATCATGAAAGATTAAGATATTACAACTTGGCAAGGAATGCTGATAGCACAATAAATCCCTTCATCGGGGTATTTCCTCTGACCAGTTGACTGCCTGATCATTTTAGGCAGGTCTGAAATGAATTTCAACATTTCTTCAGGTACTTCTCTCCCTGAAGTGAGATTTCCTAGGAATCGTCAGAGCAGGAAAGCAAACAAAAGACGTACAGCACAATCTGAATGATCAGAATGTGAGCCACCTGTTATTAATGATAGCAGTGTAAATCAGGTGTAATTCCGCCTACATCAGTGGAGTCAGACTAGTGTAAAACTGCCATACAGGAGAGGAGAATCCTGTATGGTTTCTTAATCTTCTTAATACAGTCGTCTTGGGCCCTGATCCTGTGAACGTCTGCACATGGTGCTTAACTTTAAGAATGTTGGTGAGTCCAGTGGGAATCTCAGTACAGAGAGAGAAGATGGCAGCTGTGATTTCTTACATGCTTAAAACAGAGTGTGTGTTTGTAGGATAAGGAACTACATGTTCCATTCAAGTGGGGGGTGGGTTGTATTTATCTCCTAGGAAATATCAGATGAACACTGGCAAATAAAAAATTCTTTGATATCGTTAATCCTAATTGGTATTTACTTAGCCTGAGAGAGAAATCTGTTTTTATTTTTTCACTTAAACAACTAAAAACCTGTTCTAAAGCCTGACAACTTTAAAAACATCCAAATCTGTGGCCTATAATAGAAAAAGAGTGGTGGGCTCATAAGCAGAGGGGAATAATGCAGTGGATAAGCAACACAATGCCATAATGGAGAAAACTATCTCCCACTGAATACAACCAGCTGGATGTCTGGATGCTTCATAAAATTTTATTGTGAAATGCACAGATGATGAGCCCAGCTGCAAAACATCAGGAGTGTTTATCATGATCTCCCAGAGAGTTCTGGGCGTGTTCCCCTTTGACACTACTTATGTACGCTTAACCTAAACTGATTTCGATGGAGTCATCAAAATTGTTTCAAGGTGCAGACACAATTTGTGGTTTAAGTTTTCGCTCCTTTATCTTACGTGCTGAAGAAGTGACTGAGAGCATCTACCAAATGGACTGCTGTGGCTGGAACAATGCAAAAATTCCCTATGATTCACACACACAAATATTGAGAAGTGGATTAGACACTAGCTAGGAAATTCAGATTTAAAAATCTGCAGCCAGGTTCCATTACATTTAGGCATTGCAGTTGTCTTCCAGCATCGGATCAGAGTCCCCATTGTTTTACTTCAGTGATCGCCCCTTGCAAATCCACACTGATTCCAGTGGAATTATGCTGGCTTACAACCCAAAGGGCCATGGTTGAGAATCACTATTTTCACATACAGCGCACCTGAGCCTGCATACGCATATGCATGTGCATAATTCTAAATGTATATGAGCCACCAAAATGAACAAATCAGCCATTAGAAAGTTAGTGAACTCATTTATATTTCAACTTAAACAACCGTTTATAAAATATGGCTAATCACAAAGAAGGCACCAAAGCAACCTTAACTCTGGCCCTGTGACAGTCTTAGTCAGTTTTAATTAGAACAGGTCACATGTGTCATTGAAAATATGTTATATGAAAGTATAGTATTATTACAAGGGTCAATCTTCGTAAACCAAGTTATATTGGAAAAGTCACTATTTGGGATTTTGAGCCAAATGGAAACTTATTAAAGATACCATAATAGAGGCTTAACTTAAATGTATATCCCAAATTAAAAAACATAGAGAACCAAAAAAGTGCCAGCGAAGCTAAACAACAAAGTAAAAGAAGCAGTGAGAGGTAAAAAGGCAGGTAAACGTAGTGAGGAAAATAGAAAGGAGTATAAACTCTAGCCAATCAAGTATAAAAATATAATTAGGAAGGCCAAAAAGGAGTTTGAAGAACAACTAGCCAAAGTTTCAAGAGTAATAGCAAAAATTGTAAGTGCCCTGTCTTTTTATGAAAATGTTTAAATACACAAAATATAATTTGGTTTAACACCCAATAATGCATTGTATTATTTGCACATGCAACATTGTTTTAAGAAACCAACCATTCTTTTAGCACAAAGGGTTTCTGCAGCCAATCATAATCTAATATTTGTGTGCATTCACAACATTTTAAAATGACTAAACAGATTCTTTTAGTATTATAATTCTTCTTTAAAATTCACTTCCAGGCTGAGACTTTATGTGCCAGGATTCAGCTGGGAGTCAATTTTATGATCATGTTATCAGCTTTTGAAAATAGGAGGCTATGGAATAGCAATTGAAATGATAACAGATTTTTAACTGTAGCAGAGCTAATGGGCACCTGTGGCATTGCTTTCCCGGCTGTAACCCTCTCTAATTTATAACCCCTTTCCTTGTGTACGTAGCAGTGAAATAGAGCAACTGAGCAATATTTGTAAAACAGCTCAGTTGGAAATATGGTCATGAATGAACTCAGCTTGATAATTTATGAACTCCTAGCAAACTGAGTAACAGAGCCTGTGTAGGCCAGGGAAAAGGTATCGCAACATGTTAACTAATTTGTCTGATGTGTTTACTAAATATTGAATCCTAGTGACATTCAAGTTTGTGGGGGTTTTAAATATGGTTAAGTTCAGAAAAGTAACCACAAAAATGGCCCATTATTCAACACGACTGCAGTCCTTTTGGGTGCATTCTGAGTCATATCTGCTTAGTTTCCTGATAAAAATAGTCTCCCACTAAAGCTGCCCTCTTCCTACTCAGTAGTGTAGAATCTGCAGGCTTTGGAAGAAGAAGCTGGCTTTCTTCTTGCTCATGGATCATCAACAATATTGTTAACTAACTTCTAACTCCACAATTTTGATCACCTGTGAGAGAGCTTAGCTTGGCTTTCAGATCCTCAGCTGAGTTTGCAAGGGCTGGCAATAAAATATTCAGCCAAATTTTCTACTGATGTACAATCTCCAGCAACTGCAACAAGGAATTTGGCCCATCATCTTTTTTACTTCTAAAGTGAGAACTTCTGATGAAGGGTCCTTGTACAACAGTAAAAATCAAAAGTCTCAGAGAGGTAACCATGTTAGGGTATGTCTACACTACCCTCCTAGTTCAAACTAGGAGGGTAATGTAGGCATACCGCACTTGCAAATGAAGCCCGGGATTTGAATTTCCCGGGCTTCATTTGCATAAGCGGGGCGCTGCCATTTTAAAATCCCCGCTCGTTCGAACCCCGTGCAGCGCGGCTACACGGGGCACGAACTAGGTAGTTCGAACTAGGCTTCCTAGTTCGAACTACTGTTACTCCTCATTCCACGAGGAGTAACAGTAGTTCGAACTAGGAAGCCTAGTTCGAACTACCTAGTTCGTGCCCCGTGTAGCCGCGCTGCACGGGGTTCGAACGAGCGGGGATTTAAAAATGGCGGCGCCCCGCTTATGCAAATGAAGCCCGGGAAATTCAAATCCCGGGCTTCATTTGCAAGTGCGGTATGCCTACATTACCCCGCTAGTTCGAACTAGCGGGGTAGTGTAGACATACCCTTTGTCTGTAACTTTAAAAGTCCTGTGGCACCTTAGAGACTAACAAAGATATATATATAAAATCAAGGGCAAAACCTACTTCACAATGGCATTTTTACCAGGGCATTTTTCAGGGATGAAACCATGATTCTAAAGCCAGCCCTAGAGACTGAAATCCTTTAGCTGTTCACATGACAGTGCAGCAAGCTGACAAACAGGTTTGCCCTGACCAAGATGCCTTCGAGCCTGAGAGTTCAAAAAACAGTTTTAATTCCACACTTACCCTGTCACAGATTTCACTCGTACCAGTGTCACTGACAGCGTTATCAACTCCTTCCGTGGTAGATACCACATGTGACATAACTCCATCACAGGCACCAATTAACCTCACTACTAAAGCGCTGTGGCAGCATAGAGACTTTTAGAGTGCATCTACACTGCACCGTTACTTCGGAATAACGGCCGTTATTCTGAAATAACAATGTAAGCATCTACACAGCAATGCCATTATTTCAAAATAACTTGAAAATAACAAACAGCTTAGTCTGACTTCTGTAAATCTCATTCATGAGGAATGGTTCCTATTCAGAAATAGCTGTTTCAGAATAGCTGTAGTGTGGACACTCCACTGCTTCTATTTCGAAATAACTATTCCCCAGGGCCATTCAGAGTAATTAATCCTCAGTGCCTCCTGGGGCTCTAAATCAAGCCAGTGTGTCCATATTAGGGGAGCCTGCCTTGGATTAATTTTGAGGCTTCCCTGTACTGTAGACATGCTATTTCAAAATAAGCTATTTCGAAGTATTTCTTCCAGAATAGCTTATTTCAAAATAATCATGAAGTGTAGACGTACCCTTAGTCACTATTATTCCACAGGGAATGTGAACTAGCAACAGAGAGTGTGAAGACACTAGCCACACACAAGCCCCACTCCCCCACGTCTGGGACCACATAGCCCTGAATGTTATAACCAGGGCCAGACTGAGGCATGGGCGAGCCGGGCAGCTGCCCAAGGCGCCAACCGATGAGGGGTACCTGATGGCAGCTGTAAGGGGCGCGCGGTGTCCCTTACAGCTGCCATCAGGTGCCGCGCGCCCGGCTCCCACAGCACTGGCCCCGCGGCACCGGCCAACAGCGCCCTTCCCCCCACGGCCGTGGGGCCCTGCACGACCCGGCACGCGCACCAGCAGCAGTGGCCGGGCCGGGCTGGGCAGTGTATGCGCCGTGCAACTTGGGGGCGGGCCCTGGGTTGCGCGGCAGCAGCAGTGGCTGGGCCAGCCTGGGCAGTGTATGCACCGGGTGTCCAGGGGGCAGTCCCGCGCACCCTGAGGGGGCAGTCCCGTGCCCCGGGGGCGGGCCCGCGCATGCGCCATGTGCCCAGGGGCAGCACCGCACGCCCGGGCCCGGGGCTCCAAAAGGGCTCAGGCCGGCCCTGGTTATAACCATCTTTCCAGCCACCTGATCCTGCAGAAGCCTTTCTGTGTTCATTATTTATTTTGGAAGCATTCTAAACAAGGGGGCAGTACCATCAATATAGTTTAATGTATTTGTTTATTGCTTCAAAGTCTTTCAAAATTGCTGTGGTCTGTTAAAGGAACTTCTGTGTGAACAGTGTTCCCTGTAAGCTGAGCACTTGGGTTGTCACCCAGAAGAGATTTAAACTGGGAAGTAATTTCTTTGAATGACTCTGGGGAGTAGTTGTTTTGAAATAGCAGCCATAGAGCATCCACACTACCGCTATTTTGAGATAACTATTTTGAAATAAGCGTTATTCCTCGTGGAAAGCAGGAGTTATTATTTCAAAATAACCAGCCCCTTATTTCGAAATAACAGGCTTGGTAGTGTGGACGCTCCATTTGTTATTTTGAAATAACACCCTAGTGGAGACCAGGGCTTCTTTAACAAGGATGCTTTTCTGTTGAAAGGTTCCAAATAGTCGCATAGGTATCTAATCTTAAGCACCCATGTTTGAAACTTTTAGCCATAGTTTCAGCTCTGAAGATCCGAGTTCAAATTTGACTGTGTTCACAAGCGAAAACCGAAATTGTTCAACTCAGTTCAGTGGCAGTGATATACAATAATGACAGGGACTTCTACTCCTGGATCCCCACACATTTTATGCAATCATACAGGGCCCGATTCTTCAACCCTTACTCAGGCTGAGTAGCGCTTACTCACACAAGTGATCCCAGTGAATTCGTGGTTTAACCAAGAGTTTGGCAGAATTATTCACCAGAGTAAGTAGTATTCAGTGTGAGTAAGTGGGCCAAAGGTGAGAAAGCCAGTGTATGGCAGAGCTGAGAATGAAACCTAGCTCTCCTCCTTGCAGTGTGTTAGATACTGAACCAGTGGGGCTCAGTGTTCAAGTGTTTAAATAAAGCCTTCCAATTACAGTTTTAAGGCTCCAGTTCAGTATTTCCTCTGCAATAATTACAGTGCCTGCAACTCTCACCAGCCAGTGATGTTTGCTTTTGCTGCACTGTGGACATCTCAATAGTAAGCCCCAAAGCAGTTGTTTGTACTTCTCAGTCACCTTTATTTAAGAGGTTCGACAAGGCAAACTCTCCTGATGCTTTGTTTATGCTGCGGCTTTCTCTGGAGCGTATTAAACTCATCGTTACTTCATAGAAGGCGGAGATAGGCATTTTTCTGCCAGCAAGTGTTGACAGTAAGTAACAGACACTCTGCCACAAGGTAACATGTGTATATACTGCGTTGAATGCCTGGGGATTTTATCCCTGTAAAACTATCACAGATAAAGAAGCTCCTATCAGATAAGTGACTATAATAAATGACCACAATTAGTCCTCTGCTGATGAGACTACTTGGTGGTCTCTCTGCTCTGCTTTGGACAAACCCCAGGCTCGGCTTGCTTCATGTAAACGGAGCTGGGGGACCATTTAAAATAAAGGTAATGTCTTCCGATGTCTTTGCTTTGCAGAGTAGCAATGTGACTGAATTCAGCAGTAGAACTGAACTTGTTGTTAAAAGAACTAGAGATGGGAAAACAAGCTCGGGAACAAAAGGAGAGCTCTTCTCGCAGCTCCACATGCTGTCTTGGCCCATTTTGAGGCGGCCGTGTGGCTTTCGGCCCCAACCCAGCACTGGGGCTCCCCCTCTGTTTTCTTTTGACATCAGTGAAAAAGATTCCCACTGACAACGGTGGTGGTTGGATGACGCCCCATGCGCCGTGTGGAAGAGCATTGTCCCAGCAGGCAGTCACAATGCCTTGTCCTGGAACTCCCCAGCACACAGAAGGAGTGTGCCCACTGCTACCTGCCTCAGGAGTGTGCAGAGCCACGGGAGGTGAGAGTCCACGGGTGGGACTCCTCTCCGTCAGCCCTAGAGGGCACTTCTAGGGAGCAGTGCCTGTCTCAGGGAGCAGAGCCAACCACCGAGTAATTCTATTGAGATCATTGCTGAAACCCTGGTGTAAGTCTGGAGGAAGGCAGTGGTGAATCAGGCCAAGGAACTGCATTTGTGGACAGCCCTCCTCCTGCCCCACCATCATAGTCCCCACTTGCACACCCTGCCATGGAGAGGCCACTCTCTGCCCCCCAAACTCAAATCGAACCTTGGATTTGGATTTGGATTTGGATTTGAAAGGTGTGGCTGCTTTTGTATCCATGTAGTTACTTAGCTTTCTCCCACTTTCTAGCTGGACCAGAACAGCACACTGTCAGGGAAGGCTCTTTGTGTATTTCTTCCTGTGACTTTGCATCACAACCAATGCCCACTCCCATTGACTCCCTTGGGCTTTGGACTGAGCCCCTGAAGCAGCCCATGAGTCTGTGGTCTCAGGAAGGCACCCACCAGTTCCTGGTGAAATGCCCATTCTAGTTATGCAGATTTAAGAGGCGTGGAGAATTCAAGTGAACTTGGGAGCCGCATTCAGTGCCTTGGCCTCTCTCCAAACCAGCGCCGAACTCCAAACCTCCCATCGGTAAAAATAATCATTCCGGAATGACACGCAGGTTAAACTGGGCTCTCTAGGTGAGAAAGGGCCTGCCTTTGGAGACTGTTGCACCAGCTACACTACAGCTTCCTTTCTCTGCGTCAAAGAGCCGTCAATTGTAAAATATTTTCATGTTACTCCATGAAGTGTTGCTGTAATCACTGTTTTACCAGCATCTCTGCTTACACCCAGCAGGGCCTCATTACTGCATGGACTGAGAAATAATAGCCTATAATTTAAGCACTTTGCTGGGAAGGTCTTTAAAACTCATTTATACCTTTGCACGGTTTAGTCATTTATAGGATGACATATATTTACAACAGGTTTCTTTTAGATCTATAACTTAAGCATGTGCTGAAAGGGAGCTGCTATGACCTTTTAGGAACTTTAAATGATAATAGAAAAGCTGACAATGACGGGTAGTAAAACACGGCTTGTAATCCTATTAAATTATTTTTCAACTGTAGCAATAGTTTTGTTTATGTAGTGTCAAAATGGCACAATCTAGCCTTGCTAAAGCTGTCTCCAGATCTGGAGGTTGTTGTTTTCCATGCTTCCTTAACGTTTTCTAAGTCTGCTAGTAGGAAATGCTCTCTTTTAAAAGTATGTTACCTACTGGGGTTTACACTTCCACTTGATTTAATATTTCCTAATAATAGTTGCAGAGGAAATTGCACCGAATGGCAATGGAAACCCCCCAGGAAATAGATGCTTTGTGCAGCAGTGGATTTATGGTGTATTCTTTGTACTTCTATTGCCAGAATATCTCATAAACCCAGGAAAGTTACACAGGCATCAGTGTGTTTACTTTTTCATGAGCCTGAAGGTAATTTATTTGACCTTTGAAAATAGGATAATACTTCTTGTTAAAAACACTGCTCACTGCAGATTAAAAGACTGTCAAGTAGTTTAAGCCCCAAATTTGAGCTGCCTTAACATTTGATGGGGAATTCTCTCCAATCTCTATGGGTACATCTACACTACAACGTTAATTCGAACTAACTTAGTTAATTCGAACTAAGCTAATTCGAACTAACGGATCTAGACTAAAAATTAGTTCGAATTAGCGTTTTGCTAATTCGAACTAGCATGTCCACATTAAGTGGACCCTGAACCAGGCTTAAGGATGGCCGGAAGCAGTGCCGGCAGGGCATCAGAGGAGGACTTAGAGCGTGGAGATGCTGTCTCAGGCTAGCCGAGGGCTGTGCTTAAAGGGTCCCGACCCCCACCCCGGACAGACAGTTCTCAGGGGTGCCACGCTTGCAAACCAGTCCTGGCTTGGAGTGCCCGGACTACCCACACTGGGCACATCACAGCACTCGGCCATCAGACCGGCTGCACTTGCCGCAGGCTGCCATCTGGGGAGAATGGGCAATCGGGGGGCTGCAGGAGAGGTTCCACCCCAAAATCCCGCAGAGCCAGCCCAGTCCTCCCCATCGGGGGCTCGTGCCCCATTCCTCCCTCACCTCCTTCCACTTACCTTTCCCTAACCCCTTTTCTTGATGTACAAAATAAAGGACAATTGTGTTCAAAAATGGAATCTGTCTTTATTGAACAAAACTGGGGGAGACTGGGAAAAGGAGGTGGGAGAGGGGAAGAGAGAGGCTGGGAGAGGGGAGGGCAACTAAAATGATCAGGGGTTGGGAACAGGTCCCATATGAAGAGAAGCTAAAGAGACCGGGACTTTTCAGCTTAGAAAAGAGGAGACGGAGGGGGGACAGGATAGAGGTCTCTAAAAGCAGGGGTTGGGTGGAGAGGGTGCATACAGAAAAGTTCTTCCTGAGTTCCCATAAAGAAGGACTAGAGGACACCAAAGGAAAGGAATGGTAGCAGGCTTCAAACTAGTAACAGAAAGTTGTTCTTCACAAAGCAAAGAGTCAACCTGTGGAACTCCTTGCTGCAGGAGGCTGTGAAGGCTAGAACTAGAACAGACTTTAAAGGGAAATGAGATCAAGTCATGGAGGTTGGGTCCATGGAGTGCTATTAGCCAGGGGGTAGGAGTAGTGTCCCTGCCCAACGTTTGTGGAAGGCTGGAGAGGGATGGCACGAGACAAATGGCTTGGTCACTGTCTTCGGTCCATCCCCTCCAGGGTCCCTACGGTTGGCCACTGTCGGCAGACAGGCTACTGGGCTAGATGGATCTTTGGTCTGACCCAGGACGGCCATTGTAAGCTCAGGGCTCAGGGTCGGGGATCTCACTGGACCCCCTTGATTCTCTTGCACACCTGCTCCTGGGTGGCCAGGCTGGCAGCTCTCCTGCCCTAGACGGCCACTTTCCTGTGCCTAGTGTGGAGATCGTGGACGAGGTCCACGATGTCTGCACTAGCCCAGGCAGGTGCCCGCCTCTTGCAGTCCCGGGCAAGCTCCCGAGAGCCGCCAGCCTGGTCCCGGGAAGAGGGGGAGGGCTGGGGGGCATTGGGTGGGTGGCTCTATCCGTACCAAGTGCAGGGTCTGCTGGCTGGGTGCTGGCAGGCTTGCACCTGGCACAGGCACCGTAGCCAGCCCGTGCCCCTTTAAGGGGTCCGGGACTGGGAGGGGGGCAGACGAGTTTCCCTGGTGTTGGCCAGAGTGGCCACCAGGGAAACCTGGGGAGGGCTAGCCTCCCACTAGTTCGAATTAAGGGGCTACACACCCCTTAATTCGAACTAGCTAGTTCGAACTAGGCTTAATCCTCGTAAAATGAGGTTTTCCTAGTTCGAACTAACGGAGCGCTAGTGTAGCGCCTATCAAAGTTAGTTCGAACTAACATCCGTTAGTTCAAACTAACTTTGTAGTGTAGACATACCCTATAAGAGAAAGCCAATGTATATGGTATGTAGGTGTTAGTCCTTGTCTCTGAAATTCATACGGATGTAACTATATTGATGTGGTAACATAGGGTATAGCTACACTACAGAGTTTTTTTCAGAAAACAGCCGTTTTTCCTAAAAGACCTCACGCCCACACTGCAATCGCATTCTTTTGAAAAAAAATTGAAAGAACAGAGAGTTTTTTCTGACATTGGTAAACTTCTTTCTATAAGGAAGAATGCCTTTTCTGAAAGAGCTCTTTCGGAAAAAGGCATGTGTGGACAGGGAAGATGGAGTTATTTTGGAAGAAGAGGAAAGAGGAAAAAGCACAGGTGCCCTGGTGGCCACTCTGCCCATGTAATCACAACTTACATGAGAGATAGCATCCATTCAGGGTAGATGCTATCTGTCGAAAAAGGAAATAATTTTTTCAATGTGCTTTGGCACATCGAAAGAAGCCTGAAGTCTAGATGTAGCCATAATGACATAAAATGCACCATTGTAAGCACTGCTTTATGCTAGTGCACTATGTTTATATTGAGGCTTTGCACCACAGTAACTATTTCAGTTGAGTTACACCAGGGTGAATTTCTTTGAAGGAGACAGAGCCTCATAGCTGAGCAACTCATTCTCCCTGAATAATTTATTCAGCATATTCCACCTTTTATTATTTATTCTTTGTGAATTGTTCCTGAGCAGAAGGTGAAATACTTAGCCCCACCCAGTATTTAAAATGATTCACAAATTTCAGCAAGTGGGTCTTCGCCTGCAGATCATTTGTGAGCAGGTCATTGTCTGCAATTTGGTTTGGTGTTCACTAACTACCTAAATCCCACTACCGTAGTCCTGATCTCTAAATGAGTGACTCGGATCATTAAGAAACATGGTAGGAAGTGCAAATGTTACAACTGAAAAATTGTAAAATCCAAGTCAAAATCCATTTTTGGACAATATTCAAACATTCAAGCTTAAGGTCACTTTTCATGAGTATTCACCCTAGCAAAGCTCAAGAGTTTGACAGTTCCCAAAGAGCAAACATGAGAGCTACATAAACAAAATTCTCTCCTGAATTTGGGTGAATACTCACAAACCCTTTTTCCCTCATTCATTCATCTCATATGATTGATAGACACATGGCTGTGTCAACTCAGTGAGTCAATTTGCACGTGCCTCTCATCAGATGTTGATACCTTTTGGCCCCTCCCAAGCTAAACCAGGTCACTTGGAGATCAAAAGTCCCTGTGTCCTAATTCCTGCACAACTCATAATATGATTGTTGAAAGCCAAACCACATTTCTCAAAAATGTAGCTGAGTACTTGGAGTAAATTTTGTCCTAAAATATATTTGAGTGTAAGCCCCATTTCTCATCCCTACACACAGAACTCTCTAAAGAAAATCAAAGATCCATAGGGATCCTAGAAGTCCAAATGCATTTGCTCTTCATTTGTTTATTTCCAAGACCAAAAATTAGAAACGAGGATAGCTAATCAAAGTGACACAGGTAAAAAATAATTGCTTGGTCACTATTGTTGCATGCTGTGTGGCTATAGCCATGTTTGTCACAGGATTGTAGAGCGAGCAGGTGGGTGAGGAAGGATCTTTCATTGGACCAAGCTTTTGAAAGCTTGTCTCTCTCACCAACAGAAGCCATTTCAATAAAATATGTGGTTCTGTCATTCTATCTATTTGCCTTCAATATTCGCTACTGTTTTTAATATAGTATCTGTATTATGAAGCATGTAGGTAATACCTAAAATGAATACACTTGAACCTCCTTAATCCAGGTGATGGGGTGGTCTGGAAGAGCCATGCAGACACCTGGATTAAGGAGGTTCAAGTGTATTCATTTTAGGCATTACCTTCATGCTTCATAATACCTAAAATGAATACACTTGAACCTCCTTAATCCAGGTGGCTGTGTGGCTCTTCCAGACCACGCCATCCCATCCCCATCACACTCCTGCACCCTTTCTCCCTTCTAGACCCTACCCCCCACTCCCAATAACAGTTTAAATACAGTGCAGTAAGGATTCAACTTATGACATATTATAAATGCACAGTACTTTATAATGGTTTGTACACACAAAAGTTTTAATATTAGACTTTGTTTACCTTGCTTTATGATGAACACCCATGATCTGCAAAATTCCACACTCTGACATAGTTTATTTCCCAAGGTTGCTAGTTTAAAGCGGTCCATGTGTATTATGGCTGAGCAATTTGGTACTTCCCTCAAGTTTATAGATTAACTCACATGATGCATTAGCTAGTGCATTTTTTTTCAGGATAAAAAAGTTCACGTATTTGTAAATGAAAAATCCATTCATTTTTTGGCCATAGAGCAAAGAGACAGACTTTAATGTAATATATCTTAGATTGGTGAGAGACATAAAATATTATGAGGTAGAAATGCCCTGGTTATTGGCTGCACGTAAAGTTAGTTGTGCACCCATTTACATCAATTTGTGGAAGAGTATCAGTCAAGCCTGCACCAATGTTCGACTTGGGCTTGCAAGGAGGGTTTCATACAGATGTGGGTAATGGCAAACTTCCACATTTCCAAGGAGAAAGAGAAGGATTTTGGTGGTTAGAAGAGGAACTCAGACTTCAGTGAGATCAAGGCAGAGACTGAGGTTTAAATGGGCTGTTCAAGCTCTGAAATAACTTGCTCAGCCACAAAAAGGAAATGGTTTGACTTAATCACACACTTTTTGTTCTCATTTGTCCTGATTATTATTATTATTATTATTATTTTATTATTTATTTCCCGTCCTTACAGGGAGAGGGACATAGTGATCTAATGCAAAATCATTAGGCCATATGATAGCATCAGATTGAAAATGGAGAGCCCGTCCTAAAAATCTGATGATGTGCTACAGCCTCCTGAAGTTAGAGAAGATGTGGCATGGGCTAGCCCAGATGCTTCTGCCTTCATTTCCTCCATTGCTAGTGCCAAAGCACGTTCGTAAGGGATCAGGCGAGGATGAACGCTTGAGATGCCAAGAAAGAAATACCAGTTTCCCCACCAATAGTATCCTCTCTGTTCACAAAGAACACTGGCTCCTCTCTAGCCCTGCTGCTCCCAATTTTTTTTCTTGTCTCTGTTGCATAGACATTAATGGATCAGAAGTGTCTTTATTGTGTGAAGCTTTGTGTTAAAACCAAAATGGTTACTGAAGCATGACAATGGACTTTGAGCTCCCTATTGCACTATTCTAGAAATGCCTACTGAAATCACCCCCCAGGAAAACACTGTAAAGGAGAATCACTGCCCCAGACCAAAAAAAGCTTGGAAGCAAGAGCAGGGGAGAGTGGGAACATTTAGCTCAAGGCTGCCTTGTATTTTCCAAGGAAACAAAACTATCTTTTATATGGTTCCAGCCAGCCCCAACCACTTTCTTTCTCCCTCTTCTTGTCATCCTTCTCACCTTTCTGAATAAAAACAAAGATGAACGATCATTTTGGCAAAAGCAGATACAGTACATATTTCTTGGTACTTTAATGTTGGTTGATCATATCAGTGCCTGTGTGGGTTCAAATGGGTCTCCATGCTCCTATCTATTTCCTTGTGAATATTGATCCCTACTAAAACCTATCCAAAATGGCAACGTGAGTTGTCTTCCAAGCTATCTCATGACAAATCACAAAATTTCATGACATGCCACCCCACCTGAATACAGTAGTCACTCTGATCAATGGCCTGTGATAGTGTAAGTTTTTTAAAAAGTGACCTCTGTCGTTTAATGAGATAAATCGCCCTGGTGTATGGGCCGGACTAACACGAGGAGGTGGAATGTATATGTTCCACTGTTGTCTTGGGTGGGTCTGACCCATTGGGATTGATTTTTAGTCCAGTCTTTGCTGATAAAAAAAAAAATTTCATTCACTATTTGGGAATATTATTGGACACACCTAGATTGCCATATATCTGATTGCAGATGCTTACCTATCTAAATGGCAAAATTGGGCTTGGAAGATTCATTTGCACTCTCTGAGTTTCACAACTAAAAAAGGAGGCTGGGTTTCCAAAACCCAGCCCTTTTGCCTCTGATGTATTGGCCTTCCAGTTTTCATCAAAATTCTCAAGTTGCAATTTGACACCAAATTCCTGTACTACTTTTAAACCTTCTATATCTGACATTAATCTTCATTTTGCTACAGTCTGCAGTGAGAAGCCACAGATAATGATCATATTTTGTAGCTATGTAGACCCCCTTTCAGTCTGCTCCTGTTCAAAAAATGGTAAGCCCCACTAAGGGCACGGAGCCCAGTAGCCAGAGCTGGGGCCAGATCTGGCATAACAGTCCTGCCAAGGCGAGCAGCATAATGGCAGGGAGTTTGGTGGCCAGGCCAGTGGCCAAGAAGGGACCCCTTCTGGGAGCCAGGCCAGCTGCAAAGCTGGTGGGGACATGGAGCACAGAGAGGAGCTTGGTTGGATCTGCTGAGGGACCCCAAGAGAGCCCCAGAATCCATTGCCAGAAGGCAGAAATTGACCTCCCCTGGTCCAGCAAATTCCCTTGTTCGGGACCAGTCAGTCCTGAGGGTGCTGGACCAGAGAGGCCCAACGGGGCAGCGGGTATGCTGGGTGGGGGAAGGCACTGGCTTCCCAAACTTCCAGGCACGACGCTGCCCACACTCTGCCCCCAGAACACCTCTGGTAAGAGTACTGGGAGTGGAGTGTTGCTGCCCCCTGCATCCACCCTCCCCGTGCTCTGGGGCTGGGGAGGATGAGGCCTCACACTGCCTGCCATCCCCAGGGTGCGGCTGGGAGGCATGCTGCCCCATCTCCTTGTGATGCTGGGGGCGGGGTGGGCCAGAAGGGGTAGGGCTAGGGGCGGGGCCTGGGAGGTTTGTCTCTCCCAGCCCTACTTTCACCCACTGCCCATGAGGTCCAACCTGTATAATTAGTCTGTAAAAACCTCCCATGATGGGGATTCCATTATCTCCTCAGGTAACCTGTTCCAGGGCTTTACTATGATTATAGTTAAAAAGCTTTTCCTAATATCCAGCCCAAATCTCCCTCTAGCAAACTAAACCAATTACTTCTTGTCCTATCCACTTGATCAGCATAATCCTTATAACAATCTTTTATATATTTGAAGGCTGTTATCCTGCCCTCCTCAGAGGTCTCTTTTCTAACCCTAGCCAGTTCTTTCAACATTTCCTCATAAGACTTATTTTCTAAATCGTTTATCATTTCTGTTGCTCTCCTATGGACTATCTCCAATTTGCCCATGTCTGTCTTAAACTGCATTGCCCAAAACTGGACATGGTGCTCTAGCTGAGGTTTAACAATTCCCTTCTATGTCTGACATTCTTGTTAATATGCCCCATAATATGATTTGTCTTGTTTGCCACACTTTTGACTCCTATTTGTGATCCCCTCTAACCCCCAGATTCTTTTCTGCAGGACCTCTATCTAGCTAATTATTCCCATTTTATATGTGTACGTTTGATTTTTCCTTCTTAAATGTAAAACTTTCTTCTTATCTTTATTGATCAATCTCATTGATATCAGATTTGTGCATCTATAACCAAGGAATCCAAACCTGGGACCTCTGGAGCATAGTGCATGAGTCTCTACAGCTTGAGCTAAAAACCCACTAACTCTCAGCTAAGGCTGTAGAGCCAGAGCATTCTTTTTCTCTGTAAGAGGTCTAAGTGCCACTACGTGGGACAGAGAGCCACACCCCATAGGTGTGTGGGTTACAAATCACCTTCCTTTTTGTTCATTTTTTTCAGCCAGTAGACATACAACCAACATGTTGCTCACAAGAACGTTCATGGAAAGCGGAGGTTTCAATGAATGCTCCTGCAGATGTGCATTTGAATTAATAATCACAGCAGCAACTTTCCCATAGCCATCTTGAGAGGTCTTTGTGGGTTTGGGAGTTATCCAAGCAGGGAGTAGAAACAATGCCATGTGATGTAGGTAACCAATCTCACAGCAGGAATGGTGAATTATGAATAGTGTGTGCTCAGAGCTATAGTTGTGGTTGGTAGCTCACAATAAATCAACACACTTTAGCACAGTTCCCTCAGGGTATGTCTACACTACAAAGTTAGTTCGAACTAACTTTCATAGCCGCTACACTAGCGCTCTGTTAGTTCGAATTTAATTTGAACTAACGGAGCGCTTAGTTCGAACTAGGAAAACCTTATTTTACGAGGATTAAGCCTAGTTTGAACTAGCTAGTTCGAATTAAGGGGTGTGTAGCCCCTTAATTCAAACTAGTGGGAGGCTAGCCCTCCCCAGCTTTCCCTGGTGGCCACTCTGGCCAACACCAGGGAAACTCGTCTGCCCCCCTCCCAGTCCCGGACCCCTTAAAGGGGCACGGGCTGGCTACGGTGCCCGTGCCAGGTGCAAGCCTGCCAGCACCCAGCCAGCAGACCCTGCACCTGGTACGGATAGAGCCACCCACCCGATGCCCCCCAGCCCTCCCCCTCTTCCTGGGACCAGGCTGGCGGCTCCCAGGAGCTTGCCCGGGACCGCAAGAGGCGGGCACCCGCCTGGGCTAGTGCAGACATAGTGGACCTCGTCCACGATCTCCGCACTAGGCACAGGAAAGTGGCCGTCTAGGGCAGGAGAGCTGCCAGCCTGGCCACCCAGGAGCAGGTGTGCAAGAGAATCAAGGGGGTCCAGTGAGACCCCCGACCCTGAGCCCTGAGCTTACAATGGCCATCCTGGGTCAGACCAAAGGTCCATCTAGCCCAGTAGCCTGTCTGCCGACAGCGGCCAACCCTAGGGACCCTGGAGGGGATGGACCGAAGACAGTGACCAAGCCATTTGTCTTGTGCCATCCCTCTCCAGTCTTCCACAAACCTTGGGCAGGGACACCACTCCGACCCCCTGGCTAATAGCACTCCATGGACCCAGCCTCCATGACTTGATCTCACTTCCCTTTAAACTCTGTTCTAGTTCTAGCCTTCACAGCCTCCTGCAGCAAGGAGTTCCACAGGTTGACTCTTTGCTTTGTGAAGAACAACTTTCTGTTACTAGTTTGAAGTCTGCTACCCATTCATTTCATTTGGTGTCCTCTAGTCCTTCTATTATGGGAACTAATGAAGAACTTTTCTTTATGCACCCTCTCCACACCACTCATGATTTTATAGACCTCTATCATATCCCCCCTCAGTCTCCACTTTTCTAAGCTGAAAAGTCCCAGTCTCTTTAGCCTCTCTTCATATGGGACTTGTTCCAAACCACTGATCATTTTAGTTGCCCTTTTCGGAACCTTTTCCAAGGCCAAAATATCTTTTCTGGGGTGCGGAGATCACATCTGTACCCAGTACTGAAGATATGGTGTACCATAGTTTGATACTTCCCCTCTTTCTTCTTCCCCTGGCTTCCCCCTTCCAGCTCCCTCCTCCCAGGTTTCCTCCTCCCCTCTCCCACCCTCTCTCTTCCCCTCTCCCACCTCCTTTACCCAGTCTCCCCGAGTTTTGTTCAATAAAGAGAGTTTCTATTTTTGAACACAAGTGTCCTTTATTTTGTACATCAGGAAGGGGGGCTAGGGAGGGTTAAGTGGAAGGAGGTGAGGGAGGAATGGGGTACGAGCCCCCGACGGGGAGGACTGGGGTGGATCTGCAGGCTCCTCGGGGTGGAAGCTGTCCTGCAGCCCCCCGATTGACACACACACCCCCGGATGGCAGCCTGCAGCAAGTGCAGTCGGTCTGATGGCCGAGTGCTGTGATGTGCTGAGTGAGGGCACTCAGGGCACTCCAAGACAGGACTGCTTTGCTGTCCCTCATTGAGTTAGACAAGCGAGCGGGAAACCCCTGAGAACTGTCTGTCCGGGGTGGGGGTCGGGTCCCTTGAAGCACAGCCCTCGGCTAGCCTGAGACAGCAGCTCCACGCTCTAAGTCCTAATCTGATGCCCTGCCGGCACTGCTTCCGGCCATCCTTAACCTCGGTTCAGGGTCCACTCAATGTGGACATGCTAGTTCGAATTAGCAAAATGCTAATTCGAACTAGTTTTTAGGTCTAGATGCACTAGTTCGAATTAGCTTAGTTCGAATTAACTAATTCGAATTAAGTTAGTTCGAATTAGTGCTGTAGTGTAGACATACCCTCAGCTATTTGTTAAGCCAGTTTTAATAGCAAACAAATTCATTAACATTCAGGTTCATTCACAGATAAACTTGCAAGCAGAAAAAAGGAACTCCAGTCACAGAAGGAATTATTATTGTGAATGCTTCACTGAGGTCTATTAATAAAATATGTCATGAGGGAACTAACTAATGTGGTAAATTTATTGACAGTGTTGGAAAATCCCTTTGTATCACTTCTCTCATTCTCTTCACTTTTCTCTTTCTTCTGTTTGTAGTGTGTTTGGGTTCTGTTGGTGTGAGCTCTCTAAATTTAAATGAGATTCATGAAGATTGGAAAGGGGTACTTACAATTACATCTGACAGATGGCAAACAAAAAAGGTGTAAATAAGTTGGTTTAACACCATTTTTTTTTTAAATAAATGAGAAAAATTCTCAAGGGACACAGGGTGGAGCATCTGAAAAAGTTGTCCAACTTTCAGTCATGATAAGTTATGATAGCAATCTGCTGGAGTCCTTCAAGGAAATTACAGTGTGGAAGAAAACAAGCAAGAAAGTTCAAACGAGCCAAATTTGAGAGGTGAATGTAAGGGAGTCTAAGCTGGTATCACATCTCTTTCTGTCCTTCTTGCTGTGATTGCTACACCAATTTAGATGCAGCTGGACTCCCTTAGATGTATATCCAATTCCCTTAGATGTATTCGAGACTACAATGGTGTAATTTACTTTGTATGGTGGCCACAGAAAGTATAAGTTAAAACAATTTAGATTCACTTATCCTCGTGTCTGAATTCTACTCAATAGAGTTTATATAAACTTTTCAAAAAGCATTTGACAAGTTTACAACACCAGAGAATAATGATTAAAGTGAAGAGTCATTCAACAGGGAGAATATAGGACGCTAGATAGACCACTGTCTTAAGAAGATCAGAAAATATAGAGTACCCTTGGATAGAAACTTGTCATATCAAAAGGAATACAGCATTCAGTGGGCCTGGTAAAAATCTGGATGTGGATATTGGATGCAAGATTACCAAATATGTTAATTAGAGGCATGGCAAATAATGAAGAACTGTGTAACAAGATTCAGAAAGATCTACTGACAAAAGGCGCTATCTAGAGCTGAGGGGTATTATTATTATTATTATTGTATTTATTTATTCATTCATTCATTCAGTGTAGGCAAATGGAAAACCATTTGTCTAGTAGCAAGGAGTCAACCTAAGTGTGATATGCTAAAAGAAAAAAACAGTCAGCACTCTGGTCAGGAAAAAAAACCCTTTGGGACTTGTAATAAAAAACATGGAAACCATCAGACCACTGCAAAGCTGCTGTAAAAGTAAAAACAAGTGCGAAGTTTCATGTACATCTACTCCTCCTAGAAGGATACCACAGAATATTTTGTTGTTGTTTTTGTTGCCATTAGGGTAATGTCTGTAGGCCACAATCTGGAATGAGGACCCATTGTGCTAGGCCAGTGGTCCCCAACATGGTGCCCATGGGCACCATGGCGCCCGCTGGGGCATTTATATATGCCCGCCTAGTGACCAGGGCTGGCCCAAGCCATTCTTGCGCCCTATGCCCCGGCCACCCGGCGCCTGCGCGGTGCCACCCCCGGATGCCCGGCAGCCCCAAATGGTTGGGGACCACTGTGCTAGGCAATGTACACACATATAATAAAAGAGGGGCCCCACCTCAACAAGTGTATAATGTAAGTGTGAAAAGGGTGACAGGTAGATACAACCAAAAGCTTGGAGAAGCACAGAGTAACAGTGAAGACAGGGTGTCTGATCCCTTTACCATCCATGCAAAACAAAGCCTTTAAATCAAGAACCTTCCTTTTAAAGGCCCCAACTGGACAACGCACTTAAGCCCTTGCTTAATTTTATGCATGTGAGTAGCCCCGATGATTACAGTGGAATTTGAGCATGTGTTTATGGATAAACACATGCTGAAATGCTTTGCAGAGGAGTAGAGATGATTTCCTGAATCATGGCTTTAGCATTCAATAGGGATTGAAGGTTCCCAGCACCTGATAGGCCTTTACTAGTTGAGCAAGATTAAGAAAATTGAGCTCAGAATCACGGGAAAAGAGGAAAATTTGAAGTGAGCGAATAGATGTTTAGAACAGTATGATGGGGATTAATACATATAGAGTTAAAAGGTTATAAATGAAAGTAATTGACATTTCCTTGTTGCAGTCAAAGCCATTTAGTTCACCCACAGTTGGCCACAACTTTTTTTCCCATTAAGTAGGATTTTCCAATAAGCTGTTGACTGCCCACAGCTGAAAATCAAATCACCAACGCATGGGGTTTTTC
Organism: Pelodiscus sinensis; assembly: GCF_052426305.1. NCBI lineage: Eukaryota > Metazoa > Chordata > Testudines > Trionychidae > Pelodiscus > Pelodiscus sinensis. The sequence continues at coordinate 155,899,695 of NC_143054.1, read as the reverse complement.
CAGCAATTCACGGCTAAACGGGAAAAGAAAGAATAAAACATTTGACTGGTTTTCAGAAGCAAAGGTGTCCAGTCACCTTTTAGTGACTCCCCTTGCCAGCCAGTGAACGCAAAATCACCATCACAGTGGGGGAGAGGGGGAGTCAGAGCATAAACCCTTCATTTGAGTTTGACACTGAAGTTCATGAGCATGTGACAGGCTGATTTGTAGTGGCTACTCATAGCTGGTTTGAACTGCAAATCTCAGGTACGTTTATTTGGTGTGTCAATGCCGATTTAAAAATTCACACTGAACATAAATCCCTTGTGGGCTGAGAAATGTTCCACATAGTTCAGGCCGCATAGTAGTTCAGGCTTTATGTAGAAGTGCATGGAGGCCCTTTTGTACCCTTTGGTCCTGGGGTTTCCAGGCATTGTGCGAGTTCTCAACATAAATCAGAGCTCTGTAAAAACGGCTCCAATGTATGCTGGCTGACATGTCCCAGAGAGTACTGTGGTAGCTGTGGATCAGCCAGCAGCATAAGAAGCCCTTGATTTCCCCTAGTCATGTGCCATACTGCTGCAGCAGGCATAATGCTTCCCACAACATTCAAGAACTCACATACAAAAAAGAAATATTTAGCAGCCTGGCTGGGACAAAGGGAGAGCAAAAAATGGCTCCCGTGTATTAGACCCAATGGCTACGTCTAGATTGCATCCCTTTTCCGAAAAAGGGATGCAATCTAGACGTAGCCAATATGTTCAATTAAAGTGATGGAAGAAGATGTTAGCCACGTTGGCCCCCGTCTGTGGAAGTCATATATGCTATTGGCATGGGCCTTCTCCTCCTGGGACCTTTTTGAATGAAGAAGTTTTGCTGAAAAGTTCTGAGCATCTCCTGTGAGGGGCTGACCACCCTCCACTCCCATTCACTTCACTGAGCACTCTGCACGGAAGAGATGGGATTTCCAGGGGAGGCTACTGGCAGCAGGTGTCCCATGTGCATAGAATTTCAGTAAGAGTTGGGCACCTTGCTGCTTGGGGCGCCTCTGAAAAGCGCCACCTAGGGCTGAGTTCTTTGGCGAGGCATAACCAGCTGTGTTATCACCTTGCGATGTTTTTATTGTCCCTGCAATGAAATGTAATCACATACTGCTTTGGGGATGCTTTAATTCCTTTGGGATCATTGTGGTTTCAAAAGATCCATGTGTATTTCTCTGGATGGCTGCATTTGATATTAGTTTTGGCAACAGCTTTTTGCTTTAAGGAGTTCTAGTAACTCAGAAATGACTTGCAATTTTCGGATACTCTTCATCACCATCAGTTATATTACAGCATCAGCAGCCGTGATTACTTTCTGTTTGCGAGGAGGCCGTTAGTCACAACCTGAATTCCATTATCAAGTTTTATTCCTCCATCTGTCAACAACGTAATGCATTCATACCTTTGGATTGCTTTGAGAAGTACGTTTCATTGAGGCATTTGTTGTCTTCCATTGAACATTAAAGGACAGCCCATACTAAACCCTTCATTTAACATCTGAGGGAGCTCTTTGGTCAAAAAGTTCTTGTCTGAAAAGCCCAATGAGTCCAATGTATCTTTGGCACTTCTCCAGCCCTACTTATCTACTGCTTTAATGGATGTATTAGCTTTGTCTGAGCCTGAACCTTTTTGCATTGGAGTCAGTTCAGCTGTCTTTAACCCTTCCCTTGCATCTTTCTAAAAAATGTGCTCCAATTCAACCCTAAATTAGTGTGTATGTGCCTAAAATATTCATCAGCTCTAGTAGCATGGTATAGGAAATATCTCATAAAACCTTTACTATTTCCAGTGTCAGAAGAAGCTTTCAACATGTGCTCAATGCATTGGGCTCAGTCATGTTCACTCAGGCTATGTCCACACTGCAGAGTTTTTGTGCAAAACAGTTGTTTTTTGCACAGAAACTCATGGAGAGTCACACCTCAAGTGCATTTTTGTGCAAGGAAATTTACAGTAAATTGACAGAACAGAGGGGTTTTTGCGGTATGGTATTCCTCTTTCTACAAGGAATAAGCCTTTTTGCGCAAGAGCTCTTGCGCAAAAAGATGTGTATGGATGGGAAACAGGGGGGTTTTTTGTGAAAAAACAGCCTATCGAAAGAAGCACAGGTACCATGGTTCCCATTCTGTTAATGGTTATCAGAGCTTTCTTGTGAGAGAGCGTCCATGCAGTCTAGGCACTTTCTTGCACAACAGCACGTCACTTTTCCGATGCTCTTGTGCAAGAAGAGGATTTCTTCTGCAAAAAGCTTCTTGCACAAGAAGTCTGAAGTATAGACATAGCCTCACAGAGGCTGTGTCCAGACTCAGGGGTTTTTTCGGGAAAAGTAGCCTTTTTCCGAAAAAACTTCCCCTGCGTCCAGACTCAAGCCGCGTTCTTTCGAAATTAAATCGAAAGAACGCGGCTTTTCTTTCGATGGCGGTAAACCTCATTTCACGAGGAAGAACGCCTTCTTTCGAAAGTTCCTCTTTCGAAAGAAGGCTTTCTTCAATGTAAATAGGGCTTCTTCAAAAGAGAGCATCCAGACTCACTGGATGCTTTCTTTCGAAAAAGCAAGCCGCTTTTTCGAAAGTTCAACGTGCAGTCTAGACGCTCTCTTTCGAAAGAGGCTTGCAGTCTAGACATAGCTAGAGTAGTGGAGGAGTCCTGCCACTTCAGAAATGACCAGGTGAAATTCCCTGGCCTGTGTTATGTAGAAGACCTGGTAAATGATCAGAATGTTCCCTTCTGGCCTTACATTCCTGGAATCTCTCCTCCTGGCAGGATTCTCATTGATTTCAGTGGGGGCACAGGCAGATCTTCTGTTGGGTGCCATGTTTGGTGATTCCACAGGGGCTAGATGAAGCCACTGTACTTGCCTCAGCTGCTCCTTCACAAACTGGAGTCCTTAATGAGGCTTAATTCCCATCTCCCCCCACGGTCATCTTTTCCAATGATAGCAGAAGCAGCTGTTGCTTCTTCCTCAAGTGCACATAGGTTCCCAGAAAGCCTATGGGGCCCACCTTTTAATTTCCATACTTGGACGTAAATCTATATATGCATCATATTTTCTTGAAACAGTAGCTGTGTAGTGAGTCCTTCTCCCTTCTGCACAAATGTGATTTAATGGCTTCCCCAGGAACAGTGAGCTCAACATTACATTGTAAAAAAGAGGTACACTTTCTGGTTATTAATGTAATCACATTAGGCTACTCGGTATGGCCTGTGTAGTGCTTATTGTACAGAGTTTTGTGGCATATTATTGCACCTCCAGTTACATCTAAACTGGTCATAAAATGTAATCACTTACTGAAAAAAATATTAACACTATTCAGACTAAGACACAATGTGATTTCCTTGGCAAGAGGTAAGTAGCCCAGAGGTTACAGTGCTCATCTGGGATGTTGGGAGACCAGGCCTTCTGACAAGGGGGAGGGGGGGGGGGGACAAGGGGGGCAACTAACCTGAGGCCTGAAAAGTCTAAAAAACTTGGGGCTCCCAGCTGCTGCTGATGCTACTGCAGTAGTAGAAGCAGCCAGGGCCCTGGGCCCTTTAAATCACCATGAGAACACTGAGTGGCATGCTCTGGGCAACTGTAAGGGAGGCGTGGTGTCCTCCAGGCAACCCTGAGGGCTGGCTTCCCCGAGCCCCACCAGTACTGTGCGAGGCTCCACCCCTTCCAGGAGCATGGAGCCATGTCTTCTTATCTTGCTCAGGGGCTCGGTGTGGCTGTCGGGGACTGAAACTGGGTATTTTCCACCTCCCAGCTGAGTACCTAACTGAGGAACTAAAAGTTATGAGGATGGGTCTTCGCTCTGCTCTCAGCTGTTTTGTGCAAGCTCAAAAGTTGGACCAGATCTGGAAGGCCAGGTGTGAGCGCTCTTCCCGGATTGGGCCCCACAGTTCATGTATGTCACTGGGTCTTAGGTGCCTAGAAGGCACATACACAAAAGCAGAGATACTAGGGAACTGAGGGAACTTTTACTGCAAAAATGGAGGTGTGGAGTAAGTTGAGAAACGTCCAGCATTCAAGAGCAACTGAGTGGCAATTCTGTAAATCCCAGTGGGGCCTAAATCTGTGACATTTCAGCATCTCGGTCCTTTTCTGAATCTACTCCAAAGTGACTTGACTAGAATCAAACAAGAAGTCTATTGTACAACAGGGAAAGCTACTTGGATCTCTGAATCCAGGGTACTGCTCCAAACAGTGAACGCTCCTTTCTCTCCTTCTATCCCTTGAAAATGATTAAATAATTCACAAAGTAAAGTATTACTCAACAAAAAATTATCTGAATGTAGCCCTTTACTTTCCCAATGGGTTTTTCAAAATCTGACATAGGACTTAGTGACAGTGATACATGCCTGTAATAAAAACAATGGCTCTGCCCTCCTTATGTTTTATTATACTTCTAGCTGCAATTAACAAGGGTATTTCATTGTTTGAAAATTATGAAAGGTGATTTACTGATTTCTATTTTAGCCATTCACACTACATGTAATTAAATGTTTAAAGTTTAGCTAAGGTTCGGCAGCAAATGGTTACTATATTGTGAGAATTTTATGTATATTTTGTGTTTGTATTATTTTTATGTTCACATAGAAGAACCAATGTTAATAAAAAAAAGAATATTTCATACAACTGATGAGGCTAGAATGTTTCCCCTTTTTCTCACTGTTTGGGTTTCTACATCTGGTATTTGTTTGATGGAGTGATTTATTCATTTAAGAGAAGGAGGGAGTTTAATTTAAAAAAGCAGCTGCTTTTATCTTCAGTGTCAAATGTTAATAGAAAAATCTGTTCAGTACCATATACTGAGATTGCAAGAGCTCTAACATGCTGTATGTGATAGATATGGAGTGCAAAATCACCCAATAACTATGCGTAGCTCTATGATAACGTGTGTTTCCTAATATTTATTGCACCACATTGCTAAAGAGTTTGGAAGGCAGTATGAGAGAAAGCCTGACGTCATTACTAATAGGGATTTGTGGTTTGTGGGTGGTAAGAATGATGATTATTTGCTGTTTCAATGAGTGACTAAGTGTAGATCAGAACCAGATACTGACAAAGCTGCTGCCAAGAAAGAATACAGCACTTTCGGCCTATAGGAGAGTGATCTATTGGCATAAAAACAGATAAGTATCAGCTCCTAGCAAATTATCGTCACACTTTGGTCCATGATATGCTTTATTCTGTCCACCAGATTCTGAGATCTCATAGTAAAGGGCTTACTTCAGTTCAGACTATGCGGTATAAAGTGATTGCTAGACGGGTCCTCAGCTAAACACCCAGTGTGCTCCTCAAGAATAAGACGACAGTCGCTTTCACCCAAAGAAGCGTAGCCAGCTTTTCCCAGAAGGGGAAACAGTTGAACTCAGAAGGTCAAGGGGCAGAGAGTGTCTGTTTTTCCAAATGAAACTAAGGAGTCATGGCAGCCTCTGCCTTTTATTGTCTCTTTTCACCCCACTGTGGCACATCACACCCCACAGATCAACAGAGCACTGCCACAGCATCAGGACCATGTGGAACTGACAATATATGGAGCCTGGAGCATCCTGTGAATAGTGCAGACACTTAACTGGCTTTAGTACAATCTCTTTACAATAGTAACTAACATATGTTCGCAACAGTCTTGTGAGGTAGGTGAATAGGTTATTATCCCCATTTAGTAAAAGGGAAACCTGAGACCAAGAAGATAAACGCCTGTGGCCAAAGCTACAGCAAGTTACTGACAGAGCAAAGCTATGAGCTAGGTTTCCCAGCTTCCATCCAGTCCCTTATCCACTAGACCAGAGGTGGGGAACATCAGGTCCGGGGGCCAGATGTGGCCTTTGGCTTGCATGGATCCAGCCCCTGAGGTTCAGGAACCCCACAACATTGGGGAGCCTGCACTGGTGCTCCAGTCCTCCTGCTGACTCCCTGTAGGGTTGGAGCACACAAAATCTATGAGACTGGAGCCCCCAGGCTCTGGTGTGTGAGGGGAATGTGGTCAGTGTTTTTCTCCTTCTCATTCGGGGGCCACGAGGGGGGGGTCTGCTGCTCACTTGTGTGCAGGCCCTGACTGATTTTCCTGTGGGTCAGCAGCCCCCAACTCAAAAAAGGTTCCCCACCCCTGAACTAGACCATCCTCCTGCTATTTCTTGTCCTTGAAAATCAGTGTGCACCATCTGTCCAACATGATGTTCTTCACAATAGGACAGGTTTTTCACTGTCTATAGAATAACTTTCCATCAGACTGCAGTGAAAAGTGGCAGCTATTTTCCTAATGCAAAGAAGAAACCAGCCATTCATCTCACAGCAAGATGTAAGAGTGACTCTTGTAATAATGTGTGGTGCATAACCAGGCCAAAATGTTCAAATTAGGGTACGTCTACACTACAATACTATTTTAAAATAACTAGTGCTATTCCGAAATAACTTAGTCCGCATCTACACAGCAGGCAGTTATTTTGAAATAGTGTCAAAATACTGTCAAGCTGTAGGACTTCTTACTCCGACTCCTGTAACTCTCGCTGTACAAGGAGTAAGGGAAGTGGGAGGAAGACTGCTCTATTTCGAAATAAGTGCTGTGTAGATGCTCCCTGTTTCGAAATAAGCTATTTTGAAATAACCTACGCAATTGACGTAGCTCAATTTGCATAGCTTATTTAGAATTAAGCCCTGTTGTGTAGATGCACCCTTAATCTTTCACATGGAAAAGCTGACATTGCTAACACTTTTAGTAGATAGCTTACAGATCATGAGCAAATACAGATAATGAAATCGAAGTGCGTGATCCCTAAATTTTGCAATCCTTCCCCCTAAACTCACAATAGCCAGACAGTTTTAAGACTCTCTCATGCAAACACATAATTATCTTTACGTGGCTTACTATATAAGTGTAATGTTGGATATGATCTCTGCTTTTATTTCAGCAGGTAGCTCCAACTAGTATTTGCTCCGTGTGTTGATTGCTCTTCTGTTGACACTTCATAGCAGGGGGTCTCCAAGTGCAAAAAAATAGTCCAGCCCTTCTACGCTACATTTTAAAAGGTAATCCAAAAATCAGAGTTTCCAGTGATTGATACCCACCAACCATGTCAACACTTGAATGAAAGAATAAAAGTACATCACGAAAGATACCTCTGACTAACAAAGGATGGATTTCACATGGCTAAGCAGAAGCAAACTGGAAATGTCAGTCAACTAGATGGAGGAAGATGTGTGGCTCTAACAAGAGTGCTGAACAAATGAAAGTGCAGGACACGTTTTGTGTTTCAGTAGAGATTGGGGAAGTCCATGCAATTTCAGATTATATTCTGGAATAGAAACAGCATGTCCAGTCACATAGGATGTTGATGAAGAAGTTAGTAAGTATTGCTTAATTAGCATTATCTTACTCAACAATATAATATTACACAAAAGCTTAGGTATTGTGCTATTGAATCAGACTTGTGGTCTATCTCATCCAGAATTCCATCTTTAGTTGTTTTGGATGAGTTCACATTTTCCAGGGAGCAAAGCTATTTCGTATATTTGCTATATGAAATTGAGCTAAAATCAGGGTCTGAATTCTGTAATTTGTTCATGAAAATATGTTTTATCTAGTGTGTCATCCCATCTCTAAGAAAAGTCAAGTGGGGTAGAACCATACAGGGTCTTCACTGGAAACTTTATATATATGACATATGTTTAGTGGTCCCTGGCACCAAAGTGCTATGCATCCAGTCCTGTATTCTTGGTTTCAAGTAATTAGCATTAAAACAAAAACTTGGAACCATGAAAAGAGGTCTATGGCATGGCCTAAACCGGACAAAAATGCAACATTCCTGCAGCAGCAACAGATTAAAATAAATCTTCAAGAAAATGCAAACAAGATCTGCTATTAATATCATACAGTGAATATTTTAGGAAAATTCTTGTAAAAAAATTACAAAAGAAAAAACATCCAGTTAATATTTCTTTCCTACAGTAGGACTCTAGACTCCTTGTGTTGATTTGATTCACTTTTCTGCTTACTCTTCCCAACTGGCCATTTTAAACAATGTCATTGAAAGCATATTTTGTTGCTGTGCTTTCTGTAAATTGACTTCTAAGTAATTTATCACAATCACAATTATTTTTAAAATCAGTTGCAAAGTCAATTAAGTAAATGCAATCAATTTTCCATAATTAAGTTAATTGCCAATTGCTTTTCTCTTGTTTCCATTTCTAAATCACTCTCAGTTACCTGGATAGCATAATGGAGTGAAATGTAGCAATTTTTTCTATGATCTATGAGCTACTCGTGGCTTATCAGTGTTCTATTATTTAGCCTAAATTCTTCAAATAACCAAGCACACTCTTGCACCTGTGTGGTGCCCACTGCCTTTGATAGCACAAAAATGTGTCTGCAAGCGGTCAATTGCAGGAGTGATTCTGCAGTCAGATTCATTGTTGCGAACTTCTGTGCTATTGGCTACAATAGATTTCTGGACAGGGGCCTAATGGACCAGCTGTTTGAGGTACTGAGCGCCATCAACAAGCACTGAATCTGTGAAAGCCTAGAGCAATCAGCACCTCACAGGATCAGACCGTAACATATCTGATTGTAGGACCATGGCCTGAGATTCTGATTGCGTCACTGTCATTGGTGTTTTTCATTCAGCTGTGTGAGCTGTAACCCATAATCAGTCTAGGGCTTTTGAAAGATTTGGACTTGGAGCTGCACCATTGTTTTGCTTAGGCCCCGCCCAGTGGGCTAGTACAGCTAAGGTGTGTAGCAGCCCAAGAGATGCTGAAGGTTAGAATATTGAAAGAGTAGAGGGGTCCACGCACCAAGGCTCATCCTTCCCAATTAATGGGAACTGAGGCCTCATAGCACCTCACAGGACACGCTCAGCACCCTGTAGGACAGAGTGTGAAAGCAATAAATGCAGGAGGAGTGGCTAGAGTACCAGCTCCTAGATAGGAACATCTGGGGAGTCAGAGTTGTACATTATTCAGAATGAAAGGCCCTTCCCTATGGAACTTGTCTGTCTCAGCTTGAACCTCTCAGCCACCAGTGCACAGCGTAATACCCATAGTTTCAAGAGGGGGCAATTACCAGGGTGGTATATAGTAAAATAATACATGCAAGACTCCCATGGGTCAACAAAGTATGCATGTTCTTTTTTTAATGTTGTTTGGCAACCAGAAACTATGGCGTGGATGGTGTCAAGGGAAGCAGTTCTCCTGAAGTCAATGATGCTACACCTATAGTTCACCAACTGAGGATCTGGCTTTATACAAGAGGCTCCCATAAATTAGGAAATATCTATATAATAAATACATAAGCATATCAGTGGTTGGCAGTCATTGCCTCTAATAGGAAAGACAAGCAATGAAAAAGTCATCATCTCTGTTCTTTTATTCATTTTCATGCCTCACATTGAATTTCTTTCCAAATCATGTTTTATGAATTATTATTATTGATCATTATATTTTTTAATCTCTTTTTCCTTTTAAAAATGTAATATTGGCCACCAGTGCAGAGGCTGATAAAACAAGATAACCCACTCCAATGATCCTGGAGGTTTAGCGGATGGGATTTTGTTTTCAAGCTTTCCAATGCAAAAGAGAAATAAAACCAGCAGGTAGGAAGAAAGATGCAAAGTGAAATTCAAGATGCTAGCTAAGATGGAAAGCTGCATTTCTCCGGAGGTCTTATGCTTCCCTTCTTCCGGAAGACAGGAAGGAGCAGACTGTTCATGACAGAAAAGAGAAAACTTCTGGGGGTCTTCAGGGGAAACTCAATCAAAGAAATTATTTTCCCACAGACCAGGGCTGAGCAAACCTTAATGGCTTTTTCCTGATTGAAGAATAAATCATCTATGAATTTATGACCTGGCCTGAATATGACAACCCCTAAACACATTCCAAGCCTGGAAGTATGGGAGTGTTTATTTTTTGTTTTGGTTCTCCCCAGCTAATTCCATTAATGAGAAGAGTAGTTCTCAAAGATCTTTGCAGGTTATAGCAAAAAGGTGCCAAATTAAGAGAAAACAAAAGCTCCTACCATGTGCTTCCAAGCTCTCCCCCTCCCCATACTATGAGAGATCAAATTAAGTGTAAGCACATGGTGAACTGAGAGACAAGTCAGGTTTTTTAGGCACGGCGTTGGGACCATGTGCAGGCTATTCCAGATGGACAGAAGACTGTAAAACCTGGGCAGAAAGGAAAGGTAGTTGAAAGGAGGCAGAGGACAGCTGGTGTACAACTTCTGACACAAAATTGCTGATGGGACGTGCTATTAGCTGGACCTCTGCTGAACTGATGTATGACTCTGGATCACTTTGTTTATTTAAATAGAAGCTAACATTTTAACAGCAGTAAAGAGCAGAGTAAATAATTCGCCCCGCAGGCTATAAATGCAAGTAGGCTTTCCCAAGCTTTCAAAATATATGGGCTGTATTTAAGGGGATGACTACACTACAAGATAAGGTTGAATTAAGATACACAAATTTCAGCTATATTAATTGCATCGCTGAAGTCCAAGTTCTGTTAATCGAATTTTGGCACTGTCCACACTGCAGGAAGTCCAAGTGGAGAACACTCTCCCTTTGACTTCCCCCACTTCTTGTGGATACAGGACTAATGGCATTGACTGGAGCGCTCCTCTCATTCGAATTAGCGTGTCTTCACTAGACCCACTAATTCCAACCTTGAAAGAGCCACAGCAGCAGCTTCGATCTTCTTTGTAGTGTAGACGTACCGACTGCATCTTGATTTGTGTACCTGTATTGTTTAGGCAGACAGTCAACATTGTAAAATAAGTTGACAATATAATCATCTTTTCTTGGCTTTTCTTTGCACAAAAAGCAAACCACCAAGGGAACACTACTCAAGTATTTCCTTTATGCTCATAAGTTAATCAACAAACATCAGGGGATAAGACAGTTTTATAGCTTTCCAGTAAAATGCAGACACCAAGTGATTTTACAGCTCCTTTTCAAGAGTGTGGCAGAAAGTCTGAGCCCTGCTTGCAAAGCTGGCAACATTTTTACAGGAGAAAATAATTTGTGTATGACATGCTATCCTGATCACCTAAGGAAGGCCAAGAGGGCTATGCCTACACTGCACTCTTCTTTCGAAATAACTCATGTTATTTTGAAATAACAGAGTGCATGCCTACATGGCAAGCCCATTATTTCAAAATAACAGGCTTCTTACTCTGACTTCTTAAACCTTCATTTCATGAGGAGTAAGGTTATGTCTACACAGCAGCATTATTTCGGAATAAAGTCCCCTCTACACTCAAAGCAGTTATTTCAACATAATGTCAAAATAATGTCGAGCTGGAGGACTTCTTACTCTGACCCCTGTAACTCTCATTGTACAAAAGTAAGGGAAGTTGGAGGAGGAGTGCTCTTACTCAGACTTCCTGCTGCATATTAGCTTATTTCGGCTAAAAGTGCCAAAAGCCGAAATAAGCTTATTTTGACTTAAGCTACGCAATTGACATAGCTCAGGTTGTGTAGCTTATTTAGGCTTTCGCCTTGCTGTGTAGACGTGCCCTAAGGGAAGTTGAAGGAAAAGTGTTCTTCCTTCAACTTCCTACTGTGTAGACAGTGCCAAAAGTCAAGTTAACATAGCTAAAGTTGTGTATCTTAACCTGACATTAGCCCACAATTTAGACATGCCTGAGGATGGTTAAGTATATGGGAGGCAAAATAAACTCATTATCAAAAACTGATCCTCTTTGACTCCAAAATAAGTGTCAATCGTGGACTATTATTTCGTAGCAGTGGGAGTCACTCCTCTACTTGTCACCCGCGGAGATTCAGTCCCCACTTAATTCTGCCTGAAGGAAATAAACACGTTTTTCAGTATAGAAGTAGAGACTTACCACATTTGACAAGTTACGTCTTTTTCCCATGTCATTACCTACATCTTAAATACTGCAGCAGACCTTGTTCTCAATAGAGCTGGTTTTTAAAAGGGAGGGGGAAGGTGACATGGAAATTTCATCTCTTTTCTCCCCTTCAAATTTCAAAATTTCATCAAAGTTACAAAATTTGAAAAATCACAGAAAGTCTGAAAAATTAGGGGGCCACTCACTCAGATGTCAAAATCTCTTTCCCCATTTTGTAGCAAGAAGCAATGTGCCATCAACATTGTAATTTTCGAGTTCGCAGTGGTTCTGGATGCCTGTCATTAGAAGCAGAGTGAGTTTGTGTGAAGCTGTGTGTTTATTTAGAGATCTCTACACTAACCTGTATTGCCTACCTTGAGCCTATTTCCTGGCTGAACCATCGATAGCAAAAACGCAGCTACAGTTCAGAGGTCTCTGGCCCATGAATCTTCCAGCGAAACTAAAATGATCCCAGCCTTAGGGTACGTCTACACTGCATGGCTATTTCAGGATACTGGAGGTATCCCAATATAGCTAACCCGTCTACACAAGCTGCCCATTATTTGAAAATACTTTTCAAAATAACGGGCGCGCTATTTTGCCATCCCAGTAAATCTTGTTGCATGAGGCATAAGGGATGGATGCATTATTTTGAAATTTGGCACTATGTAGACTCACCAAATTTCAAAATTAGCTATTTCGAATTACTTTCCAAATAAGATACGCAATTTGCGCAGCGCAAATTGTGTATCTTATTTTGAGTGTAGGGTGCTGTGTAGATGCATCCTTACACACCGCTTTCTAATGCACCAAAGAGATGTAGGTTTCCGCAAGAGTTCATTCTCTCTTAAGAAGGGACATAAATCAAATCTGCTTGGTCAAAAAAAAGATATTTCCAGACGGATCTTTTTCTTTTGGCCTGTACTGCGCATTTCCTTCCTGTCCACACAACATTTCAGCCTCCTCGATACAAACAAAACGAGTTGGGCTTTTTTCTTCTTTAAACAATCTTTTAAGAATTAACAACATAATAGATACTTTAGGGTATAATTCTGCCTTTCTGAGGATCTTGGCGCAGAGTCTCCAGCAAGGCCTAGTAAAAATTAGGGGGCAGGGAAGGGAGAATGAAAAATAACTTTTCCAACTTTTCTCTCTTCCAACTTGTCTGAAATAACTTTCCAACCTTCGTCCCTTAATAGCTGCTTTCCTGCATCCCTGCGACCCTGCCTTGCACCCTCTAGGCTTGGGGGGGGGGGGAGGGGGGAATTGCGCAGCATCGCTGGTAGGCAGATCCATACCCATGTATGGGGTGGAGAGAGAAACCTGGTTTGCTTTTGCATTTCAGCCTCCAACCTCTTAGCAAACAGCCCGGAAGCTAAGGCAGCCTCTCTTACAAACACGGTGTTTATTTGAAACCTGCTTTTCACTCCCTGGGCCCTTTACAGCCGAACAAGTTCGCGGTTTCTTCCCAGTAAAACGTCAATATTGTCTTAATAGCTGCTGGGGAGGAGGGAGGACCTCTTCGCAGGGATCCTCATAAAAGCCTTTTATTTAGTTTCCAACATTTTCGTGCAATCAATAAAAGTTGTCTGTTATCAAGCAGCGCATTTAGCAAGGCAGTTTATTGCCTGCCGGGCAGATTAAGGGAGAGACAGGAGTGCACCATACATGGAAGGGACTCCTGATTCCCTAGATCTTAGGCTCGGATTCATAAAATACCCCCATCCATTACAGTGCCGATATCTGGAGCCAGCAAATATATACAGACCATAAATTTTCACTGGCCCTGCTCTCGGGTACTTAGAGGCGTCCCAGCTCCGCCTGCCCGCATTCTTCGCCCAGAGCAGGGGCTGGCTGGGGGCTGGGTTACAGGAGAAGGAGCGGGGCAGCCAAAAGATGTTCGCCTTGTCATTTATCAAGTCCGTTATGACTCTGCGATGCAGCAAATGGGTTGTGTAAAGAGGCAACGCTTGACAAGGTGGCATCGTTATCCTGTCCACATGATGCATAATATTAGTGTTAGGGCTTAGATCATCGCATGCTTTTAAAATCATCACCGCTAACTAGAGGCAGGGCGAGCTGGGGGCAGCAGGGGGCAAAAGTTTCCATGTCGGTAATGATGACAGATGGCGGGATTTAGGGGCGCGGACGTTCCCACAAATAAACATGTCTACTGTAGAGGGGGGCGGCTCGAATTCTCGGGAGGGACGGGTTTGGGGGTGCGCCCCGAGCCTTACGGTTGGCAGGACCCCACTCCTCGAAGTGCAGCTGCCGTTCAGCCCTTCCTCGCTCAGCGCCCCTGGAGAGCTTTCCCGTCGGGACACACCCTCTGCCCCCAAGCCCAGCTGTCACCAGAGCTCGGGCAATGAAGAGCTGCGGCAGCTCTGCCCAGGGAGTGTAAACAGTCCCCACACCGGATTAAAGGCTAGACGCCCCGGCGAATTAAAGGTTCTGTACCAAACGGGCACGAAGATGCGTCAACAGGAGGAGACATGGGAAGGGGACCGGGACTATGAAGTAGCCTGAAGTACAATTGGGAACTAACGCAGAGCCATGTGAAACTGGCCCGGAAGCGAACTCGAAGCGTTGTTAGCTCCGATTGCAAGCGCAGCGCGGCCTAGAACCCACGACGCCATGCGCCTACCGCGGCACTCGCGATGGGGCCGCTGCATTGTAACATGTGTGGCCCGTGCTTGGTGTCATTCCCCCCCCGAACTGACAGGCTCCAAGCGCGCTTGGCTGGTCTCCTCTGTCTTTCCATGAGTTATCGCAGGCAGGTTGGCCCGGCTGGCATGGCTCCGCGGCGGCGAAGCCCCTTTTGATTTCCCACCGCTGACGGGCTGGTGGAACAAGCGTGGGTTGAGCAGGGCCTCCAGCGAGGCTCCTCCTTAGTACGGGCTCCCCAAAGCCAGACTCCCCGCCCCGGCAGAGCTCCAGGAGGGAGAACTCCAGCACAAATCACACAGGGGAGAAGCAAAGCAGCTGCAACTTTCCTCTTCGGCGGCTCTGATAAATGCGGGACTTGGCCCGGCCCCCCAGAGACTCGCTGTGCCGGGCCCACCCGGAGAGTTTCTATTATTCACGAGTATTACCTGCAACACTGATTCCTGATACTCTTGCTAACAAAGTGACGCATCGACATAAATACTCGAAGGGGGGGGGTAATTGTCCGGTGGACATATCTGTAATTCCGCATAGATGGGGGGGGGGGGGACACTTGCTTCTCCGCATAGGGCATCTGAGATTGCCCGAGCGCCCTTAGGCGCAGGACGATGGGCTACAAAGGCACAGGCCGGATTTGCAGAGCTTGGGTCGACTCCACACACACCGCAGGAAGCTCCCCATCGCCCCCTGGGCTGGAGACCCGGGAGCGGTCACGCCCGGGCCGCAGGCAGCTAGAGACCCGAGAGTTGGAGGCTGCCCGGCAGGGGCCGATGGGTGACTTCTTAGGGGGCTTGGAAAGGGGGGAGGGCAACAAAAGGGATGAAATCAGCGAAGGGGGGAGACTGACACGACGCCCCTGGCTGGTGTCGCTAAGCGGTGACACTGCCCTGGGCTTGTGTCCCGGCGCTCCCCGCTCTTGCTTTTTCAGGGCCCGGGGAAAGACGTGGGCAGTCACAGCAGGGCCTGAGCAGTGGACACAGGCAAGTCACTCAGCGCAGGCCCTGTGGGGGGCAACCGCATCCGCATCCCTCCACCCCAATCCTCCTGCCTGTGTCCTGCAGGCCTTTCTTCTCAGCCCAGGCGGAGTGCAGGACCCGCGCCTCCCTGCCCCTGCCCAAGCTCCAGCGGATTTCACCGTGGTCTAAACCAGTGTTTCTCAACCAGTGGTACCAGTACCCTTAAGAGTACTCGAGAGAAGCCTGGGGGTAGGTCAACACAACGGAAATTTGGAGAAAAGTGAATTTTTGTTGTAAGTTTTACAGCGTTTTATTATTTCTTTGTACTTTTTACACCCAAAAAATGTCATTGCCCGCCTGGCTACAATTAAGTTGTTTTAAAAAAAAGTGTTGCAATGATAGATAAAAAATATGTGTCTGAAAACTGTAGGTGCTGGGAGTACTTATCAATTTTTAAAGGGGTACTTTATTTAAAAAGGTTGAGAAACACTGGTCTAGAATTTAGAAAAAGAGCGACTTGCCACCGGACCCAAGCACTGCGCGATCTCCAAAGCGTAGTATTAAGCGCCCTGCCGGATTGTATTGGCGCAAACCCAGAGCTGTTCCCCTGGACGGGCAGAAAAAGCAAGGGGGACACCTCTCAGCGTTGGGAGGCCGTAACTGGGGGCGGGCAGACGCTCTCCGGGTTTGCATTCCGAAAGTGAATCGTTTTGTTATAGTATTCGGATAGCGGCGTGTTTGGAAACTGGC
The DNA here is from genome assembly GCF_052426305.1 of Pelodiscus sinensis. Lineage (NCBI taxonomy): Eukaryota > Metazoa > Chordata > Testudines > Trionychidae > Pelodiscus > Pelodiscus sinensis. The sequence goes on along the minus strand of NC_143054.1, from coordinate 155,883,477 downwards.
TTGTCCAGTTTCCATAGGAGGGAATGTGCTACGGAAATTGATCCTTCCTCGCAACTCCGGAAAGTGAAATTGGATAGATAGATAGATAGATAGATAGATAGATAGATAGATAGATAGATAGATAGATAGATAGATAGATAGATCCGACAATCGACAAAGGAGCACCGTAAACACTTCTCCCGAGACTGCGATTTTTACAGAACTACACAGATGAAAACGATTTGCATCCACCAGCAGTGACTCTCTCCTTTAAAACCAACTCCGCACAATTCCCATTTCCCGTCCACATGTTTCATGGAGATTTCAAAACGCTCAGGCAACCCGGGGGTTGTGCTGTTGAGAGTTTCCAAGCCGGGTTTGATGGCCCTCGTGGGCTATGCCTGTAACCAGACCGAGGGACTGAAACCTTTCCCTCCCCGTGGGCCACTCCATGGTCAGAAGCCGAATTCCCCAAGAAGTCAAAAGGGCAGCTCCGCACGATGCGTAACTCAGCCAGCTATCCAGTGCGCCCCCCCAGCCACCCCCAAGCGCAGCATGAACAACGCTTCTAAGCGTGTCAAGCCCGCTCCTTCCGCTGATTTGGCTGGCCGGGGACTTTGCACTAAGGCTCTAAATGCGGGTTTTAGGGCCGTTGTGTTTGTGTCCGTACAAAGCAAGTTGGCAAGGTGTGGACAGCAGGTCGGGGCGCCTGAGAGAAGTGGAAGAGCTGCGGAGAAACGGGAAAGGATGGGCAAGTGGCCATTAAAACCTTGGACTTCTGTCCATCCCGGGCTTTTCAGCACGTTGGGCTGCCCCCATGCTCCGGGCTTGCTTATCAGCTGCCATGTGACCTGAGTCCTCCCATGTCACATTCACTTTTTCGCTGGCGTTGATTTCGCTACGCATCGAGCTGCCCTAGGCCGACCCCTCCGCCTTGCAGGACGTGCTGGCTCCCAGCCGAGAGCTGTGACCCACAGTCGGTTTTGGGCCGCACGTGCCCTAGCCATTGGGGTCTTACACGTTACTCGCCATGCAGACCTGGCGTTGGCCATTTGACCTCGGAGACAGAAGGCTGCTAAGTAGCGCTCGCTCCCATTGGAAAGAGCCACTCGGAGGGTCTTTGCCCCAGCAGCTATTGGCCTCCACGCGATCCCACTGGGCGTAAGACCAATCGCGCCGTGCCCCTGGAAGGTTTGTAGCCGTGGGAGCATTCGGCGCGCAACTCCCACGGACACATGGTACCGGCGGGGAAAGGCTCCCTCCTGGGGCACCCTCTAGCAGCTCTCCTAAAACCCCAATTAGCCCCGGCTAAACCCATGGCGGGAGCGGCGGCTCTCCGTCCTCAGCCAGGTGGTGCGGATCAGAACGCTCCAGGAATCTCTTCCCTCCCGCCTGGACCTCCCAGCAAACTTTGACATCAATAATACGCTTAATGGAGCTCATTAGGTGGGGAGTCCCACGCTTTTGGAGCAAGGAAACTTCCTAGACTGTGTGTGTGTGTCCCTCCCCGCCACCGCGCTCGGGACTGATCAGAGAGCAAAGCACCTCCCATGGTTGTTAAGGTGGGGGGAAGTTGGACCCATCCCTCAAACGGGGCACTTGTCAATGCAGGATGCTCTGTTAAGACAAGCGCGGGTGTTCGGGCGCGTTGGGGTGTATCGTGTATCCCTCTGCTCTGACGACCCCAAAGGTCAGGAGGAACTGTTACTTAGCTGGGAAGTGCTCCCACGGTACCTGCGCTCTCTAATCGGTTTTCATTTTAATTGCCGCAGCAGATTCCTCATCCAGCCACCGATTCATTAAGACAAATGAGACCATGACAAACCCCGCAGGCTCTTTCGAGAAATTAGTGAGTGAAGGACGGACAAATGGTTATTTACTTGTTCCCATAATATAAGAACTAGGGGCCACCAAATGAAATTAATGGGCAGCAGGTTTTAAACAAATAAAAGGAAGTTCTTCTTCACACAGTGCACAGTCAACCTGTGGTACTCCTTGCCTGTGGAGGTTGTGAAGGCTAGGATATAACAGGGTTTTAAAAAGAGCTAGATAAATTCATGGAGGTTAAGTCCATTAATGGCTATTAGCCAGGATGGGTAAGGAATGGTGTCCCTAGCTTCAGTTTGTGGAGGGTGGAGATGGATGGCAGGAGAGAGATCGCAAATAGTATTTGTGACTGCATCTCGCTAATTGGCCACTGCCTGTTGAATTGACCCTTACACATCCGTCTCTTGCAATGGTTGGTAGGAATGCCGTCCCAAGCTCGTGAGCACGCAAATATATATTTCAACGGGCTCTGAAGGTTTTACTCCGAAGAATACGTCCCCCCCCCCTCTCACACATACTATACGACTTTTGATGCCTTATTTTAGAGGTAAATATGTAGCATATTTAACTATCGGCGGAAGGGTCCAGGAGCGGCTGTTGTAACGTTATAAATGCATCAAAATGTGACCCCAGAGTATGGAAGATGGAATATTTCATGCTACACACGCACATACCCAAAAAAGAGTCAAATAAAGGCTAGTAGACTGGCCGAGGCGGTGAAGTTATGAAAGGAGACTTCAGATTTCTTTTCTAGGAGCCTGTCCAGGTCCACCGTCGAGAATACACATAGCAAACGTTGTGCCTGAATTATAGCTGAGGGTTTGCTTTATTTGAGTTCAGTTGTGTTTATTTAAGAAAGTGAATAAAGGTTTTGTGTAAACAGCCATTATTTCTGATGAGCGCTCCGCAGCAATAAGGAGGGGGTGTGTTTTTGTTTGGGGATGTTTTTAAAGCAAAGATTGTGGCAAAAGTTGACATTTCGGGAATTGCAATTTGTCTTATGGACGCCAGACAGTCCCGAAGCATAAACTGTAAGGGAGATTGTGTGGGCAGGCGTGTGAAATAGGGATTCCGAACAAAGTCAAGTTTGAAAACAATTATGTAAACTGAAGCCTGATCTCCAACTTTGTCTTTGTTCAGAAATGGAGGCTTCTCGCTGGAGGTGTGAACTCAGCGTTTATTCAGGTTCCTCTGCTCTTCCTCGCTTTTCCTAATGTTTAACACGAACAACTGTTTGATGAACGCAGAGGAAAGAAATAGAATTTAACCAAGCAGGGAGGATGGTGTAATTATCTTCCCTGAATAGATGCACGAGTGTGTGTGTGATGCTGATAGATACAGCCCTTGAGGCAATGTCTGTTTCCTAACAACAATATTTTAATCTACAGGAGTTCAATAGATTTGTCTATCAAATGTGCCTGTTTTGAAAAATGTGTACTATGTTAGAGCTTGGTTTGTATTTCAGTGTGTTTGAGACTGTTCGTCCCGAGGGTACCGGGGAGAATCCCATGGAAAACCTCCACGCTATGGGCTAAGTACTAGGCTGTCAGAAACATATACTTATTTGTAAACTACTCCTGAAAAGTAGCCCTGCTAGATGCTTGGGTTCAGAAAGAGAGAGAGACCCGGATTGGGTTGTATTATAGGTGATTAGGAAAGCTGCCACGCTCCGATGAACTAGTAGGAAAAGGCCCCGCCGTTTATTATTAATTTTATTCTCCCCCACATGAAAACTAGAGGAGGGGAAATACCTTCTCTCTCTTCGGTGTAATTGATCGCGTTCCCGTGCCTGCTTCTCATAAAATGCTCCATCTACGCTGTGACTGAACTTCTCCCCCCACTGTACGCGATCAATGGAAAATACAAGATACTGCGTGAGCCATTCCGAAAAGTCCCCAGGGAGAGCCAGTGGATGTACAGAAGCGCTGATGGCGTTTAAAAGCGCAGTTAAGCTACCGAGAAGAACCAGAGGCGGGGTTTGGATGAGGAAACCCATTTCTAAAGGGAAATGTCCATTACCGTTTCTCTGGGACTAGCAGTCGATTCTTTGCTTCAAAGAAACTTCAATAGACTACACAAAAGTTCTGCTTCAATAAATCCCTCTCGTGCTCCCACAGTGCATTCAACGTGCTTGGAAGGAACTGACAGCAAAAGATTTCAAAACCTCATTCACTAAATCCTTCAGGCCAGGGGGAAATACTAGATCAAGTAGCAGAAACTAGCTGACGGACTCTGGTCCTTGGTTTTAAAGCTATCTGAGGAATTGGCAACTGGGATAACTCCAGGTCCTTAATTTTAGAGCCGGATTTTTCACTTTCGGTTAAAAATAAAAACAATAAAAAATCTTTAACGTCAGACTAATCATTTAAAAATAGTTTATATTTCTTGTAAGGTTAAATAGTATATACTGACAGATCTGGGTATAATCCCAACCGAATCCTTACTAATATAACATTGTATGTACATCTGAAAGACTGAAGAAGAGAGACAAACAATGTCACATCCTTCCATTCAAGATGGATAACGCTATCTTTTAATATTTTCAAAGAAATCGAGGTTTTTTTCTCCCCTGTTAGATAGCATTTAAGGGAGAACCATTATGGACAGATATTTTTTCCTGGGGAGGAAGAAAAATTCTTCCACTCTGCGAATTTAAAACACAAAAAACCGAGTAAACGAAATGCGCAAACCAAACCCAGGGAGGTGAGCTACGACTGCAAAACCTTTCTTCTCCTTTCTAAATATTTCCCCAGCAGTAGGCACAGCGTTGGCCTCTGAAACTTTATCCTCCAAGGTGTACAGGAAGTGTACGAATGTTGAACGTTCGTCAAGAATTAACTTCTAATATTTTCGTGACTCCTTTCTTATGGCGCACCAGGAGTGCTCCTTCTGGATCTGATCAGCTTTCTCGGTAGTGCTGGTTTTTAGTCAACCTGATGGTTTCTTTTAAGATGTTATGCTTAAAACGTTGTGGCCACACGGTAAACTACGGCTCTGTGGACATTTCTCTCTGAGCTCCTGCTTCGCTCATTTCTTATGACCGGTCTCTGACTTCTGTATTCTAATCTATTGTATCAAAAGTCACCCAAGGCCACCTTTAAGGTATAATGTGTAAAGTCACATTTACAAAAGAATCGGACAACTTTTAAACAAGAGGAAAGGGTTGTATTTATATACAGACTTTCCGAAGCCTTTTATCTCTCCTTTCTAATAAGTTGGGTAACGATCGTCCAGTTATTTGCTAAAATATACCTCGCGGTATGTTTGAACTAACCTGTTCGAGCTTGTTTTTATAAAATAAACAAAAATAAATAAGTGATTATTTGCAAGCTGCGTTAGATAGTTTTGCTGAGAATAAAGAGAGCGTGTGTAACATTTTGCTGGCTACTTGTGTATTTACAGTTATAACGCGTTTCTTTAAAACAAACTCAGAGCTAACATATGCTGCAAGCACGATAAATAATCCATTTATTATTTCCTGATATTTGAAGCCTATTTTGCTCACAAATAAATATATTTATATACGTGAGCTTTCAAACAGATACACAGAACATAGTCGGAGGGATTTTCTCCTCATGTCTGTTGAATGCAGTAAAAATTAAGGCTGGGAAGATCTCACAAAACATTTATTCGCTACAGATTTTCTGTAGGCCTGACAAATATGAAATTTCAGTCTGCACTGAAAATGGTTTGAACCAAAAAGAAAACAAAAGTGGCGTAAGTTTCTTGAACTAGAATGAAAATAAAAATAGTTTGGTAGGTTCCATGTAGAGCACCGTTACAGAAATACCCACGTTGCTTTAAAGGTTGCTTTCCATTTACCCACCTAATTATTTTAGTAAGGATAGAATAGCTGTGGCCCGGAGGAAAGGGCAAGATTCCCATGTACTTCAATGGGGAGAAAGTTCGTGCCATAATGTTTGCCAGCTATATTTCCTTATTTTGTGGTGACAATGCAAACAGGTAGGAGGCATTCGATTTCCCCTGGAGCCCTCACAGAAATGCTTTGGAGCGTCAGGAACAATGAAGAAAACGGGTTTGAAAATCTGAGATTTGGGGCTGGTTCAGGGAGGGGGGTAAGACGTAAACCCTCTCCCCTTTGCTAGAACTCAGGTGCATTCATCTCGGGAATACCACCTGGCCTGTCACTGTCGCTATGCCTCGAAGGGATGAGAAAGCTGCTCTCTCTTTATTGTCAGCCAGCGTTTATTTCTTGCTATTGTTGTGGAATGACTGAAAGCCTCCCCAGCTCTGTTAGGCTTTCCCTTTGCTTTTGTGGGGCAAGACAAGGACAATCTCGTTCTGTTTGCTAAGACTTTCGCCTTGAGACGGGACAAGGGGTTTGATCCCTTACGCCCCATCTCCGCCATTTGTGTACGGGGGAGCGGATTTCAGGGTTCCTCAAGGAGCCGCCAGCCCCAGGGTTCCAGCGCAGCGATGAGGCTTCCTGCCCAGTGAAGGGCAGGATTTGGGGGCCCATCCCTCTTTTTAAAGAGAGCTGTGGGAGATGAATCGAGAGGGCGGACTGGAGCCATTTGATCACAGCCCAGACCCTGCCAGGAGATGGACAAGCAGAGAAGGGCGATCCACGCGCCTCCTGCCACGGAAAGGAAAGCACCCCGCCAGCCCCCAGCCAGACATTCACAGCGCCTCCATTGGACTAAGGGCGAGCAGGTAGCACGCAGCCATTCTAGACATCCGCCTACCCACTCCACTGGGGCTACGTCTAAACTACACCCCTCTGCCGACAGAGCGGTGTAGTTTAGACACCCCCACGCTCCTCCCAGGTCAGAGCCTCCGTGCCACATAGAGAGTGCGCGGTCCCGTTTCCTCGGGCTTGTTGACCGCTGACTTTAACGAGATCAGAGGAAGGTATCTCTAATCCCAGCGATTCTTAGGTCACAAACCCTTCTAGCCTTTCCTAGCTGTGAAAGAGCCAGCCCTTGAACAAAACTTCAATGGCCTGCGAGGGGTTAGGAGTTGGTCCAGGTTCTGAGAAGCATCAGAGTAACCTGGTTGGCTATTCACACCCATCGGTGAAGAGGATGCAAAGTATCGCTAAAACGCACACATTTACAGTTTAGACACAAAGCAAAAACCCAAGCCATCCACACTCCCTGCCTAGTGCTTTAGAGCAGTGTTTCTCAACCAGTGGTACGACTAGGAGTACCCTCAGGGGTACTCAAGAGAAGTCTGGGGGGTACATCAAACAACTGAAATTTGGAGAAAACTGAATTTTTGTTTTAAGTTTTACAGCACTTTATTTCATCACCTGTCTGGCTATGATTAAGTTGTTTAAACAAATGTGTTGCAATAGTAGAAAAAAGTGTGTGTCTGAAAACTGTAGGTACTGAGGGTACCTATACTTTTTTAAAAAGGGCACTTTATTAAAAAAAAAAAAAGGCTGAGAAACACTGCTTTAGAGCATCCGTTTTTCCAGGGATACTCACAAACATGATTGGCAGGAAATGCAATTTGCTCGTTCAGGCTGGTCAAGCTGTGCATAAGCACTTCATATACACCGTGTAATATAGCTTCGTGTACGCAGGACTGATCGTTCAATCAGGCCTTATTTTTAAAAAATCTACGAATTTAATTAGTCCGATTTTCATTTACACCTCTGGAAAATTAATCCGAATCTTTTAAATCGGATTCGTCTACTTAAATTGTGCACGTATTAGTTGTCTTTAATACGCTGGAGGGATGAATGCACAGTATCAGCCTTCAAATCCCCCTCTGGCAAATTGTAACCACCCAGTTCGACCTGATCCTGGCAACAAACTAGACAGGGTTACAAACCATAGCAAACATTTTATTTACAGGGTGTTTTGGTTTCAGTGCAGTCTCTCTTGGCCGGATTACACAAAGCAACACATGGCAATGGCTGAGGAGTGCGCTGGTAAAATATTTCACATTGTAACTGGTTGGATGGCGAGGTTGAAAGGTGGCGGTAGAGACGGGCAGGGGGGCGGGACGAGGGGACAGAGCAGCCTCGCAAGCCCCCGCTTGGCTTAGCCGGGGCAGCTGGTCCCGCAGAGCCGGGCAGGGCCGCGAGCCGACCCGCACAGGAGCAGGTTCCAGGTCCCGCAGCGAGGCGCGGGCTGCCCGAGTTTGCTACCTCGCCTCTCGTATGTACAAACAAGGCCTGGGCGCTTCGGGATCGCCCCATGCCGCCGGGCGGCTCCCTCCCTGCGCACCCCGGAGATCTTCGGCACGGCGGGCCCGCAGGCTGCGGCGCCCCGGGCGCATAAATTAGCAATGGTCCTGTCCAGAGAGTCTCTGGGCTCTGCCACGCCGGGCGCTCCGGCTCCCTCTCTAAAGGCCGCCGAGCGGGGGCGCCGGGCTCTCGGCTCCGGGCGGCGGGGGCGGCGCTGCGGGCAGGTCCGGGCTCCCCGAGGACCTGATGACACTGGTCTGGTGCAGGCCCGGTTCGGCGCCCTCAGTCCGTTCCGTGTCGCTGGGGGCCATGTCCAGAGACTCCGCCTCGCTGCTCTCGCTCTCCGCTTCCGACCGGCTGGGGCTCTGCTCCCGCTCGCCCTCGGCCGCGGCTAGCGCGCTGGCCTTCTCGGCAGGTTCCTTCTCCTTCTCCTTCTGGGCCTGCGCTTCCTTGGAGTGTCTCCATTTCATGCGTCTGTTCTGGAACCAGACCTTCACCTAAGCGCCGCCGAGACACAACAGAGACCCGCCCAGATCAGTGAAGGCTGAGACACGCAAACCTCCGCTTCTCTTTCCCCCTCTCCCCGCCCCCCAAGCCTCGCTGGCCTGCGGGGACATTCGCCCTCTTCAGAGCTCCCAGCCGGGCCACACTCGCGCCAGCGATGGCTGGGGTCAGTTAAAACAATGCCCTGAACTGTGTCTGAATCGGTTCTGAACGCTCCAGGCCGGCCACTGGCCACCAAAGGCCTGAGCAGCCGCCTCTCAGTTTATTCCGCCTCATTCGAAAGGCCTCTCCCCAAAGATGAATGTATCTGTAAATACACGGCTGTGCCTACATCTACACTAGCTCTATCCGTCGTGTATAGAGCTGATCTAACACAGAACGCAAATACTGAATCCCAGGCGTTCGTGTGAATTCTCCGCCCGAGCCTCTGATTACAAAATGCGTTGGGAAAGGGATTCTAGACAGCCAGATGTCCGGGCAAGGCTATTCGTTTCCACTTGGATTTATAAATTGCGAAAGAGTCTGGAGCGAGCCCTGTCACATCCCTAACAGCATTTAGCCAGTGCCCAGAGGAGCTAGACAGAGCTGGGATACAACGAGGCAGCCCAAGCTGCCCTCATTCTCCTCCGGCCGAAAAATAGCTTAGCTTTGTCTGGTTTGTGTTTGTTGGGGGTGTTTAAATACAAGAGAGTGGGTTTTTTTCCTTCTTCTTTTTCGTCCAGGAAACCAAATCTTGCTCAACAGACCGCAACCTTGTACAGTTTTAGACACTGAGGGTCATCAATAGTGGAATCAAACTTAGTGGCGTTTAATGATTCCGTTCGAAAAGAAGTTTTCACTTCCTCAGAACGAGGGATTTCATAATCCAAAAAGAGAGAATTACAAACAAAATCTTGTCCTCTATTTCCCTTGAGAAAAACTGCCTCCTACAGTGAATTGCACTTCAAGAAAGTTCATAATTATCGTCTCCCACGGCCTATTCGCTGACTTGCCCCTACTTTTTTGCATTTGCCAAAACAAACGCACAGGGCATATTGACATAAATCTCTGGGATCTAGAGATTTTCTGTGCTAGAAGATGCAGATACATGAATTTGCAGCTTCACTGTAAAATGGATTTAATAGCGGCACATATTAATATGCTGCTTGCCCGTATTTTAAAATGACTCCATAACGCTACAGAAAGAGGTAAGGGGGGATAAGACACATTGATCTATATTTGCTCTATCGGATTTAAGAAAGGAGAGGAGAGGAAAACGCAAAACCCCAAAAAAGAGGCTCTTACTTGGGCATCAGTCAGTCCCAGCATCGCTGCAAGTTGTTTTCTGTCCGGTTTCGTGACATATTTCTGAATTTCAAATCTTTTCTCTAACCCTTTCCTCTGTAGATTGGAAAAAACCGCTCTGGACCAAGAACGTTTTCTTTTGTATGTTTGAGGCAACGTGTCCTTCGTTAAAACCGCATAAGGACCTGTTGATTTGAAAAGAGGGAGAAGAGAGACAAAGCGTGTCATTTGCAGTGTGTACGAAGAGAAGCTGTAAATAAGGTACAAATAATCGAGAGAGGGGTGCCTGAGAGAAAAGCCCAATGGAGGCCAACTAAATGCCACCTAGTATCACAACTTCATATTTTCTTATTAATTTATTGCATCTTTTTAAAAGTCTTTCCCTCCCAGCGATTACTTTCACTAGCTAGCGCTAGCTTTTGTGATCACTTTGTTAGACGCATTGTCCTCCCCACATGCAGCCCACCTCCAAGATTTTCGTTGTAGAGATGTCACAGTGTGATCCTCCCTAAAAAAAGAAACTTCAGCTTTCAAGCATCCGCCAAATCTCTTTTGGGTTAGCGCTCCTATGGCTCTATATAGACGCACTGAGGCAGGCCCTGCTGGTAACTGATTTGTGCCAGGGATGGATTTAAGAGGGAGGATTTGTACCTGGAAAAGTGTCTTGAAACTGGTGCTGAACTGAATTCCTTGAGTTTGTGTTTAAGGGACCGAGAATAGTAGAGGCCTCGTTAATGGGATCTAGAGACGCGAAGAACTGGCCGGCTGAAGGCTGCAAGGTGGGGAGATGAACCCCAGTTTGGCGGCTTGTAGTTAATAAGGAGGTCAGATCTGTGAGCACAGGAACAAGGAGAGCTCTGTTATATTGCAATATAAATCCACACACCTCGAAGCTTCTAATGAATTGATCTGATTCACCTACAGCTTCTAATGAACTGAACTGATTCACCTACAGTGTGTGTGGGGAAGTCGGGGCGGGGGCGCAGTCGCTTTTCTACCGTCAGACACAATGAAGAGTGTGGGCGGTGGGGAAATCACACTTTCGAAGTGACAGAACAGGAATGCATAAGCCAGGGAACTTGATACAGTTGTTTCCCTCTGGAGGTGCAGTATTTTCCCCTAGAACCGGAGTTCCTTTAATAATAAAAACGGGTTGTCAGCGTGTTTACACGCTGCGTAAGGAGACTGAGTGCAGCAAAAGCCTTCCAAAATGTGATTGCCATCTGCGTACAATCTTTAGAGAGCGGTGAGCGATTTTTTAAAAAGCAGTGTATTCTCAGCGAGAAGCTTTCACAGCACACGGGACTGCCGATTGGCGTGAAAGGACACTGCCGAAAAACAAACACACTCCCTCGATAGTCGCGGTGGTTTTTGTTAAGATTAAGACTAGCTACAAACTGACAGCAAGAAAAGCTCAGATCTCTACCTCTCAGCGTGTTGCTTTCCTTGACTTTGGGATCAAACTCCGCGGACAAAATCCGATCAATCCCAAATTTCAGGTCTTTGCTGGAAGGAGCCGGAGCCGAGGAGTTGTGCGTTTGGTTCCCTTGCAGCCGGCCCGGGGTCGGGGCGCCGCTGCTACTGGCCGCTCCGGGCGATCGGTGCGGGTGGTGGTGGTGAGGGTAGGCGGCAGAGAGCGGGGAGAGCCTAGCGGGGAAGCCGGCGGGGGTATCCGGGGCCACCACCGGGGTGGGTCTGAGCGGGGAGCCGGAGGTGTGGAACGGGGCGTGGGCATGGACCGCTCCCAAGTGAGCGGCCAGGCTGGCGGCGGACCCCCCGGGCAGGCTCTCGGCCTCGCCGGCCCCGGCGTGCAGGATGTCTGCGATGCAGAACGAAGGCTTCTTCCCCGCGGCGTGCTCCAGGGGGAAGCAGCCGCCCGGGCCGGACGCGGAGCAGTACGCCGCGGACCACAGGCTGAAGTTCGAGGCGTAGAAAGGGGCCAGGCCGGCCGTGTACATCCTGCTGTCGGGCCGCGGGGCAGCCGCCCTCGGCGAGTTGTCCCGGCCCTGGCGAGCGGCGAGTCCCCTGCCGTGCAGCCCGGGAGCAAAGGTGCCGGCCGCGGCGCGCGGGAGAGTGGGGCCGCTCCTCTGCCTGCAGCGCGCCCGGCCGCTCGGAGGGGGGAACCCACCCAAAACGAGCCCCCGCGCCCCGCGCCCGGCCCGCCTCCGCCCGCCGAATGGGCAGGGGCGCCGCTGTCAGCCGCTCGCCCGCCCGCCGCCGCTCATTGGCCAGCCGGCAGCCAATCAGCGCAGAGGGGCGGGGGCAGGCGGCGGCTGGCCACGCTGGGCAGCTCCTGCGGCCGTCCCCGGGGAGCGCGCGCTGCACTTGTAGCGTTCCCTGTCCCCGAGCAAGGCGCTGGGCAAGAGCTGAAGGGAACATCCCGCTCTATATACCTAGCTTGCCTGCCCCGAGCCCCCGCCCTACTCCTCCTTAAGGGGGGACTGGCAGCCCCGATCTGCCCTCTGTCGTCGGAGCTTCTGCATAGAGGTGGGGGTGAATATGTATCTACCCACGCTGCTACCCTTATTCATGCCCCTTCCACCTTGCGGGATCCTGAACTAGGGAGGAGGTGCAGCCGCACACTACAGCTAAAGAAGGGAGCTGAAAATCCTACTATAAACAGGGCTGCTTCCCCTCCGCTTCCTCCTTAAAATGGGCTAAGGAGCCTAAAACTCTTCTGTGTAGAGTGCTGTCTTCTTCTCTCTCCGCTCAGCCTCCCTAAAGTTTGCTGTGTTAGTCCTCACATCGGACTATCACAAGACTGTAGCAGTCTGACTTAGAGACACGCTTCAGCTACCAGTTCCGATTGCGAAATAGTTCATCGACACAAAGTAAAATCTTGTATAATAAGAGCGAAAACCTGCTTTAAAATAGTTCCACATTAGAGACGTTTCCTTCCAAACAAGTGAGACTTGGCAGTTCTGCAGAGAATGTACATTTCATAGTAAGGGCGGTGTATAAGTACTTACGTGAACTCTGCCCTGTTGGCTCTGGGCTGCCTATAAATAATAGCGACAGATCTTGCAGACAATGGTACTAACTTCGTTCTATTGTATACTTTTGTCAAGAACGTACCTTGCACTTTTCTATTTGCTTTATACATTCACTGTAAAGACTCTGTAAGTATTTTGTAAATACAGCAAACAAACAAAGAGCCCTACAAACATTTAGGAGACGGCAAAATAAGTAACTATATTTTCTGGAGGGCTTTACTAACAAGGCTTCAACGCAACTGATGTGATGTTCAATATCCACATTTCCACCTACTTGACTATGGAAATAGATTTTTTTTATAGTATCTTCTTATAGAAGGACATATTAACAACTCCTCGTAGGTATTTAATTTTCATTAGCCAGGTTGCATCTGTGTTTGTTCGTTTTAAACATTTCAAATAATTCCGAGAGTTTTCGGTGAAAAGCAAGAAATTCAACCTTTTTTTCTTTCTTCAAGTCTGAATAGCCAATGCCGGGGGAAAAAAATCACCTGTAATCTTAGACTGTCTTATTTCTCAGCCAAGTGCCAGCATAAACAGCATATGTGATTTCATGTATGCATACTCACCTAGTTATAGAAAACAACTCAGCATTTATTTTTACTGAGACTACGCAGAATAATAGAAGCATGATGGATTGTGAAGATTTATCCAGAAACTCAGGGTATTTGGGGAAACGGCGAATTAGATTTGAATGTTTCATATTTTTTTAAAATATAAAGATCTGTCGGCAGAAGAAAAACCCACCCATTTCGCCTTTTCAGATGCCTTTAAAGCAAGCCTGTGAATTTCAGCCAGACGAAAACATGTTATCAATCTAATTTTAAAAAGTATAAGGAAGTATGGTTCTTCAATAATATCCCATTCGTGCTCATAAAAGGAGCTCTTACAAAAATTATTTCCCACTCATCTCAGGGCTGCTCAAGATATTTCAGAGCAATCAGCAAAGAACGGGGGCTTTCTTTTCTAGACACAATTACTTTTTGCCACTTTGTAATGTTCCTCTTTGATTCAGATCGTGTACACAGGGGACTGTATCAAGAAGCACAGTAATAAAATGACAGTGTTCACTTCCAAATGAAATACTTTGGGGAAAGAAATCCCGGGAAATCTTGTTTATTGAAAGATCTGTTCAAAGCGAAATATTCCAAGGCAACTTTATGACAGGACACTTTTAGTATTTATCAAACACACTTCATAGAAACATTTAGCAAAGTGCTAGGCGTCAGATAGCAGCGGTTTGGCAGTTTTATCACTGTGCATTGTTATAAGTGCGAATATGTATGATCAGGAACAAGGTAAAACTTTAAGAGCGACAAAAAGTAAGTGTGCAGGAAAGAGAAATCTTTTCTCCACTGATTGTTGGGAAGTAGGGCGTGCAGCACAGCGGGTACCTCAATGAGCATCGTTTGGATATGTAACAAGAAATACAACTTGGTTTTTCGCAGCAGCAATCAATGATAATGCGTCAAGGATTCTCTCTTGAACTAACTCAGGCATGAGGTTAAGATTCTTCCACTTTTTTCACGTTATTTAGGACCCAATCCAGAGTCATCCCTACCTACACGCAACCTAGGTGTAGGGCACCTACATATTTGAGGTACCCCTGGGTCTTAATGTCACCCCCTCCCTAGCTTTTCCCATCCCTGTTCTGTGGTTACGCTCTGGCGAAGATCTAGTTAACTTAAAAGTGGAAAAGCCTGCCAGACCTATTAGCAGAACACCCAACCTGTGAAACGGCCATTCAAGTGGTAATGAAGCGATTTAACCGGCATTTGCCAACCTCATGTGTATACAGTCAGTTCCTAAATTTACCGTGTTAGTCTATGGGACCTTAGTGTAAAATTTTCTTTAAACATTTTCATTAGTGAACATTATAAAATCACAACTCTAAAAAGCTGTCATTCTTTCTAGCTGCCATCCGGCAGAGGGGAACCAGTTTACTAGGACTGTCTAGGGTCCTACACATCCTAAGGACAGCCCTGGCCCTGGCCCGGGCCTCCTCCATTGGTCTGGTTTTAGCCACTCATCTCCGCTCCCTCCCTCTAATTTTGGGTGGAGTCTCCCCTTTGCACGTGTCCGGCAGGCAGCAAGTCTAGGTGGGATCCCGGAGTTCCAAGAGAAGAGTGATCAGCCCCCTACCCAACCTGCTTTCTTAGCATTTTCCGCTCCGTGTGGGGCGGGATCCAGCCAAGTGCTGGGGGCGGGGAGGGGGAGGGGAGAGGTTCATTCTTGAAGGACAGAAATAATGTGATGAAAGTGGTACCCACTCTGCAGCAAAGCACTTGACCCTGGGCCGTGCCTTGTACTGGACAGGTTGGATTTGGGACACTTGAGTGACTCGGGAAAGGCAGGTGCAAAAATCCCCTTCTAGCACCCCACTCCCGAGACAACAACCCAGCTGCCTCCTTCTGGGGGGGGGGGTATTACTTTAGGAGATCACCGGCCCAGGGGCCAAGTCCCCTCCACACGCGCACACCCCATCTCTAGACAAAACGGCCCCTTTCCAGAGTCAATAATCTGCCCCCTTTTAGAAGCCTCCCCCCACTATTCCAGTCAGTCACGAAGATGATCCCTTGCGGGGGCAGCTGGGAACAGCGAGTTCCCCTGTGTGAGAGCAAGAAGCTTTCCCCGGGGGATTCGATGCTTCGGTGTGAGGGGGCCCCTAATCCGAAATATCAGCTCCCCTCTCCTATGGGCACGCATTGCGATCGCCCCCTTTTGCTCTGGAGCAGCAAGACGTCTGGTCCTGCGGCATGTCCAAGGAGAGCTCCTGCCCAAGACAAACAGCCTCCTCACTCAGAAACCAGAGCCGCCCCCTCCTCGGGAACCGGCCCTGCTCCGAGGCAAGGAGACTCGCACAGCCCCGTGGCCGAGGGGGCCCGCAACCCCTCCTCCTCTTGCATAGAAGCAAGAAGGATGCAGGAAGCTCAGGACTCACTGAAGTTCAGGTCATCTCCTGTTTTTGATAGGCTCCAGCTCGGACTAAATGAGCGGATGCGCCTGCGAGATTTGTCCCAAAATAGAAGCGGCTTTAGTATTTTAGGATACAGCAGAAATCCTTATTTCTTCCGGCGCAAAACTTTATAATGAGCGCGAGCACTTCCCTTTTCAATATTTGTGCAACTTTATCTCGACCAGCAAGTTGCTCTGGTGACGCAAATCCGCCCTTGTGGATTTCAGCTCCAGGACTAAAGGCAAGGAAATCAATTCCCCTCTAGCAACGAAAACATAAATATACAGCTGCGACTTTCCCCTTTAATCTTGCTTTCCGAGGCACTCTGAGAAGGACACACATGGACAAGAGGGGAACTACTCGGCCAAAAGGAGAACTTCTTGGAGGAGCTCAGTCTTGAAGGACGTTTTTGAAGCTGTCAAGGGAGGGAAAGAAGTGATTCAAAATGAAATAATTCAAATTGCTCTCGCCTTCCTTCCCCTCCCCAGTAAGAAACAAGGTTATTATCATAGTGGAAGCAGCGTGTCTATAAAATATGCGCACGATCTCCAATCCCTTTAATTTAAAGACAGATTACATTGAGCAAAATTTCATTACATTAAGGAGTAAAAGAAACTGTAGCAGTTTCTTGGAATTAGAAGTCTGTCTCCCCAGGATGGATTATGCATTGAGTTATGAGTGTTTCTTTCTACCTTTTCCAGCCCATTTGTCCTATGTGTTTATATTTTGCTATCTTCCCACGCACGTACTTATTTATGCCATGTGCATACGCGTGTGTGTAATAAAGCTTTCTTATTCCCGCACACACAAACCCCGCTATGGGCACTGTTTAGGAACCTCGATAGATGGATCTCTCCAACCAGTATCTGTTTCTCGGTAAATGGTACTCCGGTGTTCTCAAGAGGAACTGTGTAAAGAAAGCAGGAAATATTACAGGCAGGTAGTTCTGAAGAGGAGGATAAATCTAATCGCGAAGGGAAGGGTTAGTGGCTGAGTGTGCAAACTTGACTGTCCCAGAGCTCCAGTCAGTGCTATCCTAGGGCCAGATCGCCCCGGTCTGGGATGAGTTGGTTAGACGAATGGTTTACTGCTAGCAAAATAAAACTGGAAAACTCCAGGTGTTGAACCAAAGATCAGTTTGAGCGACTTTATTTTGGTCCCAGTCAGAGCCATGCTTACGCATATGCAGCTGGGAACTGCACTCAAAAATGTGGGGGCACCGCTGAGTATTAATGTCCATTCACCCACCACTTCCAATCCCTGTTCTGTGGCTCTGCTTCCTCCAGAGAGGCTCTATTTAACTTTAAAACAAAAAAGTCGGTCAGCGCTATTAGCAGCCTCTGAACTGGTGAAAGAGCCATTCAAGTGGTAATGAAGCCATTCAACGGGCATTTGCCAACCCCAGGTACATAGTCAGTTTCTGAGTGTATGGGTTAGTCCACAGGACCTTCGTTTAAAAATGTCATTAAAATATTTCATTAGTGTGTCGCTAAAGATTATTAAATCACATCTCTAAAAAAACATCATCCCCCTGCCCTGGGCTGCTCTTGGGCACAGGGGCATGGGTATAATAGTAGTACTGCACAGGGCCCCATACATCCTAAGGATGGCCCTAGTCACAGTAAAGGTTTCTCTGGTGCTGCTGCTCTTAATGACTGTTACAGACAGTCCTGTGCTTTCATTTCATCCCATTTCCTGTAGTTAGTCACATTTTATCAGTTTGATTGCTCTCCAATGACATATCTATATAATGCGTGTTTTACTTTATTTTTTCAACCGTGCTTTTCCGCACAGTCCCTAGAACAACGTGCATAGAAAAGCCTTACTCACCCAGACCCAACAATCTAGGGAACAGGATGCAAGAATGACCCAGCTCACCAGAAACATGCCAGCAAAATCAGGTGCAGCTGAGCACTGTAGGAAATGTGACAAAGTCATTGCACGCTCCTATCCTGGACCACTAATACTAGTGGGCATTATAGCAGACCTTTCTCTGGTAAAGGCAATCTCTTCCATAAGCACTAATTAAGTCATCCTGGCATTTCTAGGCTGGGTGAACACTTGTGTAGACACAAGACTACTCAGGAGCTAACACTGTAATGGCGCCTGATTGTATGTACAATGATACATCCCAGTTGTGCTTTGTTACTGTTGTTTAGTGCTAATACATTTTACTAATGCAAATAAATAGGGCTACTTGTTTGTCAGGGTGGGGGTGTCTCTTACTCCCTGTTTCTATTGACACACTCAGACCCTGATCTGATTGGGGCTTTAGGCTCATAGAAATAATAAACAATGCTGCATGCTGATTCTTCTTGTTTTCCTGTTTGTTAAGCGGAACTCACCTAAGTGCTCTTTGGTGGTTCTAGTGGCACTCTGAACACTACTCTGACGTGGTTTGATAACCTACTCACCAGAGGTGGCATGTAATAATAACCCCAGTTTCCATCTGGTTAAAAAAATATAGCAAAGTGCTTGAGCCATCGTAGAGCCAGACTTCATTTGAGGGACGGGTTGGTTTTTTCACCCTATGGTGGTGGGGACCTTGTTTCCTAATAGCCGATGCGCTGGATTTTAATTGGCTTTGTGATTCTGCACATGTTTGACTGTTACTTCCCGCTCTCAGGGACACCTGTTTGTAATGTGCTTTGTCCGGAAGTAGGGAGGTGTTTTACTTGTGGTTGACACATTTCAGGACCTTCCACATTATCAATCCAGCAACACTCTGAAATAAATTGGAGTCAATGAGAAGATTGATCCTTCGGAGGTCCAACTTCTGAAGTTTGATTTCATGGGTCTAGTGTAAACCCCCAAATCGAATGCTGAGGGCAGCCTTTTCCAGTGTCCTGTGCTCCTCATTGTGCGAGGAGTAAGGGAAGCCGATGGGAATGCATGCTCCTGTTGGCCTCCCACAGTGTAGATGCCACTCGGCTTGGCTTAAATAAGCAGAATCCAGCTACACCGTTTGCTGGTCTAGGGCAGACCTAGGCTAATAGACTAGCAGCAGTTCTGTAACCACCTATAGCGTTTGTAATGTGTAGAATGAACAACAATACCCTGAAATAAGCCTCACTGTGAATGTGTGGCTGGCATAAGGATTTTCTGCAACATGCCTGCAGGGGCCACTGGTTTATCCAGAGTTAGTGGAAGCTGAACCTCACAGACCTTCATTGGAAAATTTGTTCTCTGGTGACACCTACTGGCTAGCTGTTAAAACTAATCTCACTGCAATTTTAACAGAGCCCAACAAGGCCCTGCGATGCATTCCTTTCCTCTGGCTGATACAGAGAGTTTCCATAATCGGCTTTGACAAACACCTGTTTCCTGCACAACACTACCACCACTAAAAGGGCATTTCCTTAAGGTCTAAACAGCCTGCACCGAGGAAAATCCTTTGGTTCTCTGCATCATAATTCAAGTTCATTAGCTGTTAGTAGGATGATTGGCCAGAGTTGAGCTGCAGTCAGGTTATCAGCTGATGATGAAATGGACATAAAGTAAAGACAAGCAAGAAATCTTTGAGATTTCTGTGATTTGCTATAAGCCTCGTTCCCTACATCTGATTGCTACAGAGAAGCAAGCAGTTGGTGTTTTCCAGCAGCATAGGTTACTTCAGAAAGGCCATGTCCACACTACAGAGAAGATCGAAGCAGCCACAGTCAATCTTCTGGGGTTTAATTAGCAGGTCTAGTGAAGAAATGCTAATTTGAACTGAGACGGGCGCTCCCATCAATGCCAGTAGTCCTGCTTTTATGAGGAGTAAGGGAAACTGAAGGGAGAGTGTACTTCCTCCAACTTCCTGCAGTGTGGACGGTGCCAAAATTCAAGTTAAGATACTTCAACTTAAGCTATGCAATTAACATGGATGAAATTGCATATCTTAATTCGAATTTATCTCCTAAGTGCAGACCAGGGGAAAGTGAGCAGCCTAAGCAGGTCTGATTTTCCTCTCCTTCTCATTAGTGTAAATTGTTCATAATTCCATGAAAGTACAAGGAGTGATGCCTAGGCCCATTGTATTTAACTCTAAACAGGGTAGGCAAAGCCTACTGTGATGATCTCCAACTGAAAGGAGGACACAAAACTAATAGTTGGGAAAGAGGTAGACAGACATAAAATATCTCTGGACATAAAATATTTCCCTCAGCTAATCATCTGTACGCCACCTTCACCACGAAGGAAAGGCAAGACACTGTTCGCAATATTTTCTCAGAGCCACAAATGAACAGGGTGGCTATCCTGGAAATCCCTTGATTTTTCCTCTTCGCTGTTCGATGTAATATGTCATTATTTATTTAGTACTTAATTTGCTGGACACCAATGGAATGTTCTGTGCTGATCAGAACACAGTGGAAGGCATGGTCACTGATCTAAACAGTGATGCAATATTACAGGAACCCAGACAGAGTCTGCTTACACCAGATAAATCCATTGACTTCAATTTGCATCAGCATGAGAGAAGTTTCAGGATCATATTGCACCAGCTGGCCCGTGAAGAGGTAAGTATAAGAGAGGTGCTGATATGGCAGAAAATATGGATAGAGAGGAAGATACAACTATATCAGATATGATTCACTGTTGTTTGTATATGGAGTAAAGGTGACAGGCTTCACAGAAGTGCTGGATTATTATTTTACATAATCTTGGAATAGCTAGCGTTGTCACATGTACATGTGGCCAGATGTAGCTCTATACCCATTTACTCTAGCTGAAAACTGTCATTTCATAAAATGTAGGCAATTCTTATATTGTGCCTTTTAGTTAGGCATCTCAAGATACTTTACAAATGTGTCATAACTGAGGTAGGTAAGTATTTTACCAGTTTTGTGATGATTGCAGGGAAGCATAGAAGGGTGTAAAGTCAATGGATTTTCTGAGAATCTGTCCCAGAATTTTAAAGCAAAAGTCACACAGTGAAGTAGTGATAGAGATGGGCATAGAACCTAGAAATCCTGGCTCTCATTTTCTTATTCCCCATGAGAGTCACTGTGGACCTAACTCACCGCTGCATTACTCCAGTCTTACGCTACTATACGCCCACCCATTTAAATAAAACTGTACTGGAATAATGCAATAGTTTATCAGGACCACTGCCTCTTCAGCAACATGTTAAATTCACTGTGTAGAAAACCTACTAAACGTCCAAAGGAAATGAAGTTATCAAAAAGCAGCCAAATGGATTCTTAATGAAAATTACTCTATAAAATTCATCTGGATTTTTAAAATATCAATGATTTCTTCCAACCCACCTTTCATATAAAGGATTGGCTTTATACATTGTATGTGTCACTGCTTCAATGCATTTTAAAATAATTTCTTCCTTTCTCATTAACTTATTTAAAAACCCAATTGAATAATGCCATCAGCAATTTTACGCTTCACATCTTAACCCTATTTACGCATATGAGTGGCTTTCCTGGTAAATACAAAATCAAACTACCAGTCAGAGAAGATTTATGATCCAATAAATAAGTATGCCATAGTATGTAGAGTATAAGTCAGTGGTCCTCAGCCAGGGGTATGAATACCTATGGGGATACACAGAGGTCTTTCAGGGGATACTGGATTAAATATTTGGCTAATTTTACAACAAACTTCATAAAAAGCACAGTGAAGTTGTACAAACTAATAATGCTCTGTATACTGTACACTGAAATGTAAACACAATATTTGTTTTCCAATGTATTTTATATTTACATGGCAAAAATGAGAAAGTGCACAATATTTCAGGAATAGCGTGCTGAGAGACTTTGTGGCTGCAAGACAAATCAGACTCCTGAAAGGGTACAATCCTCTGGAAAGATTGATACCCACTGACATAAACAAACACCCTCTGAGGAGGCTGATTCCCTCACTGCCGCTGTATCTACAATAGAGAAAGCCCAATACAGCCATTCACCACATTATCAGCTCCATGGTCAGCTAACCATTTCCTTTTGCCAGACTCCAGCATGTCTTTTAGCACTCGAGTTCCGTCACTGCTGAATAACCCAAGGGGTGATAAGAGCGGCTCCTTCTCACTATGCTGTTTGATTTGATCAGCACAGTGGATTTTTCTGCCTTTAAATAGCTAGCAGCTTGTCTGATGTTCTCTCAACCTCTCCTAGTTACAGTGTTCACCTGGCAGTGCAGCTACAGTGACTTCCATAGATCCTGCACTGTGCAAGTAGGAACATAAGTACTGCTGCACCATTCACCTAGGTTCCTGCCTGTGGAACTATCCATTATGCACTACTTTAACCAAATGGGGAAAATAAACATAAAATGCACCCATTTTCCAGAAACAGACCTGAGAAAATACATTGTTTTGGCCATGTTTAAAAATTCTGCCACCATTTCCTTGACATGCTCGGAAGCTCCCATGATTCAGAGCAATGACTTGACATTTGATAGGGGGTGGCCTTAGAGCCAGGGATGTGCTTTTTGCTTTCCCTGTGAAAATCCATCAACATTTGGCCAAATTATACACCTTTGAAAAACAACAGTTCATATATGCTCAGTAGAGACATGCAGCTAAGATCTCCAAAAATTCCATGCACACTAAGCATGTCCCAGCCTCTCATAGCTCGAAGGACTGAGCAGACTGCATTTGTACCATCACAATAGAGCCATTGAACTTGTTCCATTCCCTCAAAGTTTCTATGGGTGACCAGACTGCACATGTACCATCCCCAGAGTGACAGAGTATGCTCTAGCCCAGGGCTTTAGGGGTGAAACTGGATTTTCCCCCTAAGTGCTCGGAATGACCCCTCTGCTATCTCCCAGGCAGTGCAGAGGAGGAAGCCGTGTGGCTTGAATGCAGCTGGGATAAAAGCTAGACATGAGGGGAGGGAAAAGCTTGACTGAGATGAGGAATTTACAGAGACTTGGACTTGGAGAGGGAGAGAAACAAGAGCTGGGAGCCAGAGGGAAGAATGGGATAGGGAGGAGGCTGAGATTTGGGTGGAGACTGGGACTGTCTGGGCACTGCAACTGGAAGCCAATGGAGGGATAGCATGTTCAGCCTGGTTGGCTAAGGAGACTGGGAGCAAGGGAGTCTGGGACTCGATGGTCAGGGAAGCTGGGACTGGAAGCTATAGTGGGAGAGAGTGGGACCAGGAAGCAGGGAAGGAATAGGATGGGGATTGGGAACAGTTGGCTGGAGTAGGGGGATTCTGAGACTGGCTGAGAAGGTGGGAGAGACTGGCTAGCCAGAGAGACTGAGACAGGGAGCCAAGAAGAGATGGGAAAAAGTTGATACTGGATAAGGAGACTGGGTCTGTGGGACAGAAAGGAGAAAGGGGAGAGAAGCATCAGAGGAACAGCCGTATGAACCCTGCCTCGTTATGTGCACAGGATGTACAGTGCTCAGTTAATGAGGAACACATATTTCATGATAGGTTCTTCAGTCTAGCAGAGAAAGGCATGACATGATCCAATGGCTGGAAGATGAAGCTAGACTATTTCACACCAGAAAAAAGACATATTTTTTAACAATGAAAGTAAGTAACTAAGAGCACATCTACACTGCAGGGCAAAAGTCAAATTAATATACGTAATTTCAGCTACGTCAATTGCATAGCTTAAGTTGAAATAGCTTAATTCGGCTTTTGGCACTGTCTACACAGCAGGAAATCCGAGAAAGAGCACTCTTCCTCCAACTTCCCTTACTCCTTGTGAAATGAGGGTTACAGGAGTCAGAGTAAGAAGTCCTCCAGCTCGAAATTATTTCGAAATAACGTCAGTTATTCCAAAATAATGCTGCTGAGTAGACGTACCCTAATGGAATTATTTAGCAAAGTTCGTGGTGGATTCTCCATCAATGGCCTTTTCTGAATCAAGATTGGATATTTTTCTAAAGATAAAAGTATCTTTATTAGGAATTATTTTGGGGAAGTTCTGTGGCCTGTGCTATGCGGGAAGATCACAGTAGATTATCTCAGTGGTCCCTTCTGGCCTTGGAAGCTGTATAGAAATAATTAAAGTTCCTATACTCATGCTAAAAGTTTATCAGAAATCACACAGCAGTCTTATTGTGCCCTAGTAGCAGGCCAAAGGCTTGTCAACCCTTCTTTATGGGGTCGGTGATCCATGGGACAGAAGATTCTGTCCATTTGCTGGCTCAGAAAAAAAAGTCCACAGCCAGTTTAAACATAACGTTTTCATGTCAGAAGCCTTTTTGTTTTCTGTTGGTATCTGGAAAAAACAGTTGGCACCACTCTATACAAGTCTCTTCAGTGGCTGTTACTTCTTCAGGAGTGTTTACAATCTGAGTGATTCATCTTAATCTTTCCCCGTTCTTTTTATTTCCTAGATGAGTTAAAATAACCCCTCCCATGCTGAAGATGCATATAATCCTTACGCCATAGTGATACATAAACTTAATGTTGTATGTCCCCTGGCAAAACTGCATATGGTTGCAATAGCTGTCACAATCATGTATTTAAAGATTGTATTATAATTCATACACACAAGGGAGCAAAACTAAGGATCCACAGGCAACCTTAATTTTGGAAATTCCTTAGTTTAGGGATTGACTTGGCAACCTTAATCATGTGTTTTCTTTATATGCAATAGATATGCAAGTACAATGATATATTCTGAGTGATATATTCTGAAAGGCAAATCCTCTGGAATTAATTTTGGCGTTTGTTTTGTCTTCTTACTAAAATCCTTCCAGATCATTTTAGAAAATCACATTGATAATGTAAGTGTAGATCCATCTGGTGATTCTTGAGTCTTATTTCCATTTGTGTCCATTTTCACACATAAAATGATATGTAGAACTGGGGGTAGAGGCTCATGTTCCAGGAGAACATGGTTTGGTGTAGCATTATGGGCTCAGGCTGGTAAACTGAGTTCAGGCTGCCCACAAGGAGCCCTAGACTGAAGCCTCAATAAATGGCATTGGCTATTCAGCAAGGTGAGTAAAGACTGTCCTACAGCATTACCTATTGCTCTTGCCCATGCTATTTCTGCTTCTAAAATTCAACAGCCAGTTTATACTCAGCACTGCTGAGAAGAGTGCAAGGTGATTCTAAGCCATTTTTAGCTATATTGATCCTGAAACAGTAATTTAAATGATCAGGTAATTTAAAGTTAGCTTATTTTTTCCTTCATCACTGCTCTTACTTCATGGCTTGCTGAAAGTCTGTGCACAATACATTAAAGAAGGCAGAGGTAGGCTCATCCCAAATTCTTTCCTGAAAGCCTTAACTTGAATGATCTGGCCAGGAGGTGGAGAGTTATACACCCAGGCTATGTCAACACTGCACTCTAAACTCGAAATAATCTACACAATTTGCGCTACACAAATTCGAGTTTATTTCAAATTTCAAAATAAAGTGCTATTTCGAGACATCTCTTAACCCTTGTGGAACGAGGGTTACCAAGATGCCTAAATAGCACGCCCATTATTTCAAAAAATATTTCAAAATAATGGGTGGCTTGTGAAGATCAGTATCCCAAAATGACTTTGATGTGTAGACATATCCCTAGGGATTAAATCTAAGTCTTCTGTGTAAAAGGCACAGAATAAGTTTTGTGCAGATATTGTATTTAAAGCACTGTGGTTTTATTTATTTTCATAGACTCAGAAGTGCCTGCTACTTCCCAGTTAAAAGCAGCCTCTGCCACAGTGAGATGAGCAGGCACTGCGGGGGCTCCTTAGCTAATGGGAGTCATTCCCTAACAGCAGCAACAGCTGACAAAGGGGGGGGGGAGGATGTAGAAAGGGTGGGGTTACAGTAAAGCTAATGAACTATACTGTTCTGTCAGGCACATCTTAGTGCTTTCAGTTCCATCATGTGGCTTGGGAGAGGTGGGGAGTGTCCAAAGTTTTGATTCTCAGGATATTTTTCATGTTAAATGGAACTGTAATGAAGACCACTGTGTTGAGAAGTGATCATTATCAGGGCTATGACTGGTTTCTGTAGAGTCGGGGGAAGGGAAGAGAGGAGGTTAAGCCGATTGCTCTATATTTTCCAGTTGAGAAGCTGAGCTGTCACTTGTCATCTGTCAGAGGAAGGGGGAGCTAACGTGGCTTTAAGCCACTGTTGTGCTCTCCAGAGAGCCAGAGAGCACTCTGGAGGATGGAGAGTCCCTAGACTTCACTTAGTCTGCCCAATTTGTCCTATGCGCTGCAGTTCTGCCTGGCCTTTCTGGTATGCTGCGTGCTGGAGTCCAGCCCCTGACATGTCCCTCTTGCCTCCAACTCCAAGCCCCAGTATGACCCCTATACCAGGGTTTGTGATAGGGTGCTCAGATGGCAGAATTACAGCTGC
This sequence comes from Pelodiscus sinensis, assembly GCF_052426305.1. NCBI lineage: Eukaryota > Metazoa > Chordata > Testudines > Trionychidae > Pelodiscus > Pelodiscus sinensis. The sequence goes on along the minus strand of NC_143054.1, from coordinate 155,857,515 downwards.
TTGCTGCCGCACCAGCACTGAGGGCACGTCTACACTACAGGACAAAGCCGAGTTAAGCTACGCAACTTTAGCTACGTTAATTGTGTAGCTGACATCGAAGTAGCATAACTCGGCTTTTGGCGCTGTCTACACTGCAGAGAATCTCAGGAAGAACACTCTTCCTCTGACTTCCCTTACTCCTTGTGGAAGCAGGGTTACCGGCATCGACTGAAGCGCCCCTCTCAGTTCGAATTAGCTTAACTAGACTGCTAATTTGAACCCTGGAAGATTGAGAGCAGCAGCTTTGATCTTCCTCTGTAGTGTAGTTGTACCCTGAGGGGCTCCAATCCCCTCCCAGCTGTATGCTGGGCTTTTAATACTTCATTCACCTCTCTTGCCCTACTTGGCATAAAGACACAGAGTAGGAATAGGATCGCCATCATATATTTTGCACTTGTGGTCACTCCATTGACTCCATGGGCTTTTGGTCAGTACATTGCATTTGAGATCTCAAGGCTCTCATAGTGGAGTAAGTCTTATCCCCATTTTACAGATAGGAAAATTGAGGTACATAGGGAAAGAAACCACCCTTTCTTTCCCTCATTGACGTCAGTGGGTTTTAGATTAGGCCCACAGAGCTGATGACTTGCTCAAGGTCATACATGGAACCAGTGGCAGTTTTAATGATAGAACCCAAGCCTGCATAAAAGAGAACAGTGTGATTCCTCATGTAGTTCCAGAGCATAACTTACTGTTTCCTCGTGCTGAACTGATTTCAGTGTACAGCATCAATGTGAAATGTAAAAGTGGTTTAATAAAGCCAAAAATGAGCCCCTACAGTGATGTATTTCTATTGTGATGGGGAAGGAGAATCTTACAGTGGTCACTACAAATTGTAAAAGTTCTAGGAAAGAAATGGCTTGTTATCCCTTTATTATTTAAACTGGGTTTTACTAGTCACTCTGAAGTTCTAGAGTGGTACTAGAGTGGACTGGGCCACGGCTTCAAGTGGCTCCCCTTGGCTGCAAATGGCAAAACAGAGCCAATAGGAGCAGCAAGACTCCATGGCCACAGCACCAGTAAGTAACCAAATCGGTGTGGCCAGTTACCAGGTTAAACCAAATACACAGAGAAGGTTACTTCTTCTTTTCATCCAATTTTTTCCTTCTTTCCCTCCTCCCCCCCCCCCCCCCATTCCCTTATTTATTTTTGGTTCTGGACATCCAACACTCCAGTCATCTGAAGAAGTGGGTTTTGCCCACGAAAGCTCATGATGCCATCTGCATGTTTTATTAGTCTTTACAGTGCTACCAGACCATTGGTTGTTTTTTAGGTTCCTCAAAGTGATTTCATGGACCACTTTGAGAAACACTGCTCTAAAGCAAGTAAATATCATTATTTTTCTTGGTAGAAGCATATTTCATTTAAAAATTGTTCTCTAATTTTTGAGTCACCCATCGCATGATTTATATGCATAACATGTATCAGGAACCTTAATACATCCAGACCCATATGAAAAGTTAGGTTTTGGTGTGGTTTTTTGGGTCTTCAGCACAACATCTGATGAAATGCTCCAAGCAGAGGGCTGAACAAGTTCCTCTCCTCTGGCTGTACAGATGAAAAATAGTCTGTTGTGTCAATTCCTCAGATGCCTATTTTTACACCTTCTGTTTGTTCTTCGTTTGACGTTGTTAATCACAGTCCCACCAAAGCTCTATTGTTCAGCTCTTCAAGAAGAATGTTGTTATATTGACTGTTTTTGCGTCAGCCCAGCACTCTCTGGAGCTGCACTTGGATGAAATTAGATAATTTCCATTAGTAGAACATGCATTATTAGTCCCCAATGCCAAATTGAAAAGCGAGCTAAGATTACTATTTCTGGCTGTGTTCACCTCAGGAAGGAACCTTCTCAGCTTTAATGGGATTTTGCTATTGTTGGTTGCCTTCTGTTTGACATTGTGCCAGCAGGGTTGAAAATTGTTTAGAAAGCTGCATGAAATATAATAGAGCCCCAGCCATTTGCTGCAGCACATTCCAGCCTGATGTTTATTTTGAAAAAAAAATGGAAAAAAAATATTGTCCTTGGCAGAAAACAAACCAGTAAATTGACTCTTGGAACATATGCTTCTTGTTGCTGTTGTGTTTAAAAAAATCCCTGCCAGTATCAGTGAATTACAGTCAGAAGTGATACATCTCTCCTAATATTTCTAATGATCTTCATTACATCTAAAGGCAGATCATGGCTGTAGCCTGCATATTTATTGCAGAAGAATAAGTTGGGAGGTAAAAAGTCAGATCCAGAAAAAACAAAAAAAAGAAATCCAGAACTGGTACAAAGAACACTCAGTCTTTTCTCTGTGATTAAAATATGTCCCAATCTCCCAGGGGAGCCAGAAGAATATTAGTTTTAGGGCCAGAGTCCATGAAGTGCCAAATGATTTCAGGCCCATTTGAACACAATGGATGCTAGCACCTTCAACTCTATTGAAGATCATTGGGGGAGAATCAGCAGTTCTCAGGATAAGGATTTATATGTAAGTTCTACCTGTTATTATTAAGGAACCCTTCTTTGATTTCCTTTCGCTGCCCCTTTGCCTTGACTCACCCTGCACAACTCGATCAGACCATTCATTTTGTTGTTTTTAGGAGAGTGGAGAGGATGGGAAGGAACTCCTTCTCAACCTTGACAACTCCCCAGTGATCTGGTTTTGCTCTATATAGTATTGTTTTGTTCCATGAATGTTGCCTTATAATAATTACCAATGAAACCAGAGTTGACTTTGGAGTGAAAGTTTCCAGTTATTTGGCATTGCCAGCATATAAGCTATCTAAGCCTATTCAAATGTGGTACATGTTTTTTTTCATGGAATTGAAATCCAAAAATACATTTTCCCTCCCGGTTCCCTTCAAGCTAAAGGCCAGCTCCACCTTTATTGGACACTCAAAATGGTGAAAAACCTTAATAACTAGAACAAAGTTGCCCTACTTTAAAAAAAAGTCTCCTAAGCCTCCGGGCCTGCTTTTGCTACTACCCACCAATGCATTCATTGTATTTCAATAATAATCCAGGACAGTCTCTGATTTTATAGTAATCTTTTATGTATTTATTTCAATTCCAACTTAGGTTATGTCTTCACAGCAGGCTTCGTGCTCAAGAAGCTTTTGCAGAAGAGATCTTTTTGCACATAAAAACCCTGTTCCCCATCCACACACACCTTTTTGCACAAGAGCTCTTGCACAAAAAGGAGTTATTCCTCACAAAAGGTGGAATACCTACACCAGAAAAACTCCTCTGTTCTTTCGTTTTACTTGTGCAAAAACATGCTTGAGGTGTGGATGCTCCATGAGTATTTGCACAAAAACCCTGTAGTGTAGACCTAGTCTTATAGAGAAGAAAAGGTCACCCATTCCTGGCACTGGGCACCCTGATAGATATTGAAAAGCAATCAGGCTAAAAGCAAAATGGCATTAGCAAACCAACTGGAGTTGTCCACCCAGAGCAATCCACTCACAAATACTGATCTTCCTTATCTCAGCTTTTGTGCCACCATAATCACCACCATAAAAAATCCACCTCACTCCCCAGATCTCCAAGTGTCAGCCATTCCCAAAAACCTGTCTAAGTGGAGGGTTTTTTCAACAGGCTCCAATGGTTATTGGATTGGAGATATTTGCAACCAAGGATGGTGAATTAATTCTGGTGTCAAAAAAGCCTAGTGGAGAAGGCTCTGCTGCAGCTCCTGTTCTTGTCTGCTAAGGGATTGTACTCCGGTATCCTAGCTTGGATTTCACTGCTGCAGCAATATGGCATGGGGAGAAAGTCACAGGCAGCCAATGCAAATTCTGGAGCAATTATTTTACCTGCTCATGGTTAGATTCTCCATTTACCAAACAGACTATTGCCTATTGCCCCGGCTTCCGCTGGTTTAAGATGAAGAACCTCATAGAGCACCCATGCAGCAGTCTAACCTTCAAGAGACAAAGTCATGCTAATGAGCTCTGCATTTGAGAAGGAGATGCACTACTTCCTGACGCTTCCAGAAACTCCTTCCTGGTTCCTGCTGCTACCTGAGGGGCAGCTGAGAGTCTAACAAGACCCCAGGTTGTGAACTTGACTGACAAATGGCAGATACAGGCATGCTCAGAAGTCCTGAGATCATCTCCCACAGCGATGTAAGCGAAACCAAAAATGAGCACGCTTATTTCTAAGTAACAGTGTCCATTGGGAGACTTATACTGGTATAACTACAGTGGTATAATTACTCAAGACTTTGGGTCAGATGGAGAGAATTGGAGGTCATCAGGGTAATGAAAACACTTTAACTCTGAACCTTCATCTGTCTCTTCTAGCCTTCCCTCCCCCTGCAAATGCCTTGTGAACACATGGAACAGGATGGGTTGTAGAGCAGAACTCCAGGAGAGAACCCTCACAATCTCCCAAAACTGCCCTGCAGAATCTGTGTGAGAGGAAAGAATGAAATCCTATCCCATGTCCACTCGGGTTGGCAAGCAAGGCATTGCTTCAGCACACACAAGGGCTTTGAGATACAATGGAGCAATCCATACTCCAGCACCAACCAACTTAAACTCTATCTGCAGTTTGGCATACTAAGCGTATACACTACGCTAGAGCTAGTCTGGGGGCAGACAACTTCCTGCACCCAAAGGTTTTGTCTATACTTCGCTGCCTTCAGCCACACAGCCATGTCACTAAAAGTCGGACGGTGTAAACTGCTGTCACTTTTGTCAACAAAATACTTCCATCCCCCCGAGTGGGGTCTGATAAGGAAAGCACTCCTGCCGACAGCATGCCAATACATTGGCACTTGCCTTGGCAAAACTTTTGTCTTTCGGGGGAAGGGAAGAGTTAAGCACATGTGAATGACAAAAGTTCAATTGGCAGTGTAGACAAAGCCTTAACAACCCAACCTTCCAGCTCTCCTTTTAGATCCCGCTGCTCAACCACCGGGCCAGTCTTCCAGTGTCATCCAGCTCAGTCTCAGTGGAAAGTCACAGGGTCGAGGCCCTGATTATTAATTGGGCATTAGGCCCAAACCAAACTCCCAAATGTGATTACTCCTGAACTTTGTGGGCGGTCCAGATCTGAACTTTGTGACTCAGGCCCATCCCTACAAACATGCCACTAGGGACTGATCCCCAAAATAAGAGCCTACTTTACCTCAGCTATAGACAATTGAAATGAAGGCTGGTAGCACCTTACTCCAAAACCAAGTGCCAAATTCTGTGATCCAGATCTGAGTTTTCCACCTAGGGGACGTCTACACAGCAACATTATCTCAAAAAAACTTAGTCTGCGTCTACACAGCAGGCAGTTATTTTCAAATAATGCTAAAATACTGTCAAGCTGGAGGAGTTCTTACTCCGACTCCTGTAGCCCTCATTTTATGAGAAGTAAAGGAAGTTGGAGGAAGGGTGCTCTATTTCAAAATAAGTGCAGTGTAGACACTCCCAATTTTGAAATAAGCTATTTCGAAATAAGCTACGCAATTGACGTAGCTCAATTTGCTTAGCTTATTTAGAGTTAAGCCCTGCAATGTAGACACACTCCTAGAGGCTTCCTTAGATTATTTCCAGGTATATCTTGACCATTACTCCACAGATGAGAGGCCCATGCTACTTACCAGAAAGTCTATCATGATGGTAGGTCACTAATGTCTCTGAAATGCATGTCAGAGAGATGAACGTTGGGATGTGCAGAGGCCTATATGAAATGAGCTGGTCTCCGCACTTAGTGGGGGATTTGGCTCACTGCAGAGGTATGTACATTCCAAACAGTTGCACTATAGTGGCCGCCCTTCTTGGCAAGTTAAAGTCGTAAACTAAGGAATTTTTGCACAGGTAGGGATCCCTCCAGGTCAGATTTATGGGCATCAGTTGGGGCTGTATAAGCAAGGATCAGTTTGCCACCAATCATAGTGGGTACTTCTTTGGCTACAGTACTTCTATCTCCAGTGCTAGCCATCCAACTGTAAATTCTGGAGCCAAACCAAAGAATAAAACATTCATAAACTGTAGTTTGGGGGGGAACATCTGTATTTGTAAGTGTGGGTAAACTCATCTTCACCCTCAGCTTCTCTTCTCTTCGTGCGTTTGTCTTTTCTTCCCCTTATTTCCCCCATGCTGTGAAATGTTCATTGCTTCTTGCTAAGGAAAGTTTGATAAGGATCTTGCTGAGCATGGCATTAGGGAAACCGACTGCTCCAAAAAGGAACCAACTATTGTGGTTAAAGCACTTCAAAGTTATAGCAGTATCTTGTTTTTGTTATACCAAATACATAAATAAAATGAGGATGAACAATGTGTTTTCATTTAAGAGCTAGTGTGGGAAAATCCATGTCTTGTTACAGTGGGAAGCAGGATGGTATATAACTGACAAAGAAAAACTGTAAATATTGTGTGTGTCAATGGAAAGGATTTTGAGTTGATTAATAATCTATGGTCAAACATCATTCGGAATCAATAAGATTCACGTTAAAAAAACACGCAAACCCCACATGCTTAATGTGGTTTCATTGTGAAGCCATACATTTGCCCCATACTTGCTCAAAGCCTGGAGCTGACATGAATTCTTTGTGACTCTTAGGAAAGCTTTTGATCTATCTGGGCAGTGTTTTTAGTGCCTTACAACCTTTTCCCTTCAATCAAGCAAGTTTTATATGGTTTCCTATTTTGCAACCAAAGTTTTCTGCAGCTATAGCACTGTCCTAGGTGGCAGTGTTTTGGACTGTTAGTGTGAAATACAGCAATACTATTTTTATTAAGGGATCTTATAGTTAGGTGCCTAGAGGTTAGATACTTTAGGACCAAATTCTCCACCCTTATGCAGAACATGAGTAATTCCTAGGCTCCCGCCTTTTTTTGTTTCTGTTGTCTCTTTTGATTGTGTACTCTGAGCCAGGGATTGTCTTGTACTATGTGTTTGTGCAGTGCCTAACACAAACTGGTCCCAGTCCTGGCTGGGCCTACAATGCAAATCAAGATTTTAATCTTAAAACCAAGCAGGTCTGGTGACTCTTAGCTGTTAGGACTCTTTGCTAGACATTCGAGACCCAAGCTCAGGACAGCTATTAAAAAGCAGCAAGGCAGGATTTAGCAGCACTTTATGCTTGTCAGAGAGCCCTGCAACAACAACAATCAGAATAATAGCCTGCAGTGAGAAAGTGGGACTGAAAGTCTGTTCTTTAAAGTTTTCTTTTATTGTTGGTAACCTTTGTTCATAGCTAGCTAGGAACAGGGGGAGAACAAGTGAGATTCCATTCTCTGGTGCTGTGGGACTCAGTGATCCTTTAATAATAATAACTGAAAAAAAATTAACTGCACTACATAATCCTGTTGTTAAGGTCAGTGGGGGAAAAAAAGGCCTTCAACTCTCAATGGTATGAACTAGAAAAGCTCAGCTGGATTAAAAAAAAAGTCTGTGTGACTCAGCCAGCAGTAAGCTCAGAGAATGTGTGGTTTCTTAGGATCTTCATCTTGCATCCTAGAGGGAGGAGGAGGGGAAATGAGCATGATGTTGTTTCATCACCAACTTGGGAAAATTAACATTTTTAGGCATTTATGTTTTAATTGGCAACCGAAGCCTCCACTAACTCCAGCTTGTGATTGTCTAAAGAGTAGAGTAGCGCTAGAAATGACACCACACCTGGCCAGGCCATTTTTCCATTGTCTTCAGTGTCTGGAAAACAGGTGCCTGTGCTGACGGATTTTCCTGAATAGACGATGACAGTGATCATTTCATTTCTTTTGCCAGAACTGCATGGAGGCTCAGTCTATTGTGGTGCACATACACCGAGCACATTTTCCAAAGACAGCCTCAGGCTTGGAGTATCACTGCAAGGCTGTTAGCCTGAGCAGTGCAGAGAGGAGACTGAGACTGTGTCTAGACTACATGCCTCTGTCATCAGAGGCATGTAGATTAGACACAGGCAAAGGCAAATGAAGCCGCGATTTAAATGATCGCGGCTTCATTTAAATTTACATGGCTGCCGCGCTGAGCCGACAAACAGCTGATCAGCTGTTTGTCCGCTCAGCGCGCTAGTCTGGACGCTCCCCTGTCGACATCAAAGCCCTTTGTCGGCAGCCCCATTATTCCTCGTGGGATGAAGTTTACCGGGGCTGCCGACAAAGGGCTTTGATGTCGGCAGGGGAGCGTCCAGACTAGCGCGCTGAGCGGACAAACAGCTGATCAGCTGTTTGTCGGCTCAGCGCGGCAGCCATGTAAATTTAAATGAAGCCGCGATCATTTAAATCGTGGCTTCATTTGCCTTTGCCAAAACAACAAATCTACATGGCTCCGTCAACGGAGCCATGTAATTTAGACATACCCTGAAAGACACCATCAACAGAGCCAGCTAAGCTGTGATGTGCAGCTGAGCAGACAGCCAGTGCAGGCCCTGGGGCAAGGTGTGGTGGGGCTGGCTCTGTGTTCCCAGGGGACATAGGTCCTAGGTGGAAGGGGCAGCCACTCTCACTGCTGCCTAGACTGCAGCACGCCTCCCTCCTCCTCCCAGCACCACACCCAGTGACCCTCTGGCAGCAACTGAAAGGAGGCCGGGGCTCTGGCTACTGCTACTGCCTCAGTAGCAGCAGTGGTGGCTGGGCACTCCAGGCCTTAGTATTGCTGGGCCCTGGGGCAACAGATCCCTTTGTGCTCCCGTTGGCGAGCTGGGAGAAGGGGGGTGTTAGTTGAACTGGGTGGCCTGACAGATGGGAGGGCTAGTGGTAAATATTTTACAGAATTGTGGACAGGAGCTTTTTGTTTTAGGTGGGAAGAGACAGAGGGTATGTCTACACTACAAAGTTATTTCGAACTAACAGCTGTTAGTTCGAATTAACTTTGATAGGCACTACACACGTGAACCGCTAGTTCGAACTTAATTCGAACTAGCAGAGCGCTTAATTCGAACTAGGTAAACCTCATTGCACGAGGACTAACGCCTAGTTCGAATAAACTAGTTCGAAATAAGGGCTGTGTAGCCACTTAATTTGAACTAGTGGGAGGCTAGCCCTCCCCAGCTTGCCCTGGTGGGCACTCTGGCCAACACCAGGGAAACTCGTCTGCCCCCCTCCTGGCCCCGGAGCACTTAAAGGGCCACAGGCTGGCTACAGTGTTTGTGCCAGTTGCAAGTCTGCCAGCACCCAGCCAGCAGACCCCGCACCTGCCACCTGATGAGCCAGCCACCTGCTGCCCCCCAGCCCTCTCCCTCTTCCCGGGACCAGGCTGGCAGCTCACAGGAGCGTGCCCGGGACCGCAAAGAGGCGGGCGCCCGCTTGGCCAAGTGCGGAGATCATGGACCTCATCGAGGTTTGGGGGGAAGCCTCCAATGTCCATGATATCCACACTAGCCACAAGAACGCGGCCATGTACAGCCGCATGGCTGACAGCCTGGCTGCCAGAGGCCACCAGTGGAGCCAGGATCAGGTCTGCTGTAAAATTAAGGACCTGCAGCAGTTATACTCCCGGGCCTCCCAGCCAGGGGCTGACCTGGAGGCCTGCCCCCACTTTGAGGCCCTGGATCGTATCCTGGGGGCTCACGCCATCCATGCCCCCAAGGTGGTGATTGACCCCGGGGCAGAGGGACCCGTCCCGGACATGGATGAGGAGGAGCAGGAGGACGCCGAGAGCTAGGAGCCTGCCAGGAGCCTACCCAGGACCCAGGACCCCCGAGGAACCCCACAGAGCACAACGCCTGTGTCGTCCAAGGCCGGGGAGGCCTTCATATGTGAGTACCATCATGCTCCCCTTATGTGTATGGGGGGTTGTGGGGGGAGAGGGAGTCCAGGGACCGTGCGCCTGGGCCTTGCCCACCATGGAGCAGCAGCTGGGTGTCATGCAGGGGCCCTGGCCTTGAAGAGGGGGGCTGGGTTTCACCCACCTTGTCCCCAGGGAGAATTGACTGCTGCTCTTGTTTCATCACAGCCGCAGCACCTGGGACAGCAGGGTGCACCACCCCACCTGCAACATCCACCCGCACCCTGGCCAGCAGGCATGCCAGGAATGAGGAGGAGTACCAGCGGTGGCACCTGCGGTTCCTGGATCACCAGCTCTGCACCCAGGACCACTGGGTCCAGGAGGACCTTCGGCTGTGCCAGCGAAGCTTGGAGGCCCTGGAGGAGCAGGGCCGTGCCCTCAGAGGCCACCTCCAGACCCTGGTGGACAGGTTCCTGCCTCCTCCTGCTCAGGCTCCTGCGGCTGCCCCAGCTCTCGCTCCTCCTCCTACCCCTGCTCCTGCTGCCCCTGCTCCCACTCCTGCTTCCTCCACACCCCCTGTCCCTCCTGCCCCACCCTCCACACCCATTCTCCCCCGACGCCCCTGCACCCGCAGTGCTGCGAGACGGGAGAGGCAGCCGGACCCCGCACCCTGAGCTTTCCCTTCCCTTCCTCCCTTTCCTCCCCTTCCAGCTCCCTCCTCCCAGGTTTCCCCCTCCCCTCTCCTACCCTCATTCCTCCCTCCCCCCACCCCAGTTATGTAAAATAAAAAGAGAATTTTGTTGGCAAAAAAGGTGCCTTTATTTGACATTAGGAAGGGTGGTTAGGGAGGGGAAGGGGGGGTGGAAGAAGGCCCCAGTGGGGCATGCAGGGAGAGTTCAGTCCTCCTCCTCCACATGGAAGCTCTCCCGAAGGGCTTCCTGGATCTGGACGGCCCCCCGCTGGGCTTCCTGGACGGTGGCGGTGCAGGGCTGAGCGTAGTGTCCAGCCATGCGCTCAGCCTCAGCCATCCAGGCTGGCAGGAAAGCCTCCCCCTTCCTCTCGCGAACTAGGTAGTTTGAACTAGGCTTCCTAGTTCGAACTACCGTTACTCCTCATTCCACGAGGAGTAACGGTAGTTCGAACTAGGAAGCCTAGTTCGAACTACCTAGTTCGAGCCCCGTGTAGCCGCGCTGCACGGGGTTCGAACGAGCGGGGTTTTAAAAATGGCGGCGCCCCGCTTATGCAAATGAAGCCCGGGAAATTCAAATCCCGGGCTTCATTTGCAAGTGCAGTATGCCTACATTACCCCGCTAGTTCAAACTAGCGGGGTAGTGTAGACATACCCTGAGAGAGATCAGCCACTCTCTGTTCCTCTGCCACCCTTCAAACAAATCAAAGATAACTCTAACCAACAAAGTAAAACTGAATTAAGCATAAAATTATCTAGTTTGTTCAAGGATGTGTTGTCTATTATGATGATTATTTATGAGCTATAGTGCTGTAGCAGGTAAGAGCCCAGTCCTGGGCTCGGATCCCAATGTGCTAGCTGCTGTATAAACAACACAGAACAAAAAGATAGCCCTTGCCCCCAAAGAGTTTACAATCTAAGTCGGTGGGTTAGAACATGGTCGTAACCATTAAGAATTCTTGGCTTTTTCCCTGGCTCTGTCACTGACTTGCTGCACGATGTCGCAAGTCACTTAACCTCTCTCTCTGCTTCAGTTCCCCCATCAGTTAAATCGGGGGGGGGGGGGGACAATATTTTTGCCCAGGAGGCACTTCAAAAATTTTTGTAAAGTAGCCCCGGGCCACCCCAGAAGGGGTGGGGCCTAAACAGGAAGGGGTGGGGCTACCCCACCCACAGACCATGAATGGTCTGGGAGTGGGGGAGCCCTTTTGTCCCCCTTCCCATTAGGGACCCATGCCCTGCAAGAGGCTTGGCACACTCTTCAGGGCCTGGGGACAGGGGAGGGTGGGAAGCCTCCTCCCCACAGGGCCGGGGCAGGGCGAAGGAAACTTCATGCAGCTCCCCAAACCCAAGGCCCTGATTGGCCTGGGGATGAGGGAGCACGTGAAACCTCCTCCGCTCTCCTCTCCTGCCCTATGAGCAGTGTATGGGCAGAGCGGAGAAAGCTTCATGCGCTCCCCTGCTCCATAGCCTTAATTAGCCTCGGGGAAGGGACACAGAAGTGCCTCTGCAGGCTGGATCCACCCGCTTGGCAGGCCAGATCTGGGGAGGCCCTTTTGCCCACCCCTGAGTTAAATGAACATGCTTCCTTGCTTCCCAGCAGTGCTATGAGGCTTTAATATTTAAGTCTGGATGGTGCCTTAAAACTACAACCCCCCCAGTAGGGGGCACAGTGAAGGCAAGGTGGTGTCACTAGAGCTGTGTTTACACAGGGAAAATTTGGACCCATAAGTCCTCACTTGCAGATAATGCATATGCATGTTCCTCCTTGGGTTATCCAATCGTGCTTTGAGGAGGGGTAGATGGCAGTGTTACAATCCATGAATCTAAAGCACAACAGCCTTGTCACTGCTCCCACCAACAGAATGACACTGGGCAAAACTATGGGTCTGCATTTACTTAGTCTGCCACTGACGCACTAAGGCTAGCTACAATTCTGCCATGTTTGTGAGGCTCTTTGGTGGGAAGGTGCTCCGGGAGTATAAACTGCTGATGTCCAGTGGATAATCTGGGGTATTTTTTCACTCAAGAGAAGGGGTTGACAGTTACATGATTAAATTTCAAACAAAGTTTACATAGGTGTTAATGGCTTAAGATACGAAAAAATTCTTTTAAGAAAATTTTGGGTTTGTTGCAGATATCTAAAACTCTGATCTTAATGATTTTTAAAATCCTGTGTTACTAATTACTACATGGTAAATTGTATTCCATTAAGGACAGATTATGTAGTAGAGTTCTGGCTCTTATGAATCAGAAGTAGCAAGTACTAGGTGTGATGCTAGTTTTGTAGGATGAAAACTTATTTGCGAGCTCTTTGAAACACGCATCTGTCTACAAACCCTTAAGCCATGTATTAATTTGTTCTGGGGCTTCTAATCGTTGAATTGGTGACACACATAAGGTGAAAGTTTCAAACCAGGAGAACTTTTATCTGTTTTTACAGCATGGATCCTAAACACACCTCAGAGAAACTGAATAAGCCTTAGTGAATGCTTTTTATTCTCCTTTCCAGTGTCAATAAATATTGTATTAGTCATGCTCACCTTGCAAATACTATTTATAGTTGACTCATATATTTGTTTAGCATCTTAAAAGCTAAGTTTTATGTGGATAATATGCATTTTGGTGTGTTTACTAGCTTGAGTTGTTAGGAAAGATGATGATACGTGTACTCCAAGGGTAGTGTTAATTTTTTTATTTGATTTCATATTAAATATTGTACGTATTGCTCCTTGTTAACTATCCCTTATTTTAATACATTTTCTTCCACACATATGAACTGTTTAAAATATATAATTTTATATATGTTTTTGTTTGTATTGGTGGTGCACATCCACACTTTCAATATTGATGGTACACATAAGAAATTTCAACATTCCAAAAGGAAATTCAACCCACCCAAGGATAGAAAATGTTAGCGGGAACACTGGCTATCCCCTTCTGCATTGTCTGAGAATGGAACATTCCTTTTGCGTCCAGATGTTCACAAGTGGAGGCTGAGTGCTTACCAAATCAACAATAGGAAACAAAACAAAAATATTACACTGCTGAATGCATCCATCACAGCAGGGAATATGCGTGCAATGAGATTGACAGTGTCATCTTGAGAGTGCAATAATTGCCTGACCTATGGCAGTTTTCAGAGGGGTAACTGAGTTAGTCTGTACAGGATAAACTTAAAAAACAACAAATAGTCTGATAGCACTTCAAACACTAATGAAACATGTAGATGTTATCATGACCTTTTGTGGGCACAACCCACTTCTTCGGATGGGCTGTGCCCATTAAAGCTCATGATACCATCTCTGGCAATTTTGTAAGGGTTGATTTGGTAGGCAGCTATGCTGTAATTTATGTCTCCCATCTAGCACTTTAGACCTAAATTATGCCACACTGATGCCTAAATTGTATAGCTGGGAATCCCCAAGCCACCTATCCACAGAACCTCCACCCTGATCCGGTCCTATCAGAACAACAGCCTTTGTTATTTATATTGCTTTTTATCTTTGTTACGTTGCATCCACATTTTCAGAACAATACAGATTTCTGTTAATAAACAATGTAAACCCACCTTGTAGCATCTGCTGATAAGAGGTTTAAGGTTTGGGGAACTAGTCAGCAACATGGGCTGCCTGGTATGCAAGAAAATGTTGGAGTAAACTTTGGGTTTGGGGCAAGCAGGAAGTGTTTGAGGCTTGCTGTATTGGGAATGGGATCCAGCATTTCTTTTCCAGCCACTTTGGAGATGGGATACAGGAGACTTTAAATTTAGGGTGGGGAAGGTTTGAACCTATACTTCAGTGGTCCCCAACCCTTTGTGGCTGCTGGGTACCCAGGGGCAGGGCCGCTCATGTGCTGCGCTTCCGGGGGTGGGGCCATGCATGCACCGTGCGCCCAGGAGTGGGGGCCGCTCACGTGCCCTGAGCCCAGGGCCGGCACCACACATGTATCGCACGCCGGGGGCAGGCCCAGCCCAGATGTTTTGGCAGGCACACATAAATGCCCTGGCGGGCACCATGGCACCCGCGGGCACCGCGTTGGGGACCACTGCTGTACTTGCACAACCCAGCAAGTTTTGAACTCAGCTAGATGCCCTACTACACCTTGCCCCAACATCTGATCATAAAAATAACTAATGGGCTAGGGTATATGGAAATGTAGCCCTTTACTTGTAGAAAAGCAGAATTGCTCAACTCTGCATTATAGATATTATACCAACCACTATTAAGGGTTTGTATACACTGCAATGTAAGCCAAGGAGTTAATGGCACTAAAGTCAGCTGACCAGTGTTAGGGAACCCTGGATTTGAGCATCTACATTGTATTTTAACCCTAGTAAAACTTTTCTGACCCATGTTTGAACCTAGGGCTCTGATGTCCACATTGTAATATGCAGACCTGAGTCAAAGTAATCCTAGCCCAGTCTCTCAAGTGCTTCCACCTCCACCCTGAAATGTGGCTGCTCTAGTCGTAGGACCCTAGCACACTGTGGGGAAACTTTACTGCCTGCCCTGCATGTTACCAGGAAGAAGCTCACTTTGCAAAAGCTTTGATCAGTTTGCACTCTATTGTGAACCCAGGCGGCTCTCTGATAACGTGCTCACAGATCGGTGATCAGCAGAGAATGGGTTAACGAGGATCTGAGGGGGTGGTGGTTCTGCTTTGAATAAAGTGGGTTTCAGATTGCTGGGAGAGCGAGGGCTAACGGTGTTGTCCCATGGAATTGTGATACTTCTGGCTGAATGCTGGGGCCAGAGTCAAGTGGGGCTGCATCTACACTGGAAAGCAATAGGGGTCCTGCTTTAACTTAAACTCAGACCTACAAGCCCTGTAGAGTCCTGGGACCCTGGGTCTGAAGCCTAGGTTAGAACAATTGCAGTGTAGCTGCAAGGAAGGTTAGGTTCGAGCGTAGGGTCAAGCATGGGCTTATGTTGCAGTGCAGACATACCCTAACAGACAGTCTCCTTTGGTTGAGCTGGTGCTTTTGGAGCAGGACGACCTGCATTCTCCCTCCACTGCAGCTGGGAAGTTACCACAAGCCATAAGGTATGGCAGAGGGACAAATGTGTATGGCAAGGTGGGGGCAACTTTGTTGCAATACAATGTGAGGTGTCCCCTTTGCTCACGGTTATAAGTCAGCCCAGTTTTGAACTTAAAAATGTCGATTTGTCTTTTTTTTCATTATTGTATATCTGTGCAGCTCCTGTGTCCAGCTGGACATGGAGGCTGTTCTCAGTGTTCCCAGCTCTGTGCATCAGAAAGCCTATGAAACTGCATGCTCAGGAGATTTTCAGCCTGATTTTGCAGCCTCAGCAACATCATGTAGTTTGGGTAACATTTACAAACGTTAGCTACTTAGCAGTTGCATATGGTGGGACCCCAAAGCTGTTGTCCTAAACTTCCATCAACTTATTGCCAGCAGTAATCTCATTGTCTTGAAGGAATTATGCACTTGAATGAGGGCTTGCTGAACCAGGCCACCCCAGTGACATTTGCTTGTTACTATTTTTAGTCCAAAGAATTTTGAAGCATGGGGTAGTATGGACGTGCATCACTTCATTCACAAATTAAACAGCAGCTTATTAAAAATCCACTTGATAAACAATACAATATGCACGCAGTGTGAGTGACATGTGAAGGTGCTAACACATTGCTGAGTTCTCAGGGCTAGCTTAATAGCAAAAGGTCTGTTGTACTTGACTGCCCTCTACACTTGAATAAAAGAAATACCCGCTTGACAAGACAAGGCCCAGTGATGCTCCCAGCAAGTCAAATGTGAATGTTGTCTTCAATTAAAATGATAAAATTAAATTTAACAAAAGCACCAGGCCTTAAAAACATGTTCTATCTAGTTTCTCAACAACTTCATGCCATGATGCCCCAAGTAGGAAAAATGTGCCACTGCAAATGTTTATAATATCTGATTTAACATTATACAATTTCCCGCAGTCATAAACCAGAACAAATACTTAAAGATTTATTACATCCTTCCCTCCAGGGATTTAAACTGTAGTTAAATAATACAGTAGTTAAACAGCACAGATGCAAAGCACAGTCATTCTGCATCCAGGATTCCTAAAAGGCGCATTCTTTTCCATAGGGATTTAGGTCTAAAAACCTCAATGATAAGTGTCTAAATACAGGCAGTCCCCGGGTTACGTACAAGATAGGGTTTGTAGGTTTGTTCTTAAGTTGAATTTGTATGTAAGTCGGAACTGGTACATATTGTAGGGGAAACTCCAGCCAAACATTTCTCCAGAGCTCAGTTTTATTCTCCCACACCTCACTTCCCTCAGTCCTTTATTCTCAAGCTGAGGTGTCTGCTGAGAAAAGCCGCTCCACGTCTCCATGGTCTGCTGTGGGAGGGCACTAGCTTCGCGTCTCCCTGGTCTGCTGGGGGGAAGCAGCTAATGTGGGGTTGCCTCACCCCGTTTGTAAGTAGGGATCCGATGTAAGTCGGATCCATGTAACCCGGGGACTGCCTGTACACCCTTTCCTATTTGCACTGAATAATAGTATGCATTTCAAATTTTGTCCTTTCAGAGAAATGTTAAGCTGTTATTAGAGATATTTTTTGTAGTAGTAAAGAATTGCTCCTGTAGACTGGACTGAACTCTGGATAGGACATGTATCCTGGGCCATGTTTTATAGCACTGTAGTTGTGCATAATATAAATGTTGACTTTTGTGTCACTATTAAAAGAAGGTAACTTTTCTGGTCCATTGCCCCCTTTTATGTCTATTTTCTATGACTGTCTTGTCCTGCAAGTAGAGGAGGGAAGCTTTTCTTTGCTGCTTGCTCACAATGCCATTCATAAAGGGTGGAATTTTCAAAAGCACTCAGTGTCATCCTAATCCTACTTCCATTAAAATCCTATTCCTAGAGTTTTAAAGAGGGTGGGTAGAAAGTTATGGTGGTTAGCCAAACAAATGGTTTTCTGATAATCCCTGAGGCAAATTAGGACTATTATAGCATGATATAATGCAGGATTAGGATTGAGTGTGTTGATATCACTTATCAGAAGGGTAGTCAGATTAATCTGCATTTGAAAAAACAATGAGGAGTCCTGTGGAACCTAAAGGCTAAAGCTATGGCTACATTGCAATGCTATTTCGGGATACCAGAGTATCCCGAAATAGCTATCCTGTGTTTTCACAGCAAGCTCATTGTTTCTGGGCTCATTATTCCAATGCCCCTGTAAAACTCATTCTGCGAGGAGTAAGGGACATTTCAGAATAGAGCTTTATTTCGAAATTTGGTGCTATGTAGATAGCGCAAAATGATGAAATAAGCTATTTCGAAATAGCATTGAGATAAGATACACAATTTATGTAGCTCAAATTGTGTATCTTATATTGAGTTACAGTGCAGCGTAGATGCACTTTAACAGATTTAGCTGGGCACAAGTGTTCATGGGCAAAGACCCACTTTGTCACAACTGACAAAGTGGGTCTTTGCCCACGAAAATGTATGCCCAAATTAATCTGTTAGTCTGTAAGGTGCCACAGGACTCCTTTTTGGTTTTGGTATCAATTGTGGCCACAGATGCTCGAAGTGCTGTGCTGTTCTGCAAAGGGAGTCTGTAGAAGTAGAAAATCATGGGGTTCCATATTTATTCTCTCAGTGATTTTTCAAAGCATATCTACTCATTTGACAAGAGGGTTTTTTTTCTAACTGCTATCCCTACAAACTGCCAAGAGCAGGAAACTGTGATCTTTCTGGTTCATAAATTGCTATTAGCAAAATGGGGTGACATTCTGTTTTGTGCAACCATCTTGAGTGAAGCGGTGACAAAGATATAAGTTGGGGTACAATGTAAACCTGCTTTCAGAATGTAGTTAACTCTGTTGAAGCCAAAACAGAACCTACCTCTTTCATTCAGCTTGCAGATTTTGCAGTGCTAAGAGGACCAAAAAGTAATAAAAACTTGTTTTTATTTATTATCCCTGCCATAAGCAGATGTGTCCCTGAATACAAATAAGGGACAATTCTGTTATGTGCACATTTTACAGTCACTTATCTGTCTACATATATTTCAGCAGAAGTCTTAGTAGTTTGCTGTTGGTCATCACTATTCTTCCCCCATTTCCGAAAAAGAGATTGAGGATTGATACCATACTTCGGTTAACACTGAGCAATAGAAATAATTAAACATAAGAACATAAAAATGACCATACTGGGTCAGACCAAAGGTCCATCTAGCCCAGTATCCTGTCTGCCGACAGTGGCCAGCATCAGGTGCCCCGGAGAGGGTGGACCAAAGACAATGATCAAGCGATTTGTCTCCTGCCATCCTTCTCCAGCCTCTGACAAACAGAGGCCAGGGACACCATTTCTATCCCCTGGCTAATAGCCTTTTATGGACCTAGCCTCCATGAAATTATCTAGCTTCTCTTTAAACTCTGTTAGGGTATGTCTACACGACAAAGATAATTCGAACTAACAGACGTTAGCTTGAACTAACTTTGATAGGCGCTACACAGGCAAACCGCTAGTTCAAACTTAATTCGAACTAGCGGAGCGCTTAATTCGAACTAGGTAAACCTCATTCTATGAGGACTAACGCCTAGTTCGAATTAAGTAGTTCGAATTAAGGGCTGTGTAGCCACTTAATTCGAACTAGTGGGAGGCTAGCCCTCCCCAGCTTGCCCTGGTGGCCACTCTGGGCACCACCAGGGAAACTCGTCTGCCCTCATCCCGGCCCCGGAGCCCTTAAAGGGGCATGGTCTGGCTACGGTGCCCGTACCAGGTGCAAGCCTGCCAGCAACCAGCCAGCAGACCCTGCACCTTGCACGGCACGAACCAGCCACCCGCTGCCACCCGGGAGCCTGCCCGGGTCCACAATAGGCGGGCGCACACCTGGTCTAGTGCTGACATCGTGGACCTCATCCACGACCTCCGCACTAGGCACAGGAAAGTGGCCGTCTAGGGCAGGATAGCTGCCAGCCTGGCCACCCAGGAGCAGGTTTGCATGAAAATCAAGGTGGTCCAGTGAGACCCCCGACTCTGAGCCCTGAGCTTAGAATGGCCGTACTGGGTCAGACCAAAGGTCCATCTAGCCCAGTAGCCTGTCTGCCGACAGTGGCCAACACTAGGGACCTTGGGGGGATGGACCAAAGACAATGACCAAGCCATTTGTCTCGTGCCATCCCTCTCCAGCCGTCCACAAACAGAGGCCAGGGACACCATTTCTATCCCCTGGCTAATAACAATCCATGGACCCAACCTCCATGACTTGATCTCACTTCTCTTTAAACTCTGTTCTAGTTCTAGCCTTCACAGCCTCCTGCAGCAAGGAGTTCCACAGGTTGACTCTTTGCTTTGTGAAGAACAACTTTCTGTTGTTAGTTTGAAGCCTGCTACCCATTCATTTCATTTGGTGTCCTCTAGTCCTTCTATTATGGGAACTAATGAAGAACTTTTCTTTATGCACCCTCGCCACACCACTTGTGCTTTTATAGACCTCTAGCATATCCCCCCTCAGTCTCCTCTTTTCTAAGCTGAAAAGTCCCAGTCTCTTTAGCCTCTCTTCATATGGGACCTGTTCCAAACCCCTAATCATTTTAGTTGCCCTCCCCTCTCCCACCCTCTCTCTTCCCCTCTCCCACCACCTTTTCCCAGTCTCTCCGAGTTTTGTTCAATAAAGAGAGTTTCTATTTTTGAACACACGTGTCCTTTATTTTGTACATCAGGAAGGGGGGGTTAGGGAAGGGTAAGTGGAAGGAGGTGAGGGAGGAATGGGGTACAAACCCCCAATGGGGAGGACTGGGGTGGCTCTGTGGGCTCCTTGGGGTGGAAGCTCTCCTGCAGCCCCCCGATTGACACCCCCCCGGATGGCAGCCTGCGGCAAGTGCAGCCGGGCTGATGGCTTAGTGCTGTGATGTGCCGAGTGTGGGCACTCAGAGCACTCCAAGTCAGGACTGCTTTGCTGTCCCTCATCGAGGTAGACAAGCAAGCGGGGAACCCTGATAACTGTCTGTCCGGGGTGGGGGTCGGGTCCCTTTAAGCACAGCCCTCAGCTAGCCTAACTTCGGTTCAGGGTCCACTCAATGTGAACATACTATTTCGAATTAGCAAAATGTTAATTCGAACTAGTTTTTAGGTCTAGATGCACTAGTTCAAATTAGCTTAGTTCGAATTAACTAATTCGAATTAAGTTAGTTCGAATTAGTGCTGTAGTGTAGACATACCCTTAAAGTCCTAGCCTTCACAGCCTCCTTTGGCAAGGAGTTCCACAGGTTGACTATGTGCTGTGTGAAGAAGAACTTTCTTTTATTAGTTTTAAACCTGCTACCCGTTAACTTCATTTGGTGTCCTCTAGTTCTTCTATTATGGGAACTAATAAATAACTTTCCTTTATTCGCCATCTCCACACCACTCATGATTTTATATACCTCTTTTAAATCCCCCCTCAGTCTCTTCTTTCCTAAACTGAAAAGTACCAGTCGTTTTAACCTCTCTTCATATGGGACCTGTTCCAAACCCCTAATCATTTTAGTTGCCCTTTTCTGAACCCTTTCCAAGGCCAAAATATCTTTTTTGAGGTGAGGAAACCACATCTGTACACAGTATTCAAGATGTGGGCGTACCATAGTTTTATACAGGGGCAGTAAGATATTCTGTGTCTTATCTTCTATCCCTTTCTTAATAATTCCTAGCATCCTATTTGCCTTTTTGACCACCACTGCACACTGTATGGAAGTTTTCAGAGAACTATCCACGATAACTCCAAGATCTCTTTCCTGATTTGTCATAGCCAAATTAACCCTCATCATACTGTACATATAGTTGGGGTTATTTTTCCCGATGTGCATTACTTTACACTTATCCACATTAAATTTCACTTGCCATTTTGTTGCCCAATCACTCAGTTTGGTGAGATCTTTTTGGAGTCCCTCACAGTCTGCTTCTGTCTTGACTATCCTAAACAGTTTGGTATCATCTGCAAACTTTACCACCTTACTGCTTACACCTTTCTCCAGATCATTTATGAATAAGTTGAACACGATTGGACCCAGGACTGACCCTTGGGGGACACCACACGTTACCCCTCTCCATTCTGAAAATTTACCATTTATTCCTACCCTTTGTTTTCTGTCTTCTAACCAGTTCTCAATCCATGAAAGGACCTTTCCTCTTGTCCCGTAGCAATGTAATTTACACAAGAGCCTTTGGTGAAGGACCTTGTCAAAGGCTTTCTGAAAATCTAAGTATACTATATCTACTGGATCCTCCTTGACTGCATGTTTGTTAACCCCTTCAAAGAACTCTAATAGATTAGTAAAACAGGATTTCCCTTTACAGAAACCATGTTGATTTTTGTCCAACAAATTATGTTCTTTTACGTGCCTCACAATTTTATTCTTTACTATTGTTACAACTAATTTGCCCAGTACTGAAGTTAGACTTACCGGTCTGTAATTGCCAGGATCACCTCTTTTTAAATATTGGTGTCATGTTAGCTACCTTCCAGTCATTAGGTACGGAAGCCGATTTAAAGGATAGGTTACAAACCACAGATAATAGTTCAGCAATTTCCCATTTTAGTTCTTTTAGAACCCTTGGATGAATGCCATCCGGTCCTGGAGATTTATTAACATTAAGTTTTACTATTTGTTCCAAAACCTCCTCTAATGATACTTCAATCCAGGATAGTTCCTCAGGGTATGTCTACACTACCCCGCTAGTTCAAACTAGCGGGGTAATGTAGGCATACCGCACTTGCAAATGAAGCCCGGGATTTGAATTTCCCGGGCTTCATTTGCATAAGCGGGGCGCCGCCATTTTTAAAACCCCGCTCGTTCGAACCCCGTGCAGCGCGGCTACCCAGGGCACGAACTAGGTAGTTTGAACTAGGCTTCAATCCGGGACAGTTCCTCAGATTCATCACCCACAAAGGATGGTGCAGATTTGGGAATCTCCCTAATGTCCTCAGCCGTGAAGACTGAAGCAAAGAAATCATTGTTTCTCCGCAATGGCTTTATCTTCCTTGATTGCTCCTTTTATATCTCAATCGTTTAGGAGACCTTCAGGTTTTTAGCAGGTTTCCTGCTTCTAATGTACTTAAAAACATTTTGTTATTTCTTTTTGAGTTTTTGGTTAGTTTATGAATTTTTGAAAAGACAATGGGCTAACACATATCACTATTCCCTGGATCTAGCATGGAAAAGGGGCCAGCCAAAATAAGAAAACCTTTTCAAAACAGCTGATGGGACTTGTTGTAAAATGTATTTTGCCAACTCTGTCAAGTTTCCAAGATTTCTTGAAAACTATATTGAAAACTATAGGTTTTTTTAAGTAGTTAATATGATGAGCAAGATGTTCTCTTTATATCCTCTCTGTTTCCTCAACAACATGCACTTTTCTTCAAGCAATATATGAAAAATGCCTGGATTGTTTGCATCAAGTAGGTCATTACTGGTCTAAAAACCATTGGAAAATTCATGTTAACAGCTATTTGACAAGCGTGTATTTCAAGCTACACAAAAAGCTTGGAGTGTATAGGCTAGTGTTTCAATTGATTTGAAATATAGCCTAGCATTTGTCTTGGCTGCATTAACAAGATCTGTTTTACCATTACATTTATATTTATGATGACTAAGGGCAGATTATAGTTGTTAAAATTTGTCCTCCTGACATGAAAACACTACTTTGTCATTAATACATTTTGTAGTTTAAACTATGATGTCAGGTCAATGTAAAGGGTAAAAACTTTCCTAAAGTATGCACACATCATTTTTTTTAAAGCAATTGAGCCTAATGGAATAACAAAGGTCATCATAACAAACCATTACAGCTTTGGTCTTGGCAACTATGTCCACGGAAGAATCTCCAAGAAACAATCATCATTTCTCCAATGTTATGGCATTAGGACGACAGGAATGGTTCACAAATGAGTCATGTGGGCCCAGAAACGCAGTAGCTATGTGAAAGCTGAGCGATCAATTACTCATTTGTTTACCGAGAGCTTTCCTAACAGACATTAACCAGAACTTCTTGAAAAGAAGAGCTTTACAGCTGTCCTTGGGTGTCCCTTGAGCCTGCGCTCAGAGACTAAAAAGATTGCTTGATTTCTCTGTAAGTAATCTGGTATTTTTATTGAAATAAACAACAACATATGGACACATTTCCTATGCTCAGCCTGAGACCTAGCAGGTGTAAAAATGTTAGAGAAGCATTGTGTGGGGATGGAGATGAGGACAGGAAGGGTGCCATAACGGCCATTATTCTGGAAAAACAATACTAGTGTCCACATAGCAACTGTGTTATTTCAAAAGAAAATTGAAATAATGGAGGGCGTTTTCCAACACTAGTAAACCTCATTCCATGAGGAATAATGCCTCTTCTAAAAAAGCTCTTTCAGAAGAGGGTGTCTGTGGATGTTCACTGCTGCTATGTTGAAATAAACCTATAATAGTGTGCAGGGTCTTCAGGCAGGGCCGGATTAAAGGGGGGCTAGCTGGGCAGCTGCCCGGGGAGCCAACCTATGGGAGGGCACCTGATTGAAGTGGTAAGGGGCACCGCATGCCCGGGGGTGGGGCTGCGCATACACTACGCTCCCGGGTGCGCGGCGCCCCTTACCACTTCAATCAGGCGCCGCCCCATAGGTTGGAGCCCAGGGGTGGGGCCGCAGTGCCCCTTACCATGTCAATCAGGCGCCACACGCCCAGGGGCGGGGCCGTGCATGCGCTGCACACCCACTGCCCGGGGCACAAGTATGGCTTGGTCCGGCATTGTCACCAGGGCAGAAGCAGTAACCAAAACTCTTTTTAAATCCATTTCTTTGCAGTTACACTTCAAGACGGGGGGAGGGGGGGAGGAGAAGGTTGCTTTAAGAATTTAAGTTAAACCTACAAATGCAAGGAAATTAAGAGTTGAGGCATAAAAAAAACATATAATATATTCCAGCTTTATTAAATGTGTTAGTGTGAAATAAAATAAATATATGATCTGCTCCTTCATGGTCACTGACACTGTAACAACTGGAATTGCTATTTCTATGTGTACATTTTTGTCTGTATATTTCCAGAGATGAATGTGGCACTTTATCTTTTTCTTACTATATAGTTTAGAATTGTGTGTCTGTCTGTCTGTCTGCGAGAACTCCTCTTAAACGGTAAGCGCTAGGACCACCACATTTGTTTTGCAGCTTCCTCTTACCATAGCTTAAAGCAAGGGCAGGGTTTGGTTATGCCATAGCAATTAGATGTGCAGGGAGTATGATTTTGCTCGATGCAAAACAAAGGAAGGGGTGTAATAGCAGGGACTCATGAATGACCACAGGGAGGCTGCAAGCACAGGTGACAGTTATACTCAGGAATGATCACAGAAGGGCAGCAGCGCCACGGAACAGCTGCTGGCCAGCAGCATAACCCTGGGGAGCAGCTGTCAGCCTCCAGGCTGCTCCTGCTGCCCTGCGCCACCCCTGGGCGACCATATCGCATAGCCTCCACCAATCCAAGCCAGTCCTGGGGGGCACTGGTGGGTGACCTGCTCCGCCTTGGGGAGAAGACAGTGGGCAGCCTGCGCAAACCACTCCCTACACCCTGCCACAGGCCAGCCAAATCTTCTAGTATGTCATATTTCAGACTGGTCTTTGCCCAAAGGACCTTACTATCTAAATTGGACAAGCACAAAACCCCCAAACCATTAAAATAGGCATGAGGGTGGTAGAAAAGAGAATACTGTTGGACTAGCAATGTGCCTAGACAGTGCAATTTCTAATATGCTGTTAATAATGAAAAACATTAATAATATGAGTCTCTCTCACAGGAAGAGGCCCAAGTTTTTTAAAGGTAGTTAGGTGTTATGGCTCTCAATGTTGCACTGTAAACTCATTTAGGAGCCTGGGCCTCATTTTTCAAAAGTTATTTAAGCACTTGGGAGCCAACATCTCATTGACATGGTTCCTTTGAGTTTGGGTAAACTGTGGACCAATTCACTGTTTATGATATATCTCCTCTTGGTTCCCATACAGAATTACTGCTAATGGTTTCAGGGTCACTGCAAGTTTTCTATTGGCTTCTATCCAGGTACCTACTGATAAGCAACCAAAGTAGCCTCTGATCTCCATAGAACAGAAAGAAACAGAATCCTGCATTCTTACTCTGCTTCTGACTTGTACTGTCTGTCACCTTGCTCAAGACACTTACAATTGTCCGCCACTGTTTTGCTACTGGTAAACTAGCTACATAATGGGTGACATTCTGTCCCTATTGAAGTCAATAGGAGTTTTGTGGCTGAGCCAGCATTTCATCCAATATGTGCAGTATCTGGCAGCATCTTGAAAGTGCTGTGGTGATTAATGGTCTAATTTCTGTGTATCACTGTAGAAACTGCAGAGTGAGGTGGGACAGAAAGAGGGAAACAAATGATAATGTAAGTAGCAAAAGTGAGCAAGACGAGAAAAGGAGGAAGTAAATAAGACAGAGGACAGGACACAGTGGAGAAGGTAGTTTAGTAGAGAGCTGAACAAACAATAGGGAAAAGGAAAGAAAAATAAGTGGGGGAAAAGAATATCATGGCTCTTAGTATCCTAGAACAGTAACATTTAGCAGCTATTAATCTTTATAGCACATTACATCTGTTGCAGCATAATTTCACAGGGATGAATTCTCCTAATTTCTGAACTATAATTAGATGGAAAAGAAATCCAAACCATTCCAATCCTCTCATTTTCAAGTACAAGCAATTGTACTTGTCTCCAAGAAAAACTACAGTGAGACAGAGTTATCACACTCCTATTGCCTCATTACTTCACAAACCATGTGATTTCTAAATATATTTTTGTCTGAATTAGTTGTAGGTGTATTTTCTTTACTTATCTGTCATTGAGATTAAGTTACTGCTGTAGGGCAAAATTCAGAATTAAGCATTAGCTGGTAGCATGAGTCGAGAATGTTTTGGCAACTCATAGGGTCAAACTGAGAATAACACATTTTTCAAAGGCCTGTGCAATGCAAAACTAAATCCCAAAAGACTGTGACAGTGAAACAAAGATCAGAAAATAATTATCTGAAGATAAATAAAAGGGCACATTTTTCCATGTAATCTTCCATCACTCAATTATCTTGTACACAGAATCTCTAAACTGACATATTCCAATTGTATCAATTCAGAAAAGACTCCCAGTCTCAAACAGTAGGGCTCCTTCACAGAGGGACCACACATTCAGTACCTACTGAGAAGAAAAGATTGGTATTAGTCATTTAGGCTTCATCTACGCTGCAGGGTTTTTGCGCAAGTAGCCTTCTTGTGCAAAAGCGTGTCCAGACCTCAAAGCACATTACAAAAGCAATGTGCTTTTGCACAAGAGAGTGTCCACACTGCATGTATGCTCTTGTGCCAGCAAGCTCTGATGGCCATTCGCAAGAGTGGTAGTGCAAAAAGGAGTTATTCCTCGTGGGGAGAGGAATAACTCTACTGGCAAAAGCCCTCTGTTCTGCCGATTTACTTGCACAAAAATGCACTTGAGGCGTGGACACTCCACCAGTTTTTGTGCAAAAACCTTGTAGTGTAGATGTAGCCTTAGGGTACTTCTACACAACAGCGCTATTTGAGGATACTTTCGGTATCCTGAAATAGCTATTCCATGTCTTGACAGAAATATAATGGACTCGCTATTCTGACATCCCTGTAAACTTCATTCCACAAGGAGTAAGGGACGTTTTGGAATAGCGATTTACTTCAAAATAAGTGCTGTGTAGACAGCGCCAAATTATGAAATAAGGTATTTCTAAATGAACTCAAAATAAGCTATGCAATTTGCATAGAGAAAGTGAAGTAGCTCCACGTGAATGCAGACATGCATTACAATCAGCAGGATTTAAAATTCAGTGAAACGGGTTTTAAAAGACTACTAAAAGGAATGACTAACATTAGTTGCTTAATGAAGGTGGGCATGCAAGGATCAGGGAAGTACCTATGGGAACAATCTCCAACAAGACTGTTTAATGTCTTTGATCTTTTGTAAAAGATAGCTTCCCTAATTATCACCTCTAATATCATTATCTCATAGACATCAACATCCCCCCCTCACCCTCCCTCTGTTCTAAAATCTGATTTGTCTATTTTATATGTGTTCACTTTTTTTTATTGTATCCCTTTGGTAAATACGGTCATGCCAATTTTCTTCCACAATTTGCTCTGAGGAAGTGGGTCTGGCCCACAAAAGCTCATCACCTAATAAACCCTCTTGTTAGTCTTTAAAGTGCTGCATAATCCTGTCTTTTGTTTCAGCAAGACCAGACTAACATGGCTACATCTCTATTACTATTCCACTGATATATGTGGTCAGAGTAAAATAAACGGGCAGATAAATTACAAATAGGAAATAATACCATCTAGCTCAGGAGTGGGCAAGATATGGTCCGAGAGCTGCATCCAGCCCACCAAGCCTTTTAATCCAGTTTGCCTGTCCCTGCAGCACAGAGCAGCACTGCTCAAAGCAGCTAGCTGCTCTCTGTGTCTCTATGCTGCAGAGGGGAGGGAGGAGGCTTTGTGCGCTGCCCCCACTCCCAACAAAATCTCTCAGGTACTATTGGCCAGAAACCGGGCAATGAGAGCCAAGAGATTTTGCTGCGGGTGGGGGCAGCACTCAAAGCCTTTCCCTCACGTCCCTACTTGCACCCCCTGCAGCCCAGAGAGCTTCATGGAACAAGTAGCCGGGGGCTGTTGGCAAGCAGGGAAGCCTGTGTCTCCCTGCCAGAGCCTGCCTCTGGCACCCCACCCCCTGCTGTGCCCCAACTCCCTCCCAGATCCTGCACCCCCTTCCTACATTGCTCCCCCAAGCCAGAATCTTCTCCTGCACCCATACCCCCTCCCGAACCCTGCAACCCACTCTCCTGCCCCAGGTCACAGCCCCCTCCTTCACCCAAACTCCCTCTCAGACCCCCACACTCGCTCCTGCACCCCAGTCCCTTATCCTGAGCTCCCTTCTGCACCTAACTTCCATCCCAGACCCCGCACTCCTACATAGAAAAGTGCAGCCTTTGACCACTTACCAAAATCTCGGAGTGGTCCACCATCAAAAATTATTGTCCACCCCGATCTAGCTTGTATAGCTCTTGTCAGCACAGATCTTTACTTTACTAAGGAGGTCTGTACCATGATCCCCATTTCACACCTATCCCTCTGACAAAATCGAAATTCAGAGTCCTCTGGTTTTCCTATAAGAGTTACTAACATCACAAACGTGTAAATAGTGTAAGGAGCAAAGATGCCTAGAACATTCAGGCATGTGTGACATCAACTCGTGTAATAGAATCTTGAATTCAGGATCTGTCAGGTGGATAAGAGAAACTATTTTCAAATGTGGTTTTCAAGTGTATTTGTACTTCATTAATGATTTAAGATCTTAAAATTTGTATTTATTTAAAAAGCAGCAGCATTGTCAAACAGATGACAAAAAGAACAAAATGCAGCTTCTCTGCATGGACATCTGGAAAACCACAGCAGTAGGGAAATGGTTTTCTGACAACCATTTACCTAGCTCAGATTTAGAATCCCATGTTGCCAAGTACTAACCTCTCTCTAGTAAAGAGTAGAGGGCAATCAGCACCCTCTGAATCAGCCCTTTGGGCTACCTTCTTTCTCCCAAATTTTTGTATCCATCTCCTGGAAGTTTATGCTTCATTATGTTTATGATAGTTTAAAATTGCTGTAAAATATTATTCACTGACTGCTGCAATGCATTGCAAAGCTTTATAAAGCATTAGCCATAGTGAGCTTAGATAGATATAATTTTGTAATAGTTAATTGTAGAGAAAGGAAACCACTTATATCCTAGGCCTTATTATCTCCTTCGGAGATGTACAATGGCTTTTCGGTTTATCCAAACATATCAATTGAAATCAATAGAGTTTTATCAGAGTAAAAAAATCAGAATTGGTCAGGATTCTATTTAAAGAACTTTACACACATCTCTCACTCTCATATTTGTGTGTGTGTGTCTGCAATTAATATATACTTATGCACAGGGCTTGACAAACAGCAGTGAAATCTACTCGCCAGCTCTGCACTGCGCATGCGCGTGCCGCCGGTGAATGGGGCGACCGGATGAAATCTATTCACCGTGGGCGAGTAGATTCAGTGATTTGTTGAGCCCTGCTTATGCATGCACAGATACACTTTGTCTTTTGTGTAAGCGATATACATGTTTCATCTTAAGCAATAAGGTCAGGAAAGCTAACATGGAAGACTAAAATGTTCACAAAATACTCAAGAGGCCTGGAAAGAAAGCTGATCATCTTAAAATTGCAAGCAGTGGTAGGGCCTTTACCCAATGAGATAGTGTAGAAAAGGACGGAGTAAGTCAGCAAATGATCTTCTAACAGCAAATAAAAGAGATGAGATCACAGGCCAAATCCTGTTTGGCATACTCAAGTGCCATGGCTCTTTATTGTCAGGATGTTGCTGCCACCAAACATTGTATATACAGCTTGGTAGGGATTATCCACCATCACCTCTAACATAGCTAAAAAGATAAGTTCAAGGCCTGGGCAGCCAGTGACCTGGCCGCCCAAGGAGGCTAGCCCCTACCCCTCTCCTTGTCCTCCTCGTCTTCCTCCTTGCCCCTACAGGAGCCCAAAGCATGTTCATCATGGTCCATGACCCCAACACTGCTCAGCTGGTGCCAGGGAGGCAAGGCCCCAGCCCTGTCATGCTGTAGCCTCAGAGCCCACAACTCTTAGGCAGCACGGCCACTGCACCCACGGCTGCAGGGCTTCAACCCCCAGAGCTCTGGGCAGGCAATTCATCCAACCCCGACTCCCTGTGGGAAGTGCACTGGCCTGGGGGAGCAGCCACACTAGGCTGTTTGGGGATGCCCAGCCTCCCCCTGCCTACAATACCCGGTGCCCAGGCTGTTCTAGCAATACTGTATTAATCCATAAACGAGCCAGTTCCCAGGGATGTGTCTGTCAGTGTCCCACTGAGACACGGAGACCTTGGCGTGAGCTAGCGACTAGTCTGCCAACCTCACAGCCTCTACTAAGGGGAGATTTTCACCTTATATAAATAAGGCAAATCATTGTCTAAGCACGCATGGAAAGCCTTAAAGCAACTCAGGCTCGCTCGGAAGTTCTACGCAGCTTTCACTGTATCCCAAGGCTCTTGCATAAAAATAGCAAGATGCTTGGCGCCATAGCACTGACTGTCCATGATACAGAGGCAGCCGTGCAGGATGGCAGCTCTCCTGTGGACAGAGGCTGCTGGGGGTAAGGAGGCGAGGGAGGCTGCCACAAAGCAGCCTCTTTCTGCAACAGCCTGGGGTGGCCGTGGACAGAGGCTGCTTTGGCAGCAGCCACTGTCCATGGGGGGGTCTAAGCTCCCTGAAGACAGAAGATGCTCCAGCCTCTGTCTGCAGGGAGTTCGGACCCTTCCCCCATCCATGGACGGGGGCTGCTGTCATGAAGCAGCCTCTGTCCATGGTGAGCCAGGGACTGCTACAGGCAGAGGCTGCTTCATAGCCGCCTCCCCTGGCCCTCCACCCTCCCACATTACTGCCTCTGATAGAGGCAGCAGCATGGTGGGGTGGGGGGGAGGGAAGGTGGCACCATGGAGCTGCTTCTTTCCAGCTCCAGCTCCTGCTTCTTTCCCCCCTTGCTACCTAGGCTTATTGGTTAATGGTCTCGTTGACTACTCGTTCACATCCCTACCCAGTACTGGTTAATTAAAGTGGAACAGCTTCAATAGATAACATAGTGGGAGTCCTCATTACTGTAGCCCAATGGGCGGCAGGTGAGCCCTCTTCAACTCCCTTCTCGTGAGGCAAGGGGGGAATTAAGATGGTACGAACGGCCAGTCTGGGTCAGACCAAAGATCCTGGAGGCCCAGTCACCCATCTTCCGACAGTGGCCCATGCCAGCTGCTGCAATGTTGTCTTTTGGGATGGGGAGGGGATTCAGACAGGGATCCCTCACCAGTGACTCTCCCCAGGAGGTGGGAGTCCCTGATCATGGTGGAGAAGAGTGAGTGGGGGGAGGGTTACTGTCCAGTAGCAATTCCTCTTTTAATTAAGAGAGCAAGAGGGGCTGCAAATGGCCTCTTGATCAGCTGCGCAGGCTCTGCTCTCGTGCCAGCGGCCCTCTTGCCTGGCAGAGCAGGGATTTGACCTCAGGTGAGCACCCAGATTCCCTCTAAGCTGCGTGGCAGTTCAGCCCCGCAGCTGCTTAATGAGCCCCAACCAACCAATGGCTCAGGACTTGCGCACGGAACTGCTTGGCGGGGGAAGAGGCAAACCCCTGCTGAACAAGCAGCGGGGAAATTTGAAACAGGATCTCCTACAACCCAGGCAAGTACCCTAACCACTGGACTGAGGGTGAGGGATTACAAGGGCACTAATTCAGGCAGAATATATTTAAATGAGGAGCTGCTGAAATATGGAATATGTAAGAACCACAAAAAGTAGCCACTGAAATAAAGAATGAACCCATTTAAAAACATTTTTAGAGCAAACTATAAGACTGAATTGTACCATACTGTGCAGCGGGTTTCAACAGGCATAAATGAAAACTAAGAAAAAACCACAGAGGTTTGTACCACACTGTGAATATATAAAGTACTACATAAATACTCAGGGTTATTTTCATTGTGACCACAGATGGAATTTGACCCAGGTCTTTACAGGGTAGGAGGCTAGTTCAATCACTCTTTCTATTACTTAGCCCTTCTATTACAAGGTTTTTAAATATTCTCCTTGCAGAGTATTACACACACACCATTCCAGCAGATGAAGGGCTTTTTGTTTGTTTTGAACTACAGGTAGTCCCCGGGTTACGTACAAGATAGGGACTGTAGGTTTATTCTTAAGTTGAATTTGTATGTAAGTCAGAACTGGTACATATTGTACCCCAGGTGTCCCCGATTCAGCCGCTACTGAAACTGACCAGCAGCGGCTGAATCGGACACGCCTGGGGCAGAGCAGCTAGAGTACTGCTGGGTTGGTCTGGTAGCACCGACCCTTGGCGCGGTGGGACCAACCTGGCAGCACCCCAGCTGCTCTACCCCAGGTGTCCCCAAGTCAGCCGCTGCTGAAACTGATCAGCGGCTGATTCCAGGAAGCCCGGGGCAGAGCAGCTGTGCCTTGGGCTTCCTGTAGTCAGCGCTGGTCAGTTTCAGCAGCGGCTGACTTGGGGATGCCTGGGGCAGAGCAGCTGGGGTGCTGCCGGATTAGTCCAGTAGTGCCGCACCTCGGCGCTGTGGAACCAACCAGCAGCCCCCCAGCTGCTCTACCCCAGGTGCCCTGATTCAGCCTCTGCTGAAACTGACCAGCGGCGAGAAAAGCCTGGTCTGCTGGGGGGGGGGGGTGCACTAGTTGTGCCCCCACCAGCAGACCAGGGAGACGCAGGCAGCGGGACCTCCCAGATGCGCCGCGGTCCCACCGCCCGGGTCCTCTGCGGCTTTGCTCCGCGTCATCTTGTTCTGCTGGGGGGCCCCGCCCCCCAGCAGACAAGGGAGACGCGGAGCAGCTTTTCTCGCCGCGGAGGACACGGGCGGCGGGGCCGCAGCGCGTCTCGGCGGTCTGCTGGAGGGGGCGCAGCTAGTGCAGGGTGAGTCACCCCGTTCGTAAGTAGGGATCCGATATAAGTCGGATCCATGTAACCCGGGGACTGCCTAAAAGATTTTAATTTACAAGGTTGAATATGTTGGAAATAATTTTCAAATGCTTTTAAAATAACTGCCCTTTGCAGTAAGCATACACATGTACTTTATTTAGGCCTCGGTTTACTAAAGCAACCCTATCTACAAAAAGCACTTCACTGCATGTTTTCATGAATGGGGCCCTAATATTTATATTACAATAGTCTCTGTAATGGATTGGTCATTCCCTCTGGATTGCCACCTGACGTACTGGGGTTTCACTGAGCCTCTCCTGCTTCTATAGCCTGGAGTCCCTCACCCTATTTCGCTGAATTAGACTCTCTAGCCTCTTGTAGTGCACACACAGGTAGGGCCACACCCAGCTGCAAATGAAGTCAGCTCTGTGCAAGAGTACTCACACATAGGGCGGTGCAGGGTGACTGCCTCAGGCCCTGGCTTTGGGGAGCCCCCAGGGACAGAGGATGGCTTGGGGAATTCCCCGGGCTCTGGAGCCATCAGCAGGGGCCAGACCTGTCCCCTGCACTCACTAGTTGTGGCAGGAACTTCAGGAGGCTCTTAAAATAAGGAATAAGGGATCTTTCGGAAAAGGCTTTATTTTCTGAAAGATCCCGTCTAGACTGGCGCTTTTTTCCGGCAAAGCTCCGAGCCGGAAAAAAGCGGCAGCCATGTTTATGCAAATGAAGCGGGGGGGATTTAAATCCCCACTTCATTTGTAATTGCGATGTGTCTAATTTGCATCCCTTTTACAGAAAAGGGATGCAGTCTAGACACAGCCGGTATGTCTACACAGCAAAGCAAAACACAGGGTTGGCCCATGCTAGCTGGGCTGACCGGTGTGGGCTGCAGGTCTATTTCACTCCTGGGCAGGCTTCCAGACTTGGTCTGCAGCCTCAGCTCTAGGACCCTGTGATGTGGGAGGAGCCCAGATCTTAAGCTCCAGCCCAAGGCCTGAAGCCTACCCAGCAATGAAACAACCCTGCAATCTGAGCCCTGCAAGCACAGGCCAGCCCCTCCCCCCATACACTTATTCACTACTACAGAACCATGCCCGGGGCAGCTACCCCAGCCCTGCACTTTTGAGGGGGTGGGGCTCGGGGAAATGATGGAGTAGAGGCAGGGCAGGGCCTGCAGTGGCGAGGTGGGCTGCCCAGGGCCCTATGCCTGGGATACTGGGGGGGGGGGAGGGTTGCCTCAGGCTCTACACCCCCTTCAGTATGGTCCTGCCGGGCTACCTAAACTGGCACACCTTACTCTGGGTCAGTGCTGATTGTGTAGCGTATGTACCTTGCGACTTTCTAAGCAAGACTCAGATAATTTAAGCGTGAACCCAGATGTGCAGAGCCTTTTCTCCACACCTGTGGATCTTGTGAATTTTCATTTCAAACATTAAGTTTAATAAAAATTGTGTGCCTCTTTATACCTTTCGTCTCTGCACCAAAGAGTTCACAGTCTACGTAGCAGAGGGGTAGTTGTGTTAGTCTGTATCTGCAAAACTAACAAGGAGCCCTGTGGCACCGTAAAGACTAACAGATTTATTTGGGCATAAGCTTTCATGGACAAATGCCCACTTTGTCAGATGCAACCAAACACCCTTGGCCTGGCCCCAACCCACCCCTTCTCTGAGACCCCATCTGTCTACTCTCCATCTCCCCTCCCTCTAGCACTCACTCTCCCCACCCTCACTCATTCAGCGGTAGAGGGTTGGTGTATGGGGAGAGGGAGACAAGGCTTTGCTATGGAAATGGGGATAGAGATTGGATGTGCTCCAGGCTGGGATCGAAGGGTTCAGAGGGCAGGAGAGGAATCAGGGTGGGAGGACTCAGTGGTGCCGACTCAGTGGTGCCGACTCCAGGCAGCGCTTACCTCAAGCAGGTCCCAGAAGCAGCAGCATGTCCCCTCTCTGGCTTCGAGTTGGAGGTACAGCCAGGCAAATCTGCAGGCTTTAACCCATCCACAGGCACCTTTTAACGGCTTGGTCATTGGTGCTGACCAGAACCAACAGGATCTCTTTTTGACCAGGAATTCTGGTAAAAAACCCAGACACCTGACAACCCTACCGTCCCACCACTACAGTCGCTGATGTCCGTACACACATACACAAACACACACACACACACACCACCACCACCACCCCTGGCAGCTCAGAACTTAGCATCCTGTGCCTGGAAGCTGCAGCAGCTGGGACCTGTGAGTGGGCTCCGTGCCAGCCTGCAGTGGCCAGAAGCGATGGGCAGCTCCCTGCTAGCTGACAGCTCCAGCCCTGTGGCCCCAGGGCTAACACAGAAAATGTCAAGGAAAGCTATGCAAGTCATGGATCCTGTGACCTGCCTATCAAATCACTTAACGTACTGTGTTTCACATCTGTAAAATAGAGACAATGCTTAGCTGTTATGACAGTGTCATTATAATACTAAATGAATGGGTTTGAAATGCACAAAGACCTTCAGATGGAAGCCACACTATTATTTTGTAGGAATAATTAGCAGTCATGCTGCCAAATAGTTTTCCTGATCTTCCAAAGAACTATGAAAAGAAACTTGAATATATTTTTCATAAGCCTGTTTCCCCTGAATGTATTACTGAGAGAAAATCCATTATGTTCTCCCAACTGAACTATCAAATCCTAATCAGAGTACGTCATGCAGGAAATGCATCTTAGTTCAGTGGCATACCAGGAGTGCTTCACACACACTTCACCACAGGATGGCAGTGTGGTCCCTCAAAACATCTTACAGCAGCAGAGAGCGAAAGTTACTCCACTCCAACCCCTTCTAGGTTTTTATCTTGATAAACTGTTCCTATGTGATATTCCAAAAACATCAGTGAAAACAGTGAACGACTCATCTCTAATGCTGCATTCTCACAAGAGTCAGGAAATTCAAGGTTATCGTAGCAGCAGTAGCTAGCTTTCTCTCTCGCACAAAGTATATATTGTTCTAGTCATGCGTATGCCATTAAGTTTATGCCTTGCTACTTACTTAAACAAACAGTTGCAGTGAAAATTTGGAATAGGTCTGATTATTGGTTCTTGATCATAATGTTAGCAGGTTTTGCCTAACATTGCATGGCATTTTGGCTTTTTAAAAGAGAAAAAAGCAAGCTGTCGCATTTTGCAGCAATAAGATACACTAGAAGAAAACCCATTTCCCACTTGCTCCAGTAACTCAGAGAGAGGCCCAGACTTAGACTAAAAATATTAACCTTCAGGCTGAGAATAAACAAGAGAAACAGCATTGCAAAGGTTTTCAAGAAGTTATGTTCCTGGAAATAGAAACTTACCATAAAAGCACCATCTCACCATAAACAAAACATTGCTAGCCAACATTATAACACTCAAGTCACTTGGCATGTACTAGCTGGGTACATGTAACTGTGCTAAAGTCTACAAATAAATGGTTTTTAACATTACTTTAAAATATTTTCAATGAGCTACTAATAATTCGTTAGTGACAATTTGGTCTTGTCCAAATTCTATCACCTTGGATGACTTTCTTGGGGAGCCTGCTTATTTAAAAATAATTAATCTCAGCTCCTATTTTCACACTTATGTAAACCTCTTGGCTGTGTCTAGACGGGCAAGTTTTTCCGGAAAATGAGCCACTTTTCTGGAAAAACTTGGCAGCTGTATACACTGGCCGCTTGAATTTCCAGAAAAGCACTGACGATCTCATGTAAGATCGTCAATGCTTTTCCGGAAATACTATGCTGCTCCCGTTCGGGCAAAAGTCTTTTTCCGAAAGACTTTTGCACAAAAGGGCCAGTGTAGACAGCACAGTAGTGTTTTCCGCAAAAAAGCCCTGATCGAGAAAATGGCAATCGGGGCTTTTTTGCGGAAAACCGCGTCTAGATTGGCCACGGACGCTTTTCCGCAAAAAGTGCTTTTGCGGAAAAGCATCCTGCCAATCTAGACGCGCTTTTCCGAAAATGCTTTTAACGGAAAAGTTTTCCATTAAAAGCATTTTCAGAAAATCATGCCAGTGTAGACGTAGCCCTTGGGTCTGCACAATTAAGTTGTTGCCAATAGATTTGAGGTAAATAGTGGTGTCCTCCAAAGATCTGTATTGGGACCAGTGTTGTGTTCATTTCCTCTGAAGCTCCTAGCATCAGGTGCTATCAGAAGACAGGATACTGGGCTAGATGAACCATTGCGCTGGCCCCAGTCTAATTGTGCTTATGTGTTCTTACTGGCTTATATTATACCTATGAACTAACTATGCTCAGTTAGCCTACACTAAAACCTATTATTGACACCCATACTCTCCTTCCCTCTTCCTTGTTTGTTTCCTTGTTTGTTTCACCCTCCTAATACATTTTCTCTTTTAGACTGCAAGCTCTTTGGAGGCAAGGACTGTCTTTTATTGTGTCTGTACAGTGCCTAGCTCAAAGATGCCCCAGCCTGTTTCAGACCACCAGATGCAACCACAGGTGCCAACTTCCTCTTTATCCAGGGGAGGGATTCTCAACTCTACCTCAGTCCTAGGCCCCGCCCTGTCTCCGCATCTTCCCCCAAACACCCATTCCCACCCTGCCTCTTCCCACCCCCACTCTGCCTCTTCCCTGCCTCTTTTCACCTCCTTCCCCAAGTGCACACTGTCCCCGCACCTCTCCCTCCCTCACAGTGCCTCCGGTGTGCTGTAGAATACCTAATCCTGGCAGTGGGGAGGACGGTGGAGGGTGAAGGAGTGAATCAATGGGGCTATCAGTGGGCCAGAGGTGCTGGGGGGGAATATGGCTGCCAGTGGGTGCTAAGCAGCTGCTAATTTTTCCCCATGGTGTCTGTGTGAGCAACTGAAACAAAAGCAATGATCACAAACCTGAAATAATGGGGGGGGGGGGTAGATCACTTTTTATTTTAGCCTTGGAAAAAGTTTGACTCAGATGTTAGAGGGGATCTGTGTGTCAATTATTTACCTCTTGACACCAGTGGTTGCCAAAAATGTTGGAAGAGCCGTGAGTTTGAACTCCTGACACACACACATTAACTAGTCATTCCAATTGGCAGACGGCTGTTTTTTGCTGCCATCATCCTGCCCTCTGATCCCAAGGACACAGCTTTGGGGATCACTGTGTGGGGAAGCCTGGCACTGCACACCAGCAGTAGTCGTACCCCAACGCACTCCCCACAGCAGCAGGAGCCACAGGGCAAGCGGAGCACACTGGGCGAGTGCGCTCACTCCACTGCACTGTTTCGCCGCAGCTTCTGGTACCAAAGGGAGTGTATTCTCCGTGCAGTGCCAGCCTCGCCCCCCCCCCCCATATACACACAGTGATCCCTGAAGCTGTGTCCTCGAGGATGGGGTGCTCAAGGATGGGGAGTCCTCAGCTGGATTGCACAATCACTCCGGCTAGCCAGGAGTTTGAGACCCTGGAGTTAGAAAAAAACATTCATCCTTTTGGAAATGATTTTTTTCCACAGTCAATTCCCATCTCGTCATCAGGAGGTTTCATTTTTTAAGCCAACCCTCTCTGCAACAGGTGCATGCTGGAGGCAGTGGGAGGTTTCATTCCCAGAGCTGACAGATTCCACTGTGCTTCTACAGCAAAAGCAAACAGCTGTGTAGAAATGTTCCTGACCTCAGCACACCCGTTGAGTGGCACTGCAGGCTGTGGTGCTGGAACAATTGGTATAGTGAGGGATGCTGGGAGCAATTGAATCAAACTCTAAATAGAGCCCTGCAAATCTGCAGATATCTGCTTTATAGCCACAGGCATCCACAGATGGGGCTGCAGACATTCAGAGCTCGTTTTTGCAGATGCGGATACTAAATTTGTATCCACACTGGGCTCTAACCATAAACCCCTATATGATGGAAACCTCTTCAAGCCAGCAGGGTGCAGCAGCACTCCCAGCACCTCTGCCTGCAAATGCTGAGGATTAAGTCTGCTGGCCCCTTCCTTTCAGAACTCTTTTTCAGTCTGCAAAGTTTCATAATAAAATTATCTCTATCAGGCACATCACCAAATGGTTTTCATTTAACCCCATAGTGGTGTAGTCATTAGACTTAGGGGAAAGTGCCTCAGATTGGCTCTCAGTCCGAGATCATAGCCTGACAGAAGTTAAACAGAAGACCAAGACCTGATTGTGTGTAGTACCAGCCATCCACAGTCCCCTGGAAGTCAGTGTAGCCAGCAGCTCTCAGGAGAGCCATTCTGTGAGGGTGGAGGAGAGGAGGCACTGCAGTCAAAGGCTGTGTCCACGCTATCCATATACTGAAGGGTTATTTCTGTCAGTGTAGGCACATCATGTGCCAGCGCAAGGATCGTTAGGTCAATAGGAGTATTCTTCTCCCAACACAGCTGCAGCTACATAGGGGCCTAGGTAGGCATAGCACATCAGTCAGCAGAGGCCCAATCCTCCTGACCTACATAGCTATGCTGATATAAGTTTTATGGTCAATCTAAGAACAATTCATGGTCTGAAGAAGCCCACTCCTGTCTCTTTTATTTTTGCTCTTTTTGTTCGAGGGCAGCTCTGTGCCCCTGTACCTGCTCTCAAGAGAAGAGGCAAATGTTGCCTGTTCTCTCCACACCAATTTCCTTCTCAAGATTAAAGATAAACTAGAGGTCTTGCCCTAACACTTGATGCATGCAAACTCCCATTAATAAATTCCACCGGTGTAGCACTTCCCATCAGAGGCTCTCAAAACATTTTATAAATGTTAATTATTTTTGTCTCAACACTGCAGGGAGATAGGGGAGCATTCTGGTCCCCATTTTTAGTGATGAGGAAACTGAAAACCAGAGATGAAGTGACTTGCCTAAGGCCACACAGGAAATCTGTGGCAAAGCCAAGAATAAAAGGCTTGTGTCTGACCTCCCAATCCTGTGCCTTCATCAAACCCAGAGTGCTTTCTATTGAATTTAAGGAGAGGTATGCCTGAGTAAAGACTTCAGACCTGGGTCTCACAATGACCTGACTGAAAACAACAGTGTGATTGTTTCTAAGGACAATGCAGATTTTTATTTCTAAAATAAATTATTTTCCCAAAAACTACAGATTAATTTAATCAAGGGGATCACAGCACAAGTATGTGACTGAGCTGTTTTTGTACCGTAAGCTAATATAAATAGACACCAGGAGGCACAAGATTGATGATTTTTGTATCTTTGTGCATTAATTCAGAGCCACCACCTCTTAAATCAATGCCCATTGAAACCAAGTAATCTAATCCTACTTGCCTTGAAGATAATGCAAAACTACCAATGACTATTTTGTGTGTGTACTAGTTTTGTCTTTTATTAATCAAAATTCGATACTAGGTTTATATTTTGAGATTACACTCATACTATAATTTACGACTTATTTCAGATTAGAGTTAACATTATGACAAAACTAGAAGACTTACCTGGCCTTACTCAGGTCCTTAACTCAATTAATGTTTGTTTTTCTTCATTTATATCATTGCTCTGGGGTGGGGCTAGAGATATGGAGGTTTCCCCTAGGGAGACAGGACTACCCCAGTGTTCTCTCACTGCAGCAGTTTGGGGCCAGATGAGCAGTGTACCTTAATGGGCACTGCAGCTGCAGTGAGCACAGCTGGAGGAGGGGTGCATGTCCCTTTGCTGGAGCAGGTCCAGGTTCATCTGCCCTCCGTGGCTCCCCCCAGCCAGAGTCAGGAATGCAGTAAACTGTGCACTTTCCCCTCGCTCCCTGACAAAGGGGCACACCCAGAAATGTTCCCATATGAATCAGGTGGGGGAGCTTCAACCCCGGCATGCTCCCTAAAATATGCCTGGGGGTGGGAGGCTCAGGCCTGGGGCAGTCTTGGAGGGAGGGCACACTCCCCAAGCCTGTCCCTTCTACCAGGCTGGTGATTCTGTCTCTGTTCTGTATAGTTTATGAGAAGCAATCCAATTCTAGGCACATCCCGTTTTCCTGGCACAACCAAACCCTTCCCTTGCTAAGAGGAAGCTGCATGCTGAATTTGGTGGTCCCTAGCTCTTTCCATTTAGGAGTTACTGAACAGACAAAAGCGGTGAGGAGTCCTGTGGCCCCTTATAGACTAACTGAAGTGTAGAAGCATAAGCTTTCGTGGGCAAAGACCCACTTCATCAGACGCATGTAGTGGAAATTTCCAGAGGCAGGTATAAATATGCAGGCCAGAATATTTATACCTGCCTCTGGAAATTTCCAATACATGCATCTGACGAAGTGGGTCTTTGCCCACGAAAGCTTATGCTCCTACACTTCAGTTAGTCTATAAGGG
Source organism: Pelodiscus sinensis (assembly GCF_052426305.1). Classification (NCBI taxonomy): domain Eukaryota; kingdom Metazoa; phylum Chordata; order Testudines; family Trionychidae; genus Pelodiscus; species Pelodiscus sinensis. Next base: position 155,816,327 of record NC_143054.1, on the reverse strand, counting down.
TATGTCTACACTACCCCCCTAGTTCGAACTACGGGGGTACTGTAGTCATTCAGAGTTGCAAATGAAGCCCGGGATTTGAATTTCCCGGGCTTCATTTGCATGATGCCGGCCGGCGCCATTTTTAAATGCCGGCTAGTTCGGAACCCGTGCCGCGCGGCTACACGCGGCACGGACTAGCTAGTTCGGATTAGGCTTTCTATTCCTCGTTCCACGAGGAGTTCAGCTAGTTCGGAATAGGAAGCCTAATCCGAACTAGCTAGTCCATGCCGCGTGTAGCCGCGCAGCACGGGGTCCGAACTAGCCGGCATTTAAAAATGGCGCAGGCCGGCATCATGCAAATGAAGCCCGGGAAATTCAAATCCCGGGCTTCATTTGCAACTCCGAATGACTACATTACCCCCGCTAGTTCGAACTAGGGGGGTAGTGTAGACCTACACTATGGGTATGTCTACACTACAGCACTAATTCGAACTAACTTAGTTCGAATTAGTTAATTCAAACTAAGCTAATTTGAAATAGCGCATCTAGACTTAAAAACTAATACGAATTAGCATTTTGCTAATTCAAACTAGCATGTCCACACTGAGTGGACCCTGAACCAAGGTTAAGGATGGCCGGAAGCAGTGACGGCAGGGCATCAGATTAGGACTTAGAGCATGGAGCTGCTGCCTCAGGCTAGCCAAGGGCTGTGCTTAAAGGGACCTGACCCCCACCCCGGACAGACAGTTCTCAGGGGTGCCCCGCTTGCAAAGCAGTCCTGGCTTGGAGTGCCCGGAGTGCCCACACTCGGCACATCACAGCACTCGGCCATCAGCCCGGCTGCATTTGCGGAAGGCTGCCATCTGGAGGGGGGGGGGTGAATCAAGGGGCTTCAGGAGAGTTTCCACCCCGAGGAGCCCACAGAGCCACCCCAGTCCTCCCCATCGGGGGCTCGTACCCCATTCCTCCCTCACCTCCTTCCACTTACCCCTCCCTAGCCCCCCTTCTTGTACAAAATAAAGGACACGTGTGTTCAAAAATAGAAACTCTCTTTATTGAACAAAACTCGGGGAGACTGGGAAAAGAAGGTGGGAGAGGGGAAGAGAGAGGGTGGGAGAGGGGAGGGCAACTAAATTGATCAGGGGTTTGGAACAGGTCCCATATGAAGAGAGGCTAAAGAGACTGGGACTTCTCAGCTTAGAAAAGAGGAGACTGAGAGGGGACAGGATAGAGGTCTCTAAAAGCATGAGTGGTGTGGAGAGGGTGCATAAAGAAAAGTTCTTCATTAGTTCCCATAATAGAAGGACTAAAGGACACCAAATGAAATGAATGGGTAGCAGGCTTCAAACTAACAACAGAATGTTCTTCTTCACATAGCAAATGGTCAACCTGTGGAACTCTTTGCTACAGGAGGCTGTGAAGGCTAGAACTATAATAGAGTTTAAAGAGAAGTGAGATCAATTCATGGAGGTTGGGTCCATGGAGTGGTATTAGCCAGGGGGTAAGAGTGGTGTCCCTGGCCTCTGTTTGTGGAAGGCTGGAGATGGAAGGCAAGAGACAAATGGCTTGGTCATTGTCTTTGGTCCATCCCCTCCAGGGTAACTAGTGTTGGCCGCTGTCGGCAGACAGGATACAGGGCTAGATGGACCTTTGGTCTGACCCAGTACGGCCGTTCTAAGCTCAGGGTCGGGGGTCTCAGTGGGCCACCTTGATTTTCATTCCAACCTGCTCCTGGGTGGCCAGGCTGGCAGCTCTCCTGCCCTAGACGGCCACTTTCCAGTACCTAGTGCGGAGGTCGTGGATGAGGTCCACGATGTCCGCACTAGACCAGGCGGGCGCCCGCCTCTTGCGGACCTGGGCAGGCTCCCAAGAGCCGCCAGCCTGGTCCCAGGAAAAGGCGGAGGGCTGGGTGGCAGCGGGTGGCCGGCTCGAGCCGTGCCAGGTGCAGGGTCTGCTGGCTGGGTGCTGGCAGGCTTGCACTTAGCACGGGCACCGTAGCCAGCCCGTGCCCCTTTAAGGGGGCCGGGGCCGGGAGGGGGGCAGTAGAGTTTCCCTGGTGGTGCCCAGAGTGGCTACCAGGGCAAGCTGGGGAGGGCTAGCCTCCCACTAGTTTGAATTAAGTGGCTACACAGCCCTTAATTCGAACTAGTTAATTCGAACTAGGCGTTAGTCCTCGTAGAATGAGGTTTACCTAGTTCGAATTAAGCGTTCCACTAGTTCGAATTAAGTTCGAACTAGCGGTTTGTATGTGTAGCGCCTATCAACGTTAATTCAAACTAACGTCTGTTAGTTCGAATTAACTTTGTAGTGTAGACATACCCTAAGGTGCCACAGGACTCCTCACCGCTTTTGCAGATTTATACTAACACGGCTACCCCTCTGGTACTGAACAGACAGACTCCTGGATGGGCAGACAGACACACAAAACTCTCTCAAATATTTAGTAGATATATGTGTGTATAGATCACCGATAAAAGTGTTATTATTTATTATGTAGATAAAATAAATGCTGTCCCTGTTTTTTGCTTACATTTAAGTGTTTGGTTTTGTAAACGTTAGCTAAGAACACTACTATTTAGCAACCAAAACTGTTGTAAAATTATTTATTTTAAATATCTCAAAAGAAAGTAGTTTGACACTTGGTTTCTTGCCATCATTCATGCCCATTGCATAGGAAAGTGAATATATATATTTAAATAGTGGCATAGACTGCACAACAGATTGTCTAATGCTGTATACTTATTCAGTACTCTCATTTGTGGATGTCTGAACACTTTACTGAGGAAGGTAGACTTTGTTCATTTCGCTTCAGAGGGGTAGCCGAGTTAATCTGTAACTGGAAAAACTTTAAAAACAACAACTAATCTAGCAGCACCTTAAAGACTACACATTTTGTAGACTTTTGTAGACTATTTGTAGACTTAAAAATTCATTGTTTTTTAAGTTTATTCATATAATCAATGATAAAACTGGACTAAAAAGAGCAATTAAAAGCAATTTCTGTGAAAACCTCTGTAGCTTAGTGGAGAACACAGAGCTCTACCATCTCAGAAATTTTTCCAAGCACTTGTCACAAACTCCAATATATGCAAGTTACTTACATTTTCTGTTCTTCACATTGTCAGGATATAGACTGAGGTACAGGTCCCACAGAAGAAGGGAACCATTTGGTAGGAAATGTAAGAAATCATTTTTACTAGATCTTAGCATTTCCTTTCACTTTGAAAAATAGACCAGACTGCTAAGGAACAAGAATATTCTGTCATGACGTGTCTCCCTTACCTTTATCTATTGGCCACATTGATAAGGAATGCCCACTAGTTTTCAAATAACAGTAACTTCTTCAATGCTCTCTGGTTAAAAAAAAGAGCATCTATGAAATTGTGGGAAATCAGAATAAAGTAGAATGGAATGAAATGAAGAAAGGAAGATTATTTAAAAATATCTATCCACAGATCAAATTTGTAATGTGATCATGTTGGAGAAATACAGGGACATAAGTCAGATGCTTTACAAAAAGTATCCAAAAAGGTGTCTCTCTAGACTGAATGACAAAAAGTACACCTTCCATTTAATCACAATGGCTATGTCTACACTACAGGGTTTTTGCACAAAAACCTGTGGAGCGTCCACACCTCAAGCACGTTTTTGCACAAGAAAATGTACAGTAAAATGGCAGAATAGAGGGCTTTTTACGGTGTAGGTACACCTCTTTCTATGAGGAATAACTCTTTTTTGCACAAGAGTTCTTGTGCAAAAAAATGTATGTGGAAGCTCAACAGGGGTTTCTTATGCAAAAAGAGCCTATCAGAAAAAGCACAGGTGCTCTGATGGCCATTCTGCGAATGACCATCAGAACTTTCTTGTGCAAGAGCGTCCTTGCATTGTGGATGCTCTCTCAGGCAAAAGCACATCACTTTTGTGATGTGCTTTTGAGGTCTGGATGCGCTTTTGCGCAAGAAGTTTTTGCGGAAGATCTCTTCTGCAAAAAGCTTCTTGCCTGCAGTGTAGACACAGGCAATGTGCAGGATTTGTTTTAGTTGGGAACTCCAGTTTCAACTGTATCTGCAAAAGGTTTCCACCTCTTCTTAATAAACCACATACCAGCAACTGTAAATCCATTACTAGAACTGGTCCAAATTAAATAAAGCCCAGACCTTTGTCACTTGAGCCAGAGAAGGATGTCAGTTGACTAGAGACATCCTTCTAAGATGCAACTAGCCAACAAAGAATAGATGGGTCATTCTCCAAAGAAAGACAAAAAAAAGTCTCACTGACCCCAGTATGAGCAGGACTGAGCCCGCACCATCAACCACACTAGCTAATAGCTTTATTTAATTATAATGGTTTTTCTTCAACTCTATATAGCACACAAATTTTTAAGGCTGTTTAGTGAGACAGAAAACTTTATAGGGTGACAACAAACTATTCTGAGTACAGGCAGGTCAAGGAAAAGTTAAATAACGGTTAATACTTCAAAAGTCAGGGAATTGTCAGGCCAAATCCATTTTTAGCAAAGAGATGCTAAAATAAATAGTTCCTAGAATAAAACAGGGATATATTCCCCTTCCCCCATTCTGTGGTCTCAGTTCTAATCAACAGAGATTTTTATAATAAAAAGAAAGATATAGGGTAGGCTGGATGAGAAGCCCATTTGTTTTTTTAAGTTAGAGGAAACTATCAAAATGCTAGTTAGTGTGCTACTGTAAATAAAGATGTGTTAGTGTACCATAACAGTTTGGAAGAGGTCTTAGCCACAGTCAAGATGAATGTGAAACTATTAAAGACAGCATATGTGGGATTATGACCCTTAAGAGGGCACTCATTCACTGATTCGTTCAACACAACCATTTAAAATTACTTACACAGTTTCCTTATGTGGCTATTTTTATAGATACACTTGAACCTCTATAATCCAGATACACCTGATCTGGGAATACCCATAGTTCGGACCCTAATAAGGAGAAGGAAGCCACTCTGTGTACTGCTGTCCACCCTCCCTCCCCCAGCTAGGCAAACGGTGGCAAAGCAAAGCGCTAGTCTGGAGGCTTTTTCCCTGCTGCTCCCATAGGCTATGTCTGCACAGCAGCATTATTTTGGAATAACATCAGTTATACATAGTTAGTGTGCTACTGTACATTCGAAATAATGGGCTTCTTACTGCTGCTCCTGTAACCCTCACTGCATGATGAGTAAGGGAAGTCAGGGAAGAGTGCTCTCTCTCAAATTAACTGCTGTGTAGACAGCGCCAAAAGTCGAAGTAAACTAGCCTGCAGTTAGCCCTGCAGTGTAGACATGCCCATAGTGGCAGGGGATGGTGCCTGGGAGCAGTGGGGCCGTGGAGCCACATATGCTCCCAGGAGTGGGGTGCCAAGTAAGCGCTCCACCCAATCCTCCTTCCCCCCAGACTCTATACCCCCATTCCATCACACACCTTTTCTCCCTCCCTCCCAGCGTGCCCTTGCATCTTCCTTCCCAGACTCCACACCCCCAACGCCGTTCATTATGGAGAACACTCATGGTCTGGAAAATTCCATAATCTAGCATAGCCTATTTCCCAAGGCTGCCAGATTAAAGAGATTCAAGTATAACACCATTTTATGGCTGAACTGTTTCTTATAACTTAGGTTTTTGTGCTAGATTAGCCTAAAACATTACACACCCTGTGTACCAGGGATGTATAAACTCCCCGTAAGTCTTTAGCTTCTAATGGGAATAACATTTTTATTAGGTCATAATAACATTTCCATCTGTCTTGTATTAGTTTAAAAAACATTTCCCAAGAGTTTTTCCAATAGCAATGGAAATACAAACAGAGTTTGTAAATACAGCTCCTTAGACATATTGCTACGTGTAGACTACCTGGGGACACAAAGCCAATAATCGCCTCTGCAATCCATGGATGTAACATGGTCAGCAGCATGTTCTTTATTACCACAAATGTTTTGTCTTGCTAATAGATTATTAAATATAACTGATGTTTTAAACAGAGGGAAAGAATTCTTATAGTTTCTAGCTGGCAATACCAGTTTGCCACACAGTATGGCACTTCATGTCTTTCCAGCTGCACATGCAAATAGAGACAACACAAATCAGATGGCATTTGATCCTATAATAAATCTGGAAATAGGCATACAGCTATGAGCAGTTTATACATTTGTTTAGAAATATAACCAGAATTTCTAAATATTGCTACTGAAAACCAAGTTAGGTCTAAAAAAAAAAATCAACAACAACAACCAGCAGGCTGAATTTTTCACAGCCATCAGTAAATTCAGAGTGAAGTTGGGTGAGGGGAGTTGCATAGGAGCCCTCAGTCCCTTCTTCACAGCAAAGACCCATAAAGGAAATGCTGAAGCAGAGGAGCAAGAGGGTGGCTAGCGGAGCACACCTAGGGACAGTATCAAAGAACTCTGGCTAGTGCAGAGTGAGTAACTCTCTGTCTTCTTCTAGAAGTGTTCATATGGGAGTTCCACTTCAGGTGACTCCCAGGCAATACCCATGATCATGTGGGCAGGGGAGATGAGAGGCTCTGGAGCACTGCTGGTGGTACATCACCCAGGGTCCCAATATAATCGTTGACGAATCATATGGGATAGGAGGAGGCACATAAAGGCGTTCATACCACTGGGACAGGGCTTCAGGATGTTCCTCTCAGCTGTCTTCCATCACTTGGTAGGATTCCGAAAGCAGGCTCCTAAAAGAGTGATTAGGAGAGCTGGGAAGGGAGTTTTGGGAAGACCAAAGAGAAGTCCCCATTATCTTGTGCCAGTAGTGCACCACTAGAAATGGTGATGACTCTGTCGGTACTGGAGATACGTGAGAGACTGGGTGATCTTGATACTGACAAAGGGCTGGTACCCAGCAAAGGCTTCACCATGGTCTCTGACTTGTCTTAATTCCTGGAGCATCATACTATGAGCACCACTATCTACATGGTGAACTACAGCTTCCTAACAAACCTTGTATTTATTGTTAGAGCGACAAAACATATGAATTTTAAACAGATTTTCAAACCTGTCTTCCTTGAAATCAAACAAATGGTTTGTGTGTACGAGGTGGGCCTTTTTTCACTGAGGTTTTTAAGAAAACTTGTGTCTGGTTCATGGGCCTTTTTTTTTTCTAACATAGAACTCGGAGTATTTTTAATTGAAATTTTGCTGCTGTTGGCTTCAACGCATGTGGACCCATGTCCATGTGGGGCCCAAAGACACATTAAGGCAAGCTAGTGCGCTAGGTGTGCCACAATATGTCTCCTGTGGCTCTGCCTCCTAGATCCCCAACTGCTAGGAGTGGCAGTTGTAGGGGGATCTCCTTCCCTTTACCCGAGAGGTGGGGCAATGGCAAGTGGGGGCCACATAGTTCCCCTAGGAACAGCACAAGCTGGATTTCCTCTTTCCTCAAGTAGGTCCTTGTCATCTTTGGCAAGGGAGGTGTAGCAGTAGGATGGCCCCCCTCCGTAACACTTCCCTACATGCCTCTAGCTTCCATCCAAGACACATTTCCCAATCATTGTTTATAGCCAGGCCCTAAGATACAACCAGATTTGCTCCAGTCCCACAGACAGACACAAATACTACAGGATCTCTATAGAGAACATAAGAACATAAGAACGGCCGTACTGGGTCGGACCAAAGGTCCATCTAGCCCGGTATCCTGTCTGCAAACAGTGGCCAGCACCAGGTGCCCCAGAGAGGGTGGACCGAAGACAATGATCAAGCGATTTGTCTCCTGCCATCCCTCTCCAGTCTCTGACAAACAAAGGCCAAGGACACCATTTTATCCCCTGGCTAATAGTCTTTTATGGACCTAACCTCCATGAAATTATCTAGCTTCTCTTTAAACTCCTGTGGCAAGGAGTTCCACAGGTTGACTATGTGCTGTGTGAAGAACTTTCTTTTATTAGTTTTAAACCTACTACCCATTAATTTCATTTGGTGTCCTCTAGTTCTTCTATTTAGGGAACTAATAAATAACTTTTCTTTATCGGCCCTCTCTACACCACTCATGATTTTATAGACCTCTATCATATCACCCTCAGTCTCCTCTTTTCTAAACTGAAAAGTCCCAGTCTCTTTAACCTCTCCTCATATGGGGACCTGTTCCAAACCCCTAATCATTTTAGTTGCCCTTTTCTGAACCCTTTCCAAGGCCAAAATATCTTTTTTGAGGTGAGGAGACCACATCTGTACACAGTATTCAAGATGTGGGCATAACATAGTTTTATACAGGGGCAGTAAGATATTCTGGGTCTTATTTTCTATCCCTTTCTTAATAATTCCTAGCATCCTATTTGCCTTTTTGACCGCCGCCGCACACTGTGTAGAAGTTTTCAGAGAACTGTCTACGATAACTCCAAGATCTCTTTCCTGATTTGTCGTAGCCAAATTAGCCCCCATCATACTGTACATATAGTTGGGGTTATTTTTCCCGATGTGCATTACTTTACACTTATCCACATTAAATTTCATTTGCCATTTTGTTGCCCAATCACTCAGTTTGGTGAGATCTTCTTGGAGTCCCTCACAGTCTGCTTCTGTCTTGACTATCCTAAACAGTTTGGTATCATCTGCAAACTTTACCACCTCACTGCTTACACCTTTCTCCAGATCATTTATGAATAAGTTGAACAGGATTGGACCCAGGACTGACCCTTGGGGGACACCACTAGTTACCCCTCTCCATTCTGAAAATTTACCATTTATTCCTACCCTTTGTTTCTTGTCTTTTAACCAGTTCTCAACCCTAGAAAGGACCTTCCCTCTTATCCCATGGCCATGTAATTTACACAAGAGTCTTTGGTGAGGGACCTTGTCAAAGGCTTTCTGAAAATCTAAGTATACTATATCTACTGGATCCCCCTTGTCCGCATATTTGTTAATCCCTTCAAAGAACTCTAATAGATTAGTAAAACAGGATTTCCCTTTACAGAAACCATGTTGACTTTTGTCCAACAAATTATGTTCTTCTACGTGCTTCACAATTTTATTCTTTACTATTGTTTTGACTAATTTGTCCGGTACTGAAGTTAGACTTACCAGTCTGTAGTTGCCCAGATTGCCTCTAGAGCCCTTTTTAAATATTGGTGTCACGTTGGCTACCTTCCAGTCATTAGGTACGGAAGCCGATTTATAGGATAGGTTACAAACCACAGATAATAGTTCAGCAATTTCCCATTTGAGTTCTTTTAGAACCCTTGGATGAATGCCATCTGGTCCCGGAGATTTGTTAACATTAAGTTTTTCTATTTGTTCCAAAACCTCCTCTAATGACACTTCAATCCGGGACAGTTCCTCAGATTCATCACCCACAAAGGACGGTGCAGATTCGGGAATCTCCCCAACGTCCTCAGCCGTGAAGACTGAAGCAAAGAAATCATTTAGTTTCTCTGCAATGGCTGTATCGTCCTTGATTGCTCCTTTTATAGCTCGATCATTTAGGGGACCCACAGGTTTTTTAGCAGGCTTCCTGCTTCTGATGTACTTAAAAAACATTTTGTTATTTCTTTTTGAGTTTTTGGCTAGCTGTTCCTCAAAATCTTTTTTTGCTTTTCTTATTCTATTTTTACACTTGATTTGACAGTGTTTATGTTCCTTTCTATTTATCTCAGTAGGATTGGACTTCCACTTCTTAAAAGATACCTTTTTGTCCCTCACTGCTTCTTTTACATGGTGATTAAGCCACGGTGACTTATTTTTAGGTCTCTTGCTATGTTTTTTAATTTGGGGTATACATTTAAGTTGGGCCTCTATTATGGTGTCTTTAAAAAGTTTCCATGAAGCTTGCAGGGATTTGGCTCTAGTCACGGTGACTTTTAATTTCTGTTTAACTAACCTCCTCATTTTTGTGTAATTCCCCTTTTTGAAATTAAATGCCAGGGTGCTGGACTGCTGAGCATTCTTACAACTGAAATACCCACCCAGAGAAGTGAAAAAACAGATCGACAGACCCAGACAAGTACCCAAACATCAGCTACTTCAAGAGAGGCCCTACAAAGAAAACAACAGGACACCACTTGTCACCTACAGCCCCCAACTTAAACCTCTTCAACGTATTATCAGCAATCTACAACCAATCCTGGAAAATGACCCCTCACTCTCACAAGTCTTGGGGGGACAAACCAATCATTGCCTAAAGACAACCCCCTAACTTCAAAGAAATTCTTCCCAGCAACTACACAGCACACCTCCATCATACTCATCCAGGAACCCACACCTGCAATCAACTCCAGTGCGAACTCTGTCCATACATCTATACAAGTGACATCATCACAGGACCTAACCACATAAACCACCACATCAGAGGCTCATACAACTGCACATCCACCAATGTGATCTATGCTACCAAGTGCCAACAATGCCCCTCTGCCATGTATATGGGCCAAACTGGACAGTCTCTACAGGAAAGAATTAATGGACATACATCTAATATCTGAAAAGGCAACACGCAGAAACCTGTTGGGGAACATTTTAACTTGCCTGGGCACTCACGAATGGATCTCAAAGTCACCGGATTATTTCAATCAATTTCAAAAGCCAACTCAACAGGGAAGTTACAGCAATTTCACTTATAAGTTTGATTCCTACAACAGAGGTCTAAACAAAGACACTGGCTGGATGGCCCACTACATTCCACACCCTAATGACATAAAAAAACAAACAAATAAAACTTAAGAGTGGGAACTAAGAATTCTTATCAGCTTCACTTAGCATGGACACTCTAACTGACAATTTCTTTCCCTTTTTTCTTTCTTTTTCCTCCTCTTCCCCTTTCTCCCACCATCCCCTCTCTTTGCTATTTATTTGAAAACTGGACCCTTTAAGCTCCATTCATCTGAAGAAGCGGGTTGTGCCCACGAAAGCTCATGATACCATCTACATGCTTTGTTAGTCTCTAAGGTGCTGCAAGACTATTTGTTGTTTTAAGTCCCTCCTCCCAGTGGTCAGCAGCCAGGATGCATCTACTTGGATGGGTGGCCCAAACCTGCCCGTCTCTTCCCCTCTCACATTCCTCTGCTGGAGAGAGGTTGGCCCCAGGACTGACTCACAGCAGAGGGTCTTAGAGTTAACACCCCATTTGAGATTCATGAGGCAGTTGACATCTCTCTGCAGACACAGGCTCATGAAACAGGTCACATTTTCAAGATTTTATTTGCAATTATAAAGCCTAAAAACTAACACAAAACACGAACGCTGCAATTATGATGTAATCACCCAGCTCCAAGACGTGGGTGGCCTAGTCAAGTCTATAGTGTCTGTGCCTTAGTTTAGCCCTCATGGGACCCACTGATTTCGCAGGCCTTCACGAGGATGCAGGAGCCTGTCAGCACAAAGCAGCTTACAGGTTCAGGATTTAAGTCATAATGTGGACCTTGGCTTTTGATTCTGTTAGACGGGGGAATGATTAGCTTACCTGGGTTAGGAGATTAGCTCAAAAGTTCTCATAAAATGTTAAATCAATTTTTCTCCTATTAGGAATGATAGCTCCAGACTCAGAACTACATTTTAATCAAAATACACGTGTTGTCCTAAATCTAGTAAAATATTGAGTTTTATAACAATCCTCCTTTCTCTCTCTCTTGCCAAAATAAAATCCTTAAATGTTAGGCCTAAATAACTTGACAATATCGCTTTAAACAAGGGGGGAGGGGCAACAGTCTGCAGCGATTCATCTTTATTATTTACTAAAATGTTCTGTGTACAGATTAACACGTTATTCCTGATTCACCTGCCTTCCAATGGGAAATGTACATATTCCAAAAACAGGATTACACGTACACATTTCACATGTGGCCCCCAACTGATTTTTCTGTGAGTCAGAGGCCTCAAACCAAACAAGGTTCTTCACCCCAATCAAGAACAAGTCATTCCAAACCCACCTAGATTCCTTCATTGACAGGGTTACAGCTCTGGGGGGAGGAAGGGGAGAGGAGAAGACTAGTTATAGCAAGGCTGATTGTAGCAAGGCTGTTGACACAGTCCCATATAACATTCTCATAAGCAAACTAGAGAAATGTGATCTAAATGCAGTTACCAGAAGGCAGCCACAATTGTTTGAAAAACCATATTGAAATTAAATTTAAAATGTAAAGAGAAGTTATTAATAGTTTGCTGTCAAACTGGGAGTGAGGTAGCTAGTGTGGTCCTGGGTTCAGGACTATTCAATATTTTCATTAATGACCTGGAGAATGAAATGGAGCATATGCTTATAAAATTTGCAGATGACATCAAACTAGATGGGGTTGCAAGCATATGGATTCAACATGACCTTGACACATTGGAGAACAGGTCTAAAATCAACAAGGTGAAATTCAATAAAGACAAATGCCAAGTACTAAGCTGAGAAAGGAAAAAAAATCACAATTACTAAGTGCAGACTAGCTGGCTAGGCAACAGTTCTGCTGAAAGAAATGTAGGGTATGTAATGGACCACTCATTGAATAGGAGGCAACAGTGTGGTGAAATTACTAAGCGGCAAATATCACTCTGAGGTTAATTAACAGGAGTGTCATAAGTAAGATAAGTAACACAACTGTCCCATTCTGTTTGGCATGGGTAAAGCCTTAGGGAACTACTATGCCTAATTCTGGGTGCCACAGAATTAAGAAAGATGTGGACAAATTAGGGACAGTCCTGAGGAGAGCAACAAATGAGAAAAGGATTTAGAAAACCTGACTTATAAGGAAAGACTTTTAAAAAACTGGACATGTTAGTCCTGGGAAAAGAAGACTGAGGGGAGACCTGGTAACAATCTTCAAGTACGTTAGGGGCTATTATACAAAGGATAGGGGCAAATTATTCTCCTCATCCACCAAAGGTAGGACAAGAATGGGCTTCATCTGCAGCAAGGGGGTATGTCTACACTACAGCACTAATTCAAACTAACTTAATTCGAATTAGTTAATTTGAACTAAGCTAATTCAAATTAGTGCATCTAGACCTAAAAACTAATTCGAACTAGCATGTCCACATTGAGTAGACCTTGAACCAAGGTTAAGGATGGCCGGAAGCAGTGCCGGCAGGGCATCAGATTAGGACTTAGAGAGTGGAGCTGCTGTCTCAGGCTAGCCAAGGGCTGTGCTTAAAGAGACCCAATCCCCACCCCGGACAGACAGTTCTCAGGGGTTCCCCGCTTGCAAAGCAGTCCTGGCTTGGAGTGCCCTAAGTGCCCACACTCGGCACATCACAGCACTCGGCCATCAGCCCGGCTGCACTTGCCGCAGGCTGCCATCCGGGGGGGGGGTCAATTGGGGGGCTGCAGGAGAGCTTCCACCCCGAGGAGCCCACAGAGCCACCCCAGTCCTCCCCATTGGGGGCTCGTACCCCATTCCTCCCTCACCTCCTTCCACTTACCCCTCCCTAACCCCCCCTTCCTGATGTACAAAATAAAGGACACGTGTGTTCAAAAATAGAAACTCTCTTTATTGAACAAAACTGGGGGAGACTGGGAAAAGGAGGTGGGAGAGGGGAAGAGAGAGGGTGGGAGAGGGGAGGGCAACTAAAATGATCAGGGGTTTGGAACAGGTCCCATATGAAGAGAGGCTAAAAAGACTGGGACTTTTCAGCTTAGAAAAGAGGAGACTGAGGGGGGACATGCTAGAGGTCTATAAAAGCGCGAATGGTGTGGAGAGGGTGCATAAAGAAAAGTTCTTCATTTGTTCCCATAATAGAAGGACTAGAGGACACCAAATGAAATGAATGGGTAGCAGGCTTCAAACTAACAACAGAAAGTTCTTCTTCACAAAGCAAATAGTCAACCTGTGGAACTCCTTGCTGCAGGAGGCTGTAGAAATGGTGTCTCTGGCCTCTGTTTGTGGAAGGCTGGAGATGGATGGCACGAGACAAATGGCTTGGTCATTGTCTTTGTTCCATCCCCTTCAGGGTCCTTAGTGTTGTCCGCTGTCGGCAGACAGGCTACTGGGCTAGATGGACCTTTGGTCTGACCCAGTACGGCCATTCTAAGCTCAGGGCTCAGGGTCGGGGGTCTCACTGGACCACCCTGATTTTCATGCAAATCTGCTCCTGGGTGGCCAGGCTGGCAGCTATCCTGTCCTAGACGGCCGCTTTCCTGTGCCTAGTGCGGAGGTCGTGGATGAGGTCCACGATGTCCGCACTAGACCAGGTGGGCGCCCGCCTCTTGCGGACCTGGGCAAGCTCCCGGGAGCCGCCAGCCTGGTCCCAGGAAGAGGCGGAGGGCTGGGTGGAGGCGGGTGGCTGGTTCGTCCCGTGCCAAGTGCAGGGTCTGCTGGCTGGGTGCTGGCAGGCTTGCATCTGGCACGGGCATCGTAGCCAGACCGTGCCCCTTTAAGGACTCCGGGGCCGGGAGGGGGGCAGAAGAGTTTCCCTGGTGGTGCCCAGAGTGGCTACCAGGGAAAGCTGGGGAGGGCTAGCCTCCCACTACTTCGAATTAAGTGGCTACACAGCCCTTGATTCGAACTAGTTAATTCGAACTAGGCATTAGTCCTCGTACAATGAGGTTTACCTAGTTCGAATTAAGCGCTCCGCTAGTTTGAATTAAGTTCGAACTAGCGGTTTGCCTGTGTAGTGCCTATCAAAGTTAATTCGAACTAACGTCTGTTAGTTCGAATTAACTTTGTAGTGTAGACATACCCAGGGAGATTTATGTTAGATACTATGCAAAACTTTCTTACTATAAGGGTGGTTGAGCACTGGCCTACGTTACGTTGGGAGGTGGTGGAATCCCATCGTTGGAGGTTTTTGAATAAGCATTAGACAAATACGTATCAGGGATCGTTTAGGTTGGGGTGAGCAATAATTTTAGATGGAGGGGGCCACTTCAGAAATGTCTGAAGTGCCCCCAGGCCACTCCGGAAGGGGTGGAACCTTGGATGGAAGGGGTGGGGACAGGACACTTCCGTGCTTCCACAGCCACAGACCTTGACTGGCCTGGGATTGGAGGGAGCACTCGAAATCTTTGTCCCACCTCCCCTCCCCCAGAGAGAATCACCAGCTGTTCTGAACAGCTGGCGGTTCCCTCTAGGCACCTGCGCCCCTGGCGACAGGTGGTGACTTCGCACACTCCTCCTGCCCCAGGTCAGTCAGGGCTTGGGAGTGTGGGGAGCACAGGAAGTCTCTTACTCCTTGCCTCCACCCTGCAAAGGGTGTGTGGTGTTTAGAGACAACCCTGGCAGTTGACTTTAAGCACTGCGTGCCCCTAGTGGGGAGAGGAGACTTCGCACACTCCCGTCCCCAGGCCCTGATTGGCTGGGGAGCGGGAGAGTGGCAGGGAGTATACAGGCCAGATCAACCCACTTGGTGGGCCGGATCCAGCCCGCAGAGACCTTTTGCCCACCCTTGCTTTAGATAAACTTAGTCCTGCTCAGCACAGAGGGCTGAAGTAGAGAACCTCTCGGGGTCCCTTCTCGCTCTTGATTTCTATGATTCCGTGACTGATGGGGTAAGTAGGGGTTGCTCCTTGTGTGTGGGGAGGATGGGAGGGGTTAGGCTTGGGGTACTCCTGAGGGCCCTAGCAACCCTGTGATTCTCTGTGTGTCTCCTCCTACAGGTGGTGAGGGCCATCAACACCCTCCTGCTGTGTAGGGTCATCAATCTGGGCGACGTGGACCCCATCATCGCCAGCTTTTCCGCCATGGACTACCCCAACGGGGGGGGGGGTGTACTGACAGCACCCACATCCCCATCCAGGCCCCCAACCACCGGATATCCGAATACATCAACCGCATGGGGTACTATTCGATGGTGCTGCAGGCCCTCGTCTACCACCACAGTCTATTCACGGACATCTACGTCAGGTGGTCGGGGAAGGCGCACGACACAGGCATCTTCTGAAACTCCAGCTTCTTCCAGAAGCTGCACGCTGGCACTTTTTCCCCCGACCGCATCATCAGGGTCAAGGACATGGACATGCCAATGTGCATTGTAGGGGACTCAGCCTACCTTCTAGTGGTCCATTTACAACAGTCGAGTAGCACAGCGGGGACAGGATTTAGTCTACTTTGAATCTAGGTTTTTAACTTCATAGCATAATAACTCAGAAGGGATCTCAGCTCTGATGTATCCTGTATTGGAAAGATTGTTCTGCATCACCGTGCTGGCTTCTGGGTCAAGGACCGTTCTCTGCCAATATCCACACAGAACCAGGCTGCTACCAAATCCTGATGATTCTCTCCCATCAGAAAACAAGACTTTTCTGCACTGAAGCCTTGTCCCTCAGCATTGCAAGGGCACTTGGATGCTGGGTTTGGCATCTGCCTCCAGCACAATGCCTTAAATTGTGCAATGGGGCACCAAGGGCAAGGGAAAAGCTGTATGATGTAGCAGCAGGCAAAATAACTAAACACCAATATAAGAAAGACATAACATCAAATGGCAAAAGCCAACAGAACAAGACCCTAAAATTATACATCATATTAAACAATAGTAAAGACTCTGCAGAAGTTTATATTTTGATCTATATTTCCAGTTTAAAATCTGCTTAAGTGCATAATTTTAGAAACCAGTGTTGAATTGTCAGATTAGCAATGTTTATACAATCATGATCCTGGAATTGCTTCAATCACATAATTGCATTTCCATCAATTAAAAAAGTTAAACATTTATATTACAAATATTCGTAAGACCATACCCACCTGAGAGCCCACAAAACCCACTATTACTGTCATTTTAATGGATTTAAATGTTGTTCAATTTCTTTACAGGGTTCACCAAATTCTGTCCCTGCTGACACTTGTTCTACCACAGCCTGCAACCATACACTGCATTGTGTACTGCCGATACCTTTTTTCAGGGGCTAATACTGGGACATATGTTGCCACACTACTACTTAGTATTTATATAGCACTTTACAAACCTTAGTCAATCCTCAGCAACACCAATGTGAGATAAGTAGGTAGGCAAGCAGGCATGTATTAATTGCAACAAGCATGGTAAGTGCTGGCTGTTAAGTGAGTCAACAACAGCCCAGCTCAGCTCAGCTCTTCACTTTAATAAATGTGTACATTGTTATTCAAGAATGTTCAAACAGAACTGTTCTTCAATGTTCACTACAAATCTAAGCTCCAAAAACAGTCTAACCTACTTCATGCCTTGTCACAACCCACTCTTTTGCTGGTTCAAAATGTCTTGCTCTCTCTGCCACCCCATAACAACATAAGAACACAAGAACGGCCATGCAGGATCAGACCAAAGGTCCATCTAGCCCACTATCCTGTCTTCTGACAGTGGCTACTGCCAGATGCCCCAGAAGGAGGGAACACAACAGCTAATCCTCACGTGATCCCTCTCCTGTCATCCATTTCCAGACAAACAAGAGATCAAAACATTTCAAAGCTGGTTTTCTTAAGGTATTACAATTTAATTAGGAATTTAAAATGTATGCAAACCTTGAAGGGCACATTCAACTATCATCATCCAACTTTTTTCACCCTCTTGCCTTACTCCACAGATAGTGACAATATAAAAGACAGAGTGTGCATGTGTGTGTGTCAAAGACTGAAAATCACTTTATCACTTGATCCAAGTGTTTTACAGCTTGCCTTTTACACTCCAAAGGAAAACTAAAGATTTAGTTTTAGATTCAGGGTCTCAAGGCACATTAGTGGACTGACTGGCTTGAGAAGACTTTGGCACCTCATAGGATCTGTAGACAATCAAGGACAGCGTGCTTTACACAGCCCCAAGGAATGCAAAACAGAAAAATTTTACCTCAAGATAACATCAAAGATTTATCTCAGGCTCTATGCGCTTAAAAAAAAACATTTGCATATAAAAAAGAACAATCATCCTCCACTCAAAATGCATCTTCCATTAATGGACTATCTTGTACACAGGGTCTCCAACTTGAATCGTTCCGGTTTTATCAATTCCATAATACCATCCAAACAGAGGGTGAGATTTGTAGAGATGTCTCTCAGAAGGATCACACAAACGGTAACTGTACAGAGAAAATGGCCATTATTAATCACTTACAGCAAAACACAGATTCAAGAAGAACAAAAAAAAGGGGGAGTGGAGACTTCATTTTAAGTTGAATGAAATGTAGAAGAATAATGAATGTGCAAAAATTCCCGGATTCTATTGTATGTATTTAAGACACAAAGGGTATGTCTACACTACCACCCTAGTTCGAACTAGGGTGGTTAATGTAGTCAATCGAAGTTGCAAATGAAGCCCGGGATTTAAATATCCCGGGCTTCATTTGCATCTTGCCAGGTGCCGCCATTTTTAAATCCCCGGTAGTTCGGACTCCATGCCCGCGGCTACACATGGCACAGAGTAGGTAGTTCGAATTAGGCTTTCTAATTTGAACTACCGTTACTCCTCGTGGAGCCGCGGGCACGGAGTCTGAACTACCAGGGATTTAAAAATGGCGGCACCCGGTAAGATGCAAATGAAGCCCGGGATATTTAAATCCCAGGCTTCATTTGCAACTTTGATTGACTACATTAACCACCCTAGTTCGAACTAGGGTGGTAGTGTAGACATACCCAAACAGAATGCATGGACATTATGTCCTAGGTAAAAAAGCCCATTAACCTTTGTTGAGATAACTTTAATAACATCCCTTAATTGTAAGTTAGCAGTAGATCATGTTCTAGGAAACTCTTCACTCACCTTTCTTAACACCACAACCACTATTTTAAAAACTGAAAAAAACATAAACACTTAAAAGAAATATTCAGCACATCAATACACAAAAAGCCGCACACATGGGCTATCCTACAATTACACAACCTGGAGAATTGCAGTGGAGGAAAATAAATAGTTATAAAGAAACAGTTCTGTGTCAAGCTTTCACATAAGAAAAGAATAAAGAATTTGTGTTAAAGAAGTATAATGAGATGTGAATAAAGTTTCATGGCACATCAAATATTTAGGATGGAATAATCAATAGACTTTCTTCTCACTCACAATGAACTGAGAGTTTTGGGGGCTTTACATAACAGCAAATTAGTTAACACTGCTGAAAGGAGATTATCCAGGTGCACTGAGAGATCTGACAATTCAATTCTCAGTTCAGCAAGCAGAGGCAGGGAAGAAAGTTGATAAGTAGGGTTGCCAGATGGTATAACCCAAAATACCGAACATCCTCCCGTCCCTTCCCCCCCAAAAAAAACCACTGGGAAAAAAATTCTGTGGAAAATAAAAGGGGGAGGCCAAAGTTGTTGAGGGAAAAAAAAGGACCCCGACAGTTATTTGGCAAAAAAATTAAAAATCAGCATGGCCCCTTTAAGAGGCTTTTTTGATGGTGGCCATCTTGTTTTTCTGCTCCAGCCACAAGACAAGCCCCTGCGGAACCAGGTATGCAGGGACGGGTTGAGGGGCATCCGGGGGGATGGTCCGGGGGGCTGGGCCCGGTTGCTGAGTGTGTTGTAGGGTTGCCAGGTGTCTGGTATTTTTGCCTTCTGGCAGGGAAAAAAATCAGAAAATACCAGACATTTTAGGTATCCGGTATTTTCTGAATTTTTTTTTACCAGACAGAAGGCAAAAATACCGGACTGTCTGGGTCAATACCAGACACCTGGCAACCCTATTGATAAGGTGATAGCTGTATTAAGAGTTCAAACCTACAGATCAGGGTTTCCCAATCTATGGGTAAGGACCCAAATATGGGTCGCCATTACATTTCAAAAGGATCACCAAGTGTCTCCCCAGGTGGCTCTGCCCTCCCTCCTCCCCCTGTTTTTGAATTGCCTTGGGTCACCAAGTCTTCCTGAATTGTCAAAATGGGTCTCCACCTGGAAAAGGTTGGGAACCGCTGCTGTAGACTCTTACGCAGTTGCATAGGTTATTGTAAGACTGGGGCCTGGGAAGAAACCTCATTTAATAGGGCAATGGTTAGAGCCAATGAAATTTTTGCATGCAATTTAGATGTAGAATATGGGTGAAGACGGAGTTCCCTGTTGTGTCACAATAGTCTAGGGACTCTTGGCATGGCACAGACACATGCTTTACTATACACAGCATGAGTGTATTCTGTAAAGTTAAAATGGCTGAAAACTTAAAAACTGACCAGTAAGAGACTGCAAATCCAATGAGTGGATGTGATGATAAACAAAGAGCGCTCTAAGACATGTTTCTAACTGTTCCTATCAGTTCACACTGACTCACACATTCAAGGGTTTAGAACAACATCTGGCTATAGAATTTATAGCTCAAACTATAGAGGCTCCTATACTAAACTCCAGAGGTCCCAGGTTCAATTCCGCCTGGTGGTGGTTAAATATACACATTGCAACCCTAATAAAGCCAAGCACTCGGAAGTCAGAATAAAGGTTGCCTCTCTGCTATTTCACTGTGATCTCCTTGGCTATGTCTAGACTACATGGCTCCGTCAACGGAGCCATGTAAAATAGTTTATTCGGCATAGGCAAAGAAGTGGGGATTTAAATAATCTCTGCTTCATTAAAATAAACATGGCCGCCGCGCTATGCCGATGATCAGCTGATCCGGCACAGTGGGGCAGTCTAGACGTGCCGCAGTCAACAAGGGAAGCCTTTGTCAATAACTCCGGTATGCCTCGTGAAACGAGGTTTACTGGAGTGGTCAACAAAGGCTTCCCTTGTCGACCGCGGCGTGTCTAGACTGCCCTGCTGTGCCGGATCAGCTGATTGTTGGCATAGCGCGGCGGCCATGTTTATTTTAATGAAGCAGAGATTATTTAAATCCCCACTTCTTTGCCTATGCCGAATAAACTATTTTACATGGCTCCGTCGACGGAGCTATGTAGTCTAGACATAGCCCTTGTGGGTAAGCATTATGACAGTCTTGAATTACATGGTCATTAATATGTGTCTTCCCCATATCTTATTACTTCTCAATTGCAGTGTTTTTGCCTAACCAGTCAGAGTATTACTCAGCAACACATCCAGTCTTAGGTTTCTCCCTCTTCCATCTACTAGCTTCCAGTCTTTCCTTGTTTTCTTCTTGGCTCCCACCTGCCATCTCCTGACCAACCAATAGTGCTCCATCCATTTTCCCCCTCTCCTTTCCCAACCAGTCTCAATTCCCTTCCCCAGCAATTACTAGTCTCTCTCATTTCCTGCCCCACCAGCCTCCAGTCCAAATGTCTATCCTCACTTTTCACGAGTCCAGCTCATGTCCACTCTGCATTCAAATTTGAATCAGGCCACAATGCTTTGGCCCAGAAGGGTTTCATCGAGAGCACAGGAGAGAGACTTCCTGCTCTCAGTTCAGGTGACCAGACCTAGACCCAGACCCAGATCCAATCCACAGAAGCCCAGAGCCTCAATTGCAGGGGAAGATCTGCTCAGCCCCAGGCTGAAGCATGACTAATTCAGACAGAATCTTCAGGGAATTTAGTTGCTAACATTCCATCATGTCTCTAATGAGCATGTACAAACTGCAATTTTCAAAGGCTTATAACTTGGCCTCATATGGGAGGATTTTCACAGGGATTGTAAGAGGCATATCCCTGAAATAAGGGTCACCCCCACAATATTTGAAGCCCCCCATTCAAAGCATAGGGATACTAGAGTTTTAGAAAGCAAAGATCACCAATGTCTGGTGGGGGGGGCGGGGGGCGGGGAAGGGAGGTTAAATGTAGGTAAAACATTTTTCCCCTAGCCTCATTCTCATAAAGAGCTGAACCTCTGGCTAAAATTAGTCTCCCATCCACTCCCAAATAACAAAAATAAACCTGCCTGAGGCAGACACCTAGCATGGAAAACTTCAACCCATGTAGTGAAAGTTTGGAAAAATTGTAAATAGCTGAAAAGGGAGTCTTAAAATAGGAAGCGTCAACCTTAGTAAAAGGCGGTGCTACCTCCCTCACCAATAATAGTCTCTCTTTCTCTCTAACACACACACACCCACACACAGACAAGATCACAAAGAGAAAACAGTTTCTTGCCATTTTAACCAGAAAGGACACTCTCTCAATGACTTAACCACCTGCATTCTGCTACAAAGACCTTTTACATCTGCACTTGAAAGGGAATCCTCTGAACTGTCATTCATGTTAAAATTCGACACTTTCCAAAAGGACTCAACAAACATTTGAACTATCTCACCCATTACCAAGATAGTTTCCCCAATTATCACCTCTAATACCATTAACTCACAAACATCCCACTCTCCCTACCTCTAATATCATCAATTCACAGACACTTACCTTCCTTCCTTCCACCCCCCCCTGCATCCCCCTCCTGTTCTGCAATGTGATTTGTCCTTTTCATATTTGTTCATTTTTTTTAATTGTATCCTTTGGTATATATGATTGTGACTACTTTCTTCCACTATTTGATCTGAGGAAGTGGGTCTGGCCCACGAAAGCTCATCACCTAATAAACCATCTTGTTAGTCTTTAAAGTGCTACATTGTCCTGCATTTTGCTTCAGCTACCCCAGACTAACACGGCTACATTTCTATCACTATTCCACACCCACACACACTCACTCTATAGTTTATATATTTATAGGATAGATATACATGATTTCCATGTAAAACTAGACAGTTAAAGCATGCAATTTAAAAGACTGTATACTTGGTATAGTCCTTGACTATACTATACACGCACACCTTCTTGAAAAAGGGGACCCAGGAATCCTATATATAGAAAAGGAGAGCTCGAGAGTCTTCATGAGTTCTCTTTTCAATATAGTGCATGGGCAAGGACTGAATTCAAAGTATGCAGTTTAAAAATGTTGTCTGAGTACATGGAGCAATCATTTCTAATGCCTTATTTTTAAAGTAACTGCCAAATTCTAGCTGGTAATCATTTCTATCTGTCCAACACACACAAGAGGAGACCCACTACTATTTGTGCTACCTTTTCAGTGTTTCCAATGGCTCCTTTCTGTCAATGATACCAGTTTCTGGATCAACTGTTGTTAAAATACACCTGCAATGATAGACAATGTCAGACAACAGATGTTACTTCATATTTATTTTTCCTTCTAGTATATTCCTAAATCCTTACCTGGGGCAACCCATTGTTCCTTTCATCTCCACATCACCAATTTGTATCTTATTCCAGGAATCCTGAGGGAAATGTAAATATGTAATATTATACTTTCTCAATATTTGCATTTAACCATTTTCCAGAAGTTGGCTTTAAGGCCAGCCATCACTAAGCATCAGGTCAGAGCATCATACTTTCTTGCATCCTCAAAATAAGAGCTATAATAGATATGCTATTGTTTTTAATAAAATACATCATTTTCAATATTGATATATTAATCATCTATTCCAAGTTGTCTAATCCATTTTGCAAAAGTTACAGTATCAGTTGTATGAATTATCAAATTGCTTCAGGTATATTCCAGTAAAAGATAACAACTGGACCATTCAAAACATACCTGTCTTATAGGCATGATATATGTGTGGGGGGTTTTAATATTTAATTTTCAAACATAAAATTGTAGGTTAATACAAAAAGGAAGAACCAAAAAAGCCTTCTGTAGAATGCATTCTCTACTCAGACGTGTATTTGTCCTGATTTCAGAATTGATAATGAAAATTGTATTTAATCTAAGATCTTTTAAGTCAATTACAGTTCCATAAAAATGTTATCAATGAAAACAAGTCAAATCAGTCTTCACTTATCAGCCCAGAAGCTTACTAGAGCAATACTTCTTGGAAGACAGACAAGTTTTGTGAGAAATTTTGGGTCTTTAGAAACATTCAAGCCCATAAAAATAACCCTCCAGAAATAAATGAGAGTGAACTCAAACATGTAAAATCTGCACCACTCCACCAGGTAAACCCCAGTTTTATCACACATTAAAGAAATAGAGAAAGTTAGATATTCAGCAGCCATGGTACTGTCAGACCATCACAATGAGCTTTTATGTATAATGTCAAATATGAGAAAAATATCACAAAATGCATCATTTTTTGTATCATTAGATGTCTTATACTGTGTATAACATTTCCTATTTTAGGCCTAAAGGCAAGCACACAGTACCAGCCTCACATTTTCAATACATTCATTTGATCCTTCACCAAGTTGAATAAATATAAAAGTTAATATCCACAAACCTGTTATCTCCCGTGAAGCTTTCCACACATTTATGATAGAAATTCTAGGATTCTATCTGTACCTGGAATTCAGCTATTGCTGACCAGATGTGCCAGTGCAAACTTCAAGACAGCAACTTTCCTTCTCTGCACTTGGAGTTTACGCCATTGCAACTGCACCAGCCATTAATGACTGACTCTGAGCTAATCCCAAATCCAATCCAGGCATTAGCTATTCTTTGGACTCAATATCCCAAGGAAATTGGGTTCTGAAGAAAGCGTCCGTGATGCAGAACAAAACAGCAATTCAAAGTTCTGTTTATCACTTACCTCCTCAAAAGCACCGCAACCCGTAATAACAATATTTGGTCTGAAGTTCTTTATCTGAACTTTCTTCTCCATCTTAGTATTGAGATCTTCCAATGAAGCTTCTGAGACGATCAGGACTGGGCTGCAGTCAGGATAGGAAATCTACAAATATAAAGGCAAACAAATCCTAATGCTCCCACTAGAGCATGCGTCTCAAATAGCTATCGTAAATTGAAGTTAATCAAACATTACTATTAAGCTTCCATATACAAGTTGTTTATATAGGGTTAATAAATGATAGCTAATAGACGTAAGCATATTACACACACGAGCGTTACATGTTGCAGGTATCAGAAGAAGGTTACGAGCACCCCACTGGCTTGTTGGACTCTATAACAATCTATAATCCATTAAGCATTTCATCATTTACTATTATATAAACTATTTTAAAATTGATTTTTCATACAAAAGGTGATCCGTATTTAATTACAAACCAACAAAACCTTGTTTAACTCTGCAAGTCAACTGTTTCTTTCAGCTTCCAGAGAGCCTAGCTCCTAATTCACAACCCTTCTTGGTAGACTCTTTGGTCAGCAGATGAAGTTTATTTGCACATTTATAGTTCTCTGCCTAGTGATGTCTTTCTCTGGAGCATCAGAAAAGAAAATATTCTCTTTCCTGTGCCCAGTCTTACAAGTAGTAAGCCGACTATGTTTATCAATATTTCCTTATTTCAATCAATATCTAATGGACTTGAATCCACTTTGTTGTAAACTCTAGGGGAAAGATTTACTCAGCAAACAATAAAATTAAACTGAAACTGATCATTAATGGTGCTGACTTTTCTTCGTGGAGGCTGCCATTTTGGCAAGAAGTGTCACTGAATAATACTTTAAGAAAACTCCCTCTGTTCACATCAGTAAATGGGACAAGCATGAATCTTTGAAGGCAGTGTTCAGGCGAGTTTCAGTGCATACTGAGAGTCCCTTCCAAATGATTATTTTAAACATTTGCACACATTGTACAAAATCTGTAAAATGACAAGTAGTCTCTGCTCTCCTTTCTCTCAAACAAGTGAAAATGTACAATGAAAATACGTTTATATTGCGCTGCCCTCTATGTTAACACCAACACAACAACTCTATGCTCATGCATCTGCCAAATTAACATCTCGCTATGCCACACACAGTATCTTCAATTTCAAGGAGTGCTTCAGGGAAACAATTAATCCTCTTATTAGTCTGAATTAGTCTTCATTTACTTGTCGAGAAGATGCACACACAGAGTAGAGAGATTTGAATATGACTTTTTATACACATTTTCGGTTTGTGCAACAGCAGGTAAAGTGCTGATGCTCAATGAACAATTATGCTCACAGTTGCAGGTCAGGGTGTGCATTTGCTCTGTCTCCTTGCACTATCAAAGTCACAGGAGGAACGCTTACTTGGAGCAGGAGAGGTACTGTCTTTACCATCATGCTCTTCTCAGATTCTGCTCAGGCGAGGTAAGGTGGGAGGTTGGGGAGAAGGAGAAAGCATCCCTGTTCTTAAGATCCCTGACCCCAGGGATCTGAGGCTGTTGAAGAAATGCATTGACTTAGCCCATCCCAGATTTCCCTGCCTGTTTTTAATGCAGTAGTTGCATACCCACTCCAAGAAAGAGGGGATTGTGGGCACCATTTGCTGCCATAACCTTCTTTCGTGTGGGCTTTCCTTGGTGGAAGCCCTAGACCTCAGATTAACTCAGGGCTCAATCAAGGTTAGCATCTGTAAACAAACCAGCAGTAAAGAGAAGAATTCATATTAGATCAGCAATGCACATAACTGGGGGTGGAGAGAGTTTACCAATAAACTGCCTTCAAAAACTCCAGCATCTCTCATTCATTGAAGTGGATCAGGAATCATATGCTATCACTTCTTGACAAAATGGCAACCTCAGATTCTCTAGCTGTTCTTGTTTAATAACTTTAAATTGATTTAAAGCAAAATTTAAATCAATGGGACTTCTCATAAGCATGAAGCAGGTACTTTATCATGAACTGGCCTCCCCATGTAACAAGTATTACAATAGGAAGGCTGAGTGGGAGAGACGACACACACTCAAAGAAGGATTATTGAGTAAAACTGTCATCTAACCTTATCTGTGGATCGGAAAGTGGTGAATATGTCTCTTGACTTCCTAGGCACCATGTGTGGCTCAAAATGCACCAATCGATAGGACTGTGCATTCAAGTAGGTGGTGATCCATTGAGCTGCCTCATCTCCACAGTCCCTGCCTTGGATATCCATTCCAAAGAGCCTAAAAGAAGCACAAGTTAATTTGAAAGCTGAGAATTCCTGTGTACTTCTTTTCATCGCAACACTTCAAAATCGAATATCTTGCTTTCATAAAACAAACAAAAAGAAGCAAACAATGAGCAATCTCAATAACGACAATGAAATTCATAAGGAACTTTGATTCCGGCCATTTCTAAGTTAGATTCTGGACCCCTAAGACTCTGCATATTTTCCAAATAAATCCAGTACATGCAACACCAGTTCCTTGCAGGCAAGCAACCAGAACAGTGGCACTGAAACACAGTCATTACATTTCTCCCCTGTTAGGGACTAAAGAAATGAGGCTGAGTTAACTGTCACAACAATGTGCTATAAACACACAACATCTGGTTGCCATGCTAGATTTAAAAGAAAAAAAGTCAGACTTATTCCACACACTTGTGTCAATAATATCAAAGTATTATTCCGCTATCTGGCAGGAGTGCTGAGGAAAGCAGGAAGGACTGCAGGCGGAAGTGGGGAGGGGGAGGCATAGAGGGGCATCCACTTGCTCTGGCCCAGGGTCCCACAAAACAGTAATCTGTCTCTGTCCACACAGAGCAGCCAGACCATAGCACCATACAGGCAGTCCCTGAGTTACGCGGATCCGACTTACGTCGGATTTGCAGATACGAACGGGGATTTTCTCGCCCCGGAGGACTGGAGCGGTGGGACGCCTAGTCCCGCCACCCGCCTCCTCCGGGGCGAGAAAAGCTGCTCCCCGTCTCCCTGGTCTGCTGCGGGAGACAGCAGACCAGGGAGACGGGGACCAAAGCGGCGCAGGACCCGGGGCCGGACCCGCAGCCGCTTCCAAATCAGCTGGAAGCGCCGCGGGTCCGGCCCTGGGTCCTGCACCGCTTTGCTCAGCGTCTCTCTGATCTGCAGACCAGGGAGACGCTCAGCAAAGCCGCGCAGGACCCGGCCGGACCCACGGCGCTTCCAGCTGATCTGGAAGCGCAGCGGGTCCAGCCCGGGTCCTGCGCCGCTTTGCTCTGCGTCTCTCTGGTCTGCTGGGGGGGACGCAGCTAGTGCCCCCCTCAGCAGACCAGGGAAATGTGGAGCAAAGCCTGGGGCCTGTGGTAGAGCAGGTGGGGCGCTGCCGGTTGGTCCCACAGCACCGCTCCTTGGCGCTACTGGACCAACCCTGCAGCACCCCAGCTACTCTGCCCCAGGAGTCCTGATTCAGCCGCTGCTGATCAGTTTCAGCAGTGGCTGAATCAGGACGCCTGGGGCAGAGCAGCTGGGGTGCTGCTGGGTTGGTCCAGTAGCGCCAGGAGCGGCCGCGCTACTGGACCAACCCAGCAGCACCCGAGCTGCTCTGCCCCAGGCGTCCCCAAGTTAACCGCTGCTGAAACTGACCAGCGGCTGACTACAGGAAGCCCGAGGCAGAGTTGCTCTGCCCCGGGCTTCCTGGAATCAGCTGCTGATCAGTTTCAGCAGCAGCTGACTTGGGGACGCCTGGGGTTCTTAAGTTGAATCTGTATGTAAGTCAGAACTGGTGTCCAGATTCAGCGGCTGAATCTGGACGCCAGTTCCGACTTACATACAGATTCAACTTAAGAACAAACCTACAGTCCCTATCTTGTACGTAACCCAGGGTATGTCTACACTACCCCGCTAGTTCGAACTAGCGGGGTAATGTATGCATACCGCACTTGCTAATGAAGCCCGGGATTTGAATTTCCCGGGCTTCATTAGCAAGTGCGGTATGCATACATTACCCTCCTAGTTCGAACTAGGAGGGTAGTGTAGACATACCCCCAGGGACTGCCTGTGTTAGGCTATTCTAGGTACACCCCCTCTAAACTCCACCCTAGCAAAGGGCAACCCCCCTCCCCCACTCCTCCAGTGGGAAATCACTCTCCAAAGCACAGACAGTCACGAAAGAGCCTGAGGCACAGAGGCACACACACACACACTAGCAGCCGTAACTAGGAAGGCAGCTGGACAAGTGAATGCCCAGCCATGCGGAGGTAGGGATAGCAAAGGGAGGGAGGGGATGACACTGCTGGTTCCACTACACACAGGAGACTAGGGAGAAGGCAGCACCTTTCCCCCATGCCAGGAGGAAACATTGGCCTTTGAATGGCCTGCTCACTTGCTAAGTGCAGCTTTCCCACTGCCTCCCATCCAGAAAGAGCCAGACTCACCCACCTCCGCTCCAACCAACGCAGAACACACCAGCAGGGCCAGATTAATGCACAGGCAAAGTAGACATGTGCCTAGGGTCCATATTCACATGCGTAGCATGATAGAGAGAGAGAGAGAGAGAGAGAGAGAGAGAGAGAGAGAGAGTGTGTGTGTGTGTGTGTGTGTGTGTGTGTGTGTGTGTGTGTGTGTGTGTTGGGAGGAGGTGGTTTTGTTTTTTAAAACACCCCCAGTGCAGATTCACTCCTTCATGACAGATCGGCAGCCAAGCTGCATTGAAGGGGGGGTTCTGAACCCATGCACCAGGTCACAACACTGCTCGCTCGAGTGAGCAATGTTCTTTCAGTTCATGCACCAAATCTGCACCAGTGGAGGAGTGGACAGAGACAGTCCACACACACAGCTGAGATTTACATTGGCCTCTAAACAGAGTCAAGGAGAAAGGAGGGTTCTGGGTAATGAAGCCAGTTCCTTTTCCAATAGCAGCCAGTAAACAAGCCAGGATGCCAATCTACTATGGCGGCATGTATGGGAGGGAATGTGACTGAAGTGTACTCTTATTCCAATTAGAAGACAGTGTCACTGTGCATTGCTACTGAAATACTGCTTTCTTTCTCATTTTTGGGACCATAAACACTTACAGTCCAGTGTGTAGAGAAGTATAAAGTCTTAGTGTATAATTTACCTGAGAAGGTGCCAGGAATGGAGCTGGACAAGTTGTGAGTATTGGTTTATTTATTACTTATTTAATTATTGAACCTTAACTCTTTTCTTCCCCAGATTCTATTTTCCGTGCCCAATAAAGTCTCGTTTGTGATGCTGTTATTTTGCAAGTGTCATTTCTCTGCAGTGGGTTGTGTTTGTTTTCTTTATTGTCCCTTGTATAGTGGGCTTTGTATTTCTTGGAAACTAGTATTACCAAAGGACAGCACCCCTGTGCCGTGCATAGAGGCACCAGAAAAGAATCTAGAACCCAAGCTTTCCATCGCAAACAGTATCATTGCCCATGTATATATGGCTCGTGTAAATTAAAAAGAAAAACTCAACTACAGTATTTAACAGCAGTTTCCATAGCAACAATTTACATGTGGAGCTGGCAAATATTGTATCTTAGAAAGCTACTTTATTCTCAGCTACAGCAGCTGGAAGGAGCGGCACTTCAATCTCTTCTGCTGTCCAGAGGCAAAGCCCATAGCACCCCATTTAAAAGCCCATAGCACTACCAACATTTAAAGCTGCTACAATATTCTCAAATGTAACTGCCATTTTAACAAGGGGAAAGTGTTCTTACCTTTTCTGCTAGACCTAGCCCAAATTTTTCAAAACAGGTAAAATACTTAATGTCACAAAATTCCAATTTACCAGTTGTGGGTGATGATGGATATCACACAGAATTTGCATATTGATAATCATGATATAGCTACACACACAACCAAAATTTTCAAATGCAAACACCTAGCCAAGCTAAATACAGAACAGACATATGCCTGGGTAATTGTGGTAGTATACTAAAGCTCTGAAGATTGTAGTTGCATAATGTCTGATATCCTTGATGCTATCGCCTAAAAATGGAGTTCAATAATAAGTGGACTTATTTAACACATTTAGACCAGCAGAGACCATTATAATAACACAGCCTGACCTCTGGCATAACACCAACCATAGAATTTCACCTGCATCAAGTCCAGGAAGGGCTGTACATTACACTCTCTTAGTAAAATATTTAATTTAATATGCTTTTCTGTAAGAATAGTGCTGCAAAAAGAAAGATCTTCCTCTAATACCTGCAATTGTGAACTGGATTTTTCTTGGGGAGTTTGATAGGAACACGAAGTTCCTTCATATCTGAAGCATTCAGCATTAAGTAGCCATCTTCACAGTTTACAGAAATCAAGACCAGGCGTGGTTCCTGCCGAGCAGTGACCATATGTCCATCTTCAGTAATTACAAGCCAAACCCTGTAGTATGAAAAGAAAGAAATACATTAAACATTTTACTTACACAGCACCATCAAAGGCAAAGGCAATGCAAAGAAATTCAGGGAGGCAAATAGCTTAGAAGTATTTTTCATAACATCACAATTACTTGGGCTGTCCCTTTCTCTCCCATTTGTGCCCTTATATAATACAGATCTCTCTCACTGAAAGGGCCTATTACTAAAACTAATAAACTACAGCCCAATTTTTGTAATCAAAGCTTTCCTGCTGAGAAACTAGGTCACAGACTGCAACTCCACTAACAAACTTGTGACTCCAAGTAGCACAGATATATATACAGCGTGTTTGTGGACTTTCTCACATTTAGATTGTAAATAGGAGCCGGCAAGGATGTCATTTGAATCCAGATGACCTTGAGTGAATCAGAGACAAGGTGGGTGAGGCAGTATCTTTTACTGGACCAACATCTGCTGGTGAAGGAGACAAGAGCTGGGCTACCAAGAGCTGCACGTCAGGGAAAGGTCCTCCCAGTGGCACATCCAGACCCTCTTCCCCCGAAGGCAGGGGGCTTCCCTGGCCATTTCACCTTGAAGGGTCCTTTGAAAGGCGGGTAACCTGCTCCTGCTGAACCACCTGCTCCCCTTCGCTCCCGTGGGGCGGCCAGAGCGGGGTGGTTCCCCCCGCCGAAGGGGAGGAGCCCGGCTGGACCTGGGCACCACCCACCCTCCCACCGAGAGGCGCTGGCCTGCCAGGGCTGCCACGGGAGCGGGGGGCGGGAAGCCCGGGCGGTACCTGTCCCGCATGTCCCCGCTGCGCAGCCCCATCGCCGTCACCTCCGCGCTCCGCAGCGCCACCTCGCGGCAGGACTTGACCGGGTAGACGAACAGGCCCGACACCGTCCCCACCCGCTGCCGCCGCGCGCCCCCCGCCCGCCGCCCGGCCCAGCGCCACGCCGCGGCCCCCAGCAGCGCGGCCAGGGCCAGCGCGCCGGCGGCGCCCAGCCACGCGGCCCGGGACTGCGGCAGCGGCGGGAGGAGGCCGAAGCCCCCCAGGGCCCCGCTGGATCCGCTCATGACGACTGAGGCGAGGGGCGGAGGCGGCGGTGGATGAAGACGGGGGGCGGGTCCGGGCGCCCTGCACAGTCCCGCCCCGCCCGCCCGCCCACCGGGCAAGGCAAGACCCCCCGGCCTGGCCCTGCCTCCGCCCCCTGCTGCTGTGTGCGCAGCCCGGCCCCGCTTCCACCAGGCGGCCGCCTCAGAGCCAGCCCCCCAGCCCCGCGCCGCTGGGGCAGCATCCAGCGCTGCGCTGGGAAAGCTGGGAATCGCCCCGCTGCCCCCCATGTGTCCCAGCGGCTACAGCGGCGCAGAGCTCCCGACTCCCCATTGCCATGTGGGGACAGTCTCCGGGAGAATCCCTCCTCCGCGATGCGGGGGAGGAACCGGGGTCGGGGTCCCCTGGCCAGAGGTGTAAAGCAGCAAGCGCAAAAGCCTGGGAGAGGCGCTCAAGTCAAGTCGGCTCTACCTTACAGACTTGAGTCCACCGGCGGGAGGTGGATTTGCAGCCTCCTCGGTCATTCCTGTAGTGGCTGATGTCCCCCCGCCTTCAGTTCCAGCCAACTGAAGGGGACACTGGGGGAGGGGGGGAGCTGCCTTCTCCACTTGGAGCCCAGCTGCCCCCTGGGCTCTCCCCTAGAAGCAGGGGGCAGCCGGCCTGGTTTTTTGGCAAAGGCCAGCATTCTTGTCAATTTCACTGCTCCACCATGGAGCGGTGGAATTGTCAAGACAGCTAAAATGGATGGATGTGACAAATGTCTACACGGACACTGCCTTGTTCTAAATACACAGACCTAAGCCCTGCACCTCTCATGAAGGCGCAATTCCTGTGTCCCTGTAGTATGGTACCTACATCAGGGGGACAAGGCATATAGTGTGTCTAAGTTAAGCTGCCTTGACAATGTAACTGTGTAATGTAGACCAGGCCTCAGACCCTGTTGATTAAGGCACTCAGAGGTTCTCCAGTTACCACTTTGTCCACTGAGCCTCAGCTGGGATATCTAACATTAAACTCTCTGCTGATACTTTGTCCCCTTATCTAGGGGGAAAAAACTACAGTTCTTGAAAGCTCAGTTAGATTCTGGCAGAATTATGCTTTTGCAGTCAGCCCTAAACCAGTTACAGTAAAAAACCATTTTCTATTGTGTAAACACTCCACTGAGAGACCAATACACCTGGTATTTGATTTCTCTCTAATGTTTCCATGAGTCATTAATTTCCCACTTCAAAATTGGCCATGACAAATTTCCAGCTAGTAACATACTGTGTTTACATCCAAAAGCAAAGGCAAAACACACCCTCCTTCACGCACTCCACAGTCTATGCAACTCATGACTTGATCCAACACCCATCTCCAAAAGCAGGACCATAGGGAGAGGTAACAGATAATCAGACTGCAACTCCAAGCATTTCATCACTGGTACACAAATCAGTTATGGGGAAAGAGAGCAGGAGGCAAAAGCATGTGATTTTGCCTACTGCTATCTTCTGGCATTTTACCTGCTGGTGCCATGTCCTCAGTGGTCAGGAAACTCTTGGCTACCACTGGATTCAATTCCTCAAGGCAAGGTGTTCTGCATGTTGACTCAGTTATATGATTGGGTTTCTTATAGCCTGGACAGAGTATTAAAATATGGGTTCCTCATGTGAGGCTCTTACATCCTTTTTAAGTGCTTAAATCAATTGTCTTGTTTCCTAAAGTGCTGCACACCCAGCAGCTTTCATTGAAACATTCCCACCAGGCATTCTTCCTGCCGCATGTACAGCCACAATTTTTTTCCGCCTCGTAGAGGAGTTCAACCTGTTTACCACCCAAAAATAACAAGAGGAAGAGGAAAGGTGCCAGAACTGAAGATTGTATAGCCACTGCCAATGTTCCCAATATCAGAAACAGTATTTATAGAAATATCATGAGAATTATCTTTGCTTTCACCCTAGCTTTACAAAGCTGATGCTCTTTACATGTAGTTTTCAAGGGTGGATGGACAGGATGATATAACTAATATGGATTAGGCACTGCTATACAGCTGAGAGTGCTCCCATACAGACTGACCCCGATGGGGGCATGCTGAGGGAGCTGAGAAAACTGGATTGGTACAGAGACAGACAGAGCACTGGCTGTGAAGAAGCTCATGTGATCTCATATAATCACCATACAATGTCGATGGTGTTATAAACAAGGTTTTATACCAAGTATTCATTTTATTGCTTCAGAGACTAGAAGTCTGTTCATATAAGTGAGAGGTTGCATCTGTATATTAAGCGATGGGCCTGAACTATTAAGTATGTGGATGCTTTCTTTTGCTCAACCCATTTATAGAGACCAGCTACACAGTTGAGATCCAGATCCAAAGTTGAGAAATGATCAGATTTAGAAGGTTTGGGTTAGTCCCATTTCTATTTTAAATACCTCCTTCAGCCATGCCAAGTTAACACTGATGAGTTTTTGCCCAAGATCCAGCAGCAGTTTCCCTGCATACCACACAAGTGACAGTTGAAGCAATGAATAGAGAGTACTTTGGCTGCAAAGTGTAAGTAAATCTTGGCTGCACATTATGTTTCCTTCTTCCACGCTCCAGAGCAAGAGATGTTATCGCTAGATTAGGACTTTGGAAAAGGGCAAGAAAGCTCTGGTGGGTGGGTGGGTGGGTGATAGGATGGTTTTACCTCCTAGCTGAATTCTCCACTTTCAACTTCAGAGGAAAGATGGGCTCTCCAGGATCAGAATCTGATCCAATATTTACAGAAAGAATTGGGATTTTCTAACACCTTCCACGATAGTACTGAGATGTCTGCATTTTCATCTCTTGTTTTGTCACATCTATTTTCCTTTTCACTCTTACACCACCCTAACATAAAGCAGTTCCCACGGTCTTTGGAAACCACAAAAAAAAAGTTCATATGAATGACCCCGGATAATAATAGTAGAAAGTAGAAGGGCAAACACCTTGTACATTTCTGGCCATCTTGGGAATCAAGACTGCTTTTATTTTGAGAGAGAGATGACATCATAATGGCTTACAAGTTGTGATGTCAGATGCTTTTGACATCATAAAAAAAACCTCTTAGCAACCACTTAAGCACACCCCTGACCATTTTGTGATGGGGATTGATCTCCCTTGATTGGCAAAGCAAGAGCTCTATCTACTGAACTCTTAATTCCTCAGCTCAAACAAACTCTTAGCTCAAAATCTTCAGGATTAGTTTGAAAGTCCCTCCCCTCCCCCAGTCCTAAAGCCCAGAAGGCAAGCAAAGAGATAACAAGTTGTCTGAGAGCATTTCAGAAGCATCCTGACAACTAAAGCAGGATGGGTGACTGGAAGAGCTACATCAATACTGTGCTAAAGGACAAGAACATTGAAGACGTAGCTATCGTGGGTCACAGTGACAACAAGTCAGTGTGGGCGTCCAAGCCAGGGGGCCTACTGGCTGCTATCTCACCCCAGGAAGTGGGGGTGATCATAGGCCAGGACCGGAAGGCATTCCTGCAAACGGGGATCACCATTGCTGGCAAGAAGTGCAGCGTGATTCGCGACAACCTGCTGGTGGAAAAAGATGCCGTGATGGACGCTAGAACCAAGGAGGCTGACAGCAAGTCCATCTGTATTGGCAAGACCCCCAAAGCCCTGATCTTCCTCATGGGCAAGAAGGGAGTCCATGGAGGAGCCCTCAACAAAAAGATTCATGAGATGATTGCAAGCATGAAATCCTGAGCAGCTAGAGCAAAGGACACAGATGCCACCACCCCGAACCCCTTGAAATTTACCTTATCCTGGTTTTAAAAGAAAGGAAATAACTTCCCAATTTCTGTTAACTGTTTCTTTGTCTGTTTCACCCAGGTGGGAGGGAGGAACTTGCTGCTGTTGGAGCAACCTGCCTGGCCATCTTTTGAAGGGATGTTAAGCATAAATTTTCCCTTAATGTCTTCAGTCCCACTGGTCTGTCTCCAAGTCATCCTAATATGCTACCCAGACTATTCCCTACTCTTTCAAATCTCTCCTTTTGCTTTGAGAAAAGGCAGATTTGGTTTCTTAACGGATAGTCCATGATTGTCATTTTTTAAGTCATTACATCCTGCCTTTCTGCTACTGGTAATTGGAAAGGGTTGGGAGTTCCTTGCTCCTACAGAAATCCCAAAGACTAAGGAACAGCAGGAGTACTAGGGGCAATTGGTTTCTATTCTGTTTCAGAGGATGTCCCGTTAGGCAATGACAAGCAGGAACTTTGTATTGTTTCCATATGATGCATTGGATTAACAGAAGTTATGTAATGTTTTTGTTTTCCATTCGCAGGTTTATTAAAGGCAGAAAGGAACTAGTCCAGTAATTGGAACCCAGAAGGGTTAAGTGCCACAACCTGCACTTCTGCTATGTGTGCTGTGTACATGCCGCAGGCTGATCATAGGTAACCCCTGGAAGAAGCCCAGCTAGCCAAGGGGGTTAACTATTGATCATCCAAGTTGGGTTGTTGTTAGCAGTCACCGCTGCCAAATCAATCTGAGTGTAGACCCCACCAGTTAACCTTTCTCCATCCCTGCCCTCACTGCGCATTTCACAGTAGCTTTGGAGAGCGAGTGAGACTTTGTTTTAGCTGATTTAAATCTGCCTCTGCTTTTGGATGAAGATGGGGCTGGTGGCGTCCCCCCTCCACCCTTTCTTCCACCCACAGTGCCCTCAGCTTACCTCTCTGCATCAGCCGGTCTGTCTCGTGACTCTTGCACACTCTACCCGCAGTACCTGCACAAGAGAAGGCCATGTTGTCTTGAATGCTGCTGCCCTTCCCACCACTTATCAGAGGTATTATATATGGGGGAGGAGAGTCTAATTAGCACAGTGTAAAAAGAGAGTTACACATTCTCCTTCACAACCCAGCAGCCACCAAGAAGCAGAACTGGGTGAGGTTGGGCTGGGAGAATAAAGAAGGGCAAAGAAGGGGTACCTCCTCCCTGACTTTGTTCCCTTTGGACATTATGTCCAACTGTCTTTTCCCTGGAAAGCTAACAGAAATATGCCCTTGCCAGTCTAGGACACTGAATCAGAACACCGCATGGGAACCAAAGCTCTGCTCTCGCTACAACAAGCGACTGCCAAATGCCTGGCCTATACAACAGGGCTACTCAACACGTGGCCCTTGGGCCACAAGCAGCATGCAGCCCGTTTGCGGCCTGTGGTGAGGTTTGGGTTTACACAGGGCTCAGCACACAGCCCGCGGGTGGGATCCTTTGAACATGGCCTCCAGTGGCAACACGCTCCGCAATGGTGAGGCGTCTCCCAGGTGGGTTGAACACTGAAAGACGCAAGTGGACGGCGGGCTTGAACAGACGGGTACAGGGTGTGGGTGTTTCTAGCTCCCAGGGAGGAGGTGCCAGGAGCACCAGGGCATTGTGGGAAGTGCTTTATATTCATATCCGTCAGTGTGAAAGAATCTATTTGCATGTATATGTAACCACACTTAAGTTGGGTTGGGCATGGGCTTGGGCTGTGCATATCATTGTGGCCCCCAGGGCTTCCAAAGTTCAGTAGCCCTGCTATACAGGCTTCCTGCCGTGCCAGGAGAGCGCAGTACATTACACAACACCAAAGCACAGCATGATGGCACTCTGCCCTCTAGACCAGGGCACCCCACTCCCCAGGGCTACGTCTACATTGACCCCTTTTCCGAAAGGGGCATGCTAATTTTACAGGTCGTAATAGGGAAATCCGCGGGGGATTTAAATATCCCCCGCGGCATTTAAATAAAAATGTCCGCCGCTTTTTTCCGGCTTTTAGAAAAGCCGGAAAAGAGCGTCTAC
Source organism: Pelodiscus sinensis (assembly GCF_052426305.1). Classification (NCBI taxonomy): domain Eukaryota; kingdom Metazoa; phylum Chordata; order Testudines; family Trionychidae; genus Pelodiscus; species Pelodiscus sinensis. Next base: position 155,778,836 of record NC_143054.1, on the reverse strand, counting down.
ACTGGCCCCGATCCTCCAGAAAAAAGCCCTTTTCTGGAGGCTCTCTTATTCCTACTTCAAAATACTTCAAAGTAGGAATAAGAGATCCTCCGGAAAAGGGCTTTTTTCCGGAGGATTGGGGCCAGTGTAGACGCTGTTTTCCGGCTTTTCTAAAAGCCGGAAAAAAGTGGCGGACATTTTTATTTAAATGCCGCGGGGGATATTTAAATCCCCCGCGGATTTCCCTATTACGACCTGTAAAATTAGCATGCCCCTTTCGGAAAAGGGGCCAATGTAGATGTAGCCCAGGAGATTCCTTTTACACAATGGCACCTTCGCCGCACACCACACCCATCATTTGATCACTCGGATTTCCAGTCCCACTGGGCCACAAATATATCACGCTTGAAGAATGCGCAGGGTCAGCATCAAAACCCGGGGTAGGCCAGCAGTATGGCAGTCATTTGAGTGAGTCATCGTTTAAATACCTCTAACAAGGGAAAACCATCTCCCGTGCTCCTTGATCAATATGCATCTGCCAGTTTTATATGGTGCTAATTACATGAAGCCTCCATGAAGATTTGTAGCTGTAGCATGCTGCTGAGAACACCCAGAGCTGTGGCTACCGTGTTACCTCAACAAGAGTGAGCGTTGCTGGAGATTAGACTGTGCATCCGCTTCTCTGTCACACCAGCCCATCTTCCTCACCCACAAGCTCCTCAAACTTGAGCCCAGACCTTGCCTAGCAAGAAACAGTCATTGAACTCCCCGCTGCCCCTAAGCTCCTTGGGGATGTTTCTGTACTATGCACAGTCCCTATTTCTGTACATTCACAACAGAGATACATTTTTTGAAGAGTCGGTACATTGCGGCTTCTTAATTATGATTAACACACCCTTTCCATCCAACACAGCACTGCGCTTCTTTGCTTCCAGGGTCAAATTGATTCCCTGGGGTTCAGCCTCCACTCTTCTCTAGGGGGCCAATTCCAGCTTGATTAAGGTATCTGTAGGTGTTCTCCACTGTGTTGCTGCTTCCCACTGCAATTGTACAGTGTTAATGTTCTGCTGTGATATAAATACACAGCCCATTGAGTTTGCCCATGCCTGGTTTGAGGTGTTGGCTGCTCTTCTTTGCCAGGAAGAAACATTTTTATCGACTTCTCTTGACATGCCTGGTTTAAACAGCTTTGAATCAGAGGTTTAAAGAGCCCCACGTATCCCCAATTCCACACACAACATTGTTTTATGCATATTATTACTGAGCAGTGTTGTTCGTTTTCAAATGATACTTCACCAGACATAGTTTGTACAAATCTGACACCCCATATGGGCAGGGCAGGGTGTGTGCATAGGGGTCTCTAAGCCACAAAAGCAAGCAGCCACATCTGAGGGGGGAAAAAAATATAAATAAAACCAGATTTCTAACACACTAGCCAAGGTACACCTTAGCAAAAGGAAGGAATCTGTCAGTAAAACTACAACACATGTGCGTGCAGCAAAAGTTTCCCCTGAAAGGATAGTGTTTATAATCATTATTCAACCCAAGTAGTGTATATTATCTTCCTTTGCAAGAGCAAATGGGACAAATGCCCACTTTTGCCATTAAAGTGGGGAAGGCAGGGACAGAGCTTTAAACGGGGAAGGGGGATTTGTACTGACCAAAATGGAACATAAGATGACCATATGTAGACAGCAGATGCTTCTTGGTGACATACTGCAGTGAAAACGGCCAGTGCACTGAGCCTGGAGACGGCACACATCATACCCCAGTGACTGTATAGGCAGAACAAATGTAGAGAACAATCATTTCAAAGCTGAACGCCCGGTTCCCACAATCCTCGAGTCTTGAGGTAAAAATGCTTTTGTTTAGCTCAGACCAGTAGAGCATGTGTTACATGTAACCCACATTTTCTCTGTAGCCTGGTGAAACTACAGGAAAAATAACAGGAACCAGGAAAACAGCGGCCTCTACATGATCTCCTCCCTCCTGCTGTGATGTGAGAAAACCAGGGTAGAGCTGACTTAGTATTTTGCTGGTAAACAGCATGTTCTGAGAGAGGTGATTTGTTCATATCACAATACCTCCTGAAATCCCTCTAGCAACTAACTTAGCAGGCAGTTTCATTTATTTTCAGACACACCTATGTCATCCAGGAGCCAAATAAATTTATTCCCTTTTGTGATGAAAAGATTTGTACCAACCTATGCAAGAACAATGGTCAGATTTAGTGATAATGCACACAGAGCTGCAGGTTTTAGCTGGATTCTAATTTAATTATAGACGGAGCAAACTGTAGTTAAGGTAACCAGACATTTTCTATTATGAGACCATGTTTTCAGTTGTTTGTAATATTGCCTAACTTTAACGGTACGGTCTGACATTTTCTATAGCAGGCTTTTGCCTCAGGATGTACATTCTGCTAAACTTGTTCAATTCTTTCTGAACCAAGTACCAAAGCCAGAGCACCAAAGACTCAAGTCCTGGGTCCTTAGCTGTCAAGCTCCTCAATTCTGAACACACTCACTGGGGAAGTTCGTGGTTGTGAATCCTAGAAATTCTTGATGAAAAATATTGTTGGGATCGGAACTTTTACTGGAGTGATCTGTCTTAAGCATATTCCTTTGATGGCCATAATTATCCAACATTACAAACACTGCCCAATGAACAGAGGGTGTGGGCCGGTGGCTGGTGGACAAGCCTGGGAATAAGGGTGTCCTGAGTTTTGAGTCTCTCTCTCTGTAACTGTTTCTTCAGTCCTGGGGGAAAAAAAAAACAGGGAGGAGGGGAGAAAATGCCACAAACCCATGTACCTTCCATACTTCTCAGACAGGGATTCACATGGCTTTCAGGATGATTTGGCCCAGAGGAGATCAAAATTCACACACATACATACACACCCAATTCCTATTTTCTAAATGTCCTAAACACAGAACAAACAATAGACTCAAGAGGAGGATGGGGTGGATAAAAGCATCATCACTTCCATTTATAATCTTCAAGGAAACAAATAAGTTCAGTGAGTCATGCACTCGCACTGCACCCAGTGTAATGAACACGGGGGAAGTCTCTGGTGAATAACTGGCAAGGACAGAATTAAAAATAGGGCCATTAAAAATGAATGCCTTCTGGCAGAGAACGCTTCTGCAAAGCAGGAAGATAATAGGCCTCATTCACAACTTCCTTTAGGGGGAACCACTTATGCACACTTGTAGTGGTTTTCAACTGACCTTCAGGTACCGTGATGAAAGTTAGCTAGAGCGGTATGTGGCATTATCCCTTGTTCAGCAGGATAGCAAAGTTCTGGAAAACATCTTTTTGCTCTTCCCAGCATTAAAGCGTGGTCTCTGTGACTTTACCATCATCATGCAAATGCAGCCTTGGTTACTGGGTTTCAGCAGAGCCAGAGGGCAGCAAGAGAGTGGTAGATGGTTCCTGTCCCAGCAACCCTTCCAATTCTGGGTGCAGCCGAGTGCTGGAACCCAAAACAGCAACGCTAATGGCCTGTCACAACCGCACTCCCCCTTGTCTCAAGTAGTCCAACCCTATGTGAGTGTGTGGGGTTTGGAGGGGAGGGGATGGGGTAGAAAGGGATACTGCAGGGCCAGAGAGCAGCAGGAGAGTGATAGATTGGAGGTATATAAGTCCCGGGATGATCCATGGGCAGTAGGAAAGATAGGGCTGGGAGAGACAAGCCACCTGGCCCCATCCCAAACCCCGCCCCTTCTGCCCAGACCCTGCCTCCTACCCCACAGGGAGGTGGGGCAGTGCATGGCCCTAGCTCCTCCCCCTTTAGCATGACGGGGTGGGAGGAGGGCACATGGCCCCAGCTTCCCCAGTCCCAGAGCATGGGGAGGGCAGGCATGGGGGCAGCAACACTCTGCCTCCAGTATGCCTGCAGTTAGGTATTCTGGGGGCGGAGTGTGGGCTGGGTCACACCTGGTGGTTTGGGAAGGCAGCGCCTTCCGCAGCCTAACATACCCATGTCCCTAGGATGATCAGAGCCTTATTCCCTGTGGGCTGAGGAAAGGTTACCACAGGTTAATTAGAGCACGTGGAGCCAATTAAGGCCCTGCCAGAGACCTAGTCACACCCTCTGCTTCAGTCAGCCCAGGAGGAGGAAGGAGAGCAGAGTGTGGTTTGGAGAAGTTCTGTGTTGATGAGCAGAGTGGAGCACTGAGGGAGAGAAACCTTGCCCAAGCAAAGCAGAGGGATTCCCCAGGCACGGAGCACTGAGAGAAACCCTTCCCAAGGGGAAAGAGAGCAGGAAGCCCATGGAGCTGAAGAGGCAGAGTGGGAGCTAGCGCGGGGGAAAGAATCACAGCGTTGAGCGCTTAGCTGCTGTCCATAGAATCCCTGGGCTGGGACCCGGAACAGAGGGCAAGCCCAGGGCCCTTCCCCGCACCTTCTCCCTTGGGCAGTTGCAGAGCCATCGAGGTCCAAGAAGAGCAGCAAGAGGTGGCTCCCTGTCCCATCACAAGGGAAAACCCTGCAACCCACCGTCATAGCATTGGCTATTTGCTGCGTTATTTTAAGCAACTCTCCAACAATTGACAGGCTCCAAGTTGGGGAACAAGCAATAAACTTCCTTCTGCTTTCGGGAATCCCAATGATCCAAACATCTCCGCTGTCACCCACAGAACTCGCCTGCTGTGGGGCAGCTGAGAAACGCCTGCAGCTCAGGGCTACGCGGCCATCGCCGCAATGTCGGCAAAGCCCAGCAAGATCCTCAGAGGAAAGTGCGGCCTTACATTTAAAACGATGCCCCGTGACCAATGGGAGGCTGAGTTCAAACAGGCGCAAGCATCTAAAATGCAGAGAAAGAGCCCTCTGCAAGCGCTTGACACAGAATCTGGATTAAAGATCAGTTATGGGAAGCTACACGCATCTACTCCCTCTGTTCAGGTAACAGCTGTCCCGTTTGCCTGGGAGAGAGCTAACCTTTGCCATAAGGCTGTACCAGAGAACAAGGAGCATTGGCAACTCGCAGGGAGCTTTGAATTCCTCCCAGCAGATGACACTAAAATGAGCAATGGGGTGGACTCTGCACTGTTCTCAGTGCACTGACACAGCTTTCCCTCAGATCCGTGCCTGCTGCTGGAAGACTCTAGGTGCCAGTGCTTTCCGCCAGCTGGAGTCAGAGATTCAGATAGTTGGCTTCTTAATGCTACTCGTCAAGTGTACAAATGGCACCTTCGGTTACCAGGGGGAATGGTGAATACAGAAGAGAGCCCCTAGGCTTCAAGAAGCAGCCCTCCTACCTCTCATGCAGCGACCCCAGATTAGAGTCCTCTTCCCCAAAGCACAGCTGGCAGCCGCGTTCTACCACCACCTCCTACCCAGGCCAGGAGGAGGAGAATTGGCATCTACTAGGTTTTTAAAAGCCTCCTTGACTCTGCAGACTCTTGGGCCCATAGTGCTGCTTGAATAAAAAAAAAATCTCCAAGGCAGGCAATGAGCAGGGAACTTGAAAACCTCTAGCTCAGGGGTGTCAAACTCCCAGTCTGCAGCCCAGTCCCCATATTTAGGAAAAGTTATTGGATCAGGCCCATGCAGCTGCCAACCTCAGGGGGGTGGGAAGTGGGCAGCACACAGGGACTCAGCTTCGCACACAGCTCCCAGCTGCATCCAGGCCCCCCGCGCCAACATAGCCCTGGCCACACAGGGCACCGCTCAGTCCAGGCAGCCACACTGGCTGTCACTGCTGCCGTGTGAACCGTGCCGGCCAGGGAGTCACCCGAACTGATGCGCTAGGGGGGCGGAGCTGGTGCGTTTTGCTTTCAGTTATCCCAGGCAGAGGCAAGGAGCCCAGGGAGAGGATGCAGGCGTTAGTGGGGGGGAGGGCAGGCGGGATTCCAGAGGGAGGACACAGGGGTGCCAGTGTGAAGTCTCAGTTTCAAGTCCGAGATCCTGGTCTCCCTGGGTTCCTGGACCCAGCGGTATACACTATCAGCTTGCATGTTCTGTACTGCCCACCCCACATTTTCAAAACTCATGAATCAGTCCCTCCCTCACACACACACACACACACACACACACACACAAAAGAGAAAGGCTTCTTGAAATCCCCCCCAAAATACACTTGGGGATCTTTTTATTTGGCATCTGGTGTTTGATGTCTTGGGGCATGTTTTCTAGCTTTCCCTCACAAACCATGAGACCTGAGTCTTAAGAACATAAGAACGGCCATATTGGGTCAGAACAAAGGTCCATCCAGCCTAGTACCCTGTCTGCCAACAGTGGCCAATGCCAGGTGTCCCAGAGGGAGTGAATCGAACAGGTAATGATCAAGCGATCTCTCTCCTGCCCTCTGACAAACAGAGGCTAGGGACACCATTCCTTACCATACTGGCTAATAGCCATTTATGGACTTAACCTCCATGAATTTATCTGGTTCTCTTTTAAACCCTGTTATAGTCCTAGCTTTCACAACCTCCTCAGGCAAGGAGTACCACAGGTTGACGATGCGCTATGTGAAGAAGAACTTCCTTTTATTTGTTTTAAACCTGCTGCCCATTAGTTTCATTTGGTGGCCCTTAGTTCTTATATTATGGGAATAAGTAAATAACTTTTCCTTATCACTTTCTCCATTTCACTCATGATTTTATATACCTGTATCATATCCCCCCTTAGTCTCCTCTTTTCCACGCTGAAAAGTCCCCCGTCTCTTTAATCTCTCCTTATATGGGACCCATTCCAAACCCTTAATCTTTTTAATTGCCCTTCTCTGAACCTTTTCTAATGCCAATATATCTTTTTTGAGATGAGACGACCACATCTGTACGCAGTATTCAGGATGTGGGAGTACCATGGATTTATATAAGGGCAATAAGATATTCTCCGTCTTATTCTCTATCCCTTTTTTAATGATTCCTAACATCCCGTTTGCTTTTTTTACTGCTGCTGCACACCGCATGGATGTCTTCAGAGAACTATACACAATGACTCCAAGATTTCTTTCCTGATTAGTTATAGCTAAATTAGCCCCCATCATATTATATGTACAGTTGGGGTTATTTTTTCCAACATGCATTACTTTACATTTATCCACATTAAATTTCATTTGCTATTTTGTTGCCCAGTCACTTAGTTTGGTGAGATCTTTTTTAAGTTCTTCACGGGTCTGCTTTGGTCTTAACTACCTTGAGTAGTTTAGTATCGCCTGCAAACTTTGCCACCTCACTGTTTACCCCTTTCTCCAGATCATTTATGAATAAGTTGAATAGGATTGGTCCTAGGACTGACCCTTGGGGAACACCACTAGTTACCCTTCTCCATTCTGAATTTATTCCTACCCTTTGTTTCCTGTCTTTTAACCAGTTCTTAGTCCATGAAAGGATCTTCCCTCTTATCCCATGACAACTTAATTTACGTAAGAGCCTTTGGTGAGGGACCTTGTCAAAGGCTTTCTGGAAATCTAAGTACACTATATCTACTGGATCCCCCTTGTCCACATGTTTGTTTACCCCTTCAAAGAACTCTAATAGGTTAGTAAGACATGATTTCCCTTTACAGAAACCATGTTGAGTTTTGCCCAACAAATTATGTTCTTCTATGTGTCTGACAATTTTATTCTTTACTATTGTTTCAACTAATTTTCCCTGTACTGACGTTAGACTTACTGGTCTGTAATTGCCGGGATCACCTCTAGAGCCCTTTTTAAATATTGGCGTTACATTAGCTATCTTCTAGTCATTGGGTACAGAAACTGATTTAAAGGATAGGTTACAAACCATAGTTAATAGTTCCACAATTTCACATTTGAATTCTTTCAGAACTCTTGGATGAATGCCATCTGGTCTCGGTGACTTGTTACTGTTAAGTTTATCAATTAATTCCAAAACCTCATCATTACACTTCAATCTGTGACAAGTCCTCAGTTTTGTCACCTACAAAGGATGGGTCAGGTTTGGGAATCTGCCTAACGTCCTCAGCCGTGAAGACTGAAGCAAAGAATTTATTTAGTTTCTCCAAAATGACTTTATCGTCTTTAAGTGATCCTTTTGTATCTCGATTGTCCAGGCGCCCCATTGGTTTTTTAGCAGGCTTTCTGCTTCAGATATACTTAAAAAACATTTTGTTATTACCTTTTGAGTTTTTGGCTAGCTGTTCTTCAAACTCCTTTTTGGCTTTTCTTATTACATTTTTACACTTAATTTGTCAATGTTTATGTGCCTTTCTATTTACCACACTAGGATGTGACTTCCACTTTTTAAAAGATGTCTATTTATCTCTCACTGCTTCTTTTACATGGTTGTTAAGCCACGGTGGCTCCATTTTAGTTCTTCTACGATGTTTTTTAATTTGGGATATACATTTAAGTTGGGCCTCTATTATGGTGTCTTTGAAAAGTGTCCATGCAGCTTGCAGGGATTTTATTTTAGTCACTGTATCTTTTAATTTCTGTTTAACTAACCTCATTTTTCAACAGTTCCCCTTTTTGAAATTAAACACCACAGTGTTGGGCTGCTGAGGTGTTCTTCCCACCATAGGAATGGTAAATGTTATTATATTATGGTCACTATTTCCAAGTGGTCCTGTTATACTTACTTCTTGGACCAGATCCTGCGTGCCACTCAGGACTAAATCGAGAATTGCCTCTTCTCTTATGGGTTCCTGTACCAGCTGCTCCAAGGAGCAGTCATTTAAGGTATCAAGAAATGTTGTTTCTGCATCTCGTCCTGAGGTGACATGTACCCAGTCAATATGGGGATAGTTGAAATCCCCCACTATTATTGAGTTCTCTATTTTGATAGCCTCTGTAATCTCTCTTAGCATTTCATAATCACTATTACTGTCCTGGTCAGGTGGTCGATAATAGATCCCTACTATTATATTCTTATTAGAGCAGGGAATTACTATCCATAGTGATTCTATGGAACATGTTGATTCTTTCAAGATTTTTACTTCATTTGATTCTATATTCTCTTTCACATATAGTGCCACTCTCCCACCCACATGACCTGTTCTGTCCTTCCAATATATTTTGTACCCCGGAATGATTGTGTCCCATTGATTGTCCTCACTCCACCAGGTTTCTGTGATGCCTATTATATCAGTATCCTCCTTTAACACAAGGCACTCTAGTTCACCCATCTTTTTTTTTAGACTTCTAGCATTTGTGTACAAGCACTTAAAAACTTGTCACTGTTTATTTGTCTGCCCTTTTCTGATGTGTCAGATTCTTATGTGAATGTTTTTCGTCTGATCTGGCCCATACTTTATCCTCTTCCATCCTCTCCTCCTGACTAAAACCTAGAGAATCTCTATCAATAAACTCTCCTCTAAGAGACATCTCTGTCCATTCTGCGTGCTCCTCCGCACCTATCAGTTTCCCCCCATCTCTTAGTTAAAAAACTGCTCTGCAACCTTTTCAATGTTAAGTGCCAGCAGTCTGGATCCACTTTGGTTTAGGTGGAGTCCATCCTTCCTGTATAGGCTCCCCCCATCCCAAAAGTTTCCCCAGTTCCTTCTGTTAAAAAGAAAGAAAAAGGGAAAAGGAAGGCTGGTTTTCTCTTTTAATAGCAACAAGCATAATCTACAAAGAGCCATCACAGTTGATAGCGGCACATGATGCTTCAGGTATTGAAGTTCCTAGATCTGGCTTAATTCTAACACGGTGGGGGCTTTGCAGAAAACAATAAAGCCCCAATTATCAGGAGGCTTGTGAACAAATCAGGAGAGCTGACATCCCTGATATCGAGTCAGTTTCACAAAATGAGTTAATGGTTTCACAGCTTACACCTATGGACAGACACACCTACGCTGGGCCACAGGGACATGCGGGCCACTGCATGGAACTAGCAGCAGGAAGCTTCTCCAGCCCTGCGGCACTGCCCATGGTCGGGGCAGGACTCCCCCAGTGGGTTTTAAATTGCCCTGGGGGGAGCACATGGGCCTGCAGAGATGCAGAGAGGCAATGCACAGAGCCCGCCACCCCTCTGGAGCCCTGCCAGAAGGGGATGCCCGCTGACCCACTAGGAGGATTTGAGGACCGGCACTGGTCCTGAGGTAAATTGAGTTTGAGACCCCTGCTATAGAAGGTGGCACAAAATGTACCTGAGGGAGGGGAGGATAAAGGGTGAACAATGATGAGTGAGCAGGGGGCTGCAGAAATGAAACACAGAACATTTAAAGAGAGAAAAATATAACATTTTGAATACAGCCGACACAGTCTCCCCTGTTTGCACTGTGTAGGGTGGCCGGGTGCCCTGTTTTAGACTGGAAAGTGGAGTCAAATCGGGGACCTGACATTGCATGTTCACTCAGTCGATCTGACCAGACAAAGTCTGGTTATTGTGATTAGGGGAGGAGCTGGCTTATACCTGTGCCAGTCTCTATTCAGTTGGGGCTGCCTCTTACCTGCATCACGTGTCTGCAGCTCCCAGCCGGGCTCCAAAGATGAGTCCCCCCTGATGTGGGTGGGAGAGGGGAAGGAGGAGGGGGTGAGAGGTGTTGGATGGGGTGGGCTTCAGGGGAAGAGGTGAGGCAGGGCAGGGTTTTGAGGGCAATAGATGGGGAAAGGGTGGGGCCTAAGGGGAAGAGGCAGGGCAGGGTGTTCTGCCGGAGTGTCCCGTTCGTGAATCTGACCAAGGTGGCAACACTAGTGCTGTGGTCTGGCCGGACAGGCAGAGTCTCTCCGATGGGTGGCTTGTTTCTTAAGCTAACACTACACTGTGACTAGCAAAGTTCATAAGTGACTCATAAAAGTTCACGTTAATCCGTGCTGAGGCCTTTTCTGATGCAAGCTGCTGCTGACCCATGGGCCACCTCTCCTCTCTGCAGGGGAGCAACTTGTGCAGGTGAAGCCAAGCACCATTATGCAGCTTTAATATTTCCTCTGACTCCGTGGAGAGTTATAAAGGCCCTTGGACTGCAATGGCCAGAACAAAACTCCTAGGCCTCATTCTGTTCAGTGACACAGGATTTGTAACGATCCCCAAAGGCACTTGGAATAAGGCCAGGACTTTATTTAAAAGCCAAAAAGGTGTGGATTTGCCCATTTTTGCTTCCTTATTATCTACATTTTAAAAGGCTCCGTTTTTTTTTTTTAAAAAGTAGCTTCCGGTCTCCAGTGGTTCTGAAACTGTGGGTCAGGACTCCAAGTGGATCTTGACCCCATTTTAGTGGGGTGGGAGTCGCCCAGCTTAGCATTAGACATGCTGAGGCCTAAGGCTGAAGCCAAAGCCCAATCTCCCTTGCTCAGGGCTGGAACATTTGGGCTTTAGCTTTGGCCCCCCTGCCCAAAGTGGTGGGGCTCAGGCTTCGGCCTCCTTCCTGGGATCACATGGTAATTTTTGTCACCCAAAGGAGGACCGAGTGCAATGCAGTTGGAGAACTGCTGAAAGGATTCTGTGGTGACTCTAAAACTAGTGGGATGATGATATCGCAAGAAATCAAACCCCAAGCAATTGAGAGGGGAAGGAATTTAAATCACGGTTTAAAACTTAATCCTCTTTCACCTAGTTGCCCATGCTGCACCGCTGCTGACTCTTGCATTTTTTTGCAAGTCTTGCAGTATTTTAAATATCAAATAATATGCCCCTGATGCCAGGAGATTTTGTGACCCAAAAACTTCAGCTTTCATTTGGGGCTGGGAAAAGTTCCTAGTCCTCATGGCTGTAGAGAAAAACTTGAAATTGTGACCTGAGTGCACCATAAATGCTCAGATATCAGAAGGCAAAGAACTTAGTGCCAAGTTTATTACATCTCATTACTTTTAAGCCAACCGTATGATTTTGGGGGCCTCCCTTATTATTTGTAAAGGCTGGCCATGCAGCCACAGCATTTCCTCTGGTTAAATGCTTAAACAGAAACTCAAACTCCTGACAAACACTTGGAAGATGAGATCTCACTGTGAAAGTTTCATTACTGTTACCCCTTCAACTGGAGACACAGGCAATTCCCATTCTAGGGAATTCCCTAGGTTCACTGTATTTAGGTAACAGCAGAGAAAGGCCTAAACCCACATCTAGGTATAATCCACACACTGCTCTGGCGATCCCGCCTGGAGGCTGGGGTGTAACTTCAGAGCTCCTTCAACCTCCCCACCGGATGACTGGCACTGTTTTGTTCATGAGCACGCTGCAGCTCATTCAAATCCCTGCTGCGCCAAGGCCAGAAGCAATACAGCACTGCCTTTTCAGACTGCAAACTGATCAGGTCCTGAATCACAGAGGTACTAGGCAGGCAGACTACAGCTGGACCCGTGTGCCCCTTTGCACCCCAGAAAATTAGATCCTATGCCACTGAACTGGTTTTTCTGTTCTGGGCTTTTGCTGACTTGGTGTTTTGTATCCATTCCTGCCTTTTCACTCTGTGCTATGCTAGCAACTGGCACACCAAGCCCTTAGCCTGACTTTATGTTGAAAGGAGGAAGGACAGGAGAGCGTTGGTCCAGAAAAACAGATAAAGGACAACAATTGGCAGCCTCAGCAAGAAATGAACCGGTTTATTTCAAGGAGGGAAATCTGCTTTGACATGAATCACTGACAGTTTCATTTTTGACAGTAGTTGTTTATCTTCTCTCTCCCTCCTTTGATTGTTATGTTTTGGTCTCTTTTAGAAGCACCATTTAGCATGAGTTTCTCTTGCCAATAAGCCTCAATTTTTTTTTTTTTTTTCAGGCTCACTACTGAAGACTCTGTCTCTCACTCCAATTTGAAAATGCATTGATAGCAGCAAGCCTATTCCATAGAAGCTGTCTGAGCCAAAGGGAGGCCATAGTTCAGTAGACAAGAGCACACACCCCCTCAGGCTAGGCCATTTACAAATTAAAGTTCATATTTACCTTTGTGGAAAGTCCCTGGTGATAACACAGGCTAGAGTCTGTGAGTTACCCATTAGCTATTACATTATGATGCTGTAACTGCTGGCGGGGTGTGTAACATACATACGGAATCAACAACTGAGCCCTGGATCCTTCTCACTATTCCCTTCCCCCACCCAAAGAATCACAAGTCTCAAGAGGAAGCAAAAACAGAGCTATATATATAAAAAAGTGAGATTAATCCAGATATAGGGGGTGACTTGTGTGAAGTGAGGATTGTGGGTCTCAGTGCAGGTCCGAGTGAACAAGAGTTCACACTGCAAAAAACACTATCACAACTGGCTGCCTTGTGACGTTTGAGCTGACATATGGGTCCCTTGACACTAACCTACTATCTCTCATCTGTAGAGACGGTGTCCCCAGGGGAGGGTGGAGGCCTGTTGACTAAGCAATGTGGCTGCCTATGCTGTACTTGTTCTGGGAATAAAAAACTTTCCTTCATTTGTGCATGTAAAAATAACCTTCACAGAAGCACAAGAAACATTTTACTTTTATTTACAGTTCCACTAGAAAAGACTATAGATGTGTGTTCATTTTTCTGATCACTGTTCAAAGAAACACAATCGGGCTTGATAAAGAAGCAATTCCAGTTCATTCATAATAAGGCAAAGAGAACAAGCCAACAAAATTTAGTTGCAAAATTAGCAGAAAAGTATAACTTAGGACTCTGAATATTAGTAAGAAAAATGCTTCTTCACAGTGTGATATTAGGAGATCTCCATCCAGATTTCATAGCCCAGCCATCTGAAAGTTTCATTTTGATACACCATCACTGCCACTTTCATTACATGAAATGAATACAGAATTAGTAGAATTCTATTGGCCTCAGATGTGACTACAGAGAGTCTTGCAATATTTGGTACTTTCCATAAAGCCACAACTCCCAGAGTCAAGTAATTACACAAGATTCTCTGCTTTCATTTTTAAAGTTATTTTCTAGCCCTCACAATTGCAGAGAGAAGCTCAGAAGTATGACTAGAGGAAACCCTAAAGGCTCAACACCCAGAAAGCAAACAAAATATATATCTTTTTAAAAATCTGGTGATTGTTCCCAAATCTCATGATTTTGCAGGGCCCAAGGCATGATTTCTCAACATCTGTAATTAACAAGACTGAAGTAGGACTACTTTGTCTCTGCCCTGAGTTAAGCTCTGCATACAATATCTAAACATATTGATTGTAGCTGTCACTGATGGAGCATTAAAATACACAAGCAAATAAATCAAAGGCTACTTTTAAGTCTATTTTTCCTGCTACCTTTACTATCTCCATTTCCTTCCATTATTTTGACTCCTCCTCCTTCTTGTAGCCCGCATCAAATCACTGCTTCTCCCGCCTCATCCCCCCTTTCAGTTCACTCATACTTCTCTCCCTCGTCTACTTGCTTTCCCTTCCCCTTTGCTCCTTTTCACAAATAGCCTCAGTAATTTGAGTAAATTAATTAATTTATAACTACAAATTTTATAGTTATATAGTTATGTTGGCTCAGTTCATCAACAAGTTTTTCCCTGGGTTTGCACATTCTTTCACTCAATCTGATTTTAAGAGCCAAAAAGCACTTGTGATGGTTGCATGAAAGGTACTGGAGAAACACACTTGGTCCATTAAAATATGTCACATCAGCATCTTCATATACTGCTGTTGTTGAAAAGAGTTTTCAGACACAGGTCCCAGCAGCGGCTCTAATGCTAGGGAAGTACAAATCACTGCACTCCTCTGTGAAAGCTCATTTCTTCTTCCCTTATGACAGGTAAAGCCACTCTAGCGGACCAAAGAGGCTACTGAGGCTGCCACTCCAAAGGGTGCTGCATAGGCTGTTGCTAATCCCTGCAGGCCAATCACCAAGTAGCGACATCCTTTCTGGAGAGCTTTGCCCACATTCTACATTCATGGAATGGGGGTGGTGGGAGAGACAACAAAAAGATAACATCAGGTTAAACAGTTTGGAGGGACTCAAACAAAGGGCAGCAATTTTATATGCCCTTCAACAACCTCAGAGTATGAACAGACCCACCATCTTAGTAGAACTTGTCCACAGGGGAACATTTACCAGTTAGACTAGCATAATTCAACAGATACAGTTATACCAGCATCAACTGCCACATGAGCACTCTTTTGTCTAGACTACCTAGTTTTGTCGACAAAAGTGGACTTTTGTCGACAAAACAATACCAGCATCTACACTACCGCGGAGTTCTGTCGACATAACGTCGACAGAACTCCACGGTTTTGTCGACGCTGGTATACCTCATTTTACGAGGCATAACACCTTCTGTCAACAGAACTCTGTCGACAGAAGGTGTTATTGCCTGTAACACTGCGTCCAGACTACGGAGTTCTGTCGACAAAGCGGCTTGCTTTGGCGACAGAACTCCATGTGTCTGGACGCAAATTGTCGACGGAAGTTTTGTCGACAGTATCTGTCGACAAAACTTCCGTCGACAAAACGCGGTAGTCTAGACGTACCCTTATTCTGTATCAAGGGGTAGCCGTTTTCATCTGTATCTTCAAAAATAGGCCTGTGGCACCTTATAGACTAACAGATAAGCTTTTGTGGGTAAAAACCACTTTGTCAGATGCATCTTATGCCCAAATCAATCTGTTAGCCCATAAGGTGCCACAGGACTCTTTGTTTTGCTGTTGTTGTTGTTTGTTGAATAATAAGAAAGTTAGTTATCCAGTGTACAAACACCAGAGTTCTGAACTGACCAATCAATCACACACCTTATTTGGAAATGGAAGTATGCAATCAGGAAGCAGTATAGACCCACAAAAAAGCAAATACAGTACTGTATACTAATAAAAAACAAACATAAAGCAATACTTTTCTTCTGTATAATACAGTTTTAAAGCTGCATTAAATCAATATTCAGTTGTAAACTTTTGACAAATTAACTAACATTTTATTTAGAGTTACAACCAACCTCCATTCCTCAGAGTTTTTGACTCTGAGATTGAACTCTGGATTTAATCTTGCACCTTAATTTATACCAATTGAATTTTCCCAGGCAGACAATCTGTATGATAAGGATTATTAAATTGCTTGCATTCAAAAGGACACCAGCTGGTTAAAATTGTGTTAAAAATGAGATCAATGTTTAATGGAAAAGTACACAAACGTTGCATCTTTTTGTCAGCATTTCCAGTTTTGACAATCTCTCTTTAAATATTTATTAAAAACCTGACACATTTGTTTACAGCATTGCAGAAAACACACAGTAGATTATTCAGGCTGAAAAATATTGTCTATATTCATTTCAATCTTGATGCCGTGTGCTGGTTTCTCATGGCTGGGCCAGTGCTTTTCTGTTTATAATTGACTTCTAGTCAATTTTACTTTCAGGCCCTCAGGGACCAGCACAAGATTTCAATGTTTACATTGCACATACTGCAGTAGGTGTTTACCTGTTTAAAACAAAACTAGAGGAATACAATTTGTTTCTTTTATAGTCATAACTTTCTCTAAAATTGGATTACAGCACCTGAAAGACCAGATGAGACCAAACAACGTCCCTTCATAGACCAAACTCTGCAGTCTTCAGTCCCATGGCCGGATTGAGACGCAGCACAGACCAGTGGGTAGGGCAGCAGATTGGGACTCAGGACAGCCAGATTCTTTTCCCAGCTCAGACATGGATCTGCTGTAGGACTCTATGCAAGTTGCTGTTCCTCTCTGACTGTATCTCTATTTTCTGCCTCCCTTTTGTGTGCCTTGTCTACATTTAAGAGTTTTGCCAGTTTAACTATATGGGTATCATTAAACAAGCCAAACCTTCCCCACTGTAGATGCAGTTACATTGGCATTTAAGTGCTTCTGCCCTTTCCCACAACCCCTATTAAGATAAACCGGGATAAAAACTTGTATGCTGCTATACTGTACTATTATTGTGTCTACACTGGGTTGCTTACTGACATAGCTATGTTTGCACAAAGAAAAAACCTACCCCCTAACCGACATAATTTTGCGGGTAAATCTTTGTGCGTAGACTAAGGCTTGGTCTACTCTAGCACATTAGGTTGGTGTAACTACATCACTCAGGAGTATGAAAAATCAACACAAGTAAACCAAATTTGTCTCCAAGAGAGACAGCGCTTGATCAATCCATCAACCTAGCTACAACGGGAGAACTCCTTCCATCAGCATAGAAGAACTACAGTGGTACAGCCACTCCACTGTAGTTTAGACAGGCCCTAAGACTTACACCAGGAATGGGCAACTGGCAGCCGTCTCCACGTCAATTATTTGGCTTGTTCATAGGTGGTTGGTGAAAACAGTTTTGTATGGGAAATACGGGGGACATGACAAGAGCTGACCCAGTTAACACCCCAACCCACCCACATCTGAGCACCCAGATGCAAATTAATGGGTAACATTGAGTTACTAAAATGATTCAAGAGGAATGTTACTTTAAGAATAGGAATTTTTTTAAATCTAAATGATAATAGTTACCAAAGTAAAAAATGGTGACTTTTCCCCCTTAAAATCTGTGTACGATTCTCAGGGACTTCTTGACTCTAAATAAACTGATCATTTTCTAGATATATGGCATTGTCTTATGACTTCTTTGTGTCGGTGCAGGAAAAGAAAAAAAACCACCCACTAGTCGTGGTAGTTAATTGGAATGATGTCAAAATAATCATGCTTGAGAACTGCAGCACAAAGAAATGTAAAGTATCCGTCACATGGATTAGCTTGGTGCCATTTCCAGACGGCAATGACAGATTTCCTATCCTTTGATCTAAGTGAGAGTAAGTTCCATTCCTTCTTTAACGGAACTGGTTTCTCCTGAACAAAAAAGAGTCAGCAGGAGGCTTCCTCGGCTTTAACTAATTAATTGTCTTTCAAGCAGACATTTCCCTTTCCTACTGAATATGGCAGTTGTGTACTTCTAGAAATCCTCAAAATATCTGAAAGCAATATTTTGGGATGTTTTTAGGTTAATTTTAAGTGTGATTTTACAGACTTAGAACATTTGTTGGAGTTGGACAAGTAATATTAGTTATTACACTGATCACCACTTTAGTGCATATGTACTTTTCAATGCAAAGGCAGGGTTGCAGCCATCAGATATTAAATGTATCCTTTTAACAGTTGGTGATTCACCTAAAGACAACGGAGGTTGGTGCCCTACTTATTACTTATGATGTTACAATGGGGAAGTATGAGAATTAATTATCCGCTACTCCCTGACCCTCTTCTTGAGACCAGTGCAAGATTATTCATTACAAGGTTATGTGGTCAAGGGACAGGACCAAGTGTCAGGGCATCAGGAGTCTATTCCCAGCTCTGTCACTTATTTGTGCTGTAACTTTGGCCATGTTGCTTCATTTCTCTAGCTGTAAAATGGGGCAACTCATAGGAGTTCAGTGAGGTGAAATGTTCCAGAAATTCATGGCTCCCCTCTAAAAAAGGGTCTCTTACTGCTTTGCTTCTAAGACTTCTGGTGCTTTCTTGTAGTCCATTTTCTCCTCTTGTTCATCTATATACTGCAAGGCTCCCATCAGCACAATGTCTGAACCCTTTTACCTACAATGAATCAATCCTTATATCACCTTTGCACGGTAGGGAACTCTTGCCCTATTTCACAGATGAGGAAACAAGGCAGAAAGAGACAATGCAACTTTCCCAAGGCCTTATAGTAAGTCTGCAGTACAGCCAGGAAGCGAAGGCAAAAAATCCACATCTTCCTTCCCCACAAAGTCATTCCTCCTTTAGTTTTAGTTCCTAAAACCAGCATTGACCTCTCTGGCAGGGCAGCTGTTGCTTATGCTTACATTTAAGAGTTGTCTGGCCTTCATTCTTGTTATGTATTTATTTAATGCACTCTCTCTTTTTGCATTCCCTTTTCCTTTTAGTTTTGAATATGATGTTTGTGATATTTGAGTTTGCTGGCACATAGTCAATTATTTAAAAATACCTTAAAAGTTAAATTTCCTTTGTCCATCCGATCAACGGGGGAGCCCAGCTCTTCCCCATCAAAGGAGGGGGCAGGAGGGGAAAATTGTGACTTTTAAAGTCTACATTTCTACTAGCAGGCTACAAACTGGGAGTAGCTGTCACAGTCAGCCACACTGGAGCATGACAGCTCCTGCAGTAGATTCATTCTTTGAAGCCGTATTGCACAGTGGGGAAGGTGAATGAAGAAAATTGAAGGAACATCTCTAACACATAGAAAAGGAGAAGGCCTCCCCCACTAAGAGGTGTCAACTTAAGCACCACTGACAGAAAAAAAATCAGTGCCACATATTACTGCACACATTAAAAATGGGACCCACAAGGGAGGAAAGTGGGGAGGCAGCATTTTTAGATTCTTGCCCACGCTCTGTTATGATGTGACCTCGTGTGCGTGACTACCTGCCCATGCCTCAGTTTACCTATCAGAATGCCGGGAGGTTGGATTCATAACTATTTGCAGGACCGCACAGGAAAAGGAGCTAGAGACGCTCAGAGCATTCATACTGCTTAGGATTTCAAGCGCAGCTTCTGCGGCATCCAAGAAAGCCAAGTCCTGAAACATACATTAGGCGGGGAAGTACCCCCGTTAACACAGGACTTCAGGGACCTTTGGTGAGAGAAGGGAAGGCAAACGCTTCCTCTGCCATAGATGATAAAGAGCTAAATCCGCGGAGAGTCTGACCCTACGGCGACAAACACAGCGACCCCGCCTTGCTGAACACAGCAGGCTCTGGTCAGTTTCAGGCGCGGGGCTCACAGCAGGGTCTGGTCAGTTTCAGGCGCGGGGCTCGCTGCAGGGTCTGGTCAGTTTCAGGCGCTTCCTAGCTTGCCCTCCGCCCAGGGGCTGCAACTCCGCTTGCCCAGGAGCGCGCGCCCCGCCCAGGCAGCCTAGCTCTCTGCCCTGCAAGCACCGGAACTCCCTGCCGCGGTGCTGGGGGCAGCAGCTTTGATCTGGGCGCTTGGCTGGCTGCGTTGCCCGGCCGGTCTGCCCCAGATGCCCACAAAGGAGCGGGGGCGGTTTCCTCGGCGGGCCGGCAGGGACAGGGCCGGGACTCCCCAGCGAACCCGGGCAGGGCCGTGCTTGAAGGGGACGGGGGCAGGCGGCTCCTTACCTTGCCGTACTTTCTCAGCTTCCTCTTGCACTTGCTCCTGCTTCCCGAGCCCTCCTGCCGCAGGGGCTCGTAGCTGTCCGGGAGGAAGGCGAAGCGTACTTTCTTGGAGCGGCAGGTCCCCTCCTCTGCCTGGCTGCCCGGGGCTCCCACGCCGTCCTCCTCCTCCTGCTGCCGCTTCAGGATAGAGACCTTGTCCTCGCCAGGCCCCAAGTGGGAGAACTTGGCTTTCACCTTCCCCCCCAGCCTGGCCCCCACGGTCATGGTGCCCAAACCCGCTCCCGACGACGGGCTTAGGAGTCCGGCCGCACCTCTGATCCCTTCCTGCTTCCCAGTCAGGCACAGGATGGGACTCTCGGTGGCCTGGCAAGGGAGAGCAACAGGTGGAGCTAAAGCGATAAACATTTACAGCCCATGCTCGGTGAGAACCTCCCCTGCCCAGCCCTGAGTCCTGCAGAGACACAGGCGAGGCACAGCAGCCTAAGCTCCATCGTCCGCGGGGCCTGGGCTTTGATCCCTGCCCCTCTTGGCCCACTACAAATTAGATCCAAGGGGAGTTCTAGTGAATGCTTGAGATAATCAGAACCCTGCAGGGATATAGATATGGACACAACATTTCCTATCGGCAAAAATGAGCTGGTTACTCCCAGCTTTCTAAACTTCTCAGAAATGCCAGAGCAGGGCGAAACCTCTGGGCAGGGGTGTGCTCCAGCACCTTGGAACTGAAGGGGACATTAGCATCCATGCTTACAGCTGAGTTTTCTAAAACGATCTTCAGCCTCTGCCCTTCCATCCCTGGTAAAGGCTGGGCTAAAGTTTCCCCCTAAGTTTCCACAGGCCACCCCACTCACCTGGGCTTTGCTTCCAGCCCTGCGCAGAACACACACCCAGTACACACACCCAACACATAGCAGCTGGGACAGACGAGGTGGCCTGCGTTATTAGGAACCTCTGCGATCTGAAGCACTGCAGAAGCCTGAAGGCCTCTGCTTTTTCCCCAGAGTACTGACACCCAAATCAAAGCTCCTAGCATTTCCCCAGAGTACTAGCCTGCCAGCTGATGCTGCAATTGCCAATGTATGGGCTCTTGCAAAGACTTTGCTGTAATTCCGCAAAGCGACCTTCCTAAAAGTATCCATTAGAACATCAGTCAACAGATTGACATTCTAACCCCTCATTTGTTAGAAAAACCTGGGGGTCACAGCCCTCTCTGCTAAGGCGGGGAGACCACCACCAAAACAGCTCCCTGCAGTTTTTAAAGAGGATTGTAAACCTTTAACTCCATACCCTAGAGCAGGGGTCAGCAACATCCGCCTCACATACCAGAAGTGGCACACAAGATAATTTTCAGTTGCACATGCAATGAACGGGCTCCCCCTCGCTTCCCCCCCCCCCCCCACAATGATCCATCTGTGTTGGTGATCCAACATTGTGCCCCTGGAAGATTGGAGCCAGTGTCGGCTTTCTGCAGGGGATGGGGGAAGTGAGGGGGAGCCTGTTCATTACGTGTGCCCCGCAGACGTGAGCCTGAGCTTGGAGGGGCGGGGGGAAGAGTTTAGGCATGTTTGTGCTTAGCCACCCCTTGTGGCAGTTTGGCCCCTTTTATTTCTCCACCTAGGGCGGGGAATTCAAAGCGCATTCCTGGCTCCATCACAGCCCCCAGGACAGGAGCCAATTGCAAGAGGGTGGAAGAGGTGGCATGCACATGCACTGAAGACAAAGTCTGGCAGCTCAGGCTGGCGTGGGAAGTCCCGAGGCACCACTCCAGATCCGGCTTGAGGGGAAGCGGGCACATGTGCTGCTCCTCCCCTCCCCACAGAAGAACGGGAGCAGAGCCCAGGGCAGGAGCCCAAGCGGGGCGAACAGTGGAGAGAGCCCATCCCAGGAGAGCGGCGCGGCCCAGGGCAGGAGGGTTAAATCTTGGCATGCCCCTTGGGAAAGGTTGCTGACCCCCGCCCTCGAGGCAGGGCCCAGACACTTAACAGCAGAACTGCAGCTCTTCCACTGGAGATCTCATTCATTGTGACTGGGGCTACTATGAATGAACTACTAGAGAAATGTGGCTGTCAGCTTTGTTGCATACAGCACTGTCCACTTATGGTTTCTGAGCTGGGCTTCCACTAGCTGAGACATTCAAAATGACACACGCTGCCGAGCAATGACTGTCAGAAGAATCTCATCCTACTGTGTGCCTGCCCGTCTGCCCCCCTCGCAGGAATCTAGGCCTCCGCTTCCTTGTATGTGAGGAAAGCGGCAGCCAGGCCCCAGAGCTTCCCAGTAAAACATTTCCAGTATAAAGGCAAAATATAGGGCCCCAGGGCAATGGGCCTATTCAGAAGATGAGCATACTTGACACTGGCCCGTTAGAGCAGACAACTAGGCGTGTAGAGACCAGTGTGCTCTTCCCAGCGGGGTAAGAGGAGAACTGACTCACATTCACGTCTCTCTGCCTCATTTTCTCCAATCACATAGGGGGTGAGAGAGAGATCCGGGGCTAGATAAAAGCAGAGACCTGATTTCCTTTCCCCCCCCCCCCCCCACAGTGTGAGGGGACATACACCTACTGTCAGTGGCAGTCCACAAAGATTAATCTACTTTTCTGCACTGATTTATAAACTGGCTCACTAGAATCTTTAAAGACTAACAAGTCTTTAAAGTGCTACATTGTCCTGCATTTTGCTTCAGCTACCCCAGACTAACACGGCTACATCTCTACCGCTCATTAGAATCACACTGTAAAGCCAGTCGATGATCAAGATGCAAACCCACCTGCCATTGTTCTTCAAACTACCGTAAAATCGTGAGTATAATGCGCACTCCCCCCCTCCCAGTTTTTTAGGCTCAAAATCAGGGTGTGCATTATACATAGGAGCATTTCTTTAAAAAGTTTTAAACTCCCCCCTCTCCTCTGCACAGAGGAGCGCAGGGCCTTCCGCCCCACCAGGCTCCTGGACAAGGCGAGGAGCCGGCGCCACCAGAGTGCAGTGCCCTGGCTTGCTGCCTGCCTGGTGCTCCTTCAGGCTGTGCCTGGGAGTCCCTGGGGTTCCCCACGGCAGGTGCGAGCTCGGCGCGGCTCGCGGGCAACTGTCCACTGCACGCGCATTTCCCAGGCAAGCCTGCAGGTAGAAGCAGCACGTCCCCCCCTCCTGCTCTCCTGCAGCCTGGAGCCACCTTCGGGAAGCGAGCGAGCCTGGGCTTGGTGCTGGTGGGTTGGCTCCTGGCGCAGCAGGGCAGGCCATGTTGCCACCCACAGCACCCGCCGGCTCCCTGGTGCATGTGTTTCCCTGTAGCTTCAGATCTGGTTTAAGGATAATCAAATGTTGTGTTCCAGTTTAGTAGAAACCAAGAAATTCTGGACTTCAGAAACAGGTTACCTCCCATTTTCCTGTACAATGGGGTGCACATTGTACATAGGAGTTCAGTTTTTTTCATTATGCTAAGATTCTAAAGTCAGGGTGCACATTATACATAGGTGCGCATTATACTCGTGATTTTATGGTAACCATCTGAAGGAGATGTGGGTCAGTGTATGATGTGAAGGTGTGAGGCAATGTCATGCATTGATACTCTAAGTGGCTTAGGCTCTTAAACATCTTCCATTCTAATGAGTGGCTGATGTGTCTAAATCCTGAGGGAAAAGTCTCGGTCATCGCCTCTAATCTTACAATTGTCTAATGCCACTGAAAATAAATGATTGTTTCCTACTCTCCCTGATCGACTCTGGGGAATTATTTTGACATAACTGGCCTTATTTTGAAATAATAAGTGGAGCTTCCACACTATCAAGCCTGTTATTTCAAAATAACAGTCTGGTTATTTTGAAGCCTGGACTCCTGCTTCCCTTGGGCAATAAGCTTATTTAGAAATAGTTATTTCAGGCGTTATTTTGAATTAATTTCCTAGTGTACATGTGCCCTGAGGGTCCCATTGCCTCAGAGTCAAAGGAACTGAGCCAATGTTGGGAGGAATCTCCTGCCAAATTCATGCTGGTGCATCCCTTGCTGAAAGAAGCACTGTCCCACTCAAGGAAACAACAAACATTGCTACCAAGCCCCATTTAAAAGTAATTTTCCCATATTCATCATTTTTGCTGGCTAACAAGATAGAAATGAGGAAAAGAAGGAGGGTAATGAGCCACCACCACCACTTCCTCTCAGCAACAACTCAGCATTTTGGAAACTCCACATCACTCTTGAGAATTATTTGACTGTAAAGTGACCTGCGGTGGCTCATGGAGTCTGTTTCCCCCAGTGTGACAGTATCAATGTCATTAAATCATTAGCACCAACACACCTCTGCGAGGAAGGATTTAAATCCAGCTTCAAATATCTGAGAACATAGGGCCCTTGTTCCACTGCCAGCTCTTTTTCTCTCTCATTTTGGCCAATATTGGAGTAAAAATGGTCTCTGCATCTGCTTGCTCTGACTTTAGAGCAATCGTAATGGGCATGGGAAGCTTCATTTTGGCAAAGCACTTACTAGGTGAAGCACATTCTTAAGCAATTTGCTGAATCATGGCTCTATAGATAGCACCTTCCCTGTAAACCACAAGGCACTTTATGCACAAAAGATAAATTAAGGCCCAGTCTACACGCTGAAAAGTTCTTTTGGGCATTGCTACATTGGCCTGGGATGTGAAACACACACACTTCCCTGGCCACGTAGCTGTGTTGATCTAACATTCCCCCCTCCTCTGCCTCCCTCCCCCAGCACAGACAGAGCTGTGTCAACAGACAAGGGCTTCCCTCAACATAGCTAACTTTGTTTGGCGAGATGACATTCCTGATACTGGCAGAAAACCCCCTTCTGTTAGTACAACCTTCATCTCTGCCTCAGGGTTATGCCAACATAGTATCCACAGCAGTGCTGACGTTTTGCAGCAGCTGTGTGAGGAGTGAATTAGGCCCGTCCTCCGTGCAGCATTCTCTCTGGGCATTTGTACATTCAAAATTTCTCTCAGTTGTCCTCCTTTAGAAAACCAGGGGGCAGCCAGCATGAACATACACAAGCAAGTGTGACCTGCTTTGTACAGATATCCCACCAACATGTCAGATTGGCAAGAAATGTCTTCTCTCACCCCCCTTCAGTGGTCTCAGTCTTTCCTTCCCAAGAAGTATTTTGGGGTACTAACGACCTGATCCAAAGCCTATTCCAGTCTGTGGAAAGACTGATGTTCAAATGGGTTGTGGATCAGTTAGGGTGAGTCTACACAACAAGGCTTAACTTGAAATAAGCTATGCAAATTGAGCTACTCAACTGCGTAGCTTATTTCAAAATCGGGAGCATCTACACAGCACTTATTTCAAAATAGAGCACTCTTCCTCCCACTTCCCTTACTCCTCGTACAATGAGAGTTACAGGAGTCAGAGTAAGAAGTTCTCCAGCTTGACAGTATTTTGACACTATCTCAAAATAACTTCCTGCTGTGTAGATGTGGACTATGTTATTTCGGAATAGTGTTGCAGTGTAGACGTACCCTTATTGACAACTGAACCGAGCCTTCCATCCTCTCAGTGCCTTCCACTGCTAAGTTACTTCTTGGGCTCTGAGAACGAAGGGAAGGTAGGGGGGACATGAAGGGAAGTGCAAATGTGCCGAGTCATAGTGAACTTGTAAGTAACAAACCTTAGTTTCTTCTTTGAGAGTCTCTGCCTATTCCCATTTATGGGTAGTTTGACAAGCAGCACTGAAAAAAAAACTGAGGTGGGAAGAGACCTGATAAAAGAACTTATGAAGCACTGGTCTGCCACTTTTGGCATCTACTCAAGCAGCTAGATCTGAAGCACAACATTTAGTGATGTACGCACAGGCTTCCAGGGAACACACTTGCAAATTTCCCTACGAGGAACGTGAATAGGACAAGCAAAATGATGTTTCTACAGTGCTAGCAGAACGAGACTGTTTGGCAGCCGGGGTGGGGAGAAGGGAGTTGTGCAGAAAGCCTCTTTCACAGCGTAGAAGGCATCTGAAATGGACTGATTGTTTCTCTTTCTACTTGAACAGAAGAGAGGAAATTCTACATCAGGCTGACCCTAATGTCAGGAGGGGGTTAGGGAGGAAGCATCTTGTGATACTTGATCTTTCAGAGACCAAACATGAATCTGACAGCTGTCCCTGCTGAGACCACCTGCTAGCACACCGCTCTCCCATTAGCTGAAGTGCCACCAGATAGATTTTGGGAAGAATGCACCAGTCCCGTAATCTGATCACTTTGGCACCTAACTGGAAAGAATGAAAACCCCCTTGTTTGTTCATTGTCACAGAGCTGGCTCTTTTAAGGTGTCAGCACCCCCAACCTGGGTGTGACAGGCTCCACAGAAGGTCAACCTGGGGATAGTTCATTGCCTGAGTAAGGGGGCAGGCAGTCAAGCAAGGTGCACCCAGGCCTAATAAAAGGCACTAGAGAGCTCAGTCGGAAAAAACTCCTAAGAAATTAAGCTCCAGAAGATGGGAGCCAGAATGTAGCAAAAGTTTTCCAGGCAGCTGCCAGGGGGAAATTCTGGTGTTTAATAACAGGGATATGCCATCTTGGAATGTCCAAACAACAACTTGGACTCCATCTTAGCTGCCCTTCTCCTGCCTCCCCTGAGGGCACTTCCCGCTCTTTTGATCTTTTGGCAGGAAGTTAGACATGTGGCCTGAGTTTTGCATGGCAACAACTGGCTATTTAAGGGCTGCTTACCAGTTCTAACAGGCTGCCCTTCCGAGTGGCAAAGTTTGGAGCTGCAAAAAGGTGTACACGAACACCAGGCATGTAGGTCTGGTTGCAGGAAAGTGAGCTTCCTGCACACAAGGGGCATGTTACCCGCTGCTACCCCTCCTAACTGAGGGTACATCCACGCCATTTCAGGGAAAGTCGAGTCTTTTAGGCTTCAGGTCCAATGACTCTTCAGAACCAGACAGTTTAGCAACAAGCAAGTCTATAAACAGAAGCACCTGTACTCTCTGCTGCCTGTCCTTGCACACTCGCTTTTTTAGACTATCACTTCTAGAAGAGAGTGGCACTTCAAAGCACCTAACATGTCTGTCCGACACTAAGACAGCCGGGCATGGACCACAGCTCAAAGCTGTTTCTTCTTTTGTGGCTTCTCCACCACTCATGGATATTAAACTATCTGTACTGCACTAGCCAAACTGCCCAAGTGTATGAAGGACAACAACTAGACAAGTAACAAGGCACGACAGCTTGAAAAATCCCCGGGGCCGGAGCTGTTCATATAGATTGGTGCAGCAGTTGGAAGGAAATGAAGCGATAGAGGGCACGGCGCTCTCGTATGTAGCCTCACCCTTGGAATCGTTGGAAACACTGAGGAAAAGGGGAGGGGTTCCTTATGTGGTCCAAGGGACATTGCTTAGAGAAAATTACATCAGTAAGCACCAGACAACACAACCCGTAGGTGGGGACATGCAGAGCTACTTAAAGAAATAGAGTAAGTTGACATCAATGCAAAAGTTACTTTCCAAGACCTAAGACAATAGTGACAAGACCACAGATCAGAAGCAGAGAAAAGCACTAACACAGTCAGTATATAAAAAAACAACAACAAAAGGTCTGGTAGCACTTTATAGACTAAGAAAAGATGTTCGTGGGCACAGCCCACCTTCTTCAGATGACCGGAGTTCTGAGTAGGGGAAATGAAAACTCAAAATAAATAGGAGAAAGGGGTGGGGAAGAGAAAGATGCTCTGTCTCCCACCCTTCTTCCCCCCTCCTTTTTTCTTAAAGTATCTGGAGAAAAGATGCTAAAGCTGAGCAGATAAAAATCAAAGTCAGTAGATAGATTGCTACGGTAGGAGGGATACCATTCAGAAAGCTGTTAGCACCTGGTTATGGTTGTACCTACAGTGCAACTTGACCATCCAGAGTTATAAAGTTACACTGAAGCTAATCGCCAAATGCAGCCAGGACCGTACTTTGAAGTCAGAGTCAAACAATAAACACCAACTGAAACAGTCTCCTTCCTGAGCAGAGTGAGTCATCAGAAGAAGTTCAAAGCACATTGTGCTGTGTCTGCATGATTACTGAGTACAGCTGCTGTAAAAGTCAGTCTAGTTGAAAAGGTAACAGAAGCTCAGTAATTTAAAAAGAAGGGAGCGGGGGAGGAGGGAATTTCTCCCCTGAAAGTTGACAACTGTACACAGCCGTTTACAAACCCCATGCACTTTAAAACTTAAGACTGTATAAAGATAGTCAACTTACAATGCAGCCAGATCTGGGCTGGGAAGCTGCAGCCAATTACACCTATGCTACACCATGGAATTTAGTCAGAATATCACATTCAGCAAACTCTGCACCTGAATTCAGCTGATGGATTGTTTACTAAAGCTGCAATTTTGTCTAGAATGAAATTTAACATCCCAACCCATCTGAACAGTGTCCTGGGATCTTTATCGACCATAAGCAATTAGGATATCAGCCTGAGTGTCTGGCCTCCAGAAATAGCAGTGCCAGCAGACAGTGCAGCATCTATCAGGCTCACTCTGGGGCATTAGCTCAATATAGAGTTGGAACATCAAGTGCCACTTAATGTGCTGCCCACACCACTTCCTGTAGCACATGTACGACCTGGTGCACAATAGATTTTTTTTTTTTGCCAGTATTGCTGGTGGGGGCCCATCTTTGCAACCGTAAATGTTCTTTTAACAGTTGTGTGCGTGTCATAGCCATACCATACCCCTTAGGGAGTGATCACTTTTACCACATTTTTATACTGGCCAAACCCCAAGTACAGACGCAGTTATACTGGTATTGAGTTCACAGAACTGGTATAAGTCTGTGGCGGAGGGGGGAACAGACCCAGGTCTTCCCATTTCCATTCCACTGGCTTAAGCATGGAAGCACCTTGCCTGACTCATCTTGCTCCATCCTTGCTAAGCTAGGACCTGATGGAGAACAGAAGGTGATAATCTGAGTGAGTGCCAACAGCCCTAACAAAGGAAATGGCATTAATGTTGGTCTGACCAAGAGCTTGTCTATTCACAGCAACTCAGCTCTGATTTGATTTGTACCATACTCTTTGCTTTCATCCTTGCTCCCCCTTCAGTTCCCTAATGATTCACCACACGTCAGAGCTGGATTGTTTCTCTAGGTGTCTTGACCTTTTATCAGGTGAAACACGGCAATTAAAAGAAGTTACTTCTCTGAATCAGTTGTAACATGGTACAATGGGATTAAGTCTTTTGTAAAGTATAGGAAGATCAAGAAAATAATGTGAGTACTTGACTAAAATGACTTAACCGGTGTCACTTCAGTGCCCGGCATGAAGCATGAAATCATACTGTCAAGCAAATTATGTCATGCATTCAGAAAAGCCCATGAAAGCTTTACATGAAGAAACCCTAGCCTACTGTAATCTGCAGCAACCCCAAATGGTCATATTGCAGCTACTAGAAAACAGGGCACAGAACTACAAGATGGTCCTTTCCCCAAGTCTACCCCCACTCCCAATGCCAGCTGGGTGGAGTGAGGAGAAGCTGGTTGAGCAGGATCCACACAGATGCTGAATGCCTGAAGTGGAGACCGATGAGTAGGGGACTGAGTGAACGTATATAATCAAGGTAGTCAGACTTTATAATCAGAATGGCCCCTTCTTGGCAGGAAAAAAAAAGTCTGAAGAGGATTTGGATTTTATTGCCAACTGTGCCAGCTTATTCTCCTAGTCTCCAGCAACTCACTTATCTTCGCTGTACTCGCATTTTTCCATCTATCAAATGGAGAGAGTGATTTTTACTCCCTATTGTAAAGAGCTTTGAGATGCATCAGTAAAATGCACTATGTAGTATTTATTATTCTTTGCTACTTATCCAACTTACACAATACATATACACTTTGGGAGCTAATATTGTACTAGGAAAATCCTGCTTGTTCCCAATGCTTGTAATCCAGTGTCAATACCCAGACAGCTCCTAGGGTACTAGTCAACTATTGCAAATGCAATATAAAGTAACTTTCTATTAAAAACCCACACTTTCTCTTTTGATAAAGCAATGAACTGAACTATTTTAAAATCTATTGATAAATTTCTCTTCTGCTCTGGAAGCCATGGAAAAAAAGTCAAACAAACTATCAGTCTATTTCTAACTTCTGAAATGAGTGAAACAATTGTAAGTGAAGTTCACATTCACTGAACCACACGCACACTGGAACTTACTCCAGGCATGGCCATTTACTAGCTGGTTGACTTAATTATGTTTTACTTCTAAGCTAGTGTTTCCCAAAGCATGGGACTCTCAAGAGTAGGTGGGAGAGGGACGTGGACACACCCCCAGTGCTTCAGAGTCTCAGTGTTCATTGAACACAAGAAAAGGCCACATTACAAAGACCACACATCAGAGTGGCAGCTTGCAGCAGTGTAGCCATTTATTAAAAAACAACAAATGGTCTGGTAGCACTTTATAGACTAACAACATATAGATCATAAAATACTAGGACTGGAAGGGACCTCAAGAGGTCATTGAGTCCAGTCCCCTGCCCTCATGGCAGGACCAAATACTGTTCCATCCCTGATAGACATTTATCTAACCTACTCTTAAATATCTCCAGAGATGGAGATTCCACAACCTCCCTGGGCAATTTATTCCAGTGTTTGACTACCCTGACAGTTAGGAAGTTTTTCCTAATGTCCAACCTAAACCTCCCTTGCTGCAGTTTAAGCCCATTGAGTGGTATCATGAGAGTTCGTGGGCATAGCCCACTTCTTTGGATGACCGGAGTTATGAGTTTGGGATATGAAAACTCGAAATAAATAGGAGAGGGGAAGGAGAGGAGGGAGAAAAAGGAAAAAGGATGATGTGTGTATGTGTGAGACAGAGCATCATTAAGTATCTGGAGAATGGGTACCTAAACCTAAGCAGATAAAAATCAAAGTCAATAGATAGATTGCTAAGACAGGAAGGGTACCATTAATTGCCTCTCCAATGCCCTCTGGTGGACAGAGGTTGCTCTACAGCAGGGCTACTCAACTTTGGAAGCCCCAGGGCCACAATGATACTCACAGCACATGCAGAAGGCCACAACTGAAGTGTAGTTGCATATACATGCAGATAGCTTCTTTCACACTGATGGGCACAAACACTTGATTAAGCCTTAAACTGCGGCGCCGGACCCAAACGTGGCCAGTGTGAGCCAGTCTGCACCTCTCAGGCTCTGCCCACAAACTAAGCAGCCAGCACTTCCCACAATGCCCCAGTGCTCCCTGTACCTCCTCCTTGGGGGCTAGAAATGCCAACACCCTGTACCTGTCTGTTCCAGCCAGCCCGTCTGCTTGTGTCTTTCAATGCTCACCCCACGTGGGAGATGCCTCGCCATTGTGGAGCATGTTCCCAGTGGAGGCCATGTTCAAAGGATCCCACCCATGGGCTGCGAGTTGAGTGTAAACCCAAACCCCACTGTGGGCTGCAAACAAACAGGCCGCATATTGAGTAGCCCTGCTCTACAGCAACCTGCCTCTGGTTATCCAGCCTCTTCAAGGGCCCTGTAAGATGTCTCAGCTCAGATTACTTCAAATAACGCCCTGAAAGGATTCCATTTATTGAGCCCTGTGGTGCATGCTGTCCTCCAGGCCCCAAACCCAGGTCAGTGGCCCTCTCCTAGTAGCCACACTGGAAGTTTTTCAAAACAAAACAGAGTCTTCTTCCGAGTTTCAGGTGGGCACAACCCCCTCTTCCCTGCAGGTCTCCCCAGCTCCCTGGGCAGGGTAGCTCAAGGCCTCAGTGCCTAGAGAGCGGTCTCTTGTTTGCAATTCCTGTTACTTTCTCTCAACCCCCATCTCCTGCAGCTTCCTGCTGCCTGTAAGCCTGAGATCAATCTCTTCCCCTCAGGTGTGGCTTATGTAATCAGGTCCATCTTTGCTCCAGGCACTCCAGCCCAAAGGCAAACAATTCTTGTTAAGATCATCCACCCCACTAACTACCCTCAGCGCTTCCTTTGAGATGCTCCCCTAGAGGGAAAAGGTAGAGCGCCACTTCACAGTAATGATTACACAGTTAGGTAACACAGTTATGAAACTTGGAAATTCATGTTTTATTTGTTTTAAATAACACAACTTGTGCGCAACATTTCCCAACCCCTACTGCCGAATAGACCCCGTTCCTTAAAATAAAGATGTTGTAGGTAGGGGGCCAATTGTCTAATTGTGCAAGCCCAAAGACCTTGGTCATGCCCCCTTCTCCCACTCCTTGTCCAAGACCCTGCCTCCCACTCAACTCCATCCGCCCTGCCTCAATCACTTGCTCTTCCCCACCCTCACTTGTTTTCACCAGGTTGGGGTAGGGAGTTGGGGTGCAGGAGGAAGTGTGGGTTCTGGAAGGGAATCTGAGTAGGGGAGAGGGTATGGAGTGCAGCCTATAAATCCCACACCCATACTTCCTCCCAGGCTGGGGCTGGGTGCAGGCTCTGGGAAGGAATGGGGATTGGGGTGTGGAAAGGAGGCAAGGGGTCAGCACTTACTCTAGGCAGTGTCTCTTCTGAAGGTACAGCCCTCTGGCAGCGGCTTCTCCTAGGCAGGCAGGCCAGGTGGTCTCCCCGTGCTCTCAATGCAGGCACTACTCCTGCAGCTTCCATTGGCTGCAGTTTTTGGCCAATTGGAGCTGCAAAATCAGCAGTTCAAGGCAGAGGCAGTACACAGAGAAACCCCTTGCCCACGAGAAAGGCACTGGCCACTTCCAGGAGCAGTGCAGAGTGAAAGCAGGTAATGGAGCCTGCTTTTGTTGCACAACTGTGTCAGACAGCACCCAAAATCTCCTAGTTTGGCTGAGGTAGGGTCCAGGAGATAGGGTGCGATTCCAGGAAGCTCCTGGCAAAAGCTGTAAAATAGAATTTAAATGCCAAAATATGGGTAGACTCCTAACAAACAATGGAACTACAGGGGCACCATTGATTTTATTTTCTCTAATGGGGGAAGTTACTGTTTCTCCATTGGTTGGACAATGAGGGAACACAAAGGTAAGTGGCTCACCATATTTGTGATGACCAATGGTTTTTCCTCAAGCCCAGGCTGTGTGGGTCTAAAGCTCCTTTTAAGAGAAGATAGCCTATGGGAACCCACTAAGTGAAACTTTACATGTTGCTGTAACAACGCTGTAAGTGATGTCAATCAAAACCAAGACAATCTTTCATTGTCCTGAATGCTTTTAGTCAGTCTCTACAAAGAAGGGTTAACAGGGTGTGGAAATGGCTGTCTATGTTCTGATAGTGGAGGTATGCTGATTCTGATTTTGGCTTTGTGCATCTAAAAATGCAGCCATTGGAATCACCATCAAGAATATAAAGCCATCTGAAGACTGAGACATCTTTGTCACTTCTTAGAGTTGCAGAACTTGACAGAGCCTTTACCCCACGTCAGATTTTCTCCTAGTTTAAGAAAACCGGGCACAAATCAACTCTCTGATATTATGGGGTACGGATACCTTCCCATGTAAGTCATAGATCAGAATGTTCTTATTCTGGTCCGCAAAAATTGTAATTTACAGACCTATAACAGGGCCCCTTTCAAGTGACTATTTAATAGGGATTGAGGGTTCAATACCCTGTCCTATTCATTTCCATGATGTTTGGTCAGTTTGCAAATACCAATCAGTTTTTAAATAACCAGTCCCGCAAGTTTGCACTGGGATTCCTCTCATGCATCCCTTCCAATAACAGAGGTTCTGGAAGTTAAATTAGGTCCTCAGGTACACCTGTGCTTCCCTGCCATCTCCAGATTATTTCCTTAGCAAGTCCTGATGAAAGTGGGTGTTCTAGTTGCTGCTTAGGGCAGAATGGTCCACATGACAACTTTTAACAGTGGCGATGCACAAGACGAACACAGCTTGACTTGAAAACCAGGCTAAGTTAGCTATGCTGGAAAATTAGAGGAAGCAGTGGAGCCTGGTGAAACAACAAGGAGTGCTGTGGTACCAGAAGGACTAGTGTTTATCTGGGCCTAAGCTTGGTGAGTAAAACCCACTTTGTCAGATTTGAGTTTTGGAGGTGTTGAGAGGGAGGGCTCCAAGGGAGGCACAGCTATATGGCCCTTGGGATGAGTTTGCCATCTGTTTGTGATGGTGTGCCTGCTTGGAATGTGTCTGGTTGACATTTATAGTGTTTTTTTTTGAGGGGGGAGGAGGGTCTGTGTGCTAAGCCTAGAGGCCCATTAGGCAAGGCTAAGTGCTTCCTAGCAATGATCTAGCCTGCCACTCCCCTTGACAGGGATCAGGGCTAACCCAGGAAGAATCTGATTTAAAAAGCCAGCTTGTAAGTGACCCGAGGAGCAGCAAGCAGGAGAGCTTTGCAAGAAAGTGTGAGCAAGATGCCTAACAAACATTCTCTAACCTTAGGCCAATAAATTGCTGAAGTAAAATGACCCCCCAACACACACACAAAACCAAGCCCCATGGGAGTAAAAAGAATGCTGGCAGCAGTCCAGCAGCAATGTGGGGAGTTTATTACACTGAACACAAAACACATACCATTCCCTTGTGGGCAAGGGGTGTCTAGGCTCATTCATTGCAAGCAGCTGATGGTGCTCAGAGTACGGGCTCCTGAGATGAGAAAGGTTGAATTGGAGGAGCTGAGAGTGCCAGGGCAATACACAGATGAGACTCTCAGGGACCCTGTTGAACAGTCCCATCCCCAGCTGGACAGCTTCTATGCACCTGAGAAGGATGCAAGTCTCCACAAGGGAGATCATCAAGCAGAGGGAAATGATCCCATAGTTGGGACCCTCCCCTCCCAGATGATGCCATGGTGTCCTCTCGCACTCAGGATACCTCCCTGGGAAGAAGGGATCCCTGCTATGAGACAGACAGGTAATAGTCCGGGGGGATTCATTAGTAGAGATATAGCTGGTTGAGGGTGATGAGAGGGAGAACTGCATGATGAATTATCTGCTGGCTGGAAAGACTGCACACCAGCCAAGACATCTAATCAGACTTGCATGCAGTTCGGGGAAGGAGCTGGTGGTCATGGTACACGTAGGTACCAATGACAAAGGGCAAGTGGGAGAGGTCCCGGGAGGTGAAATTGAAGCTGCTAGGAAAGAGATTGAAATCCAGGACCTCCATGGTAGCATGGTCTGAGTGCTCCCAAGCTGCAAGGTAGGTCCAGCTAGACAGGCAGGACTGCAGCCTCTTAAGGCCTGGCTGAGACGATGGTGTTCAGAGGAGGGATTTAGATTTATGGAAAACTGGGGACCTTTGGGAAGGGAGTTGACTATATATATATATATATATATTTGGTTTGTCCCACCTAAACTCAAGCAAATCCAGACTGCTGGCCTGTAAAATTAAAAAAGTTTGCAGAGGATAAAAGCCAGTCAAGGAAAGCTGAGAGGTGGGGAGGAGCGCATGGTTCAGATAGATCCATTCCCTAGGGGAGTATTATTAAAGAGGACATTCTCTATGTCCTGGTAAAGAGGAGAAGACAGATGCTGATAAAGTACAGGGAAGAATTGAAGAGAGAGTCAAACAAAGAAGAGCCCCATTCAATTATATCACATGAAGGCAGAATATACAGATGCAAATTTTATAAATGCTTGTAAGCAAACCCTAGAGGTCTAAATACTAAGATTAGTGAACTTGACTGCTTGGTATTGCATGAGGATATTGAAAGAACAGGAATCACAGAAACTTGGTGAAACAGTGATAGTCAATGGACAGGGTAATATTAAGGACCAAAATATACTGGAATGACAAAGTAGATGGCATTGATGGGGAAGCGGTACTATTGTGAAAAAGCATAGAGTCAAATCTAGTAAAAGTCTTAAAGGAATCGAGTTGTGTCAGTTTCTGTGGACAGAAATTCCATGCTTGAAACATAAAGAGTGTGGCATTAGGAATCGAATACTGACCACCTGACCAGGATGGTAATTGTGAAATATTCAGGGAGTTCAGGGAGGCCACAAAAAACAAAAAAAACAATAAAAATGAGGGGCTCCAACTCTCCCCACATTGACAGGGAACATGTCACACTCAGGATGACACGCAGAGATAAAGTTTCTAGGCACCACTGCTGACAGCTTTTTGGAGCCGGTATTCCTGGAATCCACAAATGGACAACCGACAAGTTTTCAGTGGCATACAGGATCTGGTCCAAGAGGTGACTATAGCAAAAACACTCAGTACATTTAATACCATGATGGTCACTATTAACATCCAGGGGGAATGGGGGGATATGAAGGAACCCCCGGCCTCCCCAGCACCATGTCACTTAAGAAGGGGAACTACACATAAATGAGGAAGCTAGTTAAATGGAAATTAAAAAGAACAGTCACAAGAATGAAATGCCTGTGAGCTGCATGGAAACTATTTTAAAATATCATAACAGAAGTTCCAACTACATGTTTTACCCCACCACAACAGCTAAGCAGAATAAAAGAGGTGGTTAAAGATATCCTTAAAAAAATGAATGTCAAACACTACTGAGGAAAATAGAAAGGAACAAACTTGGGCAAATCAAATGTGAAATTATGGCCCAAAAGGAATTTGAAGAGCAACAGGAATGAGAGAAAAAAACCTAACAAATATGTTTAAGTACTTCAGAAGCAGGAAGCCTGCCAGAAGCTAAATGAATTATGTGATTCAATCTTCACTTCAGAGAATGTAGGGAGATTCCCACACCTGAGCCATTCTTTTTAAGTGACAGATCTGAGGAACTTTTCCCAGACTGAGGTGTCATCAATAGAGGAGGTTTGATACATTTAACAGTAGTTAAGTCACCAGGGTCAGATGATATTCACTCAGTTCTGAAGAAATTCAAATCTGAAACTACAGTCCTACTCATCCTGGCATGAAACCTAGTGCTTAAATCAGCCTCTGTACCAGCTGTCTGGGTGAATACTTAATGTGACTGTTGAGAAAGGCTCTTGAAGTGATCTTAGCAATTACAGGCCTGTAATCCTAACTTCAATGCCAGGCAAATTGGTTGAAAGTATATACAAAACCAAAATGATCAGACATATACATGAGCACAATATATATTGCAGGTAGAGTCAACATAGGTTTTGAGAGGCATGATTTCCCTTTACAAATCTACTAGACACACAAGGAGAGTCAGACAATATTTTTTATTGGACCTTACGGAGCTTATGGAGTTCCCAGACTTGAAGAAGAGCTGGGTGTAAGCTTGAAAGCTGGTTGTCCTCACTAATAGAAATTGATCCAATACACCCACCTTGTCTCTCTGATACTCTGGTACCAATGTGGCTACAACGACACCGTACTCACCAGTGTATTAGAATTCTTTGATGGCACAACAAATATGAGGACAAAGGTCATCCAGTGGATATCGTGTACCTGGGTTTTTGGAAACTTTTTGACAAGGTGCTCACCAAAGGTTCCTAAGCAAAGTATGGTCTCACAGGATAAGAGGGAAGGTCATTTCATGGATCAGTAACTGGTTAAATAATAGGAAACAAATGGTAGGAATAAATGGTCAGTTTTCACAATAGAGAGAGGTAAATAGCTTACTCCCACAAGAATCTGTACTGAGACCAGGACTATTCAACATATCCATAAAAGTGATCTTGGAAAAAAAAAGGGGAGGGGGGGGAGCGAGTCAGGTGGCAAAGTTTGCAGATGGTATAAAATTTCTCAAGAGAGTTAAGTCCAAAACACACCGCAAAGAGATTTTACAGAACTGGGTGACTTGGCAAGAAAATGGCAGACAAAATTCAATGCTGGTAAGTGCAAAGTAATGCACAAATTACAAATGTAATGAATCTAGATTAGATGTTACCACTCAAGAAAGATCTTGGAGTCATCGAAGAACGTTTTCTAAAAATATCTGCTCAACATGCAGCAACTGTCATGAAAGTTCATCGTGTTCGAAACCATTAGTGAAGGATAGGTAAGGCAGAAAAAAATGCTACTATGCAACTCTATGGTACCTTGAATACTGTGTGCAGTTCTAATTGCCCCATCTTAAAAAAAATCATATTAGAATAAAAAAATATTGAGAGAACAACAAAAAATGATTGGGGTATGAGAACGGTTTCCATATAAGATGAGATTAAAAAGACTCTTCAGCTTGAAAAAAAGAGAGACAATTCATCAGGGATATGAATGATGTGGAGAAAGTGAATAAGGAAGTATAATTTACCCCTTCCCATATCATATGAACCCAGGATCACCCAATGAAATTAGTGAATTACAGGTTTCACACTAACAAAAGGAAATAATTTCTTCACACAACACACAGTCAACCTATGGAACTCACTGCCAGAAGATGTTGAGAGGAACAAAATTATAACTGGGTTCAAAAAAAAATAATTAGGTAAGTTCTTGGAGGATAGGTCCATCAATGACTATTAGCCAAGATGGTCAGGGATGAAACCTAGTGCTCTGGTTGTCCCTAAGCCTCTGACTGCTAGAAGCTGGGATTGGATGCCAGGGAACATCACTCAATATATTGTCCTGTTATGTTCACTCTAAAGCATCTGGCATCAGCCAGTCAAAAGTCATGATACTGGGCTAGACAGACCATGAATCATGACTGTTCTTATGATTAATGGATATACTTCAGAGATCCAAATCATTCCTGAAGCAGGACCTCCTTGGCAAATTAAGAGACCACTTCCAAAAATTTGGATATAGATCTAAATATGTACCAGTGACCCCTAATTCTAAGAGATGCAAATACTCCGAACCTAGGCTAGTGAGTGGGGCCACAAGACTGTTGTAACCAAGATGGTCTCCTGACATAGGGCAGTTCTGCTATCTGCACTGGCGTACCTAGAATTTGTGGGACATGCTGATGGAACTGTAACATTGCTTTAATTGGATGCAGAGGGAGTGCACAGATTTTACAATCAATGTTGGGTGCAATCAGCATTCACTTCACTTCACGTGCCCTTAGTTTGTGTATGTGTCACTTTAGTAATACAGTATGAAAAAACCTGTGCCGATGGAAACCAGCGGAAGCCGGCAACTGTGCATGTGGGCCACGGTAAACAAAATGTCTTGCAGGCCACACGCAGTCCATGGACCACAGGTTGCCCACCACTGTCCTAGAAGAAGTTCAGCACTTTGCTGAGTGGGATGACAGAAATTATTCAGGGACTGATTTTGCACAGCACAGAAATCTCTTTGTAAATCAAACAAACCAATAAAATACATAACTGAAAGATGAGACTGCTATGACTGCTGCATAATAAAAATCTCTCTGTGGACTAGATTTTCATTTTGATAAAGGGCAAACAACAAGCGCATTAGTATGAGAACTGTTCAAGTAAGTTTTAATAGAGTGCACCAGTGAAAGTGAATCTAGATGACTTGCATCAAAATTTGTTTGAATGAATACCAGGTAAAAAGGGGCTACAGTTGTTTCTTTCCAAACACCACCCTTTTTTCTAAGGCAACAATACACATCCATTTCAGAATATAACTGTTACAGAAAGCTTACATCACAGTATAGTACAGCATGTAAAACCACCTCTGTCAAGAAGCCATTATTGAATGGCACATTAGCTACACTTACAGCCTTCTAAATTAGAGTTACAGAGTTTACCACAGCTTTTAATTTTTTTTAAAGTGACAGATTTTGAATGAACTTTCTATTCTCCACAAGAGTGTGCATATGGGGCCCATATGTTGATATTACAGTAATTACGACATTAAATAACATTGCACAACCAACCTCTATGGTTAATTCAGTACAAAATAACAAGTATTAAAAGGTACCATTGCTAGTGATTTTACATAGTTTATATCACTAATTATGGAAGGAAA
Organism: Pelodiscus sinensis; assembly: GCF_052426305.1. Lineage (NCBI taxonomy): Eukaryota > Metazoa > Chordata > Testudines > Trionychidae > Pelodiscus > Pelodiscus sinensis. The sequence goes on along the minus strand of NC_143054.1, from coordinate 155,739,260 downwards.
TCTTTTCCATAGGCAAATGCCTAATTACAAAGCTGCACATTACAGGCATAATGATGTGGTATAAATACAAGAAATCTGGTAAAATATTAAGCACAAACAAGTTACATGGGAACAAATTGTACAACCACATACGATAAATCAACCATTATTGTTTAGCAGTAAAGTATCATAAGGAATTGCATGTTGTCTTTGGGGGCAAATACTCCAAAAGCCAGTAAATTCCTGAGGTGGTATTATTAACTCATACAATTGGTCAACACTTCCAATTATCTTGTGCTATGAAACAGTCCCAACATTAATATAGTTCCACAACTAGAATTTGCAATATATTGAAGGCAGCGAACAAGTGATATTTTACATCATGTTATTTAAATGAAATAATTTACTCGTCTCCATTTTGATGCTACATTTTCAATAGGCCATGAGTGTAAGCATTATAATTTGCACACAAAACATTACTTGGATGTGATTTCTGTTCCCCAGCAGCTCTCGGCTGGCCCAGCGCAAAATAATCTTTTAAAATCCGTTAAGTGCCAACACTGTAAACATGTTTGTATTTTTCAGCTAAACACTGTCCAATACCAAGGATAAGAGCAAAACGTAAGTAGGAACAGTCTTGTGTATAACAAAAGCCAATTTATCGACTTCTGGTTCAAATTCACATATGACTTTTAAATAACTAAAAATGGTCATGCTACAGTTGTGAAAACTATTTTTGTGCATTTTGATTCTTGAGAGTTTAAAAAAATGCATGATAGGAGAATTATTAAAACCACCAAAAATGTAAACCGTGATAGGGAAGAACTTTTTCAACTCAAAGCATCAAACATACACTTTTGTGCAGAAATCTAGACAACTATACAAGATCTGTATTTAAGCAATCATCTTCTTTTATTATACAACTCTATGAACATAAAATGAACAGAATGCTCTATATACTTACCTGTACATGTGAACATATCTTCTTTAGCTACAGTTATTTAGTATAGGTCATACTGAATTTAATTTTACAATTCAGAATAACTATGTATAACCTTATTGCAATAGGGACAATTTCTACATGGGGAGTTTCACAGGCCAATCACACTAGGCGTAACCAGTACATTCAAAACGTAAGTGTAGATCACGTATGAATTTTCCCTGATCCCTTAAATTTAGTTTCTCTTTACAGTTTAAGCTCATTTGCAATTTTGGATGCAATGTTCTTAAATGCAATAGAAGTCCCAGATATTCTCTTGAAGCGGACCCCATTGAGTGACAACCGTGGCAATTTGCAGACTTCCATCTCCCATTGAACAAGACTATCCTGTCGTGCGTCACCATGAACACAGAAGAGCAAAAACCTCTCTTTTTGTTCATAGTCACAGTTATTAGCATCTAACACTTTTCGAATCTCTCTCATCATATCATTCGGGTCCATGGAACTAGTGGTCTTCATACTCCACGTGAATCGCAAAGAACGTGGTTTGGAATCTTTGCTATCCTCTTTTTCTCTGTCTTTTGGTTCCCCAGAAGCACTCCTGAAGAGAGAAACATGTTGCACACTCAAAAACAAAATCACTACAATAGATTTAAGTGCTAGAAAGAAAACTCCTCACTGTAATATATGCAGTATTAACTACAGCTACGCATCCCATTGCACTGCTGCAGCAGGAGTCAGTGGAATCTACATTGTTTTAAAAGTATCTTTTGATTTCTATCGAGGTCACTATTTGGAGCACACCATACGTCAACAAGAGGTATCAATTTGTGGGACACGTGACCTAGAAGTGTAAACATGCTGTAAAAGCAGCAAAGGAAGGAAACCCACCCTGCATTCCACACACAAGTTTTCACTTTCATGCTTGTGCACGAAAAGAATCTCATTTCCTTGATTTTCAAACTGGGGATCATTATGCTCACAATTCATTCCATTTATTTTTATAGAGTCTTTAGGGACTTTGACCTCTCTCTCTTCTCTTTTTAAAAGTGACCTTATATTTTGGCAACATCCTATTTTAACAGATACAATAGCATTTTATATTACAATTACTCAACTGGGTGGCAAACAGCGTCTGTGTCTCATAACACAAAAGCCAGAAGATGCGTAACAGAATAGTGAAGGAGAGAGACAAAAATGTCATTTTACCTGATAAAACAACTTAGATAAAATCCCAAGTAATTATCTTCTAATGAATACAAATAGTGGAACTATAAAGCTTCTTTACCCATCAAATCACGCAACACAGGCAATTTTGGAAGGCAGGTTGGTAAAACAGTACTCATTTTAAATTTTAAGAGTTCCAAGATTCTGTGGTTTCTTTTCCCAGAGGCCCAAGAGCTGCTGATGTTACCACCTATTATTAAGAAGGGGGTGTTTCCTTGGCAGGATCTGTTTAATGAAGAGTGGAGGTCAATTTCAGACCAGACTTTCCTCACCCTCCTTTTCTAGCTGTTTTCCCTTCATTTCCCACCTCCTGCCCACTTTTACTTCTCGGGAAAATACCAAGGCTAACCCTGCTGGCCAAAGTCCTCAACAACAGCCGTAACTAATATTATTTTTACTTCAAAAAGTGATTGTAGTTATCCAAGCACAGAAGAACAGTCCCCTCACCTAAATTTACAATATTGTATTCAACAATGAGGTTCCCCCCAAAAAACAAAGGTAACCTGCCCAGGGGGGCTGACAGACTTGATGGGCAAGGTGAGGGGAGTTGGTCTCTGTGCTTCCGGAAAGGGCAGGATTGGGGCAGCCAGCTCTCAGTGCCACCTGGAGCGTGCCGTGCTGAGCGCCCTTCCTTCCCTGAGTGTGCCACATGGCACTTCCTGTCCTGAGCATGCCTCATGGCTGCTGCGTTTACAATAGCAGTGGTGGCTGGGAACCCTGGGCTCTTTTGAATCGCTGGGCCCCAGGGCAACTGCCTCCTTTGCCGCTTCCCTCCCCCCACATAGGCAGGCCTGAATCTACCACTTCATTTAAGAAACTTTTCACTCTGCAGAGAGAAGCAGAACTGGAAATAGCTGTTAAAAGCATGCTTTTCGGACGTTTCGTTGCTGCCGCCAGAGACCCACATCAGCATTAGAGGAGTTGGCACAGCATAGTCAAGGCTTGGACTCATATAGCACTTCAGGAAGTGGCCTGATGCCCAAAACATACCAGGGCTGGGGGACAACAAGGAGGCAGCAGAGAAAGGTAGAGAACAGGAATGAGCTAGTGATATCAGAGCTGAAAGCCACTGCCATGCTTAATTAAATTAACAGGCTTGACTAGAGATTCAGTAATACAGCAGCTTACGGATATAGGAGAAAAAAAATGCTGAAACGGGTAATTCAAAAACATACCCAATATATCAGTTATACGAAGCAATATACACTGTTTAAAGAGCTGCTGTTCTTTTAAATACACATGCGTATTAAATATTTTCTCTTAGAAAGAAGTCTATTTTGTAATTAACTATTTTAGAATATAACAATAACGGCAGTGTTCATTGTTTATTCATGAATTGCTTCAAAAATGTACACTTGCTTTACCAAACACATTAAAAAGGCAAAATCAACATGCTGAGACATGCTAGAAAAGAACATCTACTGAAAGGTGAACACACTGTAGAGTATCAAGATGGTAGCCAGAGGTGTTCCCTCTAAGCTGCGCCGCAACACAGGTTTACATGGAGCTGATTGGGTGTCGCTGATTAATCACCTGTGAAGCTGTGCTGCCATGCAGCTTAGAGGGAACACTGGTAGCCATGTTTGTTTTTGCTGAAACATACTATGAGGAGTTCTGTGACACCTAAAAGACCAACATATTTATTAAAGGTGCCACAGGATTTCACGTTGTTTTTATTGTAGTGTATGTTATCGCTACAATTTTGTTTGTGTACCCAGTGGTATCCATACAAAGTCAATATTTTCAGCTACCACTCAACAATATCTGAATATCACTGTTATTTTTAAGCATAAAGAAACACTGATACTTCAGACAATGCAGGATGTTCACTGCTGGTGAACAGAGACTTTTAAATGATGAATATAATATGCAAATATATTGAATATTTTACTCTACATATACACATATATTAACCTATATATTAATTACTTAAACCTATATTATTTTAAATAATATTAAACAGAAGGTGGGTTTAAAGAAGAATCTTATGATTTGGTTTAATATTGAGGCTGGGACTGCTTTCATAGGAATGTTAACTTATAAAGTTTGCTTCTTTACAAAATGTACAATACAAAACACAGTTTTGAACATATATCTACATGTATTTAAAAAAATCAAAAAAGTGAATTTCCAGGGAGATAGGAGGGATGGGCGGGACCCACACAAAACAACATTTTTTAAATACAAATTATTGAGGCACTATTCTATTTTAAAGCTTGAATGAAAATCATTTAGAAATCACTTAAACTTTTAACACAAAGGACCTAGCAGCGAAGTATTAATTGTGGCTCCTCACCTTGAGGTGTCAGTTCTGCCACTGGCTTCGCCTTCACTTGGATCCCTCAAAACAAAGTTAAGGTTGAGATTCAATGATAAAGATGAAAAATAAGTCAAGAGAACCCATATCTTATAACAGAATTAAAGTAACTACCGAGCAAAGATTCAGCATAAAAATGTCATATGTACTAATTTTTGTTAAGTACTATTTTTCACAGCTGCAAGTTTGATTTCCCTTTATGATACCTCAATTTATTACAACCCTGGTATTTTTTTTTTTTTTTAAACTCTTGGTTAACATAAGCTACTGTGTTCGGGCCTAATACAGACTAAAAATGGCCATGTACAATTCCAAGAAGTATAATTATAGTATTTTCGTCAACAAGGACCTGACTCAGAGAGGTGCTATGTGCCCTCAACTAGCCAACTGCAAGTGTTCAACACCGCTCTGGGTCAGGCCCTCAGCCATCAATCCTTAAAACATTAGGCACCTGCTTAGCTTCAAGTATGGTCTCATATTTGGAGTTAAGGGTGTGCCTATGAGTTGATAGGATCAGCTCCTGAGACCGTAATTCAAAAGGTTACACATGCATCTGCTTAACTTTACACAAGCAAATTATCCTATTGAATTCAACAACATTATTGATATGGGCTTTCAATTAGGCTGGTGCCTGGGTTCCTTGCTGAATGGGGGGTCATGATTTGTAAAATAATCACTTAACGGCTTTAGTAGCCTTTGGTTGTTTGAAAAATAAATAGATGTACAATGCATATCACGAAAGCCAAGATATCAAAATCTGATAAGTGGGTACATTCCTAATGCTGCAGTACAAACATTTTAGTATTTTAAAGGATTTATTTAATCCAGCACTTAACACCTTTCAACATTATTCTAAATAAACACCTACTTAACTTACAATCTATAAAATATCATTTGGCACAACATTAATACACATTTCAACAAAATGCCTCAATACTAAACAAGATACATTTTAACTAATGTATAAAAGCATTTACTGCATATAAATACCCTACATACTTACTGGAAAACACATGCACAATTGTCAGAAATAAAATAAAAAAAGACTCCTTCTAGACAACCTTCTGATCAATATATGTATAAATATTACTCAGCAGAGTAAGGTTTTATATTATTCAAAGGCATTAAGAAATTAATGATCAACAGCAAGATTGTGAGGCAGTCCAAACACAGTCAAAAGAGTTAATCTAAGACAGGTAGAATGTAACATTATCTTTGAGGCAATCACCCCATCTTTATAAATCATCTGAGTGGCAGGGAATGTTATGCTTTTGGTTTGGTGAAATGATTACACTACTAAAATAATTCTAAACATATGCTTTTGGGGCTTTTTAAAAAAGGGTTAAGAGCAAAAGTGTCTGAGGCTTCAAATTTAGGATTTTTTAATCACTGACACCAAGAAACCACCAGAAGTCTACTTTTTCTTAGAATTTTAGCACTGTACTTAATAATCAGAGCTAGAACAAAAGCAATCCTCCATCATACATAGAAGTAATTTTGGTTAAATTTTAATTTAACAAGGATATATCCCTGTCTCTCTCGTGTGTGTGTGTGTGTGTGTGTGTGTGTGTGTGTGTGTGTGTGTGTGTGTGTGTACACACCCACACACAAAATCTATGAAGTGTACATTCTGAAGTGTACACGAGCAGAATGAAACTGGCTATAGAAAATAATTTCTTCCAACATTATATGCATGCCATTTTATTTAATACAGTGTCAGAATGACATTTAAGGACAAACAATGTATCCCCCTGAAATGATTGATTACTTAATGGAAAATGTACTTCATGCCATTTTGGAATTTTGTTGCACAACTGGAATGACAGAGTACTTAGTACTGGGTTATAATGTTCAGAAAGGGAACAGAAAATCAAAACTCTACATATATGATGCTAATACCAGTAATGTAGGTTCAAGAAACTACTTGTCATCTTGTAACTATTCTTATATTAAAACAGCAAGTTTCACTTGTGACTAGATTTAAGACTAGCAAGCTTATCTGTGAATTTAACATAGGATATTATGATTCTTCGAAGATAATATAGGACTTAATTCTGTTGTGAAATTGACAGTTTTATTGCACTTTGTAGCTATTTGTAGCGCCTCACCAAATTCATAGACTATTTTGGTCAATGTTACAGTCATAGGATTTAATAAACCATACATTTCATTATTTTAGCTATTTTAACCTGAAATCTCATAATGATTTAACTGAGGGAGGCCACAAGGTTATTGTAGGGCAGAAGTGGGCAATACTTTCTGAAGGGGAGCCACTTCACAAATTTCTGAAGTGGTCACAAGCCACCCAGGAAGAGGCGGGGCCAGGAGGCTTTCTGTGCTCTCCCATCCACAAACCTGTGAAGCAATTGTCCCCCCCAACTCCAAGCACCTAGAAAGAACCACCAGCTGTTTTGAACAGCTGGCAGTTCCCTCTAAGTGCCTGTGCTCCTGGTGGGGGGAGGAGACTTCACATGCTTGCCCTGCCTACAGGCCAATCAGGACGTAGGGGTGGGAGAGTACATGAAGTCTTTCACTCTCTGCTCCTGCCCTGCCAGGGGTGTGCGGTGTCTAGAGGGAACCACCAGCTGTTTTGAACAGCTGGAGGTTTCCTCTGGTGCTGCCCACCCCTGGCAGGGGGAGGAGACTTTGCATGCTCCCCTATTCCCAAGTCTCGATTGGCCTGGGGGCAGGGAATTGACAGGGCGGCCGTGGAGGGTATCTTGCCCACCCCTAGGGCAAGGGATTGGGGTACAGGACAGCCTGTGAGGTCTGGGAGGAAGTCTGGGTGAAGGAGGCAGTTGTGACCTGGGGCATGAGATTGGGGTTGTGACTTAGGGCAGGACGGGGTTGTGGCCTAGGGCAGGGGTGCACTGTTTTGGGGTTGTGGCCTAGGGCACAGGATTGGGGTGCAGGCATTTGGGTTGTGACCTAGGGCAGGAGGGGATTGTGATCTGGGCAGAGGATTAGGGTGATGGATCTGGGAGGGGGTATGTGCTCAGAAGGGAGGCAGAGGGTTTGGATTAAGTGGGGGGAAGGAGGGAAATGGGGAAGAGGGCTGGCTGTGTGGGAGGAAGGGGCTGGGGTGCCTGGCCTGGAGACTTTGAGAGAGACTCCCAGCCAGCAGCCAACATGTTTCTCAGGCAGAAGTCTGCCCTGTCCCCGCACAGACTGCATGACCATGTATTCTGTGAATATGAGCCTGAGGGGAGGGGAGATTGGTGCTTCAGGCACTGCCTGTTTCAAGAACAGCTAGCATTGGCCAGAACTAGCCAATGGGATTGTGCTGGGGGTGGGAGCAGTTCATGAAGCACCACCTCCTCCTCCCCTCGCTCACAGTTTGGGAAACACAAACAGCCCAGCAGTCACTTTTCTGAGCAGCGTGCGGAGGTGGGGCAAGCAGGGGAGTCTGCCTGAGGCACCCAGCTGCATCCATGGGCCGGATTCAGTGGCTTAGCGGGCTGGATCCAGCCCGTGAAGGGTGTTTTGCCCAGGCCTGTTGTAGAGGGTTTGTGGTACTGCAGGCAGCACAGGAGTAAGGATGGCACTACAACAACAGTCCTAAAATAACCTTGTGATGTCTCTGCAACTCCCTTTTGGGTCAGGATCTCCGATTTGAGACATGTTGGTCTTCCCTGTGAAATCTGTCTAGTATAGCGTAAAAGCACAAAACACATCTGATTTCGAGGGAGAGACAGACCAGATTTCACAGTCTGCAACATGTTTCTGATGACTGAATTTGGTAAGGCCCTAGCCATTGGTTTCCTCTGTAACTTGCCTACTACTTCCTGAAAACTGTAGGTAAATCCTTGCAAAGATTTCAAACAAAAGTTGATTAGCTACTGCCTAAACAAGTAAAATGTGAAAATCAATTGTTCTTGTAAGAAAGCTTTTAAGGTAGTCACATAAACAATCACTTTAAGATCAAATACAGTAACTCCTGACTTAACATTGTCCTGGTTAACCTTGTTTCATTGTTACACTGCTTGTTTACAGTTGTGCAATTCTCACTTATATCATTTGGCTGCCTGCTTTGTCCATTGCTTGCTGGATTTTCTGGAAAAACAGCCCGTTCTTTTAGGGGTTTAGCACCAGAATGGGCTGGCAGTCTCGCACTAGCTCCTCTAAGTTCCCAATAAGCTACACAGCTGGGGCTGCCTCTCCCCCAACCCTGCTGCCCCCCTCCACCCTGCCTTATTACTCCTGCTCTCTGCCTGGGAGCTGCTCTGGAGAGCCTCCTGATTGCTATGCTGTGTGTGGGGGGCAGGAGGAGAAGAGGGGGAGAGAAGTGCTGATGTCAGGATTTCCCCTCTCCTCCCCTCTCAATCAAGCCTCCCCACGCTGTACCCTATCTCCAGAAAGCAGGATATCACAGCTACAGTCTTGTATCTGCACTTCCTGGTAAACTTACAAGGGCAGTGTACTTGAAGTGCGGCCACCATACTTAAAGGGGCAACGAACCTCTCTCTCAAACAGTGTGTGTCTCTTTCTCTCATATATACGACCCCGTTAGCAGTGTGCAGCCATTTCTGTGCCATCTGGAGAGAGTGGTGTGGATTCAGTACCATGTTCAGTTTCCGCAGGGAAGTGTTTGCAGCCACTGCCATAAGTCTGTTGTGTTTCCTCCCTCTTGCCTTGTAGAGTGTGAGGCCGCATTAACAACGTGTTAACTCCTAAGGGATCAGCTGAGTGCTAGTTCATCATTTAGTAGTGAGACTTTCCATAGGTAATATTCTACCCTCTGACTCCACCACCTCAACTATGCTTCACAATCATTATTGTTGCGTACAGGGAGGTGAACAACTAGTCGACTATCCGAAAAGCAAATGCTTCCCCTCCCCCTTTGCTACCTCTGTCAGAAAGAGGCAGCGGAGGGGGTGCTTCAAAGCAGCAGCGCTGCATGGAGCCCGGGGTCAACTAGGGACTCTGAGTCCCCAGCTGACCACGGGCTCCATGTGGCACTGCTGCTTTGAAATGCCGCAGGGAGCATGGGGCCAGCTGGAGACTCAGAGTTAAGTCCTCCGCTCAACCCGTGCTCCCCGCAGTGCTTTTGCCTTTGAAGTGTAGCAACAAACCTGGGGCTGTTGCTATACTTCAGAGGTGGAGGCGCCTTATTGATTAATCGAATAGTTGATGCAAATTGCATCGACTTTTCGATTAGCTGATTAATCTAAATTTAACATCCCTAATTGTGTACAGTATTGTTTAAAACTGTTTAAAACATATACTGTATATACATATAATGCTTTTTACCTGCAGCAATTCTTATGAGGAAATTGGATTCACTTAACAGAATTTTGCTTAAAGTAACATTTTTCAGGAACATAACTACAACAGTAAGCAAGGAATTACTGTAATTTTATCTATATATCATATGTTTTTTTCACAGCCTCAATCATGATTACATGTAAAAATGTGTGCGCTTCATTGACTTTCAGATTGTTGATTAACTTCTTCAAAAATAAGTTTAACTGAAAGATTGATGTTCATACAAATGAGAATTTCCAGATGCTAACTTTTATATTTCATTTTCACTGTCCTCAGTAAGAAACCAAAATTCTCTACAATAGCTTGTCAATAGGGAAAACACTGATTTTGTTTGAACACAGCAAGTTATCCAGCAATGAATAATCTTGCTATTGGTAGTAATGATCTCTGTAATTAATTACATCTATATCATAAAATATAAATGTTCCCTTTAATGTTACATGATAATTTGTTTAATGACAGAATATCAATTTTGCAGATGGAGATATTTCATTTTTTCCTCTATAGGTCAAACTATCCTTTCAATTGTTCAAACCAAACCTATTTTTCATTTTTTTCTTCTATTGATGTAACAAGAAATCATTGTAGTTACTTCATGAAGTGTGTGACTATTTCATTCTTTTAAGATAAAGAAACAAGAGAATGGCTGGCCAGATCTGGATGGAAATAACACAGAGAACAGCAAAGCAGATTTTGAAAGGGTAAGACAAAGCAAAGATAATCCTACTCTAATTAAATGTATACTTATGCTAGATTGTCATGCTGGAAAGCCCCTAAAATAATTTTTTTTTTAATAAATCTCATTTATTATTTTAGAAGAAGTAAAACTATCTGGGAAATTAAACAAACAAAAAAAATTCACAGAAGTCTGGTACTAACCTTCGAACAAACTTGGAAGTTATCTTGCTTATAATACCAGTTGAAGTGCCCCTTCTAGCATGTGAAAATGCACCAGTTTCATGTGAAGGTGAGGCAGGTGGTCCATTGTAAGTGGCATTACGCCGCTCCCGTAGCTGCTCACCATGGAAAGTGCTTCGACTTGAACTCCCCCGAGGAAAGCGGGTTCGGTCTGGAGTAGTAGTACTAATACTATGAGCTGATGGGGAAGCAGCAGGCACCCTCTGAGGTGCACTGCTGAGGAAACAGAAGAATGCTTAAGAGAAAGACAACACAAAAGTCATCTTCCCAAATATAAAAATAAACTAGGAGGCCATGCCCCCTGCTCGCTGCATTCGCCAAACCCCCACTCACGGGAGGGTAGGCAACCCCGGCTTTCCCCACTAGCCAGGGGGGAGGACTGGGCTGCGGCTGTACCAGCACTGATTCCCTTCTTCCTCCCGACACCCCATGCCAGCCCAGGTCCCTTCTCTCTCTCTTCCCCACCCCCAGCAAGCCCAGGGCCCCTTCTCCCTCCCCCACCGCACCAACCCAGGCCCTTTCTCCCTTCCCTGCCACCGCAGCCCAGGCTCCCCTTCTCCCTCCTCTCCATTCTGTGCCAGCCCAGGCCCCTTCTCTTTCGCCCCTCCCCCTGGCTTGCCAGCCCAGGCCCCTTCCTCTCTCCCCCCTCCCCTGCCACGCCAGCCCGGGCCCCTTCCTCTCTCCCCCCTCCCCCTGCCATGCCAGCCCGGGCCCCTTCCTCTCTCCCCCCTCCCCCTGCCACGCCAGCCCAGGCCCCTTCCCTCTCCCCCCTTCCCCTGCCATGCCAACCCGGGCCCCTTCCTCTCTCCCCCCTCCCCCTGCCGTGCCAGCCCGGGCCCCTTCCTCTCTCCCCCCTCCCCCTGCCGTGCCAGCCCGGGCCCCTTCCTCTCTCCCCCTCCCCCTGCCACGTGCCAGCCCCTTCCTCTCTTCCCCCTCCCCCTGCTGGGCCCCCCTTCCCCCCTTCCCCTGCCATGCCAACCCGGGCCCCTTCCTCTCTCTCCCCTCCCCCTGCCGTGCCAGCCCGGGCCCCTTCCTCTCTCCCCCTTCCTCTGCCGTGCCAGCCCGGGCCCCTTCTCCCTCCTCACCTTCCCCGTGAGCCAGGTTCCTGTCTCCCTCCCACCCACCCCCACCAGCCTTGGCCCTTTCTCCCACTCCCCAATCTTAACCCTCCCCTCCCAGCTGTGGCATGCGCCATGCCTGGCTCTAACCCCGGTGGGGGGTGGTGATGCAGGGGTGCCTGCCCACCCCATGTGGGGCACACCAAGGCGCAGGTAGTGCTGTGTGCACATGGCACTCTGGGGCACTGCAGGGTGCTGAGGTTGGGAAACCAGCAGCGCAGGAGGCGCTGTCCCAACCTCTCCCCCATCTTGGTCCCGCCTGCACTGCACCACACCAGCCCTGCCTGCAGGGCTCAGGGCCATCTGTCTGCCCGCTGGGAGCGAAAGAGAAGGGGAAGACGAGTTGGGGGGCGGCTCCCCAGGGTGGCTCAGGGGTGCTCTGGCAGCCGCGGTAAGTGTAGCCGCTGTGGAGGAGATGAGTCTCCAAGGGGCTGCTGGATTCAGGGTGGTCGGGCACCATGCTCTGTCTTCTCCAGAGCCTGGCAGCAGGGGCGCCCTCAAGAGCCTGGCAAAAGCCCAGCTGGGAGCCCCACTCTTAGCACCTGTCCGCAGACTGTTGTCCCAAGCACTGTAGCCCCACCCCCACCCCGAGGGTACATTACATGGCTGCAATGTAGGGTCTGCCAGCTACCATGCCATGTTTCTTGGTGTTGAAAGCCCTCTAGTGTGGGGGTGGGGGAAAGGGAGTAGAGGCTTGGTTTAAAATAGCAATTCCAAGTGGCAAGGGGAAGCAGCGAGGTTGGGCTTGAGCTAGTAGAGGGAGTGGGGGGGAAGAGAGGGAGGAGGCAGGCGGGATGCAAAGTGACATGATGACGTCATTCAGTCATCCCGCAGGATTTTTTTTTTTTTTTTAAATATAGAGAGAGATAAATACCCTCAACATTTGTAAGCCTGTTCAACTCCTCCTATGTTAGTATATATTCTCTTATGGACTACGTTTGCATCAGATAAATCATGTTCCAGGAATTATCTGATGCCTGAGTTCTAGCCCAGAGACATAATTTACTGTGTAATATGAGCAAAATATGATCTGTCATGCAAAAAAACCCAAACCCCTAAACCATATGTAGAATTGTCACACAAATGAATATACAGTAGACTTCCGATAATCCGGCACTCTTGTGTCCCAGGGGGTGCTGGATTATCGGATATGCTGGAGTATCGGGAGGTACTCCAGCAGGTGCTGTGACAGATCTGCTGGGACCCGCACTGCGTGGGGGGGAGGGGTCGACAGGGAACGACGTGGCAAGAGGCGAATCCTTTGCCATGTTGAGGGGAGGCGGTGGAAGCCCCGTGCAGCCAGCTTGCAAACGGGGAAACTTGTAAGCGGCAGCAGTGGAGAAGGGGCGAGAGGTAGGCAGATGTTTAAGGCAGGCAGGCGGGTGGGGGTGAGGTCGGTGGGGAACGCTGCCTGTCTCTTGCCCCCTCTCCGCCGTCGCCACTTACAAATTTCCCCGCTTGCAAGCCGGCTGCGCGGGGCTTCCACCGCCTCCCCGCAACATGGCGGAGGGTTCGCCCCTCGCTGCGCCGTTCCCGGTCGACACCGCCCCCCCCTCCCCTCCGCCTGCGTACCTGCCTGCCTTCTTTAAACACCTGCCTGCCTCTCGCCCTCTCTCCGCCGCTCCAACTGTCCAACTATCAGGAGTGCCGGACCACTGGCTGCCGGACAATTGGAGTTTTACTGTAATTTTAGAACTATACTGGACTACTGTATGATATAATAAATTAAGAGTGTATATGTATACACACACACACACACACACACACACACACACACACACACTCACTCTATATATTAATATATTTATTTTAACATTTGTACTAGATTCTGAAGATGTAAAAGACTAGGCAAATGCTAAGTATTGTATTACCTTGGCCGATAAGCTTCAGTACCATCTTTGATGGTTGGTAGCGTAACTTTTATAGGATGACCAGAGGCAGACATAGATTTCTGATGTCTAGGTCGTGTTGATACAGCAGAAGCAACAGCTGAGCCTGCAGATGATGTGCTACTTGCAGACATTTCTGTTAGGCTTTTATCACAAGAAAGGGAGGAAAGCCATAACAATAAGAAAACACACATTAGCTGTGTTTAAAAGTAATTTCCAACAACAGAACATGTCAAACCCCGAAACCAGATAAAAACTCTTAAAATAAAGATTTTATTGCAAGCAGAGTTATAATGGTTAGACACAAAAACAATGTTATTCTTGGGAAAAATGAATGTTTTTATCATCAGTTTCCATGGAAAAGATCCATTCAAGTATGTTGAAGAACGGCTTTTTATTGCTTCCATTCATACACAAGATTATTTTCTTTGAAGTATATAAGAAACTAAACAGTAATTGCGCCCCGCATATTTTCCCATTATAAAACCGCTGTTTTCAGTTGCTTATGCTTAACTACAGTAAACTTCCGATAATCCAGCACCTTTAGGACTCAGGGGGTGCCGGATTGTCAAATATGCTGGACTATGGGAAGGGGGAGTTATAAGGGGTCTGGGGTGGAGTGGGAGGGAGCGCCTCTCCGCGCTGCGAGACCAACCTGGCAGCACCCCAACTGCTCTGCCCCTGGCTTCCGCAAGTCAGCCGCTGGTCAGTTTCAGCAGCAGCTGAATCGGGGAAGCCGGGGGCAGAGCAGCTGCAATTGTTTGGTTGCCTGGAGCACTTCCGGGTTCCAGATGGTGCCGGACCATCAGGAGTGCCAGACCACTGGATGCCGGACCAGTGGAGTTTTACTGTAACTGTTTAGGCTTAAATACTATGTTTTAAGTGTCTGTCTTAGCCTAGTTATTTGTGGGGAAAACTTCACCCAGAACAGTTTCGCTGTTTCTCAGAACAAGACCAGGGCAAAATCTTTCCCCATTTAGAATAGACTAAAAATTTGGCAGAGACTTAATATTTGTCAGAGAATGTTTTTTCTACTGTTCTTGTGAAAATCCATTCTTTTATGTCTATTAAATAGTTACATCTTTTATGCAGTTATTAGGGACTTTAAAAAAAAACAACCGAGCTATATGGCATGTCCTCTGGCTCATCCGGGATAGTTCATATCTGAATTTTTCTATTTAAGATTGTAAACTCTTCCATTTGTACTCTTCACTTGGATTCTTTGCACAGTGATGGTGACAACTCCTGACAATATTATTGCATGGGAATGGTTAAAGGCAGAATCACAATATTTGTCTAACTGTTATTATTTGTCTAATTATGACTAATATTCTGGTACAAACTTTTCTGCAAGATAAAACACAAGTGTGCATGTAAAGTTTAATTCACTCCACAAACAGCATCTTTCATGAGCATATTGGCTAAATGTTTGTGTTACCTCCTGTGCATACTTCAACACATATTCTTAGATTTTTGGAGAAGTTAACTGAGTACCTGTTATCTTTCCCATTCTGTACTGCAGAATAGCGATCTGTAGACCGCTCACAAACGTATGTGTTCCTTCTGGTCATTCCACCAACAGGAAATACATTATTCTAGAGGGAGAATAAAAATGAGTGAAGACAGATACAGTTAATTAATATATAGACAAGTTAAATAAAGTTATCCTGAAAAATGCAAATCAGCATATCCAAATATATTTGATCTTAAAATGTGGCATCTAAATTCCAGATCAGTGGTTTTCAATCTTTTTTTTCCATTCGTATGCTCAAGATTTCAAATGGAGATGTGGTCCCCTTTGGAAACCTCAGGAATAGTCTGTGGATCCCCAGAGGTCCACAGATCACAGATTGAGAACCACTGTTCTAGACTGCGTGATAAAAGACATTAAAATATACAGAAACACTTAATTAAATCTGTCGACACAAAGTACTTATTCAATCACCTATTCTCTTCTAATGCTCTCATCACTATGTAGGCTCCACAGGAATTCACTGAATTAAAGCAAGGAAAAGTGCAGTTAAAGGAGGAAATTTGCTTTAGTAACATCCAGTTCCTGCACGCAGTGAAGAAGTCCTATAGGCCTAGATCATCCATTGCAACTGGGACATCCACACAGAAGTCATACTGAAATCAGCCGGACTCCATGAAAGTTTAAGGGCTTTCCTATGTAGATTTAGTTGCCATTCAGAGCTTCAGTTCTACTACTTGTTGCCCGTCTGGTGATTGTAACAAAAAACTTTTAATTTGTACTGCAGAGGGCAACCGTCGTCAGGAATTAATACAAACTGAGAAGGATTTTGATCTTTGTCACCATAATGATGGGTGCCAAATAAGTGTGTGTACTATTAATACTAAGAAAAAAATTCTCATTTTTTGTTAAATGTGCTCCCTACCTTAAATCTACTCACTCTTAAAATGTTTCTGATAACCAATTAACTCTTAAAGAGCTAATTTTAATATAAAAGTTTACGGTAACATTTTCAACTTTTAGATAGGATTGGTTTAATTTAAATTTTTCAAAACTTCAGTGTAATGAGACATGTTGACATTAATTCATAATTACATGTTAATGAAATAATTTTTGTACTTGTAAGACAGAATTACTCCATGTTTAAAAGTCTTGTAAAATATTTTGCAAAATACACTACAGTAATCCAGGACACTGCAAGAAAGCATTTGGACTAGATATTGGTCATACAACAGTTGCTTCAGCAAGAACAAGGCACATGAACACTTGGATCCATACCTTCCATCCATCCTAAAATTATAAAAAAAAAATTATAAAAATTTCTCATACACAATGAGAAATTTGGGATAGCTGCTATGAATTTTAAATATTGTCTGTAGTAGAATTGCAGGACTGGAAGGGACGTCAAGAGGTCTTTTTGTCCTGTCGCCTGTACTCAATGTGGGCTTAAGTATTACCTTGATTGTCAAACCTGCTCTTAAAAATCTCTATGTACTACTGTATAATTTTATATGTCCATCAGTTGAAGGTATAAACAGGCTTATTTATTTGTACAGTGCCATGACATGCATAGCTCTTTACAGCTAAGAAGAGGGCATGTTCTTCTCTCTGAAGTTTTACGGGTTTTGTTTATTCTTTTAAAAATAGTTTCAGGCATAGACTATGTCCTTTATGCTTTCTCCCACCACAGAACAAAGGCAGCAGAGAACTACTGAATAATCTTTATGGTTTCCTGATCTAATGCTATTTTATAATATAGATTAACCAACTGCAAGCCTTAGTTTAACTAAACTATTACATAATAGGAATCGATGTATGCTAGAGAAAGTAAACATTTTCTAACAAATCTAGTCTTTTCCTACCACCAGGTTAGCCTTAAAATGATCAGAAACCCAATCTTCTTTGGGTTACAGTTAAAATAATTTTTTTAAAAGAAGTTATATAGAAAGAAGGACTTGATAAAGGAAATGTTTGTTCAATCTTAACTAACTACATATGCAATATCAGATATCACTGTATCTTAATCTTACTTATGAAACCTCTTTCACAAGTACTCTAAAATAGTAATAGATCTACAATGAACAATCACAGCAGTGCTTATTAGCAAGTAAATAAACTTCTCACTCTATCATTAAGATACATCATTTAATTAGTTCACTGTAAGCAAAAAAATGTTTTTGACATATCAGCTTGGAACACACATCAGAATAATCAGCTTTTGGGAGATACAGTTTTGGGAAATCATGGCAGATTTAAAATCCAATAAAATCTAATCTCACAGAACAAAAAGTTCTAGTACATGTTTCACACAGCCACCACTTCGAGTCCCCCAGGGAGAGATTTTAAAACAGAACCAAGGTTTAAAAGCAGCTGTATGACGTACTGCAGATATTTTCTGTAAGACACAGAAATCCTTATAATTTAGCAGATTTAAAGTTGATTTTGTCTGAAGAAAGAACAAAGAATTTCTTTATCAGCAACATATGAAAACCAATGGAAAATGCAAAATCCTACAGTCTATCATATGGAAACTTTTTGCCAGGCTGCACTGTACAAGCGCTACTATAATTTATTATACAACTACTTAACCCAGTTTGTCTTCTCTTGATAGCATAGGTTTGATTCACATTTCAAAATGTGAGCCTTTCATACAAGTAATTTTTGGTATTATGAGCTCATGCTTTTAAATCAAGTATCAAACATTCCTGTAAAGGTAGCAAGCAAAATTTGATTGCATGCCCTAGTGACCCATGATATTGCAAAAGCCTGACTTTTTTAGGTTAGAATATTCCAGTAGTATAAGAAAAAATGCTTCCAATAACCAGTCCAAGAGCTGTCTGGAATAGGGATGTTAGTGTCTAGTCGAACAGTCAACTAATCGATAAAGAGAAGCTTCTCTGGGCTTCACAATGCAGAGCTGCAGCTGCGAGTGTGAGGTGTGATGAATGAAAACACCCATGGAGCAGGGGCCGAGCTAGCGACTTCGTGTGCCAGCTTCCCTAGGCTTTACAATTCAGAGCCGCAGCTGGGGAGGTTTTGCAGTGAATCGGCATGAGCCAAACTGAGCTCCACAACTGCTTACCACTGTCGACTAATCAAATAGTTGACCAAAAATCTATTGACTATTCAATTAGGGAAGCAATCACATTTTAACATCCCTAGTCTGGAAGCTTTTATTTTATTTTTAAAAAGCACATACAGTATAGCTTATTTCTGCGTACCAATAAGAAGCTATCAGAATACACAGTTTATGGAATATTCACTAACCAGTATATGCCAAGTATACAGATAGTGCCCCAAATGATTAAAAAAACAACTCACACTTGGAATTGCAGGCGCTTTCTTTCTTTCTGGACCTACAAGTGGACTTGCTGCCATCTCTCCTTTGGATCCAACTGTAGTGCTGCTGAGCTTACGTGACACATCTTTGTCCCATTCCTCTTTCTGTTCACTTTCTACACTATTTGCCTGAACCCTTTTTGTGTATGATACAGCCGGAGGAATTGATGGACCAACTGTCAAATAAAAATAAAATTATACTAAAACAATCATTCTTTCTCTCAGTCAATATACTCTGAAGGATGATTCTCTACACATGAAAATAATCCTTTGGAATGTATGGTTGATGTTCATGCTACATGTACATCAACCTTAAAATGTGTAAAATGTGATAGCTATGTACACTGAATTATCATTAAATAAATCTGAAGCTCCTGTCTAATTCATTACAAGTCTGAAGTTAGGTAGTATACATTTAGTACTTCGCTGTTTCATATTAGTATTGATTTAGAAGTTTCAACTTACCTTCCCCTATTTTAGCACGATCACTAACACATTCCCAGAACACCTGGCATTTCAATACTTTTGGGAATGACGTTGGACCCATCCCTGCCTGTGTGACCCCCGCTCTATCAGTGTAACCTTGCAATAAAATCTGTGCAAGGTCATGCCACTTGTAGGATCCCATTTTGAAGAGTGTGCCACCCCTGGTGCCATGACTCTGCACACAAAAGGGGCAGAGAGGGTGGGGTGTCACAGACAAGATCAGAGCAGTAACATTCTTCAAAAGAGTGTCCATCCATACATGATACCAGACAACACTACATCTGGTTAGCGTCCAACAGGGAACAAACTGGGTGAAAGAAGGACTACCTGGCTTAAAACAGGACAAATGACCTGTCTGCCCTTTCCATACTCTCCTCAACCCACAAGCCAAAGTTTTGGCCACAAAATAATTAAAACTATTTTATTTACTTTATGCTTCTGTGGGGAGAAACACAGCTTCCCTCCTCTTTTGGGGCAGATCCTCAGGTAGTGTGAAATATACAACTCCCATTTACTTCACTAGAGTTCGACAGTTGGTACTAGCTGAGGATCTACCCTATGTATTATTCACTTCTGTGGGAAAATCCACACTACTGACTTGTACAGAACTGGCGAGATGTGGAAGTCATGAAGTAATAGGGGAAGAAAAGGGTCAAGAGTTTCTGAATAAAAATGTTTTAGCATTTGAAAGAATGTTAAAAACCTCTCATATTTAAAATGTGAATATTTTCTCCATTTTATACACCTACATATAAGCCTTAAGATGCTTCCCAATAACTTTGTAAATCATCTTCCTTGACTACCCCAACCATTTGGTCTTCTCTCTCAGAATGTATTTACCATTTACTTAGCCTGCAGTTTTCCACGAACCATGAATTTGCAATATGGCATCTGATACTCAAGACTAAGAATTTATATTTAAATTCCAGTGTAATTTTAGCATGACGTCAGAACTGGTATTGAATTCCATACAGAATTTAAAAGGTGGTAACTACACTGAAGTATCAAATCCAAAAAAAAAAAAAAAAAAGTCAGGTCTATTAAGTTGGCCCACATTTGCCACAGAAACACTTGTACGGATAAGCAGCATCATGGTGTGGCGTGATGAAGCACGCACGAAATGCACATAGAGGTGGAGCTGCCAAGCTCACAAAACACTGCACACTCAGATTTAAATTGCGTATGTTACTTTACTTGTTTGAACGTCATCCCCACCATGATCACTGAACCGTCGTTGTTTCTGGTTGGTCGATATACTCCGCTGGACTTTCAGATGCGCAGGAGACTGCATCGAGCTGTTATTGAGGTCACTGCTGGGTCGAGACCTTTGACTCAGGTTACCACTGGACAGGGATTCACTTCCTTCAAACTACAAGGGTAAGAAAGCATTTACAATATTTTTGAAATGCAGACAAATTAACATTATCAGCACTACCATGTAATTATGTAGTGAAGGATTCCTATACAAAGCACTTAATTTGATCATTCAGACTTTTGAATTAAATAGGCTAAATTTTTAAAAAAATTGTCTATTTTAAAGAAGTTCAATTTTTTTCAAGACTGTAAACTGATAACTTCAGCTATCATGATTTAAGCTAATCCTGCTCATACTGAATTATGAAAATCAGTAGCCCACTACACACAAGCTTACATTACAGCTTCTTAAATATGAACAAACACGTATTACAACATACAGTTAAAACTCAGAATGAGGAGTGTTATTTAAAAGAAGAAAACTTAGGAGAATCTCAATATTAAGTTTAAAAAACACCTTAAAACTAGATCATAAATTGCTTTGATAAGATTTTTTGTCAGAACAATTTGAAACATTTCATACAAACTTGGAATAACAATTTAAGTCCAGAAATAAAGTTAGCAAAGCAAGGATGCTGAAACTCAAGGATGTTTCAGTATCATCAACCCAATCCTGGGTTTAAGTAATCCAGCCTTTGGCCTCATAGACTGTAACAAGCATTATAAAGAAAACTGTTACTAATGGCAGTGTGATTGACAAATCTTTCCATCAAAGCAAACTCTGTCTAAATTTAAGTTTAGACAGATTCTTCCTCTGTCAAAGTACAAGAGTTCTGGGGTGGACAGCGGCTAGTGAGGGAATGCCTTGGAGGATAGATGTATCAGACGTCCTCACAGAGGTGAAGAAGTGCTAGGAGCCAATGTGAAACAAAGTTCTTCCATGAGCAATGTTCAGCTTGTGGCTGGATCTATTGAGATCCATGAAAATCTCAAGTTATTTCCAAATTTTTGCTAATTCTACAAGAGTTGGGGAGAGTTTACCTACCCCAGTACAGGATTAACTCATAAAAGGAAGAAATGGCTCAGAATTCTTTAAAATTAATACACTACGATACATAATTAAGTTAAAATATTGTATCCAAACATAGTATTTTGGAAGAACTACTATTATAATGAAATACTATATTTTCTGTTTTTCTAGTTGTATTTCACAATTGATATGTACTGCACTTGAGTGACAGGAGAAAAAGTAACATTTAAACCTCACACCATTTCTGCATAATAAAAGCAAGTAGTTGACAAACAATATATTTACAGAGACAAATTCAAACCTCGGACCATCTAGCTTTGCATGTGTCAATGAATGCGATAACCATAATAATTTAACTCTTAGAACAGAGTACACATCTCAATGTACTTGTCATTTAGCACTCTACACTGAGGGACAATAGCAGACTGAGTGGAAAGACTAATTGTGGCTAGGTCCTTCCAAAAACTTTCAAGTCACATCACAAACCCCATAATTAGAAACTCCCCCTGCTCCCTGGCTTGGCACTTCTCAGTGGCATCACAAACTGTTAAGGAGCTGGCCAGGACTCAATGTGTGTCTCACACAGAAGTAGCCAATCTCTCGAGGTATGAACGCTCATCTATGTTCATTAATTCTTGGCATGGCTGAGGCAGTACTGCAGGAGAGTGTTATTCAGCCTCTTTCATCTTACATTGCTCTAAAGCAGCCAAGGGTAGATTATGTTGATTTACAATTAGGCAGCACAGGATTCATCACTTTGCCCAGTGAATATTTCAAAAACAATTTTATTTGTAATGATCTTTTTAAACTAATGCCTATTCTTTCCAAAAGATTCTGAGGATCAGATCCAAAACCCACTGAAGTCTATAGAAAGACTCTTGGGAATGTAACAGGTTTTGGATCAGGACCTCAATGAGTCCCGTCACTTTGAATAGTGGATTTCTCAGCTCTCTCTCCAATTCCTTAATTTTAATAGATACAATAGAAAACAGTGAATAGAGATACATTTCCAAATACAGTACTTTGCTATTTTCCATATACACCACCAGTGCTAATGGAACTCAGTCCCAATCATTAGTGCCACAGCCGTTACGGTCTCGGACCTCTCTTGAATATCATTAAATCATGCACAATGACTAAACGCCTTGTAATGTGGAAAAATGGGGACAACGACATTTTATTTATTAGTTAAAGCTCACTTAATCCAGGTCTGCAAAGCAAGGTTGGAACATAAACGAACTGTCATTCAACTCAAGCTAATGAATTTCAGACAGTCTTATGTAAGGTGATTATAAAATAAAGCACCATACAAATATAGCATGTTCAGTACAACTAGATTTAAAACTCAAATCGACAGATATAAGTTTGATAAAACTTACTTCAGGTGGTTTTCTGCCTAGAAGCAGGTACGTAGCCATGACTTCGTCATACTTTTGCTTTACTAAAGATTCATGGATCTCCTCTCTTGAAAAACCCATAGTGACCATTATGTCTATAAACAAACCAAACAAGATGTATTCTTAGCAGGACAAGAGTTCTAGAGATTCTTAACAATTTAAACACGCTGAAAATGGAAAACAAAGTTGGTGGATAACTGCTGATTCTACAGTTGAAATGAAGCTATATAACATTATTGCTCAGTAATGAAAAGACTAGAGCTCCACTGTTTTCAGTGTGATTACTTTCTTGAAAACATTAAATTTAATAAGCTAAACTATACTTAACCTGGAAATGCACAAAGTAACTCTAGAAAAAACACTACAACTAAGTTAAAGTTTCTTTAAATAAATAGCAAATACATTTTATTTTTTGCAATAAACTAATTCTCTTTATGGCACTTCCTATCAAATCATTTTATTTGTAATACAACATTTATCATCTATTTCCATACAATATGAAAAACCTTACCTATTCTTTTGGTGTCATTAAAATCTGGTTCTGGCTCAGTATATGGCTTTAATTCTTCCTCTTCATGGCCAACATTCATCCACCGATCCTTCATAATTTGCTAGGAAATTAAACAAATCTCCATGGCCCCAGGCTCCATGTCAGGCATCTGCGTTGAAATGTACAAGAGCCCCGGCAGGGACTCTTGTACATTTCAAAGGTGGAACTCTGCCGCTGCGCCCCTGTCCCCTTCCACAGAGCTGGAGGAAACCTGTTTTTAAGCCAGCTCCCCCCGTCCCCCTGTGCCCCTTGCTGCCTCTTTCTGATAGAGGCAGGGTTGGGGGGGAGAGAGCTATTAGCCGACTAGTGTGTCGACTATCCAATAAGTTTTTGCTTATCGGATAGTTGACTAGTTGATTAGTCACTTACAACCCTACGTGACTGACAGACCACAATATTGCTTGACCAACTAAACAACCAGGAACAGGACCTATATAAAAGTTATTTTTGTATCACAATAGTACTCAAAAGCTACCACTATCTGGAAGTTGAAAAGACAGACACAAGTTGTTCTTTGTATGTAGTTACCATAATAAACCACAGTGACTTTTTAGGGAAAAATCTGCAATTTATAACTTGAGATAGAGCTCAGCTAGCTAAAAAGGCTATTTCTATCTGTATACTTTTATACAAAGCTTTTCAAAGAAAAATGAAACCACTATGATCTGTCATCTCACAAGAATATTCTATTACTGTACATCTGTCCACACAGCTTACACAGTTTGACATGAACACATCTGAACAAGGCTCAAAGGCTGCAATACTCTGGTCAAAAGCAAAGATAGACCCTTAAGTGTGTGCAGCTGAAGCTGCATTAGTTTATCTCTGGAGATGTTGGACTGATGTTTCCAGTTTAGACTGAACATCATGTTTTCTAATGAGCTGTTTATTCTGATCTCCCCTCACTCTCTTCTTAACTGTCTTCGCTCCTTGTACCCTGACTACTCTTCTGTACTGTATTCTTCATTCTGCTATCTTTTCTCCCATGTCCTGACTTTCTGCACTCCCTTGTTCCAATTAATTCATCCTCTTTACTTTCTCCCTCGCCCCTTAAAATATTTAACAGGCATAAAAACCAAAAAAATACACCACCACCCTAAAACCATGGTTAGATTGTAACCCAGTCTCTGCCTCCCCTATCTGTCTGTGTGTCTCTCACTCTCTCTGCTTGGAAATTCCTAACATAACAATGGTTCCCTGAGTTTAGTTGAGACTTCTATTTGTTACTTCAGCACAAATAAAAACTTCTGGAATAAATTAGAACAACAATTTCCATGTATAATTTAAAAGTCTGTGTATAAATCCCACTATTTTCCTCAGTGACAATTGTCCTTTGCCAGACAGGGCAAGAAACATTAGCTCTGACCATTCATCTTTTCCTGGATTGACTCTCTTCAAAATATATTCCAACTTTTGTCTGAAGAAAGACCTTTACATTTAAGTATTTTCATGCCATGTAACCATCTTTATTATTACAGAGTCCCATCTATGCATTTCAGGAGATTTTTCCCTCCTGAACCTTGAACAATTATTTACAGGGAATCCCAAAGCTTCCCTAAATTTTCTCCTTAAAATACATACTCCTACTAAACAGCTAGAAACAATGCTTATCCTACAGCCACAACAGGTAGCAAAGCCTCTTTGGAGATTGACACAAATGCCAGACTGGCAAAAGAGAGACATGACAATTAAGCTACCCTCCCTCCACAGACTCCAAAAACACGATCTCCACATAACACTTTAGTTGAATCCCACTAAGAGAAAAGGGATCAATTTTCCTAGGATGTAACCCAGCATCTTGCTGTACAACATGGCTGTCAAATTAAAGAATCATATAGCAATTGTTCTACTGCTACTAGTACAAAGAACAAAATGTTAAAAATAGGTATTCAAAGATACGTCATTTCACTTATAAGCCAATTCACATTTTGCTGACAGTAAGATCATCAGCTGACTAGATGCTATGCAATGCAATTTTGCCTGAAGTCACAAGGAAGACTATCCAGCAACGTTCTGGTTTGGTTTGAGACTTTATTAATTTCAAAAAGATTAATTTTGTTATTCTTTATAACTGTAAATCTGCCCTGCAACAATTTTTCTACCTCTTTTAGAGAACTTGAAATTCTGACAATTTTAAAAAGTTTCCTAGTCATTTCTGGGACTGTCCATGCCCCTAAATATCCCTGTCAAAATATCTATAATTGTTAAACATTCACCTATTTTTAAAATACGTGTCTCTGTTAGTATGGGAAAGGCCTACCCAACCAAGGTTTATAAAATATACATGACACCAGCACAAGGACTCAGCCTGTTACTTAAGGTGCTTTTTCTTCAATTCCAAATTTGCTGCTGCTGTTACTAGTAAACAACTTCATGGATAGTTTGGAAAAAGAGCACACACTGGAGCTCTTACTACAACAGTGTGAAAGCGGTATGCTAGTGCATGGCTCAGAAACAGACTAAGCAAACACACACACACACACACACACACACACACACACACACACACGAAAAATAATCAGATCTTTTTCCGTTTCAGTAACCAAATGCATTAATTGTAAAAGTAAGTGGTGCAACACTTTCTGATAGAAATGTGAATTTAAGACTGATTTTGTGCCTTTAGCAACAACACTGAAGAGGCACTCAGGCAGATACACAGACAACTTCTTTCTAAGTCATGTTCCCTAAACTTTTCACCTCAAAAACTACTCTGTATCTCATTTATAAAATATATTTTTGTGATGGCTCTCGTCTTCAAATTAGAGGATGGACTCTTGCCCAATGTTTCATTTCAAGAGTGCCTCAGACTGTTTATTCACTCCCTTTTTGCAGATAATTGGCACTAACCCATTTTCTACCCTAGAAAAGCAGGCTCCTGCATGGCTGCCATCAACACCACTTTACAAGGGAAAAGGATGGGGTTCAAAGAACAGGAATAGATAGATGACTGTCACACTCAAATACTGAGGAGCCAAGTTATGTCTCCAGGTTTCCAAGAATCATTATTCTTAAGAACAGGACCTGAATCCTCTTCACCAGCTTAACCTTTTAAATTGAAAGCTGGATGAAGCCAATCAAACTGAAGTCAGTCTCATGGCTTCATACAGTGACTAAGCTCTTATCCGTGTATTCTCTAGGCAGGAATATAATGTAATTTATTGTGCTCAACTAAGCAGAATACACCATTAGCCCTCTTCCATCTAACTTTTGAACACAGCCATTAATTCTGAAGTGAAAAATACTTTGGGACAAATCACAAAGTAAGCCCAACTTGACAGAAAAAACTGCATACAAGTACTGCTTGCTATGAGTACCCTTCCTAATCATATGTGCCAGAAACTCAAATCACTACACTAGAAAAAAAACCCTGCTTAAATGGGATTAATTCTCTGGATCATCATCCTCTGCAATGAAAGCAAACACATGAAAATGAAATAAAGGTCACTGGTGACTAATTGTACTGCAAACATTTGATCATCTGTTGTACTTTTTAATTTGAATACTGACAAGCACTATCTAATAATAAAGCTTTATTTGCCACAGACCTCCAAAAGCAATACAAAAGGGCATTTAGATCTGTGGTCTGAATCTATACACAAATAAAATATTTGATGTAATATACATCATCTCTGGAGCCAATCAGTAAATATATGCTGCCATAGGAAACAGAATTTGAAATTATATTACTTGAATAAATTGTACATTTGAAGCACCTTCCAAAACTGTTAAGTAACTGTCTCCACCTTCCAGGCAGTAGGCTGGCTATTTAAAGTCATGGCAAGAACTCTCAGACATGGCTTCACACAGCTTTTTGTTTTTCCTCAAACAAAAAATGTTCCTCCAAACAGACATCTACAAACCCATTCTGCTTTCCACATTTTTTGAAACTAGCTGCATGTGTGATCATTTGCAACAATTCAAAAGGAAGCAGTTTGCACTTTGTAATCTTAAAGTGACAGTGTTTTGATCAGACAAAAGTTAATAAAGGAAAAAGACTCCATCGCCTACCCTCATATTCAAATTGCAATGCTTAATAACAATACTAAGATAAACCTAAAACAACAACAAATGGTCTGGTAGCACTTTATAGACTAACAAAACATGTTTTGTTAGTCTATAAAGTGCTACCAGACCATTTGTTGTTTTTAAGTTTATCCTGTACAGACTAACTTAGCTACCCCCTGAAGCTTCCTAACAATACTAGGAACTGCAGGCCCCACAGAAATTCTTGCTCTGAAGATAATTTCAGAAAGAAATTACTTACTTCCAAGCTCCCTCTTTTTACTGGATTCAGTACCAATAGTTTTTTCAGTAGATTTTCACAGTCTGTAGACATATAAAATGGAATACGGTACTTTCCCCGTAATACTCGCTCCCTCAGTTCCTAGGAAGAAAATGGAAAGAAAAACACACTCTTGATACTGAAAAGTTGGCAAATTCAAATTGAGATTTCAAATTTCAACTGTACCTTTAAATTCTGACCATCAAATGGTAACGAACCACTGACTAGTGTGTAAAGAATAACTCCAAGACTCCATACATCCACCTCTGGGCCATCATATTTCTTTCCTTGAAAAAGTTCAGGAGCAGCATAGGGTGGGCTTCCACAAAAAGTGTCTAGTTTGTTACCAATTGTAAATTCATTACTAAAACCAAAATCTGCAATTTTAATGTTCATGTCTGCATCAAGTAGAAGGTTTTCTGCCTAAGAGAAAAACATTGAAAGAAAAATGAACAATTTATACAACCAGAATAAAGATCAGCATATAAATGTTCATCACTTGTTGATAAGAAAAGCTACAGGTTCCAAAATATACAGTTTGATTGTTTGAATTTAGAGAAAAAAGGAAGCAAACCCGGTAAATGCACTACTGAGAATACTGCTCTTTAAAATATTTGGAGTCCAATTCTGAGGTGCAAATACAGGCAGTCCCCGAGTTACGTGGATCCGACTTATGTCGGATCCGTACTTACAAACGGGGCTTTTCTCGCCCCGGAGGACGCGGGCGGCGGGACCACCCAGACGTGCCGCGGTCCCGCCGCCCGCGTCCTCCGGGGCGAGAAAAGCTGCTCTGCATCTCGCTGGTCTGCTGGGGAGGGCCCAGCAGACCAGGGAGACGCTGAGCAAAGCCGCAGAGGACGTGGGCGGCGGGACCGCCCAGACGCGCGTGGTCCCGCCGCCCGGGTCCTCCACAGCTTTGCTCCGCATCTCCCTGGTCTGCTGCCCCCTCCCCCCCCCCAGCAGACCAGGGAGACGCGGACCGCCCAGACGCGCCACGGTCCCGCCGCCCGGGTCCTCCGCATCTCCCTGGTCTGCAGACCAGGGAGACACGGAGCAAAGCTGCAGAGGACCCGGGCGGGACCATGGCACGTCTGGGCGGTCCCGCCGCCCGGGTCCTCCGCAGCTTTGCTCCACGTCTCCCTGGTCTGCTGGGGTCCCCCCCCCAGCAGACAATGGAGACGCGGAGCAAAGCCGCGGAAGACCCGGGCGACGGTGGCACCGCGGCGCGTCTCAGTCCCGCCGCCTGCGTCTCCATGGTCTGCTGGGGGGGGGGGGGGGGGAGGGGGCGCAGCTAGTGCCAGGCTTTTCTCGCAGATGCCTGTGGTAGAGCAGCTGGGGCGCTGCCGGTTGGTCCCGCAGCGCCACTCCTCAGCGCTACTGGACCAACCCGGCAGCACCCCAGCTGCTCTGCCCCAGGCGTCCTGATTCAGCCGCAGCTGGTCAGTTTCAGCAGCGGCTGCATCAGGACACCTGGGGCAGAGCAGCTGGGGTGCTGCTGGGTTGGTCCAGTAGTGCCTAGGAGCAGCGCTACTGGACCAACCCAGCAGCACCCCAGCTGCTCTGCCCCAGGCGTCCCTGAGTCAGCCGCTGCTGAAACTGACCAGCGGCTGACTACAGGAAGCCCGAGGCAGAGTTGCTCTGCCCCGGGCTTCCTACAATCAGCCGCTGATCACTTTCAGCAGCAGCTGACTTGGGGACACCTAGGGTAGAGCTGCTGGGGTGCTGCCGGGTTGGTCCCTGCAGCGCCGAGGTGCGGCTCTGCGGGGACTTACCCGGCAGCGCCCCAGCTGCTCTGCCCCAGGCATCCAGATTCAGCTGCTGTTGAAACTGATCAGCGGCTGATTCCAGGAAGCCCAGGGCAGAGAAACTCTGCCTCGGGCTTCCTGTAGTCAGCCGCTGGTCAGTTTCAGCAGCGGCTGAATCTGGACGCCAGTTCCGACTTAAGTACAAATTCAACTTAAGTACAAACCTACAGTCCCTATCTTGTACGTATCCCGGGGACTGCCTGTAAAGTTAAATTCAAAGGATTCATTGTTCTGACAATAATTGACAGCTTATAAAGCTAGACAGCAGTTTAAATTAGTTGATTGTGGATTCAAAAACAATCTAGGGCTTCTAATTTGGACGCTTTGGCCTAAAAGACTTAACTGGTTTAGGGATGTTAAATATCAGTTAATTGAATAGTCAGGAGCTGGACTGCAAGGGAAGCCAGTTTAAAAACCCAGCTCTCCTTGCAGACTGGCTGCCTGTCACCCTGCGCTGCTGACTCTGATACAGAGGCAGCAGCGAGGGAGAGCAGTAACCCCTGTCCAAGGGGAAGGGGACCTGAGCTCCAAGACTTGGCACTAGCCACAACCAAGCTGGGCTGCCTGCCCGCCTGGTTCCTAATACACTTTAGATGCAGAGCCGCAGCAGGGGTAGGTCCCAGACCCAGTGCAAGCCAGAACGGAGCTGGGCTGCTGGCCAGCCTGCTAAAAAATGTACTGACTGGGGAGAGGGTGTGAATGCATGTAATCTATAGCATTAACCTATAAGCTTTTGCTTATCAGTTAATTGGTTAATTGACTACACTATTACATCCCTAAATTAGTTTGTTTCCAAAGGAAATAAATTGAGTCCTATGAATGTTGCCATGTGTATAGGTAGCTGTGCGAAGAAAAGGGGTTTATTCTAACTGGTTACAAAAGCATGTTCATGTGCAATTATATAGATTTTACACTAAATCTGGTACATTTTGCTAACTAGGATGATACACTACAGCTATATGCATTTATTTAAGCAGTTATGTAGTTTAACATATTTATTCTTAATTCTTTACATATTTTTGTTAGAAAACAGTGAATTTATACACCGGAAAGAAGATCAACATATAAGTTTGCATCACTTGTTATTAATTACTAGATGATTCATTTTTGTTAGTGATTTATGTCAAGATGCATTTGAATGCAAACTGGAATTTATTTAACTGCATGAAAACACTAAAAAAAGGTATCAGTTAAACAGAACTACCTTCAATGTTCCATATACTTACGAAAAATTGGTACTCTAAACAAGTTTTGTATGCAAAATTAACTGGTTAATTAGACAAAGGAAGTATCTTTAGTTAGTACATGGAGCGGACTGTTTCTGGTCACTGTGTCTTGAAAGATTTTGTTTTCCCCAAGATCTCATCCTCACACCTCATTTTTATTTAGAAACTGGAAGGAAAAAAACCCCAAGTGCTCCTTGTTTTTCCAACTCTCAGTCAGGCTATTCTTTAAATTATATTAGTTGAAAAAACGAAATAAAGAAAACATTCTTTGCACCTGAAAAAAAGGTTACTGCTGTCAAAAGTTGATTAGGCATTCCAACAAATTGTTGCGGGAGCCTAAATAGTGACTTCCACCAGTTCAGTGTTTTGACTTTCTTTTAAAACTTCAGCAACATATATGAAGTGCTTAATTATTTAAATTTAGTTAAAGTAAGTTTAGGCCTTAATAAAGATTCCCATTTTAATTTTTAAAACAGATAATTTAAATTAAATTTATTTTAAATAAAAATATCCATGTGAAATTTTAAAAACTTGGTTTTTTCTGTCCCTTATTTAGGACTTTAAAACACAACTGTCTGCTTGGACAATAAATACTTCATGGACAATAGATACTCTACTTTATTTCACTATGTTTTCCCTAAGCTTCCCCTCCTCCATTATTACTCAGCATGCTTTAATTTAATAGCAGCAGCCAGGAAAATCGCAGAAACACTTACAATTTCATTATTCAGGAGCAGTGAACTCACAAGTGATATACACAAGTCAATTCAACCAAGTGTTATAGAAAATCTTTATAACACAGCACTCCTTCATCTTTTGGATATGCCATGTGTTAAGGAGAAAACTTTTAAGCACCTGTAAAAGGTTCCTAAGCAGTTTTATTTTGACTTTCACTCATAACCCTTTCACTGGAAAACCAGGAGCCACAGTTACAATGAGTACAACTGGGTAAGTCTCAGAGGCAGAGAAATTCAAAATTGATACCAAGACACCTCTACAAATAACCCAAAGCAGAATAGTGATAGAAATGTAGCCGTGTTAGTCTGGCGTAGCTGAAACAAAATACAGGACTATGTAGCACTTTAAAGACTAACAAGATGGTTTATTAGGTGATGAGCTTTCATGGGTCAGACCCACTTGCTCAGATTTGAGGAAGTGGGTCTGGCCCACGAAAGCTCATCATCTAATAAATCATCTTGTTAGTCTTTAAAATGCTACATAGTCCTGTATTTTGTTCCAAAGCAGAAAACCTCCAATATCTCGTGACTTTATGGAACCTGAAGTAAGTGCTATGTCCCACAGGAAAGCCAAGAATCTCCCATTTCCAAAGGGTATAAGATTCTCAAGTCTAGCCCTGGAGCAGCTCAAGAACTTTAAGGGGATCACATTTTAACGTCTACAGCAGTTGTTCCTATCCCAGCTCTGAATCCTACCAGATCAGGTCACATACAGGTGCAATTCTGAAAGAAGCATCACAGTTGAGTGGAGGAAGAAATACTTCTCTGGAAGGCTGAATAAAAACCTGGCAATTTAAATCAACTCAGGGATTTGGAAGGTTAGAATAAGGCCTGGGCTCATTAGAGCACATAGGTTAGGCACATTCATGATATGTCTGATAAATATATTTAGCACATCTCTAGTTTCTCACAAAGCAATCCTACATGCATGTTTATGGAATATACGTATAGTAGATGCAGATAAACTATTTTGTAACAGTTCAAGTCTATGGTGCAGTGAGCTGCAAAAATGCTAACAAATTTTTAGTGAAATGCAATGTCTTAGGCACAATGCAGGGTCACTCTTCAGTTAACGGAAACAGCACTAATTTCTGACAGTTGTATAGTTCCCAGTAATCTAATCCATTCTGGAAATGTGATTTGCGTAATTACTGTATAATTATTTCTTAATATCTGCACAATGTGAAAATTCCTCCAATAGCCATAAGCAGACAGGAAAACTTGCATAATTGCTGAATAGTACATCTTCAATAATTGTACTGTGATTATGCAAGATGCTCTGATTGGATAGAATCCTTTTACTAGCTGTACTCCCAATTGAGTTTGTATGTCAACAATAACACAATAAGCTTTTCTCCCGTTCCAGATGAAAAAAAAAAAGACATATAAAACAAGAAAATATGGCTAAAATACTGCTAAAAGGTAAACCGATTATTGTTTTGTCATCATGTTAATCCCATCCCTTTGACTCTGTTCTCAATTACCTCATTATCACTTGCATTGAAACCCATGCATTTTTTTTAAAGTCAAAATGAAACTAGATTTGGCTTCTTCATTATCCTTCCAATTAGAGCCCAGCAAGGCTCTAGGCCATGGGAGGGCAATAATTTTTGAAGGGAGGCCACTTCAAATTCCGGAAGCGGTTGTGGACTGACCCGGAAGGGGTGGGGCTTCAGGTGGAAGGAGTAGGGCCTTGAGCAGAAGGGACAGGGTTGAGAGCTACCCTACCCGGAGATTTACTTGGCCTGTGGTCCCTGCCTCCTGACTGGCCAATGGAAGGGACCTGGAGCAGAAGGAAGGGTGCTGGAGGCTAGCCTCCTCCCGGAGTTGTCTGGGGTGGAGGCTTAGAATTCACGTAACAGGGCTCACAGCTCCTGGCCCCACTGCTAACCTTTTGCCTGGCAGCCTCAAGACCTTTGAATAGAAGCAGTTAAAAGGGCTCGCGCATCTGCAGCCTCCAGGTAATGCCAGGAACTGCCACGCAGGCAGGATCAAAGACTGAGGAGGGCTGGATCTGGCCCACTGAGAGGTTTTTGACCACTCCTGTTCTAGGCACACAATCAGTGTCTATTTGCCTTTACACGTTAGTCACACTGAAGAATCCCTCACTCTCTTTTCCAATTCTGTTTGAAAATCATTTAAAAAGGGAACCCTTGCAAATCTGTAGGAAGTAATTAGGTGGATTGAAGAAAAGGGGAAGTGAGGGAGAAAAATCAACAAGAAGAGAAGAAATTCTTGGTTATGTTTTAATTTTTCAAAAGTTATCTTTGAACAGTTTGATAGACCACTTCTGTAGCCTTATACCTGGACAATTTAAATAATATCATTATAATTTGAGGATGCTTTCTGTTAACTGTAACCAACATATCCTTCACTATAAAAATATCCCTCGATAACCTCTCGAGGTCCCTTCCAGTCCTAGTATTCTATGATAAAAAGATAAGCCTTTGGTCTCTGAGTTTGTTCACCTCAGGATACGATATTTTAGAAAGGGAATATCTTCAAGTTATAACAAACTCCTCTCTCTCTGCTGGTTAATTCTTTACTGCTGATTCTTTTTAGGGGTTTTTGTTTGTTTTTGCACAAGCAAGAGACACACTTGAAACCAATAACAAATACACTGTGGCCTTGTACTGTAGCATACTGCTATCCTGGCTTTTCATGTTAACTAGGGACAACAGTAAAATATATTTTTGCAAACGTGTAACTGGTGAATTTTTCAGTAGTTACATGTTTACATGCAGGGGGCGGTGCTCTCAAGGAGCTAGTTTTTAAGGGAGGGGAATGCATGTAGTCATTAAGATTAACCAATGAGCCCATGCTTATCAGTTAATTGTGTAAATGATTACATGTAAACAACCCTAATGTTAACACATGTTGAGATGATATGCCATAGATTTATTACCTAGCTCGAAGCTTCTCTTTTTTAACACCCTTTAGCAGCTCTTGATAAATATAGGAATAACTGGAGAGTAGGGAACATCACGGGATGTGTTTTTTTTCTCGGGCCTGTAAAGTTTTATTTTCCATATCACGGAAGTACAGTACAATTTACAATAGGAGTCAAGTTTCAGAAACACTCACATTCAAACAACAGATTAATGATAAACTGTACTCCAATATTACCCCCAAGAGAAGGAAGAGAAAAATCATCCTTTAACACAGATCTGAATTGTGTGGCTGATTTTCTCAGACTTAGGGACCTACCAAATTCATATCCATGAAAAATACACCAAAGATCATGAAATCTGTCTATTAGAGGGGGGTTGTGGTACTGCCACAGTCTTATCTGCACTGCCTTCAGTGCTCAGTAGTCATCTAGCAGCCATTTCTCTGGCTGCCCAGCTCTAAGGCCAGCAGCAGTGCAGAAATAAGGGTGCCACTACTGTACCTTGCCACTCTTACTTGTGCACCGCTGCTGGCAGCAGTGCTGATGTCAGAGCTGTGTGCCTAGCCAGCAGCTCTTGCGCTCTGTCTGCCCAGCTCTGAACTGCCACAAAATAGCCTTGTGACCTCTCCCATTTTGAGAAATACTTACTTTAAAGTGTTTATATTTTAAAATACATTTTCATGCTTTGTGATACCACCATGAAACTTAAGATTTAAAGATCTGAAACCACAAAATGCAAGATTTTTAAAAAGCTATGACCATGAAAATTTCCAAAACAATCCATGAATTTAGTAAACTCTACTCATACAGTAGCTGTATGCATTCCAAGGGACATGTTTTGTAATAAATGGTTATTATAGAATAGTCTGTTTTTCATTTCTCAGATTTAATGTTTCACAAGAATCAGGTACTCCTAATAAATAGCTAATATGTTGGTATTTGCTTTACTTTGTTTAATTCTGCTATGCATAGCAATAACATACTTTATGTAGCAGTTAGAGGCAGAGAAAATATGTCCAGAAATACTTCAGGAAACTACAATAAAACAATACACTTGTTGATAAACTGTAGTTTTTGGCTTAGTAGAAGGACAGCATATATCAATCACAACAAAAACAGGTGTAAGAGTAGCAGAAGACAAGGAGTGACATTAGAGAGAGATCAGATGCTTAGAGACCCTTTAAGATCTCTCTCTCAAGCAGAAGTTTTGATATTTCTTGTTTAGCAATTGACATTACAAACAGAACTGTAGACTGTCAATCCCAATTGACAAATATTTCTTCAATGTTAATTCCTTCACAGATGATTTGCGATTTCTTGCAGGTTTTCTCCTAAGACAACTGGTGAGCACTTTCTGTAGGCATGGGAGGTGGAGAGCCATTAAAGGAGGGCTGGGAACCTTTTTTGGGTCAGGAGCCACTAAGCACCAGAAAAATCAGTTGGGGGCTGCACACAAGTGAGAAACAGCAAAGCAAAAAAAAAAAACCAAATTCTCACCGACATGGTCCCCGACTGAGAAGAAGAAAGACACTCCCACCATTTCCCTAGCACACCAGAGGCTAGGGGGACCTAAGCTCCAGCCTCATGGGGGATAGGGACAGTGGGGAGCTCTGAGCCTCAGGGGCCATATCCAGGCAAGCGGGGGCTGCACACAAGTGAGAAACAACAAAGCAAACAAAAAACCAAATCCTCACTGATGTGGCCCCGACTGAGAAGGAGGCCTTAGGTTGCCACCCCTGCATTCAAGTTACATTGCACATATAAGTTCCCAAAGATCTTAGATTTGCATGAGAATATTTTCAAGGATGAAGACCCCATTGGTCTTTGTATTCAACTCATATCCTTCAAAAGGCACATCTTCTCTGGTAACCTGTACCTCCCTAGGAATGCCAGACACTTATAGCTGAGATAATGGTCTTGTGTCAGTTGAAGTTGTCATAAACCTACCTGCCATACCTGTAACACCAAGCTCTGCTTGGAGGCAAGTGTGTGCTACATGCTGTCCTTTACTAAACAGTTATTTAAATTCCTCTCTGCAATCATGCAGAATCTTGCCAGGGAATGTTCTCATAAATCAAAATGTCATTTGCCAACAGCAACTGATAGCTGGTGAGTCTCATCTGCAAGCATTCAGGAGAAAAGTTTTTGTATCTGCAAAGATTAATTTTCCGGGCACCCTGTTACAGGGGATAACTTTTCAAAGGACCATAGTGTCATCCACTTTCAGCAGACTGCAGCTACCACAAGGACCCCAGCATAGAATATGAGTAAAGCATCTTAAATCCAGAAGGCAGGATCTGGTACCAATGCTCTGCACATTTTCATGTAAAAACTCCCAAGGCTGGTGTTTGCCAGAGCAGTTTTGCAGGATCCAAAAGGCCTTCTTCAAGACAACTTAGCATACTGGTGTGCAGGATGTCCAAGAGCTTGTGATAACTATTCCTGGATCACCTCTCCCAGTACCTGCAGCATGTTTGTCTCTGTTCTGAGCAGTTCTTGGAAGAACTTGTAGCCATCAAGTTTGAGGATGATTATGACAGAAGCACGAGAAGTACCAGGGGAGGGTACATTAAGATCCTCAGACCAAAGCTCCACATCATGGTCATGATCCAGATGCTCATCATTAAATGAAGGTTATGGAACAGTTTTGGGTGCTACTTTCTGTGACAGCAGGAATGACAGCTTTAGATCTAACTGTGATGCAAATGCTGCTCCACTTGTAGACTGAAAAGCCCACGTCCTGTACACTGTAGTACCAAAGGTGCTAGTAAGCACAAGGAGCAGGGGGCCCATGATGGAGAACACCAGGATTAGGATCCCTAGGTCTTCTGGAGATAAAGTAATAGCAGAAAACCTTGGATTTATTTTCAAAGGTGTAAATCATTGACCATGACCCTAAGTCAGGGGTTTTCAAACTTTGGATCGCAGCTTGTAAGAGTAAGCAGCTTATTGGCCATAAGATGTTTTGTTTTCCTGAGCAGCTACAGACACTACTGCTCACAGCTCTCAGAGGCTGTGGTATACCGTTCTCAGCCAATGGGCTGGGCCACTGCTTCCTGCAGCTTCCATTGGCAGGGAGAACTAGATGTCTCCCTTTAACATCACAATGCTTCTTTGCCATTAGAGGTATTACCAGCTGAGAAGTGAGACTGTCCACATCAAAGGAACAGGCTGAGGAAGAAGAGACAGCACAGGAGCACTTTCTGATGACAACTGATCAGGATTTTCTGCACCAGAGACCCTGAGGTCTTAAGAGGGAAAATGGATTTTTCCATCAAGAACGTGCATCACTAACTTTCTGCATCCTCCATGGAGAATGATTTACAAATGTCAACAACATGCCCTCCCCAAACACAAAACACATTTGGTGTGACCAAAGTTAAGGGGCATTACTGCCTCATTAGAAGGGCAATTCTGGCTCCATCACATCAAGCAAGATACTGTGCTAGGTAGATCCTGAGAGACAGAAGTTCCCTACAAAAAGTACAGAAAATAAACAAGGAGAATAAGAGGAAACAATAGCCAAATCGCTAAGCTAACTCTCTTCGCTGACAATAACTATTTACAAAGAGCAATAAAGCCCGCACAGTGAACGAAAGCTTTCAGACACTGCCGGCTTCCATGCACCACAAATATTTGTAGAGCGGAGAAAAACAGGATTAAAATTGGTAAGAAATGTGGGGTTTTAACCATGTGATTAGTTTAACCATTTTACTATAAATTTTCTTAACCTTGAAACCACGATAATTGAAGTATTCATGAGTATAATAACTATGCATAAAAATGAGCTTTTTCAGCTTCAATTTACAGATATTTTTATATCATTAGTAAGGTTACGATGCTGTCATGATTATTTTTTGGTAAAAGTCAGGAAGAGGCTACAGGCAAAACACAAAAATTTGCAGAAGCCTGCAAACTATCCCTGACTTATTAAAAATACCTAGGGATGGGGAGGGGATGACAAACAGAGTGCTGCTGGGATTTGCAGCTTCTCTAGTTACACCACTGCTCCTGCAGCAACGGCTGACCCAGCTCTAGCCAGCTGCAGCATCGGTGACCCAGGAAATAGCTGGAGTAGCCTTGGGAAGTCATAGAGGTCCCAAACAAATTCTCCATGACAGAATCATATCCTTACTTGTAAGGTTTTAAATTTTTGGTCCTGAGGTAAAGGTCAACATTAGCTCTAGAGAGCCTTTTTTTCCATCCTATCTGTCTCACAGGCTTCCTTGTCATGGTGGGCAAGCCATTTAATTTCTATACATCTTGATTCCCCAAATATGAAATGAAGACAACAGTATTATCCCTTTCTGAGGTGTGTTGTAAAGTTAATTTCATTTGTGTCTTTGAAGCACTCATGCTGCAGCATCGGCAGCTACATGGAAAGAGTTAGGTGAACCTGCTCTAATACCATCAAGTAGTTAAGTAAAAATTTAAAAAAGCAGCAACCTACCTTGAGATCACGATGAACAATACACTTTTGATGACAGTATTGCACAGCAGATACAATCTGAAACACCAACATTTTCAATAAGAATTTGAATCCCTATTATAATTAAGGTTGCTTTTTTAACATCTTATACTTAATTTTGCCTGCTTACATAAGTTAGTGGAGAATTTAGTATTTTAACATATAGGGAGTGTAAGAATCCCTACAATAACTGAAATTCTCTTCAGTGTTTGTGCCAGAGATCAGGGGTTTTTTTTTGTTTGTTGGTTTTTGACTAGCAATGCTTATTGGCCTGAGCCTGTGCTCCAGCGCCCTCATGCAGCTCATTATAAAAAATATAAGAGTGTCTTCCACCCACTCGGATGTTTTTTTGGAACTCCTACCTTTGACAAAGAATTAGGAGAGACAGAGCTTTTAATACTCAGGAATACCCACTGCTCTTTTTAGCAGAGAAGTATGTCTACTCACAAAGAGAAAGATCCTGGGAGCCCAAATATGAAGCTGGCCTCAATCATTGAGAGGAAAACAACATTTTCAGCGTTGTCTCTCTGAACTTTTGTATCCACTTTGAAACAAACAGCAAATTGAGCATTTGCAAGGTATATGCCCTTCCCCTTAGCAAAAGGAACATTTGCTAGTAGGATGCCAATATCATATAAAGGGCAGTATTTGAAACAGAGATTTTGTCTTAGCAATGAAGACTGAGAATCCAGTACTAGGCAACTAAAAAATTAAGAACAAAGTTATCCAAATGAAATCTCTAAGAATAATGAATAAATTATACGTATTTGCTAGCTAATTCTATGCAAATCATACACAACCCATAAACTCATAGAAGAAATGGACAGTGATAGTCATTTCATCTCATCTTAGGCCACAGCGAGGAGTTACTGAGGTGTTTGGCCCACAGTGGCCATTTTATACACACAGCCAAGAGGTTGCATCAAGGGCTCTGGACAGTAAGCACAAACCAACAATACTGCTAGTTTAAAATGTTCCAAATCTTTAGTGCTGAATGCACACAAACACTCTAAATGGAATACCTTTCAACAATTACTCAAAGAATATACATTTATAAACTTGTCCATTATGTTTTCATTTTAGTGAATGATATGCCATAACTTTTTTATTCTATTCTATTCACGTACTACATTATACATGACTAATTTGTTGATGTTAATCTTTTAACCCAAAAGACACACACAAAATGTAAAAGGTACTTTTATGTTATTTATTCTAGGTTAAGCATCCAAAACTTCAGGACAAAAGATTTTGTACAGAAAAATCTGTATATACTTATTCAAACAGCATTTGCTAATACTGTATAATATATATTTTTAAAATTTTAAGAAATATAGAAATTCTCTTTTTGCCTCTCCTCATATACTCTCAATGACTGAATGGGCTTTGCTCAGTTTCCCAAAAATCTCTCTTCTAGGAAGACAAAAGGATATACTTTTAGCTCAACTGGAGAATTTTAGAGGAAACTGTGAACATGTAATAAAAATAAGTCTAAAACATAACTAAGTTTAATTTTCTCTATTACAGAAGCTATAATGAAATGAAAAATTTATATGAGGAGACTTCAGCTAATAAGTTAATTTGTTAGTTCTTTTATATGGTTATTTTGCATCTTAATTCTGAAAAAAACGAAACAGCAAGTTTTATAATTTTGTTTATTTAGATATAAGCTGATAAGTGCACAAGTATAACCCTCCACTAATCCTCTCAGCAGTAATCATGCGTGAAGCATTCAGAAATGAAGTAAAGGTGTTATAATACTTTAAAGTGAACCCCTAATAAAATACACAATATATTATAAATGAGTAAACTAAATGCTTATATAGTCATATAAGAACCTCTTTGAAGAAAAGTTATTGCAGGATACTCAAAGAGTTAATAAAATCTGAAGTGAGTCATAGTGGAAGAAATTTGGTTTCTCATGAATATCTATTAACAAGAACTTAAACATTCTGTTACTATTTTTAAAGTATGCTCAGGAACGAAGTATTTTTTTCCCCTCGAGGGATTTTTCCATTCTAGCTTTAATACATATCATTATAACTATGAACTTTTACTTTAAAAATGTGCTAATATTTGAGCTGAAGTTCACTTAAGATACTATAAAACAGAAAATTTCATACCTGCCTAAATTTTGCACGTGCCTCTTTTTCTTTCATTCTTCCATGTGCAACTAAGTAGTCAAACACCTCTCCTGAACCAGAAAAAAAACAAAGCAGAAGTTATATTGCTCAGATATTATTTACACCAGATCATCAAGAAGAAACAAACACATACTATGAATTTGGGCCATATCCTCAGCTAATATTAACAGTTGTAGCTCCATCAGCTTCAAGAGAGGATCTGGCCCCCTCTATATAAAAACTCAATATATCCATATGTAAAAATCCACCCATGCAACTGGGCTATGGAGGAAAAACACTGCCTGCAGGCTTTAGACAACTAGTTAGTCTGTATATTAAAACTATTTCAAATATGCCCACAGTCTTGAGGAGAGGGAGGGAAGCAGTCAGGAAAGATTCCTTTTTACTGCTCATATTTGTTTTCACTGCTCATATTTGTTTTCAACAGTTACTGTAGACTTACGAGAACGGGTTCCTTCCTAGTAAGACTTCAATTAATAAAAATTAATCTATTATAATGGGCATTAAATGAAAGAAGAATTTAAAAGTGCAGCTATACTAACAAAAAATAATTATGTAAAAGGCATACGATTCTAGATATAAAACTTGGCATCAGATTTGTACTGCACGACTTCACATCAGTTTTGGGAGATGTTTAAGACCAAAAAGCTCTTCACCAAATGGCTCTTAGATTCTCGTTGTTATTAGTCCCTCTTTCTCCCCCGTATATGACAAACGGCCATCTCCAGTTGGTGGTAGCTCTACTCCCTTTCCAGACAACATTTCTCATCTAGATGGAAGGCAGCTTCCCAAATATGTTTCCACAATCCATCTGGCTTTCTTTTTAATCTGCCTGGCCAGTTCTCATCCCCCAAATTCTAGACCTTCTTGCCTCTGTTGCATTGCTCTGACACATACGTTCAAGATGAAAGGCAGATGCTCTCCCCATTGCTGATGTAAGTATCAGAATGGCAGACAAATAAGGACTGAGCTTCTGCTAGAATTCAAGTCATATTATCTTCTGGTATTTTATAAAAATCAGCAATTACACAAACATCTGTAATGTGCATCATACTGTTAAATGACAGCACAACTGTACCTTAAAAGTTCTGGTTAGAGACTCAGGAGGGACTCCAGGAGGAAGATACCCAACGTGCAATAAACAAGACATAATACCTCCCCACATGTCAAGGTTAGTTTCAGCTGTGCATCTGTGCATGAAGATTTTTGGTCCCTTTTTAGTTTACCCACAGAACGAGAGTTCAAAAACTACTTACCCCCACTGGCATATTCCATTACCAAATACAGTGTCTTTTCTGTTTCAATAACTTCAAATAATTTTACTGGAAGAAAAAGGAATGAAAGATTGCAGCAAGCAGCAAAAATTAATTAATTTTTAAAAAACACAGCCCAAACACTTATTCTTTAAATTAATAAAGCTTATTAACCACTGACGCCATCAATCCAGAACAAAGATTTATATTCTTTTCGTTAGAAAACTTAGACAGTTTTGAGGCGGAAAAAAAGGATTGCATTGCAAGAATATCATGGATATATATAAAATCTTCTATAATTTTCTCAGAAGCATTTCACAAACAATCCAAAAATAAAATTAATGCTAAAATTAGTGGTTTTAGTTCTACACGGGAATTCTTATAAAAATATATATAAAAAAACCAAGTAAATTACTTCTCTATTACAACTCAGGGTTAGAGAAATTGTCGAGTTTTTCATCAACTTAAAAAGGCAAAGTTTAGGTGTCAAACTGACCAGATATTCTAATTGTTACAATCTGAAGGGCTCCTCGGTCAGAATATTATAGAACAAAACTACCATTGTTACGGGAGGGACAGAGGGTGATCTGTAAGATCTTAGAATACTGGAAATGCAGCACACACAATTCTAAGAACAGAGTAGAGGGAACACCTATTATGTAGTAACTTATATACCTTGTATGTAACAAGCCCTCTGGCCGATTCAGGAACATTAACTGTCTCTGGAACAAGACTGTCCAGCCCTCCTCAGCCAGAAGAATTGTCATCACAAAGTAGGGCTCTGAAGGTGGGGGCAACTGAAGCAGAGAAGGAAAATTACATACTTTGTAACTTGGTTTCTCTGAAGGTAGCAATCGGCAGATTTCTTGGGCCTATATCCTAGTTTCGTAGGGTGTGTCTAGACTACAGGGTTGTGTCGACAAAAGTGGACTTTTGTCGACAAAACTAAACCTGCGTCTACACTACCGCTGAGTTCGGTCGCCATAACGTTGACAGAACTCAGCAGTTTTGTCGACGCTGGTAAACCTCATTTTACGAGGAATAACGCCTTTTGTCGACAGAGTTCTGTCGACAGAAGGCATTATTGCATCTAAACTGTCCTTTGCGTCTACACTGCCATGTCGACAAAGCAGCTTGCTTTGTCGACAGAACTGAATGTAATCTAGACTCTTTGTCGACAGAAGGTTTGTCGACAGTACCTGTCGACAAACCTTCTGTCGACAAAAGCCTGTAGTCTAGACATACCCTTAGCGTAAGTGGCAGAACTCACTTAGCTAGCTCGAAGGCTTTTTAAACTCATCTGAGCAACAGAGAGTACGAGCCAGATCCCCTACTAGCTATCATAAACCACTGCCTTGCTATGCATTAGCCATTTTCTCTGAACAATGAGCCAAATTTATGCTTTCCTGTGAGCCAAATTTATGCTTGCCGTACTCGAGCAAGTACTCCCCCTGAAGTAAACAAGACAAGAGCAGGATTTGGCCCTAAGTGCATACTGTTCATCCATCTTAAAGACTTACTGGGTAAATAAAAAACAAATATACAAAATATATTCGAATAAAACAAATAAGAACATAACATCTAAGAACATAACATCAAAGTCACAACAAAAAGAAATCCAATTCCTACCTATACTGGGATGATTCAATATCTTCATTATTCGTACTTCTCGAAACAACTGTTAAGAAAACAAAACAGTTTTATTTACAGTGTGTTTGAGGGGAAGAGCTGCTTCAGACATGCTACTTTATACAGGGAATGGCAGCTGTAAAGCAATGTAAGTAGATTTCAACATCAGCATAGCCTGTTTTCAATATTATAATCAAGCACCAGACACAATTACAGTTTGGACCTTGCTGGTCCCGAACTAGGGAATTTGCTGGACCAGAGGGAGTCCCCTGATACCAGCTCCCCAGATCACTTTCCCTCCCCACTGCCAGCCACGACAGCCAAGACTGCCCTGTCTCCAGCTCCAGCCCCACTGCTGGGGCTGCCCCATTCCAGCCCCGGCTCCACCAGTCTACAGCCCTGGCCCTGCTATCAGGGCTGCCACATCCCCAACCCTGCTATTAAGGCTAACACGGCCCCTTGCTGTGCAACTGGGGCTCCAATGCCAGTTCCCACCAGCCCCGCAGGGCTCCGAGCCACCAGGGCTCCCAGCCAGGACTCCCTGGTCCAGGAACACCTGTGGTCTGCTGCTGAATGAGGGAGTCCCAGTTTTGGGAGGTCCAACCTGTACATTATTCACTGAACTAGACGTCAAACTCATTTTGTTGATGGCACTATTACATTTTTATTGTAACATTTGGCTGGAGTTAAAAAAAACTAGAGCCATATCCTATCTTCACTGCACAACAAAACTGCACTTGTTTCATAAGAAGGCATGCAAAAAGATATGTAGGCTCTTATATAGTAACAGCTTTTGCATTTCCATTGGCTTGAAACAGCAAAGGATATTTGCAGGACCTATTGCTA
Source organism: Pelodiscus sinensis (assembly GCF_052426305.1). Taxonomy (NCBI): domain Eukaryota; kingdom Metazoa; phylum Chordata; order Testudines; family Trionychidae; genus Pelodiscus; species Pelodiscus sinensis. Next base: position 155,694,800 of record NC_143054.1, on the reverse strand, counting down.
TTTCTGGCCTTTGTTTAAGTGGCCAGCTGCACGTGCGATCAATTACCCAGTCTGCATACATAATTGTGCGTATGTGGGGGTACACACATGCAGCTTCATGTTTATGGTGTTAGGGAAAAAACTGGACCGAGAAGTATCATAAGGCTTCAGAGGCAACACAGTACAAAGATGAATGGAATCAGTTCATACATGCCAGAGCTGAAAAAGACCACACTGAAGTCACATCTGAAAGGCCTACACAGTGACAATTATGACAAGTCTCGTGATTCTATCCCCCCCTCTCCTTACTGGAATTGAGAGATGTCACAAAAAATCTCAGTTTAAGAATTATTCTAGCACTCATGGTGGCAGAGAAAAGCTTGCAAAAATGAAGTGAGCATGCCCTCAAGGCTCAAAAATCCAAAGGCAAATTAAAGAAACCAGATTTTTTTGTTTTTTAAAGTCAGGATTTTCAAATGTTGTCTCACGTTACAGATAACACCTGAGCTTTCCTTCACAGAAAAATGAACGTACTTTTATTGCCAAACGTATTCCCTGTGCTTGAATGTTCTCTAGACTTATGCTTAGGATAGACATATCGCAGACGTACTGTTCTGAGATCCAAGAAAGTCTCTTGCAGTTTTGGCACGCTGTCTCACTGTCTCAGCAGCTATGCATGCTGTATATTGTCTCTTTGACCAAAGCTAGCTAAATCCATAAGTGAGGTGCATGAGCAAAGACCACAGTAAATCCTGGCCACCTCTGGGGACTTGTGACTGAGGGAAATTTCCCAAAGAAAGGTTTTGCTTACAGAGGAGTACTGCTAACCCTCCTCAGAAAATAAACTGCCCTTTTGTATTCTGTAAATAGCACGATCTAAAAATAAACACAATCACAATTAATTTCCTGAACATTTTCTTCTCAGTGCACATCTTTAAGTTTCTTAAGACTTATTAAAGAAAGTAACATTTGCAGAAGTACAGGTTGGACCTCTCTGGTCCGGCATTATTTCATTACAAATACGTCAGACAGGCTCTGGTTTGTGATTTGGTATTTTGATTTTGTACATTACGTATCAACTGTTCACAACAATTATAGAATTAAACAAATTTGTCAGAAATGACCGGCCATATGGTAACAAATCTGAAGCTGCTAACTGTAGAACATTACAATCTCTGAGGAGCTTTTAGACAGGGAGCTAAAAAACAGCAATATTGACAAGAAAACCACAAAGACAGATTGTCTATTGTGGCAGAGCTCTGGCCTTGCCTCAGGGGTCCTGCACTTCTAGGCAGATAGTGTTTGCCTTAGAGGCTCGCTGTGGCCCTTCATAGAGCTTCTCGCCTTTTACTAGAGGAAAGGGCCACAGCCTACAGAACCACCCTCATCACAGGCCAGTCAAATAGATTTCTGGGGCAAACCCCTTTAGTCTCAGACATACCCTTCTGGGGTTACCTTTGTAGTTGTCGGGCTGGGGGGGGAGCCTGGGCTCACCCTGTCAGCCAGGTTCCAGCCCAGAGATCCTAATGGCAGCGGCAGCAGGTAATAATTCCTCTACCACCAGAGTCGCAGCTTTTTCCTGAGCCACTTCCCCAACCAACTCTTCCCAGGACCATTCTCCTGGTACCTTAACAGGCTGCAGATGTTCTGAATAGCCTGCTGCTTCTGGCAAGCTTTTAATTGGACCCAGGTTCTTTCCTGATTGCACTGCAGTAGCCCCTTCCCTGGTTACTCAGGGAAAAGAAAACTGTTCACCCAGCACCCAGCAGATCTATCTTCCATCAGACTATGGTAGCTCACTGGCATGGTTCTGTCACACTGTATTAAAATAGTGATAAAAATGTAGCCGTGTTAGTCTGGGGTAGCTGAAGCAAAATGCAGGACAATGTAGCACTTTAAAGACTAACAAGATGGTTTATTAGATGATGAGCTTTCGTGGGCCAGACCATGTGCCAAAAGTGTCCGTCTGCTATGTACATTGGACAAACGTCTCAGACACTTCGCCAAAGGATTAATGCCCACAAAACAGATATCAGACAAGATCACAAAGAGAAAACAGTTTCTTGCCATTTTAACCAGAAAGGACACTCTCTCAATGACTTAGCCACCTGCATTCTGCTACAAAGACCTTTTACATCTGCACTTGAAAGGGAATCCTCTGAACTGTCATTCATGTTAAAATTCTGATAGAGATGTAGCCGTGTTAGTCTGGTGTAGCTGAAACAAAATACAGGACTATGTAGCACTTTAAAGACTAACAAGATGGTTTATTAGATGATGAGCTTTCGTGGGCCAGACCCACTTCCTCAGATCAAATAGTGGAAGAAAATAGTCACAACCATATATACCAAAGGATACAATTTAAAAAAATGAACACACATGAAAAGGACAAATCACATTACAGAACAGAAGGGGGATTTGGGGGGGGGGGGGAAGGAAGGTGAATGCCAGTGAGTTAATGATATTAGAGGTGGGGAAGGGGAAATGTCTGTGAGTTAATAGAATTAGAGGTGATAATTGGGGAAGCTATCTTTGTAATGTGTAAGATAGCCGGGGTCTTTGTTAAGTCCGGTGCGAAGAGTGTCGAATTTTAGCATGAATGCCAGTTCAGAGGATTCCCTTTCAAATGCAGATTTGAATGTCTTCTGAAGTAGGATGCAGGTTAGCAGGTCATTGAGACTGTGTCCTTTCTGGTTGAAATGACAAGCAACTGTTTTTTCTTTGTGATCCTGTCTAATGTCTGTTTTGTGGGCATTGATTCTTTGGCGAAGTGTCTGAGACGTTTGTCCAATGTACATAGCAGACGGACACTTTTGGCACATGATAGCATAGATTATATTTCTGGAGGCGCAGGAATATGTATTCTTGATCTTGTAACTCACTTGGTTAGGCCCAATAATGGTGTCAGCAGAGTGAATATGTGGACAAAGCTGGCAGCGGGGTTTGTTGCAAGTGAAAGTACCAGGGTTGGTATTAGTGTGGTATGTCCTGTGGTTGTTGGTAAGAATCATCTTGAGATTAGGTGGTTGTCAATCACAAAACTGCCTTATTCTTCATGCCCCGGCAGGATCTTCTAATGATGCATTCTTCCGAGAAAAAATTAAAAAACTAATAGTCTTGCAGCACCTTAGAGTCTAATAAAACATACAGATGGTATCATGATTTTTCATGGGCACAACCTGCTTCTTCAGATGAATGGAGTTATTAAAGGTCCAGTTTCCAAATACAGTAAAACCTGTGTTATCCAGCATGCCCGGGGATTAGGACGTGCCGATAACCAGAATTTTTAGGTTATCTGAGGGAGGGGGGACGGGAGCCGTACGGGGCCTACAGAAGGTGGTAGTGGGCATGGGAACCGTTCGGGGGCCTGGATGTGGCCTGCTAGGGGGGCCATGAGCTGTGGGGGGTGGGTGGGATGCGGCCTGGTGAAGGGGGGTGGGAGCCAGGAGAGGAGAGGGGGGACTGGCATTCCAGGGGTGCCAGGAGCCGTGGGCAAGCTGAGATGCTTGCTGTTGGCTGTCATTCGCCTCTCCCCCAGGTAGCTACACTCTTCTGAGGAGCAATCCAGTACTTAAAGGGATAGTTTATTTATTTATTTTTGCTTTTCCCGGCGTCAGAAATTTGCTGGTTTCTACAGTTTTTTGGATACTTAAGTTCCAGATAGCGGAGATTTTACTCTAAATAGCAAAGGGGGGGGGGGGGGGGGAAGAAGGCAAAAAGGGAAAAAAAGGAAAAGAATAGTCAATTAGAGTGTCCATGCTACCTGAAGCTGATAGAGAAGGTAATAAGTGTTCTTAAGTATCCATTGTTTGTTTTTTTATGTCATTAGGATGTGGAATGTAGCAGACCATCCACCCAATGTCTTTGTTCATACCTCTGTTGAAGGAATCAAACTTTGTAAATGAAGTTAAGTTCTAAGGCTTCCCTGTTGAGCTGGCTTGTGAAATTGGCCTGAAACAATATACAGGCAGTCCCCGACTTACGCGGATCCGACTTATGTTGGATCCGCAGTTACGAATGGGGCTCGCCCCGGAGGACACGGACTGTGGGACCTCGCGGTCCTGCCGCCCGTGTACTCCGGGGCTTTCTCCGCGTCTCCCTGGTCTGCGGAGGGCTTTGCAAAGCCTTGGGGAAGCCGGCGCGCCTGGGCTGCCCCGCTGCCCGAGCTCTCCCCCCCCCCCCGCGGCTTTGCAAAGCCTCGGGGAAGCCGGCAGCGGGACAGCCCAGACGCCCCGTGGCTGTCCCGCTGCTGGCGTCCTCAGAGGCTTTGCTCCCCGTCTCCCTGGTCTGCTGGTCTCCAGCAGACCAGGGAGACGGGGAGCAAAGCCGTGGAGGACCCAGGCGGCAGGACCGCGGTGCGTCTCGGTCCGCCGCCCGCGTCTTCCTGGTCTGCTGGGGTGGGGGCGCAGCTAGTACCCCCCCCCCCCCCCCAAGCAGACTAGGCTTTTCTCCGGACGCCTGTGGCAGAGCAGCTGGGGTGCTGCCGGTTGGTCCCCCAGCTGCTCTGCCCCAGGCGTCCTGATTCAGCCGCTGCTGGTCAGTTTCAGCAGCGGCTGAATCAGGACACCTGGGGCAGAGCAGATGGGGTGCTGCTGGGTTGGTCCAGTAGCGCTGAGGAGCGGCGCTACTGGAGCAACCCAGCAGCACCCCAGCTGCTCTGCCCCAGGCGTCCCCAAGTCAGCTGCTGCTGAAACTGACCAGCGCTGACTACAGGAAGCCCGAGGCAGAGTTCCAGGGGTTCTTAAGTTGATTCTGTATGTAAGACGGAACTGGCGGTCAGTTTCAGCAGCGGCTGAATCTGGACGCCAGTTCCGACTAACATACAGATTCAACTTAAGAACAAACCTACAGTCCCTATCTTGTACGTAACCCGGGGACTGCCTGTAGTGACTTTGAGATCTATTACTGAATACCCAGGCAAGTTAAAATGTTCCCCAACAGGTTTGTGTGTGTTGCCTTATCAGGTATCTGATTTGTGTCCATTAATTCTTTTTCAGACGGACTGTCCAGTTTGGCCAATATACATGGCAGAGACGCATTGTTGACATTTGATGGCATAGATCACATCAGTGCATGTACAGTTATATGAGCCTCTGATGTGGTTGTTTGGTCCTGTGATGATATCACTTCTGTAGATGTGTGGATAGAGTTGGCACCAGGGCTAATTGCAGGGGTAAGTTCCTGGATGAGTATGATGAAGGGGCACTGCGTGATTACTGGGAAGAATTTGTTTGAGGTTTGCGGATTGCCTATGGGGGAGGCCTGTGAGATTGAGGGGTCATTTGCTAGGATAGGTTGTAGAGTCCTGATAATGCACTGGAGGGGGTTAAGTTGGGGGCTGTAGGTAACGACAAGTGGTGTCCTGTTTTCTTTTCTAGCTCTATCTTGAAGTAGCTGATATTTGGGTACTCGTCTGGCTCTGTCCATCTGTTTTTTTATTTCGGGGGGAGGGGGGGGTATTTTAGTTTTAAGAATGCTCTATAGAATCCTGTAGGTGTTTGTCTCTGTCTGTGGGACTGGAGTAAATCTGGTTGTATCTTAGGTCTTGGCTGTATACAATAGATTTTGCATTCTTCTGTCTCTCTCACCTGTGAAATAGAGCTGCTGGGTGTGTTATGATGCGCGCACAGCACCAGGTGGTGGCAGGGCTGCCCCTTTTCACCCAATAGCCCAATGGCCAGCTCATTTACCAATGAAGTGGGAGATGGGTTCAAGTTCTCTTCAATGTAGGGCAGGAACTGAACTCATTTCTTCTAGATCCCATTTGAGTTCCATAACCACTGGGATATAGTGTATTGGGGGGTGGGCCTCTTTCATTCTCTTCTGCTGGAGCTGTTCCACTTTCTACCAAATACTCAGAATCATTGGAGCAGGAACTAGAATCTGGGTTTCCTGACTGCTCTAACTAGAGAAAACATGTAATCAATTGCCAGACCACTAAGAGCAGTGGTTCCCAACCGCTGGTCCGCAGACCGGCTGTGAACTGCTGGCTGCCAGGCCACGCCCATGCCAGCTGCTTCGGGACCAGGCCTAGGATATACCCTTGGCACGTGGCTGCAGCTGAAGATGGCTGTTTGTGGCAGCTCTTGGGTACACATTTTGGCAGACCGATAGCATTTTATTTGCATATCCATTATCTGTATAACAAATATGCAGATATGCAAATAAAATGTTACTGGTCTGCCGAAAGTTTGTGAATGAGTTTGCCAGTCTGCAGTATAAAAAAGGTTGGGGACCACTAACTCAGGCTATGTCTACACTACACTATTTTTGCAGAAGAGGAAATGCAAATGAAGCACACATTAGCATTTATCGTGCTCTCATTTGCATAGTCTCTTCCGATCCTTTTTGCAGAAGAGGCTTTTGTGCAAAAAAAAAAAAAAAAAAAAAAATATGCAATGTAGACAGGGCCATTTTGCACAAAAAAATCCCCTTTTGCGCAAGATCCCTTTTGCCTCAAAAAATGAGGTTTACAGGGTTCTTGCTCAAAAGGGGTTTTGCATAAAATGGCCCCGTCTACACTGTTTTTTTGCGCAAAAACCTCTTCTGCAAAAATAGCGCAGTGTAGGCATACCTTCAGAGGAAACCCACATGCAGAAATACATAAGTATGCCAGTACAAAGGAGTGAAATATGTGGAATAGTCCACATTATTTTTTAAAAAACACAAAATATATGGATTCTTAATTTCCATATTAATAGTCAAGTTTAAGATATGTAGCCTTCAATAATGTCTTTGCGCCATTTACTCCAAACACAAAAAGACTGAAAAATGAAACCTTCTCAGGTGTAATCATCCTAAACGTCCGATGTTCAGAAAGTAGTAAAAACAATCCTAAAGCATATCACAAAAAGCCAAGTACTCTTCCATAAACACCAGCAGCTTCACAGCTGCTCAAATGAAAAAGTCTGTGCAACTCAGGAATATGCGGTCTATATTTCCAACTTCTTGAAACGTGCATCAAGTACAAGGATGACTGATCAAAACATAGTACACATTTTACTACAGAGAACTCCATGGGGAGCGTACAAAATAAATTGTAAATAGTTTTGTAGGTTCTTCGAAGATTATAGGTCATTACCATTGGAAATTCAGTTGAAATCTTCCTTCATCTAATTAAAGACCTGGAAACACATGAGGGAGTGAGGAGGGGAACCCTGAAAAGTGATTTGGAGATGTTATGGGACCTTTCCATTACTTAGCTAATAATGTGACACAGAGTTTTCTTCTGCACATTTAAATATTGAAAATTCAAATTTCTAACTCCAAATCTGTGTTTGCAAAGTTGGTTGCATCACAGCTCATTACAACAAAATGCTAAAAAAATGTTTCTGTTTATGGAAGATGGAATAGCTGGACTCAGAAATCTGTCAATTTTTAAAAAGCATGCTCTCCTGTCCAGGCAGCGCAGTTCTGATTGAGCCATGGCTCTACCACATTCAGATTGGATCTACCCAAAGCTCTGAAATAGTTCAACTGCTGAAAAAAGAAATAAGGTGCTAAGCCTGCACGGATACCTCAGGTCAGACAAATGCTAACTCAGGGTATGGCCACACTGCAATTAAAAACCTGGGCTGGCCAGTGCCAGATGGCTTGACTAAGGGCTGTTTAATTGGATGTAGATGTTTAATTGGATCTAGGTGGGTCCCAGAGCCCAGGGTTCAGACCAAGCCCAAACATCTACACAAGCAATTAAGTGGTCCCTTAGTCTGCCAGTTGAAGCCAGCTGGCACAGGCTAAGTGCAGGTGTCTAACTGCAGTGTAGCTATACCATCACTCAGTCAAGTTTATCAAAACTGGAGAGACTAATGTTATATTAGTATGTTTTCCCTACAGAACTACAAGTTTTTCATTCTGGACACATCTTTATGTCTGAAGAATAAATATGTTTATGAAGTTCTCTCAGTATGAATTTCATATTTCATTTTATAAAAAATTAGAGTTTCTTCTGCCCTACCAATAAAAATGAGTGGATTTTTATAGCACGAGTAAAAACTGACCATAAACTAAGATCTGAGCTACAGGAAGTTTATTAACTTCCAGTGCTGACACTTGGATACCAAGGATGACTGGTCAAACAGAATGTTAAAGGGTAATTGCATTCAAATAGGTCAGCAGCTATTACACTTCTGGGAGACATGATCTTCCCCAAGAAAATAATCATGTTAGTCATCTGCAAACAAATCAGATATACAGTTCTCACATTTGGAGCACAAGAATTAAGAATAAAAAAATGCACATTCTTACAGACAACATAATTTCTGCACCAGGATTTCCACTGTACACTTACCGTAGGTTAATAGATAATTCATGTGCATTACATGTAGTTAGCAAACCATTTCGCAACACTATAATAAATCTAGAATCCCCCAACACCAAATCTGAATGTCAGAATAATTTGTATTGATCAAAAAGATTTCCTGAACTTCCTCAGGGCACAGTAAGGGTTTTCTAGGGAAACAGGCCTTGGTAAATATCTGAAGTTTGACCTTTAGACCTTCTTTTAACATCTCCATCATGTACCTCTGTGGCAGTGGGCCTTGCTAAGCAAAAAAGCAACAGAAGGGAAACTCCTCAGGGGCTTGATTCTGAAGAATGCTGAGCACCCTAAACCTCCCAAGATTTCAATGAGACTCAAGAGTATTCAGAACCTCTCAGGACTGAGCTCTAAGAAAACAGACTTCTTGGAATGCTGTGCTAAACACATTTCAGACACCAAAATAATCAATACGTGACTGTAATTTCTTTTGACAGGGATCTCGTGACAATGCTGACTTCCTTCACACTTCTTCAATTATGTCATTTACCGAGTCAAGCAACCCTACTACTTCTCTACCCTGACTGGCTCCTACAATCTCAGTCACCTATTTGCTGAGTGGTTCCTTCCTCCATTCCTCTCCCTTATCTCTTTGCTGTAGAAAATGTTGCTGACTTTTCCAAAGAAAAATGCAAAGATTGGTGTGCTCTTCCTACTCGCCTTCCCTTTCCCTCCTACCACTTTCTCCTCCTTTCCCAATCACGGATGCAGAGGACCATCATCTTTTCACTTCCTCTAACTTCTCCACCTATCCTACCTACCCCATTTCATTTTGTCTCCTAATCTCCTTCCTCAAACTCATCCCTCCATCTTGCCAAGTCTTCTTGCCATCAAAATTCAAGCATGATTTGAGGTACATCTACACTAGAAATGAATGGTGATGTACGTTAGGTCGATTTACAATCACCGCAGTAATTGCTGTGGCGGTTCACATCTTCATTACCCTTCTTCTCTTTGTGAGGCATGTCCTCATCAGGAACACGTCCAATGACGTAAGAGGGGGCAGTGTGTGTGTGTGTGTGTGGAGGGGGGGGGGGGGAAGGTGTGAGAACCTAGGCTCTCAGGTCCACATGATGATCCCTCTGTTTCCTCCAAGCTCTTCGCCCACCAATGCCAGCAACGGGAAGCTTCTGGGCAGCAGCCTTGCTGAGAGTGAGAAACCAGGTAGCAGCTTGGCTGGGAGTGGGGAGCCAGGGGGATCAGCCGGACTCTGCGAAGGGTGGCGTGCAGCCCAACTGGGGGCAGGGAGCCTGGGAGCCCCACTTGCCCCCGTAATAGCCCAGCTTGCTTGTCAATTTCACAGTACCAGCCCAGAGTCATGACACTGACAAGAATGATAGCCAACAGCAGATGTAAGTAATATAGCGTCTGTATGGAGATAAGCCAACATAAGCCCAGCACTTCTCCTTGTGGTGGAGTCAGCATAGTAAGGCTCTTACATTGCCAGGAGGTTGTACTGCGTTCACTAATGTAATTAGGTCAAGGTAAGCTACCTTCCCATAATCTAATTGTGTAGTGTAAACCAAACTCCAGTCTCTTCCAACCTAAAAAAATCCAACTCTTGTTCCCTCCTGGATCTCCCTCTCATCTTGAATTTCATTGAACATGCTGTCTATAATAGTCATCTGAAATTTTATCAAGACAATTCTACCCTAGATTATCCTGCACCCCTGCGCTCTAGCGCTCAAAAAAATCTAACATCTTCCCAGCCAAAATCCAGGAAAAGCACTCTATTTGCACTCTCTACTTTAGAGTGTCATCTGGAGATGGTCCTGCTCACTCTCCCCTCCATCTGTGTGGGGATCTCAGAGGGCTCCATCCCTGGTCTCTTCTTCCTCTACATCAGGGGTGGGCAAGATACATCTCGTAGGCTGCATCCATCCCACCAAGCCATTGGATCCAGCCCGTGCGCTCCCTGCCAAGACCCTCAAGCACTCTGCAGCCACTGTTTTAAGCACAGGGCTGCTCCATGTGCCTCTCTGCTCTGGAGAGAGAGGGGGTGGCTTTGTGTGATTACTCCAACGCCCAGCGCAATCCTGAGCTCCTATTGGCCAGAAACAACTGGACAATAGGAACTGGCCCCAGGCCAATCTCTCAGCTCCTATTGGCTGGAAACAACCAGCCAATAGGAGCTGAGAGATTGGCTCTGGCCCAGGACAAGTCTTCCCCCTCCTGGAGCAAAGAACCAATGGAAGGTGCAGCCTGCATTTTCAAGTGGCAGGAGAGCCCATTCTGCCATAGAGGTGCTGCAGGGCTGCTGGCTGGGAGACGCTGAGCTAAGCGTCTCCCAGCCAAAGCCTGCCTCTGCCTCCACTGCCCCTCCTGCACCAAACTCCCTCCCCCAGGCCACCATCCAAAACCTCTGCAACCCCTGCCCCAGGTCCCAACTACCTCCCAGACCCTGTACCTCCTCCTAAAACCCTCTCCTGCACCCATACCCTCTCCCTGATCCAAGTCACAACCCCCTCTTTCATCCAAACTCCCTCTCAGACCTCACTATCTCCTGCACCCCAGTCTCTTACCCCATTCACCATTCTGCACCCAACCTCCACCCTAAATCCTGCAACTCCTCCACAGAAAAGAGTGACCCCATACCATTTTCCAAAATCTTGGAGTGCCCCTCCCCCCGCCATCTAAAATTATTGCTCAATGCTGCTCTACATATTATCTCTGGCCAATCTCATTGGCAAACACAAATTCAGCTTTCAATAGTAAATTTAACTCTCCACTCCGGATCTCTCTCTGCCTATCCCAACTAAAAATATCCTGCTGTCAGTTTAAAGTAATCATGACTAAAATGGAGTTCTGAATCTTTCCTCCATAAGCCCTTCCCTGTATTTCCTCTCTATCACTGTGGATGTAATCAAATTCCCAGTCACTCAGACCTACAATCTAGGTGTGTCTCAAATCAGCCCTTTAAGTTCTTCACATTCAGGCACTGAATCATATCACATTGTGCCACATAATATCTTGAAGATCCAGCTTTTCTTCCATCCACACAGCTGAACTCCATAAACTACATCCACCTTACTCGCCATTTTTCAAAAAGCAGCTCTGCACATTCTCCAATGATGCTCCAGATGGGTAGGCAGCTGATTTGCTGGTAGGCAGCTGATTTGCTGAGACCACTGTTTCCTTTTTTCTTCTCGGCTTTATTTTATCCACCTGCTGCCTGCAGTCTTACACATCCCAACACAAAGGTTAAACACCTAAGCTTTCTGTGACGAACTGAACAAGGACGAGACAGTTGAATTAACTCCAGCAACAAGCAGTGAGGCACACCCCAATAGTCCTTTCTTAGCTAGCCTAAGCAGCGTTAGTATGAAGATTCCCTTTGCTGGATATAGAAGCTCCGCATATGGCTGTTCCAATCTACCATGGAATTTAATTAGGACAGACGGCTTTTGTATAGATTTTCCATTTTGGGGTGAACTTGAACCTTAAAGACACACTGCAAATGATCTGTGATGCACATATTTAAAAAACAAAATCAGATCTTCACTGAAAACCAGTTGATCTGAGCTGGCTCACCAAAGGCAAAAAGTTATCACAACAATATGGCTGGCCGATAAGGCGGGGCGGGGCACTTTTTTTTGCATCAGGGGCCACTGACAGTCAAGGGCAGCACACAAGTGAGAAGCAAGGGAAAAAAACCCTCATTGTGGCCCTGGACTGAGAAAGAGAAAGACACTCCCCACATTCTCCTTGCACACCAGAGCCTGGGGGAAGGGCAGCCTAGTAGATTTTGTGTGCTAGAGCCCCCACGAGGGAACCCTGAGCCTTAGGGGCTGGATCCAGGCAAGCCAAGGGCCGCATCTGGCCTCCAACCCTGAAGTTCCCCACAACCCGCTACAAGGGGTTTATGAACAGTTTGTACTAAGAGAAAAATAGGAAGCCAGAAAAAACAAATCAGCTGTTTCTGTAACCACTTAAATAATTTCCATGAGATTATATACAACTAAAGTAATTGACAAGAACCCATTGAGATAATAAATAGAGCTGCAGGTTAGTTTAGGCTTACTAACTTTTAATGCCTCAAATGTGTTTTATTATTATGAAAAAGTCAATAGGACAAGTTAAATTAGGGAAAACTACTACTCATTACATTTTAAGTGAGGCGGTAGACATTTCTATATAGAATTATCCTACATTTGATTAATAGCAAAACTTCAAATGACAGTTTTCAGATCCAGCAAAACAAAGCCTGTGGGGAGGGGGAACATATGAGGGGAGAAGGGGGTGACAAACTAAGAACCATGTACAAAAACTATTGTCAGCACTAGGGATGTTTAAATAGCAGTTAGGAAGCTAATTGAGTAGTCGACAGAACTTCCATCAACCACTCAGTTAGTTGAGTCCTGGCTCCTGCCTGGTCCCAGATGCTGCAGCTTTGCTTTTTAAATGTAAAAGAGACACCAGAACTCAACTGTCCTGGCTTGCGCTGCGTCCCAGATGCTGTACCATTTCCCCCGCTGTGCCTCTGCCTCTCCTGCCCCCCATCCCGACCAACGAACACAGTGCTGGCTCCTCCCAGCACTGGCTCCTGCTCCCCCGCATTTGCTGCCGCTGTTACAGAGGAAACAAGGGGGGGGGGGGGAACAACTAGTCAAGTAGTGACTCAACTACCAGATAAGCCTAGGTTTATCGGATAGTCAACTATTTGACTAGTCGCCTCCATCCCTAGTCAGCACAAATTTAGGATTCCAGATATATTGTTAGGATAGCAGGACATGACTTTACTCCTTAGCAGCATACACACTATAAGCAGCTCACCAAAAGATTTCTACTTTTTTATAAAAATCTGTCTTCCTCTACAGGGCAATTGAATTGTTTACAAAATTACAGGGGTTCAACGCTTACCTTTTGTAGGCTAGTAGGATTTAGCTGGGTTTTATCTATTATTTTCACAGCCACCTAGGGAAAAAACACGTATAACTAAACTTGCAAAAACCTCTGACATTTTAAAAATGTTCATGTTAGCAGCTATACCCACTGCGTATCTAATGTGCACAGACATAGCTATGAAATGTGTGTACAATTGGCATAATTGCCATTCTATCTTCTACTCTACTCCCTATATTAGAATTTCTTAATAAGAATCCAACTGTGCTTTATCACTTTCCACTGTAGCTTCAGCATCAGTCAGTTTTACACTCCTGCCAGCACTGTGGAAATGTAAGAATACACCGAAACATATGTAGAAACCCAATAACAAGATATTTTCTTTTCCTTCAGGGTGTGCCTGAATTTTTTTTCCTTGGGTGGCAAAGAGGTTGGGAGGGAGGAGGAAAAAGGACAGAAATACATTTTGTCCCTGAAAGTAACAAATAAAAAACCAAACTCTCTAACATCTCACTTACAACTATACAGCCTTTCCCAAAAAGGAAGTTTTCAAATAGAATTTAATTTCTATCTTCTCCACAAGTACTGCTATTGGTTCTATTTTCTTTGCATTATTTTTTGCAATATTAAGTTTTTCAATAATCAAGGATGCCGTTGGAAACAATGTTAGGACCCTTTTTGTAGAAAACTACACATGAAGGCAACACAAAATACTTCAATTAGCCACATTCAAAAAGCTTACTTCTCTTCCAGTAAGAACATGTCTTGCCAGCTTCACTTTGGCAAAGTTTCCTTTTCCTATTGTTTTTAGTAAGCGATAATTTCCAATGTGAGGGTGTTCTTCATTTGTAGATGTAATTGAGTTTCTACATCGGGGGATGTTTTGTCTGCTACTTGATTTGGTGGGCTGGACATGTGGTTCAGTGTACCCATCCACAGAAGTATGCTATAAGGAAACAAACAAAAAAATAGTTTTTAAACTGTTACAAAATATTTTGAGTGCAAAAATCTGAATCCATAATATTTAAAAAGCTATCAATTTTCAACCGTAACTTAAATAGATTTGTTGCCAGTAGGAGAAGTTTGATTCATGCAACAAGAAGGAAATTAGAGAGACACGCAAGAGCTGCTTCCAAAATGTAAGCAAAAACAATATTTGGACTCATCAAAACCATTAAAGCATTCACAGATTTTTCTTCAAATATGAACATGTGCTATTAAAACACAAACTTTAATATAGTACGTGTTAATTATCAAATCTAGATTTAAGCATCTTTGAGCTCTTAAAAAAAATACAAAAGTACTTTCATCTCTAAACAGTCACCATTATTTTCCCTGAAGATGTGAATAAAAAGTATATTTTCACGAAGTGCAAGAAAGATGCAGTTAATCAGCTGTCGGACAATATTTTCATTAAAACAGTACGTATTAGGGATGTTAAATATTGGTTAATTGAATAGTCGATTAACCTCATAAATTCTTATTGGTTAGTCGACTATTCTATACTCCTGGTGCATCTCCTATCTGGAGACGAGGGGTCTGAGCTCCTGGAACCGGCATGAGACGGAACTGAGCTGGGCTGCCTGCCTCCTAATACACTTTAAATTCAGAGCCACAGCAGGGGTAGGTCCCGGACCCAGTGCAATCCTGGACTGAGATGGGTTGCTGGCCAGCCTGCTAAAAAATTTATTGGCAAGGGGTGGAGAGGAAATGTGTGTAGTCTACAGTATTAGCCTATAAGCTTATACTTATCAGTTAATCCACTACACTATTACATTCCTAGTACGTATTTGAAATGGAGAATAAAATCTTAAATGCCAACTGTGCTCCAAGAATATTTTTACTTCCATAACTTTTAGATATGTTTATACTTTCAATATAAAAAACCCCTGAAATTATTAACTCCCTAATTTTAATAAAATGGATTTTTCTACCAAAAATAGTCCCACATCTATAAAGTCTATTGCTAGTAAGTCACCAAAACAAAGACATAAAAAGGCTGTGCTAATCACCAGTGTAGGAAGATGAGGGTCTGAAACGTAAGCCCATGTATCACAGGCCAGGTATGAGGCCTTGGTCAAGACTTTGCTAATGTAAAGCGAAGTTAAGTCATGAGAAAGATGCAGGCCCTGCTCATAGAAACTGGCAAGGAGAGGGCTTATATTACAGAAACACTTATACCTAAGCAGTACTACGCACAGGCTGTAAGCACATTCCAGAGGAGTCGTAACAGAACACCTCGTTAAGAAACATCTTGGTACCCACTTCACCCCTCACAAACAACATACATATTGATCCAGGTTCAGGACCAGGCGTGAGTTGACAGCATGATGGATAGTAATGGAAACCCTCTTTATGTGAGGTAAGGGGCGGTAACTAACTAACTAACAGAGGGTGGGAACTTGACACATCAGGATTGATGTGTAACTTGTTTGTACCTGTGTTTAAAAGTGCATCCCAAAGGGTGGTTGTTGACTGACTGTGGGGGTGATGCTAGAATCCAGGGCGTATATTTGGATGTTAGTCCATTATCACGGTGTACATATGTATAGTGGCACAGCAGCGAGTCTGTTCGCTGACAGCTATTATTGTATGTCGCTGGCAATAAACTTACTCAGGTGCTTTTGATCCTTATCTGATTAGTGGTCTCTGGGGGCTCTCTCCGAGTCTGTCGTGTTGACTAATTGCACATGGTTAACACGTTAGACGGGGAGCACACGCACGCATGAAGCTGAAAGTTTATCATCATTGACTAAGTAGAGGACCTGTCTGATGACCCACAGTAGAGTTGTGAAACTGTTACTGGTTAAGTCAGTAGTGTAATCCTACTGTGTCTCCACATCTTAGCGTCCAAAGGGCTAGCTCTGTTTTCTGGTGTTATACATACAACATCACTTGTACAAGTTCGCGTCTCCTTCCTCTCGCCTCAAATCACAACAACCTTTTCCCCCACAAAAAACTTGTAACTTGTGCAGATATAAATGTTTGCATCTGGGCTGAGGGGACCTCTGCTTGAAAATATGGCCGCTTATGCCTTTTGTTGATTATTCCTTTCTTGTGTTATAAGCCAGAGTGCTATCGAGCACCCAACTGACATTTTATATAGCAGTATATATAATGCATAATACCTGTATCATTTTATTTTTTCCCTTTCAAACCGGTCATTGTTAAACTTTTCCTACCTCCTCCTACACACAAACTGTCTAACATCAACAGCAGTTGCACACATATAGTGGAAGACCGTTCTTCCTCTAGTCCAGCGGTTCCCAACCTTTTCCAGATGGGGACCCATTTTGACAATTCAGGAAGACTTGGTGACCCAGGGCAATTCAAAAAATGTGTGAATAGCTCCTTTAGAGCCACCTGGGGAGATACCTGGAGACCCTTTTGAAATGTAATGGCAACCCATATTTGGGTCCTGACCTATAGGTTGGGAAACCCTGCTCTAATCCTTACCTCCACGTTGTAGAGAAGCACCTACTTCCTACAAGAGTATCCAAATTTACATTTGTACATTTAAAAAGTGGACAAAGCTGAATGCAGTGTTTGAGGTAAGGTACATCATTACATTAATTCTATATTCTCTACCCATGGAGTAAGTTTAAGGCAGAATTTAGGCCTGTATTCTGTAAAGCAGTGACTGAAAACGATTACAATCATGGTGGATCACCAACTGGACTTGAGCTCCTATTGTGATAGATGACTAAGAGAGATAACAATATCCTTAGATATGTGTGAGACTGATGTGGGACCTTGGAAGCATGGAAATGACAATTACACAGAGATGTGCAAGACAACATGGACCACTGGCTTATTCATAAACTTGTGTGTCTGAAAATGTTATATGTTTGCATTTGTGAGCTAGGGGATTCTATTTTAGCTCCACGGGGGATGCGCCCTCCTGAGCCAAAGTCAGTGGAAATGGTAAACAACTGCAGAGAAGTGCCACCTTCTAGGCAAAATTGCAAATACTAGATTAGATCAGGTTCAAGAGGCTCACGCAACAAAGAAAAGGCTTTTGGTATAAAAGGTCAGTGCAAACAGATACAGAATGATCCAGAAACAGATGTGAAATTGTAACCAAATGGACAAAACCCTGCCAAAAGGATCTGAGGGGATCCCTATATGCAGACCCGCTCGCCAGCCGTGCTGTCCAGTGATCTGCGCATGCACAGATTGTTCTGCACATGCACAGATCGACCGAACCCGGTTCTTCCAGGTTACAATCTACTTGCCATGGGCGAGTAGACTGTATTATTTGTCGAGCCCTGCCTATATGGAAGATGAGTGACACTTGATAAATGGAACAGGAATGAAGACTATTTATTGTTTATTATGTTTTCTCTGTAACTATTTTGTCCTCAAAATGTACTACGTTTTGTGAAAGCGGTCTGGTCACCAGTAAATTGGGTCACTTGCCTCGAGAGACCATTAGCTGCAGATGCTGAACTAAGGTCAGCCCTGCAAGGAGAGTCAGAACTGAAGGAGGACTCTAAGACTATGTCACTCAGGGTGCGTCTACACTGCAGGTCTTAACTCAAAATAAGTTATGCAAATTGTGCTACATCAGTTGCGTAGCTTATTTCAAAATAGCTGATTTCAAAATCACAGCACTTATTTCAAAATAGAGCACTTTTCTCTGACTTCTCTTATTCCTCGTACAATGAGGGTTACAGGAGTCGGATTAAGAAATCCTCCAGTATTTTGACACTATTTCGAAATAACTGCCTGCTGTGTAGACGTGGACTAAGTTATTTCAGAATAGTGCTCTGATCTCCAGATAAATCTTTATTCTTTCTTAACCACTACTTTTAGTTTTACCTAAGCGCTACAAGTACTCTGTGGTTTAAACTGAAAAAGTGGGGTACATTGCACCACTGGGTGAGGAGGACTTGGAAATTCTGTGAGTAGCCAGCGTCAGGGGCTACATATAGGGGAATGATTCACATGTGCTTGGGAAATGGAGAGCACTTACTGGCACAGTGCAGGGAGAGTACCTAAGTGGTTGGTGGCACCCAGCTAATACAAGAAAAACTCTTGCTAATACAGAAGGAGAACAGAGTGACTCAGATTTTGGGGAACCGAAGAACCATCATGCTTACTCTTCCTACTTTATGTAAAGAACCATGGTCACACAGTCTAACATGACCAGGACATTCTGTGCATGAATGAAGGGCAGAATTATTTTGCAAGCTCTGTGAACTGCAGTTTGAAGAGACTGATGCACATCTAGGCTCATGTTAGGACCGTGAGTCTTGATCCACATGACAGTCTAGGTGTGCTCCAACCCACTAAGGAGACAGCCCTGTGTTGCCAGGCTTCTTTGCTTTGCTTCTTCATGGGTGGGTAGGTAGGTGGTAGAATGAAGGGTACCCCTACACACATGGTGTTTTTTGGTTCTTCCACCAGGTGTATGAAGGAAACTGAGAAGAATCAAGACTCATTTGTCCAATTTGTGTCTGCTCAGAGCACTCCTACTTCAGTTCTATTGCCCATGCTGCCTTAGTACATATGTAACAGAAGCTGTAATGCCATGGGGAGCCTTTCAAGCATTGATGCCAAAGCCAGCATGCCATCATTTAATCTGTAATTAACAGGAACAGTTGAGCCAAGTAATTTACCAATCAGAATTTGACATGTGTCTAGTTTCTCTTACACCCCAGAATCATTATTTCTAACAGAAGTGAATGCATGTAAATTAGCTGTACAGAGATGATTTGCTAATTTCTTTCCTATGTCACAGTAACTCCACTCGTGATTTACTAAGCTGTTGATCTGTGCCTTGCAGAAGATCTAATCAGAGCAAATAAGAATTATTAATCACTGATTAATTGCAATCTACTTATTTCAATTATAGCCCATGCTTAAGATTTCCATTTCAATGCTTTGTAAAGTTGAAAGTGTCTGTTAATTCATTCAGATAATTCAGGACAAGGAAAAGCCTGACATGTTCTAAGTTTGTTAAAGGAAAGAATTTTTAATTAATTTTAACTCAAATTAAATGGTTTAATTAAGAATTCTTAGAAAGTTTATTCTGTATTCAAAAGAGTAAGTGCTGTAAGCTTAGGGAGAGTAAACTATAGAGCATCACAAAATAAAGAGGTTGAAATCCTGTTTTAAATTCAAAAGTTTGAATTTTATTAATGCCCCCAACACAAAGAAAACAGCAACTGACACTGTTCTACTTCAGGGACATACATTCTGGAATTTTCTTTTATCCTTGATACACCAGAGTCCATATTTGTTAACTTTCCACAATTACTGCAAAGCCTGACTATTCCAATGCATTCAGAGAAGCTGAGATTTATAGAAAGAGTGGCTGGAGGCTAAGGAAGGACAAAAAAAAATGGCAGGTAGGAAGGGGAGAAGAATTCTGTTTAGGGTTCTTTTAAAAAATTAGAATGTACAAATTAAGCAACCTATTGGAAATATTCTCAACTAAAAAAATTTTGTATTCATGAGTTTGGGTTTGGAACTGACTAGGTCACACTTGAGGCGGTATGAAGTCTATGTGCCAGAGCTTTTCAAATATTAAACACAATGAAGTATTCAGGGCCAATTGCCACTTCTTCTCATTTCACCCCTTGTATTAAAAGAGAAAATAGTACAGCTTAACTGCAGTCTTACAATGAGCACTAGTTTATAAGATGCCAATATTTGCTATAACTAAGTTTTTCTGGTGATTGGCAGACTTAATATTAACTACTCATCTTTCTCATTTGCTTTAATCAAGATCTTCTGCTTGACATGGGACAGACTTAAATGCAATAAAAAAGATGGTACCTGGGTACATACGGCAGATGGGGAAAAAGGAGGACTATATGCATATAACCTTCCTCCTGCTTTGCTGAAACAATCACACATTTGGAAAGGTTTTTCAAGCTGAATGGTTACAACCCCCTCTACATCACCCACAAACAGACACTTTCATGCCACACTAAGCATTGGTCACCTTGAAGGTGCCCTGATCCCACCCCTTTTTGGAGGCAAGATTGAGTCTCAAGCAACTTTTGACTGTAACATTCACTGACACTCAATGGACGAATCTCCCTTTTCTTCTTCACAGCACAGAGCAGTATGACCAACTATGAAGAAACCCTATACCAGATTAATGGAACCTAGCGAGTTACACCTCAGTTTCTAACTTCATTTGTGACCAAGCTTAGAGAAGCTAGTCAATGGACACTTACAAGCTTATTTAATCAAAGCCAACAATCCTGGATTCAGCACAGTATGGTTTTAAGTCAAGACATGTAATGGAAACAGCAATTGTAGTTTTATTGGATCATTGTCCTGCTATTCTTTGATGGAGAGGAGACATACATTTTCACAGTGCTGGTCCTCTCTACAGCATTTGACAGTCTATCATGAGATACTGTGTCTGCTTGAGGGAAGTGGCAGATGTCCAGGGGAATGATTTAAAATTGTCAGGATCCTTCTTGAAGGTAGTCAGAGAGTGGTGATGGGAAATTGCACCTCTGCCACCAAATCCCTCATGAAGCCACTAAGAGAGCTGCTGAGATGTGGTCTTACGTGCCAACAATATAATGACTTACTACACTACATATGGCAACATTGAGAAGCTGGCAGGCCATATGCCAACTCATGCCGATGTACCCATGTCTCAACTGGACATTGACAGACACAGATGGAATCTGTCTGGCTCAGTTGAGAGTCAATATTGGTAAAATAAGAATGAATTATTAAAAAAGCATTTAGACTACTGAATGCCTGTGACATGTTGCATGCATTAATTTTACCTGTAACATCTGTATTCTATATGGTAGTGAAATGCTGGAGCAGTTGTTATTGCGAGCCTCTGTGACAGACTAAATGAACTGCCATTAATTAGTATGAAGATTTCCCAAGAGGAGAGTGTCTGATACCAGACAAGCGATGGGTCATTCATACCCCATCCTGACAACTTTGGCCTGAGTCACACAAGCCTTTTTAATACTTCTTGAACATAAGAACGACCATACTGGGTCAGACTACAGATCCACCTAGCCAAGTATCCCATCTTCTGACAGCAGCCAATGCCAGGTGCCCCAGATGGAATGAACAGAACAAGTGATCCCTCCCCTGTTACCCATTCCCAGCTTCTTACAAACAGAGGCTAAGGACACCATTCCGATCCATCCTGGATAACAGCCATTGCTGGACCTATCCTCCATGAATATATATAGATCTTTTTTGAGCCCTGTTAAAGTACTGCTCTTTACAGCATGCTCTAGCAAGGAGTTCCATGGGTTGACTCTGTGTGGTGACCCCTAGTTTTTGGGTTATGGAAACAAGTAAATAACTTTCCCTTCTTTACTTTCTCCACACTTTTATAGACCTTCATCACATTCCCTCCTTAACCTCCTCTTTTCTTGGCTGGATTACAGCAAAAAGCCATCATGTGCATGAAGCCATCAGGTTCAGACAACTCCAACTAGCACAGAACAGGACTGTGCATTCCCTCAGTAATACAGGCTACCGTGAACATATTGAACTTGTCCTCCATTCTCTATGCTGGCTTTCCATAGAACATCTTTTAACATAGAAATTCTTGGTCATGGTCCTTATCTTCAAGACGCTCAGTCATCTGAAATACGCTTCTCAGAAGCTACATCAATTCCACAAGAAGTATGCGGTATAGTGTAGTCTGCATAGCTACGCACTGCATTAAAAAGCATGTCAGTGGAGGGCAGCCTGAGGACCATCCAGGTTCTGTGTGTGGACCACAGGACATTTTGTTTACGGTCGCCCACTCACTGGGTTGCTAGACAATTCTGGTTCCCATCTGTGTCGTTTTTTTCCTACCATTATTACTAAAGTGACCCGCATGTGAAGCAAGGGAACATGAAATGAGGTGCGTGCTCACTGCACACAACACTGACTGTGAGAGCCATGGGCTTCCTCTACATCCAATCAAATCTCTGCCATGGTTCAACTGCACCTCCCCCCCCCAATTCTAGATATGCAAGCACAGTTAGAAAAACAATGCTGTCCCAGAAGACAATCTTGCAGCCCACTGAGATGGAGGGCCACTTATGTGGCCCACTCACTAGCCCAGACTGCCCATCACTACTACATGTACATGGCCATGTGTAGCTAGAAATGTGAGTGAAAGGCTCTGGAAGAGGGGATGCGGCAGAGAAAGGCTACAGAGAGCCAGACAGGAGGAAGCTACACTGCTGAAAGGAGCCGCGTAGACAAAGGTGCTGATGTTTGGGCATGTAGCGAGATATATAGATAGTGCCCTATTTCACACCTGTGAAAAACAGGTCACAGACTGCGAAATAAGTCCTTCCCCGTGAAATCTGATCTCCCCCAGGTTGCTGGGAGTGCCCCAGCCAGGGGGCTGAGTCCCTGCTGGACTGTGGAGGGACAGAACTTGTATGGCAGCTCACCTTTTGGGGGGTGGGCGTTAACTGGAAGGGGGGAGATAGAGATCAGACCCACTCAAGTACTTTTTGGTTGGGACCCCCACAGTTACAATACCGTAAAATTTCTGATGTCAACTACTGAAAATGTGAAAGTGACCAATTTTAAAACCCTCTGACCATGCAATTGATCAAAATGGACCATGAATGTGTTGGAATCACAAGTATTATGTATATTTCCACACGTTCAGGGATGTCTTCACTCACTCAAACAGAGCCTCACCATCTAATACACTATTACTTATATCCTTGCTAGGGAGGCCTGTGATATATGTACTGTACATGCCACCTCAGAGGCATACACTGTAGCTGTAAATTGAAAAAGTAACCTACAACACACAGTCATGTAGCTTAATGCATTTCTGGGAAGCATTCTGATAACATGGGAGTAGTACAAACTGAACAGAATTTAAGCTACTGAAATCAATCTTAGGCTACGTCTATACTGAGTTTTCTTGGCAAAAAAATGCTACCAAGGGACTCATTTGCATGAGTCGCAATCTCACTTGCATATTTTCTCCTGATCCGTTTGAGAGCTAGGGGTTTTTGCTCAAAAACAAGCAGCATGGACGTTTTCTTTTCCTGTAAAACCCCCTTTTTCCGCAAGATTGGTATACCTCCTTTTTTGGGGCATAAGGATCTTGCGAAAAAAGGGCTTTTTGTGCAAAAAGAAAACGTCCACACTTCTTGTTTTTGCTCAAAAACCCCTAGCACAAAAACGGATAGGCAGAAAAGATGCAAATGAGAGCGCAACTCATGCAAATTAGCATGTACTTTTTGCAGAGAAAACTTGTATTGTAGACGTAGCCTTATAGAAAGACTATGAAGATGCAACAACATAAGAATATGCATATCTATATAAAACCATTCCTACTTTCTCTGCTTTGATGAGACTAATATGTTGCAAATTTGTTAATTTAAATTTGTCACCCTTTCATCCTTAAACCTTATACTGTAACTGTTAATTAAGTGTTTTGACAGTGCAGTACTTACAGTTGCATAGCTTTCACAAATCACTACCTTGAAATGTGAAAAAGTTCAGTTTGTCTGAAGGATATATGGACAATAGTGAATTTGGTTCACTTACGACTATTAGACTATATTGTGTAAACTATGCCTTGAGCCAAAAAAGCAGGTTTTGAACAAAACATTCTTCTACACAGATACATATAATTTATAGATGTTTAAAGATTAAATATTTCTGATAAACCACATACTTCTCCCAGAACATGTTCCAGGAAGTCTTATTTCTACTGCTTATTTCTTTTATATATTATATTTTCAAATAGAGATGTATTTATCTTCCAGTTCCTTCAGCAAGAACAGAATGGTTTAAAAAACCTTCATCTCAAGAAAAATGTCCATCTCTAATCCTGAAGTTTCATTCTATATATTGTACTCAGGTGTTAATAATGAACTCTAATACTTTTTGTCAAGAGCTACAGTAAAAGATATTTAAGTATTTCTGTCTCTTACCCAACATGTCAGTATTCATTTTATATATATTATATAAGATAGACAAACAATCTTGACACAAAATAAACAATGAAACAGATTTAGTTTTTGAAGTTTTATACCAAGAGAAAACAAACTAGGTTATATTTGTCAAAGGTCTGTGTTTTGTTTTTGTCACCACTGCTAGTGCCCTGGCCATCTTCTTGTTTGTTCTCACATTTTGTGTAACAGTTTTTTTGTCTGACAGTAACTTTACTAGCACCAAACAAGCAAAGATTCTTCTTTCACCAAGATAAAAATCAAACTGAAGCTAGAAGGGTCAAAGTTTAGAGGGATCACCATGATGTTTAGTCATTAAATCAAAAGCTATGCCAATGTACCTTCACAAATCATCCACCCAGAGATTCTTGGATATTAAATAGCTGTCACTTTCCCACTACAATGTTCAAAGCCATCAATATGCTTAAAATACAAGTACTTTTCCACATCATCCAGTACAAACCTCAGTTCTTTCTTACTACTTGTATGCTGTAAAATACTTTGGCATTTACACCGGGACACCTCAGACTTCAGTGAAAACAAAGCAATAGTCAGTCCCTGCTTCTATTTTTCACAGTCACTCCTACACTTATTTCTAGGACTTTTTTAGTCTCGTCTGAGACTGATATTTTTAAAATGTCTGATGCATGCTTCTTTTCATAAGTCTTTGGTTACAAGTAGATTTATGTGGGGAACAGAATCTTAAGACTATTAGAGGCTCAGAAAATGTTAGTTTGATATGAATAAGGAAACAAATTAATCAACTCAATTAAGATTGATCAAGATGCTAGACTCAGTTCTCAGAAGCCATAAAAGTACTAGCACACGTTAAACATGATACCAAAGTGACTGGCTCAAGGATAACTTAAATACTGAATAATTTTCCTTTCTGATTTGACTACAGACTTAGAATTGTTCAAGTAACAGTTTTCTAGAAGTCACTGAGTCATAGACTTTCTGTTTACAACAGTAATAGAAATGTAGCCATGTTAGTCTGGTGTAGCTGAAGCAAAATACAGGACTGTTTACAACAGATTACATAATATGTAAGCACTTCAAGCTCCATCAGAAAATCATGACTTGAAATATCAGCAACAAAAATTATTCTGAGAACAGCAAATCTCATACATGACTGAAAATACAAGGGAGGGATGCTTAAGCATTTAAAAAGCATAATTTATTAACTACAGGACGACGAAGAAAAATTTAAGTATTTAATCTATGTATATTGGTAAACAGGAGATTAACAAACAGCCTTCTCTCTAACCTCTTTTGTACAGCCCTCTTCCCTTTCATGATGGATATGAGATTTTATTATACATTATGTTTTTGAAGAAACACACATTTCTTCTACTAGACACAGTACAAGCCATTTGTTACATATTAGATGTATTCTTCTGCAGAAGAATTATTGTATATCTTGAAGATAAATCGTTGCTCAAATTCAACAATAAGTTTTTATCCAGCACGTCTTACTATGGTATCTAAGCGCCTCATAATTATAATACTGTTCATATTTTTCACAGACTAATGCCCAGCATTTTCAGATCTCAGCTAGTAACAGAATTGCTTTTCTATTTACATATTCCCAAGTAGAAATGTTTACAACTCTACATACCAGGCACACTGAGACAGAAGGCCAAATGCATCTTGTAACATCAAATTATTATACCAAAGTCATCTGAACTGCATTAAAACATTAACACATTTGAAATACACAAAGGAATGTTATTGAGGATTGTGATTTTCATTAACAATAAAGAGTAAGTGCCTTTTAATTTACGTTTTAGGTTATGCTCAATTTATTTTATTTTGACTAAATGGCATCACACACAAGCTTGCCCTTTCATACTCTGAACTTCCATTGATTCAAATCGAGTTGTGACAGAATGTAGAATCAGTGCCTATGAGATTTTGGCTTTGTAACATCATAATCACGTGACTGAAACCCATTTAGATTAGTCCTTTTAGAAAACAGCATCTCTTTCTTAGAGCTGAAAAAAAAAAGAATGAATGGCTCTTACTACAGCAGGGGTGGGCAAGATCCAGCCCACCTACCTTGTTGATCCAACTCATGGACGCCATGCTGCTCCCCCACCCCCAAGCTAATAAAGATCTGGAGTATTGTGTATTTGGAGTATTGTGTCCAGTTCTGGGCCCCCCACTACAAAAAGGATGTGGATGCACTGGAGAGGGTCCAGCGGAGGGCAACCAAAATGATTAGGGGGCTGGAGCATATGACTTATGAGGAGAGGCTGAGGGACTTGGGTCTGTTTAGTCTGCAGAAGCGAAGAGTGAGGGGGGATTTGACAGCAGCCTTCAACTTCCTGAAGGGAGGTTCCAAAGAGGCTGGAGAGAGGCTGTTCTCAGTAGTGACAGATGGCAGAACAAGGAGCAATGGTCTCAAGTTGTGGTGGGAGAGGTCCAGGTTGGATATTAGGAAAAACTATTTCACTAGGAGGGTAGTGAAGCACTGGAATAGGTTACCTAGGGAAGTAGTGGAGTCTCCATCCCTAGAGTGTTTAAGTCTCGGCTTGACAAAGCCCTGGCCAGGTTGATTTAGTTGGAATTGGTCCTGCCCAGAGCAGGGGGCTGGACTTGATGACCTTCTGAGGTCTCTTCCAGTTCTATGGTTCTATGATTTTATGACCTGTAGTTGCGGGAGTGAGTGAAGTCTCCTCACCCTGCCAGGGCTGCATGGCATCAGAGGGAATCCCAGCTGTTCTGAAAAGCTGGCGGTTCACTCTAGGCACTGCATGAGTCAGGCAGGGTGGGGGGTAGGGGGTGAGACACTCTGCATGCTCCCACGCCCCCAGGCCCTGACTGGCCTTGGGGGTGGGAGGAGTACCCAAAATCTCCTCCTGCAGCCAGGGACACATGGTGCCTAGAGGGAACCACCAGCTGTTCAAAACAGCTGGTGCTTCTCTCTAGGCAATGGGGAGTAAGGGGCAAAGACTTCACATGCTCCCCCATCCCCAGGCCAATCACGATCTGTGGGCAGGGGAACCCAGGAAGTGTTCTGGCCCCAACCTTCTGGGGCGGCTCGGGCCACTTCCCAAATTTGTGAAATGGACCCCCTTCTAAAATTATCGCCTACCCCTGCACTACAGCATCACCAAAACATTTTAAAATTCCTCCCCTAAAAAGTTATGGGTTAGTTGGCTTTCTTCTGTTTGTTGTTTGTTTTGTTTTTTTAAATACTGCATACCAGCAACTGGTCATCTCTGCTACCAATTTAGTCTTGTCTGGACTAGTTTCATTCAAGAGAACTTCAAACACATAGCTACAGAATGCCAAGCTGAACACAAACGGCTTTATCTACACTCAAAACACAAAAGCGCTGCCGCAACAGCATTTAACTTGTGGTCAGGGCTCTCCGAGCACTCTAGGAAAGCCCCTCCATAACATGAGGAGCTAACAGCACTGGGAACTAAGGATGCTAAATTGTGGTTATTTGGCTAACTAACTGTGTAGTCGATACAATTTGTATTGATAAGAACCGCTCTGCAGAGCCTCGGGAGGGAGGAGGGGAAATAGCTCCAGGAGCTGGTTCAAGCTAGAACTGAGCAGTCCTGGCTCCTGTCAGCTCCAGGAGCCACCCATGCTGTGCTCCTACTACATTTAAAATGCAGAGGCACAGTTCGATCTGGGACTGCTCGCTCCTGGCTTGCACTGAGTCAACAGCCCCTCCGCAAGGCCAGGCTGGGATTCATGTCCCCCTCCATTTTTTAAACATGAGCATAGTTTGGTGAGTCCGTATACCCCATCCTCCCAAACTGCAAATCTCTGTGGCTGCTTACTGTGGACTGACCCATTCCGCCATGGTTGGAAAAAACAAGGGGGCAGAAGAAAGTGGGGCAGTGCTTTGGGAGGCTGGAGCAGTGGTGGAGGGGCAAGCATTGACCTTCACTGATCTGGCAAACTCCCTGATTCAGCACCAGTCTGTCAGCTCCTGAGGGTACCAGACCACAGAGGTTCAACCAGTAGTAAAAATTAATAGACAAGTCACTTGCCGTAAACAAAAATTCATGGTCAGTGATTGGTCCATGACTTTTGCTATACCCTGATGAAATCTTGGTGGGAGAAGGAAGTGGGGGCAATGTGGGGTTGGGGATGGTGAGAGTATTCAGGGGGACGCAGTCTGGGGGATGCCATGGGTGCTGCTGAGGGGGGTTGGAGGGGCTAGGGCAGGCTCTCTACCCAACTCCAAGGAAGTAGTGACCTCCAGCTCCTAGCTCCATGTGCTGCCACCATTCTGCAGCTCCTATTGTCTGGGAACTACAGCCAATAGGAGCTGTGGGGGCATTGCTTGCAGGCAGAGGCAGCACACAGAGGTTAGAGCTGAGACTCCTCCCCCAGGTAAGCACCCCAATCTGCTGGGGGGGGGGGCTTCAAAGTCCTGCAGCTGGAGGGTTAAAAGGCCCAAGAATGCAAAACCTCAACTACCAGACTCTTGCTCCCTTCATGCAAAGAGGCAGGAAAGAACTGTGGAGCAAAGTCAGGAGGACAGGGCACCAAAATTATACCTTACCTGGACTGGATCCTTGGCTAAATGACAGAAAAAGGAGCAGGAGCATACAATGTATGTACAGGAAGAAGCTATACATCTCAGAAATGTATTATGTGAATAGACAGTTGTCTGAGCTATCAGCATTAGCCCTGCACAAAGGACAATTCAATTATTCCACAAATAGGCAAGTTTGCCTTAAGTCGTTTCAAGATTAAAGGATGAATCCCCATTTAAGTTTGCATATATTATTGTGCGTCAAAATTTGATTACATTCTAAACACATTCAAGATATAAAAAAACCAAACTCAAACTTATTAAATGAGTTGAGCTCTGCAGATCTGCGGATATCAGTTTTACATCCATGGGTATCAACATCTGCAGATGTGGATGCGGATGCAGATATCCGCAGCTAATTTTTGCAGATACAGATGTGGATACAGACTTTATACCTGCACAGTGCTCTAGAAGTGAGAGTATATAATGAGAGGCCTACATAGTGTGTAGCTATTTTTAACTCAAACATGCACTTTAGTTACTGCTAGAAGATTTACCTGGCCCTGTTTAGGTCCTTAACTCAATTTTTGGCTGCTTTTGGAAAATAAAATGAAAATGCACATGCTTCATTTAAATCATTGTTCTGAGGCTGGGGATTAGGGGTACAATATACAGGTTGCCCTGGGGAGAGTGGACTACTCCAGCCTTCTGTCACCGCAGCAGCTTGGAGTTAGGTGAGAAGTACCTCTCTGTGGCATAGTGGGGGTGCTGTCTGCTCTATATCCCGAAGACCCCTGTGCTGTGATGTGTGATTCCCACTGACTCGCCCACATGTTGTGATGTAGTGTCAGTACCTGGCTGGTTGCAATGGTTGGGCAGTGGGCTGTGGAGGACCCCCACTGGCAGTTGTCTGTAAGCACAGCCCAGCAAGAGGGGCCTCAGGATAGTGGCCTAACTGGTTTTACTGGTTAAGGGAAGAGACGGGACAAAGGAAGTGTGTGCTGGGGGAATCATGGCAGTCTTGGGCTGGAATCATGGAGGAACCAGTCTAAGGAGAGAGCTGGAATCCAAGAGCCTAGGGACCTCATCTCAAGGGGTCTGAGGTATCCTGGCCCAGACTCCTGTAAACACATCACGTCTATGCTGTGCTGTATCCTGGAGAAGCAATAAACCCCTCTATTCTACCGGCTGGCCGAGTCTGTTCTTGCTTCTACAGGGGTGCAGGACCGGGGGAACCCTGACTGCGCCATCACACTCTCCAAGGCTGCTGCAGCTACAGGAGGCATAGCCAGGGGAGAGGTGCATATCCCAGCTGGGGCAGGTCCAGGTTTATCTGCCCCCTGTGTGCCCCCAGCCAGAGTGAGGAATGCAGCAAACTGTGCACTCCCCGCCCCCCTATGAAGGGGAACAGCCAGCAATATACACATACAAATCAGGGACAAGGGGAGTAGGTTTATTTCCCCTCCCTGCCCTTCCTAAAAGGCACCTGAGGGCGTGGGAGGCTCAGGGTGGGGAGGGGGACATGCCCTCAGCCAGTCCCTTTCTCTTCTTTCTGTGTGGTTTTATGAGAAGCAATCCCATTCCAAGCACATCCTGTTCTCCTGGCACCATCAGACCCTTGCCTTACTTAAGTTATGATAAGAGGAAGATGGATACTGAATTTGGTGGTCCTAACTCTTACCATATATACCAAAGTGATACAATCAAAAAAAAAGTGAACACACATAAAAATGACAAATCAGGTTTAGAACAGAAGAGGGGGAAAACTTGCACAGATCCAGACAGACATCATCTTTTTATCCAAGTGCAAAAAGACGGACATCGTATCCAAAGGATTGAAAGTGAACAACCCATTAAGATCAACATACTGTACAGACTACAGCGAGAGACTCTGCTTCACACTAGCCAAAAAATTAAGGAACCACCGGATTACTGTCTTATACAAGAAACAGAAAAATATCAAGAATGACATCTCTAACCTAGAGAATCTCATCTCAAGACAAACTTCAACACCAACTAACACCACAAGACAGTGGGGGTCTGGCCCACGAAAGCTCATCACCTAATAAACCATCTTGTTAGTCTTTAAAGTGCTGCATAGTCCTGTCTTTTGTTTCAGCTAGACCAGACTAACACAGCTGCATCTCTATCACTATTCTACTGAAGGTCAAGACTTGGTTAGATTCATTGTCTATTTACTATTCTGTCTCCATATTCTCATTGGAAAGAACTATAACCCAAGCATCTAGATTGGCATAGGTCTATACGCACACTCAGTTTTTTAAATCTTAACACTGAATCTGTGTAAGATGATGGGTCATGGAGAAAAGGAACACTAAAAGCAGTAGTATTCTCTCAGTCAAGAGTTGTTCTGTCCTTTTGATATACAGTATATATTAAATTATAAAATAAATTCAAGAAATGTTATTCAAGGTTAAAATTAAATCATTTTCATCAAATGTCTCATCTTTAGTCCCCAAAATAAAATAGAGTTATTTAAGGCAAAATTAAACTGTCTCCATTATTTTCAAAACATTATTCATACCAAACCTTCAACAGCATCTTCCATACTTTGATGGTTAAGGTATCCTGACCCAACAATGAAAAAAAACATATTTCATAATCAGAACCACAATCATGAAGTTGCAAGACATGCAAGGCTTGTAGGCTAAAACTTCTCTAATACTGCCCCAACATTAACACTGTTCCACCACAATAGCCCCTTGCAGCAGAACAGTCAAAAAGAATTAAAAGCATTTAAGTACTACTCAAAGTTATTCCAAGTAGCTTTTATCAATTATCCAAACTTCCTATAAACTTCAGTGTCTAAGTGTAAGTGAAATACTATCCCTGTATATACTAAAAAAACCCTTTTCCTCTGGGATGACAGAATAACATCAGCACATCACTTTGCATCCCACAAGAAAAGTTTTCAGCCTGCCACTCCTCCGCCCTCAACCACGTGGCTTTTCCCATCCCTTCTCCCCTGCGGTAGGGGAGGAGGGGAGAGACCGGAGAAACTGGTGAATCCTCCCCGCTGTCCAGGGTGAGCAGCCCCAGGCCGGCTGGCCAGCCCCAGCAGCTCCAAGGAGAAGCGCTCCTTCACCAAGCAACTGTTTCAGGACTGGGCAGGGCAGATTAGAATCAGCCCACTTGCTCAGCGACTTCATAAGCCGGGTGCTCAAGACCCTTTCCACCCTGTCACACTATAGCACTGAGCCTCAGGCAGCACAGAGCCTGTCATTTCCCCACTTGTCCCCATCAGAGGCAAACCAGGCAGCTGCTTTTAGATACAGCTGCTGCAGAGCCCTGAGCCAGAGCTGTCACCCAAGGGCAGGGCAGGAGCCGGTGACCGCACTAATCCCGCTGTGGATGGAGGGGGTGAGAGGGAAAGCCCCAAGCCTCACTGTGCAGGGAAGATGCCCCCCCTCCTGCCCAGTGCGGTTGGAGCACTAGTGCTGGCTTCCCACTGGGGCGGGGGGCGGAGAGAAAGCCCAAGCCTCCCTGTGCAGGTAAGAAGTGCTCCCTGTCCTAGGCTGGGGGAACAGCAGCACACTGTCTGGAGTCTTTCCCTGAGTTCCCATTGGCCAGAACCTGGCTAATGGGAACAGTGGGAGGTGGAGCCTGGTATCAGCACTAGGCCTGAAGACAAGTAAGTACTCCCCACCCCCTCAGCCCAGACCCTGCCCCCCAGTCCCCTCACTCACTTCCTTGCTGAGACCATGCCCCTCCCAACCCACTCCTGCTCCGTCTCCCCTGAACAGACACCTACCCCTACCCTGCTCCTGCCCTGAAACCCCAGCCCACTCACTCACTGCCCTGCTGAGACTCTGCCCCCCTGTAGCCAGAGAACACCCTCCCCCCCCCCCCCCCGACATCCTTGGGAGAGAGAATCCTTGAGAGTGAAACTGTCTTCAAAGGCTCCAGGGCCTCCAGTGGTGCTGGAATAACAATGGCTCTGGATGCTAGACAGGAACCAGATAACAGCGGCAATTGGGCCAGCAGGCGATCAGGGCCTCGAGCTGCCCTTGGTTGGTACCGGTATTGATACGTCTACACACCGTCCCGGAAGAGGAATCTGCCACGCCATCAGAAAGAATGTCCGGCCCTAACGATTTAGTTACCTCCACCTCACAGGTGCAAATTAAGCTTTGGACCCCCTGTGGGAACAGGCGTCACAAAGACGTTGCAACTTAATTGGCATTTTAATAACAAGAGACGCGTCTATGTGACCACAGGGGTATAAAGTGGGGCCCTGTGCCCCACTCTAATTGGAGATCCACCCATATACCTGCTGGTCAGGTGGTCTTGGACCCCGAGACTTGAGGGACACTTTCGTCTCGTATCGACTGCTTCCCATTGGGATTGAGAGAAACCCTGGCTTCGCCGGAGTAAGGATTGCAGGGGTGAGAATATACCTGCTAGGTGTCTGTCTGTGCGCATTCAATAAGAGCTCAGGGAACCAAAAGGGTTCCACGGTACCTTTAAGTGACTGTTATTGTATTGTCTTTGTACTGACTGTGTTATCTGTAATACAGCAGTAACATTTAGCAGCTAAGCTTGCCTTGTAACAATAAAATAGTAACTGTTTAAGCTTTAACCTGATTCCTCCTGTTGCTGTAACAGAACCAAACACAATCAAAAAGAACCATAGCCGGTCAGGGGTAAACGCAGTAAGAGCTGAGCCTTGAGTCGTGCCACCTCCATGGGGCAGACTCTTGGGGCACCCATCAGCCTCCCTGGCTGTCCACTGTGATGGGTCTTTTGTCCTAGCAGTCGAAGTCTCGAGTGTAACGAGCTCTCTCTGCATCATCTTGGGGCACCCATCAGCCTCCCTGGCTGCTCACTGCGAAGGGATTTTGTCCTAGCAGTCAAAGACTCAGGTGTGATAGGGCTCACAGACCACTCACTACCCCAGCCACCGGCTAACACCCCCTAGCCCACTCCTGCCCCCTACCCCCAGCCTGCTCCTGCTCCCCCACCTGCCAGACTCTCTGCCCTCAGCCTGCTCCTACACCCTACCTCCCACCCAGACCTTGCACCCTCAGCCCCTCCTGCACCCCATTCCTATCCCACTCACTGGCAGTCCCACACACTGAGCCCCTCATTTGTGGCTACTCCCCAGAGCCAGGGGGTTCACAAATCCACAAATCCTGAAACCCCAGAAGGAGTTAATCTGGCCTAAGGCCTTGAACTTCACTCCTCCCACCTCCCCGACACGATCGGTCTGGAGCACCAGGAGAGTGAGGTGTTTCAGTTGGGAGCCACGTCAGTGAGAGTTGGGTTTTGTTTTGTTTTTTTGAGGTGCTTCTCCCCCCCCCCTTCTCACTTGTGTGGTCCCCAACTGACTTTTCTGTCGGTCAGTGGCCCCTGACCAAAAAAAAAAAAGGCTGCCTACCCCTTTTAAAAACCTTCTTGTGTTGGACATAACGTTTTACTTTATTAAAATGAAGCCTGGCCAACAAGGCCCCAATCGGGGCCCAGCCTCCCATCCAGCCAGAGCGTCCTGTCCCCAGCTCCGATACAGTTTTATATTGAGTAACTTCTAACTAAAATCACATAAGTTAGAAGAAAGTAGGAACAAAAGCAGTCAGCTGGAGACCTCATTAAGGTTTTAAAGACTGTTTGAGGTTTCCTTGGTTTTTACTTAAAGATTTAGTGCTTATTAAATTTTATTTCTCCCTCCAACAAGGGCCCACCACAAAAACTTTAGTGTAAAAAGATGTCTGACTTTGCAGGATTACAATTGTGTTTAAACAAAACCCAAAAACTGTTTATATTTCATGAGCTAAAAAATGCTTTGGCTGACTATTTTATCTCACATACTTTTATCTACTGCTAATTTATTTTTGCTGTGCCTATTACTCTCTAAAGGCTTCAAAGTGCATATAAACATTGTGTCTATCAAGTTGAACAAGTACCATTAAAACATCAGTTAAATCTGACCTACGATAATTCATAAATGTAAAACCATGGTTTTCTAAGATTACACAGGATGAATGACAGAGCAAGTTGCTTATAGCACTAGCTTCAATTCACCTTTCCACATAATTTTTTTAACTTTCAATTAGAGTGCACATTTTGCTCTCTTTCAACCTTTTGCTGGTGAAGAAACTGGTCAGCATCCAATATTTTCCCAACAGTAGTAGCACAATGCAGAAGACTCCAAAAGAAGTTAAATATGGATTAATAAACTATAACTGAAATTACTAATCTTACAAACAGCTTTGGAGTCAAAATTTACAAAATTATGGAGAGAGAAAAGAAAGAGGCGTACACGCCCCGGACCCAAGAACAAACTTAAGAAACCATTCTAGAGACATTAGGCCCCATAGTGCCCTTCCACAGACACACTAGTTGAGAGAAGTAAAGCAACAACTTTTAAGAGAATAGGAGGGGGACCCAAACTCTTTCCCTAGCAGGAGTGCACCTGAAGAGCCCACTGGACAATCATAGAAGCATTAACACTGGAAGGGACCTTGAGATGTCATCAAATCAAGTCCCTTGCACTCATGGCACGACCAAAGACCATTTAGACCTGAGGTGGGGAACATAAGGCCTGAAGGCCACATGCAGCTCCTGGCATGCCTGAATCCAGCCCCTGAGGCTTGGGATTCAGGGGCTTGGATACAAGAGGAAGGGGCTCAGGTGCTGGAAGCAGGCTCTGGACAAGATAGGGATGATAAGCAAATGCTGGTCAGCTGGGGACTCCACCATGCAGTGCTGCCGCTTTGAAACTTATCTTCTGAGACTCTCTCCCATCCCCAGAAAATTATCAGCTTTCTCCCAAAAAGACTCATACATATATTAATATTTAAATATCCAACTATTCATGTTAGTTTGTGCTTAAATAATTTTTTAAAAAGGATAAAGGCTAATGAGTTAAAAATGTACAATTAAATACTGCTAATTTTGTAGCATTTGTGTTTCCTGGCATCTACTAAAATATTTTACTATAAACTTCCTGAAATCAATAAAATGTTCTTCCCTGAAAAGTAAATTGTAGTGTGTGTGTGTGTGTGTGTGTGTGTGTGTGTGTGTGTCTGTCTGTCCTTCTCTAAGTCTCCAATGCTGCGTCAAGCCTCACACCACTTTGTCTTGCTTGTTCTTTTCCATTCTTCCTTTTCTTTCTTCAATCATTTGCCCACTTTCCAGCTTTCCAACTTAGAAGAAACAGCAACAAGAGTACCACAGGTCATAGCTAAATAGCCTCTTGCTCTTCATCTCATCCCCTTGGTAGGAAAAGAATGAGACAGACATTATTCAGGAGAACATGCCCTGACCGTGTCTCCCAACTCTCAATGAATCAGCTCTTGGGACTGGAGCCAGTACCCTGAGAGCATGGAGACTAACCCAATAAAAGGAGCAGCAGTGGGAATGCATGTGTATCATGCCTCAGGGCCCACAGTAACATCTCCAACCACCAGCTACATGTCTTGTTTTCTTATCAGCTAGGCTTGACTTCAGATGAAATGGTATCAAATGGGCATGGACACAGTCACATTGTTATTTCAATTGTGGGGTTTCTTTTTTAATTTGAAAACTATACAAAATCCTGTTGTTATATTTTATATAGATTAATAATAAATTTCTATTCCTGTTTTAACCCATAACTAGAAAATTGGAGCAAACACCCACAGAGAAAAAGTATTTTAAATATTTTGTAAAACAATACAATTTAACTTGCCTTGTCTTAAGATAGTGAATTCTTAAAGGAAGGTCCACATCTTACTATACGTCTGTAAAATGTCAAGCACAATGGGACCCCAATCCTGACCGTGCAGCTAAACTTCACTGTAATGTAAATACTAAGGATGTTAAGAGGCAGATAACTGAGCAATTGTGTAGTCAATACAATTTGTATCGACTACACGATTAGTCAGTAAGGGAAGGTGCTCTGTACCGTCTTGCACAAGTCCAAGAGCTACCATGGCAGCCGCTCTGCAGTTTAAATGTCGTAGGAGCTGGGTGCACAGGGGACTGGGGAAAGAGCAGAGTGTGGACGTGCTGCCAGGATGTTTTCCCCGCTGCTCCCATTGGCTGGAATCCAGCTGGTGGGAGGCCGTGCCAGGGACGCGGTGCTGGAAGCGGCGTGGGGCACAAAGACAAGTAAGTGCCCCCTAGCATCCTCTTGCCCAGACCCCACACCCTCCCTGCACTCCCAGTCCCCACCCCACCAATTCCCTGCACTCTACTCTTGCATCCTCCCTTGCTCCTACACCTTCTCCCCTGGCCAGGCACCCTACCCCCAGCCTACTCCTGCATCCTCTCTCCTGGTCAGACCCTGCACCTTCCCTTGCTTCTGCATACAATGCCCCCACTCCCACTAGACACCCTACTTGCAGCCTGCTCCAGGACCCTACCTCCCTCCCATCCAGACCTCATATCCTCACTCCCTCCTGCACCCCACCTCTCACCCAGACCTTGCACCACAACTGATCCTGCACCTCACCGCCCTCCCAGATCCTGCTCCCCCATCCCTACCCCAGTCACTGGCAGCCCTGTCCCATACAATGAACCCCTCATTTTTTCCCATCCTAGAATCAAGGGAGTCCACAAAATCCACTAACTTTGGAACCCCAGAAGTGTAAATCTAGCCTACGGGAAGCCCTGAACCTCAGTCCTCCTTGTCCCTCCCCTTCCCACTGTGAGGCTGGAATACCAGAGGAGTGAGGTGTCTAGCTGGGGACATCAGTGAGGGTTGGGAGTTTTTTGGAGGGGCTTCCCCCCCCCTCACTTGTGTGGTCCCCAGCTTATTTTTCTGTGGGTCAGTGGTTCCTGACCCAAAGAAGATTCCCCACCCCGCTATAAAGAAAGAAAACATGGAAAGCTCTTAGTTTATCAAACTTCATTTTAAATAACACGAGAAAATTAAAACACTTAATCTGTTTAATAATTTAAATTAATATTTCCTTTCTTACTGGTTAAATTTAACCAGTCTCCCAAGATGCAGCACTAGCAAAATGGCTTGAACATAATTATGCAACTAACGGCGAGTTTCCATTAGCAACTTGTGGTCCATGGAAAGGTTTGCATTGGGCCAGGTGGGCATGGGCCAAAAAGTTTGAAAGCCACTGCTTTAAGTGGAAGGAGAATTAATTCGTATGGAAGAAACACAGCTAATAAAGCAATTGGCTGGCAAACTGGAAAACCCCGAGACAAAAGTAATGCAGAAAATAAAAATATTCTTAGATGTTATTTCCAGAAGGTATTGAATAAACAATTTTGAACAATTTGTCTGAACAATTAATTCCTTGTAGGCAGAGACAAACAGATCACCCTCTCTGGAAAGAACAAAAGATAGATAACACAAGACACCATATAACCCCCAAAGAATCCAACATTGCACACACACGCACACAAAACTACCAAGGATTTAAACAGAAGGAAACAGTAGCTAATATTCCTTCTGTGTTCAGTGAATGTAGGAGGAATTCACAGACATCAGGAATATATCACAACTTATTAAGTTTGTTTTCTTATATGTAGTAGCTAAAAATGTCACACAACTTCTATTAGGGATGTGACGGGTAACCAGTTACCTAGTAAGCCAGGGCTACTCAACTTTGGAAGCTCCAGGGGCCACAATGATACTCACACCCCATGCCGAGGGCCGCAACTTAAGTGCGGTTGCATATACATGCAAATATGTATGCAAATAGCTTTTCACACTGATGGGCATGAATACAAAGCACTTCCCCCAATGTCCTGGCACCTCCTCCCTGAGGGCTAGAAATGCTGACACCCTGTACCCGTCTGTTCCAGCCAGCCTGTCCACTTGCGTCTTTCTATGCTCACCCAGCCTGGCCGTAGCCACGCAGTCGGGGACCAGCCCCAGAGGTGCCGCTGCCATGCAGCCCCAGGCCAGCACTAGACTTCATGTGTGCAGCAGCAATGCCTCTGGCCTCCGAGGCCGGACTGGGACTGCATGGCCACGGAAACAGAGCCTTCAGACTCCAGAGTGGTTGGAAGCTAGAGGTGACGCTGTCATGGCCACACAGTTTTGGGCCAGCCCCGGAGGCACCATTGAGGAGCCTCAGCTCCAGTGCTGCTTCCTCCTACTGCAGTCTAATCTGCTGTGGGGAAGAGGCAGGGCTCTCCAGCAGCCGTGAGGAGGAGTAAAGGTGGGGCTGAGCTTCCGCCCCGCATGCCACTGAAAATAGCCTTGTGTGCCAATTATGGCAGGCGTGCCATAGGTTGCCAACCCTTACATAAGATTTTAATGTATACCATTGACATATCTTAACTTAATGGTGACATTTCAGAGGTATGTGGATATTATCATCAGGACTGGCAAGTTCAGAATGACCTCTTTTCTCTTATATATTGGTATCTGATCTTTCCCTTCAAAGTACTCACACAAAGTAACTACTAACGTTTCATTATAAAATGCAAACATCTCAATTCTCATGAATATGATGTTGTTACAACATTTTCATACATGATTAAAGAGAAAAATCAATATAATCTAATCTCAACATGATATAAATGTTATAATCATGTTATAAATACTGCAAAAAGGGTTTAGTAAACTACATTGACACTATCCTGAAAATAAGAACTTCTTACTATACCAGTCTGTATCTCTCAAAGAAGAAATATGGAAACAGGTAACAAGAAAAAAAAAAATCAGGTACTTAAAAATACCGAGAACCCAAATTAAGAACATCTACAGGGCTATCTTTCTGTTCTTGCAAAACATCACAACTGAACCTTCCCCTGACAACCTTCTCTACTGATCAGCAGAAAGACCTCAGGCTCTCTGAAGAAACCCAAAAATTAAACACCACAATAACTGCATCATCTCTTCATTAGTGGTGCTTGTGGCAAGTCCAAATAACCACAGATGAGGTATATTCTGGAGAAAAAACACAGAAGGGGTGAGGGGAGTCATTAAAGAGGGAATGAAAGACCAAGTGACATGAGAAGGAAAAAAGGAGGTATAAATTGAAGGGCAAAAATAAACAAAAAAGCAAAAACAATGAAAAACAGAGGAAAAACAAAAAATTCTGAACAGAAATCAAAGACACAAAGGAAAAGGAAGAAATAATAAGACAGGGTTTAGAACATGGGCTCCCAAACTGGGGGGGCATGAAGAAATTCCAGGGGGAGCATGAGGCAACCCAGCCCCTCCCCTCCCCCCGTCAATACCCCCTCCCACACAAGTTTTGCTGCTATTTTTATCTTTCGCCCTGGTCAGTACCTTTTTTTTTTCTGCTCAACAACTTTTGCTGCTATTTGGGGGGGGAGGGCGTGAGGGTTTCTCAAAAATCAAAAAGGGGTGTGATGCCAAAAAGTTTGGGAACCACTGGTTTAGAGCAAGATAATGGGCCCGTGAGAATAGAAGAGACATGGACAACACAGCTAAGACTAGAAAAAAAAATCAGTAAAAATGTGGAAAGAAGCATTTAACAACCATTCAGACTTATTTCTGAGCAGTTGTGTATAGTGCCACTGGACAAGTGTAGCACTTCAGAGGAAAAAAAAGCAGTTGTTGCCCCAAGCAGCTTGTAATCAAGGTCAGATATGACATGATATACAGAGGGAAGCCCTTTCTCTCACCCTCAGATGCCAAGCCTTCCTGATGCTCACCTATGTAATATTTTTACTTGCAAAATATGATCACCCTTTGCATTCCCCTAGTCTTCAGGATTAGGGAGTAAAACTCTGGTAACTAACAAGAAACACTACCAGAAAACTTTGCTTTAGCAACAAGCAGCACACACAGAAGTCGTCACTATTAGACTTTGCTGGGAGAGGTATTACCCCTGTAAGGCTGAAGTGTTAGGACCATTTGGAAGCTGGAGCTACTATAGAGAACTGCAGCCCACCTAAGTGGACCTGGAAACTGGGAGCACTTTAGACTAGATCTCTTATGATCTGAACTGACATCTCTATAATCTATCTGACCAGTAAGTTGCTACATGGAACACAAAATAAATTTATAGTATTTTATATTTATATGTATTTTTATAATATAAATTCCTAAATGGATGGTTACCCAAGAGATTAAAGCTTTCTCCATGATATACATAATTGATGAAGAGTATGTAGGATCGGCACCCACAGTAATAAGTGGGTACCTAATGCTGTATTGCAATAAGCAGAAGTTATAAATATAATCCCAAGAACAAAGAGGAACTCAGGTAATTTGTTGTTACCTCATTGTGCTCAGTGTACCCTGGATGTTGGAGGCAGTCACTTGAAATGAAGTGGGCAATTGGAGGTCAGATTGCTCACTTCAGACCCTTCATCCATAACAATTAAGGGTAATAATGTTGTGCATTACACAAGTGTACCTATTAAGTGCATGAGTGCTTGGGATCTAGGAGAATTATGAATTTAAATTCCCAAATTTGTCTTTTTAAGGTATGCCATTTCCCTGGAGGACAAGTACTGAAAAGTCAGATGTGAAGTGACTGCTTTGCAAAAAGCACATGCCCATGGGTAATAGGGTATTTGTATCTTGTTTTTCTGAAGAGTTCATTTGAGGGCATAGCAATTGTCTGATTTCAGCTGCATAGCGCTCGGGCATTTGACATTCTGGATGAGGTACAATGCATGCCGTGATAAGCATATGTACTACCATGAATCCTGAAGGGTTGTGGGGTTACTGATCATTGTAGCACTGGAGAAAGTTGGTAGGCTTTGCATCTATTATTCTGGCAAGGTCTGGTTCCACTTTGAACTGGTGTGTCTTGGTCTGCAGGGAGCTTATTTCTGATGACTTTGGTGAGATGGAGGATGGGGGGCTTGAAGGCCCAGAAGACGGAAGTTCAGAAAAAAAAAAAACTTCTGTGCAGATGTGGTCCCTATCAAATAAGGGCTATTATTATTCAATGATACCCCATATGGATTCCAATAAAGGGTGTGCAACAGTGGCTTTTTCCTTTATTGATACAGGTTCTCCCAGCATATTTGGGTGTTTCTTCGCATGATGCAATTTACGCCTCTAGTGGGGTTTTCTTGTTTAATGCATACGGTTCTAAGTATGTTCTGGTGCCTGGACACCCTTCAGAGCAAATTCTGCGATATCTGCATGCCTGACTTGGGGTGTCTGGTGCACTTGCTTGAGCAATGGAAGCAAATGTGGTGATCCGGGGGTTTCTTGAATATAGTATTTTATACAGTTCCACTGTTGAAGCTAATCATGGCATCCAGAAAGTTGATGCTGCTGTTGTAATGGCCTGGAGAGAGAGTATGATAGAGGCACAATAGCTGTTAAAATGGAAATCTATGAGGAAGTTTAGATCTTCTGTCCAGAAGATGAAAATATCAATATATTTCATATTGTAGATTTTGAGGTGCATTTTTCTAGAAATTCTTCAAGATAGCCCATGGGGGAAAATGGCATATTGAGGAACCAGCCTGGCTGTCCCCATGATTTAGGCCAAGTGTTTGTTAAATGTAAAACCCTGGGAGAAGATGAAATGGATGAGTTTGGGGATGTTTTGGATAGATTTCCAAGCATTGGGTATTTACTTGCATATATTTGAGGCCGGCTGCCATGATGAGGGATACTGATGTATAGGCATTAACAGTGTTCTGAAGCTTGTGTTCCACTGGTTGTGAAATTGTTCTAATTAATTCCATGTTTTGTTTTTGTGTTGAATGGCTGTCAAGTTTTTGTTTTATTGGGGTTTTTTGTTTGTTTGTTTGCGCTTCCGGTATGATCTATAGGTAGGTTTCCTGATGCGTTTCTATAAAGAACTGGTTAAAACTTGACAATTTCTATGTTGAAACGTTTTCAAGTTCTAAATCTCTATATATATTTAAAAAAAACTTTCAGCACATCACTCTGCAGTCCACAGCTCCTCCTCCCCTTTCCCTCCCTGTTGCTTATCAGCCAGGGGGAAGAACGCGGAACCCAGAGAGACTCTAGAGCAGTGGTCCCCAACGCAGTGCCTGCGGGCGCCATGGCGCCCACCGGGGCATTTATGTGCGCCCGCTGAATCATCTGGGTTGGCCCAGCACACGGCACATGTGCAGAGCCAGCTCTGGGCACAGAGCGTGTGGGCGGCCCCTGCCCCAGGCGCGCAGCACATGTGCGGTGCCGGCCCTGTGCACATGGGCGACCCCACCCCAGGTGCATGGCACATGCGTGGTGCAGGATGCGTGGTGCAGGGCGCGCGGTGCGTGTGCGGCCCCGCCCCCAAACACCCAGCGCGTGAGCGGCCCTGCCCCCGAACGCCCGGCAGCTCCTAAAGGTTAGGGACCACTGCTCTAGAGAGCGTGCGAGGCCACGTAAGGTCCTAGAGAGACCCCGTGCCCGCGTACACTTGGGGGGAAAGCATGGGGCCTGTGAGGCCCCAGAGAGGTCCCCTTCCCCCCAGCTGCTGGGGGGGGCAGGGAGAGCCAGGTGCACCCCCTTCTCAGTCCCCCTCCCAGGCAGCCAGGGTAGGGGGGAAATGCTGGAGTTGGGTGAGGGGCAAAAGCTGGGGTGGCCTCAGACCCCCCTGGCTGCGGGGGAAGGAGAGGAGGGAAAGCCTCACCCCACCCAACCCCTTGGAGGCTGGAGGGAGCAAGCTGGGCCAGCTGCGGCCTCAGCCCGGCCCAATCTCCCAGCGACTGGAGGGCAGCGGGGAGAGCCGGGGCTGGCTTGCCCTCAGGGGGGGACCTGGCAGCTGGAGGAAGGGGGGGGGAGGGAGAAAGAGCTAGGATAGGCCAGGGCTGCCACACCTCAGCCTGGCTCTCCCCAGCGGTCGGGAGGGAGCCAGAGTGGGGGGGTTGGCGAGCATAGAGAGCAGGGAGCACCACCTCCTAGCATTTGTACACGTTCCTGATGAACCATAATTATTAGCAGCACGAACCTTTCAATAAGTTATATTAAAATATGTTTTCTTAATAAAAGATCATTTCTAAAATTACACAGAGTGCTCTATGAAACAAGGATTTATGCTAGTTAGTTAGAATTTCTGTATCCTAATGGAATATTTTATGTCACAAAGTCTGTTAATAATACACATGCACATACCTCTCAAACATTTATTTGGCTGACAGTCTGGAGACTACAGTGTGTAAAGAACACTCCTTATAATTATTTTGGATAAAAATATATATAGGCTAAAAATGAATCTGTAAATACCAA
Organism: Pelodiscus sinensis; assembly: GCF_052426305.1. Classification (NCBI taxonomy): domain Eukaryota; kingdom Metazoa; phylum Chordata; order Testudines; family Trionychidae; genus Pelodiscus; species Pelodiscus sinensis. The sequence goes on along the minus strand of NC_143054.1, from coordinate 155,651,148 downwards.
ATCCAACAGGAAGTGTTTGAAAAACCACCATAGGGTTCTTACTTTGAGCTCAAGATTTACATTACATAGAGACTCGCAGTCTTGCCATAGTACACAGATTGGATCTAGCTTTTCCCAATTGTGGAAACCTTTTCGACACTTTATAAGCAAGGATAAGTAGAAGATATAGTAAGCAATGAAACCACCAGCATAGCTGGAGACTCAGTTGCAACACAATATATCCCTAATGTCGTGTATAAGTTTGACCTTACCAGAGGAAAGAGCTGCATTTTAACTGTGTAACTTGTTGAAGTAAAAGGGCATTGCACTCTTCAGGAACACTATTGCAATGCAGTATGGTGCTTTTCATTCTTCAAGGGTATATCTAGACTGCACTCTAAAATCGAAATAAGATACGCAATTTGTGCTACGCAAATTGCGTATCTTCTTTTGATTTTATTTCAAAATAGAATGCTTCAAAATGTGGCGCATCTACACAATGCCAAATTTCTAAATAAAGCACTATTTTGAGACATCCCTTATTCCTTGTAAAACGAGGCTTACAGGGATGCCAAAATAGCACATCCGTTATTTCGAAAATTATTTTGAAATAGTGGACGCATTCCTTTGACGCGGGGTAGCTATTTTAGGATATCCTGAAATAGCCTTGCAGTCTAGATGTAGCCCAACTGTGAAATAAGATAACTATGTTGTATCCAACCAGTATTTACAGTGCAGTACTTACAGTACAGATTTGCTCTAGAAGAAAAGGCATCTTCACGTAATACAGAAAACAATCGTTCTTTCTTCCAATAAGAGTGCACTCTATCTTGATTTTAATACAGTTTTAATAAGTGATTAATTAGCATCAATCAGTTGAGATGATCTTAACTCTTTATGAGCAATTCACCTATGTGTCAAAAACGTTGCATTGCCTTAGGATTTAGCAAACATGGCCCCAACCATATAAAGACTTAAATTTATGACCCCATAGCACGTACATGGCACATGGACTTCTTACAAGGTACCAAGTCAAACATGTGACAAGTCTTTTCAAGATCAGAGTTTAAGTTGCAAATACTCCATGATAGTGCACTCTTGAGTTGATGTTCTTACATAATATAATCTTTATGGATGCTGAGACAATTAAAGATCGTAGTCAGACTATCCTGAGTTTAGCAGTAAAATATCTGAGACTCCAAAAGTAACATCTAAGACCATAACTGCAGTCAAAAGCAACATTCACTGAGAAAGACATGATACACATCAAAAATCTTTAAATGGTCAGAGTGGATTAAATTATAACAACTGCCTTTGGATACTGTAGGGGTGTGAAAGACTAGTCGACTTTCCAGTAAGCAAGTGCTTATCAGATAGTCGACTACTCGCTTTCACTCCCTTCCTGCAAGGTGGGGGGAAAGCGGGAGAGAGAAGGTGCTTCAAAGCAGCAGCGCCCCGTGAAGCCTGGGGCCAGACCCTGGGTTCCACACAGCACTTTCACTTTGAAATGCCACATACAGCCCTAGGGCAGCTGCATGCAGCGTTTCAAAGTGGCAGCGCCACGTGGAGCCAGGATCTGCTGCTTATAAATGCCATGTGCAGCTTGGGGCCAGCTGGAGACCTGGGCTGCACACACCATTTCAAAGCGGCAGTTCCTCATGGAGCCCAGGGCCGTTGGGAACTCAAGAGTCCCCAGATGACCCTGGGCTCCATGTGGCACTGCCACTTTGAAACACTGCATGAGAGCACAGGGCCAGTGAAGACTGCCTGAGACTGCATGCTGGCACCATGCTCCCCACAGCGCTTTCGCCTTTCAACACCCTGGAGCTGTTGCTACACTTCAGAGGCAGAGGCACCCTTACTGACTAATTGAACAGTCAATGAAAATTGCATCAACTATTCGATTAGCCAATTAATCTAAATTTAACATCCTTAGGATACTGTCATTCATATTGAACTATATAAGCACAACACTAATTATATTCTTGTGACAGTCAAGTTGAAGAGAAGAGCCAAGGCCAAAGAATAAGAATTAAACAGAAGAAACAGAACCGGATATTTTATTGCCAAGAGAGGATCAGAAAGAAAGTCTCAGAGACACAGAAAAAAAATTTACAGATAGCTGACAGTGGGAAAAGGACCTTCTGTCCATGAAAGAAAGAAGGAGAATCTCTTGAGAAAACTGACAATGAAATTAGGTGGAAAAGACAAGTAGTAAAGAAATTACAATTACGGGTAAGGAGAGGTCAAAACAGAATGAAACATTTATTCAAACATATAAAACCTGGCATTAAAACTATTTAAGGATTCAGAGGACATAAACTACCCAGGGAAAGTGCAGCTTCACACATTACTCTCTCTCCAGTTCTTGAAGGGCTGGGATAAACACAACTTCCACACTGCAGCCTTCTAACAGTCCAGGAAGCAAACCATCAAGTGGGTCACGAGATGTGACTTTCACTCTCTCAAACTACAGACGTTCCACTGAACTCAAACTTATGGAACACAGTGAGGGCATAAGAAGGAAGCATTTTTGTAGTAATACAGGGGAGGTTATAATCGAGGCATAGATCGTGCCCCTGACCTTCTCTGTGTTAGGGGAGATGGGAGGAGGCAGAAACTCAGTATTGATACAAAGGGGCAGAAATGTGTGACCTTCCCATCCCTCTCACATCATCAACTAAACTCAGAGGAGTGTTGCCAACTCCCAGGCTGAATCTTCCACCAACAAAGAGACGGATCTTGGCTGAGGGAAGAAGAGGCTCAACGTCTGAGCTCGTAGCTTTTCACAAGCATCGATATCAACAGATCCACCTCTCTGTCAAACACACTTGAATGCAGACACAAACAATTAAACCTGCAGGTCATAATGCTTCCTTTGCCATAGACTTCTACTAACCCTAGAGCTAATTAAAAATGAAGTTATATATTGAACAGATATAAGTGAGATTTCAGTGTTTTCAGGTGAAACTGATTTACAGTCTTCATATCTGTTTAGTCCTCATTCCTAACCCTCATTTTATTGACTGATGGAAAAAAATGAGAATGTTATTGAAAGAACACAGTAGAAAAAAAATATAGCTTAATGTATATTTCTATATACTCTTCAAGTTCTGAAACTACTATTGTTTTTTCTAATATGCCTTCACTTTTATGCAGTAAACTTCCCAATTTTTTTTTCAATGTCCATATTCCACAAGTTGTTAGAAACTACTTGCACTTCTTCAAGGTTATGGTTAAGTTAATGTGCTAACCATGCATTGTGTCTGAAGGATAAGAATTATTTTAAATAGAATGGAGGAAATTCACCTTTTCATTGTCACGTGCAGAATATCTTTGAGAGTATCTGGAGAACTGCTAATTATTAAAGGAATACATGTACAGTAAAATCTATAGTCCTTTGTAATTTGAAGAGCTCTATGTTCTCTTTTAGGGATATCGGTTTCATTCACTAACTCAATGAAGAGTTTTTATCCTGAAATTTCTGAAGAGGCCTGAAGTGCAAATTTGTTACCCATGGACACAGGTGGCCAACACAGTTCTCAGAAGGTACCTATTTTTAGCAAGTCTCAGAACTCATACCTAGAAATAACTGAAGATGCTAAAGGAAACTTGGACAAAACTGACATCAAATGCATATCCTTTGGAGATGAATTTTTAAAGCCTCACTAATTCATGTATTTTTTCTCTAGAGTCTTTCAAGTAACTGTAATAGATACTCTAAAATCTTCAGTTTGCTTCATAATTCTTTCTCGAGATACTACTAACATATCTGATGATGCTTTATAAGAAGTTCCTTCTATGAAGATACTTTTAGCTAAGAAAGTTACAGTTAATATACTGTCTTATAGTAACAAAACAATATGCTCTCTCAAATTCTAAAAATGTTTAATCTCAGTTGATATGGAGAAATTCTCATTATGTATTTACTATATCATCTAGTACAGAACAAAATGTGATAAATAACTTACTTGGGGGGGGAAGGAAGGGGAACCACTGATTAAGGAAAAATTATCTTCATCTGGTTGAACATTTAAAGTTGTAATAGTCTAACAGTCTAACAGCAGAAAGCTCCACACATTCTGCTAAGCATTTCTGTGATCTCTTCATCAGACCTGTCTGTCAGAGTCAGATTATTTCTTTATTAAAATGGTATTTGGGATGCATACACATGGCTATCACTTGTCTGACAAAGAACAGATACATTATATAACCCTGGTGAAGACACTGCGCATTGTGTACAATTTGGTTCATGTCATTGAAGAACAAAAGAATTGGAGATAGAGGGAAGGGAAAGGTGGGAATCAAAAGATAGTTAGGATAGATGACCAGAGAAGAGACAAAGGGGGGAAGAGAGAGAGAGAGAGAGAAAACAAAGTAGGATATTACATAACAGTTTGGAATATTAGCATTTGGGAGAGGGTAATTTACAGTAGCCAGCAGCACACAAATGAGCAGAAGTAATGTGCATCTCAAAGATGATAGATATTAAAAAGCATGTTACAATAAATCTATTGAAATTAATCAGCTGAAATACCATCACCATGTTTCCACTAGATCAGTGGTCTCCAACCTTTTTACACCAAAGATCACTTTTTAAATGACAGACCAAGCCAAGATCTACCGCCCCGCCCCTTCCTTGAAGCCCCACCCTCTCTATTCTCCTCCTCTCTATCACTTGCTATTCCCAATCCTTATACTGCTGCTTTAAAAAAAAAAAAATCTTCTATAGGAAGAGGTTTTTCCAACATTTGGCCTGTGTAGACTGGACCAAATGTCAGAAAAAAAAACCCTTCTTTTGGAAGCCCCCTTATTCCTTGTGGAAAGAGGAATATAGGGGTGACTGAAAGAGCATGTCTGCTCTTCCACTAAAAAAAGCGGAAAACAAATGCAACCCTGGATGCTGAAGAGTTTTTCTGGGATATCTCCAGAATCCTGAAAAACTCCTGCAGTCTAGCTGGACCCTCTCTGGGTTGAGACAGGATGGGTAGTCTTTGGGATGGGAATGAGGGAATTGGGTGTGGGAAGGGGTGAGAGGTGCAAGCTCTGGGAGGAAATCTGAATGCAGGAGGTGGAGGAGAACGGGACACTGGCTCAGGAAGCCTGCTCCAGCACAGCTGGAGCTAGGCGCAGCCTCCCTGGGCTGAGCGCAGGGCAGCAGGGCTGGAACGAAGATAAGAGGCTGCCCGGCCAGCTGGCCATGGCACTCAGCCATGGTGCCCCATGCTCCACATGGGCAGGCGCAGAGAAGAAGCCGCCCGATCAGGGGCAGCCTCTTTCAGCTGAAAGCCACAGCCACGTGGCTGCGGTGTTTCAGCCCTCCCGGCCTCCCAGCTCCCACCATTCCACACAGCTACTCACCTGTGTTGTTGCTCGGTGAGTAGCTGCTCCTCAAATGAGGAAATCAAATGTAAATGTACTGCACAGGCGTGCAGTTCAGAGAGGGCTCAAGATCGACTCTTAGAGCCCCTGAGATAGACGGGTAGATCGCGATCTACCGGTTGGTGACCACGGCACTAGATTATATAAGCAAGGCCTCCTTAATTTACCTTGCTGTAAAATCACAGTGCCTTCCTTGTTTTCACTCTTCTTCTGATAGAATAAATGCCCCCCCCCCCACCTGTCTATAATCAGCCATCTTTAGCAGAAGCAAAGTGCTAACTTCACAGTACAAGGGACTTTTCTTGGGATTTTATAGCGAGATAATCCTAATATGTAACAGTCATCTCACTGAAAAAGAGATATTTTGTCAATGAATGCAAAGCCAAAGCCAGTGCATGGATTACTACAATAGAGTGAGAAAGTGTTTGTAAGCAAGTACTTGCTGAAATGAGGATTTGGGGCAAGGCTCAGAAGAGCAAACAAGTGTTAATTTAGTTTGTCTACTGGAGAAATAGCTCTCTCACATACTGAAATAGATTTTTCTTTCAAAGAATGGAAGGAAGAGAGGAGAAAGCAATTTCTGAATATTTCAACTTGTTGCCACTAGCATGCTTAATTGTGTTAGAATAGGCAGAGAATGTATATGAAGCTGCTCCTCAAGCAAGTTAATGTACGTCACCCGCCCCCTCAAGATATATGAAAATTGGCATAGGCATAACTCAAAGACATCTTAGGCAAAATACATCATGACATTTTTAAAATTACAATCTGCTGAATGTATATATTCTATGTCTGTATATGCATCCTTCTTGTATGTGAAGTTAGCAACATGAGGTGTGGATCTGTTTATAATTCTTAATGTTCTAATGAGGGTGATTAGTAATACTCTGGAGACATGACCCAGTGCTCACGACAATGATCTATACGTGGATTTGTTTTTCTGGTAAGCCCAACCTGTGAGTCCTACAAAGACATGGACAAACCACCTGATACTGGAACCCATTTTGGGTCTTGTACTTTTCCACTCAAGGTGAGAAAAGTTTGAACTGAACAGAAAGAATTCCTGACTTGGGCAAAAAGGATATTAAGGTGGGAAACCAAACAAAGGGAAACCAAACGAGGAGAACCCAACTTACCACCCTAGATGCCTGCTGGAAACACCTAAGGCTGAACAGGGGGAAGGATCAGGCCCAAGCTAGGAGGCTGCCTAGCTTCTGAAAAAGATTATTAGAACTGGAGTTAAGATAAGAATTTGCATGTAACTGGTTTCTTAGTATATTAGGATTAACTGGTGTGTTTTATTTTGGCATAGTAATTTACCTAGATCTGTTTTTACTTGCAATCACTTAAATCCTATTTTTACCTTTGTTTATTTTTGAGCTCAAGGTATATAATCGTTACCTCGGAGGAGCAACCACTTTGCATATCTCTCTTTCACTAATAAAGCTGACCCCTGTGATTGTGATGGGTTCAACGTACATTTGCGTGACAATGATATTCTTGTGATAAATTGTGGAACTACTTCATTAATCATATACATCATGAACCATCTTTTATGTGCTGTATCTTAATTCATTTCAGCTAGGACTACTACTAGAACAAACATCAGAGCAACTTTAAGGAGCTACAAGAAGTCCTGTGGCACCTTATAAACTAACAGATTTATTGGTGCATAAATTTTCGTGGGCAAAAACCTACTTGGTCAGATGCATGTAGTGGAAATTCCAGAGGCAGGTATAAATATACAGGCATAAGTCAAGAGTTCCAATCAAGAGCTAGAGATAACAAGGTCAATTCAGTCAGGGAGGATGAGGCCCACTTCTAGCAGCTGATGTGGAGGTGTGAAAACCAAGAGAGGAGAAACTGCTTTTGTAGTTAGCTAGTCATTCACAGTCTTTATTTAATCCTAAACTGATAGTATCAAATTTGCAGATAAATTATAGCTCTGCAGTTTCTCTTTGAATTCTGTTCTTGACTTTTTTTGTTGTAGGATGGCTACTTTTAAATCTGCTACTGTGTGTCCAGGGAGATTGAAGTGTTCTCCTACAGGTTTTTGTGTATTGCTAGGGATGTCAACTTGTAATTGACTAAACAATCAACCAATACACTTAGGTTTATCAGTTCATCTTGTCGACTACACACATTCCACCCCCCCTTTGCTGCTTCTGATACAGGGGCAGCAAGTGGGGGAGGGCAGGAGCCAGTACTGGGCGGGGGAGGTGAGGGGATCCAGCTTAAAAGTAAATTCCCCCCAGCACCACTCTGCGGTGCTTCTTTCCTCACTCTCCCCATCATCCCCCGCATGAGGCAGCAGTGCAAGGGAGGTGGGAGGAAGGGAGATTCCAGCGAAACAGCCTCTGTTTGCAGTAGGCCCGAGCCCTGTCACAGTGCTGCCTCTGATACAGGCAAACAGTCTGTGCAGTGAGCTGGTTTGTAAAGTGGCTCCCTACACTGACTGTCTTCCACCTGGCACCCTACTCTGCTGCCTCTGTATCAGAAGGCAGCAGTGCTCAGTGGCAGGGGGCTCCTCAGGAATGGGGCCAGAGCACACTGGCTGTCAGCCCCACCCTTGGGGACTATAGAATAGTAGAGTAACTAATAAGAATTAATGTGATTACTCGACATTCAATTACCCGATATCTAACATCCTATCGAATAGTTGTGTAACCGCTAAGATTCCATGCAATTACATGACTAGTCAATTACACAATATCTAACACCCTTAGTTAACATTACATCATCATCATCATCTTTCCAGCATCTACCATTAACATTGTTAACTACTGAACAAAGAACATAAAGTGAAGAGAAGATCTTAGAGGGAAGATCTGCACATAGGTGCTTCTGGCACCATGAGTAGGTGATTTAAAAAGTACTATTCCTCCCTCTATCACCTATCCACAATTGTTTCCAATCTGAAGACAATTTATACCTTCAAGTCAGCAGCACTGCTATGGACACACACATGGTCCCCCCAATATGCCAACATTTTTAGGGCTGACCTCGAACAACTTTTCCTCAGCTCTCTTCCCCTAGCATCCTTCCTCTACTTACACTATATTGATGACATCTTCACCATATGGACCCATGGGAAGGAAAGCCTTGAAGAATTTCAGTGGGATTACAACAATTTCCACTGCACCATCAACCTTAGTCTGGACAAAGAGATCCACTTCTATGACACTACAGTGCAATTAAATGATAGCCACATGAGCACCACTCTGTACCAGAAACCTACTCACAGCTATTCTTACTTCCATGCCGTTAGATTCCATCTAGGACACATCACACATCGATTGTTTATAGCCAGGCCCTAAAATACAACCAGATTTACTCCAATCCCACAGAAATAAACACCTAGAAGATCTTCATCAGGTATTCTTAAAACTTAAATACCCACCAGGGGAAGTGAAGAAACAGATTGACAGAGCCAGACAAGTCCCAGGAACCTATTTCTTCAAGTCAGGCCCAACAAGGAAAACAACAGAACATCCCCGGTCATCACCTGCAGCCCGCAGGTTAAATCCCTCTAGCGCATCACTGATAATCCACAACCTATCCTGGAAAATGATCCCTCACTCTCATAGGCCTTGGGAAACAGGCCAATCCTCGCCCATACAACTCTCTAACCTGAAGCAAATACTTCCTTGCAGCCACACATCACAATTCAGATACATTCACCCAGGAACTTACCCCTTCAACAAGCCCCATTGTCAACACAGTCCACATATCTACACAAATGGCACCGTCACAGGACCTAACCACATGAGCCATAACATCAGGGCCTCATACAACTACACATTCTCTAATGTGATAAATGCCATTAAGTGCCAGCAATGCCCCTCTGTCATGCATATTGACCAAACTGGACAGTCTCTACAACAAAGGACAAATGAACACAAATCAAACATCAGAAATGGTAACACATAAACCTGTAGGGGAATATTTTAACCTACCTGGGCCCTCAATGGATTTGAAAGTAGCCATTTCTTCTACTTTAGCAAAATAGAGCCACAAGTTCTATAGTCGTCACAGACGTTTTGTTGTGTGCTGCATGACTGCTTAGCACCAGAATTGAATTAAGGTCCTTTCTTATTACACTACAGGTTGAACCTCTCTAGTCCAGCACCCTTGGGACCCGACCAGTGCCAAACCAAGAAATTCACCAGACCAGGGGAGGTCAGTCTTGTCTAGCAGCATTATCAACACTTCAAATGCCTATCAGAAGACATTAACGGGTAAATTAGAGCTAAACAACAGCACAGAACACTGAGAACTAGGACTGGTGGTTGTAAACAAACTTTATGAGACTGCAGGAAACTTGGCCACACCCATGATAAATGGACATCCAGCTAACTAAAGTCATGCCAGGCAACAGATGTAGCTGGACCAGAGTGTGCCAGCCTACAGAGGTTTAACTTGTATTTTCATAGTGCTCTGTTTTATTTGTTTAAAAGACCAAGGTAAAATTAAATATTTTAGGTTTGTTTCTATGGATTGAAACATTAAATTATTTTAAAATTTAAATGCTACTTTTTCCTTTCATTAACATCCTTCATTTTGTTACGCTCCCATACATTAAACAAAGCAAATATAAACAAGTGGATTCTGCAATACAACTCAACTGCCTGAGCAGAAAATGCTGTTGACAGTTCTATATTGATCTGTGTTGGTATTTGTCTGCACTTACGAGTAAATTAAATATGCTTGCGTAATAAGCTTTCTATGGTGTTTCAATCAACGTCGATATCGATTAAGGATATAAAATCCTGTTTAATTGTTTAACTGGTTAAACACTACGTTTGACTGGTTATCTGAATAAAGGGGCGGCGGGCAGGCTGGAATGGCCCCCCGACTCAGGAAGGGGCTGTTCCAGCCCAACCCGGTGCAGCAGCCTCCTTTCCCCAGCAGGCAGGGAGCGGCTCCAGACACTACAGGTTAACCAGAACTGGTAAATACCACCCAATAAGGGTGATACAGACTGGTTAACTTTTAATATTAATATTTTCTATATGAAGTGCTATGAAATCATTTCTTATTAATTTATTTAGTGGGTTAAACAGATATTTCAGTTTTTAGGGAGATATCCATACTATTCAAGAAGGTTTTTTTAATTCAAGTTCTCTCTCATAATTTATACTACTTGCTTTTTTCAGAAGTTTAAGACAGTGAAATTGACTAGAAATTTACCAGAACAGAAGTGAAACTTGTTGATCCTCACACATTACCACAACACCGCAAAGCTGGGGTTTTAACCGGTGCAGAGACCACTTGGATGTAAAACATAAATGTTTCCATTTTCAAAACAATATTACAAACTGGTTAGGTATTTATAAGATAACTCAAAGGGCACACAAAAGGCTTTGCTCCCGATTAGTACTTAGGATATTAAATATTTGTTAATTAACTAAATCGAATAGTCAATGGAATTTCCACTGACAACTCAATTAGTCGATAAGTGGGGGCCTATTTGAAATCATGGGATGGTGGGCGGGCGGAGCCCGCCCACCTTCTAAAAGCCCCTCCCCAACCTTATGGGAGGGACACTGGACCCATGTTCAATTGATTGCTTGGGACAAATAATGACTAAAGGATCAAGAAGTGCGGGCTAGAGGTTCAAAATAAGGGAGCCGGATGAGGACACCGAGCAGAGAACCCCAGACAGCGCCCACTGCTCCTCAAAGCTGTCGATGGAGCCAGTGGACGCCGCCCAGAGGAACTCTGCCCGGATTCGTGACACGAGGGAGGAGCGGAAATAGGCCCCACAGTCGCAGAGAACCCCCTCGTCTAGCATCCTCCTCCTGCTATTAAAGATGGCAGCTTTCGCTAAGGCCAGGAGGAGGTTGACGAGGAGGTCTCGCGACTTTGTGGGGCCACGGATTGGGTGTGCATAAATAAAAAGGTGAGGGGAAAAGTGCAGCCAGAACCTCAATAAGAGGTTCTGGAGGAGCCGGAATAGGGGCTGCAACCTGGCGTATTCGAGGTAGGCGTGCGCCAGGTTCTCCCTCACGCCGCAAAAGGGGCAGGTGTCTGGGATAGGGGTGAACCGCGCCAAGTACACGCCCGTGCTCACGGCCCCGTGAAGGAGCCGCCAACTGATGTCCCCGACGGGCCGCGGGATTAAGTGGGGGTAAGAGCCCTCCAGACTAGCTCTCCTGGGACTGCTGCAGCTCTGCCTCTCCTGCACCGCAGACGCAGTGCTGCTTCCCCACCCCCAATGCCTCTGATACAGAGGCGGGGGGGGGGGCGGCGCAGGGAGAGGAGCAACTAGTCGAGTAGTCACATCCCTAATTAGTACTAAAAAAAATTACAAATCCTGTTGACTTCAGCAGAAGTTTCAAGTAGTCAAAATTCAGGAACAAAGTGAAAGTTTGCCAAATGAACAATAAGAAGTAGTTTGTACAATCCAGATCAGAACATTGCAGCAAGTCCAAAGATAGCAAAAACAAAAGAATTATGAAAAATTAAACCTTGGTAGGTGAATCAAGATGCAGCAAAAAGAGCAACTCATAACACTTGAAAGCTGCTAAAGAAAATGTATTTACTTCACCAGAAAAATTAATCTGTTATTTTATTATCTTATGTGTCCCACAATCACAATTAAGTGAACATCAAAGTGAAGGCAAATCATCTATCTTGATAGGACAAATAATTTTAGAACAAGACCCATCCCACTGTAGCATTTACAAACTGATGCACAGAAAATCTACTCAATATATTACGCGTAAACAGCCTTCTACTGATTTGGCACTACTGTATGCCATTCCTACTTGATTGTGTCTGGTTCATTGCCTTAAAGGTTAATTGTAGCCCTGCTGAATTTAACTGTGCAGAAGCCTATTACAATGAATGCAAACTATGTCCTTGGACAAAAGTAAACATTTTATTTTCCAGTTTGCACACACAAAACCCTAAAAAAATATTCCTCGTCTGTTCTCTCAGCTTTTGGATGCAAAATTAACCTACATAGGTCTTATACCTTTCAATGAAGCATCCTCATAATTATATTAAAGCTATAGTTACTGTATGTGTTAGGTCTTATTTATATAAATTAAGTTGAAAATAGCAGGACAGGAAACATGTCTTGCAAAAAGTACTATTTCAACAATTTGCAGTTTCTTACCTTAGTTTCCCTGGGACACCTGCCAAAATTATGCCTAATGTGCAATATCCTATCCAGTCTCAAAATTTAAAACTGACTTTCAGATAGTCTCAACATGTTGAAGACTTTTTTGCTAGTTATCTAGCCTGAGAAGACATCACACAGTATTATTCTTTGTAGCATTTAATTACAAGAAAAACGCGTATAGTTAAAATTGGAAATTTAACTTTAATATTGGATTGAAAAACTATCAAAAAACTTAATTTACAAACGGGGGAAGTGAAAGCAACTCTACAAATTAACTGCATCTGGTAGTAAAATGTTTCAGCGAGAGGCAAGATATGGAGAAAGGAATCAACATTGATTCTGTAACTTAAAATAGAAGAAAAACTATTAAGCTATTTTATGGCATAGATGTTTGTCTAACTTCCACTATAGCGAAGATTATAAAATAGTTTCTATTTTAACTTCTTGTTTTCACATGCCCATAACTTTCCCAAACATTCACCTTTTGCAATGAATCTTTTCATGCTTTACCACTGCCCAAAGGATTATACAGGCAGTCCCCGACTTACACGGATCCAACTTATGTCGGATCCGCACTTACGAACGGGGCTTTTCTCGCCCCGGAGCTCACAGGCGGCGGGACCGCCCAGAGCGCACTGGTCCCGCCACCGCGTCCTCCAGGGCGAGAAAAGCTGCTCCGGGTCTCCTGTAGTCAGCCTGTAGTCAGCCGCTGATCAGTTTCAGCAGCGGCTGAATCTGGAGCCAGTTCCGACTTACATACAAATTCAATTTAAGAACAAACCTATAGTCCCTATCTTGTACGTAACCCAGGGACTGCCTGTATTACATAGAGCAGAAGACACCTGGACAATTTTAAGAGTTTTAGCAAAATTCCTCCAGTAATTCTCAATTCTTGGAGAGAATAAAAAAAAAAAATCTGTACAGTGAAGTGTAGCTACATACTTAAAAAAAATAAAAACAATGGCTATAGCATAAGAGCCAGAGTTTGAAACCTGGCATTGAGGAGCAGTGTTTTCTGGTGAAAGGAGGTTGAGGAAACACACACTATGCAATTGAAAGACTGCTTGTGAACATTGCCAATGAAGTCACACTGTCTCAGGGACATCATGGCACGTTATACCTGCTTGCCCTGGCCATCAAACTGATACTCTTATGTCACTTCTAGGACAACTTTCACAAAGGGTATTTTAGGGCTTTGTTTGCACCTGCAAAATGAGTGGCGAGAGAGAGGAATTCTGATTGCACCTAGGAAGCTGCATGAGTATTACCAATAGTGGAAACAGTAGAGAAGACAAAGCAACAGCTCTCCAATGTGTCAGCAGTAAAATCACTTTGGTCTCATCTACATAATAGCTTCCACTTGCAGACATCAACCAGGACAAAAAACATGTGCAACTTATTACAGCACAAACACTCCCTTAAATTTTAATGAAACTGCAAACTCTTTAAAAAGACACAACTTCCTTAACTGCAGTGCCAGGAAAAAAAGGTGTAAATAGAATTACAAACGCATCAACAGCCTTGCTGGATTTTATAAAATTTTACAAATTCAGTAGTTTCATTTAAAAAGAAAGTTAAAACAAAATATTTTCTGTTTTCTATCACCATTACAAACATATAAAAACTAATTTCAACCAAATAATAGCAGCACAGGGAGGAACTAAACCCATTCACAATGAAGTGACTACTTTAAACAATAAGTTCGGAGCCTTAAAATGGTTAATTATTAAGAATATGCAAATCCGTTTCCCCCTTTTTAAAAAGGCAAAGGTATTAAATTCAAAAAGCTATATTTGTTTTTCTGGTTACATGCATAACCAATTTGTATTGGTTGTGAAATCACAATTTTCAGGATAAGAACACAAGCAAATTAATAATGCTATTACATTTGAACCTTAAAAGACAGTTAGAAAAATTAAGTGTGCACAATTTTTTTCCAACTTGCTTGAAAATTAAAACCTTTTTTCTACATAGTAAGAAATCAAAACATGTTTGACATGAGAATTGCTTGAAAAAGACATGAACTCAAGAACAGAATTTTGAAATGAAGTCCTTTAACAGAGAGGTCAGAAATTAAATGTTTATTCTCTATGTCCCATTAGTAGCCATATATAATTTAAATTAAAATCTAATTCAAACTGGTTGACATTAGTTTTTTTAACAACAAAGATGCTAACCTACATTTTAAAAGGTATCGCACATTCCATCTTAGGGAGGTTACTTATCGTTTAAAATGATAACTGGTTAAATGCTGGTTTAACTAATTAGCCATGGAGCAGCCCAGCTAGGCCTACCTTACCATAGACTGCTCCAGCTGGGGTAGGCCTGCTGCTGCACACCATAGATGGGGCATTGCTTTGGCGTGGGCACACCACGCTGAGGATTTGGCCAGGCTGGAGCAGCCCACTCAGCCCTGCCAGTTCACCAATTACCCATAAGCATCACCTGGCAAGCATGATGCTTAGCAGGTAATCAGTTAACCCTTTAATCACTATTTCATCTACAGTCTTTGTCCACAACTTTAAGTCCCGACAAATGTTTTTCCCCACAACATGGAAACGAAGGATGTTAAAATGCAGGAGTGGGGGGTTGTAGACATGTAACTGCTGAAATTTTCAGCAACAGGGAGGCAGCTCCCCGTGAGCACTGGCTCCCAGCTGCCCCCACTCCCTTCTGTAGTGCAGTGGGAGGGGACCCAGGTTCATCAGTTAATGATTTAAACATGTATACTATCACAGCCCTAATGGAAACCCACGCTGTAGATGCAACAATACTGTACAACTTTGACAAAACCAAAGAAGACATATAATTATCTCCAGCAGAAGTTTATGACAGTATTTTATGTTCCCATCCCCAAACCCTTTTTTTCAACCTAGTGACACACTTATATAACAGAGAAACAATCTGACAGAGATGATTTGGCCAATATTGACACCACTCCATCAAATAGTGAACAAACAAGATACAATGCACTTTTGAACCTGTAAGGCTCAGAAACCAGGCCATGCTCTTGCTTAAGGCAATGGAAGAAAGAATTCTTGTCAGGATATTTTCTCCCATGCCCCGTCTTCCCAAATCAAAACCATATGTTTCTATCATGTAAAGCAAATCCAAACAATAAAAATATTCTAACTATAGCACAGCTAATACTACTCCAGTTAACTCATCCCATGCTGTCTCCTTACCTCCCTCACTCCCCCCCTCCACTTTCAAAGTTTTATTCCTCTCCTCAGGTTTTTTTTTTAGCTTGAAGCTACAAAAATACTCATGCCTTCACTGTCTTCAAAAAGCCATCCTTGTCCCTACCTGCCTCTTCAGCTACTTGATTTTCCCCTTTATCTCATTCAACCTCCAAGCTTTAAGAGGAATCGCTCAAAAATCATAAAGTCACTTATTCTCCCCTATATCCTTTTTAAAACACCTCTCTGCAATCAATCTTTTCCACCCGGCATTAAACAGACAAGTTACAACTTCTCTGTTTCTTCTCAACTCTGTAAATTGTGTTCTCATCCTTCCATCCCACACTATTTTATGAACTTGTCACATGCTGCTTAACACTTACAGTGAAAGATCTCTGGGGCAGAGACTGGTATCTTTGTTATTTGTCTGTGTAGTACATGCACAATGGGGCATGTACTTGATTCGTGGTTGCATTTCCTAGCTGCTACCATAACACAAAAAACACTAAAAAGATTCAAAAGAACTCATCTGAAATTGACTATGGCATTCCAAAGAGTTCCCAGATTGGAAAGCTAAATGGCCTTTATTTCAGAAAGATAACTAAAGCGATTACTAGATTTACCAAAGCAAAGAGGAAAAGGCCAACTTCCACCAACACCCAATATTTTTGCCTTCTGTGGGACAAAAAGAACCAAACACACATAGAACTTCACAATAAATAATGGTATTTATAATGACTAGGGGGTAGTGCCCCCTGCTCACTACACTCACCAACCCCTGTCTGTGGGGGCTTTTAAGTCGGCTCCCCCCAGCATCCTCTCCTCTCCCACCTCCCTGCTGCCTCACTGTGAGAGGGGAGGAAGTGACTAGTGTTTCAACTATCCTATAAGCTTTTGCTGAACGGACAGTTGACTAGTCAATTAGTTGCTTACATCCCTAGGAGGCAGCCCCAGCCTCTCGGCGCCCCGCTCCCTGGCTGCTAGGGCCGTGCCAGTCACTTGACGTAAGCTCTCCCCTAGGTTGCCAGGGATAGCAGGGACCACACCAGACCCAGCCTCTCAACACCCCCAGACACTGGGGAGGTAAGGGCCAGAGGCCACGCCAGACCTGGCCACTGGAGAAGGGAGACAGTAGGCAAGGCCGGCTCTCCCCTCAGCCGCCGGGGAGAGCTGGGACCACGCCAGACCCAGCCTCTTGGCCCCCACCCAGCCACCAGGGAGAGGAGGGGAGGGCTGGGGGCCATGCCAGTCCCAGCCTCTCGGATGACCGCTGCCCATGTCCCCCATCTCTCTCCCCAGCTCCCAGGTCCCCCACCCTGGCTGCAACTCTGGCCCCTTGGTTCCCCCACCCCTTCCCAGTCACAGCCCATGCCTCTCAGCCCTCCCATGTCCCCCATCGGCCGCAATCAACCCAGGCCTCTCTGCCCCCCCACCTCCCTCTCCAGCCGTAGCCAGACTCAGCCTTGTGAAGGAGTGGGGGGGGGGGGCGTGGCAGCTCCTCGCTCATCCTGGCACGGAGTCTCGAGGCTTTCTCCTCTCCCCTTCCCCCATTGCCCCTCAGGAAGCCAGTGCTGGTCGGCTGGAGTGCTGGGCAGGCAGCAGCCTGAGCATTCCTGGCCCTGGCCCAAGGGAGCCAGAGATGACAGTTCTCCACTGGGCCTTGGTGTATCGGGGTCCTGAGCACAGCAAGGAGCCACTGCCACTGCCCCTTAGCCCTCCTGCAGTGGGTGGAATGTGCCCAGGCTAGGCTGCCAGGCGGCTTTGCCACACCAGTGTCTGGGGCAGGAAGGCCATGTAAAGGCAGAGCCTGTGGGACACCAGAGTGACGTCATGACATCACTCTGTTTTCCCACAGGAACATTTTTTAGATAGATTAGATAGATAGATTAGATATCTCCTCTTTTGCCTGTACCTCACCAAAATCAATTTCCAGCAATACTATGTGACATGACCTGAAGGGGAAACATTAGAAATAGTCCCTAAATTATTACTATCTTGATTCAAAAGAAGGAACTGTTGGTTCAAAGCTTCACTCACTCCAACCCCAGTAGAGCCAGGAAATTCTTATCTAAACTGATGAGCCCCCTGTTTCCAAATCCCTCAACACACTCAAGTTTTACCCATTGTGTACTAATTACACTTTATTATGAGGAGGTTTAACAAATAGTTACAAACATTAAGAAGAGGAACACAAGAAAATGTCTATTCTCATTCTTATCTTATCCCAATATCATTAAAAAAATCCTTTGATAATATGAATGAATATAATATAGTCAGTCTTCATCCTTCCTTTACCTCCTCAGAGTTCCCAAAAAGCATCTGAATGGAAGCAAAACTTCATTACTCATAATATATAAATTCATACAAACTTCTTAAATTTTGCCTCCTTTTCCTCCTAATTTATCAATCCATTCAGACTTAATTTTCCTAATCACATAGAGGTAGGTTCCTATTGAAAGTGTAATAAAATTTCTAATGATAAATATTTGTAGGAATATACAGTGGGACTGTTAAATCACGTATTGGAAAGTGTAGAGAACAGCTAAGAGAAAAGTCTTAGGACTTAACTGTATTATGCCCACATTCCACATACTGCACCAGCTCAAGGGCATCTATACCTCTCTGGAAGTGTCCATAACAGCACAGCAGAGTGCTAGGATCTTCTTGAAGAGCTCACAATACATTCTGTGCTGTTTTCAATAAGTATTATGGAATACTCCAGGGACTATGTGGAATAAGGGGGTCAATTTCCCATCTATCCTGAGGGGAAGGTCCATAATTCCTCAGGCAATTTATCCAACAACTCATCACAGGCTCCATTTCCAGGGTGGTTGGGTTTTTGTTTACAAAACATGCTGATTTTTTCTGATTCATCAAGGGCAATTTACAATGAATTTAGAAAAAATGAAAAGTGGCCAATGGTTTTCCAGAACCTTATTTAGAGTTCTAGATACATGTGGAGAAGTAAATGGATTTCTGATTGGAATCATCCACCAATAGGCTTCAGGATGCATGACAATGAACTGAATTTCACACAGAGGACCAGCACTTTTGAAAGAGTTCCATAAGCACTGGGTAGGACAGCTGTTTTCTGGGATGATCAGGAGTAGCTACAGAGCTTCCAGAAGCTTGCAAATGTACACTTAGGACATGGAAAACTTTCCTATTAAACCAAGAACTAAGCCTACTCACCAGGCCAAAGTGTTCATGCTTTCCATTAGGGCTATTAGATATCGGGTAATTGAATAGTTGAGTAACCACATGAATTCTTATCGGTTACTCGACTATTCTATAGTTCCTGGGTGTGGGGCCAGCAGCCAGTGTGCTCAGCCCCATTCCCAGGGAGCCATCTGCCATTCTGCGCTGCTGCTTCTATATCACAGACAGTAGTGTGGGGTGTCAAGTGGGAGTTGGTCCGCGAGAGGAGGCAGGGGACTTGGTCCATAACTGGAGCTCGGACCCCCTGCAGACAGAGGCTGCTCCATGGGAAGCAGAGCAGCCTCTATCCACAGGGAGTTCAGACCTGCTTCGCGGCAGCCCCCCGGCCTCCAACATACACTGCTGCCTCTAATAAGAGGCAGCAGCGCAGGGTGGGAGGAGCCAGTGCTGGGGGGAAATGGCTTTTAAGTCTGCTCCCCCCAGCACCAGCTCCTACTCTACTTCCCCTTCTTGATACAGAGGCAGCAAGGGAGATGAGGATGCTTGTAGTCAATAAGATTAACCAATAAGTCTATAATCAACTACATGTTGACATCCCTACTTTCCATCTTCCTTCGAATCATTGTTTTCCTTCTCAATGGTTCTGTGCTACCACATCACATACCCCACACTGCAGGGTCTCCAAACCCTCACACTCCTACTGACTACATTCTGTGTCCCAAATAAATGCCAGCCCCAACAAAAACAATCAATTCATTAATACTGTCCACTATGACAAACAAGAAAAATCAGTTAAGACTTTCTCCCACAGAACACATACTAAGTTAATTATGATTTTCTGCAAGCTAATGCTGGGCCGCCTCCTGCCCCCAGACAATACGAGTGATGACCCACCATAATAAACTCATTATGGGCAGCCCCATTTCCCTTCACAGTACGTCAGTTTATGTCAGCCTGATCCGCACAAGCTTCTACTGGAATGGTAGAAGAACCTTCCAAATTGAGAGCCCTAAATGGGAGAGGCAGGAAGCAGACCAGGAACAGGAGCAATGAGTCTCTGACCAGTCTTAATACTAATTTACTACTCTAGCAGAGGATTCCTGTATGAGGGCATCTACCAATACCATCTCAAGCACCAGCCTAGTGAAGGCACACAAAATGCTGTTCCCAGATGATTAGGGTAGGGGCCTCCTAAAACACAATCTACTCCTAAAAGCAGTAGCTACCCTTACCCCAACAGCAGTGATAGAAGAACAGCTTGTCTCTTTTTTCATGAGAACTCTCTGGTCACTCCTCCTTCATCTTCCTATATAACTTAATTACAGAATGGAAATATTTACAACTAATATGTACACACATTTTATGTATTTTTTTAACTTTCTACCTTTCCTTAAGGTTCACTTATAGCTGATACCAGTCATAGATGGATTGTTCAACAGTAAGGGATAGATAAATAATATTCATGTATGTTTTTACACTTGGGCTACAGCTAGTATTACTTGTCATGCCAGAAAAGTTTCACTGAATTATGTATATTAAAAAATGTAAAGACAGAACCATTAAGTTATGATAATTTATGTAAACACATGATCTTATTTCTCTTATCTTTGTCCTCCCTTCCCTACTGTCTGTCTCTTATTTCTTATTTAGACAGTGAACTCTTTGGAACAGGCACGATATCTACCTATGTGTTTATACAGTGTCAAGCACAATGAGGCCCAAATCTTAGTTAGGGTCTTTGTTTGCTACTGCAATAGAAATAAGAATGTATCTTATTCCCACCCACTTCCTACTAATCAGTTTCCTACTAATCATATCTGCCCACTAGAAACAATATGTGAAGACATAAGGCCAGATCTTATATACTGTCTCCATTTCCCCCCTATTCTTTCCATCACTTTCGTAATAGCTATTAATGATAGACACTTTCTAGACATATTTCTTGTTTTAGGTTTGCATTTGTCTATTCCATAGCCACCCCCCACACACAGTTTCATAACTCTTACACCACCACTGTTTATGTGCATAAAATGTCACTACTGGAAAAGATCATAAAGATATTTATATGCATCAAGTCAAATATTTTAAAACTTCTGAGTCACCCTACTCCCTCATACAACAAGTTTAACATTGAAAATATCCATCCCCATACAGTGGCCTGTATTATTTTAGACCTCTATTCTATAAGTAGGGCCTACCAAATTCAAGGTCCAAAATGGTCAATTTCATGGCTACAGGATTTGAAAATTAGGCTACGTCTAGACGACATGCCTCTGGCGACAGAGGCATGTAGATGAGGCTACCAGGGATAGGAAAATGAAGCGGCGATTTAAATAATCGCTGCTTCATTACATTTATATGGCTGCCGCACTGAGCCGATCAGCTGTTTGTCGGCTCAGCGCGGTAGTCTGGATGCGTGGGTGTCGACATCAAAGACATTTGTCGACCACCCAGGTATGCCTCCTGGGACGAGGTTTACCTGGGTGGTCGACAAATGCCTTTGATGTCGACACCCGCGCGTCCAGACTACTGCGCTGAGCCAACAAACAGCTGATCGGCTCAGCGCAGCAGCCATGTAAATTTAAATGAAGCATTTTCCTATGCCTGGTAGCCTCATCTACATGCCTCTGTTGCCAGAGGCATGTAGTCTAGACGTAGCCTTAGTAAATTTCACATTTTCAGATATTTAAATCTGAAATTTTACAGTATTGTAACTATGGTGGGCCTGACCCAAAAGGTGATGGAGGAGTCACAAACCTGTTCGGTGAGGTGGGGGTCCACAGAACTACAGTACTGTGCTGCCTTTAGAGCTCAACTCTGAAGACAGTAACCATTAAGCTTCCTGCAACCTCAGAAGGTTCCAGGAGGTGAAGGGTGGGTGTGAGCTCCCCCTCCCTTCCCTGAGAGCGGCAGTGTAGGGAAATGATAAGTCCTGTCCCTCCCCAGCCTAGACAGAGCTAGGAGTCTCCTGGCTGGGGCACTCCTAACAGCAGGGGGAGACAGGATTTCATAGAGAAGGACTTGTGTCTCTTCAAAAGACTGTGAAATTGATAGGGCCCTATCTGTAAGGCATCACTCTGACTGTAGACAAAGGAGGAAAGGGTCAAGGGACGTTTAAGAAGAGCACAAATGGAGATGCAGTTAAGTAATTCAGTGGACTAGTCATGGGGGTACAGCCTCTTTTAAAGGAACAAGATGCACCAAAGGAAATCCAGTAAGGGGAATGCATAGGACTACAAAGAGAGAGCAGTTCAACTTGGGGGACACAAGATAGGGTAATGTGCCCAGCCCATACAGAAAGCTCATAAAAGATATCCTGCCTCCAATGTATAGAGGGGTTAGAGAATATAAAAGCCTACAAAAGCCAGGAGAGGAAAAATGTGCAGCAAGAACTCCTCTCCAGAAATTTATACGCTAGAACAGTGTTTCCCAAATAGTGTTCCACGGAACCCTGGGGTTCCGCAAAGTGAAAATAAGGGTTCCACGAGAAAATTCTATTACAATAACATTTAATGATTTACCAATATTTTTGTACACATTAAATGTGATTTTTGTTTTCAAATATGGGCAATTAAACTAAATGTTGATCTCATGACCTTGTTTAACATTTGCTCATTGTTATCCTTACTTATTTGTGGTCTACTTTTTCAGCTCCATATAAAAAACTGTTCTTAGAGGTTCCACAAAATTCTTTCGAGTTTAAAAGGGTACCATAGTCAAATAAAATTGGGGAACACTGCACTAGAAGCACAACATCAGCAGAGCTGCACCGCTGCAGTGTGTCTGGTGAAGATGCTCTCTGCAGATGGGAGCACTCTTTTCCATCGGCATAATTACTCTGCCTCCAGGAGAGGCAGAAGCTGTATCTTGGGAGAGTATCTCCTCCTGACACAGCAGTGGTGTGGACAGTGCTTGTGTAACTTGTGTGGGTGCGGGAGCAGGCTTTCACATCCCAGAGTGATGCAAGCTAGAATGACTTAAGTGGTAGCACAGGCCTATCACAAGTGAAGGACATATCCAAACCCGACTGCCTATGTATGGAGGTGCTGCCTCTATCTTATGCACAGGGATAGTCCAACCCAACTTCAACCGACAAGGCGCAGGGCTAACTGTCCAGGTTGGCTGTGTGGAAGGGAGCTGACTAGCTCGGATGGGAGAGGAGCTCAGTCTGTCTCCAAGGTGCGAGCAGAGGGGCAGAAAGAGGGGGCGGCGGGGGAGGGTGCCTGGCTCAAGCAGGCGGGAGAGAGATGCCGAGCCAAGCAGAGGGGAAGAGCGGCGCTGGGCCTAGGAGGCAAGGCGGTGTGGGAATCCCAGGGGGTGGGGAGTGCTCAGCCCCTGGGGGAAGGGCTTGGCCAGAAGGAGGGGAGCCGGAGGACTAGGCGATCCGGGCCAACGCAGCCCTGGCACCAAAGAAGGGGGCCGGGCCCGCACGGAGCGACCCGGTGGGGCTTGGCGGGAGGCGGCGGCGGCCTACACGGGCGCTGGCTACCTGGCCTGGGGGCAGCCCGGGGACCAAAGCCGCGGCTGGGGGCGGGGGCCCGGGCGGCGGAGCGGAGCGCGGCGGGGGCCCGGACTCACGTTCTCGGTGTCCCTTTCGTTGACGGTGGGCAGCGGCGTGCGCGTGGACATCTTGCGGGCGGGCGGGCGGGCCCCGCGCCGGGGACGGGCCGCCCGGGAGTCCTAGGCCGCGGCGCTGCGGGGAGACCGGCTTCCCCCGCGGGAGGGCAGCGGGGGACGTGCCGCGGCGCCCGCCCCGCTAGGTTCCCGGGGCCATGGCCTCCTCCGCGCCCGGGCCGGGATCGGGGCAGCCCTGCGGCTGCGCCTCCTCCTGCTGCTGCTGCCCGTCCAGGTGAGCGGCCGGCAGCGCGCGGGGAGCCGGAGCTGCCTCCTCACCGCATCCGGCGGCGGCGGCTCCTCCTCCCCGCGGCTCTGCCCCTCCCAGCCCGCGCCGCGGGGCCCGGCCGGCCAAGGCACCGGCTCGCTGGCTGGATCCGGCCGCCTCCGCCGCCGCGCGGGGGGAGAGAAGCCGGCGGCTGCTAGTTCCGACGCGGGCGGGGGCAGCAAACGGGCGCTCAGCAGCGCGGGGTGGGCGGGCGCAGAGCAGCGCTGACGACAGGGCGGGGGCCGCGCTCCCTCATTCATTGCAGGCCCCGGCTCTGTCCCCCCTGCTGGCCGCCCGCGCGGGGTCTCGCCTTGGCCGAGCCGTGGCAGAGCTCGGGCCTGCGGGTCGGGAAGGGTTAGTTCTGCCCCAGCTTGCAGGCGCGCCGCTCCCGAGGGGGCACTTCACACCCTGGGGCTCGGGGAGCAGGACAAGCCGCTCGGGTCTGTGCAATGGGACTGACTCAGGCCCCGACGGGTGGTTGCTACTTCGGATGATCAGGGCTCGGACGAGGGACAGTAACGATCACTGAGGTTCGGGTATATATGAGATTTGGCGTTCCATGGCCAGGGGAACGGACTGATGGGGATAAAGCGAGGTTCAGGTAGCCCCTCTGTGCCTGGGGGACCAAGAGGAATCCACATGCTTGGATGCGATTCCCCTCTAAGAGGAGTCAACACTGCTACATTAAGCCTATAGGTAAGGAGCCAGGTTTCCCTGGGACACAACCACAATGGAAAGAATGAATTTTGGATTTAAGGGATCTAGATAAGCACCCTTTTACTGCAGACTCATCAGTGTTTCCACTGGCAAGACTTGAGGCATAGGAGGGTTGCAGTGCATATTTTGGGTTCTGGTTCTTTGGGTATGAGGTATTTACCGAAATAGTTAGCAATAATATTAGCATTGAAGAGCAGGCAGCTTTCCCTGCTTCTTACAGAATGTGTGCAGCTTGCACACCCGGACTTTACAGATGTTGGAAAACTATGGATCAGGAACTCTGCAAATTAGGCCATTTATTTATGAGCCCAATAATGTCAGTTGAATTTAGGCACTTAAACCACTGCACAGGCACAGGGATTGCCCAGCCTATGCAGTGCACATTGCTGGACTGAGGTCCTGTGTGCGGATTTTGAACCTGAAAGCGATGATGAATTTCACATTGAAGTTAGAAACATTTTATTTTATTCTTTGAGAGATTAGTTTCTGCACAATCAGTTTTTGATCCAAAACCAAACCTGGTGGACTTACTTTTCCTCCTACTGCACATTCTAAAAATGAACATTCTAAACAGAAAACAAAAGAATGCCTATCTTCCCTGTCAGGAAAAATTAAAATAAAATGCCTCCATAAAAACCCTTACCCAATATTCTATTACAATATTTTGCCAGATTTTTAAACTTGAATTTTAATAAATAAAATTTCTAAATACCTTTCTTACTCCAAAGCAGCTTTCTGATTAGCAAAGTTTGTGCTTCTGAAATGAGCCAGGTAGACTATGTATGTGAGTTCCCTTCGCCTAAGTTTGCCCAAGAAGCAGTCCTCATGTACTGTGATGCAATTACTGGGTACACAGATGAGTACTTGTTACAGGAAGCACAGGATGCATGCTTACCACCTGCTCCATACCAACATAACTCATTCCCAAATGCCTTGGAATCTTCTGGGTTCTGTGTCTCTAAATTAGCAAAAGACTCAAGACTGGATTTACACAGAGCAAACAACAGTGATCTAATCACCTTGCTAAAATAAGCTTGTGGCCCACCTGGGATGCTAACCCATTTTGGTTGCTCAGCTCAGATAAAATGTGTTGTTTTAATCCAAATAAGAACCTTGCAGAGGAAAATTCAGGTATCTGTAAAACTCCCACTGACTGCAAGATCAGGCCCATTGCTGTATGGATTTGTGGTCAGCAGAATGCAGCCTACACTGTGTATAAATGTATTCGGTGTCACCAGTGAGTCGGCACAGGCTGTCTGACTTCCTGTAATAGCATTTGAAATGAGCTGGCTAATAATAAGAGTCACCACCAGAAAAAACTTACAACTCTGCTTACAGTTTTAATTATTGAAAGTACTATTTTGCATGTGTCTCATCCATTCTTGTATACATTGTTTTTGTAGCTCTAATATATTTTATTGACTAATTAACACAGACCCTTCTACTGTGCAATGTCGAGTGATACAGAGAGGAGCAATGCCAGAGAAAAAGCAACTGATGAGCTACATGGAAGGGGAAAGTGATTTCAATGATGTGGCCCTTTCTCCCACCCCCAAATGGACATTGGCAATGGGTTGTGCACAAATAAAACAAAACCAAAAACCACCACCACGGGTAGGGCCAGGATGGAGAAAGGAATTGCCCTGAGCTCTGTGCCTCTCCCGTCTTCCTAGAACCCCCATAAATATCAAAGATCTGCAGTAAAATATGTAGTGCACTCTTGCTGTTTCATGCAGTATTATCTCCCACCTTGTGTAAGAGTCCCAGGACCCAGAGTACAACAGATCCCAGGAGTGAGTGGCACGGTGGCTACTAGCTCAACTGCTTTGCTGAGCAGGACTTGAAGAACAGAATGTAGTGACAATGATGGCTGGGACTGCGGTCCTGTGGATCCCTGTCCACGCTATCCCTGACTAATCCTGGAGGCCAGAAGAGAGGATGCAGAGTACAGCGGTTAGATGCATGAAATTGGATTTTCTTTTACATTTTGTTCCCTCTGCATTTTTGCCAGAAATGTCTCACCTTTATTCGTTGTTTGCAATGTTAGTGTAGCCGTCTTGGTCCCAGAAGACTAAGATAACAGTCTCTCTCAGCAACACACTCTAAGGGCACCCACCTTACCCAGTGCCTAGGGCTCCAGGCAAAAGGCACCTAACTGTTCTCCTCCGTAGGCTCCAGGTTCTACTCCTCCTTGGGTTCTGGAATCTACTCTTCCATGGGCTCGAGGCAAACACCTTTTCTGTGTGGGCTCAGAACACACACCCTTTCCCTGTGGGCACAGAGCTTAATCTTTTGCAGATTTATGGGATCTTTTACCAGTGAAAGAGCCTTACACAGTAATATTTTACTTAATCTTTATTTAAAAATCACCAAATTGAATGTACACGTTTGCACCCAGGGGAGCGGACAGACTTGCCATGCCCCTGACAAGGTGGGGCAGCTCTGCACTCCTGGGGGGAGCCTTGGGCTGAAGAGGCAGAGTTGGGCAGCCGCACTCAGTGCCACCCGAGTCATGTAATGCATCCCCCTCCACCAGTACCTAGCCCCGCCTCGAGTGCACTACCTGGTGCTCTAGCACAGGGGTTCCCAAACTTTTTGACATGGGGACCAGTAAATCCATTCACGAACTTTTGGAGGACCAGTAATATTCATTTGCATATTCATTAACCAAATGATGAATATTCAAATAAGTTCTTTCTGGTCCTCCCAAATCTCCCAGTGCCGGCTTTAGCAAAGCTTTTGATATGGTCACCCACAATATTCATGCCAGCAAGTTAAGGAATATGGATTGGATAAATGGGCTGTAAGACAGACAGAAAGCTGGTTAGACCAGGGTTTCCCAAACTTTTTACTTTAATTGGAACTCTTTTTTTTCAGTTCTGCTTTTTGCAGCCCAAAAATATAAACACATGAAAAACAAACTGAGAAAATACCAGACATATAACATGTCTGGTATTTTCTCATGAGGTAAGTTGTATTATTACTAGATGTATCAGTTTGTAGTTTCGAACTGCCTTGCTGGTAAATGTGCTCAGGCTGCATGAGTGTGTCTACCAGCCAGATAGTTCGCAACTACAGGCAGTCCCCGAGTTACGCGGATCCGACTTATGTCGGATCCGCACTTACGAACGGAGCCCTCTCCCTGGTCTCCAGCAGACCAGGGAGAGGAAGCAAAGCGGTGGAACACCGCAGACCAGGGGGACGGGGAGCAAAGCGGCGGAACACGTGGGCGGCGGGCAGCCCAGATGCGTCTGGGCTGACCGCCGCCTGCGTGTTCCGCCGCTTTGCTCTGATTTGCTCCCCAACCCCCTGCCAGGGGGACGGGGAGCAAAGCAGAGCAAAGCCGCGGAGCCCGAGGGCAGCAGGACAGCCACGGCGCATCTGGGCTGTCCCGCTGCCCCCGTGCTCCGCGGCTTTGCTCCGGGCGCCTGTGGTACAGCAGCTGGGGCGCTGCCGGTTGGTCCCAGCTGCTCTGCCCCAGGCGTCCTGATTCAGCCACTGCTGGTCAGTTTCAGCAGCGGCTGAATCAGGACGCCTGGGGCAGAGCGGCTTGGGTGCTGCTGGGTTGGTCCAGCAGCGGCGCTACTGGACCAACCCAGCAGCACCCCAGTTGCTCTGCCCCAGGCGTCCCCAAGTCAGCCGCTGCTGAAACTGACCAGTGGCTGACTACAGGAAGCCCCTGCCTGGGGCTTCCTGGAATCAGCTGCTGATCAGTTTCAGCAGCAGCTGACTTGGGGATGCCTGGGGTTCTTAAATTGAATCTGTATGTAAGTCAGAACTGGCGTCCAGATTCAGCCGCTGTTGAAACTGATCAGTTTCAGCAGGGGCTGAATCTGGACGCTAGTTCCAACTTACATACAGATTCAACTTAAGAACAAACCTACAGTCCCTATCTTGTACGTAACCCGGGGACTGCCTGTACTCGAGGGGTGTGGGGGGGGGGACAAAAGTAGAATCCCTGTGCCAGACTAACTCGTGCTTTGTGGGTGGGAGGAAGAGGGGAACGGGGTCGGGTCAGTCCCACTCCCTGCAGGCCGATTCATTCCTCCCCCTTGCTGCGCCTCTGGTCAGCCCCACTTTCCCCAACCCCCTCCCTGGCAGTCAGTTCTCCCCCGTTTCTCTTCCCAATTTCCCTTGGCCAGCCCCACTGCCTGCGTCCAGCCCTCCTTCCAGCGGCCACTTCTCCCACCCCACCCACATCTTCCCCAACCAGCTCCCTGCCCCCAATCTCACACCCCCCGGCAGCCCTGCTTCCACCAGCCCCCCAATCTCCCCAGCCTGCCCTGATTCCCCCATCCAGTTCTGCTTCCGGTGGCCAGCTCTCCCCTCCTCCTCACCCCAGAATCCCCTGGCACCTGCACCTTCCCTTAGCCCTGCACCCTTCTGGTGCCTCCTTTTCCCCTCTTTTTCCCTAATACCTACCCCCTCACCGGTCTCTGCCCCATTCCCCTCCTGCCCCTCTGTGCCCTCACACACGATTTGTTCCATCCTGACTTTCCTCATGCCCACCCCTTCTCTCAAGCCTCCTCCCAGCCCCCAGTGCCCTTCCCCTCTCCCAGCATCACCCTGTCCCCCCTCCCACTGACACCGCCCCTCCTGCCCTTTCCCTCATGGTCTGCACTTGGCCCCCTGCCATTTGTCTCTCCCGCACCCCTGTCCCTTGGTGCCTTCCCCTCACAAGCCCCTTCTCCTTCCACCCCTTTCCCCACCGCCGCACGAGCCAGTTCCCACCTTCTCCTTCCACGCTGCGGGGCGGGCTCCGCGCTCGGGCCCCGGAGCCAGCCAGGCCCCTCCACGTGCCTCCCGCGGGTTTCAAAACCCAGACCGTGACGTCATGTCACACCTGGGCGTCCTCCCCGCCCACGTGCAACACCGCGCACGGGCGGCGGGCGGCGAGGAGGAGCGGCGCGCGGCAGAGACGTCCGGGGCCGAAGGGACGCGTGGGGGCGGGACCTGCTCCAGGCAGAGCCGGGGAGAGACCCAGCCCCACAGAGCGCTGGAGCAGGGCCCTGGCTCTTAACTCGCCGGCACTTCCGGGTGCAGGAGTGTGGGGCCAAATGGGTCGAATTGGTTTAAGGGCCGGCAGCCGCCAGGCGCGCTGAGGCCCGGCAATATTTTTCCGCGGCCCGGTAGCGGGCCGCAGACCATAGTTTGGGAAACGCTGCTCTAGCAGCAATTTAAAGGGCCCAAGACTCTGTAGCCCCGGGACTTTTAGAATCGCCAAGCATTGGGGCAATTGTCTCCTTTGCGCCCCCCTCCCCCTTCCCATTGGCAGACTTGTTTACACATACAGTGTTCACCATTCCCAGTAAGGCAGATGAACTTTTTCTTGATGGCCTGTCAGGGTCAAATTAATCTAGGGAACCCAGTTTCTACATGGTGTCATTTGCAGAGTGTTGAGGTCTGGCAGCTCTGCTCTTGAAGCTGTTTTCTGGAGTTGATTCCTGGAGAGCTTCCTTTTGGACCCCAGTTTGTATAGTGAAACTTGAGCCCTGCTTGGCTATGCCTTAACCAATCATTATACTAGAATCCTAACATATTGCTAACAAAATTCTCTAACCAATCCTACCCTACTCCTTAACACAGGGGTGGGAAACCATTTTTGGGGCAAAGACCACTGACACTCAGAACAATCAATTGGGGCCGCACTCAAGGGAGAAGCAGAAATGAAAAACCAAACCCTCACTGACGTGGCCCCTGACTGAGAAGGAGAAAGACACTCCCCACATTCCCCTCGCACACCAGAGCCGAGGGCAGGGGTTCCCAACCTTTTTTGGTCCCCATACCCCATTGGCTTTTAGTAAACCTTCCCGTACCCCCTATTCAATATGAAAGAAAATAAATTCTAGACTCTAGAATCCACAACTTTTTTCACTAACACTACTTACTTTTGGAATATTTCAATTCGGATAATCTAGTTATTTACCAAATATTCCCCATACCCCCTTGACAAGCTTCTTGTACCCCCTAGGGGTACACATACCCCAGGTTGGAAACCCCTGGCCTAGGGGGATCCAGGCTAGTAGATTTTGTGTGCTCCAGTTCCAGGGTGGGATGGCAGGGAAGGTGACATGCCAGCTGGGCTCCCCAATGTTGGGGTGAGCCCTAGCCTCAGAGGCCAGATCCAGACCCAGACCCCCGGGCCTTAGGTTCCCCACCCCTGCCTTAACAGATTCACACCTAGCAAAATTATATAACAAACAAAAACAATTAAGGAACCACACAGGGACCATAGAAAACAATAGAGAAGACAAAAAGATAAAACAATACAGGAGGCCCCTGAGATACAACCACCCAAGTTCCAACCCCCCGCACTTACAACCATTTTTGTAACCGCGGAAGGGGCTGGAAATCCCTGACTTACGTCCTTGGCCCACATTTACAATGTCACACGGTGTCTATCGTAAATGAGGGTTCGAGTTACTACACCCCCGACTTGTGACGCTTCCCCTGGAACCGATCGCATCGCAAGTCGGGAACCTCCTGTAAATGAGGATTCACAACTATTGATAAGTAGTTTCTTCTAGGGATGTTAAATTGCGTGTAATCAGCTAATTGAGTAGTCAATGGAATTTCTATTGACTACTTGATTAGTCGAGAAGGGGGGAAACCAGAGCCACAGTGAGAGCTAACTCTGTTGCGGCTCTGCCTTTTAAATGTATTAAGAGCCTGGTGGCAGAAGTGCAGCAGGGAGGGGCTGTTAGCAAGCAGGGAATCAGCTGTCCTGGCTCACTTCCTGGCAGCTCTTAATACATTTCAAAAGCAGAGGTGCAGCGTCTGGGACTGGGAGCAAGCTGGGAATCAGGTGATTCCCGGCTCGCACCCAGTCTCCCACTATGTCTCTGCCTCCTCTGCCCCCCGAGATGGTGCTGGGGGGGAGCTGGCTTTTAAGCCGGCTCCCCCCAGCACTGGCTCCTGCTCCTCCCCCTCCCCTTGCTGCTTCTCTCTGATAGAGGTAGCAAGGTGGGGGGAAGCAACTAGTCAAGTTACTACTCGACCACCCAATAAGTATATGCTTATCGGGTAGTTGACCGACTAATCGCTTACAACCCTAGTTTCTTGAAGGACAGAATGCTATCAACTTAAGTTTTCTTTAACTATCTTAAAATCTGTTTTCATCTGGGGATAGTAGGTGCCATTAGGAAGGAGTCTCCTCCTTAACAGCCTGATATTACATTGTTTTAATGTAATTTATATAGAATGTGACCATATGATTTCCTGCTTCTCAGCTGATGGTTGCTGCTCTTTTAATCTGGCTACGTATGAAGGTCTTAGGGCTTTAGGCCTTACCATATGGCTGGAGAAAAAGGCCTTCCTTATCTTCACAGAAAAGGCTGGTGAGGTAATATCTATTCTTGGACCAAGCTTTTCAGCAGTTCAGAGCTCTTCCTGAGATCTGGAGAAGGTAACCGGAGTGTTCAAGCTAAAAGTAAGATGGGACAGATTGTTAAGCATTAGGAGTTCACACATGCTGTAGCAGACCACTTAAAATGAAAGGGGGCAGTTAAGGGCAAGCAGGCAGTCGGGTGTTACACAAATTGTCGCATTGAGTCTTAAAACCAGTGTCTCTTTTAAGACCATTGTTATGAATTTAAGATCCCTTGCTTGTCTTTTGCAGGTGTGCAGGTTTCCTTTTTTAGGACGAAGCCAGAGTGATATGGAGAGATTGCTTTGCAAAAAGTGTTAACCCACACTGAGAGTGCATTTTTTGCTTATTATTTTTCTGTGAGAGTTCATTCAAATGTGCAGTGATTATGTGGTTTCAATTGCAGAACTGCTGTTGCGGCATTGGCACATTGGATGTAATACAACACATAGTATGATAAGCATATTATGATAAACGTGGTTCTTTTATTTGTTAAAAGATACTACAATACGTTGTTCCATGAAGAGGCTATGGGCTCAGTTGTGACTTTTAGGCACTGACACCTCTAACCAAGAGGGAAATGCAAGAGTGGTTCTGATTTAGCTTCCAGGCAAAGTGGATTCACTACTGTGCTTCTTGTGGAGTCCAGCACAGTGTCTGCTATAAAAAAAGCCAGCTGGCTGATGCCTTGGACAAAGCCATGGGCCCTACTCTTCCCTTTGCCAGAGGTGTGCACTAGACAGAAGCAAATTTCTGCACTCAGGAGCAATGGGACTGCGGTTGTTTCCAGTCTCTGCAAAAGGACTGTTTCTCTGCACGTGTCTGAAGTAGCTAGGCACAATCTAGTTTTAATTAAAGGACCAGTATGAATTTCAATGACAGAAGACTTGATAGTCAATTATTTTAATAGTGATCTACAAACTAAAAAGTTCCAGGGGAAAATTTCAAATGCTAACCTGATTGAAATCTCTTCCACCATTTTCAGTTTTAATTCACAATAATGTAATAGTAAGACCCTAAAATATGCACAGAAAACATGATCATTTAAATCGGACAAAAATATAGGATAAAATCCTAGTCCCACTGGAGTCAAAGTAAAAAGTATTGACTTGAATAAGGCCATGATTTCACTCTTACTGTGGAAAATGAAATTTGAACTGTATCACAGCTGGCAGAAATGGAAGGAATAATGTATCTCCAGCTGTACATAGACTGCAAAACCATTAGGGGGTTCTGAGGCCATCATAAACCACAAAGACAGGGCTCAGTTGGTTCTTTAATTTCATTAAAGCCCCAAGATGAAATTGTAGCTCTGGATTTTTGTAGACTAAGTACACTATTGCCTCCAACTAGGGTTGTGAGTCTGATAGGGCAACAATTAGGAAATGGGGTAAAGGTGAAATGATCACAAGTAAAAGACTAAACTATAACATGACACAAGGAGTTGTTTTATGCCCCAACTCACCTTTATTTTTTCTTTTTAATAGGAACAGTACATTGAGGAAATAGTGATCAGGTTTGGAACGTAAGTTTTCATGTGTGTAATGAAGGCTAGAGTTTGTTCCAGTGTTTCCTTTACCAAACTGTTTTTCCAAATTTCCCAGACTAGCGGCCATTCTCACAGCACAAAGAAACACTGAATAGGCAAGTAAAGAAGAACATCACTTCTTTAATTGTATTATATACCTGCTTATGTAGTTTTCTTTCATTAGCAGCTCTCAGAGGGTATGTCTACACTACCCTCCTATTTCGAACTAGGAGGGTAATGTAGGCATACCGCACTTGCAAATGAAACCCGGGATTTGAGGAGTAACGGTAGTTCGAACTAGGAAGCCTAGTTCGAACTACCTAGTTCGTGCCCCGTGTAGCCGCGCTGCACGGGGTTCGAACCAGCCGGGATTTAAAAATGGCGGCTCCCCGCTTATGCAAATGAAGCCCGGGAAATTCAAATCCCGGGCTTCATTTGCAAGTGCGGTATGCCTACATTACCCTGCTAGTTCGAACTAGCGGGGTAGTGTAGACATACCCAGAGGGCTTTGCAAAGGTGATAAATACCCATTTTACAGAAATACGCCTAGATTTGGTGCTGCGCCTTTCAGAAGTGACCCCAAAGGCTCCTCTAAATTATGCTGGCTGCCAGTGTCTCCGAGAAGTTGTTACAGGAGCTGGAGATCACAAGGGATCTAGCTCTCTCTCCCTGAATATTGCATTTATGCCAATCCAGGAGGAAAAATGATGTAGGAATGACTCCGCACTCCACCAACATCGGAGGAGTCCCACGTTGACCTTTATGTAATGGATAGTAAAAACAACTAGTTTTAATTGACATTTCGCAGTCTCTACATTTGTTTCTGTTCTTCCCATCTGTTCTCTCTCTTTCTCCCCCCTCAGCCATATCCTCTTTCTCTCCACTTCAAAAACTTTTCAAAACGGAAACTGAGAGCCACCTCAGAGCTGAAGTGGAGCCACAGAAATGGGCAATAGCATGAATTTGTCAGCGTTTGGGCTGCTGTGGCTTTCAGCAGTGGTTTCTCCCCTGCCTCTTGAAAGTTGCATTTTTACAATGCTATCTTACTCCCAAAATATGTAATACAGCTTGAATTTACATTGAGGCTACGTCTACACTGGCATGATTTTCCGGAAATGCTTTTAAAAGTTTTCCGTTAAAAGCATTTTCGGAAAAGTGCGTCTAGATTGGCAGGACGCTTTTCTGGAAAAGCACTTTTTCCGGAAAAGCGTCCGTGCCAATCTAGATGCGCTTTTCCGCAAAAAAGCCCCGATCGTCATTTTCGTAATCTGGGCTTTTTTGCAGAAAACACTACTGCGCTGTCTACACTGGCCCTTTTCCGGAACAGTTTTCCAGAAAAAGACTTTTGCCTGAACGTGAGCAGCATAGTTTTTCCGGAAAAGCACTGATGATTTTACATTAGATCGTCAGTGCTTTTCTGGAAATTCAAGCGGCCAGTGTAGACAGCTGGCAAGTTTTTCCGGAAAAGCAGCTGATTTTCCGGAATAACTTGCCAATGTAGACACAACCTGATTGTATTTCTGTATGTAAAGTTCAATACCACTTTCATGCTGAAGAGGAACCGTTTAGTCTGGAAGCATGATCAACTTTATAAAATATTATAGTGCATGGCAGACATTAATGGAAATAAATTTTATGTTTAATATACAGAGATTGTAAAGTTGTGAAGGGTTTATGCACTGATGTGTTGCTGTTTGTGCTTGGGGGGATTGTTTCTTGTTCTGATTTTTGGTTGTTGTCTCTTTTATTTAAGAATATTTATTGCTGAACAGCAAACAACAAATTGACATGTATTGAAAATGGTACAAGTTTAATGCCTGATAAGGGCCCCGAACGTGGGACAAGATTGTGATGGCAGAAAATGGCTGCAGCACACCTTCCCTTTCCATCAGTAAGGGTATGTTTACACAGCAGGGCTAAAGCCGAAATAAGCTATGCAACTTGAGTTATGTCAGTTGCATAGCTGAAATTGAAATAGCTTATTTTGTCTTTTGGCGCTGCCTACACAGCAGGAAGTCTGAGAAGGGCACTCTTCCTCCAACTTCCCTTACTCCTCATGCAGTCAGGGTTACAGAAATTGGAGTAAGAAGCCTTCCACCTCGCTATTATTTCAACATTATGTTGAAATAACATGTTTGTAGTGTAGATGCGGACTATGTTATTTCACACTAATGTCAGTTATTCCGAAATAACGCTGCTGTGTAGACATAGCCTAAGATTTAGGAGGCTAGCAGAGCCCAAAAAGTGGGGATGCTGACAAGAAAGGTGGACTGACTTAGGAAGCTAGGGAGAGGATATGCTGATATGGCACATCTCCGCATCTGCCTCCGTTGGTGTGGCTTCTGAGAGAAGCTTCATACACTAACTCAAGACTCATCTACTCTACAGTAGTCTCAGAGAGGTAGCTGTGTTAGTTCATGAGCTTTCGTGGGCAAAACCCATTTCTTCAGATGACCTTGAGTGAGTTTTGCTTATGATTTGTAGTATTAGATACCATATATATTTATTAGTCTCTCTAAGGTACCACAGGGCTACTCCACAAACTTTGAGTGAAACAGGTGTCAATGTACAGCTGCGCTCCTTAGGGGGAATTGTTCTTTCTTAAGCACAAAAGGCTTTGACAGGGCAGAAAGGTAAAAGTATATTTTTCTGAACTAACTTCATCTGAAGAAGTAGGTTTTGCCCATGAAGGCTCATACCGCCTACATGTTTTGTTTGTCTTTAAAGTGCTACCAGACTATTTGTTGTTTTTTAAATTTAACTTCAGCTAGGCAGGTAAAAACTGCGGTAGCATATAGGTTAATTTCAGTTGTTTGAGGTAAGGCAATGGGCAAACCTCCTTCATCTCAGTGGGCCACAAAAGTGTCGTGACAAAGCTGGTCTCCCAGGATAGGGTTGTTTTGCTAACTGTGCTTGCATACCTAGAATTTATGGGATGTGCCAGTTAAATTGTAGCAGCACTTTGATTGGCTGCAGAAGAAGCACACAGTTCTTACAATCAACGTTGTTTGTAATCAGCATGTACCTCACTTCTCATGCCCTTGCTTTAAGTGCATGTCACTTTAGTAATCCCAGTAGGGGAGAAAAAAACAAAGAGCTACATAGATGGAAACCAGCAGATTCTGGCAGCCATACACATGGGCAATGGTAAACAAAATCTCTCAGTGGCCACATACAGAGCCCTGATGGGCATGCAGCCCACCCCTGCAGTACAAGATTCTGTGCCAGGGTTCATAGTGAGTCCTCAGTGAGGAAAGGGTTAATTCCAGCAACAGTTCCCTTTCGCTTTGCACAGGTGCTCAGGAAGGTATCTAAAAGAGTACCAGTCTGAAAGATAGAATACGAAGAATGCTTTTAGAAAGATTAAGTTTTGGAGCAAGGGGGTTATTTAGGACTAAATTAAACCCCAGCCTGGAACATTTTTTGTTTTTTGGAGGGGTAAAAATAGCTGTTAGTTCATTCTGATTTCTCGTTACAAACATTATTCTTAGTGAAGCTGTTTTGCTGATTTGACTGTATTATTGTTTTCTGCTGAGTCATTCCACCAGTTTATAGTCTTGTGTTGATTTATTGGCAAGTTGCTGTTTTTTCCAATAAAAAGTTATTTAAAAGAGAGAAAAAAATCCCTTTTTTGTCTCTGATTGGCAGGATATTCTTAAAGGCAATTGAAGAAATGATAGGCTGGAGTAAAAAAGTTAAAAGGAAGGATCTGGCCGGCACATTCACAGGCAATGTAATACTTTAGCTGCCTTGCACTATTCCAATGACTGAAGCAGTCTCACAAGCGAAGGCCACGTGTACACTTACAAGCTTGCCGTAGCACAGCTGTACTGCAAAAACACTTGTGTAGGCTAGCCATGTTCTACTGACAGGACAGAGTTCTCCCCGCAACATCATCAAATCAGCTCAATGAGCAGCAATAGCTATATCAGCAAGAAAGCATCTCTTGCTGGCATAGCACTGTGCACCTGAGTGCTTATGGCAACAAAACTTAGGTCGCTTGGGGTGTTTTTTTCATTTAGTGCTAGTATAGACACAGCCTTAATTAAATTTGATCCTTTGCAGGGGATGTAATTAGAAAAAGCAGGCACTCAATGGGTTATTGCTAAGATTGTACTGTCTGCATCTTACAGCAGATTGAAGTCTAAACTAAAATTGGTACAGATTTCACTAAGGTTATCAGTGAGTAGGGAAAGGCTATCTGACTTCCTATAAGAGCAACTGAGCTAAAGCTGCTAATAACCTTGAATGCAATGGCCTGAATGAAGAATTTAAAAGAGAAAAGCATCCAAAGGACTCCTCTAGAGAGCTTACAACATTGCAGACAAATGCACTGCTGGAACTGAAACAGTCTTCCTAAGTATTTTTGGTACTAGATACTTCTTATAGGCCTGATCCTGTAAACGCTTTGGGTAAGCAGAACTTCCATTAAAGACAATAGGAAGCCTGCGTGTGAAGAGTTTGCTGGATCAAGTGCTAATCTTAGCAAGACAGCAGCATTTGTGTTTGGTTTCAAAAGTATCAAATTGGTATTGTCACTGAAGAGTACAGTGCTGTACATGCTATTTCAGTGCTGCTCTTAGACCCAGGGGAGGTCAAGAGCCAATGCTGCTTGTCTTGTTAGTCATATCACAGCCCTTGTCTGAAGGCAGTGCTTGATAACTCTTTTCCCTGCCCCCTCCGTACCATCCCACTATGCTCTGGCCTCCAGGGAATGATACAGCAGAGCAACAAGGCTGAGAGCTGGGGAATGCCTTTACTAAGGCTTGGTCCAGATTCCGCACTCTTTTGCATAGCCACTTACACACAGAGACTGTATGTAACAGACCCCAAGCTCAGCATGTTAGAAGTTTGCATCTACTTTGTATATATGTAAATGACTACAGAAGATTATGAAGTATCAGGCCTAATGAGGGAAATGTGGGCCTGGTGGTGTTCAGTGATCAGTCAGGATAGGTCCACACTGCAGTACAATACCCACAGCTAGCCCAGGTCAGCTGAGTCAACTGTGTGGGACTTGGGCAAAGGGGCTGTTTAGCTACAGAGTAGACATCTGGGCACAGTGGTCACAGTCATATATACAGGCAGTCCCCGACTTACGCGGATCCGACTTACGTCGGATCCGCACTTTCGAACGGGGCTTTCTCGCCCCGGAAGTCGGGGCGAGAAAGCCCCGTTCGTAAGCTGCTCCGGTGCCCCTGGTCTGCTGGAGACCGTCTCCAGCAGACCAGGGGCACCGGGCGGGTTCCCGCGCTTCTGAGGCTTTGCCAGAGCAAAGCCTCAGAGGCGCGGGGAACCGCCACTGCTGCCGCTTCAATCTGGGTGCCTGTGGTCTGCTGGGGACCGTCCCCAGCAGACCACAGGCTCCCGGACTGAAGCCGCAGCCGCGGGGGGGTCCCGCGCCTCAGAGGCTCTGCTCCCCGTGTCCCTGGTCTGCTGGGGAGGGGGGGGGCGCAGTTAGTGTGCTCCCCCCCCCCAACAGACCAGGCTTTTGTTTTGGACTCTGGGGCAGAGCAGCTGGGCGCTGCCGATTGGTCCTGCAGCGCCCACTCTGGGCACTACTGGACCAACCCGGCAGCACCCCAGCTGCTCTGCCCCAGGTCCTGATTCAGCCGCTGCTGGTCAGTTTCAGCAGCGGCTGAATCAGGACGCCTGGGGCAGAGCAGATGGGGTGCTGCTGGGTTGGTCCAGTAGCACCCAGGAGCGGCGCTACTGGAGCAACCCAGCAGCACCCCAGCTGCTCTGCCCCAGGCGTCCCCAAGTCAGCTTCTGCTGAAACTGACCAGCGCTGACTACAGGAAGCCCCAGGCAGAGTTGCTCTGCCCCGGGCTTCCTGGAATCAGCTGCTGATCAGTTTCAGCAGCAGCTGACTTGGGGACGCCTGGGGTTCTTAAGTTGATTCTGTATGTAAGTCAGAACTGGCGGTCAGTTTCAGCAGTGTCTGAATCTGGACACCAGTTCCGACTTACATACAGATTCAACTTAAGAACAAACCTACAGTCCCTATCTTGTACGTAACCCGGGGACTGCCTGTATTGCAGATTGATAGCCTCATAGCCTGAATCCTGCGGGCCCAAGTCAACTGACATGGGCCAGCCTCAAGTGCTCCGTGTGATGTATTCTCAGAGTTAGAGTCTATGGTGCTTGCAAGAGATCTGTTTTATCCTGTGTCTGATTCCAACTGGCTGGACATGACAAGAAGAATTTCACAGCTCTTTGCCCACATGCTCTGGGAAGGTCAGCCTGGATAGGGTATGTCTATACTATGGAGGCTGTAGACTCAGCCTACATCACATAAAGGATTTTTCTGTCAATGTAGGAAAGCCCACTCCCCATATGAAATTAGCTATATCCACAGAAACATTCTGCCATTGACAGCTGCCTCTACCCCGGGGAGTAGATCAATATAACCATGTCAGTCAAGGGTGTTTTCCACACCTCTGACGAACCTAGCTATTTCAGCCTAGCTTTCACATGTAGTTCAAAACATAGTCCCCAATACCACAGATCTTAGTGAGCAGAGAAAATACACCGGAACCAAACTTTAAAATAAAAGAAAAATACACACGGTTTCTCCCTTGCATTTTTAGCAAAGCTTTCTTTTTCTTTAAGTGTAAAAATAATTTCCAGAATGAGCAAACCATTTATTTTCAGATCTATCAAACTGTCCAACAGTTCAGAATGCTGCAATGTAGGAACCAGATTTTGATCTGGAAGTACTCAATTGACTTAAATGAGGCTATGTCTAGACTGCAGGCTTCTTTCAGAAGAAGCTTTTCTGGTAGAGATCTTCCGAAAAAACTTCTTCCGAAAGAGAGCGTCTACACAGCAAAAGTGCATCAAAAAAGCTATTTCCTTTTTCGAAAGAGAGCATCCAGACTGAATGGATGCTATCTCACATTTAAGCTGTGATTACTATGGATTGAGTGGCCACCAGAGCATCTGTGCTTTTTCCTCTTTCCTCTTCTTTCGAAAGAACTCCCTCTTCCCCGTCCACACATGCCTTTTTCCGAAAGAGCTCTATTGGAAAAAGTCTCCTTCCTTGTAGAAAGAGGTTTACCAATGCTGGAAAAACCCCTCTGTTCTTTTGATTTTCTTTTGAAAGAACGTGATTGTAGTGTGGACATAAGTGAAGTTTTTTTTTGGGAAAAAGGGCCGTTTTTCTGAAAAAAAAAAAAACCCAAAACACTGCAGTGCAGACATACCCTGATAGTCTAGATTTACGCCAGCATACACGCCAGCATACACAGTGATCAGAGTTAGGCCATATATCTGTTACTGCTTGAGAAGACGCACTTATGCATGAATATTAAAGGAAAAATAAAATGGGAACATACATATGTACATTACAGGAATATTGTTTAAATTAACTGATAACTATTTTGAAGATGAAGAGTGATATATAAATGCTAAGCATTAAGCATTACATAAATAACTATTAAGCACGTGGTTTTCATCTTTCCCTCTGCATGAAAGTGATGCATTTTTAGAGTATGACAGTGCAAAAATATTTAAAACAACTTTAGTTTTCTATTAATTACATTATTTCCTATTGTTTGTGATGTGTAGACTTTCATATCTAGGTCACTGTTTAAAACTATCTGAAGTTTTTAGTGACCAAAAGTTATTACCCTCAGACAGCTGGTTGGCAGTCTACATCCACTTTTTATAGGAAAGTTGTTCACGTCACAAAACTGCTAAGGCTATGTCTACACTGCAGAGCTATTTTGAGATACCAGAGGTGTCTTAAGAGCAAGCATGTTATATCAAAATATAGCGAGCTTGCTATTCCAGCGATGCCAATGACTGAATGGGTATGAGGACAGATGATCAGTCACAGCATTGGAAGTACTACCTTAAAATAGGGCTAAGGTTTTTTGGTGGTGAGATATGGAGAAACCTGTAATTTTATTACCCTTACTATCCATATGTTCAGTGAATAAGGGACATAAGTCTAAGGCTGTGTCTACACAGCCGGGCTTAATGCGAAATAAGCTACAAAAGTTGAGCTACGTCAATTGCATATCTTATTTCGACATAGGGAGCATCTACACAGCACTCATTTTGAAATAGAGCACTCTTGCTCTGACTTCCCTTATTCCTTGTACAATGAGGGTTACGAGAGTCAGAGTAAGAAGTCCTCCAGCTTGACAGTATTTCGACACTATTTCAAAATAATTGCCTGCTGTGTAGACACAGACTAAGTTATTTTGGAATAGCGTTGCAGTGTATATGTAGCCTAAGATATCAGAGGGGTAGCTGTGTTAGTCTGGATCTGCAAAAGTGACAAGGAGTCCTGTAGCACCTTATAGACTAACAGATGTATTAGAGCATAAGCTTTCGTGGGCAAAGACCCACTTCGTCAGATGCATGAAGTGGAAATATCCAGAGGCAGATATAAATATGCAGGCCAGAATCAGGCTAGAGATTACAAGGTTACTTCAGTCAGGGAGAATGGAGTTCAGTCTTTGTTTAATCCTGAGCTGATGGTGTCAAACTTGAAGATGAACTGTAGCTCAGCAGTTTCTCTTTGAAGTCTGGTCTTGACGTTTTTTTGCTGCAGGATGGCTACCTTTAGATCTGCTATTGTGTGTCCAGGGAGACTGAAGTGTTCTCCTACAGGTTTTTGTATATTGTCATTGCTAATATCTGATTTGTGTCCATTTATTCTTTTACGTAGGGACTGTCCAGTTTGGCCAATATATATAGCAGCGGGGCATTGCTGGCACATGATGGCGTATATTACATTGGTAGATGTGCAGGTGAATGAACCAATGATGGTGTGGCTGATCTGGTTAGGTCCTGTGATGGTGTTGCTGGTGTAGATATGAGGGCAGAGTTGGCACCGAGGTTTGTTGCATGGATTGGTTCCTGAGTTAGAGTTACTATGGTGCAGTGTATAGTTGTTGGTGAGACTATGCTTCAGGTTGGTGAGTTGTCTGTGGGCAAGGACTGGCCTGCCTCCCAAGGCCTGTGAAAGTGAGGGATCATTGTCCAGGGTGGGTTGTAGATCACTGATGATGCGTTGGAGAGGTTTTAGCTGAGGACTGTAGGTGATGGCCAGTGGTGTTCTGTTGGTTTCTTTCTTGGGCTTGTCCCACAGCAGGAGGCTTCTGGGTACATGTCTGGCTCTGTTACTCTGTTTCCTTACTTCCTCGTGTGGGTATCGTAGTTTCAAGATATTGTCAAGGTCAGCACTTTTCATGAGCACTAGAAAGTCATAAAGCCAACCACCATAACAAAAACAATTTTTACAAACCAAATATTTATCAGAGTTGGTGTTTTCATTTTATAAGAGCTCAACTCTCTTGTAGTGAAGTACACGAGAAACTATGTCAGAGAGCTTCATAAAGCACTTCCTGGTAAGATTTGCCACACAAGCACTGAGAAGAACAACAGTACAAAAGGTTTTTAGCTGCTAAAAATGTATGAAACCCCTTAGATTAGATGAATCTCTCAAAGCAATTCTTGGTTCTGTTTCTCAGCACATATATCATCATCAACATAGGCTCTGCAATGTAGTTATAGTATAGTAATACATATAAAAAGCCCTAGGCCAAATTTTGAAATCCCTAATCAGTTTTCACCAAGGCCAGATCTTGAAAGGCATTTAGGCTTCTAATGGCTTTAAAAATCTATGCAAATATCTTTGTGGCTGTGGATCTCAAGCCTTCCTAAAGACAAAACTCTTTCTGGTCCAAATCCTGATAGATGCTGAGTGCAAGAGCACTCACACTCTTGCTGACTTCACTGGGAGTTTTGGCTGAGTAATGACTGAAGTTCTGCTTGTGTTCCACTGAAATCAGTGGCATTTCTGACATTAACTAAGCGGGAGCAGAATCAAGCCATGGTAAGGCCAAACTTCAGGAACTGGCTCTTCATTTCTGGATGGGAGTGGTCACAGCATATTTTTCTCCCTAATCAGCCTCAACAAGATCCTTGCACAAGCTAATTATGCTGTTTTAAGCTTTTAACAAGCGTGTAGGAGTTCAGAAAAGCCTCCCTTCCCCCAAGAAAAATGTAATTGCACAGATTCATTTAGATGCAGCACCTATTGTAAATAGGAATCACTATGCGATCCACACATCCATGCAAGTTTTCCCCTCTCCTGCATCTTGTTTCATTATGTTTTATAAGAAAATACATATGAAAGCCGATATTTTCCCATTAGGCAAAATTCCCACGCCCCTAGTCTCTGCTGTTGTAAATCAGAGCAGCTCAGTACATCACAATGGATCTGTGCCAGTTTACACCAGCAGACTATTTGGCCCCCATTATCTTCAATGGGAAAAGGATCAACCTTTTATCTTTCAGAGGCGATATTTTATCTAATATTGAGCTAAAATACCATCATTATCATCCTTGGAGCCAGATTTTGCTCTCAATGACACTAGTATCATTATTATTACTTATTGTTTATCTCAGGGGTGGCCAACCCATTATAGACAAAGAGCCAAAATAGTGGTGGATACAGCACAAAGAGCCGAGGGAAAAAAGTTGTTGAAGGGGGGGAAAAAAAGCCCCAGCCGCTGTGTTTGCTCGAGCAATGCTCCCTTTTAAAAGCAGAGCAAGCATTGCCCTTTTAACGGTGGCTATTTTGAGCTGCCATTTTGAAGGATGCACGGGATGCCGTGGCTCAGTCTCTTTCATACGGCTGCCCCTTGAAGAGCCGCGGGTGCAGGAGCTGCAATTTTTTCTTTAAAGAGCCACATGCAGCTCGCGAGACACGTGTTGGCTACCTCTGGTTTATCTTATAGTATTGCTTATGTGCCCTGAGTGAGATTTGATCCTGTTGTATTAGGCACTGTACAAATACATGTCCTGATCCTGCCATGAGGTCTGGTCAAACGGAACCCCACACCTAAGCAACTGCAGGACCACAGCCATAGAGACAGGCATCAGCCTTGTCTGAAAAAACTTATCAAGGGAAAGTCTGCTGAGGTCAATGGAGCGGGTCGAAGTTTATACTGCTGTAAACGAGATCAGAATATGGGCCCCGATCATTAATAGTATCATTATTCAGTTTATTGCTTTTATTACAGCATCCAAATGTGTGCTAAGCAGTTTGCAGGACATACAGACAAAGCCTAGCACCAGGGGAAAGATGGACTACAAAAGGACAAAGTTCTGAAGAGTAAGATTATTCAGTTTAGGCATTTGCATTTCTAAGTGGGTGAGTAAAAATATTTTAAAATAATGATGTTTGTTATTAATACATTAGTATCATAACTGGTCAATAATTATGGTTACTAGTAATACAGTTACTTATCATTGAAAGCAAAAGATATATTTATTGCATCTCTATACAAACTTGAAGACTTTATGGCTTCAG
This sequence comes from Pelodiscus sinensis, assembly GCF_052426305.1. Lineage (NCBI taxonomy): Eukaryota > Metazoa > Chordata > Testudines > Trionychidae > Pelodiscus > Pelodiscus sinensis. Next base: position 155,606,495 of record NC_143054.1, on the reverse strand, counting down.
GCACTGAATATGTAACTTCCCCTACTAGATGGGTGAGAATTTATTTCTTCTGTGTAGATGAGGAACTGAAGCACAAAGAGACTAAATGATTTACCCAGGATCACACAATAAGTCTGAGGTAGAGCAGGAAACTGAATCTGAGTTTCCCAAGTCCCAGATTAGGGCTCTCACTCACCACTAAAGCATCCTTTAGAGAAGGATTTCTTACACATATTTCTAGGCCACTTCCCAACCATCAACAATTGGAATACTCAGGAGTAGAGCTAAGCAAAATATTGCAAAAAAGAATTCTCAAACATACCAATGAAAACCATGTATTTGGTTTGTGGGTCTTTTGGGTGAACAGAATTTTGTTTGCAAATATATTCAGTCTAAGAAAAAGTTTTATAAATACCTGTGCAAACACTCCTGCAATGTCCCAAGAGACACGATCATCTTGAAACCTCCTTGAGAATATGAGAATGCAGTTATGGAGCAAAAACAATGCATGGAACTAAGAGAGCCAATCTCATATTAACAAATTATAAATGGCAAATATTCAAAGCAATAATCCTCATAAATATTTCATGAGAAAGGCATAGGCAGAAATATGATTGCATTAGCCATACATCGAATAAACTTAAATGACACAACAGGACTAGATTCTGTAGATGGATCCATCCTGCACATCCATGCAGAAAACTGCCCTTTGGGGCCCAAATTTATAAAATACAAATCTTTTTCTTGATGACTTACAGACAAGCACAAGGTAATACCTTCAAAGATTCAATTGTTTGCTGTGAATAGTTTGCTGAACTCTCATCAAGAGAAAAGCCATCGTCCATATTCTCTTAAAACCTTCTCTAAGCAATCACAAGAGACATGCTACAAATATTAAACTATGCAAATAAAAGTACTAAAATAAACAACAGTGGTCAAATCCTGATTTCCTCACTCTGTTTTTAATCAGTCTTTTCTATGTCAGTCTTCTATGGAAGCCAAAACGAGGGATATAGCAGAGGTGCTGGAACAGTTTTTATAGTGTGGAAGGGTGCTGTGAGCCATTGAATCAAACTGTATATCCTGTATATAATAAAAAACACTTCAAATTAGGGGTGTGTGGCAGTGCCACCCACACCTCGAGCTCCAGCACCTATGGGATATAGCCCATTAACAAAAATAGCAGAATTGACATATTCCTGATTTCACTGCTAAAACACCTGAGTTTTATTTCCCTTCCCCTTAAAAAAGGTTCTCTTTTTTAAATGTAAGTTCTTCAGGGCAGGGTCAATGCCAAAAGTGTGCGTGGCTATTGTTACCTGTGAAGAGGCTTTGCCATTGAGGGCTCAGTCCTGCGAGGTGCTGAGAAATCTGGCTCCAGTCAGAACAGCACCGACACACATGCTTAACTTTAAGTATGTGATTAGTAAATCTTACATACTGCACTGGATTGGAGCCAGAATAGTCTACATCTTGCAGGTTTAAGTGCATAATAAAAAAGAAATGTCCAATGTCCAGTACACTAGGAAATTACAGTACTTAGACATATGGGGTTATATTATGGAATGTTATTTTAGAAAATAACATTTGCCTTTTGCACTGGTATTTGTATGAACCTACTATTAAACTCAAATATGCAAAACTCTTGGAAAACAATGCTTTTAAAGCCTTCTGAGGCAGAATTATAACATTTTCAATAAAACATAGCCAAAAGATATTTTTTAATCATGCAGCATGTTAAAAATAATTCAGATGTTCCCCAATAAAACAAAAATATTACTTGAAATATTTATATTATAAACGTAGGTATGCACACATATATGTAAAGAAGAATATATACTAATATTAATATAATATTTAGGTGCTTTATATACAGACACATACATATTTCAGATATACTATATTACAAAGATATTTTCAGTTACTATCATCCTTTTCGGTAGGAGGGTATGTGATCTTTCATAATAATTAAGCAGTTTATTTTTCACTGCCAGTTTGTCATCGGAAGACGACACTCTGGGCTACTTTATTATCATGAAATAATCCCTCCTGGTTTGTCAAAGGCTCAGGACAAAGCTGGCTGTTTCCTAATTCCCGCAAGGCCTGTGTTATCTCATGGTACCACACAATTTGTGGTATGACATAGCATCTTGATACAGGTAAAATTCAGGATACAGTTTAATACTTTCATTAAAAGCCTCATTTACATTCCTGTTATGACAGTTCAGTACATAATAAAGTTTCACCACTGACATTCTAATACAGGGGTGGGAAAGACAACATTTGCGGGCCAGATCCAGCCCACCAAGCCATTGGGTCTGGCTCACAGCTGCCCTGCCACCCACCCCGCCAGACCAATCGAGACCTGGGGATGGGGAAATGTGCAACATCTCCTCCTCCATTACACAACGAACTCACTGGGTAGGTGTTTCATTGGGTTTATTGCCCTTTTACCCCTCTGGTGAGTCCCATATACCCTTCACCCGAATAAGTCGATGCCCGCCCCAGTCTGGGTCTGCCGTTAGTCCCCTTTACTTGTCCTAGTTCTAGAAGTACCATTCGCCACTCACGTCGTATAGCTCGCGGCTCCGGTTTATATCGGGCACTGCCTGGGAAGGATTAGCCGAGGGTGGCAAGGTAGGGGGACCCGGGCACACCCTCACTCCCAGGTCCTGGACCAGAGCCTTAAGGCAGGGATAAAACTTCCCCTACCTTGCTGATGGGGTGTCACCCCTACACACATCAGCCCATGGGCTCCATGACCCCGCCCTGGGCCACTTCCTACCTGCCTCCCCCACTCACTGTACCTCCGTCCACGCTGTTGCTGTCCCTTACTTGCTCCGCCATGCTTTCGCCTCCCTCCTAGGACGGAGCTTGGTCTCCTTCTTTTAACTCCCTGGTGCCCGGCGTCTTCCGTCGGTCCTGCCCCGCCGGGCCGGCAGGTGACATCATTCTCCCACACTAGCCCCAAACCAGCGCAGCTTCTCCGCCACCTCTCCTGCAGCTGCGGCTGTCCCCAAAATGCTGGCACTGCACTGGCTGGAGTGTGTGGCACGACCACCCCATTGCACCCCCTGCGCCGGCACTGAACAGGCACCACACCTCCGCCGCTTCTCCCGCGGCTGCAGCTGTCCCCATAATGCCAGCACCGGCTGGCCAGAGTGCAGGGCATGACCGCCCCATCACATCCCCTGCCAGGGATGCGTGGCACCAGAGGGAACCGCTGGCTGTTCAAAACCACTGGTGGCTCCTTCTAGCCACCACGTGTCCCTGGCAGGGCAGGGACAGGGCAGCGAGAGACTTCATGTGCTCTCCTACCCCCAGGCCCTGATTCATCACTGCGCCTCATTTGCATATCTTCTTGTGCAAGGAGACCAATGAAGGAGACCAAGCTCCGTCCTAGCCATACAGTTTAACCTGGGATATCTGCAGTTACGCAATAGATAGTGGTACCTTAAATGCTATACTTCAAGAGTGAGCAAAAATACCCCTAAAACAAACAATTCCCTGCCTTTATTTATCAGCAAGGCAGCCAAGGAGGGAGCATTTACTTAAATACAACTATTTGCAATAACAAAACAAATGCACACAGTACGCTGTTGTATGTATTTTTCTTTTCTCCCAAAGTTTTCTCCAGGATTAGTCTCCTCACATATGTAGTTCTCTAGGTCAGAGTTTCTGAAATTAGAGAGCAGGCTTCCCTGGAGGGGCATGGAATGTATTCTGGAGGAGGGATCTGAGAAACTTTACAGAGGGAGAAAACAATTTATTGTGAACATTTTACCCACAGCAATAAATAACTAGCAAAGCAGATTCCTCCAGACATAGCAGGTCCTCAGATGGCACAGTGCATTTGACTCGAGATGGATTTCTGTTAAGCTTACATAGCATTTTACAAAGTTGTTGACATCTGTATGTTAATCTGCTTGCTACAACACTGTGGACATTTAATTATACTCATCAACCACAGTTGCAGCTTTGCTTTTGCTCTTATTATGATGGATCATTGGCTCCATTCGAATCAAAGTCTTACTGTTTTCAATATTTAGTGAGAGTTGCATGTTGATTTTTTTAATCAGTATACAGTATACAGTATATTTTTTTAATCAGTATACTGATGTGTGGCAGGGGAAGGGAATAAAGGCAGGGGAAGGGAATAAATTATTACAGACACAAAGAAGGGGGTGCACGCTCAAATAAGTTTGAGAACCACTGCTCTAGATCAGTGGACCCCAACCTTTTGGGGCTGCCAGGTGCCCGGGGGCGGGGCCACTCATGCTCTGCGTGCCCGGGGGCCAGCACCGCGCATGCGCCAAGTGCCCAGGACCCGGGGCGCAAGAATGGCTTGGGCCAGCCCTGGTCACTCGGTGGGCGCACATAAATGCCCCGGCGGGCGCCATGGTGCCCACGGGCACTGCGTTGGGGACCACTACTCTAGATCAAGGGTGGGGAACAGGGCTTCTGCAAGCCAGATCCAGCCTGCCAAGTGGGTTGATCCGGCTCGTCAAGTGCGTTGATCTGGCCCGCAGAAGCCCTGCCGCTCCCCCACCCCCAGACCAATCAGGGCGGGGGGAGCGCGCAAAGTTTCCTCCTCTCTCCCCCCACCCAGCAAGGAGCACACAGCACTTATAAACACCATGCACTCCTGGGAGGGCGGGAGGAGACTCTGCACACTCCCCTGCCCCCAAGTAGGGTTACTAGATGGGTTTCAAAAAAATACTGGATGCACGTGAGCTCAGAACACGGGTTGGGGGGGACTGGCTGGGAGGGGAGTGGGGCTGGCCAGGGGAGATTGAGGGGGTGGGGGAGACTGGCTGGCGGGAAGCAGGGCTGCCCAGGAGGAGATCGGGGGAAGGAACCGGCTGGTGGGAAGCAGGGCTAGCCAGGAGGAGGTCAGGGTGGGGAACCAGCCGGCGGGGAGCAGGGCTGGCAGGGAGGGGATCAGGGGGAGTGGGGCTGGCTGGAGGTGGAACCGGCCGGTGGGGAGCAGGACTGACCCGAGCGCATGCAGATCCCAGGGTGCTGCTCGTCCCGCGCACGGTCCCAGTGGAGCGCACGGGCAAGTTCGGCCCCAGGGATTCCATCCTGCCCCGCCCTCTTCCTGTCCCCTCTCCTTCCCCCTCTTCTCTACTGCGTAAATGCATACTGCCTGGCTGGTAGACACACTCACGCAGTACGCAACTACGTACTGATACTCCTGATAATAATAAAACTTACTTAATTAGAAAATACCAGACATTTATATGTCCTGTATTTTCTCAATTTGTTTCCCAGACAGAAAGCTCAAATACCGGACTGTCTGGTTCAAAACTGGACACCTGGCAACCCTACCCCCGAGCCCTGATTGGCCTGGGGGCGGGGAGCGTGCAAAGTTTCCTCCCACTGCCAGGGGCATGGGCACCTAGGGAGAATTTCTGGTAGGGAGGCTCAGGTGCTCCCCCACCCTCAGACCAACCATGACCCGTGGGTGGGGAAACAGGGAAGAATCTTAGCCCCGCCCCTTCTGCTTGAGGCCCCGCCCCTTCTGAGCGGCCTAGGACAACTTCAAAAATTTCTGAAGTGGCCCCCAGCAAGAAATTATTGCCCACCTCTGTTCTAGATCATGGCCAGTGCCTTGGGTCAGTTACACAGAGATGAGCATAAGAGACAAAGTTCAATTCTGGATTCCAAACCACTCTGAATTCAGACTTGGCTTGGGGTTATTTCTATTCATACAGTGTGAAATCCTGGTTCCACTGAGGAAGTAAAATGGCACAACTCCCACTGACTTCAGTGGGGCAACGAGGTCACCCATGGTACATTAAAGGCCTATTATGACTATGAAATAACTTTAGGACTCCAGGCACATAGTAATTGTCTGCAATGGCTGCATGCCCATGTCTACCATGCTTACAAATGACTTTCCCTTACTATAGATTTATAAAGGCTCCCTTTCCTATCTTTGTCAATACAGGCAGTCCCCGGGTTACGTACAAGATAGGGACTGTAGGTTTGTTCTTAAGTTGAATTTGTATGTAAGTCGGAACTGGTACATATTGTAGGGGAAACTCTAGCCAAACATTTCTCCGGAGCTCAGTTTTATTCTCCCACACCTCACTTCCCTCAGTCCTTTATTCTCAAGCTGAGGTGTCTGCTGAGAAAAGCCGCTCCACGTCTCCCTGGTCTGCTGGAGGGGGGGGGCGCTAGCTTCGCGTTTCCCTGGTCTGCTGGGGGGCGAGGGGGGGCGCTAGCTTCGCGTTTCCCTGGTCTGCTGGGGGGAAGCAGCTAGTGCGGGGTTGCCTCACCCCGTTTGTAAGTAGGGATCCGATGTAAGTCGGATCCATGTAACCTGGGGACTGCCTGTATTGTTATTCAGGTGTTATCAAGTGCTCTTCAAATTAAGTAGGTGCTTTTAATAATATGAGAAAAATCACAAAGGGAAATGGTATGAAGTTTTAAGACAAAACAATCTGAAACTTTAAGTCCTCTTTTTCTATGAACAAAAGAAAATAATGGTTTTTAGACCCTTTCTCAATTATTGCTGCAACAAAATTTTCAGCATGCTTTACTACCTCACTGCTTACCCCTTTCTCCAGATCATTTATGAATAAGTTGAAAAGGATTGGTCCCAGGACTGACCCTTGGGGTACACCACTCGTTACCCCTCTCCAATCTGAAAATTTACCATTTATTCCTACCCTTTGTTTCCTATCTTTTAACCAGTTCTCAATCCAAGAAAGGACCTTCCCTCTTATCCCATGGCCATGTAATTTACACAAGAGTCTTTGGTGAGGGACCTTGTCAAATGCTTTCTGAAAATCTAAGTATACTATATCTACTGGATCCCCCTTGTCTGCATGTTTGTTAACCCCTTCAAAGAACTCTAACAGATTAGTAAGACAGGATTTCCCTTTACAGAAACCATGTTGACTTTTGTCCAACAAATTATGTTCTTCTATGTGTCTGACAATTTTATTCTTTACTATTGTTTCAACTAATTTGCTCGGTACTGAAGTTAGACTTACCTGTCTGTAATTGCCAGGATCGCCTCTAGAGCCCTTTTTAAATATTGGTGTCACGTTGGCTACCTTCCAGTCGTTAGGTACGGAAGCCGATTTAAAGGATAGGTTGCAAGAATAGCTCAGCAATTTCCCATTTAAGTTCTTTTAGAACCCTTGGATGAATGCCATCTGGTCCCGGAGATTTGTTAACATTAAGTTTTTCTATTTGTTCCAAAACCTCCTCTAATGACACTTCAATCCAGGACAGTTCCTCAGATTCATCACCCACAAAGGACGGTGCAGATTCAGGAATCTCCCCAACGTCCTCAGCCGTGAAGACTGAAGCAAAGAAATCATTTAGTTTCTCCGCAATTGCTTTATCGTCCTTGATTGCTCCTTTTATAGCTCGATCACAAATTATGTTAACCCTAAATCAAACCCCCTTTTGCACAGAGGAGGGTTGGAGTGAGCAAGTGGGAGTGGGCTTTCAGAGACGGGGGTAGGAGCAGGGCTGAAGAGGGGCGATGGTGTTTGGTTTTTTTGTATTCGGAAAGTTGGCAACCCTAAAGCCACAGGTTGCAGGTCTACTCTTTTACAGGACTGCCCTAAAATGAGCTGTTTCTTCATCTTTGAATTCCTTCATCAGATAGAGCATTTGCTGCAGGTGTGGCTGGGCAGGAGTTGGTGGGGTACAAAGTATGTGGTTAAGCCCTTGTTGCCTAGTTTGGGGGTTGTACATCCCAACACAGGGCCCCAGGCAAAGATCTAGACTGTTCTCATTGATTTTAGTGGGTGTAGATCAGTCCTTAATGTCTGAAAAGTATTTGGAGCTCTTCAGTTAAAAAATACTATGCAAACAATTATTAATTATGATCATAGCTATTAATTGGGTTTTCCTGTATTCATGAGCTTAGTTTCTTTATAAAAGTTCCTGGCCATATATAGGTCTTGTTTGGCCTTCATTCATTCAGGGGTATTTCTTTCAATTTTCTCTTTCTTAAGGCAGCTTGTATTAGGACAATATGAAATTCTGGCATACAAGACAGTCACTCAGATTCATATTTCATAAACAGATGGCTTTGTGAGCCTCAGGCAATGTAGGAATACTACTGTATTTATGGAGTTTAAGTGGTTACTCAGATAGTTACTCCAAAACAGCATATGCTACACCAATATTTTGCATAAACTGAGTAGTTTAAAACATTCTGCCAAGCTACTCTGGTTTGCTCTTTCCCAGCTGTCAATCCAAAGATGATGCTTACAACAAGGAGCACAGCCTCTCACATAATCTCAGCCATTGTGTTCTGAAAACTTTCTCCACAAATTATACCATAATGTATAGTTGTGTGGTATGTACAATTCTTTTTGATGATGTAAGCAGGGTCTGAATCAATGCTTCAATGCGTCAATCAAGGCAGGTAGCTGGAATGGGAAAGGAATCCTGGGTGTGGTTATGTAAATACAGTTCAGTCAGTGCTATTGGCCTGCTAGATATTCAATTGTTAGAATGGTGTCTTGCCTATTGTAACTAATTTGGCTGTTGTGGGGTCACAAATTATGTTAACCCTAAATGTAGGAATTGTAAAATATGACACCAATGCATGCAGGAGAGACACTATCATTGTAAAGAATCTCAGATGGACAAGGCTTTCTCTTCCAAACTCTGTAAAGTCAATTGGGAGGGAAGGGCAGAGCTCTGAACCAGCAGGCTACATACCCTCCAGGCATGAGCTGTAAGACTGGTTCAACCTGTTTCTCTCCCTACACCTTGTTCTAATAATAGAACTAAAACAGATTCCATAAGGCCGTGGTTACCAACCCGTCGATCGCAATCTCGCAGTCTCCAACCAGTCGATCGCGAGGCGTTCTGGGCTCCTCATCTCCCCCACCCCCAATAAGCCCCGCTACTTACCTCCAGCGATAATGGAGGTAGTGGCGGCTTCCTGCTGGGTGGATGGAAGTCCTGAGCTGCACGTCACTTCCAGGGGTTCCGGAAATGTGCTGGCTTCTTCCTTGTCCTAGGTCTGTGGCGTGCCAGGAGCTTACCAGGGGAGCCCCCAGAGGCACATGCTGGGACTTCCCTTCTCTGCGGGCCGGGGGAATCAGCCCTGGAGGGGGTGCATGCACGGGCTTCCCTGCTTCATGGGATGGGGGAGTTGGCCCCAGAGGGGGTATGTGCGGGGGCTTTCGTGCTCTGCGGGAGGCTCACGCTGGCCCTGGAGGAGGCACGTGACAGGACTTCCTTCCTCCGTGGGAGGGGAAGGTTGGCCCCGGAGGGGGTCCATGCGCATGCTTCCCTGCTCCGCAGGAGGCTCATACTGGCCCCGGAGGAGGCGCATGACGGCACTTCCTTCCTCCATGGGAGGGGAGGGTTGGCCCCAGAGGGGGTCCATGCACATGCTTCCCGCTCTGTGGGAGGCACGCGCCGGCCCTGCAGGAGGGGTGCAATAGTGCTTCCCTCTTTTGCGGGGTGGGGGAGTCCTGGGAGGAGGTGGATGCAGGGCACTCTGTCCCCACTGGCACCCTGTCCCCTACTGCAGAACCCTGTCCCCTGCCCTCCTGGCATCCTGTTCCCTCTCCCCTGCCCCCAGCCATAGAACCCTGTCCCCACTGGCACCCTGTCCCCTGCTGCAGAACCCTGTCCCCACTGGCACCCTGTCCTCTGCCCAGCACCCACTAGCACCCTTCCCCAGTACCATGTCCCCTGTTCCCACCAGCACAGTTGGGGCCACATTAATGAGGCTTGGGGGGGTTTTGGAAGAGTTATTGTTTTGCATCACACTTGTGTGGCCACAACCAACTTTTCTGTGGGTCAGTGACCCCTGACTCAAAACAGGTTCCCTGCCCTTCTCATACATAAAGACAAGCAGAAACATTTTGTGTTTGACATAGTATTTTATTTAAAAATGAAGCCTGGCCAACAAACGCCCAATTGGGGCCAAGCCCCCATCTGGCCACAGCATCATAACACTCCTGTACTTCCCCTTCCCCCAGACCCTACATCTGAGACTATCATACACTGGAACCCCCTGCCTGAGCCCCTCACATACCCCAACCCAAATTCCTGAACCCTCACATCCACAAGCCTGTGGCTTGCTTAGTAGCCCAACCCTCCATCTGATCCCAACAATGCCCAGCCTGGAGCCCCCTCCCCGAGCCAGCATCCCCTTCTCCACCTCTTCCTGCATCCAGATTTCCTCCCAGAGCTTGCACCTCTCACCCCTTCCCACACCCAAATCCCTCATTCCCACCCCAGAGCCTACACATCCTGTCTCAACCCAGCGAGGGTACAGCTAGACTGCAGGAGTTTTTCAGGATTCCAGACGTATCCCAGAAAAACTCTTCTGCATCCAGGGATGTGTTTGTTCTTCTGCTTTTTTTTAATGGAATAGCAAACATGCTCTTTCGGTAACCCCTATATTCCTCTTTCCACGAGGAATAAGGCGGCTTCCAAAAGAAGGGGTTTTTCCGACATTTGGTCCAGTCTAGACAGGCCAAATGTTGGAAAAACCTCTTCCTACAGAAGAATTGAAAAAAAAAGCATCAGTATAAGGGTTGGGGATAGCAACTGATGGAGAGGAGGAGAATAGAGAGGGTGGCCGGGGCTTCAAGGAAGGGGCAGGGTCTTGGGGGAAGGATGGGGTGGTAGATCTTGACTTGTTCTGTCATTTAAAAAGTGATCTTGGGAGTAAAAAGGTTGGAGACCCCTGCCATAAGGAGTCTCTTTATTATTTTAAAATGTTATTCCAGCAGATGATGGAATCTTTTTGGCTGGCCTGCACTGTGGGCCAAGAGCCAAATCCATCACAAGGCCAATGGCAGCAGCTGGCTGGCAGGGGCAGGAGCAGCAGCAGCAGGCGGTGTGGGTGGCAGGAGCAGCAGCGAGTGGCAGCAGGTGGCCGGTGGGAGTGGCTGGTGGGTGGCCAGATAAGTGGTGCCAGAGAGCAGCGAGCAGGTGGATGGGAGAGACCAGCGGAGTGGGAGGTGAACTCAGTGGATGGAAGGTGAACTCTGTGGATCACCTCTAAACTCTGGTCTGCCCTGACCAAGGGCAGCAACTGAGAGTAGGCTGTACAGAATGGTTGGGCATGTGGAGGGGACATTTACATTGCTGGATTTGTGAGCCCAAGAGGCAAAGAACACTGCCCAACCAACTTGAGTGGGGATGTTTACTCCTGGTTTTGTTATGAACTTTGTGGTGCTTTCCCAAAGCAATGCCATGTTACTTCTCTCTCTTTCATTAAAAGTTTATTTTCTACACTTGGACTCTGTGCTTGTGAGTGGGGAAGCATTGCCTCCCAGAGGCATCCAGGGATGTGTGTGAATTTCCCAGTTTACTGGGTGGGAGCTCAATCCAGTTCTGTGTTGGATGGATGAAAAGGAAACCCTAGATATTGAACCCAGCCCTGGCTGCTGCCGGTGCTACCTGGCAGAAGGGTTACAATGGGAAGACCTAAGGTTTGTTTGATGATGACCAAGGAGTTTTCTTACAAGCCACTCTTTACAAGTACTCCATTTGTAGCATTATATATACTGAAATCCAAATATTGAGCAAAAGAATTCCTGGCAAAATATCAGGAAAACTTTCCAGCATCTGACTAGTCTCCTAACAGAAGAGAAAGAAGTCCAATCTGCTGGAACATTTAAAACTAGATTGAATGTAGCATTAGAAAATACATTCCTGTGGAGAGATGAATAGGGTGACATTATAGGTATGCTTAAACGAATAGCAAGACATTTATCGAGAATGAGAATGCTTTACCAAAAGCAGACTTCCTCGCCCATTCCACGTCAGCTATGCCATTAAATAAAAAGTCAATCTAAGTCTCTATCAAAATGAGTTCACAAGTGGAAAATTGTAATGGAGCAGATTACTGAACAGAGCAGGTCTATAGTATATGAATAGAAATTAATGCTTTAATTTAAAGGGTAAGAATTAACAAAATGCGCACTTCATACTGTTTGAAGGCCACTTGTAGCTTGTTCAACATACGGCAGCTCATTTTTTGGGCAGGATAGACCAAGGACAGCAGATTCCACAACAATGTTCCACGCTGGCTACCACTTACATTCATGATGCAATTCAGGGTCCTGGTCCTTATCTTTAAAACCCTAACTGGCCTCGAACTGAGCTACCTCTTTGCTTGTTCCAATGCAACTTCTGTAATTGGCAAGGATGTTTCAGCTGACAGTCCCCCGGGATCAGATTTACAGGACAAGGATCAGTGGAGGGACTTGGGTATGATATTTGCTCCCACTGGGGATCAGGACTAACTCTAGACTCTAGGCTCTAGCCTGGAAGTGTTACTGCCTGAGGCTATATCTACACAGCAACATTATTTTAAAATAACTTAGTCCACATCTACACAGCAGATACATGTTGAAATATTCTCAAGCAGGAGGACTTCTTACTCCAACTCCTGTAACTCTCAGAGGCTGCGTCTAGACTGGCATGATTTTCTGCAAATGCTTTTAACGGAAAAGTTTTTCTGTTAAAAGCATTTGTGGAAAAGAGCGTCTAGATTGGCACGGATGCTTTTGCACAAAAGCACTTTTTGCGGAAAAGCGTCCGTGCCATTCTAGACGTAGTTTTGTACAAGAAAGCCCTGATCGCCATTTTCGCCATCGGGGCTTTTTTGCACAAAATGGTTCTCAGCTGTCTACACTGGCCCTCTTGTGCAAAATCATTTGCGCAAGAGGGCTTTTTCCCGAACGGGAGAGTCATTGTATTTGCAGAAGAACACTGACAATCTTACATTAGATCGTCAGTGTTCTTGCGCAAATTCAAAGCAGCCAGTGTAGACAGCTGGCAAGTTTTTCCGCAAAAGCAGTTGCTTTTGCGGAAAAACTTGCCAGTCTAGATGCAGCCTCATTGTATGAGGAGTAAGGGAAGTCAGGGGAAGAGTGCTCTATGTCAAAATAAGTGCTGTGTAGATGCTCCCAATTTCAAAATAAGTTATGCAATTAGCTCAATTTGCATGGCTTATTTCAAGTTAAGCTCTGCTGTGCAGACACACCCTAAGAGTTTTGGAGACTCCAGGAAATGCAGACTCCTGAGGGCTAACACCTGGATGTATTCTCCTGAAGAAAGGGTCTCTAATTATGAAAGTAAAGCGAAACTTTGTTCCCTTTGTAGAACTCTGGAATTTACAATACAACCATAAGACACAGCAAAATAAAGAAAGACTGATGGGGGAGTACAGGGAAACAATGAGATCATATTGATCAGCATTATACACGTGGTATCAGCACAATAGCAGCCTGTTGTACAGTTTCTTGTTTGTTTGTTTGTTTTTTTCTTTTTGTAGGCATCAAGGCAAAGGAAAATTCTGAGGAGGATTTTGTAAACAGATAATGAGGATGATTTGTGGATGTTTATAGGGAATTTCTTTCACCTGTGAGGGACAGCATGAGACCAAGCACAAAGATTTTTGTTTGAAAATTTCATAATTGGGAAATAGATGCAGGCATTTGGGGCTGATTAGAGGCAAGCATCGATTAAACAGTGAAAGAGAGATGTTCTATACTGTAGGAGTACACTGAGAAAGGCCTTGAAAAAAAACACAAGTAGCTTATGCTTGAGTTGATAGAAAAGGGGGAGCCAGTGAAGGGATGCAAAGAGAAGGGTGAGATAGTCAGAATGATGGATTAGCAGAATGAACTTTGCAGCAGCACTAAATGGATACAAGTGAGACAGGACTGAATTTATTAGGGCTAGAGAAGAGGATGTTACAGAAATCAAGATATGAAATGATGAGACATAGGACATGAATGTCAGCTGTGTGGGGTATAGGAAATGTCATATCTTAGAGATGTTCTATGGAATCAGTAAGCAGAGGTATATGAGCCTCGTGTACACTGTGAAATCTCTGCTTTGTGATGTCTGATTCTAGAAATATGGAGGAGGGATTTGGAGACAGATCAGTGAGTGACCATCAATAGGTCAGTGGGTCCACAGCTGTGTGCAGATCAGTTAGCCAAAAACTGTTGCAGAGGTAAGTAGCAGTGACAGTGGCAACTATGTCGGACCTTTAAGTGTAGCCACAGATGCAGAGAAATACAGGGGTACAATATTACCCCTATTTATTGCAGATTCTTCAAGAATCACTAAGATTTTGCTTCTTTAGGTAATTATTTGACAGGCTCTTTCATTTACTTATCAGCAAAATTTGCAAGATTCTTACAAAACACACAATGCACAATACCTTTCCTGAGCCATGCTAATTTCCATGTATCCTCTAAAGATTGATTGCAGTTCGAAGTAATCACAGAGCCATTGAACTTTATTCCTTATATCTAAAAAACTATAGCCTGTTTCATACTTCCACTTGTGCGAGTCACCAACCATACACTTGAATTTTATAGTCAATGCGTCGGTTAAAATAGCATCTACTCCAGCCTCCTTAAGACTGGATATTTACTGCCTTAGAGCTGGCTGTTCCTTGACTCCCCATGGGAAGATAAATATCAGAGGGGTAGCCATTTTAGTCTGAATCTGCATAAACAATGAGAAGTCCTGTGGCATCTTATAGACTAACAGATTTATTGGAGCATAAGCTTTCGTGGGCAAAGACCCACTTCATCAGATGCATATAGTGGAAATTCCAGAGGCAGGTATAAATATAGAGGCATATGAAAAGAGTGCTAATCAAGAGTAAGGCTAGAGATAATGAGGTCAATTCAGTCAGGGAGGATGAGGCCTACTTCAAGCAGCTGATGTAGAGGTGTGAACACTATTTCTATTTTTCATTGTGCATATACAGTATTTCAACTACATTACAGGTTAAATAGGCTTCTGTAGACTAGCCTAGGAAACTAAGTACCATTTATAACATTTTTTTTATGGAAAAATGCATTCTGCGTTCTAAACAACCAATTTACAAATGAACTTTTGGAATACAACCCGTTTGTAACTTGGGGTCTTCCTGTATCCTAATAGCAAATACAGAGACTCATCGGGGTTCGTCACACACAGGATGATGTTAAATTTCTGCTTCATGGCTCACTTCTACAGCACTCATGGCCTCAAGGCTGCAGTAATGGATTTGGTTCCATCAGCAAAGAGCAAACATCATCATGGGCATTGTCTGGCATGCCTAGCTTGAAAGTAGGTGCACAACATTATCTACAGCATTAGCTGTGACCAGTGGCCTGAGGGAACTAGAAATCCATTGGATTGATTTTAAAATAAGACCTATCATGGCACATTTCATCAACACTTCAAACAAACACCCTCACTCTACCGTGACAAATGCCTTCTGAGCATCTGAGGACACAATCATGTCCTGTATGTTTTCCTTTTGGGTGTATGAAATAGTTAAAGAACCCATAGATAGAAAGAGTGTCTTTTTTAAACAAAATCCATTTAAGCAGGTACTGGGGAAGGAATATTTAATCTTTTTCACCATTGCTGTATTTATTTACAAAGTCACGGTGTCATATTGACAGTTGCTAGAAAAACAGTCTTTCAGTCTGCTTTAATATGCTTGATAATGTGAGTGTAATACAAGTTAGTATTTTATTTTACAGAACTCTGTGTTAAAGGAAGACCACCATATTTCTTTATAATATATTGAGACTGAAATGTACTCTCTTCCCTATCTCCTCCTAACCCTCAAAAAGGCATTTTATGGCTTGGTTTTTACATTAGAGATCCAATCTTGTCTTCCTTAGACGACTGTATGATGACTAGAGAATTAGAGAAATAAGGAAATGATAGGAACATAGCCAATAGACTGAAAGCTGAACTGGGAGAGTAGTGAATTTATACTCAAACTATTAAAACTATTTGTAGGATTGTTTTTATTTGTTTCTTTATTTTGTTACTACTTATATGACTTCAATGACCGAGTAACATTTGAGAAAGGAAGTCCTTGTTGAAATGTTTTCTCTCTCTCTTTCATACACACATGTATGCATGCACACACTTGTCCTTCCTCACACCTTCAATTAAAGTGTGAAAAGTAACAATATGCATTCTCTCAGACCACCACCAAGTCCTCTAGCTAAATCAAGGAAGATCAGAGCTGACATCCCTGACAGTCTGAGGTTGCAAGTAAGCAAGTAAGCAAGCAAGCAAGCAGCATTTTCAGTAAAATCCTTCTAGATCTCCTTTTAATATCATAAAGAGTTTTAAAAAAAAGGAAAGAAGGGACATTTATTCAATTTATAAAAGGCTTTGCATCAGGAAACACTCTGACTCCAAGGCGTGTGTAGTCTTCTACTCCTTGACTGGTTGCTGCATTTTGTTTGCTGCTCATTTAGGAAAGGTAGATCAATAGCATCCTGGAAATGTCTAATTTGATGCCCGTGTTACTCAGATGAACAAGAAATGATGACTCTCAAATGGAAACCCATTTGGTTTTATTCTGTATCTTTAAGTGCCAAGATATAATGGTTTACACTTTGACCTTCAATCATTCACATTAGATTTTTTAAATTTATTGATTTATTTTTGTTTGGTGGAAGATCTTTTAAAAGGGACATGGTCAAGCAGTTTAGCCTTGGAATTTAAGGGGTTTCTTTTTGTTTTATTTGTTCATTAGATTTTGGCATGATTATTTTTTTAAGAAGGGCTTGATCCAGCTTAAAATGAATGTTGTCATTATTTTTAATGTAAAGGGACATGATCAACTTAAAACTCATTTCTGTCTGAACATTTTTACCTACTATTGTTACAGGTAACACCCAAGATTAATATAGTTGGAAGAGACTGAAGGACAAAAAGTTCTCAACTTTTTTGGGGACATGTCACATGACTTTTTGTCTAGTCAATTTCACCATATTTCCTGCTGCATAATTAGGCCTTAATTCTGTATCTTGCTCCACTAATACACACCCAAATCCTGCTCTTGTGTGGTGTTCTGCTGACTGAATCCTGTTCCCCTCCTATTCTCAGTGCAGTCACATGAGACAAGGCAGAATTTTCTCTTAACATTTAACTTTTTTTTAAGCATCAATTTCCTAATTAGAAGCTGATACTTCAGACTGTGCAATTGGCCTAATTAATGTCCTGATTAACAATCACTTAAGATACACCAGAGATGCAAAATGAATGCATAGGATGTGTGCATTAAGTAACCCTGTTGCATGTTTTATGATGTGCTATTGCTTAAAGACTCCTATGAAATATCTTTCAGTTTAGAAAAGAGAGAGTAGGTCTGAGACCATGATGTTAAATACACAAAGAGAAACTTGAGGTGGCATATTTTAAAAAAGGAGGAAAAGTAAAAGATAAAAATCAATGCTAAAAATTCACTGAGTAAAATCCAAAATAATCAATACAACTTGAACTTTTCAGGAAGCAGGTAGGGCAACCATAAGAACATCTTAAAAGAAAATCAATAACAACAGATTAAGAAACTAACACACTTATTTATAACACTATCATCACAAGCAGGCTACTACTCAGTGATAGATTTGTGGGGGGAAGCCACACAGATTTCCTTCCTCCCGTATAAACTCTGTTCCTTGGCATTAAATGATCAATAATTTCCCAGTTAGGGAATGCAATCTCTCCCACCAAATATGACATTTTTTGACATTTGCATTATTATTTGCTAAACATGTAAGGCATTTCACCTTGACATTTACCTTTGAGATCTTTGAGTAACTTCTCATTTAGAAAGGATGGTCTTATGTTTAAAACTCTGAATTGGGACTCAAGAATTTTGGGTTCTATTCCTGACTACCACAGTCTGAGTGTGTAACTGTAATATGGTGCGACTCACCATCCCGGCCCCTCCTTCTGGTAATGCAGGAATTAGCTCAGCCCTAGAGCACCCCCTTCTGGCTGGCGTCTCACCTGCTGTTACCTGCTTGTCTGTTAATGGCTCTGCCATCTTATGTTAGGACCCGAATCCCTGCCAGACCATGATGCTTTTCCCTCAGGGTACTGCCCTGCCACAGTGCCCCCACACTGGGGAAGGGGTGGACAATAATTTTTGATGGGGGGCCACTCCCAAGATTTTGGAAGGTGGTTGAGGGCTTTACTCTTCCATGATATTAATGGAGGAGGTGAAGTGTCTGGGATGGAGGTTGGGTGAAGAAGGGAGTGTGGGGTAAGGGATTGGGGTGCAGGAGGGAGAATAGAGTCTGGGAGGGAGTTGGGATGAAGGAGGTGGTTGTGACCTGGGGCAGAGAACTGGGGTACAGGGTTTTGGTATGTGACCTAGGGTAGGAGGGGATTGTGATCTTAGGAAGAAGACTGGGGTGCCAGATCTAGGAGGGGGTATGGATGCATGTGGAGTGGGGGGTAGAAATGGGGCGGAGCAGAGGGTTGAGGAACGGAAGGGCTAAGGTGCCAGAGGCAGGTTCTCACTAGGGGTATGTCTACACTACCACCCTAGTTCGAACTAGGGTGGTAATGTAGGCAACCAGAGTTGCAAATGAAGCCCGGGATTTGAATTTCCCGGGCTTCATTTGCATAAAGCCGGGCGCCGCCATTTTTAAATGTCCGCTAGTGCGGACTCCATGCCACGCGGCTACACGCGGCATGGACTAGGTAGTTCGGACTAGGCTTCCTCGTTTCATGAGGAGTAACGGTAGTTCGGACTAGGAAGCCTAGTCCGAACTACCTAGTCCATGCCACGTGTGGACATTTAAAAATGGCGGCGCCCGGCTTTATGCAAATGAAGCCCGGGAAATTCAAATCCCGGGCTTCATTTGCAACTCCGGTTGCCTACATTACCACCCTAGTTCGAACTAGGGTGGTAGTGTAGACATACCCCAGGAGACTTACCAGCTTGCCTGCCTGCCTGCCAAGCTAAAGGCAGAGCTTAAAATGTTTCTGCCTGCTCAGCCATGTGCTTGAGTGAGTGAGCAGGAAGGTTGTGCTTTGTGGCTGCCTGATCTTCAAACTGGCAGCTCCCATTGGCCAGTGTCTGTCCAGAAACTGGACAATGGGATTGTGCTGGGGTGGAAGCAGCATCTGAATCTTTCCCCTTCCTCTCCGGACTCAAACCTCCCCACAGCCAGGTTTCTGAGTGGCATGCGGGGCAAGCAAGGGAACCTGCCTGGGGCTCCCCACTGCCTCCGCGGGGCCAGATCCGGTGGCTTGGCAGGCCAGATCCAACCCGCAGGCCATATTTTACCCAGACCTGTTCTGGGGGTCTTCCCCCTTAAGGATCCTCCTAATTCCCTATACTCACCTTGCCTCAGTGACCCTATTTCCAGTCATGATCTTGCGTCCTACCTCGGGACAAACTTCAATCTGAAATGGCCACTCATCATAGGCAAGGGGGTGTGGACCTGCTGCCTTCTCCAGCCCTGGCTGCCTCCCTGCAGTCCTAGTTTCCCCTCAGGATCCTGTCGCTGGGCTTTAGCCTGGGAATGCTCAAGCCAGGGCTACTCTGGCTCACCCTGCCTTTCCCCAGCACTGCTCTTTCCACGGTTCTTATGCTAACAGGCAGCTATGTCCTTCTCCCTCCAGACAGGGCCAGGCTGAGCCATTTTGGCGCCCTGGGCCCCAGGCATGCGGCGCCGCCCCCGGGGCACACAGCCCTACCTCCGGGTGCACGGCGCATGCGCGGGCCCACCCCCGGGCGCGTGGGCGGATGCACGGGGCATGTGCTGCCCAGTCAGCCTGGCCACCGCTGATGGTGCACAGCCCAGGGCTGCCCAGGGTGGGCTGTGCCTGGCCATGCAGGGCCCTGCGGCTGCGGGGGGACGGTGCTGCTGGCCAGTGCTGCAAGGGTTAACACGGCCCCCGCTCTGGGCGGCCACTGCAGCCCCCCGGGAGCCAGGTGCCCCCCGTAGGTTGAGGCCCTGGGCAGCTGCCTGGCTAGCCCACCCCTTAGTCTGGCCCTGCCTCCAGAACTAGAGTGAATGTCTGCTACTCACCTCCTATTTGCTCTTTTCTAGGGCTGTTTTTAACCTTTTCCCCTCCTGGAGCGAGGTGACCACCTTGCTACAGTAATAATGAGCAAAGTACCAAGAGCTGAGTTTTCAAAAGTTGCCTCTATTTTAGGTGTGTCAATTTTTGATTGCCCAACTTGACTCATATTGGGCCAACACCCATAACTCTAACTTCAAGTCAATGAGAGCTTTTTCACCTGTGCAGATTGAGACACAGAAGTCCCACGGTGGGCAACTAGAAATTGAGTCACCCAGAATCAGAGGCCACTTTTGAAAAACTGGCACTGAGTGGCTTCTTATGTCAGTGTTGTCAATTGTAAACTGAGGATGTTAATATTTTCTGAGCACCTGGGGCTGTGAAGAGTCTGAATTCATTGGCCGTTTTAAGATGCTCAGATACTGCAATGAGCATTATAAGGAAAAATATAAAATAAATTAAAGCTTAGGTGTTTAAAATTAAATCAGTAGTACCAATGACAATAGTTATGGCAATGGTACTCCATATCCAGAAACGTACTGTGGCACCATACAACCAGAAATGAACTTGGGGGGAAAGGTCCCACATTTAACTGGGATTGAGTCAGCATCCTGCCCAGAAAAAACACACCAAATATAGTATCCTCATGGGGTGAGTGATGATTCCAGCCAAGCAGAAGAACTAAATATTAATATTAGGGGTTTGATTCCAAATTTGTTTATATTAGTTTAAAACTAGTGTATCAGTTTTGAAGTTTGATGAAGTTACTAGGGATGTGAATGGTTAACCAGTTAACTGGTAAGCCTCACACTTATTGGATGAGGCTTACTGGTTATGGTTAGCCAGTGGGAGCTAGAGTAGTCCCCACCCACTGTGGGCAAGGATCTGCTCCAGCCTCGCGGGGCCTGCTGTGGGCAGGGCGCTCCAGTTCATCCAGAGTAGCCCTGTCCATGGCAGGGGGCCACTCCAGCCTCTCTGCGGCTGGAACACGCCCCCTCCCCCTTGTCTCGTCCCCGTTTAATTCGTTAACTGGTTAAACTTAACATTTAATCAGTTAATGAATTAAGCAGGATTTTACATGCCTAGGAATTACTAGATTTACAGCACTGTAAATGAAACGAGCCTAGGGAGAACAATCTTCTCCATTTCAGATGCAAGAATGTAGGCGAGAGGTAGTGACTTCTAGGAAAGAGCCTAAATTAGGTTTAATCATCTTAGTGACTTATTATGTGTTTTAGTGAGCCTGATGTCATTCTGGGATATCGTCCAAGACTATTAATAATTATAATGCTACCTTTTGTACATAGGCTAAAACCCTGTCTCCCCTCTGTCCCACCATGCACACAGGGCAGCAGGAAAGAGGGAAGTGTGGAGGTAGAAAATGCACTCTGTACAGGATCCATCACACACTAGGCACTGTGAATGGATATTCATTGAATCTTCACTTGCTTTAATACAAAGGAAGTTTTGAAGATGAGTTAGTGGAGGAGTAGAGGCATGGCTAGTGGTTCCATGTGGACAAATCAATTTGCCAAATTCCCTCTAACTACAGCATCCAGAGAGGCTACTGTCAGTAATGGGCTACAGAGGAACACGGCTCCGTCTTTATAGCCTGCAGTCAGGCAAAAATACACACACACACACACAAACTATAGATTAGATGATTGATAGATAGATACTATATTATATATTTATTTAGAATGAATCATGCAGCTATTTCTGGGAAGGAAGAGTAGCAGCTGGATTGACAGTAGGCCAAAACACACTGCACAATAATGAGTGAAGAAAACTGGGCTCTGGGCACACAAGGACAAATATTTGTTTCCATAAATGTATCATGGAATATTTAACATCCATGAAAAGTCAATAGGAAATTGGTTTTAAAGTCTCAACTGAAATTCCCACACATACTAAACTGTACGGACCCTGCCAAAATGTGGAATCTTTTGTTCCAAGAAGTGTGTGCTCTACACTAAACATTTCTTTGAAAAGTTTTAGCTTCAATTTTCATTACATTCCAATTAATTTCTCAAAATCAGGCTTCTCAAGAGCTTCTTCGCAAGCCGAACGCCCCAATAGTGAAACAGCCCAAATCATTAATCACTTCTTAAAATGTAGGTTTAAGTGTTTCAGATTATCAGAGGTTACACGAGTGTAACAAAAGGCAGAATTCAGCCCTAGTGCTTCGGTCAGTAAATCATCCTATCCAATAAGAGCAGTGGTGATCATTCAAGTTGGAAAGAACATTTTTATTCTTCTTTTATCTTTTTCTTCATTCATTTCATTGAATTCAGAGGTTTCTGGACCATCATGGCAGATAAACCTTTGCTTCTGACATTTTTTGTTGTTGCAGTTTGAAAACTTTGCTTACTAGACAGCCAAAGTTTTTGTGGTTTGTAAATGGTAATAGAATATTCAACTGTATAAGTCTGGTCAGCCACTCTATGGCACTGTGTGAAATACCTTATTTAAACTAACCTCAAACCTAACTGGCAAAAAGCACTACAGGTTCTTATGATGAACACATCTGTTATGTTTCTTGTTCAGATGGAAAGTATGTGACCAATCCCTATCTAGTCCGGAAGTATGTGACATGGTGTCAGGAATAAACTCTGAATAGAGATAAAAGGAATAGCAACAAAGGTTGCAAACAGAGGGTATGTCTACACTACCCTCCTAGTTCGAACTAGGAGGGTAATGTATGCATACCGCACTTGCTAATGAAGCCCGGGATTTGAATTTCCCGGGCTTCATTAGCATAAGCGGGGAGCCGCCATTTTTAAATCCCCGCTGCTTCGAACCCCGTGTAGCGCGGCTACACGGGGCTCGAACTAGGTAGTTCGGACTAGGGTCCTATTCCGAACTACCGTTACTCCTCGTGAAACTACCTAGTTCGAGCCCCGTGTAGCCGCGCTACACGGGGTTCGAAGCAGCGGGGATTTAAAAATGGCGGCTCCCCGCTTATGCTAATGAAGCCCGGGAAATTCAAATCCCGGGCTTCATTAGCAAGTGCGGTATGCATACATTACCCCGCTAGTTCGAACTAGCGGGGTAGTGTAGACATACCCAGAAGGAACAAAGCAACCAAGGTTGCAGGATCTCAGCAACTTGCAACTCTTCAATGCCCCCAGAGAACTTCAGCTTTGTCAAACGTTCAGAATAGTCAGACTGGAAACAATATTTTGCAAGATTTCTCATTGCTGCCAACCTCAGTAAGAAACTGGACATATTTGGATATCTTCTGTAATTTATGCTATGGGGAAGAAGGCAGAGCTTCTCTTTAAATCCTTTGATTTTACTAAAAATAGTTACAGAGATGGCTAGGAAAGGATCCTAGGTGTTTGATGCATACTCTATACTCTATGCATAGAGAAGTGTGGTTTATGAAACATCCTGTTTCCATCAGAATTCAAGAACCATGTGAAAATACTGAATGATTTATACACATTGTGCATACATTGGCTGAAGAAGTGTGATATGGGGAATGAAAAACATGACAATATCAGAGACAGGCTTGTTGTTAGGTCAACAAATAAAAACCTTTAACAGCAGGTACAGCTTGAAGAGAAATTAAACCTTTGCCACAGCTACTCAAATAGCAAAACAGTCTGAAGTGGTGAAACAGCAAAGCCTAGTGAAAACGGAAACACCTCACACTAGCTTAGAAAATCTCACCAGGTACGGAAGTGTTAAAAATCTTTATCATAAAATCTCAGTGGCAAAAAGAGAGAGAGCTCCCAGGCCAAGAGGGTCAATTTGAAGCCTACACACAAGGTATGGAAACAGTCATATTTCAAGAAGCAATGCATGTTCAGCCAGACGCACAAGGTATAATAAATGCATGAAATATGGACATTTTGTAGCTGTTTGATGCCACAGCAGTCAGGGGGTGGACTCAAGATTACAGACTATCAAAAGCCATTGTTTCTGGAATCTATCTCTCATGACAATATAAAGCCTGCATGGAGAATGAAACTCAACATTCTTAGCAAGACTATTGACTTTAAAAACAGGCCACATCATTTAGGTGCTGATGTCACTGTCATCTCAGAAGGGATTTACAATCACCTGCAGCTCCTCCCAGAGCTGAAATCACCTGACACAGCAGTGAATAGCCCTGCAGGTCCTCTGAACCTGTTGCCACAGAAACAACTTACAAAGACAATTGCTTTGCATTTACAGCACATGATCAAAGCCCAACAACATTCTCAGCTGCAATGTAACAGCCATGATGGACCTAGTAAGAAAAGTCGAAGAGCTCAATGGAGGATTTAACGATATTGGAGTTTTGAAAGGAGACCCAGTACTAATCAACTTAAGAGACAATGCTGAACCACACAGTGTACAAACACCTTTGCCAGGGAGACCTTGGAAGATCAACAGATATATGCAAATTCAGAGGACACCAATACCCCCAGTGGATGTGGACTGTTTTTCACAGGTATATAGAAATAATGTTTTAGAAAGACATAACAGATTGCAGGGTTATTGAGAAATTGAAGTGCACTTTAGCTCACTTTACTATTCCAAAACGAGTGATGGACAGACCAGAATTCATTAAAGAGGAATGTAAGTCGTTCTGAATGAAATATGATTTTGATCATATTAGTAGCTGCCCACAGTACCCATTAGCAAATGGAGAGGTTGAGAAGGTTACAAAAATCCTACTTCAGGACGATTCATTCCTTGTTCTTCTGAGTTCCACATCAACACCAAAAGCAGCCACTGAATGTAGTCCAGCACAACTCAGAACTACTGTTCCTACCTGGGAAAATAATGTATTTCCAAAGTGGCAGGAGAAGAAGAGAGTAGATGAACTCGATAAAAAGGGGAGGAGCTTAAAATACTTTACATCAGATGATATTCATAGAGCTGCTGGCTCCAGAACCTGATGACAGTATCCATATCAAATTGGACAGAGAAAAGGATAAAGAACTCCAGCTGTCATAAAGAAAAAGAATTCAGAGCCCAGATCACGTGTGACTGAGACCAACAAAGAAGAATGAAAGGTACTGCTGACACCTACAGTTTGTTCCTCTGCCATTTCTAGCAGAGCATTAAAAGATTTGATGATAAACACATCCTGGCTAGGTCTACACTACTGATGCTTTTTGGAAAATGCAATGCAAAATGTGCTCCGCATTTTGCATAGCTTTTTCCAATTTTTTTTTTCAGAAGAGGCTTTTCCGAAATTTGGCTCGCTACACTGGGCCAAATTTTAGAAAATCCCCCTCTTCCACAGAAAAAAGCACAAGAGCAAACGTGTTCCCTGGACGCAGTGGAGTTTTTCCGGGATGCCTCTGGTATCCCCAAAAAATCCCACAGTGTAGATGTACCCCCTGTGTGTTTCTTGCTCAAAAGGCAGCACTGTGCCCAGTCCATATCTGATACAGAAGTACATGACAGAGACAAAATTGTGAGTAGGGCCTGGTCATGGAAGCTAACTTTCTTAGGTATCACCAGGTAAAAAGCTGTGGGACAGTCATTCTGTTTTAACTATTGCCTTTTTTAATGCTGAGATAATATTTTCTGTAGCCTTTCTTCACTTTTCCTTTTATTCTTTACATTAGGTCAGGAAATATTTATTCAGAGTATTGAATGTTGGGAAAGAGTTGCAATAAATCTCAGCCTCTAAAGAAACATTCCCTCTGAATACAGATTGAAATCCCAACAGTGGCCATCTACCACTATGAGTCTTTATTCAATGCCACACCTATGAGCATAAATTCTTGACATCAGCAGGAATTTCACATATGGAGTAAAGCCAGGATATGGACTTGTGTGTGCATTTAAATCACTCTTTTCTCTTAATCCAGTATTTGCGTATGGAAACCAACCCTCAATCCATTACTCATTTTTAGACTTATCCCTTGATCAGTCAAGTAAGGTATGTTCTTACAAGGTACTGAGCTACCTCAACTGCTGTGGGCTTCAGTGGGAGCTCAGAGCCCATAGCATCTCACAGCCTCAAAGACAAACCAAAGGAGGGGGAAGTCCTCTTCTGACCAGGGCTAAAACAGCAATATAAATAAGAGTGACTTGCCTTCACTTCGGTTCTTTGGTGATTATTACAATTTATCCCCTTGTTAATCAAGAACAGGTCATTCGGCTCAACTGCAGCACTGCTCAGAATAAGATGCACATGTTGTCACAAAACTTTTACAAATGTCCTTTTTTTCCTTAAAGATCATGTTTATTTAGAAGGGACTTAGCACTGTGGAATTCAGCCTGAGACAAGTCATTCACCTCCTTTTGGAATCACTTCTGGAGCCGAACCCACAGTTTCAAGACTGCACTTGCACAGAATATGCCTGTAGCATTCTGCAGGTAATGTGGACTCAATAAATGGGAGCTGATTTAAATAAATCCTTTCATCCATGAAGCAAGAGTTAATAATTATATGGAACAAGATAATTACTTACAACAAGATGATGAGCACTAAAGTTCCTGGGTGGTATGTCATGGGGTAGCCACTGTATTAAAAGAAGAGTGAAATACTTTGCAATTTATTGTATAAAAACACAAACATTAATACTGTTGTTGCTGGTTCAGAAACACACCTTGTTTAATTCAGTGGTTCGCAGCCTTTCCAAACTACTTCCAAAAGTCTGGTTTGTCTCTCAGACCCTCAAGTTTGACCTCACTAAAAATGACTTGCTCAGACATAAAAATACAAAAGTATCATAGTATATTATTCCTGCAAAATTGCTTACTTTCTCATTTTTACCTTATAATTACAAATCAACTGGAATATAAATATTATACTTGCATTTCAGTGAACAGAGTAGTATAAACAAGTCATCGTCTGTATGAAATTTTGATTTGTACAGACTTTGCTGAGGCTTTTTATGTAGTGTGTTGTAAATTAGATAAATAATTGATGAGTTAAGGTATCTTCTTGAAAACTTCTGCATACCCCCAAGGTACTCCGTGGCTGAGAGCCACTGGTTTGGCCTGTTCAAAACAACACACTTCAGACTTTTAAGTAGGATCCTATACAGATCTCTGAGCCATGTTCTGAACCATCTGCATGAGTAGCTGAGCCAAGGAAGCAGAGCTGGTGTGTTTCCACTGCAGAGGATAGGAGGACTGGAGGCAGAGAGTCCACTCAGGAGGCTCAGCATTCTTGTGAATGCCCTAGAGGTGTGCTCCATCAGTGCAGAGATTAATTTTGATGACAAGGCAAGCAGAAGACATTGGCTGTGTGAAGTCATTAGGCAAACTTCTTTACAGAAAAAAGGTAGCTGGAGACTGCTGCAGCAGTTGCAGACTGGTGCTTTTGATGTCCCTTGATTTGGAAGGGCAGGATACTGTCTGCTTGGTGCAGAACAGATGATGTGGCAATCTGTCTCTAAATTTTGGGCTCCAATTTCAGGGGCGGGGGGAGGCGGTGCTGCTATTTCAAGTTTTGCCCACAGAATCAGCTGTGTCCATTCATATGAATCATCAACATGAGGTGCTTCTTCTCAGAAGAGATTGTGCTAATGTTCAAATCATTGTTGCCTACTCCAAGCTTTTCTGGGTTCCCCTTTAGTAAGATTTGAATATGTCCATATGTCAAGAAGAACCCAAGTCTGAAATACCTAGTACAGGTTAAACCTTTCTAGTCTGGCACTCTCTGGTTCGGCAATATCTTTGGTCCAGCATGATCTTAGTTAGCCAGATGTCCACTTTATCATGGGTGTGGCAAAGTTTCCCGTGGTTCCATAAAGTTTGCTTATGACCACCAGTCCTGGTTCTCAGTGTTCTGTGCTGTTATATAGCTCTAATGTATCCCTACATGTCTTCTAAGAGCCTAGCAAGCAGTGAAAGTGTTAGGAATGCTGCTAGACAATATTGAGTCCCATGGCTCAGAAAATTCTCTTGTTAGGCACTGATCAGGTTCCAGGGGTGCTGGACTAGAGAGATTCCACCTGTACTAAGTATTTTAGAGTGGAGTCCCTCTAGACTAGAGTGGGGTGGGGGAAAGGGAGTGACAATATCTCCTACATGCCACCCACTTGTGGCACCAGAATGAGACATCACTTACAGTAAATTGTGCAGATCTATGACTCTCGCTCTCGTTCCTTACATAAGAAATGAAATACCTGAAGTGTCAATATTTTATTTATCGTCTCGTGCACTCTCAAAACTATCGCTCAGATTCTCTGCAGGTCAGTTAGATGTCTCTCCCACAGTTAAACTCAGTCCATATTTTGGAGGGGTTTCTGTGCAACATCTTGAGACTCATTGTTTTCTTTTTAAAATGAAACCTGAGATTGTTTAGAGCAAAACAACAGTTTAAGAGAAGTGCTAGTAATGCTAAAGTAGTAGTAGTAGTAGTGCTAGAGTAGTGTCGTAATGCTGCAAACAAGCTAAATCCGAGTCCTGACTAGATTAAACCACAACACTCTGTTTACTGATGATCTCTCCACAGAACATTAAATTACTGGTTGTTTCAAAACAACCTCTTTCTCCCTCTCCAGAGTCTTCCAAGAAGCCTTTCATAATGACCTTGGCAAGACTTTGTGTAGTGCCTAAGGCACATACCAGCACCTAAACGGGCCTGATCCTGTAGTCCAAACTCAAACAAGGCTGTAGGACCGGGATCAAAAACTCTATTGTTCTGGTTCAGCGATGCACTTGCACATTTCCATTGACTTCAATGGGGCTCTTATTCAGAATTAAGAATGATTAAATGCTTTGCTAGAACAGAGTTTAGGGATTTTACTGGGAAGATTTCAGGATTGGGTCCTGCTGTGCTTCTAAACTGTTTTCTGTATTTGAACTTTTTTCCTGTCACTTTTTCATCTGTCACCCTTGGCAGATTTTAAACTCTCCTCTTGTATTGCCAACCCTGAAATACCCCTAAAACAAACAGTTTCCTATTGTGTATGCCATTTCTTGCAATGAATATCAGATGACTGGTTTATTTAATCTATATTGTTTTTAAGACTCAGCAGTTGGTCTGTTTCAGAACATACTACATTTTATTTGCTTTCCACTCTTTGAGAAACAAGCAAAGTGACAAACTATAAATGACTAATGGGGAAAAAAATGAACAAAAATGTGAATGTTTCTCAAATCCCAGTTGTCCCTAAAGAACAGCTTTATAATGAAGGGTTCCATTTTTCAGGCTTTGCTCAGATACTTGCTAGGAACAGACTGCCAATGGGTTAGCACCTTTCAAGTAAATATTGGGGTCCCAGGAGATGGTGGGAATGAAAACCATGATTGTGAAGCTTGGTCTTTCCTCTTCTCTGTCAGCCAGCCAGCCAGCCTCACAATAGCCTGCTTTTCCCCTACATAATCCCTTTTTGAAATACACCCCCATTCCCGCAAAGGGAGTGATGGGCAGAAAAGCCTATCTCTTCATTATTTAGCTCTCCACTAAGGCCTAATTTCTGACCCACCAGTTTCAGTTCACTGGTTTCCTGTCCCTCCCTTCTCTTACCAGCCATTATCTTAACATTGCTTGTCCTTGAATTCCCAGTAGGCCTTTCCATTTGTGTTAGTACTCACTCTGTCTTCTTTGCACCTCTTCCCATCAGCTTTTATTGTTATAGACTGTGACATTTTATGGACTTTCACTCAAATTTCACAGTCCCAGTCACAATTAGGGCAAAGCTGTAGCCCCAGTTATCACTCCACTACCTTTCTGGCACAGAAAGAGTGACAGGCTAGTAGCTACTGTCTGAGAAAAGAATATTCTGCTAGGAAAGGTTTTCAACTTGCATAACTAGTACAGTATTTCCTGTCATTAAACTACAGGTTAGCTATTGGGACCTATTGCTATTAGGCTAACTGGGCCAAATTTTGCTGTCAGCTATTGTAGAGGTAGTTGGGAGTAACCCTTGTTAAATTGCCCAATATCTTACATTAGAAAAGATTCTTACTACCTCTTTTCACAGACTCTGTGATCCTTATTGTTTGCATCAAGTCTTGGATAACTGACATGGGGAAAGCCACCAGGCTAGAAAAATGCCTTTCCTTGTCCCATACAATTCCATTCAGGTTTTGCTGAGATAGCAACTTTCAATGGTTTCTATTAACTTTCTGTTGTTTGAGTTGTTCAAGGAAAGGTTGGCTGCATGCCAAAACAATAATGGAACACAATTATTCTGAAGAGAAGGCTCCTGCTACCATCAAAGCACCCACAGTAGACAACAATGGACTGGGAATTCCAGAGCGCTTCTGGATCAGCAAGTGTGTGGAGAAAGTGGCAGACCAAGTTTCTCCAACCACCCCGTGAACCCAGCACATGGCCCCAGTTGCCCATTGGGGCAGCACGTGGGTCAAGAGTTTCTCCAGCTCTCAGGAAGAAGAACAAGGCCCCAGCAGCCCACCTTCCTAGGATAACAGCCTCCTAGTCAACACAGAGCAGCTTAGAGCTCAATTAGTATAAAACTGTGGTACAATGCAGTACATCCAGGGTTCAAATGCTGTTACTGTGTGATGGGGGTGGGAGATGTTGTTACAGTTGCTTTCCTAACGTGTTTTTTTTTTACTTTGTTTTACAAAAATAGGACATCTGTTAAAAAAATATGAAAAGAATGATATTCATATTGCAAAGTCAAGTACTGAAAAGACAGGAAATGCTGGAATTAACATCACCTGTGCAACCTTAATTTAGGCCCCTTGTGCGTTGTTACTGACATGACCAAACAGTACTTTTCCATGGGACCCTGGCCTCATCCAGTTTGCAGGATGACTGCAAAAGAAGTCGAATTAAGGTCGCAAATGCAGCCATAAATCTACCCTTTCCTAACTTTTCAAGTGTTTGACTTTGCAGCCAAAGTAATGTTCTTAGTGTGAAATAAAATAACGAATTCTAGCCCAAATCCTGATTCCAGTGTTATAAATTTCTGCTGAAAGAAATGTCTGATTAAAGGCCTCCACTCCTGGCTCTTGAAGTTTTATAGGGCTAGATTATAGGATTACAATCTAGTTCAAATACAGTGGGACAGTGCACAGCGGCATTGCCTCAGGAGGAGGGCATGAATCAGATAATAACTCTGCCTCACCATGTGATTCCAGCTTCCCTTGTGTTCAGTAGTGGGTGGGAAGGTACACCTAGGCCATTTGCTGGTCCAGATTATTTCCCCTTCTGTGCCAGCTCTGATGTGCACTGGTTCTGGGAAATGTGTGTACAGGCAGTCCCCGAGTTACGCGTATACGACTTATGTCGGATCCGCAGTTACGAACGGGGCACTTCCTCTCCCTGGTCTCCAGCAGACCAGGGAGAGAAAGCAGAGCGGCGGAACGGGCGGCCAGCTGACAGCCCAGACGCGTCTGGGCTGTCAGCTGGCCGCGTGCTCCGCTCTGCTCCCCCCCGCCCCCTGGTCTGCAGATCAGGGGGAGGGGGAGCAGAGCAGAGCAGAGCAGAGCGGCGGAACGGGCGGCCAGCTGACAGCCCTCCCTCCCCCCCTCCGCAAAAAACCAAACAAACCAAAAAAACAAAAAACCCACCTTTCAGGAATATTCTGCAATGTTTGCTTGCAATGTACTGTTTCCATATACAGTTGTCAATAGATTCATTTTCTAGGTTATTTATGGAAGGAAACCACATAAGCATACCACAGTCAAAGCAAATTCATTTTAAAATTCAAACCAACAAATACTCATGGAAAGATTTTTAGAATATTCAGCTAGCTCTAGGGGAGAAAATTAGGATCAATTTCCCATGTCTAGTGCAAGTAATCACTTTAGTAGCTAGTTAATACTGCAGATTTCATTAGAAAAGCAGAGCAGGGTAGCAAAGAAAAAAACCCTAAAAAGAATGAAAACACAGACTCTGGCCATTTCCACCATTATGTGATATACTTCCTGGTGACCATGGCTGAATTTCTAAGTGTTCTTTAAGAGCTCATTTTTCAATGATATAAAACCATCAGTTTACAAATAGTGTCATTCAAGTCATATCCAGTACCTTTTAAAAAGAATGTTTGTATAGTTTTTTAGTTCAGTGAGCCAGATTTCCTTTCCTATTTCTGTTAGAGTTTTAAAGAATTAACAAACACTAGATGTTTAACTTCAGGAGCAAAGGGCCAGGAAATCGTACCCACTGTGGACTAACTGCTGATACTGTGCCTACCACGCCCACTGATGTCAGGTGCTTAACAGCCCTTCAGCATTCGGTTCTTCATGTGTAACAGCTTTCATAAGATTTAAGATGTGTACTGCTCAAGGAATATTGGAAACATGTTCAAGGTTATGTGATCATGAGGCTGTGCCCTCCTTTGTCATTCTTTGCATTAGTGATGGGTTTGAGCCACAGAGTTAACATCTGAATCCACATCCAAACATCCTCAGAGTGTAACCAAGTGTGGAGCCTAGGTTTTCATACGCCCATCATTTGGCATACATTATGACAATGCACGTATCAAGCCTCACTTTCTACAAACACTGGGAAGAAAATGTACTTTAGGTTTAAGCTACTCTTTAATTATAGATTCCTTCTTCCTGAAGTATTTCATCCCAAGTAGGGGGCAGAAAAAGATAGAGGGAGAATTCACCAATGAAGTTGTCATTCATACCATAAATAAGCTAGGGAAACAGAATCCCTGTGACCCTATAGAATTCTCAGTTAGTCAGACAGCTGTCTGAACTCACCATCTTTTCACACTTCCATATTTTTAACATCAATGAAAAAGAAAGTATTAGATGGCATATGTGGAGCCACTAACTATACATGGGAAGATGCACAGCAAGAAGGATGATACACATACAGAAATACAATGATCTGAATAGAATCCTCATGTGTTAATATATCACGCTCTTCAGATTCAGTGGTGCCTTCAGGAAAGCAGAACATAAGAATTCTGTGTTATGCTGAAGAGTCAGACTCCAGTGATAATGCAGGTAAACCAAAATTATCCAAACATTGGATCAATGGGAAACATTCTGGGCTTATTTTGAACTGAGGGCTGAACTTGCCTAGCTTCAGAAAGTGAAATAAGATAAAGTATATTGTATTTCCTGGTCATACTGTATGTAAGTTGGTGTAACACTGGCAGACCCTGGTCATCTGCGGACAGAACAGAACCTGGAACCTGCAGAGCTTAGTGTATGAGCCTCTACTGCATGAGCTAAAAGCCACCAGCCTATTAGCTAAGTCTATAAAGCAGACTCATGATTCTCTCTGTAAGTGGTCTCACTACACCATACCTAGGTAGTGTGTTCATTACACCGGCAATGCCCTTTGGAGTCTGCAGCTGCCACTGAAGATTTAGTATTTGTTACAGTGTAATCGGTGGCTCTACTGGTCAATGTGATGTCTGATTAAGTAATGGCTAGGAATTCTCCCTGGACTAAAGATACACAGTGACGATAGGAGATAACAGTGCATAACTAGATATCTATATGTAGGTATTTGGTACACATAGAAACAATTTTGTGCCATCTGTAAAATGGGCATAATAATCCTTACCTGCCTCGCGGTACCGGAAGAGATTTAATTAATCTTTGTAAAGTGCTTCAATATCCTTAAAGGAAAGGAGCTAGAGAGATATATAAGTGCTTTGGTTGGACCTACTTCCATTGATGAAAGAGAGAAGTTTTCAAGTTTCACAGACTTGTCGGACGTAGCCCTCCCACTCTATTGCACACACTGACATGGCATGGCAAAACAGTTGAATCTTTACATTCTGTGGCACCTTTACACCACATAGGCCTACAGTCTCCTGCTCTTCCAGTAACACAAAGAGCTATACCTACAGCCGACAACCTACTACCAACACAGACACAGATACATCTCCAGGACAGAGGCCTTTTGGAAATACAGAAAATATTCCAACAATGCAGAGTCCTCATTCACAGTGATATACCAACAATCAGGCAGAGAGAGGAAGATACTTATGTCTTCCATTACAATGACAAACATCTATTCTTATTTTTCTTCTTAAGATTACTTGTTCCCAAAGAGTGGACAAACGTAAGTTCTAAAATACGTGTACATGTCAACATTCTCAACACCTGTGTGTGATTACTCCATTGCTAATAAAAATATAAAATCTGCTGACCTGTACAAACCACAAGAGCTCTTTGCTCCCATGCTTTTTATATTTCGTCTAGGAACCTGTAATAATGAATGTACAGACCTAGTAATCACTGTTGGGATTTTTGGCTGAGATACATTTCTTTTCCTGTGGGAGAACATATAAGTAAGCAAATGCATGATATATATAAATGGGGTGGTAGGTGGAAGGCAACTACATTTTGTGTTCCTCCTTAGGATGTATCTACATGGCACCCTAAATTCAAAATAAGATATACAATTTGTGCTATGCAAATTGCGTATCCTATTTAAATTAAATTTTGAAATAGCGTATTTCGAAATTTGGTGCATCTACGCAGTGCCAAATTTCGAAATAATATGATATTTCAAGACATCCCTTAGCCCTCATGAAAGCAAGGTTTCAGGGATGCTAAAATCACGTGTCCACTATTTCAAGACCTCTCTCAAAATAGTGGGTGCATTCAAAAGATGTGGGTTTGGTATTTTGAGATACTTCCGGTATCCCGAAATAGCTCTGCTGTGTAGATGGATCATTAGGGAGCTACAGCTTCTCCTTGTGAACAATTCATCTTGGAGTGCAGCATGTTAGCAGGAGTGAAGCTGGAAAGCAGAGCTTCTGCTTGCCCGATTCTCTTGGGAACATGGTTAAAACTGCATAGGAAATTGCCATAGGTTACCATGTTGGTCTATATATTAAGAACTGACAACTGAGTTGTTTGGCTCATGTAGGAAGGGCAATTTATTATGGCCCTGCATGAAGAGATAAGTGGACGAGACATTTGGGGAAGACTCCTTTCTCCCTCCCCTCTTGTGCATTCATATGAGGATCTTGCACATTTTGGCCTTCCCTTTGTGGTGTTGTAATGATTGGCAATGCAGACAGCATTTATCATGTGCTAGTTAAGCTGGCCAACTGCATTGCTCTGTTGTGTGGTATGTGCTTGTCAAATATGTTTATAAACATTATTCATATCTTTACGGAAAAAGTGTAAAGTAATACATTTTGATACCAGGGAAGAAAATTGTATATAGAAAGAGTAGAGCTTAAAACCAGGGACTATCTTAGACAGGAAATTGAAAATGAAGTATCTCCATTTGACTGTTGGAGAAAGATGCCTCACTAGGTTATGTCAGTCTCCATTCCCACTGCAAGATTTACTTTGATCTTCCTTTGTTTACATTAGCCTTTGCTACAGTACTCACAAAGAGCCTTCAGTGAATTCTCAAAGTCATGTAGTACACTGTGCTATGCCAAATTTCAAATCAGTACAGTGACAGTATACATTATCTGGAATAACTCTAATACCACCAGAAATAAGTGGTACTATAATTATTCCATTAAAGCACACTCATGAGAGTTAATCCACTCCCAATGTTTATTCAAGCTATCATGGATGGCTTTTTATCTAAACCTCAGAGCTGATACACAGAAAGGGGTGTAAATTTTATTCTGATTCGAACTACACAGCGTAATAAGGTGTGTACAATAAAAGTGTTTGAACACATGATGGTGGCAAATACATTGACTACAATCAATGTTATAGTTATTCAGGCCTGTTTACATAGTCACATTGTTCTAGGAAACCAAAGAAGTTAGGTGCTGATTCAATATTCTTACAAAATTGTGTATCGAAATGAGATAGCAAAGGAAATGAAATAAATATAATCCTGGTCACCTGTGCAAAATGGTTGAAAATGCTGCTGTTTTGATAGGGTAGGGGTTTAGAATCATTTTGCACAGGTGGAAATGACTCGCTGAGGTGGAAAGTAATGAAAAAATCAGGCCCTAAAAAGCAAATTATCTACCACCTCTCTTTCTGTGCCTCTGTCCCTATGGAGCTCTGATACAGAAAGTCACTAATTCTGCTCCAATGATCTACAAACTTGATCAATTTGACCACAACCAATACAACAGCATTCTAAACAAGAAACTAACTGAATAATGTAATAAAGTCTGAAAGTTCTAAGGCTTCCTTACTTAAAAAACACATTGGACCTAGGAATATATCTAGGAAGCATTGTATATAATAATCATGCTTTCAAAATAAATTAAGTGCAATTTGTAATGACAAGTCTTTGACCCTCACCCCCCCCCCCCCAATGTTTCAAAGGAATATAAGGCTAACTGGGACCTTGAAAGATCATTTAGAACAGTGGTTCTCAACCTTTCCAGACTACTGTACTCCTTTTTTAGAGTCTGATTTGTCTTGTCTACCCCAAGTTCCACCTTCCTTAAAAATGACTTGCTTACAAATAGCGTTGTATTTTTGTATCTGATATTATAGCACACTATTTACTGAAACATTGCTTACTTTCTCATTTTAACCACATAAAATAAATCACTTAATATAAATACTTACATTTCAGTGTATATAGAGCAGTATAAACAAGTCACTATGTGTATGAAATTTCAGTCTGTACTGACCTTGCTAATGCTTTATATGTAGCCTGTTATAAAACCAGGCAAATTTCTAGATGAGTTGATGTTTCCCCTGGAAGACTTTTGTGTACCCCCAGGGGTACACCTACTCCAAGTTGAGAACCTCTGATCTAGTCCATACCTTCAGGTTGGGGCAGAACCAAGAATACCTAGCATAACCCTGTTTGTCTAATCTGTTCTTAAAAACTTCAACTTACAGAGCTTCCACAATCTCTCCTGGTAAACTGTTCCAGCCCTTAGCTATCCTTATAGTTAGAGAGTCTTTCCTAATATCTAACCTAAAATTTGCTTGCTATCAATTATACCTAATACTTCTTGTCCTATTTTCAGTGCATATGGAGAATAATTGATCATATTTTTATATCAGCTCTTAATATATTTGAAATCAGCCCTTCCACTCCGTCTTCTTTTCTCAAGACTAAACACTCCAATTTTTAACCTTTTCTCATAGATCAGATTTTCTAAAGACTTTCTCATTTTTCTCACTCTCCTCTGGATTCTTTCTCTTCTATCTATCCAAATCCTTCTTTAAAGTATAGTGCTCAAACTGAACACAGTACTCCAGCTGAAGCTTCACGGTACCCAGTACAGCAGGACAATTATTTCCAGTATTTTACATACAACACTCCAGTAAATACATCCCAGAATCCTTTTTTAAAACTATGGACACTGTGGCCTCATCTTCAAATTATGATCCAGATGATCCTTTTTAACAGTATCACTGCATAGGCAGTTATTTCTCATTTTGCAGTTGTGCATTTGACTTTTTCCTTTCTATCACTTTGCACTTATCTTTAACTTGTCTTTCCTGAAGTTCATCATATTGATTTCAGACCAATTTGCCAATATAGCAAGGTCCTTTTCAATTCTAATTCTGTCCTCCAAAATAGTTACAACCCCTCTCAGGTTGGTGTCATCTGCAAATTTTATAAGTACTCTCTCAACTTTATTATCCAAGTTATGAATGAAAATACTGAATAGTATGTGACCCAAGCCAGATCTCTTAAGGACACCAAAAGATATTTCCTCCCAGTTTGACAGCACACTACTAATAATTACTCTCAGTACAGTTTTTCAACCAGCTGGGTACTTACCTTATAAAAATTTCCTCTAGACTCTTTTCTTAGTTTGCTAATGAAAATATCATGTGGGACTGAGTCAGAATCTTCCTAAAATAAACATATAACACATCTAGGCTATGTCTAGACTGGCCCCAAATTCCAGAAAAGGGATGCAAAGCAGGTAAGTCAGCATAGGGAAATCCGCGGGGGATTTAAATATCCCCCACAGATTTAAATAAACATGTCCGCCGCTTTTTTTCTGGCTTGGGTAGAAATAAGAGATCCTCCGGAAAAGGGCTTTATTCCGGAGGATCGCGCCAGTCTAGACGCTTTTTTTCCGGCTTTTCCCCAAGTCTAGACGTAGCCCTACTGTTTCCCTGCTATCCATTAGATCAGTGACCAATAAGTTTGTTTTGTCAGGGCCTGTTCCTGCTCTCATTAAATTTAATTCAAAGAGATTTTTAACAAAGGCTTCAATGGGAGCAGTATCAACTTTTTAGGGCTGGTTCTAAAAATCCTATGGTATGTTTAAACTTCAAGCTTCAAGTTCTGATCAAATTAGTGCACAAAAATAGCAGTAGGGCTGCAGAGACACAAATAATGATAGGGCTAGCTATCCCAAGTATAAGCCTGTGTAAAACACTAGATTACACCTATAGGCAGCTAACCCCTTCTCTATCACTTGCACCACTACAGGACTTTTCAGCGTACTTGCTCAGAGCTAGCACATATGTGTCAACTTAAGCTAGAAATTACATCTTCAGTTCAAAGAGCATATCCTTAATATTGGGGAAGTGTCAAAGAAGTTCCAGAAAAGGGGAAAGGGACCAAGAGCCATTGAGAATTCAGGCCTTACTTTAATCTATAGCTTCCTGGGGTAGCCCAGTTAGTCTGTACAGGATAAACTTAAAAAACAACAAATGGTCTGGTAGCACTTTATAGACTAACAAAACTCCGGTCATCTGAAGAAGTTGGCTGTGCCCACAAAAACTCATGACACCATCTATTTGTTTTGTTAGTCTATAAAGTGCTACCAGACAATTTGCTGTTTTTTAAGTTTTTTCTAATCTATGTAAAACAGTAGCCTGCAGTGGGTCTCCCAGCTCACAAGTGCAAATTAGCAATAGTCTATTACATTTTTGGGAAGCAAATCAACTACTACAGAGAAAGCAAACAAACCCTAGACACTGTTTATCACCTGTGGAAAAACTCTTTTAGCACAGTACTACAAATGGCAAAGGACTAACCTTTTTAGAAACGGAAGCTGCAAACAAAAGACTGAATGACCCCCGCAAGCTGTGGTCTAAATGGACTAAGTCAGCAAATTCACCAGAAGTGTTCTCTCTAAGCTGCCCTGCAGCATAGCTACACAGGTGATTAATCAGCCACACCCTGTCAGAAACTAAAGGCTCCCTGCAGGGAGTAGACTGTCTGGGCAGACCCAGTCACTTGGGAAGCTGTGCTGCCACTCAGCTTAGAGGGAACATTGTTCACTAGTACTGCTAGGAACTGGATGGACTTATTGTATGTATGTTATTGTATGTATGGGACTGTTTGACCATTTAACATAGGGGTGGGCAAAACTTTTAGAAGGGAGGCCACTTCACCTATTTTTGAACTGGCCCCGGATCACCCCAAAAGGAGTAGGGTCTTGGGTGTAAAGGGCAGGCCCAGAACATTTCCCATACTCCTCCACTCACAGACCCTGATTGGTCTGGTGGTGGAGGAGCATATGAAGTCTTTACCCCCTACCCCAGGCAACTAGAGGGAACCACCAGCTGTTCTGAACAGTTGGTGATTCCCTCTAGGTGACACATACCCCTGGCAGTGGGAGGAGACTACATGCACTCCCCTTGCCCCCAGGTCAGTCAGGGTCTGGGAGCGTGGGAGTGCATGGAGTCTCTTGCCCCCATCCTGCCAGGGGTGCGTAGTGGCTAGAGCGAACAGCCAGCTGTTTTGAACAGCTGGTGGTTCATTCTAAGTGCCGTATGCCCCTAGCAGAGGGAGGAGACTTTGTGTACTCACCCATCCCAGATCTCAATTGACCTGGGAGTGGGGTAGCAACAGAGTGGCTGCGGGCCGAATCAACTGGCTTGGTGGGCAGGATCTGACCCATGGAAGCTCTCTTCCGCACCCGATTTAACATCTCTCTTCTTGTTCTTTCTTTTTTCTTTAAAATATACCTTTAGGACCTATGTGCTGACTGGGAGCCAGAGAACTGGAGTGCAATAAAGGTGTGGGGGTTTCTTTTTTGGCTTCTTTGTAACAAGTGTGGGAGATCAGAAGCACAGTTAGTAACTGGCAGGCTTCTCAGAGAATGACAGAGTCCTGTGCCACTTTGAGTTTAGAGATCTCAGCCCAGT
The DNA here is from genome assembly GCF_052426305.1 of Pelodiscus sinensis. Lineage (NCBI taxonomy): Eukaryota > Metazoa > Chordata > Testudines > Trionychidae > Pelodiscus > Pelodiscus sinensis. Next base: position 155,566,844 of record NC_143054.1, on the reverse strand, counting down.
CCCAGCCCCGGCCCCCAACATATCTAACTTCTCAGCCACAGAATCATAGTAAAACCAAAAGAATATATGAAAATAAACACTTAAGACATTTATTAATAATTAAATCATTATACTGATAGCATGTATATTAAAAATGTAATTTTAATTGTGAGTTTCTACTGCAAGCAAAACTTTTCATTTTAGCAATGCTTTTCTGGCTTTGTTGTGTGTAAACTTGTTTATGACTGAAGAAAAATCTAATTTACATGCAACATCACTGTTAGTCAAGTATCAGAGGGGTAGCCGTGTTAGTCTGAATCTGCAAAAGCGACGAGGAGTCCTGTGGCACCTTATAGACTAACTGAAGTGTAGGAGCATAAGCTTTCGTGGGCAAAGACCCACTTCGTCAGATGGTTGATAGATTTCCACTCCATACGGCTAAATGCAGTGCCTTGCATGGTGTCAAGTATCACTGTTAGTGTTAAGCATTGCAAGCCCATTCAAATGCGTCTGTCCCATTGTAGAGTGATGATAGCTCTTAACTTGTTTTAACACATTGAATGTGCATTCACCTGAAGCCACTGATGTAGGGAGACTGACAGAAATATGTAATGCAATTGTGATATTAGAAAATACAGTCAACAGGCCGAGACTGAATATTTCTTGAAGCAGTTCTTTTGGCTTGCAGTCTGATTTAAAGTTGGTGGAATGTATACATTTCAGGATGGCAATCTTGTCACAGAGATCTCTTGAAATTTTGTTGTTGTACCTTTGTTGAAACTGTTCAGCCGCTGAATATAGATCTTCATCACTTAGTTCTCTGCACCCCAAAGGAATCCAAAAAGGGTATAAATTTGTCTCAGTGACTCAAATCGACGTTTAAGACCAGACTTGATTAAGTCAATGATAACAAAACAAAAAATAAATTGACTCAATAGTGCCTTTATGCATCATATTGAAATGTTAGGCTGTGATTAGTAGAAGATTCAGATGAAATATCAATACCCTGTGCTAGTGATTTGGACTCAAAGGATTGCATCCTATTGATCATAAATCTTTTGAATATCTTTAAGAAGTCATTCAATGTTATCTCTCTCAACATCTAATGTTGCATTGCATGCTTCAATTACAAGATTAGTTTCTTGGATCATTTTTAGCAGCTTCATCCACATGGACAACATTAAAATGCATTTGGATTTGGATGTATACTTCTGAATTGACTTAAGCTCAGTGTGAACCTGTGCTGTGAGAGCAAGAGATTCAAGCTCACTTAAAGCCTTTTTCACTGAGTCCAAATGTTGTGCAACTGGTTTAACACCATCAATTCGTGCTGACCATTCCATTGTCAACATGCCGATGCTGCTTCAGAATTTCCCACTTTCAAGGGCTGCTACTGAAGAGGTTGTACAGTTGCTGGATTGTTCCAAAGTATGTGATTGCTTCCTTACATGATGCAGCACCATCAACACCGACAAGATTTAGTGTGTGGTTGCCACAACTGGAGAAAAAACAGTTTGGATTTTGCTGAAGAAGGACTACTTGTACTCCGTTTTGCTTCCCAGCCACATTGGATCCATTGTCATAGGCTTCGCCAATGCAGACTTGAAAATTTTATTTGAAGCCTTCCAGAATTCCTAATACACAACTGGCAATTTTTTTCCAGTTTTTTTCGTGAAATTATTGAACAAATGAATTGTTCTTCAATTGAAACTTTCCAACTTCCTGCAATTTTAACATATCGAACAACCAAGGTAATCTGTTCTTTATGAGAACAGTCTGGAGTTGCATCAATAATAATTGAAAAGTACTTCATGTGTCGTATCTCTTCAAGAATTGTTGTTTGCACAAATGTTCCACACAGCTCAATAAACTTGTTTGTATTTCTAGTACAGATAATGGACTTGCATGCATTTCCTACTCTCTCATGATTCACAAAGACAGTTCACGTGGCCTAATAAAAGTGGGTCATGCTTGCTAAGAAGCTCAAGTATACCAAGAAAGTTTCCATTTGTAGGGTCACCAATATGTTGACTGGAACCAAACAAAGCCAATCCCTGTTCAGCAAGAAAAAGAATGACATTCAATATGTGCTCAAGGAGGTTTTTTTCAGTTATCAGCTTCTGAGTTTATTTCACTCAGGAGTAAATTGTCAATTAAACTGTCAGCTAGTGCTGATCTAGTAGTTGATTTCCATGTAACAGTTATCTTTATGCGATACTGAAGTTTCATGTGCGGGTATTTGGTCTTCAACTTCCTCCAACCGCTACTGATGCTCCAACTAGATGGATTAGACAGTGCTTACTGATGCATTTGAAGTATTACTGTTAAAAATGAAATGGTACACAGCATAGAGCCTGCTTTTCCATGTTCCAGCAGAGCTTTTCTCTTGTGTAGATTTCTCCATTTGGAAGAGTTTTGTCAGCAGACAAGTAGAAAAAGCATGATTTTCAGCATCTTTCGATTTATTACTTGGAATCTGAAAACAACTAACTTTGAGAAACGACTGCATTTGAGCAACATTGTTCTTATCAAGAAGTCCAATATCAGGTTCTGATGCCACTGTTGTTACACTGTGTCCTGTGCTAGTCATAAGTTCTTGCTCTTGCTGTGCTGCATCTCTGAGGTCCTTATTTTCTGCCTGCAAAGTCTCTAAATCAACTGTAGATTCTGCATATATTGCTACTGTTGGAATTTCTGTGCCTTCATTAATGACCTCCACATTTTGAGGCAGTGGCATTGAGATGTCATTTGTGGGAAGATGTCACTGTCAGTATGTCACCGTCTAATGGCTGAGGCATCTTTTCTATGAGAAATTATGTTACTGGCTTTAAACTCTTAACTGCTGCTTCACTTAACTGCTGCTTTTGCCATTTCTTACTTGCACCGCTTTCAAATCTTCACTTCATTTCTATAAAGGGATTCTTTTAAAACACAGTAACACACAACAAATTAATTCACTAAAGGCTATTGGTTATACAAATTTTTAATTGTATATATTTTGCAATGAATATTATATAACAACAATTTGGGGGTTATTTACTACAACCCTGATAGCCTTATTTCAAAGTTTTGAAATTTAATCTGCTAACATGTTCCCATTATTAAATTCCTCTAATAACTGGTGCATTATTATGAATATGAACACAAGGCAATTGCCATATTAGATTAAAGTTATTAAACAACTAGAATTAAAAGTTTATCATCACAAAAAGTATTTAAAGGTGAATTTAAAACTGGACGAAGAGGTAGCTTACAGTTGAGCCTGATATGGTTATTGTATATGAAGACACACAAGAAAAAACAGGAATACAAAAGTCCCCTATGCAGAGATAAGCATCTGATTTAAAGGTTAAACTCACCCTCAGACCAAGCAAAATCACTTTACAGTAACAGAATTAATTATGACTTTCAAAACCCCTAAACAATGCAAAGATTAAACAGCGTTTCATAACGTAGAATCACTAATCACAGAAGCTACTCCCGTCTCTAGTCATGCAGATAAAAAAGATGTGACCAAAAATTGGCGAAGGTCCAAGGTCCTATAATGATTTAAATCAATTTTTGCAGGTATATAGAGCTTCTTTTGTTATCTCTGTTATAACTGCAAGTTGTATAGTAAATAGAAATGACTTGGTAGAAAAATGTCAAAATTTGAGGACCCTTTATCTCCTGTGGCCTGGGCCAAATTGTCCTCCTGGGCCCCGCTCTGACAGGGCCTGGTAACTGGTTAGGGAGTCTAACTTCAGTGTTACCCACCAGTGTTGGGATGATCATCTCTCCATTTTGCAGCCTGCCCTGCTGTAGGCATTTCCAGTGAGGGCTACCACAGGCACCCCACTCCTTAATCACACAGGCAGCACTCACAAGACCTTCCATCTAGCCTTTTAGCATATCAATAGGGATCTGATGACGGATGCCCATCTGCCCTGATAGGAAGAAAGCCATCTTTAAAGACTAAAGATAGTGTATGAAAGAAGGCCCATAAAAATATAATCCTTAACATGACTGTGCCAGCTCTTAAAAGCTATTGTATTTTCACTAGTATCAGCATTTACTATGAATATAACGTTGCAAAAAGCAGATTTGCCGATTAGCAGATAAAACTTCACATATTTTATCCTAACAGCCATTGCATTTAATAACAGATTTGTTCAAACAGAAATGCCACATCTGTTAGTATGAAGAGACACATTAAATATGAACCATCCACATTAGTGCCATGTAAATTTTCATTCGTTCCAGCTGTATAACATTCTGACTACATGTTGATTCAGAAATACTAACTATTTCATGGGGTTTAATGCTTGTTTCTTAAAAGTTGATGTGGTGTTTAACAAATCCCTGTGAATCTGTAAGAGTGCAGCATGTTCTAGTGGTTAGAGGAAAGGCCTTGAAGTCAGGAGACATGGGCTTCATTTCTGCCACTGGACCTGCTTTGATTTAGGACAATTGATGTAACCTTTTTGTGTTCCAATTTCCCATCTGTGAAATGAGATAATAGTGTATTATTGCCTTAGGAAAACATTCTAAGTTCATCAAGCAAATGTTTCTACAGAAATGCAAACTACTATTTTGTAAACAGAAATATTTTTCAGTCTTTTTTAACTTCAGTGAAAACAAATGGGCTAAGTCTACACTGCAGCCTTCTTGCGCAAGAACTGTTTTGCACAAGAGTTCTTGCACAAAAAGGCTTGCGCAAGAACACGTCTACACTGTCATGTGCTTTTGCGCAAGAGTGCCCATGGCAGTATAGACGCTCTCTTGCACAAGAAACCACTGTTGCCTGTCCACACTGCCTTCTTGCGCAAGAGCTCTTATGCAAGAGGGCTTAGTCCTTGTGGGGAGAGGAATAACTCTTGCGCAAGAAGCCCTCTGTTCCAACGCCTTACTGTAAATTTACTTGCACAAGAACATGCGTGCAGTGTAGACGCTCTGCAAGCTTTTGCACAAGAACAGCTGTTCTTGCGCAAAAAGCCTGCAGTATAGACGTAGCCATATGGTTTTAAAATGTAAACTTTTCTCTTTCACAACACTATGCAAGTGTATAAGAACTTTAAAGACACAAAAAGTCAAACTCGCAAAGCCTGTTTTCATTGTATGGCTAAAAGCACAGGAAAACATAACCATGAAAAGAATGTATCCAGTTTAAAAATAAAAAATCAATTATATTAATAATAGAGGTACAGAACTGAGCTAAGATTAAAAAAACCTCAAGATTTACATTGACTCTGTAATGTATGCTGGTCTGAAGGTAGAAAAGGAGCTGAAGACATTACTGTGGTTGCCACAGAAATCACTCATGTCTATCAGCAAGAAAGAAAAAAGAAACAAGTTGAGAAATGCAGCTGATTTTGCGTGGTTAAAAGATTGTACTCATACTGCATTGTTCTAGGCATAGTCATCAATTCTGGTTATAGAATCAGAATAGTGGCTGAGATAAAGATGCAATACATAAGAAAGGGCCTGTATCAGTGGCAGTCATGGGAAACCACAAAATTAAGATGGGTCCCTAATCCTAAAATTTTAGATCTGGGTGTGAATACCTTGAAAGTTCAGGGTTTGCAGCTTCAGGGGTTTGGCTTTGTTCATTATATAATACAAGCCAGCCACATTCAGATCAAAATCCAAACTCCATTAACATTTACAGTGTCTTGAATTCAGGCTCTTGTTCACCTAAATATCCTTGACCAGTGTGAATCAGCATAGCTGCACTGACTTCCCTGAGAAGCTGACTTAAAATTTTCAAGCAGTATGGTATTATTTTCTCTTTTTATAGATGCAGCTTTTTATTTAGGGCAATTTAATAGGTTTCCAAAATGATTGCCATGTAAACATCAAAAATAAAAAAGTTAGTCCCTACAATACTGAGCTTATCATTTTGTTTAAGAGAAACATTGTGCAGTAATGTACAGTAGTCATCAAATCTCTCAGTTTAACAAGATGTTACTGTATTATTGAGTGAACTAGTTTACATATACCCTTCCCCTCCCCCTCTTCCCGCCACCCAGAATACGTTGTTTCTAGTGATTTCATGAAACTGAGGGCAGGTCTACATTACAAATTTAGAACTTCTGATGAAGATGATCTAAGCCAATGGGAAAGAGCTTCTTCCCCCACCCTCGAAATAGCTCTGTGTACACTGATGCTTAGGTCAGCATAACTACATCACTCAGGGTTGATGATTATTCATACCTCTGAGCAATATAGTTATATTAAAATAATTTTGTAGTATAGACAGGGGTCAGTGCAATTACATAGCACTTACGTCTAAGAACTCCAAAAATGAAGGGATTTACCACAGCCAGCCGAATAACTTGGGCATTGCACAGTTGTGTTACAATCAAAGAAGAAAGGTGGTAGACTCTCCATCAGGCTAGAAAATATGTCCATTATTGAACATCTTCACAATAAAGCCAAATATCACAGCCAAATATTTACATCCCACTGAATGTACCGGGGATGCTATATCAGTCTAGGAAAAGTTTAAAGGACACTATCAAATACAACTGAGCCCTCTAAATAGGGTGAAATTTAACCTCATGCAGCCAGTCAGCACAAGTTTGACATACCATCCGAGGAGTCACAATTAAGCTTTAATTTCAGAGCCACATGTTCCCTGCATAGATTTTCCCTAATCGTAAATAGGAAGCTAACATTTATAAGCAACAGACTGTAAAGTTATAAGGACTGTATCAGCTCAATGTCCAGCACCATCTGGTGGCAATGTCATTAAGGAAACTGTTCTCTTTGATTACACTGTTTTACTTCATAAAGATGGGTATTTTGAATTTGTATTTCTCTCTCTTGGGGATTGCTGAGCAGAGGTTTCTTGTCATTCTAATTCAGGTGACACTTCACCAAAAGGGCTTGTTCTCCAAAGCTTAACATGTTACTCGGAGGCAAGTATTTACAAAAAAATAGTACCAGGTAACGCTGGGTCCCAAACAGAAAGAGATCAACTGCTCAGCTGGCATCACACCAACCAAAGACATTCTGGGTCACAGGAAAAAAACCACACCCATATATTCAGTGCAGGCATTGCAGTCTTTTCTGACTATCTGTGGTCAGCCTCTAGAAGGAAATTAAAGACTCTCCGGCTCCTTTTGCAATAGTATAGGGAATAATTCTTCCCTTAGGGTACGTCTAAACTACATGCCTCTGTCAGCAGAGGCATGTAGATTTGTTTGTTCAGCAAAGGCAAATGAAGCCGCGATTTAAATGATCGTGGCTTCATTTACGTTTACATGGCTGCCACGCTGAGCCGACAAACAGCTGATCAGCTGTTTGTCGGCTCGCGCGCTAGTCTGGACGTTCCCCCTGTCGACATCAAAGCCCTTTGTCGGCAGCCCCGGTAAACCTCATTCCACGAGGAATAACAGGGCTGCCGACAAAGGGCTTTGATGTCGACAGGGGGAACGTCCAGACTAGCACACGAGCCGACAAACAGCTGATCAGCTGTTTGTTGGCTCAGCGCGGCAACCATGTAAATGTAAATGAAGCCGCGATCATTTAAATCGTGGCTTCATTTGCCTTTGCTGATCTGTCTAATCTACATGCCTCTGCCGACAGAGGCATGTAGTCTAGACACAGCCTTAGTGACCTAGCAAACATTCCCCTTCTCAGTGAACGTAGATCTAATTCCTGTTTCTGTGTGTTGGCTCTGACTGCATGTAGAGCGGCTGCTGCATTTTACCCACTTAATGCTATACCTGCATGTATCTCATTGCTTGTAAATCACTTTGAGAAATACACTACTATATCTGAAACCACATTATGGTCTAGTTTAAGTTTATAGAGGACTTTCCACAGCATCACAAATTCAGCACAGAATCTAACTGGGCCAAAAAATGGAAAGACTCAGTTACTGGAAGTTTTGACTCTGGTCTAGTGCTCCGAAGCCCAGTTATTGTAACCCACAAAATCGGTCCAGCCAAAATGCCTTGACTATTTATTTCACATTTATTTGTGTGAATTAAATGCTTGAGAGGTTCTTGATTGACAACCCCCAAGACTAAACTCTTTTTGAGCCAAAAAACAGGCACAGCATGAAAAGCAGCTTCTGCTAATGCTTCTCAATCCTCATTTTAAGGAACCACTTCTTAGAGAAAAACAATATTTTATTTAGTCCTTGACCTCTGCTGAAACGGACAAAGTTTTCAGTTAGTGGCAACTTGTGGTAGCTCCTAGGCGGGGGGAGGAGGGGAGAGGAGATGGGAATGGCTATTTATTCTTAACGTGGTGTCAGATTAGTGCTATAGAAAAAGGATTGATATCAATCACCGAACTCATTTCATACACGCTATTGGATATGGTGATTGAGTTTACATGTGCTGAGGATGTGGCTCATAATTTTTCAGTGATCTTTGTAATTAGTATTTGTAATTTTTGATGTTAATTTGAGTTTTTAAAAAAGTTTTTCTTTAAAAAAAATTGCAACTTACTGAAGTAAGTTTTTAAAAAGTTGTTTCTGGACCTTTCATGTTAAAAACAAACAAACTCAAACTAGTAAGATTTATCTATTAGCTTCCATTCTGCTGTTGTTAATGGTTTATATTTTCTTATGTTCCATAGTCATCAACTAATCAGCAAAGCCTCATCATCACAATATGATCTGATTGATAGAGGTGATGTGCTTCTAACGTGAATTTCCAATCAGTTCTAGCCCACAGAAGCAAGTGGTATTCCTGTAGCAATGCCACTCTAGGCTGGACTCTTGTCATATCCAGAAGTTAAGAAATTCCTACTCAGTATTTAAATTAGGGATATGAATTGGTAGCCAGTTAATTGGTTACCCAGTATCACCCTTACCAGGTGCTGCTTACCGGGTAATAGTTAACTAGTTACCCGGGAGCAGTTTTCTGTCCACAGCCTGCCACGGGCAGAGGTTGCTCCAGCCGCGCCAGGCCTCCCAGGATACTGCTTAGTCGGTTAACTGGTTAAACATTAGGGGTGCATCTACAAAGCACCCAAAACTCAAAATAAGATACACAATTTGCACTATGCAATTTGCGTAGCTTATTTTGAGCCTATTTTGAAATAGGCTATTTTGAAATAATTTTAAAATAACACACTATTTCGAGCCATTCCTTAGCTTTCATGCAATGAGGTTTACAGGGATAGCGAAATAGCGCACCATATTTTGAAATATTTCAAAATAACAGGCGTGTTTCTAGATGTGGGGTAGCTATTTCGGGATACTGAGATATCCCGAAATATCTCTGCTGTGTAGACGTACCCTAGATTAACCTAACGTTTAAATGGTTAACTGATTAATCAGTATTTTACATCCCCAATCTGTATGGGCTATTTCCAAGGGAACAAAACCAAAGTCTTGCAGAAAGTAGTGTTGTTATACTTCAGAAAGTATTGTTTTCTGGGTCTGTACTGAACTAGTGGCACAGACAGTGCTATTCTACAAAAGAGTCCCTTTTTTCCTAGGGAAGACAAGGCCTTAGGCCCTCATTAAGAACCATCCTCAATACAGATTCATAGTTGCTTAATCGAAGGGTCCAATTCAAAAACTGAAAGGAAGAGAGGTAAAAGTGGGGTAAGGTGATTTATTGGGCAAGGTGGGGGGAAAGATGATTCTATGGGGAAAAAAACCAAAAATGAAAGAAAAATGTTTTGAAGCAATTCTTAAATGTGGAGAGAAAATGGACTGGGGTGGATGTCAAGGAAGAAGCAGGTACCATACTTGGAAGCCCACTGCAGCAAAAGCAACATCTGCCATTTGGTCACAGTGGCATCTCAAAAGGCAGGATCTGCTGGTTGGTTATGTGTGGGGACATCTCAAAAGGCAGGTGGTATCATGTGACGGGGCGGACAGGTCCCACACTGAAGGGCAGGGGGTAGCCCAGGCCAAGCTGGCTGAGAGGGCCCCGCCCCTCCAGCCCTACGGGGCATGCTCCCAGCAGAGCCTGGGTATAAAAGCAGAGGGAGCTCTGCAGCCAGGGAGGCCACAGGATGAGGGAGTAGCTCAGGCTGGGCGGGTGTTTCTGCAGCAGCTGAGACAAGAGTCGTGGAGGCAGAGCCAGCAGCCGCCAACCCCAGGGACGCAGGAGCGCGCCTGCAACCTCGACTCAGCCCCGGCAAGTACTGACTGGGAGGCGAACGGGCCCCAGGGGAACCAGGGCGTGGCAGGAAGCAGCCCAGGGCAAAGGACTAACAGTGCAGCTCAGCTTGTATTGGCCGATTCCCCGCCGAGTGGGCAGGAGCCACAGTCCCTGCCTAAAGAGCCCATGGGCTGTACAGTAATTCCTCATTTAACACTATAGAGATGTTTCAGAAAATGATTGTTAAGTGAAAACGTGTTATGTGGGGTCAATTTTCCCATTGAAAATACTGGAAAAGGTGGGGGTTGTGTTTCAAGCAGTGGTGTCGGTTGGGACCAGGACATAAGATTGGGGGAGAAAGGGGACTGGGTTACAGCAGGGAGGGGAGGTATTTGGCTCTGGGGAAGTGAAGGAGAGGGGAGGGGGATTGGGTTGGGAGTATGCCCCTGTGACGGGTCTGCTGGGACCCGCATTGTGTCCGGAGGGGGGGGGGTCACCGGGGAACAGCGCAGCGAGCGGAGAACCTTCCGCCGCTTTGCAGGGAGGCGGGGGAAGCCCCGCGCAGCTGTCGGCAACGGGCCAGCTGGGGAAATCGTGTTATTCCGGGGATGGTCATGTAATTCAAAAAACGTTCCCTAAAAAAAAAAAGTGCTATCACAAAAACATGTTAAGCGGGTACGTGTTAAATGAGGAATTACTGTACCTTGTCTGCCCCCGATTTAGACTAATATGGTTCAGAGCTGATGTTTGCTGGCCTAGGATTTGGGATTTGCAATGGTGGTTTAGTGCCATGTTTGTCCCCATCTCAACCAGACTTCCACTGACTTCAGCTGTTTTCAAATATCTGGGTCTATATACATAATTAATAAACAGAACATAGCAGTGAAGTTCTAGCTAAACTCTTTTTTGGGGGTTTAAATGGCTTATTCACATAATTATAACCTTATTTTTCACAGTCAATAAAATCACAGAACAAGTTAAACTCATATTACCATTTAAACTAGAACCTGACAAGCTTCAGGAACAGTAGTCTACTCTGATTACATAAATATCTGCAAATAAAAGAAACTGGTATGATTTAAATGTACGCAGACATCTTTTGTGCAAAGCAAGGTATTTATCATGTCTCCAATTTACAGTTCACTGGATGTTTAAATTAGACAAGCCTGCCAATTGCTAGTAAATGTCACTATGCAGTTATAACTATTCCACTGTATTTTTCAATAAACCAGAATTAAATTTTAAATAAAAAATGGTACATCAGACATGACAGCACAAGATCATTTGAAAAACAGCAATTGTACGATGTTAGTTATCTGCAAATAACAAATATAGCTGGAAATATTTATTAACCAGAAAGATGCCAACAAGTTTTTCTGGGGATTTTATAAAATTGCTTCAATAACAGATGTCTGATTTCTATCAGAAGGGATTAAAGAATAAATAGCAGGTTTGTTCCTCAAACTGTAGCTTAGTGAATCATCGGTAACATGTCAACCTTGACGCAGTGCAATAAACTGACTTATAATGTGAGTTGTTTTTGCCAAATGTGTTTCCCAGATGTCAGAATAAAGGCAATTACAATTGCCTGCAATTACAGTTGTGTCAAGAGTATTGAAAGGTGTATAGTGTGTGAACTAGCTGGGGTTAATTTTTAGCATGTTCATCTAGTGAAGGGGAATAATATGAAGTGGCCTAGGAAAGGAATGTTGTGTTAACCAAGTACCATGGTTTACATAGGGCAGCTGTAACAACTGATACACTGGACATACAGATAAAACTATAAATTAACATATATCCTGCTTGTAATCTCACACAACAGAAAGGAAAACAATTAGGTTAATACCAATCTATTAGCCAAAATGTAGGAATTTTTAAAAATATGGCAATATTTTTACAAAGTACCGTTAAATATTTTCATGTTTTAAAAATCTCTTTCCTACTTGGATATCTGAGAAGTTAAATGTGTTGTTCTCCTAGTTTGTTATTGTAGAACTGCTGAGAATTTTTTTATATAAACAACTATGAAGTGGTTGGAGATCTCTTTACTTAAAAGAAAATATAAATGATATTGACTTTGCAAACAAATGTCTGTAATGCCACCCACCATCTTTTTTCAGCCCAGATACTATTCAGGACAAAAAAAGTAGATCAATTCTGGGGCCCAGCAACAAATCCAGCTCTTTTGCAACAAACTATGAATGCACAGTTTCACTGGACAATGAGTTTCCTCTGGTGTAAGTCGGAACAATATTTGACTCATAATATTTAATATTAATTATAATCACAATTAACCAATTGCATTTGTGTCATTATATGTGAAACTTATGTGACACTGAAGGATTTAGAACTGAAAATCAATTTTTTTTTATAGATACAAAACAAAAAAAGCTGAGTTTAATATTTTACCTCCTCTTCAGATATCGCCAGCAATTACCTACAGGAGACATAATAAAGAGCACAGAGGGTAGCAACATCGGGTATGTCTACAATATAGATACTACAGCAACACAGCTAGAATAGCACAACTGTGACACTACAGCAACACAGCTACAGTAGCACAACTCCTCCATCAACGGAAAGGGTTTTCTGACCATGTAGTTAATCCACCTCTCCTACAAGCCAGAGCTATGTTAACTGAAGGACTCTTCCATTGACTTAGCCACGTCTACGCTGGTGTTAAGTTAACCTAACCAAAGCTCAAAAGGAGCAACATTTTTCACAGCCCTGAGTAACATATATTTTTGTTTTAAGTGCAGACCTGGCTTTCGTTTCAAATGGTTGCCAAATGGAGATAACTGAACTGCATCATATTCTAAATAAAGATACTGATGACCAAAACCCACCCACTGAGTTTAAAATACTTGAACTGGAAGAATTAATGGCATTGATCACTGAAAAAAAAATTAAAAAACAAGTGGTCCTATAGCACCAGAGGGCACGTCTACACTAGGAAATTATTTTGAAATAACTATTTTGAAACAGCGTGTCCACACTATGGAGAAGCCTTGAAATTAGTCTGAGGCAGGCTCCGTTAATCTGGACGCACTACCTCAACTCAGAGCCCCAGGAAGCATTGGGGAGTAATTACGTTGAATTACTCTGGGGGGCAGTTACTTCAAAATAGCAGCAGTGGAGCACCCACACTACCATTATTTTGAAATAACTATTTTGAAATAAGCGTTATTCCCCATAGAAACCAGGAGTTATTATTTTGAAATAACCAGACCACTACTTCGAAATAATGGGCTTGGTACTGTGGACACTCCGCTTGATATTTTGAAATAACTCCCTAGTCCAGTGCAGAGAGACTAACAAATATATGTATATAGTATCCTGAGCTTTTGGGGGTACAACCCACTTGAGATGGGGGGTTGACTCATCTGAAGAAATGCGTTGTGCCCACAAAAGCTCAGGATACTATATCTATTGTTACTTTCTAAGGCAGTGGTCCCCAACCTTTTGGGGCTGCCTGGGGACAGGGCTGCGCCCGGGCATGGGGCAGGCGCCGCTCCTGTGCCACATGCCCAGGGGTGGGGCTGGCGCTGCACTCCCAGGGCTGGCGCTGCTTCTGTGCTACACACCCAGGAGTGGGGGCTGCCCATACGCCGTGCGCCCAGGGCCAGAACACCCCATGCGCCGCATGCCCGGGGCCGGCGCCACTCCTGTGCCGCATGCCATGGGGCAGGGACGCCCAAGTGCTGCGCGCCCAGAGCCGGCACAGCCCATGCGCCGCACGCCTGGGGCTGGTGCCGCCCCTGTGCCATGTGCCCGGGGGCGGGGCCAGCCCAGATCACTCGGCGGGCGCACAGAAATGGCCCAGCGGGTGCCATGGTGCCTGCAGGCACTGTGTTGGGGACGTCTGCTCTAAGGTGCTACAGGACCACTCACTGTTTAAGTTTTTTTAAGTTAGACTAACACGGCTACCCCTCCAAGACTGGTCACTGAAGTGAGCAATCAGTGCTAAAGCCACAAAGGTCATGTCTACACTAGGAAATTATTTCAAAATAATTATTTTTGAAATATTAACTCCAGAAATAATAATTTTGAAATAGCATGGCCACACTGATTGGAGCCTGCCTCAGACTTAGAGCCCCCGGAAGCACTCCAGGGAGGGCACCAAGAGGGCACACACTTCCTGTGACTGCTTCCTCAGGCTAGCTGAGACACATGCTTTCAGGGGTTCCTCTCTATGGTCACGACTCACACACTGCCCCTCCCCTTGCGGGACACCACACAGACACAATATACACTGGTTGCCTTGACAGATGCCATAGCACTAACAACATGGAGCTGGAGCTGCTGCAAAGCATTGCCAGGCTCACAGGGCTCATGCTGCGTCTCATGGAGAAGTTTTTCCAAACTGTCTATGTGCTGCTCCAGCAGAACAACGACCAGTCCGAACTGGAGGACCTCTTTACCCAGGTCTGGCACTCATGCTGCTGCAAATGCCCCTTCATCTCCTGGGCATCATCAAACGCCACTTCTAGCAGAGGGAGACCAGTTCGGACTGGTGAGACTGCATTGTCCTGCAATGGTGGGACAACCAGCAGTGGCTCCAGAACTTCCACAGGCCCCCTTCCTGGAGCTCTGTGAGTGGATCGCCCCTTCTCTCAGGTGACAGGACACCCAACTGCAACCCGCCATCCCCTGTGCAGAAGGTCATCACCATTGCCTTGTGGAAGCTTGCTACGGTGGACATCTATCCATTGGGAACTAGTTCAGCGTGAGGGAAACCTACAGTTCGGGCTGCGCTTAGGCAGGTAGCCAAGGCCATCAACAACATGCTGCTATGGAGCAACGTTGACAGCACTGTGGATGGCCTCAGCCACATAAACAGGAAGTGGTACTTCTCCATGGTGCTGCAGACCCTCATGGACCACAAGGAATGCTTCACTGGCATCAGTGTTGGCTGGTCAGGGAAGGTGCACGATGCCTGCACCTTCTGGAACTCCTGTCTCTTCCAGAAGACGTCGGCTCTTTTTTCCCGACCGCACCATCAGGGTTGGGGCAGTCAACATGCCCATATGTATCACTGGCGATAGAGCCTACCCCTTGCTCCCCTGGCTCAGGAAGCCCTGCACAGGCAGCCTGGCCCCCACCAAAGAGAACTTCATTGCCAAGCTGAAAAAGTGTGCATTTGGCCATTTAAAGGGGAGGTTCCAGAGTCTCCTCACCTGCCTGGACCTAAGCAACTGCAACAACCCCTTCATGGTGGCAGCTGTGGTGTACTCCACAACATTTGTGAGGGCAAGGGTGGGACCTTCCTGCCAAAGTGGGGGTTGGGAGCGGAGGTTGAACAGCTGGGCAGGGCATACAGCCAGACACCAGTGCCATTCAATGAGCACGTCAAGGGGCTGTGCTCATCAGGGAGGCCTTGAGGGGGAGTTTCAGCCAAAGCCACCAGTGAGACTCTCCCCTGTGCCTCTCCACAAGGGCCCCTGCATTTCCTGTCTTCCTATCCTTCCCCACCCTTCCCTTCCAATCTTACCCCACAGAGCAAATAAAGAAAGATTTTTTTTTTAACCAACAATGTGTTTATTTGGGGGATATAAACCAGGGGAAGGACTGGGGAAATAACCTGGAATGAGGTAAAGGGGGAATAGGGGGACTAAAGGGACACCACTGAAGTTCTTTTCTAGGCCAAGCTCTGAACTTTCCCAAAGTTTGGCTCTGAGGTTTTGAGTCAAGCTCCTTTCTCATAAAGGCCTAACTCTTTGTCTCTCTTCCTCAGGGTATGTCTAGACTGCATCCCTCTGTTGGCAGAGGGATGCAGATTAGGCAGGTCAATGTTGCAGATTAGGCAGGTCAATATCCCATGCCTAATTTGAATTAAAATGGCCGCCATGTTTTGCCGACTCAGCACTTTGTCGGCAAAAAGCGGCAGTCTGGAGGGGGATCTGTTGAGAAAGAAAGCCTTTTTCGACAGCTCCTGTAAACCACCTGCCGCTTTTTGATAAAGGGATGTAAATTAGACATATTGAAATTGTAAATGAAGCTGGGATTTGAATTTCCCATGCTTCATTTACATAATGGCGGCTGCGGCTTTTTTTCGAAAAGCCACTGTTTGAAAAAAAAACTCCGCGGTCAAGATGGGGATCTTTCAAAAGAAATAGCCCTTTTCGAAAGATCCTGTAATCGTCATTTTTTGAGGGTTACAGGATCTTTTGAAATTGGCCATTTCTGTCAAAAGATCCCCGTCTTGACCGCATTTTTTTTTTTTTTTGAAAAGCGGCTTTTCGGAAGAAAAAAAAGCCATGGCTGCTATTAAATTCAAATCCTGGCTTCATTTACAATTTTGATACGTCTAATTTACATCCCTTTTTCGATAAAGGGATGTAGTTTAGAAGTACCCTTGCAGACTAACTCAGCTACCTCCTGAAGCTTCCTCAGTGAGATCAGCGATAGACTCTTCCTAACCACTTGCATGTTTAGAGGCTAGGTGCAGGAAAGGCCTCTTTTCTAGTCTAGAATTTCCTTTTGTCCAAAGAACTAGTGTGTTGGCCTTCAATATAGTGTATGAGATACACCTTTCTCTACAACTTTCATCCAAAATGGTGATTGGTGGTGTAGTAATTTATGGCGTAGGAGTATACTTCCATATACACTGATAAAGTATGTCTGTTATCAATGTTCGGTAGAACATTAAAATTCTGGTGTCAAGATACTACAACAAGGGGAGCATCAGAGAAAGGCAGACAGATACTAGAAGTTACTCCTCGAGTTTCCAGAACTTAAGGTCAGAAGGGACCATCAGATCACCTAGTCTGGCCTCCTGTATAACATAGGCCCTTACCTTTGTATTGGCCTCAGTAATTTGCGATTGACTAAAGCATAATTTCTATTTGGCTAAAGTATCTCTTCCAGCAAGGCATCCAGTCTTGATCTGAAGACACCAAGAGATGAAGGGCTAATCAGCCTCACTGTTAAAAAAAAATGGTGCCTTATTCTAACCTGAATTTGTCTGGCTTCAGCTTCTAGTCATATCTTGGTCTGCCTTTCCTCATTATGTTATAGATCCCATTAGTATCAGGTGTTTCCTACCCCTCAAGGCACTTACACACTGTACTCAAGTTTACCTCTCAAACTTATTTTTGATAAACAAAATGAGCTGTTTAAGTCTTTCATTGAAAATCCTTTTCTCCGGTCCTCAGATCATTCTGGAGGCTCTTGACAGCATCCTCTGCAATTTTTCAGCATCTTTTAAAAATACTGAATTTAAAACTGTGCTGATATTGTATGTATCTAATGGTGATTTAATATGCCTTGTAAATAGCTGTGCTAAAATTTAGGATGATCTTTGCTAGTCTCACACATCTTGACATCCGGGTCTCTTGGTTTTAGAAACACAGGAGAAATCTGTGGTCACTATACATGTAGCAGGGATTTTTCTTTTTAAACAAATTCTTTACGCAAAAAGAAGATGAGGCCTTTTGACTTTGATCAACCTCACATGTTTTAGTAATGGATTTCCAGGAGAAAAATTCTGAAACTAGACAAGGGTTGAAGTTTCCTCTGTGACACAACCCACTAATTGGCTGTGCAGACTAAGCCTTTTAAATGTCTTCTCCAAAACAACAGCCATCTCTGAAGTGCAAAATCTCAGCTCTATTTAGTATGGAGGAGACATTTATATATTTTAAATACTTTCCTTGAAACACTCCCCTACATATCAAACATGCACATTTGCACTCAAAAAACTTACAATAAAGCACAGCTTGTATAATGTAAAAGATTCAGTTTTGCTCAGAAAAAAAGATACAGACTCAGATTCTGATCTCACATGCATAGGTGTAAATCTGGAGTAATTCGCATGAAATTGATGACTTTGGTCCCCTAGTCCAGCAGTTTTGTACTGCTTGCTTCTGTCGCCCACTCAGGTGGTTTGTGGATAGTTCCCTGTAAGGTGAGCATGTGGCAGCTGCACAAAAGCATTAGTGTAGGCTCCACTAATGTATCAATTTTTATAAGCCTCCATGGGCACCAGGTTTGTATAATTGTTGATGGTGCTCAGAGTGGGTACAAGCAGAGCAGGACCCATCCATAGGATGAGTGGAGGCAACTGTCCCAGGCCCCATGCTTCAGAGGAATAGAGGGGGCGCGTCCAGGGCAGCCTGGGGGAATTACTGAGGGGCCTGGCTCTGGCAGCAGCAAGTGACCCACCCCCCAGTCCTTCCCACTCCACTGGGTTCTGGTGTTGCTCAGTGTAGGAGGCAGAAAACGGAAAGGGGCAGGGTGGGTACAGAGATAGGGAGGGTGTAGAGCAGGGTGGGAAGTAGTGGGGGTAGGCCGGGGCTTGAAAGTATAAGCTCAAATATTGGTGGAGCCGGGCCCACATTCCTGGATATGGGCACCATGGGCCCATATAATTCTCCGCCTACGTTAGTGTGGAAGCTAAGGGATTTGTATGTAGCCATTTTGAACTTTTGGTTAGCCTAACTCATGCTAACTCTGAGACCTAACTATGCAAGAGCTGTGAGAGATGCTGTTTTCACGTCTCCTCTCTCTTGTGCTTGAGATAAGGATAGAATGCTGACTCTAGTGAAGACCTTGAGATGAGGTGGCGTCTGAAGGGAATTGTTATGGGAAGGGGAATAATTGTTTATTGTTATTATATATAAACAGACAGTATATCTATTGGCTTCTAATTGTTTTGTATTTGACGGATCTGCCTAGCAGCAGCTTCTTCCCTTGCAATATTGCTCGAATAAACTGTCTCTGACTACTTGTTGCTCACAAAGGCAGAGTAAGGCCTGTTTTCTTCTACAGTTAGCTTCATTCCTGAAATGGCTGAATTATTATTGTTGAACCTTTCAGAAAAACTTGAACTGAAGAAGAGATAAAGCATAGAAAAATTCAGTCTGCCCAATTAAAATTTAGCTAAGTTATAAGTAACTGAAAAAGAGGGGGATGAAGTAGGTATTAGGCAATACATGCTTCACCCGAATTTTCCCCCGGAATACTGAAACAGTAGCATGGTGGAACACAGTTCATGCAAGCTCCCAAGTTCTTGCCATGATATCTGCTGCCCCCTAACAGCTATAAGTGAGAATAACATATGCTTGCTCACTAGAATAAACTAGGAAAGACACAAGGGATAAATCCTGTTCTTAGTCAAACAGCTACATATATAACTAGCATTTTTCTTTGCATTTATACAAATATAAATCCAGACTATCTGGCAATAGTATCTTTTATTAAGTGTAGATTACTATTACTGACACTAAAAAAGACAATATGACAGAACAGCAGCTTGTAATTTTTGGTGGTATCAATTTAATTGGTTTAAATTATTAGGAATCCAAAAGAACATTAATTCTGGTTCAATTTTCAATCTCCTACATATGGCCTTCACTAAAAAAAAATCACTTCAGGCAACAGAACTTTTTATTTGATTTTATTCCATCCATCACTTAGCCATGGATTTCTTGGTGGTTAACATACAAAATTTGTTTGAATTACAGCTGCAGTTGCACTAGTTAAAAAACATAATCAAAACGGCTTACCCTCTCCAGAATCAGTAAAATATTTTAAAGGAAAAATTATGTGTCTTCCATGCTGCAGAACCTATGCTAAGCTTCCTTCTAGTCTAGAACTATTCATATTCATTAGAATTCATAAAAGGATAATTAAATTTTCTGAAATTAGTTTGTGAATAACTTTTTGCACTAGTCACCTACTTTGCTGCTACTTCACATGGATGTACAGTATTGTTATGCTAGATTCCTAAAAGGATCATATGATAAACAAAGGTATGTCTGCAAAGCAATACTGGCAGTACCATGTTTACATGCTGCACTGGAAAATAAGCTACATCCACACTCCAGTGTACAGAGACACACACGAGTGAAAGGCTCTAGCAGGGGGAGGCAGTGGGACACTATGCTACTAAAAATAGCTGTACGGGTGGGGCGGAGACATTGTCTGGGCCTGCAGAAAGCAGTGTGGGGTATAAAACCTAGGATTCACGCATGTCTTATACACATAAGTAATGCCTCAGTATCTACACTACTATTTATACTCATGCTATTTGAACTCTCCAGAAGAGATCAGGGACATACTAATACCTATAGTAATTCCATCACCCATCAACTCTCAAAGCAAAGATGTTAGTGACCTTGAGCCATTTTTAAGAGAACTATAATCTTATCCACTACATACACTCAACTCTTTGTGGTTGTGGATGCGCACACACATTGATCTGAAAGTGAACAGACAACCTTTGCCTCCACAGTCTAATTTATTCAGAAATGTTATTTCCCATAGTAAAGCTCATGTTATTTAGGACTTGGAGCCTGTGGGAGAGCACTAGTTAAAAAAATGAAGCTGAATGTGACATGTCATCCAACATTCAGTTTAGTTTTAGAAACGGAAGAGCTAACACTAAGGCTGCGTCTAGACTGGCATGATTTTGCAAAAATACTTTTAACGGAAAAGTTTTTCCATTAAAAGTATTTCCGCAAAAGCGTGTCTAGATTGGCACGGATGCTTTTGTGCAAAAAGTGCTTTTGCACAAAAGCATCCGTGGCCAGTCTAGACGCGATTTTGCGCAAGAAAGCCCCGATTGCCATTTTAGCCATCGGGGCTATTTTGCGCTAACCAGTTCTTCCCTGTTTACACTGGCCTTCTTGCGCAAGAGGGCTTTTTCCCGAGCAAGAGCATGAAAGTATTTGCGCAAGAAGCACTTTTATACATTACAAAGTCAATGCTCTTGCGCAAATTCAAGCGGCCAGTGTAGACAGCTGGCAAGTTTTTGTGCAAAAGCGGCCACTTTTGCGCAAAATCTTGCCAGTCTAGATGCACCCTAATTGAATTAGATACTAGCTAACAGGAACACTTCAAGTCTCTGACAGATCACAGATCAATCTAGCCAATGGGTGGCACTTCAAACTTAAATAAATACCAAAGCTTAAATTTGACAGCAGGTTTGCCTCTTTACTATGAAGATGTAGCTTTTTCCTCCCAATAGGCACACATCATGCAATTTCTATTGTGCTATATCTGGTACCTAATCTTTAAACTTATAATCCAGATCACCAATATATAGCTACTCCCATGGTGTAGTCCTGGTAACATCAATAGACTCTCCTTTTCTTTGGCTCACTTTGGTCTTCAAAACCTACTCTCTACTCCTCCAAAGTTATATTTAGGCATAAGAAAATCTGGTGAAACTCTACTGAATTTATACCAAGTATGAATTCCGTCCCTTATCTTAATAGAAATGTGTTCTTCGTGTATGTATAAAGAGACTCATCCATTATCCAAGGTTGAAGGGCTGTGACCACCAACCCTGCCACCTTAGGTGGTGTACATTTTTTGCTGCTGTAGTTCCTAACTTGGGATACTCACAAACAGCATGCAGATCCTAAATTTTCCCAAAATTTGGGTCCTGCATGTGTAGTCCTTTCCAGGACAGTTCATGTAGTTATAAGAGATCATTTCTCAGTAGTTTGCTACTTTAACTGGAGTTACCCTAAGGGTACATCTAAACTACATGGCTCCGTCAACGGAGCCATGTAGATTTGTGTGTTCGGCAAAGGGAAATGAAGCCACGATTTAAATAATCATGGCTTCATTTAAATTTAAATGGCTGCCGCGCTGAGCCGACAAACAGCTGATCATCCTACGAGGCATAACGGGGAGGTCGATAAAGGGCTTTCAGGTCGGCGTGTGAGCGTCCAGACTAGCGCGCTGAGCTCACAAACAGATGATCAGCTGTTTGTCGGCTCAGCACAGCAGCCATTTAAATTTTCATTTTCATTTCCCTTTGCCGATCAGCCTAATCTACATGGCTCCATCCAGGGAGCCTTGTAGTTTAGACACACCCTACCAGTTCAGTTTAAACACAAGACTGGATTAGTTTGATTAAAAAAGAGTTTTGAGTACAAATATAAAGGTATTGAAGTCAGAAATGGTTACAAGAGATAAAATGAATTGACTCCAGTTTTGTAGAAAGTTCAGATACACATTTAGCCTAGATTGGCGTTCTCAGAATTAAGGGGCTCCACTGTTTAAAAACAGCAATTATCATGGATTTTCAGCAGGCACTAAACATCACCCCTGAGACCAGAAGCCAAACACTTTTTCTTGTAAGTTGCACATGAAAAAAATGCTAGTCTCTGAAATTTAAATTTGTTCTGGTGCTGTGAGATACTTGTGTGGAGGAAAGCTGTCCTATGGGAGATAGTTTCTCATTGGAGAAGGTCCAGAGAAGAGCAACAAAAATGGTTAAAGGTTTAGAAAATATAACCTATGAGGAAGATTCAAAGAACTGGGTTTGTTTAATCCGGAAAAGAGAAGAGCGACAGGGGACCTTATAACAGCTTTCAAGTAGCTAAAAGGCTGTTACAAGGAGGAGAAGATAGGACAAGAAGCAATGGTCTTACATTGCAGAAAAGTTTGGAGACTAAGAAAAACGTCCTGTCAGCGTGGTAAAACACTGGAATAAATTTCTAGGGAAATTGTGGAATCTCTGTTGTTGGGAGATTTTTAAGAGTAGTTAGACAAACATCTGTCAGGGATTGTCTAGCTGATACTTGGTCCTGCCATGAGTGCAGGGGGCTGAACTTATTGACCTTTGGAGGTTCCTTCCAGTTCTATTATTTTATGTGGATGGACAAAAGCTTATACCTATGGCCCACCCAAATTCATTGTCCATTTTGGTTAATTTCATGATCATAGCATATTAAAAAAGTAATACATTTAATGATTTCCACTATTTATATCTGAAGTGCCACAGTGTTGTAACTGTAGTGGTCTTGACTGAAAAAAAGGAGTTGGGGGGTTGTCACAAGGTTATTGTAGACTGGGAGGTTGTGGTTCTTCTACCCTTACTTCTGTGCTGCTGCCTGCAGAGCTGAGATCTCTGTCAGCAGCACCACTCTCTAGACCTCCAGGTCTGAAGGCAGCAGTGCAGAAGGGTGGCAAAGTATGAAATTACTACCTGTACTTCTGTGTTGCAGCTGGTGGGGTACTGCCTTCAAAGCTGGGTAGCTGGCTAAAAGCTACCCTCGGCAGCTAGCTCTGAAGGCAATGCAGAAATAAAGATGGCAATGCTGCAACATCCCTAAAATAGTCTTGCAACTCTGTTTTGGTCAGGACCCCCACTTTGAGAAACACTAGTCTCCCCCATTAAATATGTTTAGTATAGGGTAGAAGCACACAAAAAATAGATTTCACAGGGGGAGACCAGATTTCATGGTGCATGATGTGTTTTTCATGGTTGTTAATTTGGCTCTTCTTACATCAGAAGAGCTAGACCCTCTGGTCTATATTTTCTTGTTGTGGATGGTTTTCTATCCATGAGCCCAGCCAACACAGCTCTATAAAAAGGGTGAGAAAAATCTTGTGATCATCCCAGACACTACTCCTCCTGTGAGAACTGCGGGTAACATTATCCAACATCCAATGGAAGATGACTCCAACAAAATCTTTTTTTATCATTAAGGAATTTCATAGTGTCATCTGCTAACTTGATGGACAAGACCGGGAAACCCAGACTTTTTATTAGAAAAAGAGGACTTTTGTTTAAAATGCAGTAATAAAAGAATAAGTATTTGCATGCAGAGATGTCAAAACATTTTTAAAAAGTGGTAAACATTCTTATTCCTCTTTAACAATAGGGAAATTGAGGCACACATGTTGCATGACTTGCCTAAGGTAATACAGGTTGTACCTCCAAAATCCAGCACACTTTACCACGGATGCTCCCGGACCAGAGAGCCTGGGAGCCTAAGGGCAGGAGGGTCAGCGGTGTGGGGCATCAGAGTCGACAGCCCAGCTGGAGGCAGCATGAGGTTGGGGCCAGAGTTCTGCGGCCGCTCCTGACTGCACGAGGCTGGAGTCCCAGCCTCCCGCTGTGCGGGGCTGGAGCCCCGCAGCAGGAGCCATAGTCTGCGCTGCCCAGGGAGACAACAGTACTTGGGCAAGCAGCCCAGCCAGGTGGGGGACGACAAGGCAGGGTTGCCTGCTGGGGCAGCCTACCAGCAGCAGCAGGTGATGAGGTTGGAGGCTGGTGGCAAGAGACCTCTCCTGGTCCAGAAAATTCTCTCTTTTGCGACTGGTCAGCTTCCAACGATGCCGGATCAGGGAGGTCCAACCAGTATGATACTTAAATTGCAGACTCAGGAATAGAACCTGCCATGTATGCTATCTCCTAGAAAATTCTAAATCCTGACTAGACCATAGAGGCCAAAACTTACAGCAGGGCAAACAATATTTGAAATTTAAACACAAAAAGCCATCACCCCATTTTTCTGTATAAATATATCCCAAGAGAGATGCTCTAAAGTACGTCCTCACTAATACCCTTGGGTACGTCTACACTACAACGTTAGTTCGAACTAACTTAGTTCGAATTAGTTAATTCGAACTAAGCTAATTCGAACTAACGCGTCTAGAACTAAAAACTAGTTCGAATTAGCATTTTGCTAATTCGAACTAGCAAGTCCACATTGAGTGGACCCTGAACAGGGCTTAAGGATGGCCGGAAGCAGTGCCGGCAGGGCATCAGAGGAGGACTTAGAGCGTGGAGATGCTGTCTCAGGCTAGCCGAGGGCTGCGCTTAAAGGGTCCCGAACTCCACCCCGGGCAGACAGTTCTCAGGGTTCCCCGCTTGCAAAGCAGTCCTGGCTTGGATTGCCCGGAGTACCCACACTGGGCACATCACAGCACTCAGCCATCAGCCCGGCTGCACTTGCCGCAGGCTGCCATCTGGGGAGAGGGGGCAATCGGGGGGCTGCAGGAGAGCTTCCACCCCCAGAAGCCCGCAGAGCCAGCCCAGTCCTCCCCATCGGGGGCTCGTACCCCATTCCTCCCTCACCTCCTTCCACTTACCCTTCCCTAGCCCCCCTTCTTATTGATGTACAAATTAAAGATAACGTTTCTTCCAACATTGACTCTGTCTTTATTGAACAAAACTGGGGGAGACTGGGAAAAGGAGGTGGGAGAGGGGAAGAGAAAGGCTGGGAGAGGGGAGGGCAACTAACATGATCAGGGGTTGGGAACAGGTCCCAGATGAAGAGAGGCTACAGAGACTGGGACTTTTCAGCTTAGAAAAGAGGAGATGGAGCGGGGACAGGATAGAGGTCTCTAAAAGCAGGGTTGGGTGGAGAGGGTGCATTCAGAAAAGTTCTTCATGAGTTCCCATAAAGAAGGACTAGAGGACACCAAAGGAAAGGAATGGGTAGCAGGCTTGAAACTAGTAAGAGAAAGTTGTTGTTCTTCACAAAGCAAATAGTTAACCTGTGGAACTCCTTGCTGCAGGAGGCTGTGAAGGCTACAACTAGAACAGAGTTTAAAGGGAAGTGAGATCAAGTCATGGAGGTTGGGTCCATGGAGTAGTCTTAGCCAGGGGGTAGGAGTGGTGTCCCTGCCCAAAGTTTGTGGAAGGCTGGAGAGGGATGGCACGAGACAAATGGCTTGGTCACTGTATTCGGTCCATCCCCTCCAGGGTCCCTAGGGTTGGCCGCTGTCGGCAGACAGGCTACTGGGACCTTTGGTCTGACCCAGGACGGCCATTGTAAGCTCAGGGCTCAGGGTCGGGGGTCTCAGTGGACCCCCTTGATTTTCATGCACACCTGCTCCTGGGTGGCCAGGCTGGCAGCTCTCCTGCCCTAGACGGCCACTTTCCTGTGCCTAGTGCGGAGATCGTGGACGAGGTCCACGATGTCCGCACTAGCCCAGGAAGGTGCCCGCCTCTTGCGGTCCAGGGCAAGCTCCCGGGAGCCGCCAGCCTGGTCCCGGGAAGAGGGGGTGAGCTGGGGGACATCGGGTGGGTGGCTCTGTGCCGTGCCAGGTGCAGGGTCTGCTGGCTGGGTGCTGGCAGGCTTGCACCTGGCACGGGCACCGTAGGCAGCCCGTGCCCCTTTAAGGGATCCGGGGCCGGGAGGGGGGCATAGAGTTTCCCTGGTGTTGGCCAGAGTGGCCACCAGGGAAACCTGGGGAGGGCTAGCCTCCCACTAGTTCGAATTAAGGAGCTACACACCCCTTAATTCGAACTAGTAAGTTCGAACTAGGCTTAATCCTCGTAATATGAGGTTTTCCTAGTTCGAACTAAGCGCTCCGCTAGTTCGATTCAAATTCGAATTAGCGGAGCGCTAGTGTAGCGGCTATGAATGTTAGTTCGAACTAACGTCCGTTAGTTCGAACTAACATTCTAGTGTAGACATACCCCTTTAGAGCAGCGGTTCCCAACCTTTTCCAGATGGGGATCCATTTTGACAATTCAGGAAGACTTGGTGACTCAAGGCAATTCAAAAATGGGGGGAGAAAGGGGAGCAGAGCCACCTGGGGAGACACTTGGCGATCCTTTTGAAATGTAATGGTGACCCATATTTGGGTCCTGACCCATAGTTTGGGAAACCCTGCTTTAGAGAGATATATAGTATGTTAACAAAACACCTGATGACTAAACAGAACCAGCTACTGGATGAAATAAATTCTCTTCCTCTCCAGGAAATTACCATTATAAATATAACCCTCATGGTTAGATGGATCTTGCTCAAGCCTTCAAAAACAGTCCTGTAACAATAGCCACTGGCTACTGACCCATGCCATATGACAGAGTATAACAGTTTGTAACTCAGATCCATGTCAGATGCCTGAGATCAGAAAAGTACAGACTTATCTTTTCATAACCCTCCTGTGTTTTATTAAATTTACTTGTGAACAGTTGTTCAAACTCAGAATGGCTTCTTAATTTGACAATCTTTGTGTACATAAACATTTGCATGACCAAGTTTTTGTACACAAAAATGTTTAGGATATAATTTTCCAAATGCTGGAAAAGTAAGCTCCCCGTTCAGAAAAATGAAACTTGTTGTGCCCCATTCTTCCTTCTGGAAGCCTGCCACATAGTGTTACTGCCCTACTCATCTCAATATCTTTTCGATGCCTCTCTCCGACTAGTGCTTCGCACTCCACCTTCCATGCACACTTCACAGTTTAGGAAATGTTTACTTAGGGAATGATTATTCTGCATCCTTTGACCATATTTGCAAATAAACATGGGGATTGTGTGTGATTAAGATTTACTGTCACTCGCTAGTCATCATTTATTTTCTTCCTTTAAAAAAGTTTTAGTCATCCAACCAGAAAGCAGAAGTGATATTCCATGAATGAAGTGACCAATCACACATTTGAGTTCTTTCAGAACTCTTGGGTGAATACCATCTGGTCCCAGTGACTTGTTACTGTTGAGTTTATCATTATGTTCCAAAACCTCCTCTAATAACAACTCAATCTGGGACAATTCTTCAATACTGACTTTCCCAGAAGGCAGTCTGAACTCATCCTGAGAGATAGTTAAATTTGCTTCATTGGCATTCAGACTTTCTCTCTTTACAGATCATGAAGGTAGGCAATCTTTTCCCCCCATGATGTTTGTATCTCCTGATCATATCCCTGATAGTTCTCTTAGATCTGTGACATCAAAGTCTGACTCTCAGGAATACAGACATTGAAAATGTGCACTTCAAAAACAGCAAGTGATTATTTTGTACATGCTTGATGGCACCTTAGCAAGCTAGTAACAGCACAGCATCTACAGATGTGTCAAGGCTGCTCTTAATGAGGGAATAGCAGACAGAAAAGCTAAGCAAAACTTTTAAACATCTTTTAGTAGGATTCCAAGACAGATGTGCTGAAAACCTACCTACTACTACTGAGATAAATCTTAAATTATTAAACAAATTTGTTTCCAGGTCTTATATTTTGGACACGGCTAATAAGTTATGGGGAAAAGGTGTCCCCAGTCCAAACCATGAATGGATCAGTCAGCGGATCCTGGACATCACAGAAAAAAGGATGTTGCTCACTTACATGGGAACAATCAAAAATACCAGTTATCAACTCACAGGGCCAGGGCCCAACAGGGTTGTGGATCTGCTTCAAGACAAAGTCGATTAGGGATAGTTGCTTAGTGCTTTTTTTCTTAAAGAAAAGGTGCCGGTACTCTTTAAGACCCAACCGACTGTCAGCCATTTTCATTACAGAGGTACCAGTACTCTCTGTTCTTTCCCGGTGAGCTCTGACTGGAGGTGCCGGTACTGTGTACTGGACAGTACCATCACAAAAAAAGCACTTATTACTCTCACTATGTCACTACTATTACAGGCTTAATACTGCCAGATGGTTTCACAGCTACTGCAAAGTAATACGCTAATAAGCATAGCAGAGCAATGTACAAAAAAGTAACAGGTACTTGGAAATGCTTATGCCCCTTCAGTCTGCGGGGAGTCCCTTTCTGGTCACCTTACACCCAGCTGTAGTGGATGTAGCTCCAGCTAGGAGCACCCTTCGAGGTTTAGGTCCCTAGTGAGACACAGTGGGCACAGGACTCCCTACATTAGTTATACTACAGTTGTTTACTAGGTGTGCAAGTATCTGGCTCAATACCATTCTTACCACTCTTATGAGCTGAGACTGAGGTCAGACTTATTTACTGCTTAGTAGTTTCCCAGATCAAGGCATGGGTTAAAGCTGATAAAGCCCAGTTGCTGTTTGGGCTTGCAGGGTCCCAGGCCATGCTAAGCTGGGTACAGCAGGGATGGAAACCTCCATCCCAGGCCTGCTAAGCTGCAGGACCCACATATGACTTATGTGACACCAGTGCTTCATTGTTTTGAGTAACATAGCTTTAAAGCAGAATCGTGAAATATTTTGGGGAAAATAAGGCTCAAATGTTCAAGTTTTGCTTTATCACTAGATGTCCAGAAAAAGATTTTTAAGATAAAATCCTAGCCTCATTGAAGTCAGCTGGAAAAGTCACACTGACTTCAATAGGGCCAGGATTTCTCTGCAGATTTTAAGGCCTGAAGGGGCCATTATGACTATCTAGTCTGACTTATCGCAGAAAATGTACCACTGAGTTTCACCAATTCCTGGCATCAAGACCATAACTTCTGGTTTAGAAAAAAACACCCAATATTGATTTAAATAATTTAAATGATGGAGAATCAATCACATCCCTATGTAAAAAAGAATAGGGGTTTTGTAGCATGTATGAAAAGTTGATATTGAGTCCTCACTCCTCCTTGATCTATAAGAAAGTGTACTGAAGAGTCAAGGGAGCTCCACAAAGAACCTGTTGCTATTTACTGCCCTCTCAATCTTTCCAAATACAGTAAAACTCTGGTGGTCAGGCATCCAGTGGTCCGGTACACCTGATGGTCCGGCACCAACTGCAAACCGGAAGTGCTCCGGCAGCTGCTTCAAGTTGTTAGAGTAATTGATTAACTGCGGCTGGATCCACAGCCGACACGCAGTTAATGTAACTTTCCTCTCTACTGCCGGGAGGAGGGGGGCAGGGGAAGGTAGGGGTCGGTGGGAGAAGGGGAGGGGGAGGAGAAGGGGCCGAGGGTGTGCCAAAGCAGCCGCATTCAGGACATTCTGGTCAGTTACAGTCACTCCGGCTGGATTCACAGCCGACACGCGGTTAATGTAACTTTCCTCTCTACTGCGGGGGGGGGGGGGGGGGGCGGTGGGAACAGGCAGATCCACAGGTGACAGGCTGCTGCTGAAACTCACAAGAGATCATCTCCCCTCCCTGTCCCTGCTGCTTTTACCAGTAGACCGATAGTCCAGGATCAAAAGATCAAGTGAGTGAGCTTGCGCAAAAAACCAGAGGCAGCAGTTGGACCCAGTGAACCCGAAGGCATTGAGTCAGTCTGCCATTAGCATTGTGACCCACTGGAGAGTGCTGTTTTGACTTTTGAATATTTTTGCCCATCAGAGTGTACATAGTGATGGAGTCAAAAGTGAATGAAGGTGCTAGTAGTAGTGGTAAGAAAACTTTAAAAAGGAAGCATATAACCCTGACACTGAACCAGAAATTAGAAATTATAAAGATGCTAGAAAGAGGCATAAATCGGAACATTATCATGAGTAAATTTAACGTTGGCTCTTCAACAATCTATGACATAAAGAAACAGAAGGATAAATTGCGAGCATTTGTTGCTGAAAGTGAAGCACCTACTAAACGTACTGAGCTATGGCAAACTCTGAAAATGCCTAAGATGGCACAGTTGGATGTAGCTTTAAGTGGTTTAGTGCAAAGCGTTCTGAAGGTAAGCCCATTACTGGGCCAGTGCTCATAGAAAAAGCAAAACAGTTTCACAGTCAAATGAACATTAGCGAATCATGTGTGTTTTCAGAAGGTTGGTTGCGTAATTTTAAGGATCGGCATGGGATCCGTAAATTAGATATCAGTGGTGAGCAAAAGTCTGCCAATCATGTAGCCGCTGAGGAGTATAGTGCTATTTTTGAGCAGTTGGTGGAGGAACACAGGTTGTCACCTTGTCAAATGTACAATGCTGATGAAACTGGGCTCTTATGGCGTTGTTTGCCAAACTCTACTCTAGTTGGCGGTGGTGAAAAGGCTGCTCATGGCTTCAAAATGAACAAAGACCGCATTACAGTTCTGGTATGCGCAAATGCATCTGGCACGCATAAACTTAAGCTTCTTGTCATAGGGAAGTACAAAAAACCAAGGGCATTTAAAACTCTTACGAGTTTGCCAGTGATTTATGAGGCACAGGGGAATGCTTGGATGACGTCAGAAATCTTTAAGGACTAGTTTTTTAATCATTTTGTGCTCGCAGTTAAGGAGAATTTTAGAAAGGAGGGTCTACTGGAGGATAGTAAAGCTGTTCTTTTGCTCGATAACTGTCGAGCACATCTGCCCGCTTCAGAGCTTGTAAGTGGAAATATCTTCGCTACATATTTGCCACCAAACGTGACGTCTTTGATCCAACCGATGGATCAAGGTGTGATACAGAACTTTAAGTGTTTCTACAGGGGGACTTTTGTCCAAAAGTTGGTAAACTCAGACTGCAGTGTTTCCGAATTTCAATCTGATTTCAACCTTAAGGACGCTGTGTATGTGGCTGCATTGGCTTGGAAAGACGTAAAGAAGGTTACTGTACGAAAATGTTGGAGGAAACTTTGGCCTAGCATCATGTTTTGTGATGATTCTTCTGATGAAGAGGAATTTTGTGGATTTAATGTTAGGCCTAAGCACATTAGTAACATACAAGAAATAATTGAAAACGTCTCTGAGAAGAATGCTGTTGCAAAGCTCTCAGAAAATGACATTGAACAATGGCTTGCCATGGACAAAGATGAACCAGTTGTAGAAATTTTGAGTGATGCTACGATCATTGAAAGTGTTTTGAATCCACAAAAACCTCAAGAAGAAGAAGAGGAAGTGATGGAGAGAGAAAAATATACCTGGCGAGAGGCAACTGAATTTATTTCCAAATTTGTAGCCAATATAATGCAGCTGAAGTGATGAACCTTCATGTTATTCTGAATAACTTTTATGCTAAGAAATCACAGTCCTCTAAGCAAGCTGATCTCAGGGATATGTTTGCAAGGGCACAGAAGACAGTTCAGCCTTTTTCTTCACCACCACCTCCAGAGCCTACTGTTGTTGACACTCCCATAGAAGCAGAGGAGGATATTGAAGAGGGGGATGATAACAGGGATGAAGCAGCACTGGTTTCATCGGATGATGAGTAATTGTGCAGCATGGCAAAATAAAGTTACAGATTTAAGTTTCAGGGGTTTGTTAAAGTTTGCATATTTTAGTGTTTAAGTGAATAATTAACAGACTGTATATATATCAGCAGTGTATATATCCGCACACCCCCACCCCACCGACCCCTACTTTCCCCTGCCCCCCCTCCTCCCGGCAGTAGAGAGAAAAGTTACATTAACTGCGTGTCGGCTGTGGATCCAGCCGGAGTGACTGTAACTGACCAGAACGTCCTGAATGCGGCTGCTTTGGCACACCCTCGCCCCCTCCTCCTCCTCCTCTCTCACCAACCCCTACCTTCCCCTGCCCCCCCCTCCTCCCGGCAGTAGAGAGGAAAGTTACATTAACTGCGTGTCGGCTGTGGATCCAGCCGAGTGACTGTAACTGACCAGAACGTCCTGAATACGGCTGCTTTGGCACACCCTGCCCCCCCCCCTCCCCGGCAGTAGAGAGGAAAGTTACATTAACTGCGTGTCGGCTGTGGATCCAGCCGAGTGACTGTAACTGACCAGAACGTCCTGAATGCGGCTGCTTTGGCACACCCTCGCCCCCTCCTTCTCCCCCACTGACCCCTACCTTCCCCTGCCCCCCCCCCGGCAGTAGAGAGGAAAGTTACATTAACTGCGTGTGGGCTGTGGATCCAGCCGGAGTGACTGTAACTGACCAGAACGTCCTGAATGTGGCTGCCTGCCTGTCACCGCCTCTCCTCTTCCACTGCTCGCAGGCTCTGCCTCCCTGCAGCGGGAGGGAGGGTTTGGCATACCCCTACACCCTCCCCCGCTTCCCCTCCGACGAGACCCGCCCCTGCCAGAGTACCTCCTGATAGTCCGGCATTTCTGATAATCCGGCACCACCTGGGTCCCAAAGGTGCCGGATTATCGGAAGTCTACTGTAATATGAAAGAGGGAATATCACTCTAAGATATTCTAATAGTATTTTAAGATACCATCTATCCCCGTGAACAGAACTAGAGACCACTAGAAAAGACAGCAAGATGATTTGGTGCAGTTGTCAACAATATACTGATGATCCATAAATATAACTGCTATCACTAAGATGTTAGAAACTTTACAGAGTAAGAGCTGCTGGCTCAAGCTCAACCCAGACAAGATGAAAGCGATCACGACTAAAGAGGAAATTCTTTCAAGAACTAGGTGCCACTGTCTCCACATTCTACTGAATGCATACAGGTCCCATTTGTCAGTGATGTGAAACCTCCACGTACTTTCTGATGCCCCGCTAAACTTAGCTGACTAAGTAGCATCCGCATTAAAAATACACTCGACTCCAGATTGCTAGGAAACTTTGCTTCTTCTTCCCAGAGAAGTGCTTAGGCATATTGAGCCATGCATGTCACCCCAGTCTGCATTACAGGCTGCCCCCAACTTGTGACGCGATTGGCTCTGGGGATAGTGTCACAAGTAGGGAGCATTGTAACTCAAGCCTGCATTTATGACAGGCGTCATAAGCCATCGTAAATGCGGGGCCGAGGACATAAGTCGGGCAATTTCGGCCCCTTCCGCACTTACAGAAAAAGTCGTAAGTGTGGGGGATCGTAAATTGGGCCATCATAAAGCAGGGATCTCTTGTACTGTAATTCTCTGTATCTGAAATTGAACATGAGAACAATTTACAGGTTTCAGTTAATGCAACATTTCAGGTGTACTAGCCTGTTTCCCTCTGGAGCCTGCCAGGAATAGTCCCACCAGTCCTTCTTAGTAGTCCCATGTACACACCCAGGCCCAACACAATAATCCAAAGCTATTCAACACATGGCCCATTTGTTTGCGGCCCACGGTGCAGTTTGGGATCATGCTGGGCTCAACATGCAGCCCATGGGTAGGAGCCAAAACAAAAAAGTAATCAATATACAGGCAGTCCCCGGGTTACATGGATCCGACTTACATCGGATCCCTACTTACAAACGGGGTGAGGCAACCCCACACTAGCTGCTTCCCCCCAGCAGACCAGGGAGACGCGAAGCTAGCGCCCCTCCCCCCACCCCAGCAGACCAGGGAGACGCGGAGCGGCTTTCCTCAGCAGACACCTCAGCTTGAGAATAAAGGACTGAGGGAAGTGAGGTGTGGGAGAATAAAACTGAGCTCCGGAGAAATGTTTGGCTAGAGATTCCCCTTCAATATGTACCAGTTTCGACTTACATACAAATTCAACTTAAGAACAAACCTACAGTCCCTATCTTGTACGTAACCCGGGGACTGCCTGTAATGTTCGTCTATTGATATGTGTTTTAGTAAGTAAATTCGTGAACTGTCATTGCTCATTAAACATGCTGTCATATGGATGGAAATCGGGTAAATATTTCATTTTATTAATATCAGCAGAACTGACTTAAATGAAGCCTGTGTGTTGTGCAGTCTTGCCTTTATCTTTGTATTCATGCCAATCAGTGTGAAAGAAGCTATCTGCATATTTTTGCATGTATACGCAACCACACTTAAGTTGCGGGCCTCGGCATGTGCTGAGAGTATCATTGTGGTTCCTGGGGCTTCCAAAGTTGAGTAGCCCTGCCATAATCCATGAAAATACAATTCCAGCATCTCTCAACACATGCTAGCTTTCTACCAGAGCTCTAGCTCTTTGCTTTCAGTTCTCCAGCTCCAAGAGACTGCAGACATCTCCTGTAGCTCTCTTCCTTCAGCTTTCTCTAGACTTGGATTTTGTTAGCTCAGGAAAATCAGCAATTGGCCCCATCCACTGGCTTACACTTAATTCTCCACTTTCAAGGGAGTAGAAAAAGCCCTCTTAAGTTTTCCCCAGAGCCAACCCTCCATTCTCTAGTCTGAACTTTTCTCAACTGACTCTCACCAAGGCTCTTAGTCCTTTCTGTCTTTGTATTTTATAGCACCCGGTGTTGCCCTAAAATTGGCTACTCCAGGGTGCTTGTTATGACACTGGGGAATGGGACCTGCTTTATTTACCGAGGCCACCCAGCCATCCTGTGCCACTGTGCTGCTCCTCCATTAGGCCTCTCTCTAGTTCATCTACTTCTTTCCAAGCAGCTTCAAGTGCAAGTTTAAGGCCTTGTTCCTACTTTTCAAAGCAATTACTGAGTCAAGCCCCAGCTTTGCTAAAGGAATGGCAGAAGCAGTTATGTTACCCTGAGGCAACACAGATTATGAAAGCCCAGAGCGAAGAACATGAATGCGGAGGACAAAATGTTCTCAGCTAATGAGCTAACTACCAGGGCAGATTATGGTGCGCCAGGGCCCGAATGGCTGTAAGAAATGCTGGAAAACCTTCCTCCTCTAAAAGTCTTTGCAGCACAGGGAGACATGCCTCTCATTGCCCCTCCCTTCATCACCAGTGCCCCATCCTCTCGCCCCCCGCATCACCAGTGCCCCCCCCCACCACATCACCAGTGCCCCATCCCCCCTCAATGCGCACAAGCAAGCGCCCCTCCCCCCACAGGGTGCGCTTTCAGCGAGCGGCTGGCTCCCGATGGGTGACAGGCGCACAGCGCGGCTGCTGCAGCGCTTTACGGCGTCACCCGGCGACTGCAGAGCCCGGCCCGCACTGCGCGGCGGCGGAACAGCGGTCACTGCGGGCAACGCAGGGAACGAACCCACTCTACGGGAACCCGCACGCGTCCTGCCTCTGCTGTCACTCGGGCCGCCTAGCCCAGAAGGCGGGGCAACCGCCGAAGAGAGCGGCGATCACGTGACGTGCTCCGCGCCGCCCCCTTCTCACCCATGCGCACAGCTCGGCGGCACTCCGGCCGGTGGGCAAGGCGCCGAACACTTCCGGGCTGAGTTGGGCGGTGGGCTCTGCGGAAGGCACCATGTCCTGCGTGCTGCTCCCCTTCTGCCACTTCCAGGACCTGGAGGCGGCCCGGGACTTCCTGTGCCCGCATCTCCGCCAGGGCGGCAAGGAGAGCGGTGAGTGGTCCCGGCCCCTGCCCAGCTCTGTGCCGCCCGGGCCGCTCCCCCCCCCCCCGCCACCCCCGCGAGGATGCCCCGGCCCGCGAGCGGCCTGTTCACCTGTGCTGGGGGCGGTCCTTCGCGCGAGGCGGGGCACCGGGCAGCCCCTGGCTGTGGGGACTGTGCCGCCCTCCCTGAGGGGTGACCCCCCTATCACTCGAGTGCGGGTGGTGGGTTTTATTAAAGCCGGGGGGAGCTAGGGAGGGTTGGAAAGCTGAAGGCAAAGGCGCTCCGCGATGAGTGTAGTGAAGGAGCTGAATTGTACACGTCTACAGTGCGGCAGCAGTACTTGGCTTAGCTTCACTTCAGTTACATAGCACAGAGATACCGACCCTCCTCTTAAAACCCCTTCATAATTAAAGTAGTGTTAAACATACAAGCGAAAAGCAGAAACTGATGTTTGGAGAGGTGCTATGCTTCAAATAAAGACTTGAATTTTGCCCTTATGGCAATGTTGTTTGCTATCCTGGTAAATACTTTTTCTGCTTTTACCACTGTTTTAAAAAAAAGGTCAGTTGTTTTTCACATATCTGTTTATTCATTAAGTTTTCAAAAATGTTTTAAAATAGCATCCCATATGTTTGCCAGTTTATACTGAAAGAAATAAACATAACCATATGTCAGAAGTTATTGTTTGTGAGCTACTGTAATTTCTGGGTTAACAACATCATAGTGCAAATTACAAATCTTAGATTTTTCTCTGCTTCTCTCAAATTTCTAAAACTTGATTTCCAGAGAGCTGTAATTTCACACTTATCTAATTTCTACTTTAAACCCTGGTCTTGCAATTCTTTATGCGTGGATGGAGTGCTATGTCCACACACAACTTTCATTCCGGTTCAGAGTGATCACAATAGTGTCTACATGCAACAAATTTTAGGCTCAGAGTCTTAATACTTTGATTCTAATGGGAGCTCTTCCTCAAGAGACAATCTGGTTTTCTCCCATTCAGTGCTTGGAGGATTTTATCTAGTTTGGAGAAAATGCATTTCAAGTAAGGTGATATTTTAAGTTAGTTGGTTTAAACTAAAAAATGTAACTTTATTACCTCACTGTACTGGGTGCTATACAAACAACTAAAAGATGGTCTCTACCCTAAAAAGCATACAGTCAAAGTAGAAGGCAAGAGGCAACAAATGGCTACCGACAGACATGAAATATATGGAAACGACAGGGCAGTATTGGTCAGCATAGCAGACAGTGGCTTTAGTGCAGCAGTGGCTTAACTGTTAAGTTTTTTGTAATCATCTTGGCAAAGGCCACTTTAAAGAAAGAGAGTGAGGTAGCTTCTACAAGAATACAGGTATGAGGACAGTATGGGAGAGGACACAACTGCTTGTTTAAAGAATGAACAAGGTTGATGGAGGCTTGACTGTTGGCAGTAGGAGTTAGTATCTCACCAGTGAATCAGAAAAAGGAGGATAGGGCCTTGAGAGTAAAGACAAGTAACTTACATCTGATGTGCTAGGGAGGGGGCCAGTGAAGGGATGCAAAGAAAGGGGCAGCATTATCAAACAAAAGGTTAGTGAAAAGATCTTTGTAGCTGGATATGTACGAGGCA
Organism: Pelodiscus sinensis; assembly: GCF_052426305.1. Classification (NCBI taxonomy): domain Eukaryota; kingdom Metazoa; phylum Chordata; order Testudines; family Trionychidae; genus Pelodiscus; species Pelodiscus sinensis. Next base: position 155,529,779 of record NC_143054.1, on the reverse strand, counting down.
AGATTGCATTCGTTAGGGCTAGCAAAAAGCATATTGCAGAAATTGAAGTGGTGAAATCCTGGATGAGAGTTTGTGCTATGTGGATGACGAGAAAAGGTCTTGTCTTAGAAATGTATTTCAGAAAAAACCTGAGAGAATAAAAATAGGCTGCATGTGAGAACTTAGAGATCTGAGTCAGAGATGGTGCCCAGGATATGGACTTGAGTGATGGGCTGGCAGGATGCTGGTGTGCTCCATAGTGAGAGAGGAAGTGAGGGAGAAAGTGTATGTGGGGAAGATTCAGAACCATGGATTTTATCCATGTTGAATCTGAGTTCATAGCTAGATATCTCCAAGGAGATGTGAGTGAGCAAGAGATTGAGCCTTTAGTTTGGCCAGGTAAAAGGTCTTCAGTGGAGAAGTGCATCTGTGAATTGTCAGTGTAGAATGATATTTGAGCTTGTATTTGCAGATGAGTTTACTCAGAGGTAAGGTGTAGATCAGTGGTCCCCAACCTTTCTAGGCCCAATATCACTTTCTGAATTTAAGGCCTACCCAAGATCTACCCTACCACTTCCCCAAGGTCTCTCCCTCTCTCCTCCCCCCCCCCAACACTTGCGCTTCCCCACCTTCACTCACTTTTATTGGGCTGGGGCAGAGGGATGCAGGAGGGAGCATGGATGCTGGTTGGAGGGGGGTTTGCGGTGGAGTGGGGTTTTTGAAGAACTGGCTCAGGGAGGAAGGTTAGGATGGGGGTGCAGGGTGCTTGCTTTGGGAGGGGCTCAGGGCTGGAGCAGGGGTACAGGAGGCTCTGCAAAGGGACTAGGAGTTGCAGAGCAGGCTCTCCCAAGGCAACACTGCCAGCAGCTCAAGGTCAGCAGCTCAGCGAGGCCAAGGCAGAGTCCCTGCCTGCTCCAGCACGGTGCTAGAGTGCTGCATGGATTCAGATGTCTGCCAGCAGATAGACATTGGTTATCCACTGATTCATAGGGCTCTACTCCAATGTCCCATGTACAGAATTTTTCCATCCAAATGTGGAATAAACTTTTTATGTGCACCAAGCCAAATGTGAATGTGCACAATGAGTAGAAACAAAAAAAATCTAGCTGTGGGCCCTCTGCTAATCAGGTGGGCAGCATTACAGTCTCTCCGGAGTGACTGCACAAGCATATAGCTACAGAGAGCACTGCTCTGCTTCCCGGAAGCGCTGCAGACAAAGGAAAGGAATCTGATGCCACCATTCCCAGGAGTTCTCACCCTGTGCCAGCAGCTTCTCCTGTCCATGTGGCTGTACTGCCTCCAGCCCTGCGGCCAATGGGGCTGTACTGCCCTGGACAGGAGACATGGCTGGTGGCTGTACGGCCGCACAGACAGGAGGAGCTGCCAGCTTGGGGTCCTGGCTGCTGGGATCAGTGGCATTACGTTCCTCTCCTTTTGCTGCAGTGTCTTTTGGGAGCAGAGCTCTGTGGATCCACAGATATTGATCTCTATCCACGGGAAGATACTTATAGCTGGGTGGGGCTTTACAGAAGGGGCCAGCAAGCGCTGGGAGTGGGGGCTGAGGCAAGTGGCTCTACACGTGGCTCTGTGTGCTGCTCCTCTCTACTAGTACTGCCCCTAACAGCTCCAGTTGGCTACAGTTTCCAGCTCATGGAATCCAACAAAGGACAAGATTTCAAGAATAGGAACGCAGTTGACTGTGAAGTTGACAGGTCTAAGAAGATGAGGCTGGAGCACTTGTTCTGAACTTTCACTTTGAAGGGAGTAATTAGAGACTAGTGAGAGCAGTTCATCAGAGTAGAAGGGGTTAGAAACTGGATTCAAGACGTTCTGAAATTGAAGAGGGACTGGAGGAGAAGACTTAGAAACTGTGATAGTAAACAATCAGTTTAGAGATGAAAGGATGAAAAAGGCTGGGCAATAATTGGAAAGAGAATCTGTTCAAAACTTTGGCTTGTCTAGTAGTTTCTAATTTTATAAAGCTTTTGCTGAAAGCAGTTAAGGTGAAAGAGATTAAAGATGAGATTGGGAGAAAAGTCTGGAAGCTTATATTTGTAACCGGAAAAACAATACTAAAATACAGAAATTGTGTAAAGGAGGCAAAGTATGTTTTGTGCTAGCATCACCAATCAATGAGCTTTGTGCCACTACAATAATACTTTATTGAACTGTCTTATGAGAATTATTACAGTAGGTTGACTTCTCTGGTCGCTCAGATATCCTTTTACATATAATAGATTTGATTACAAAAAATAGCTGTGGACTCAAGCTATCAGGAAGATGAATTTCAAAGAGCTTTATACAGCCAAGCTTCATGATACCATACCTCAGCTTCTCCAGAACATGGTCTCAAAACTCTTATGCACTTCTCTTACTCATGCAACTTGTTTTTACTTCTTGGGTGAAAAATGTAGACAAATTCCATGTCAAGGGACAGAACCATATCATCCAAATCTGAAAGCAGGATTTCAGAAGCTGACAGATGATATGGTGGAATCTCCGGCTTGTCAAAGATAGGCAACATATACCTCTTCATATTTTTATCTTTGAAAAATTACGATCTAAAAAAGAGCAGAGATAGTATTTCTCACTTTTAAAGTTTTTGTTGTGCACTTGAGAGCACTTCATATATAATCCATTTCTATTGGATAATTGATTAATTTATTTTTGTATGGGTTTCTTAGTGTAAGCAGCGGGGGGGGGGGGGGAACTATATACATTTGCTTGTAAAATCACAAAAACCTGACGATGGCAACAGCTTAAAGTTGATGTCCCTCTTCATTATAGTTGCTATCTGGTCTGTTAGTCTTCCTCTTGCTGTGGCTAACAGGCAATTTCTCCAACCATTGCCTTCAGCCTTCAAAATCTAGTTATGGAGTAGGGCTACTTATATTGGAGCAGTTGGGCAAAATCTTTGTATTTGGTCATGATGAACAGTTGAATAGCAGTTGAGCTCCTGACCATTAAGTTGTTTTCTTGGGACAAGAGTGTATTCTTTAGACTTGATTGTCCACAGTTTTATATCTTATGTGATTATTTATACTTGTGCAAAAAGAGTGTAATTCCTCATTCACAATGGCTAACATAAGACTGGCTATATGGGCTCAAGCCAGTAGTTGATCTAGTCAGTTTCTTATCTTTTGACAGTGGCCAGTTCCAGTTGCTTCAAAGGAAGTAAACAAAATAGGGCACTTTGAATGATCCATCCACCTGTCATCCAGTCCTAACTTCTAGCAGGCAAAAGTTTAGGGATATCCAGTTCATAGTTATGTCCCTTTCCATCTTGGTTATTAGCCAGCTAAACATAAAAACAGCCATACTGGGCCATCTAGCCCAGTATCCTGGGCACACCAAAAGTCTATATAAACCACTATCCTGTCTTCTGACAGTGGCAGGTGCCCCAGAGGGAATGAACAGAAAGCATAACCATCAAGTTATCTATTTCCTGTTGTTCAGTCCCAGCTTTCTGACAAATAGAGGCTACAGACTCCATTCCTGCCCATTCTGGTATGTCTGCAGATTTATGTATAAAAATGCTTACTGCACTGTTGAGGTGGTGTTTTCATACAGCCAAAGAAATATAACTCATAAGATGTCTGGGTGGTCCATCTAATGTTTCTTGTATTAGTACATGCATTTGTTGACTCTGCAGGCCAAGGTAGGATGGCATAGGGGTAGATGGATAAAAGTTCTTAGGTACATAATTTGGGGGTGAATTTCACATAGAAATATAAAGTGGGCCTAATGGAAAAGCTGTGCTTAGCTTCTGTATCTTTGGTAATGGGGAGATGTTATTACAAATGCCTCATGAAGATGGTTTATCTTTTAATGTTTTTTTAAAAAGCCTTTATTGACAGCACAAACTGTGACTTTCCATGTAGAATAGTAATAGAGATGTAGCCTTGTTAGTCTGATCTTGCTGAAACAAAAGAAAGGACTATGCAGCACTTTAAAGACTAACAAGATGAGCTTTCGTGGGCCAGACCTGCTTCCTCAGATCAAGAAGTGGGTCTGGGCCATGAAAGCTCATCACCTAATAAACCATCTTGTTAGTCTTTAAAGTGCTGCATAATCCTGTCTTTTGTGACTTTCCACCTACTCTTGCTTCTCCAGGACTCTGCATTCCCTCTAAATTTCTGCCTAATGAACTGAAAGGTTAGGCTGTGGGTTTCTTGGAGCAATTATTTTGAATCTGAGCCCATAGGTACTGTAGTCATTACTTCTCTCTCTTGATGCTATGGCTTGGAGAAAAATTGAATTGATATAAATCATTCAGAAAATGCTTTTCTCTGTTTCCAAAACTTTCTTGGTGTGGGGGAAGGTGGTAAAAAGCTGGCAGTTGATGGCCTGTTAATTAAGAAGGGCACTGCTCCAGGAGGCATTTATAAAATACAGCTTTTCATTCTTTTCTTCATTTTCCCTCCTCTCCCCCCATCATCCTTTTTTGTTTCTTTTACTGGTAAATAAATGTTTGTCACATAATCTAATAATTACTCATTTTTATCTTTGATTGAGTGCTAGTTTGCCTGTAAGCTTTGATCTGTACAAATCTCAATGGAAAAACACCTAGATAGAAAGATTACTGTTGTGTGTTTTGTTTTGTTTTTGCGCGCAATTGTAACTTTTCAAAAAGGGCACGAGTAAAGGTGGATAAAAAATTCTTTGCAGCGTCTTAGATTCAAGAAAGTGCTGAAGCATGTGCTTAAGTAAAATTCTTAAAATTAAACATGTACGTAATTGCTTTTAAGTCAGTGTCTCCACACAGGAAGTGATGACTTTATCTCTGTTGCTGAACCTTAAGGACACATCAGGACTTCACTCAAATGTGCACGCTAGATGTGTACAAAAGAAAACAAAGGCAAAATGTCCCAAGAGAAGGAAGGGAATGATCCAGTGACAGACGTATAATGGTCTTTGTGGAGGCCTGACAAAACTGCCAGTGGGGGAAGAAGTAAAAGAAAAAAAGACAGAAATAAGAGACCCAGAAACTAAAATTCTAACATTTAACCTCAGAGTCCAGAGCTTATTAGCATTAATTTATACATAGAGTACAGTGTATTTTAAAATAAACAGACAACCTGTTAAGCTTCTCAAACTTACTTTTATTTTATAAAAGTGAAGCCTATGCAGGATCCTAGGAATATACTATGTAATTTGTACATTCACAAATTTTAACAGTGCATTGCAAATTAAATAATTTCAGTTGTAAACTCAAATGATGTATGTAACTATTAAGGGCTCAGGAAGCTATGTAGTGTGAATTTTTGGGCCTATGCAAATTAATGGTATTACTTATGTAAGTATTCGGGTGGCCTGATATTAAAAAAGAAAAAAAAGTACACATCTGCAATGTAAAGTTGCTTGAACTTTTCTCTGTAATCTGCTTGCTGACTAGTAGGCAGACTATTGATATTCTTAATGATTGGAGCTGGGTGGCATAAATCTTTATTGTGACTGCCAAGTTCAGGTATCTTTCATATTTCTGAAACCATTTCTTTTCGCTTTCATCGCAGACCTTGGTAACGAGTAGAAAAAATTATTCGCTCTTATAGCATTTAACATATGAATACATCTGGCCACTTCATAACATTTGAAATGTATTTAATACTGCTTCATGCAGCAATCACCATCTTGCAGTCCTTTTTTCTTAAAACTTAACCTGTCTGCCAAGAAAGTACTGTACTATAAAATGCAGGAACGTTCCTGCTTACTAACTTAAAATTGTGGGGTTCCTGACTTTCTTTTTCTTTTGTTTGGTCTCTCTTCTCTCTGTAGATGTATTTTTCTTTTCCCTTTGTTTGCACCCTTTTGTTCTAATTCTCTTTATTTGAAATCATGCTATTTCTTGGCTCCATCCCCCTTGACACTTGAACTGGAGTAGTTATGCCTAGTTTTTTTTGTTTAATTTCTTCCTAATTTTTTCCTCATCCATTATGGTGCAGATTGGGAAAGCTGTGAATAGCAACAGCAAATGCATTAGAATGGTCTGCATTTGTGCGTGGGAAGACCTTATGAATGTGAATCAGTACTGTGTTGTTTTTGCAATATAAAGGACTAGAAATGTAAAGCTTACATTCTGCAGTGTTGGCTTTTAAACACAAGGCTGTCCGGCTAAAGTGAACACTAATAATGAAATACAAATCTTCTCTAGGCCCTAAGCATAGTGGTATTTATTTGGTTTTGAAAACTGTTGTGTATCATTTATCAAGTGTATCTATATTGGGAGTTATAGCTGTTTTGCATCATATTTAATCTGACGACTAGCCATGGTGATGTGGGATTACTGACACGATTAAAAAAAAAAAAAAAGCTACAACCATCTCCTTTATCCAGCACTGTATGAATCTAATACATTGTTCATTAAAGCACAATTGTATATTATAAACTATAATATTTTAAAAATAGCCCAATATGGGTCACTGGAATAAAAGAATCTGTTAGAAATGCCATATAATAAGTAGTAGAATTGAAGGAGTAGAATATGCAGCAGAATAAATGGAAGCGAAATGTATGTGTATGCATAAATATACATACATTTTTTCTCCCTTGAATATTTTCTACAAAGATTGGAAATACCTAACTATCCTTTATTGTAAAGGAATCTTCTGGCCCTGGCTCTGTGCGGCGCTGGCTCTTTGAAGCATTCTTTTCTCTGCCTCCTTCCCCAGCTGCCTCTTTCTGATAGAGGCAGCAAGGGGACAGGAGGGAAGTGACTAGTGTATTGACTGTTCAATAAGCATTTGCTTATTGGATAGTTGACTGGTTGTTCACATCTGTAATCCATTTATTGCACAATGTTATAATTAATCAGTGTTATCATATATTCATTGTATGTTAATCAGAGTTGATTTGTAGGATAGAAAAGTGATCAGTATTTACAGAAATCAGATAGTAGATATGAGTATGATAAGCTGAAATACAAAAAACTCTTGCTGAAGTGTGCAAGACTTTAGTTTACCTCTTTTAGGAGTAGGAGACAAGAAATGGCGGCATAAATTTCCATCTCTCCTTTCTTTCTGAACTTCTAAACAAAGCTAGTTGTATTTTGTAGATACCTTGTTTATCCAATGTGAGAATTGTTCCTTTAGATCTTTTTGAATTAATATTAAGTAAATAGTTCACATTCTGAAATATAACTAATTCCATCGACATGACAGTAGGCATAATTTCTATGAGGTTAATGATGATGTTGCACTAAAATATTATCAAGATAGGAATTGGCTCTTCATATGTTCTTCTAAAATATGTGCTTAGAATGCATCCTTAAATTCTAAATTGCATCCCAAAGGAAATATTCCCTGTCAAGTTATAAACCCCTTTAAAGTAGAGATATAAGATTGTAGTGATGACAAATCTAATGTTTTTTAATTAAAAATTTACATGGCCCCTAAAGGTGACTTTTCTGCAGTGTGTTACAGGAGAATCCCTGCTTGAGAGAGCACCAAGATTGTCCAGTAAAAATGCAAATATAAATTTCATTTTATTGAGATCTCATCAAAATTAGAAATTAAAATCTAGTGTGGTTTTTTTTTTTCTTCCCAGTCTCTCTCTTTCCCATGGCAAAATGGTGATCACAATGTCAGCTGGAAATTTTTTACTCCTTCTTTCTAATTAATTTAATTTATCTATAAACTGGAAAATTCTCAAACTTGATTAAAAACCAAGATGAGAATCTGACCATTGGAAAACTGTCACGAAGGAGTGCCTAAAATAACTATATATTAATCAAAATTGTGCTGCTGCACTAAAGCAAGCTGAGTCATTCTCTTTTGTAGATGGCAGAGACTTTTTGAATTCTAATAAAGGTGGTTCATCTCTAGGTGCTTTTTATAGTTTAGGCCTGTCCTGGTATAACCGGGTAAAATGGCTTTTCAACAACACTGTTGGGAGGTTTTTTCCTTTTAAAAATATTTATAATGTAATAACAGAATTTAAAAACTGTGCATATGCAAGCATGCTTTTCTTTTTGCTCTTGACATAGTGGGATCTAAGACGGTTTGATTGGCCAGTGTGGAAAAAGGGTCAAACGGAGCTCCAGCAACTGGATGCAGAACATTGTCTATTCCCCAATGGCTAGTCAAACTGTTGAGCTATGTCTACACTAGTGGGTTCTTGCGCAAGTACGGCCGTTCTTGCGCAAGAACCCGCAGAGCATCCACACTGCCCACCCGCTCTTGCACAAGGAAATTTACAGTATGGCATGGTAAGAGAGGGCATCTTGTGCAAGAGCTATGCTCTTTCCTAACAGGTGTAAGCTCTCTTGCGCAGGCATTCTTGCCAGGGTAGACATAGCCTCAGAGCCCTGCTTGAATATAGCCAAACTTAAATTCTATTTTGGCATAGTTTTCAAACTTCATGTTAAAAACTATGCCAAAATAGGCGTGTTCTTTTTATTAACGAAAAATAATGGTAAAAGGTAAAATAATGGAGAAAGAAGATCTTTTAATCACAGGACAGAAGCAGCACAAGCGTCATCAATGTAGTTTGCTGCTCTCTTGTAATATGCATCTTTCCTGACCTAAAGAACTTTTAGGGAGAGTTGAGTAAGTTTGATTTTTTTTTTTGAGGTCATGCCAGTGGCTACTGATTTGGTGATGCTCATGATGTGAATGTCTGTGAACTAAGAATTCAGGTTTATGTAGGCCAGATGGGCAGTTTTGGTCTTTACTTCTGTTTATTGTTTACCTTGTCAATATTGGAACTAGTGACCTAAAGGTGAGAGTGTTCATATTCCTCCTTTACCAGTCATAGGAGAGATTGCCTCTAATTTTTGTTTGCACATGTGTTTATCGGAAAACAGAGGTTTTATTTCTGTTAAATTTTGATACTTCAGTACAGCCCAGGGTTACAGAGAATTTTATAACTACAAATTAACTTAACACATCATGAGATAGGAGAGTCAGTCATATCCCCATTTTTCAGATGGGCAAGTGGAGGCAGAGAGTGACTTTACAAGATCACACAGTCAGTGACAGAGCTTATGATTGAATTCAGGAATTGTAACTTCCAGGTCCCTGCTCTAACTGCTAAATGGCCCCCTTACGAACACTTTCCCATGAGAAACTTTAAAATTGTAGGTAAGAGCTAGTTTTCTATCAGGGTTCAAATATATAGGAATGATACTGTAAGTCGTACTGGTGGGGAATGGCACTATATGTGAAAGAAATCCTAGTGTCAAATACTGTAAAAAAGAAAAAACCCACAAAACCTCAAATGAATTATCAGTGGTCCCCGCTATGGTGCCCGCCGGGACATTTATATGCGCCTGCCGAAACATCTGGACTGCCCCCCACTCCCCCGCCCCGGGCGTGCGGCGCATGGGCGGTGCCCCCCCGCCCCGGGCGTGCGGCAGCCATGAAAGGTTGGGGACCGCTGAATTAAACTGTACCATTGAGTCTCTATGGACGGAATTTCCATGCTTGAATAATAAGATTAAAGTAATAGGAACATACTGACCAGCATGGTAATAGTGACTATGAAATGCTCAGAGAGATTAGAGAAATAGAAAAATCAATAATAATAATAATGGATTTCAGCTGTCCCCCTGTTGACTAAATACAAGTCACATAAGGGTGGGATGAAGAAATAAAGTTCGTTGACACTATAAATGACTGCTAGTTTGGAACCTACATGGGGAGAGGCAATTCCTGTATACCACATAGGACTAAATCAAGATCTGGTCCAAGAGGTGAATATAGCTAAAGCATATGCAAAAGTAATCTCATGATGTAATTAAATTGAAGATGTTGGGGGAGGCACCAGTGAAGCCTACCACAGCAGCATTTAACTTCAGGAAGGAGAACTGCACAAAAATGAGGAAGCCAGTTACAGGGATTTTAAAAGGAACAGTCACAACTGAAATTTCTGCAAGATGGAAAATATTTAAAACCAGCATAGTACAGGCTTAAATTAAACGTATGACCCAAAATAAAAAAAAGATGATAAAAATGTGCTGCTATGGCTAACTAGTAAAAAAGGCAGAGGCAAAAGGCATCCTTTAAAGTAAAAATGGGAAGTTTAAACCCTGCTAAGGAAAATAGAAAGGCACAAACTCTGGCAAGACAGTAAAAATATAACAAGACAGGTAAAAAAAGAATTTGGAAAGCAACTAGTCAAAAACTAACAGCAAAAAATATTTTAAGAGCATCAGAAGCAGGAAATGTGACAAACAATCACTGCATCTGCTCGATATGCAGGGGCAATTAAAAAAATAACAGAATGCTAGGAGTCATTGTGAAAGAACTAGATTGTAGGACAGAAAATATCATAATATCACTATCTAAATCCATGGTACTCCCACACCTGTGTGAAGTTCTGGCCACCCTGTCTCAGAAGAGGTAAATACAAATTGGAAAAGATATAGGGAGAAGCAAAAAATGATTAGGGGTATAGGACTGCTTTTGTATCAGGAGAGAGAAAAAAAATGGGGACTTTTCAGTTTGCAGTGGGTCATATCACCAAAGAGGTCTCCTTGCTGTACGTATTGGTTTCCCCATTGTGCTAGAAATTATACTAGGTTGAGTTACTCAAAATTACAGGTGGACTGAGTCTCAACTGGGATTTAGATTCTGATGTTCTCTGCTCCCAGTCCTGCCTTTAGACCACATTTATATCTTGTGTATTTAGAAATACTACTCATGAAATATTAAAAGTAAATATAAATACTACTGTCGTGAAAAATACATCATGTTGCACCTTATATTTCAGGATGCAGGTGTTGGTTGACTTTATTCTTAGCTGCACCAACCGAGCTAGAGGTTTGATAAAATCTGAGATGCTTAGGGGGAAAAACTTTCATCATTATATTTTCCTTGTCTGTGCTGTAAGCTCAAGATTTTTAATCTTTTTATTTAAAATAGATAAATCACCAAACTGGGAAGATGATGGCTGGGGAGCCTGGGATGAAGCAGAAACACAAGAACCCGTAAGTCTATATGTATTCCCTTTATTATTAAGACTTGGTTTTTCTCAATTAAACTTTTTGGAGCTTTTGGTTTTTCAGTTTTAAAAACAAAATTTTTCCTCGGAAAGCACACACGTCGTGGAAAACTTTTGACTAAGCAGAGTTCCTAATTCTTATTTCCATTCCTGGAGAAGTAAGAGCCCTGGTTGTGTTGTGTGTGAAGCAGTACTGTGTAACTGCTTCTCCTACTTTTTGCAGGGTTGTCGTTTGGGCATTGTTTTTTAACTGTAATATTTTTGGGTACACTTGGGACACCTTTTGGTGTTTCTCATATTTGAGTTTGGTTTCTGAAGCCTCATAGTCTATAGAGGGACAGGGAGAGTAGAAGGGAAGGAATTGTTGAGGTGCAATAACCTAAAGGCTAGCAGAATTAATTTTTTTGTGAGGAGATTTGTTTTTCAAATTGTGATGTTGCCTTGGAGAACCATCTTAAAGAGACTGTGTTCATGTTGAAAACTGACCACTCTGTCCTCTCTTTCTTTCTTTCTTTCTTTCTTTCTTTCTTTCTTTCTTTCTTTCTTTCTTTCTTTCTTTCTTTCTTTCTTTCTTTCTTTCTTTCTTTCTTTCTTTCTTTCTTTCTTTCTTTCTTTCTTTCTTTCTTTCTTTCTTTCTTTCTTTCTTTCTTTCTTTCTTTCTTTCTTTCTTTCTTTCTTTCTTTCTTTCTTTCTTTCTTTCTTTCTTTCTTTCTTTCTTTCTTTCTTTCTTTCTTTCTTTCTTTCTTTCTTTCTTTCTTTCTTTCTTTCTTTCTTTCTTTCTTTCTTTCTTTCTTTCTTTCTTTCTTTCTTTCTTTCTTTCTTTCTTTCTTTCTTTCTTTCTTTCTTTCTTTCTTTCTTTCTTTCTTTCTTTCTTTCTTTCTTTCTTTCTTTCTTTCTTTCTTTCTTTCTTTCTTTCTTTCTTTCTTTCTTTCTTTCTTTCTTTCTTTCTTTCTTTCTTTCTTTCTTTCTTTCTTTCTTTCTTTCTTTCTTTCTTTCTTTCTTTCTTTCTTTCTTTCTTTCTTTCTTTCTTTCTTTCTTTCTTTCTTTCTTTCTTTCTTTCTTTCTTTCTTTCTTTCTTTCTTTCTTTCTTTCTTTCTTTCTTTCTTTCTTTCTTTCTTTCTTTCTTTCTTTCTTTCTTTCTTTCTTTCTTTCTTTCTTTCTTTCTTTCTTTCTTTCTTTCTTTCTTTCTTTCTTTCTGTGTCTCAATTGTTTTCTAGTCCATGGTAGTACTTGAACTGGCAAGAGACATGTCTGCAAATAGCCAACTAGTCCTCCTTTCTGTGATGTTTTGTTAATATGCTAAAAGAATTATTGTAAAGTAGATAAACCTGACTTGTGCTGTTCTGCAATTTATATAGTAGATGAACTGGTGCTTGGGCACGGAGCACTAGATCAGTTCTTCGAGCAAGCAAGGCATCTGTGTGGCTTGAAAAACCAACCAACCACCTTGAAAATCACTGCCTACTAACTAACGCTTTGCACACAGGAAGAAGAAGAATCCACTTACAAGACACAGACAAATTACTGGCTTCAAGACTGTGTGTTATCCTTGTCACCAGCAAATGATCTCATGGTAATTGCTCGGGAACAGAAAGCGGTTTTTTTAGTGCGTAAGTATGTAATGTAATTTTATTACATATAGCCCAGTACTTCAGTTAGTGGACAATTGCAGTTCTTATAAATCCCTACTTTCAGGGATTTTTAGTATGCTGGAGTAATTTATGAAATATATGTGATGCATTAACTAAGCACAAGCAGATATGACAGATCTGAAGTTTCAGCCTTCTTGGTTCCTGTTTTTTGCAGGTCTGAGATTTATATAAACACACTATATAAATAGCTTGTTATCTCTAGTTTTGCTTGTAGATATTACCATTATTTGTGCTTTCTGTACAAAATCTGTGCTGTATTAATGTTTTTTAAGACTTTTTGCTTTGACTTAAAAACTATACCTATGTAGCAGAATGCATGCCATTGTCAAAAGTAAAAATATCAGGCGGGTAGCTGTGTTAGTTTGTATATGCAAAAACAGTGATGAGTCTTGTGTCACCTTAAAGTTGAACAGATTTATTTGGCCATAAGCTTTCATGGGCCAAGACCCACTTTGTCATCCACATTGGAGTAGAAACTAGAGGGGCAGGCATAAATATATTAGCATATAAGAAGGGAGCTCCCTTAACAAGGGGAGGACAGTGCTAATGATGCCAATTCAGTTAGGATGGATGTGGCTCACCAATAATAACTTGTAACAAAATCCTGCAGAAACTGCTGCACTCCCCCTCCTCCCAGCAGACCAGGGAGACGGAGAGCAAAGCGGAGGAGCACGCCCGCAGCGGGACAGCCCAAGCGCGCCCGGTGTGGATGCTCTCTTTCGAAAGAAGCTTACAGTCTAGATGTACCCTAGGTGGCATACAGATGGCATGTGATGTACTATATTGTATCAAGTGCTGTGACTTTTTACTCTTAGGTAATTCTATTTGGAAAATGTGTCTACTTATAGCAGTGGTTCCCAAGCTTTTTAAGCATGAGATCACTTTTTGAATTTAAGTACAATCCAAGATCTAGCTCAAACCCAAATACCCTTGCCCCGCCTCCTTCCCATCCCTTCTCTGAGGCCCTGCCCCTGCTCACTCCATCCTCCCTCCCCATCTTCACTTGCTTTTATCAGGCCGGGTGCAGCGGTTTGGGGTACAGGAGGGGTTCAGGACTGGGGCCAGGGTTTGGAATGTGAGCTCCGGCTGGGCGCAGCTTACCACAGGTGGCTTCTGGGTGGTGGTGCAGGGGGCTAAGACAAGCTCACCCCTACCCTGACCCTGCACCACCCCCAAAGCAGCCAGCAAACTCTCTCCATCCCTGTCCCCCTCTGCTCCGTGGAGAAGGGGTACAGGGTGGAGGGAGGGACACCCTGACATCAGCACTCCCTCTTCTTCTTCCTGTGCCCTGCACAGCAAGCAGGAGGCTCCCAGGGGTGAGGGATACCTCCAAGGCAGAAGCAGCATGGCAGTGCTGAGAGGGGAAGTTGAAGTGCCAGCACTTGATAGCCTCCTGACCAAACCTCTCAGGATCACCTAACAAAGGTTCCAAGATCTACCAGTAGATCCCAATCTACTGACTGGTGACCACTGACTTATAGAAACAATCTGATGTTAGAGAACAATGAAGTCTGTTGTGATTTCCACTGTTACTATTAAGTGGCTAAAGCAATTATGAAAACAAAATGTTTAGAGCTACTCCATTTTCCACTGTTAACTCAGGGCAGGTATAGGTAGGGGGCAATGTCAGCCAAAGGTATGCAACTCCAGCAGTGTGAATAGCACAGGTGAAGTCAACGTACCTTGGATTGAGTTGCTGTGGGGTCTCCGTGGTGTGTGTGTGTGTGTGTGGGGGGGGGGGGGTCAATAATAAAGCAATCAATGGTGATTTAGCAATTCATTGGTAGACCCATTGAATTGACTCTGAGGAATCGATCGCCACAGCCCTGATCTCCTGGTAAGCGTAGGCCTGCCCTTAGACTTTGGGTTTTAATTTGTGGCTAACCATCCCAGATAATAGTATTTTGTACTAGCACTGCACTTTTCTTCTGTAGAGCTCACTGTTTGAAGTAAATTTCATTGCTCCAGTGAAGTAGCTTGTCAGTTTTTATTGACTTTTATATAGCCAATTGAGGAGTGTGGCGAGGGTGCATGATGTGCATGAGGTCGCACAGAATTCATGATTTCTGTTTCTCAGATAAGTAGAACATACTGCCTTCTTACGGTGAGAGTTTTTTACACTGGTGAGTGACCTAAATGTACTATATTGAGGAATATTAGATACAGACTAGGCTGTTTTTTGCAAAATAACGTTTTAACATATTATTTATGGATAATGCCTTTTTTAATATCAGCAAAATGGAAATACAGTGACAAAGGGAAGGAGGAAATGCAATATGCTGTTGGTTGGAGTGGCTCTCTGAATGTTGAAGAAGGGTAGGTATTGAGTTATAAGTTTTTGATTATAAATGTCACTTTTTAAACTATTACTAATTAATACTTTGCTCTTTTTTATCTTAAATACACGTTTAAGCCAGTTCACTCCAGCACCGTCTCCTGCTTTTCCCCCTCTCCCCGTTGCTGCCTCTCTCTGATAGAAGCAGCAAGGTTGGGGTGAAGCGACTAGTCAAATGACTATCCGACTAGTTGTTAACATCCCTAGTTCCCAACCTTTTTTTATATCATGGACCAGCAAACCCATTCAGAAACTTTTGGTGGACTGGTAACATTTTATTTGCATATTAATATATTCATTATACAAATAATGAATTTGCAAATATGCAGATAAAATGTTATCAGTCTGTCAAAATATGTACCCCAGCCACAGCCCCTAGAGCCACCGCGAACAGCTAGCTTCAGCTCTATGTTCACTACCAGTGATTCACGGCCCGGCACCAGTGTGTGGACCAGCAGTTGGGAATTACTGCTATGGATGATCAAGGTGAAAATTAGCAAGTTTCTCCTTTATTTACCTTCCATGTAACCCAGGGTGGGCAATAACTTTTTTCCAGGGGCCACTTCAAAAATTTGAAGGAAGGGGCAGGGCCAGGATGCTTCTGGACTTCCCCACCAACAGACCATGATTGGTTTGGGGGTGGAGGAACCCCTTTGCCTCTCCTTCCCACTAAGCACCCATGCCTCTGGTGGTGGGAGGAGACGTCCTGTGCTCCCCCGCCCCCAGGCCAATCAGGGCCTGGGAGCAGGGGAGCATGCAAAGCCTCCTCCCACCCTGCCAGGAGCACATGGCATTTCTAAGTGCTGTGCACTCCTGGCAGGCCAGGGGTAGGGTGGAGGGAACTTCGCACGCTCCTCCTGCTCCCAGGCCAGTCAGGGCTTGAGGGCGGTGGAGCATGCTCCTCCTGCCCTGCCAGGACTGTGTGGCACTTCAAAGCGCATCATGCTCCTGGCAGGAGGAAACTGTGTGCTTTCCCCCGCCCCCAAGCCTTAATTGGCCTGAGGGCAGAGGAGTGGCAGGGCCTCTGCAGGCCAGATCAACCGGCTTGGCCCACGGAGGCACTTTTTCCCACCCCTGATGTAACCCCTACCAACTTTAGCAGCAGTGATCCTATGTGTTTCTGTAAATGTATATTTCTCTTGGACATTTTCTTACTTATTACTTCTAGAACTGATTGATATTTCTGTTCCTGTGGAATTTTTCATTTCTAATATGTTTTACATCCATTGTTCCCTCCACACCATTGGTTAATCTTAAAGATCTTTCTGTGAACTACTATACAGCATAAATAATATGTATTTAAAAAAACACACAGACAGAAATTAGGATTTTTTTTCTTCAGGATCTTGGAATAGAAAATATGTAATTAATAGAAAGACCCAGCAACATACACTCTCTTTCTCCCTCATTTTTAACCTACAACATAAACTGTGTTTAATTTTACAAATATGGTGGAATTAGTATTTTGCATAATATTTTACCTCATTACATCATCAATTTTGAGTTTTAATAAATGTTTTAAAATATTAAATAAAATATATTAATAAATACTGGCAAGATTTGCTGGTAGCATGGAACTAGAGCAGTATGTAATTTTAAATTGCTCAGTATGAAATGCTTAATTTTTTTTTTCTGTTTCTAGTGAATGTGTAAGTAGTGCTTTGTGCATTCCACTGGCAAGCCAAAAAAGGTAAGAATAAATTAACTTTTTAGCAATTAAAGCTTCTGCCCTCACATACGTGCATGTTAATCCTTTTAAAGTGAATGGAGTTTGTATATGTATATTTGAGAGAAAAATCTGTTTTTTTCACTTTAATTTGTTTTTATTGGACAGGAGCTCCACAGGTCGTCCTGACTGGACCTGCATCGTGGTTGGTTTTACCTCTGGCTACGTCCGTTTCTACACTGAGGTGACTCTTCTTTCAGCACTGTTCAGCTGCAAAGCACTGATGTATTGATGTGACTTGTAAACCTTTATTTTTGTAGGTTGTACTTCAATTTTTTTTAAGTAAAGGTGAATTAATGAATACTCATTTGTTAATTTTTTCTTAGAATGGAGTCCTACTTCTTGCGCAGCTATTAAATGAAGATCCCGTCCTACAGCTTAAATGCAGAACCTATGAGGTTCCAAGGCATCCTGGAGTCACAGAACAGGTGGAGTAGTAGACTATTTCAAAAGTGAAATAGTACAGTTATAGGATGTGGCATTTTTCTTTACTACATGAATCCACTAATGTGTATTTAGCAGTTTTTGATGCATGAAAGATTTACCTGAGCAGGAGATTAAGGATATGTTATTCTAAAATAAAACATAGTCAGAAAAGCTGCATTTATTTCCACTTACTTTTGAGGTGTATATTTAGCCCAAAAGCTGTGAGTGTCATTGATTACTGAATCATTTGTATGAAAGAGGGCTGCATTTATTGCCCGTGTTTTCCTTTTATGTACGTAAAATATAATGGTAGTACAAGGGGAAATATGCAGCATGAGAGGCTCCAAGAATTGCACAGTGCTTTCGCACATGACTGAATATTCTTTTATCTCTTAGTAAGATTACTGTGGTAACAGCTAAAAAGTAAAAAATACCTCCAAGGAAAGGAGTTAAGACTATTCTGAAGATAGTCACAGGAATCTAATCATGATGCTGATTCCTGTACAGGGATCTTTGTAGAAATTTGTTCAACTTTGTGGAAAAGCCTGCCATTCTGCACTCTTTGCTAAAATAGAATTTGTCATGCAAAAAACCAGGAAGTATTAGAAAGTTTTTTATCTTTATACTAGTGCTCATCTTTGACAATTCACCATGACATTGTGGGCCCCATTTTTAAATATGAAGGTTTTAACCGAGGTGGCAGGTGCTGACCTATTCACGCTGTGATCAGGGGGCGGAGAAGAGAGTGAGAGCATGGGGGAGGGTGGACTGAGGACACAGGCTTCAGCAGTGTTACTGAGCATGCTTAGTACAAGCCAAGCACCAACTTGGGAAAGGGAAACCAACCCCATCTGCCATTCCCCGCCCCCATATCACCGATTGGTGCAGAGATGCATGTAAATCGGATGGAGACTTCTCTTAGAGGAGAATCCATTGATAGAGATTCTCTAAGCTGTAGTCAGAAAGGGAGGAGGGGAGAGGACAAACCACCGCATATAAAGGAATCCAATGCATCAGGGAAGGGCAGACAGAAAAGCAGTGGCAAATTTCTAAAGTGCTTCTACACAAATGCTAGGAGTCTGACTACTAAGATGGGCGAACTAGAGTACCTCAAATTAAAGGAGGAGATTGACGTAATAGGCATCATTGAAACCTGGTAAAATGAGGAAAATCTGTGGGGGACAATCATACTGGGATATAAAATATATCGAAAGGCTAGAGCAGGCCGGCTGGGTGGCAGAGTGGCACTGTATGTGAAAGATAATGTAGAATCGAATGAAATGAAAATATTAAATGAATCAGCACGTTCAGTAGAATTGCTATGGATTGCAATTCCATGCTCCAATAATAAGAAATTAGCAGTAGGGAAATATTACCGACCACCTGACCAGGACAGCGATACTGACATAGAAATGCTGAGGGAGATTAGAGAGGCTACCAAAATAAAGAACTCTATAATAATGGGGGATTTTAATTACCCCCATATTGACTGGATACACGTCACCTCAGGAAGAGAAGCAGAGATAAAATTTCTCAATGGCTTAAATGACTGCTTCTTGGAGCAGCTGGTACAGAAACCCACAAGGGGAGAGGCAATTCTCGATTTAGTCCTGAGTGGAGTGCAGGATCAGGTCCAGGAGATAACGATTGCAGGACCGCTTGGGAATAGTGACCATAATATAATAACATTTAATATTCCTGTGGTGGGAAGAACACCTCAGCAGTCCAGCACTCTGGCATTTAATTTCAAAAAGGGGAATTACGCAAAATTGAGGAGGCTAGTTAAACAGAAATTAAAAGGCACAATGACTAGAGCCAAATCCCTGCAAGCTGCGTGGAAACTTTTTAAAGACACCATAATAGAGGCCCAACTTAAATGTATACCCCAAATTAAAAAACATAGCAAGAGACCTAAAAAAGAGTCACCGTGGCTTAACCACCATGTAAAAGAAGCAGTGAGGGACAAAAAGGCATCTTTGAAGAAGTGGAAGTCCAGTCCTAGTGAGATAAATAGAAAGGAACATAAACACTGTCAAATCAAGTGTAAAAATGTAATAAGAAAAGCAAAAAAAGATTTTGAAGAACAGCTAGCCAAAAACTCTCAAATAACAAAATGTTTAAGTACATTAGAAGCAGGAAGCCTGCTAAAAAACCTGTGGGTCCCCTAGATGATCGAGCTATAAAAGGAGCAATCAAGGACGATAATGCCATTGCGGATAAACTAAATGATTTCTTTGCTTCAGTCTTCACGGCTGAGGACGTTAGAGATATTCCCAAATCTGCAACGTTCTTTGTGGGTGTTGAATCTGAGGAACTGTCCCAGATTGAAGTGTCATTAGAGGAGGTTTTGGAACAAATAGAAAAACTTAACGTTAACAAATCACCGGGACCGTATGGCATTCATCCAAGGGTTCTAAAAGAACTCAAATGGGAAATTGCTAAACTATTATCTGTGGTTTGTAACCTGTCCTTTAAATTGGCTTTCGTACCTAATGACTGGAAGGTAGCCAATGTGACACCAATATTTAAAAAGGGCTCTCGAGGCGATCCTGGCAATTACAGACCGGTAAGTTTAACTTCAGTACCAGGCAAATTAGTCGAAACAATAGTAAAGAATAAAATGGTGAGGCACATAGAAGAACATAATTTGTTGGACAAAAGTCAACATGGTTTCTGTAAAGGGAAATCATGTCTTACTAATCTATTAGAGTTCTTTGAAGGGGTTAACAAACATGCAAACAAGGGGGATCTAGTAGATATACTTGGTATATTTATATTTTCAGAAAGCCTTGACAAAGTCCCTCACCAAAGGCTCTTGTGTAAATTACATGGCCATAGGATAAGAGGGAAGGTCCTTTCTTGGATTGAGAACTGGTTAAAAGACAGGAAACGAAGGTTAGGAATAAATGGTAAATTTTCAGAATGGAGAGGGGTAACTGGTGTCCCCCAAGGGTCAGTCCTGGGACCAGTCCTTTTCAACTTATTCATAAATGATCTGGAGAAAGGGGTAAGCAGTGAGGTGGTAAAGTTTGCGGATGATACCAAACTGTTTAGGATAGTCAAGACAGAAGCAGACTGTGAGGGACTCCAAGAAGATCTCACCAAACTGAGTGATTGGGCAACAAAATGGCAAATGAAATTTATTGTGGATAAGTGTAAAGTAATGCACATCGGGGAAAAATAACCCCAACTACACTTACAGTGTGATGAGGGTTAATTTGGCTATGACAAATCAGGAAAGAGATCTTGGAGTTATTGTGGATAGTTCTCTGAAAACTTCCACACAGTGTGCAGCGACGGTCAAAAAGGCAAATAGGATGCTAGGAATGATTAAGAAGGGATAGAAAATAAGACACAGAATATCTTACTGCCCCTGTATAAAACTGTTATGCCCACATCTTGAATACTGTGTACAGGTGGTCTCCTCACCTCAAAAAAGATATTTTGGCCTTGGAAAGGGTTCAGAAAAGGGCAACTAAAATGATTAGGGGTTTGGAATGGGTCCCATATAAAGAGAGGCTAAAGCGACTGGGACTTTTCAGTTTCGAAAAGAGGAGACTGAGAGGGGATATGATAGAGGTATATAAAATCATGAGTGGTATGGAGAGGGTGAATAAAGGAAAGTTATTTATTAGTTCCCATAATAGAAGAACTAGAGGACACCAAATGAAGTTAATGAGTAGCAGGTTTAAAACTAATAAAAGTTCTTCTTCACATAGCGTGTAGTCAACCTGTGGAACTCCTTGCCAGAGGAGGCTGTGAAGGCTAGGACTATAACAGAGTTTAAAGAGAAGCTAGATAATTTCATGGAGGTTAGGTCCATAAAAGGCTATTAGCCAGGGGATTGAACTGGTGTCTCTGGCCTCTGTTTGTCAGAGGCTGGAGAAGGATGGCAGGAGACAAACTGCTTGATCATTGTCTTTGGTCCACCCTCTCTGGGGCAGCTGGTGCTGGCCACTGTTGGCAGACAGGCTACTGGGCTAGATGGACCTTTGGTCTGACCCAGGACGGCCATTCTTATGTTCTACTGATTCCCAATATTCTGTTAGCTTTTTAGTTTTTAGACTGCCACTGCACATTGAACAGAATTTTTCAGGGATTTCTCCTCAAGGATTCCAAGATCTCCTTCTTGAGTGCTAACAGCTGTTTCAGATCCCATCATTTTTGTATGTATAGTTAGGATTATATTTTTCCATGTCCATTACTTCTCACTTAACACTGAATTCCATCTGCCCTTGTGTTGCTTAGTCACCCAGTTTTGTGAGATCCCTTTGTAACTCTTTGCAGTCAGCTTTGGATTGGTCACTGTTTACCCCATTTTTGAGAACATTTGTAAGTTTAAGAGCAGTTTCTTGTTATCTCTAAGGGTATGTCTTTCATTTCATTCATCTCAAGGCAAAACTTGAATTAAGATATTCAGCTTCAGCTACGTCAGTTGCATAGCTGAAGTCAAAATAGCTTTTGGTACTGTCTACACAGCAGAAAGTCTTCCTTTGACTTCTCTTACTCCTCATGAAATGAGGGGTACAGGAGTTGAAGTAAAGAAGTCCTCCAGTGTGACAATATTTTGAAATAGTGGCTTGCTGTGTAGATGTGCACTTTGTTATTTTGAAATGATGTCACTTGTTCCGAAATAACACTGCTGTGTAGATGTACCCTAAGATGCTACTGTATTGCTTGTTATTTTTAAGGGTTTGTTTTTTTTTAAGTTTAACAGCAGTGATTCAAAGGCAAATCCCAGCAGAACAACACTCATTCCTATTCTTTCTTTACCCTATCTTTTAAGTGGAGTACCCAGCAATGATTTCATCATGATCTAATGATTCTTCAGTGACTTCGGTGCTCAGCCTCTTGTTAGTCTTAATCACCCTGCCTCCCTTTTTTTTTTAATAACAGGTTCCCTGCCCCAAAGGCAAAGTTGCAAGTAGCTCAGCTACTGCAGTTGAGACCTGCCTCCTGGAGTCAGGGCATGCAGCTTTAAGCAGATCTCATGTATGAAATCTAGGGGTTCAAAGTGTGTGGGTGTGGGTTACTGTCCCTCCTAGCCCCCTGTAAATGGCAGCCTTGGTTTTAACAAAACATTTAAATCATTGCAGATGGACAGTTAGGTGTATAAAACAGGCTTGAGTGCAAATTTAAACCCTAATCCAGATATAGGATTTGGGCCATAAATCCTTTGATCTTTGCACTCTAAATAAACCCATGATAAGGTGACCATTACAAGCAGCAGCAGCTTGTATGTTCTCTCCTTAAACCCTTAAATTCAGTGAAAGCAGACGTGTAGATAGTACATACAAAATTCAGTTTGTATTTGAATAATTATTAATTGTATGTTGAAATATTGGTTAGTTCTTTAAACAATGTTTTTCTTGCTACATAATATTCCATTATGCAGGGTAGTTAGAAATTTACTATGGAAACACTTGTTGCCATGCACTGTTGTACGAAAGCTTTCATTCAGAAAGAAGAGCAAAATTGGCATGAAGATGGTGAAAGTTATTGTCTCTCTTACCTCATTGTTTTTAATAAAGAATGAAGAACTGAGTATCCTGTATCCAGCAGCAGTTGTGACTATTGATGGTTTCAGCCTTTTTCAGTCCCTTCGTGCTTGTCGTAATCAGGTAGCAAGAGGTACGTCTCAGAGAGAAACTGTCTATTGCTGTGACTTACCACAGTACTTACAGAGGTCTATTACACTGTATGGTAATAGAAAATATATCGTTTTTCAGTTTTTTGGGGCTTACAGTTGTGTGGAAAAATATTTTTGAGAAATGCATTTCCTCAGTTGAGAATACAGGCAGTCCCCGGGTTACATGGGGCTTATAAACAGGGCTTTTCCCGTGTCTTCTGTGGTGAGAAAAGCCTGGTCTGCTGGGGGCGAGGGGGGGCGCACTAGCTGCGCCCCCCCCCCCCCCGCTCCCCCCAGCATACCAGGGAGATGCGGGCGGCGGGACCGCCGAGATGCGCCGTGGTCCTGCGTCCTCCGCAGTGAGAAAAGCTTCTCCGCGTCTCCCTGGTCTGCTGGGGGGGCGGGGGGGGGGGGGGGGCGCAGCTAGTGCGCCCCCCCCCGCCCCAGCAGACCAGGCTTTTCTCGCCGACGCCTGGGGCAGAGCAGCTGGGGCTCTGCCGGGTTGGTCCCGCAGCGCCGCTCCTCGGCGCTACTGGACCAACCCGGCAGCACCCCAGCTGCTCTGCCCCAGGTGTCCTGATTCAGCCGCTGCTGGTCAGTTTCAGCAGCGGCTGGATCAGGACGCCTGGGGCAGAGCAGCTGGGGTGCTGCCGGGTTGGTCCAGTAGCGCCGAGGAGCGGCGCTGCGGGACCAACCCGGCAGCGCCCCAGCTGCTCTGCCCCAGGCGTTCCCAAGTCAGCCGCTGCTGAAACTGACCAGCGGTTGACTACAGGAAGCCCGAGGCAGAGCTGCTCTGCCTCGGGCTTCCTGTAGTCAGCCGCTGGTCAGTTTCAGCAGCGGCTGACTTGGGAACGCCTGGGGTAGAGCAGCTGGGGTGCTGCCGGGTTGGTCCCCGCAGCACCGAGGTGCGGCACTGCGGGGACCTACCTGGCAGCGCCCCAGCTGCTCTGTCCCAGGTGTCCAGATTCAGCCGCTGTTGAAACTCATCAGCGGCTGATTCCAGGAAGCCCGGGGCAGAGAAACTCTGCCTCGGGCTTCCTGTAGTCAGCCGCTGTTGAGTTTCAACAGCGGCTGAATCTGGACGCCAGTTCCAACTTACATACAAATTCAACTTAGGAACAAACCTACAGTCTCTATCTTGTACGTAACCCGGGGACTTCCTGTATTGACAGAGAAGATTTGACTTGCTAGGACACAGCCATTGAAGGTGCATCTTACTACCAGTGTCTGCAGGAGTCAACACAATGATCAGTTAGTGATTTTTGGTGTTAGTTGAGTGTTTTCCTTTTGGGAAATGTTTTGAGAAGTGCTGCTGTCATAACAGTGATTCTGCTGTGGGCAGATACTCTTCATGTTTATAATGGTTGATATCCTTACACTTTAAGATAAGAAAAATCCTGAAGGCCTTTTTAGATCTTCCTGAGATGGAAAAATGCTTACTCCTTTCTAAGAGTCCTGCACTTGGGACAGAAGAATCCCAAGCATTGTTACAGGCTTGGGACAAACCAGCTAAGTAGTAGTTCTGCAGACAAGTACCTGGGGTTTACAGTGGATGAGAAGCTGGATATGAGTCAACATTATGCCCTTGTAGCCAAGAAGGCTAATGGCATATTAGGTTGCATTAAGAGGAGCATTGCCAGCAGATCCAGAGATGTGATTATTCCCCTTTATTTGGCTCTGGTGAGGCCACATCTGGAGTATTGTGTCTAGTTCTGGGCCCCCCACTACAAAAAGGATGTGGACGCATTGGAGAGGGTCCAGCGGAGGGCAACCAAAATGATTAGGGGGCTGGAGCACTTGACCTATGAGGAGAGGCTGAGGGAGTTGGGTCTGTTTAGTCTTCAGAAGCGAAGAGTGAGGGGGGGATTTGATAGCAGCCTTCAACTTCCTGAAGGGAGGTTCCAAAGCGGACAGAGAAAGGCTGTTCTCAGTAGTGACAGAGCTCAGAACAAGGTGCAATGGTCTCAAGTTGTGGTGGGAGAGATCCAGGTTGGATATTAGGAAAAACTATTTCACTAGGAGAGTGGTGAAGCACTGGAATGGGTTACCTAGGGAAGTAGTGGAGTCTCCATCCCTAGAGGTGTTTAAGTTCCAGCTTGAAAAAGCCCTGGCTGGGTTGATATAGTTGGGATTGGTCCTGCCTAGAGCACGGGGCTGGACTTGATGACCTTCTGAGGTCTCTTCTAGCTCTATGGTTCTATGATTCTATCTTTTTGACAACCTGCCCAGGGGATGCTGGCTAATCCATGTGTGCTGCACCTTGGGAAGTGCTCAGTTTCCTGGGGTTAAGGAAGAACCATCAAATAATGATGTGCAGGTGGAGGAGGGTTTCTCAATGCTTGGGAATGGGCTTAATCAAAAGCTTGCTCAGAGTCCTGATTTTGCTTCTTACTGTGCTCCAACTCTGTTGCCAGTTCTCAATCTCTGTTTAGTACCAGGAACCAGTGACAGGGAATGGGCACTTGGCTAGGCCAGGAATAGAGAGGATCCATAATGCAGATATCAGCATGAGAGCATCAGGGATTGTGGGTACAACAGCTCTGTTATGAGCTTAAGGCCAGCACTGAGCTGGGGGGGGGGAGGGGTTCCTCTGAGGTCTAGCAGAGGAAAGCATTTCCATGCAGGACAAGGAAGACTGAAGGCTCCCATCCCCTCAGGTAAGAACCAAGAGTCAATGAACAAAATCAGGTGCCAATTCAGGCAGTTGCTTTAATGGCTCCACAGATGCACCTTAAGATCTTTGTGTAGAACTAAACTGAGGACTAGTACTCCTTTTTATATTGTCCAACAGGTCAAAGCATAGGCTCTAATGCTATCTTTAGCTGCTTCCTATCACCAAAGCATGGCCTTTCCATTACAGTCTGAAAAATCATCACTGAGCGTGCTTTAATGCTTGCAATAAAAGCACACCAGTATCTTTCGCATGCTAATCCCTTGTATATGTGTTGTCTTAAATTTGCAAAGAGGTTGAGATGAGAGCATTGCTAGGAACTGAAGTATGACTAAAGCATATTGTCACATTCTGTGAATGTGGATCTTTGTGGGACCTGCTTACTTATGTTTGGCACAGGACTGTCTCCCATAATAACACTCTCTATAAGGAAAGGAGTCAGTATTGTTCTGGAACTGGTACAGAAACTGTTTAATAAAATAATTAATAACTAATTAGACAAATTTGCTCCATGAATTTATTTTGCACTTTACAAATATAGCTGGATGTTGTGAACAAAATTTTGCCTAGCTACGTTTTATAAAGTGTCTTAATTTCAGTAAAATGGGTAAAATGTAGGGATGTCAACATATAGAAGACTATGTGATTAACCGATAAGCCTAGGCTTATTGGTTAATCCTGTCGACTACATGCATTCACCACCCTCCCCTCACCGGGGGAGAATGTAACTGAGGCGGCATCGGGGGATAAGATGGAGCTGGTGCCCATGGGGAGCTGGCTTTTAAGCCTTCTCCCTCCCCCTGAATACTGCGCTGCTGCCTCAAATAGAGAGGCAGTAATGTGGAGATAGAGGGAGGTAGGTGGGAGCTGATATTTGTGAGGAGCTGGTGCTGGAGGGGGAGCCAGCTTAAAGCCATTTTAGCACCGGTTCCACAGAGCCGCCTGCCTCCCCTGCGGCAGTGTGCGGTGGGAGGCAGCAGTCCCTGTCCGTGGGTGCCTGCTGCTGCGGATGGAGCAGCCTCTGTCTGCAGAGTGCCTAGGCTCCCCATGGAGGGACTGCTGCCACCCCATGCAGGCAGCACCAGGGAGCTAGTCTGTACAGGGAGCTGGTTTTTAAACTGGCTCCCCTCGCAGATCTGATAGAGAGTCAGCAGCACGAGGTGGCAAGGGGCTCCCCGGGGTTAAGGCTGGAGTGCACTTACTGGCCTTGCCTTTGGGAATAATTGAATAGTCGTGTAACCACTAAAATCTGATGTGGTTACATGACTATTCAATTACATGCTATCAAACATCCCTAATAAAATGTTGATATTCTAGCTTTGCACAGCATGTCCTTTAATTTATAGAAAAAATCTGACTGGACTTTTATGAAAACCTGAAGGTAAAGTTATTGTATGTAACAACTTATTAATTGCAATATTAAATGATTTTTCTTCAGTGTTCACTGTGTTATAACTGATCATATAAAACATGATAGCATGAGATGATGACACATTTACATATAAGTAATCTAATGATGTAATAGTTTTTTACTTGTCTCAATTTTTATAATAAATTCACAGCCACAGCATCAGGCAATGAGAACATACAACCCCCACCATTAGCCTATAAGAAGTGGGGCTTGCAGGATGTGGACAACATAGTTGACCATGCAAGTGTGGGTAAGCATTACCATTTATCTTCAAACATTCAACAGGATGAGACCTCTTTTGTTAGGGTTGTAAAACTAATGGATTACCATTCATGTTGGATTATTGATCTGTAGTAAGATGTGGATGGAAAAGAATAGAGCTAAGCTGAAGAAGGTTAAAAAATGAGCTTTAGCATCAATAGGTTTTGGTTCTCCCAATAGAAGGGATAAGAAAGAAGAGTGGCTATGTATGGTCTGTCTTCCTCTCCTTTTTGGAAAGGGGAAATCTTAATATTCTATTTAGTTTGTGAGACTTGGGGCAGATACAGTCTCCTTCTCTGTGGTGGATGAAAGGACTGTCTGGCAGGAAGGATGAAGGTCAGTGCAGACCTTGCCTGCAGCATAGGGAACTAAAAGTTCAGATTACTTATTTCCAGAAATGATATAGCAGGCCTCTGTTCTTTTTCACATCTGTGGGTTTCTGGGAATATGGGGATGTTTGCTGGGCCCCAGGCCTCCATCACAGATAGTTGAGGGAGACAGATCAGGCTCTCTACCTGTTTTTGGAGAAAGGAAGGAGAGAGGTGGGCTGTAAGTACCTGAGGGGAAGTAGGGCATCTGAGTATCTAGTGACTGACATGCCTCTAGCCCTCTTTCTATTGCTATGTTTGGAGCGTGGAGGTACAGGTAGGACCTTGCTGGTCTGGCACTCTCGGGACATGACTGGTCCTGAACAAAGGGATTTGCCAGACCAGGGGAGGTCCCTCCTCTCCTGGCGTGCTGCCTCTGGGTTAGGTCTCCAGCCTTCCCATGCTGCTGCCCCAACCCCCTGGGGCTTGCTAGATGCTGCTGGTTCTGCTGCTGTTGGTACTGGAGCACCGTAGCCGGAGCTGTGCAGCCAGGGAAGATCTCCACACTTGCCTGGCTTTGGCCAGAGGGCCGAAGCTGGAGCTCTGTGCCCAGGGCCAGAGCTCCCTGGCTGCTGCTGAGGTGGGGGCTGAAGCCAGAACAGGACTGGAGCGGAGCTCCACAGCTGCCATTGGGGCTGGAGCTCTCTGCCATGGTGCTTGTTCATTCCTCCCCGCCCCACACATATACGCTGGGCTCTCAGCTGAGTTGCCGATGCCCCCTGTGATGCTCATGCCCTGCTGCCAGACTTCCCTGTTCTGGGCTTTGTGGTCCAGGAACATCTGTGGTCTGTGCCAGGAAATCCCGGTTAAGGGAGGTACAACTTATATCTGATACCACACTTCATCCCCCACTGCGTGCTGTCTCTGTGGGGAATATTATGATGATCTGGTTAGCCAAGTAGCTTGTCAAGTGCTGCCCTCTTTGATATTTGAACTTCCTTCTCCTGCTGCTGCTGCCATGGGTCTCACTTTTCTGATCAGGAAGAGGAAATGGTTCCCACCATCCCACTCTTCTTTGAAAACAAAAGATAAAAACAGAAATCTTACAAATTAAAACAAATTGCACTCAGATTTTTTTTGATGCATCCGGTGGGTTTGTTTGAAGTAGAAATGGTTGGTTTATTCCAAATCTCAGTATGTGACTTCCTTACTAAAACATGTAATCAGTTTTAGATATCCAATAATACAGTTTTATATATATATATATATATATATATAGTAAACAAGAACCAGAAGTGAATGAAGTAGGGCCTTGTATTTTGCTAGAATTATGACTGGGTCGGCCAAAGATGCGTGAATAGACTTAGAATTCAGGAACCTGAAATGCCCATTTGAATTACATTTACAGGCATTT
Source organism: Pelodiscus sinensis (assembly GCF_052426305.1). Taxonomy (NCBI): domain Eukaryota; kingdom Metazoa; phylum Chordata; order Testudines; family Trionychidae; genus Pelodiscus; species Pelodiscus sinensis. The sequence goes on along the minus strand of NC_143054.1, from coordinate 155,501,029 downwards.
TTCTTTCTCTCTGTTAGGTATCATGACTCTCTCTCCTTTTGATCAAATGAAGACTGCCTCCAATATAGGTGGTTATAATGCTGCTATAAAGAATAGTCCACCTACTATGTCTCAGTACATTACTGTAGGCTCCAATCCTTTCACTGGTTTCTTTTATGCCCTGGAGGTATGTATGTATTATGAAATGGGCAAGATAAAAGAATTTGTTTGTCCCAGGTGGCAGATGAGAGAATTAATATCCTTTTCCATATTAAAAATAAGGCTATTTTTTGGAGGATATTTCATTTACCCCAGTTTTGTGCAGGGTTCCCTCCCCAACCTCCCAAGTTTTCAGAATCGGCTAATATCCTTTTGGGTTGTAATAGCTTCTTCATAAAATGTGCTACAGGTTTCTGCCATCTAGTACTTTTAACTTTTAAAATCTTAAATTTTTTAAAAAAAGAAACTTTTCTTAAAAGATTAATTTTGTTAGTTGAGACTTTTTTCCATTATCTACTCACTCATGGCTTAAGGAAGTTTTAGATCACACATCAGAATCCAATTTTCAAATAATTTTGGTTTCTGGAGGCACTTGGATTTTTTGCCCTGTTGTACTGAAACACTGGGAGTATTTTGTAATCTAATGTCCTCTTACCCTAGTTTGTGCTTTGCTATCTTTGTAACCACAGTGTTAAAATGATATTGCTTGGCCTGGCCCTTTCACAAAATTTTGATGTGTTCTTTATGTATTGATAAAAAAGCATGGCTATATTTATGTTCCTATTTACCTTTTGTATATTTGAACCAAACAGGACAGAGTGCAATCTCATTGTTTAGGTCAACAAGGTGACAAAAAGAGGGCAATATCAGAACATTGTGCAGCTCAGTTTTTGCAAAAAGTTTTTGGAAAATGTAATTATTTTGGTGTCAATAAGGAACTTGGCACCCTAGAATCTGCTAGTGCTCCATGAAGCCTAGTGCTCCTAGGCTGCTGTAGCATAGGACTAGGGTACCAGAGAGTCTCGGAAGGCCTCTGAAAGAGAAAGTGGG